>NC_083560.1:92149194-93523582 GCF_019925205.1 Metopolophium dirhodum | reverse complement strand
TTAACTTTTCTGATAGGAAAGTGAATCTAGTTGGTACTTTGGGGGGGTCAAAAGTAAAAACAAAAGAAAAATTAAGGAAAAAACGGGAATTTTTACGCAAAATCTGTTTTCAAGAAAATCGATTTTGGTTTTTGGTGCAACTCTAAAACAAATGACCGTAGGGACATGAAATTTTGACTGAATGTCTATATTAGCATTTTCTATACACCATAAAATTTACAAAATATTTTGACTCTTTTTGAGCTGTTTACGGCCACTGTCAGTTTTCAATTTTTTAGTTTTTTTTTTCTATAAATATCAATAAAATTTTATCTGTTGAGTAAAAAAGCTTGAAAATTTAATAGAAGGCTCCTAGGTTATTATTTCAAAGGCAGATGAAAAAAATGAAAAATCCTTAGTCACAGTTTTTATTTATATGCATTTAAAGTTCAAATTTTGACAAAATACGGAAAAATCACGAAAAATAGCAAATTTCATAAAAATTTTTCTTTTTAAATCTAAGATTTGAAAATGTAATATAAGATTACTCATAAGTTTTTCTACCTTTATCAAAAAAAAAAAAAATGTCTAGAAGAAACTTAAATTAAATTTTTATGAGCGTCTGAAATTTATATTCTTACAACATTTGATATTTACTCGATTTCTCATGTAAACAATTTTCTTATTTTATTGTAATTAAAAACGAATGACTGTAGATACTTGAAAATTTCACTGAATGTTTATATTAGCATTTTCTATACACCATAAAATGTTTAAAATATTTTGACTCTTTTTGAGCTGTTTACGGACATTGTCAGTTTTCAATTTTTTTAGTTTTGTTTTTCTATAAATATCAATAAATTTTTATTTGTTGGGTAAAAAAGCGTGAAAATTTAATATAAGGCTCCTGATATATCGGTCTAATAGCAGTTGAAAAATATTAAAAATACATAGGCACAATTTTTTTTTAAAAGCATTTAAAGTTCAAATTTTGACAACATTTATCAAATTATAATTTATTAATTATTTTGTGGTTAAAAATTTATAAATTTTTAACTTTTATGGCTAAGGATTGAAAATTTAAAACAAGGATCCACGTAAATAGGTTATATATAAATTACTTTATTCACAATAATATCATCAAATATACTTGGTAAAATCATAGGCTGACTGACCGTTTTCGCTCAGAATCGTTTTTCTTATACAATGATATTATATCATTGAATTCAAATTTAACACCATCCATTACAGTGACCCACTTGTAACCTACTGTACAGCAGAGCGACATCCACTTTTTTTTCTTATCATTTCATACTTCATGTTTTTGAATTTTATTTATAAATTATAAATATATAATGAATAACCAGATAAAAGATTTTATTATAAAAAAAGGTATGTACAATATACTCATGATGGGTAGGTATTCAAATACAAATATTTTAACACATATTAAATATATATAAAACATAAAATAATTCTTATTAAATCTTATTAAAATTAACCTTGTAAACAAAAATCATAATAATATAAAACTAATATAACAATTACTTTGAAAAAAATTAACAGTTAAAATTGTATTCTACGTTCTTTTAAATTTGACCTTTGTTGTGCTAATTTGTTAATATTCAATTGGTCTACAATATCTAGTAAAAGTGCTTGGATTTTCTTCAATCGTAACTTTTCTGATAGGAAAGTGAATCTAGTTGGTACTTTGGGGGGGTCAAAAGTAAAAACAAAAGAAAAATTAAGGAAAAAACGGGAATTTTTACGCAAAATCTGTTTTCAAGAAAATCGATTTTGGTTTTTGGTGCAACTCTAAAACAAATGACCGTAGGGACATGAAATTTTGACTGAATGTCTATATTAGCATTTTCTATACACCATAAAATTTACAAAATATTTTGACTCTTTTTGAGCTGTTTACGGCCACTGTCAGTTTTCAATTTTTTTAGTTTTTTTTTCTATAAATATCAATAAAATTTTATCTGTTGAGTAAAAAAGCTTGAAAATTTAATAGAAGGCTCCTAGGTTATTATTTCAAAGGCAGATGAAAAAAATGAAAAATCCTTAGTCACAGTTTTTATTTATATGCATTTAAAGTTCAAATTTTGACAAAATACGGAAAAATCACGAAAAATAGCAAATTTCATAAAAATTTTTTCTTTTTAAATCTAAGATTTGAAAATGTAATATAAGATTACTCATAAGTTTTTCTACCTTTATCAAAAAAAAAAAAAATGTCTAGAAGAAACTTAATTAAATTTTTATGAGCGTCTGAAATTTATATTCTTACAACATTTGATATTTACTCGATTTCTCATGTAACAATTTTCTTATTTTATTGTAATTAAAAAACGAATGACTGTAGATACTTGAAAATTTCACTGAATGTTTATATTAGCATTTTCTATACACCATAAAATGTTGAAAATATTTTGACTCTTTTTGAGCTGTTTACGGACATTGTCAGTTTTCAATTTTTTTAGTTTTGTTTTTCTATAAATATCAATAAATTTTTATTTGTTGGGTAAAAAAGCGTGAAAATTTAATATAAGGCTCCTGATATATCGGTCTAATAGCAGTTGAAAAATATTAAAAATACATAGGCACAATTTTTTTTTAAAGCATTTAAAGTTCAAATTTTGACAACATTTATCAAATTTATAATTTATTAATTATTTTGTGGTTAAAAATTTATAAATTTTTAACTTTTATGGCTAAGGATTGAAAATTTAAAACAAGGATCCACGTAAATAGGTTATATATAAATTACTTTATTCACAATAATATCATCAAATATACTTGGTAAAATCATAGGCTGACTGACCGTTTTTCGCTCAGAATCGTTTTTCTTATACAATGATATTATATCATTGAATTCAAATTTAACACCATCCATTACAGTGACCCACTTGTAACCTACTGTACAGCAGAGCGACATCCACTTTTTTTTCTTATCATTTCATACTTCATGTTTTTGAATTTTATTTATAAATTATAAATATATAATGAATAACCAGATAAAAGATTTTATTATAAAAAAAGGTATGTACAATATACTCATGATGGGTAGGTATTCAAATACAAATATTTTACACATATTAAATATATATAAAACATAAAATAATTCTTATTAAATCTTATTAAAATTAACCTTGTAAACAAAAATCATAATAATATAAAACTAATATAACAATTACTTTGAAAAAAATTAACAGTTAAAATTGTATTCTACGTTCTTTTAAATTTGACCTTTGTTGTGCTAATTTGTTAATATTCAATTGGTCTACAATATCTAGTAAAAGTGCTTGGATTTTCTTCAATAGTAACTTTTCTGATAGGAAAGTGAATCTAGTTGGTACTTTGGGGGGGGTCAAAAGTAAAAACAAAAGAAAAATTAAGGAAAAACGGGAATTTTTACGCAAAATCTGTTTTCAAGAAAATCGATTTTGGTTTTTTGGTGCAACTCTAAAACAAATGACCGTAGGGACATGAAATTTTGACTGAATGTTTATATTAGCATTTTCTATACACCATAAAATTTACAAAATATTTTGACTCTTTTTGAGCTGTTTACGGCCACTGTCAGTTTTCAATTTTTTTAGTTTTTTTTTTCTATAAATATCAATAAAATTTTATCTGTTGAGTAAAAAAGCTTGAAAATTTAATAGAAGGCTCCTAGGTTATTATTTCAAAGGCAGATGAAAAAAATGAAAAATCCTTAGTCACAGTTTTTATTTATATGCATTTAAAGTTCAAATTTTGACAAAATACGGAAAAATCACGAAAAATAGCAAATTTCATAAAAATTTTCTTTTTAAATCTAAGATTTGAAAATGTAATATAAGATTACTCATAAGTTTTTCTACCTTTATCAAAAAAAAAAAAAAATGTCTAGAAGAAACTTAAATTAAATTTTTATGAGCGTCTGAAATTTATATTCTTACAACATTTGATATTTACTCGATTTCTCATGTAACAATTTTCTTATTTTATTGTAATTAAAAAACGAATGACTGTAGATACTTGAAAATTTCACTGAATGTTTATATTAGCATTTTCTATACACCATAAAATGTTGAAAATATTTTGACTCTTTTTGAGCTGTTTACGGACATTGTCAGTTTTCAATTTTTTTAGTTTTGTTTTTCTATAAATATCAATAAATTTTTATTTGTTGGGTAAAAAAAGCGTGAAAATTTAATATAAGGCTCCTGATATATCGGTCTAATAGCAGTTGAAAAATATTAAAAATACATAGGCACAATTTTTTTTTAAAAGCATTTAAAGTTCAAATTTTGACAACATTTATCAAATTTATAATTTATTAATTATTTTTGTGGTTAAAAATTTATAAATTTTTAACTTTTATGGCTAAGGATTGAAAATTTTAAAACAAGGATCCACGTAAATAGGTTATATATAAATTACTTTATTCACAATAATATCATCAAATATACTTGGTAAAATCATAGGCTGACTGACCGTTTTCGCTCAGAATCGTTTTTTCTTATACAATGATATTATATCATTGAATTCAAATTTAACACCATCCATTACAGTGACCCACTTGTAACCTACTGTACAGCAGAGCGACATCCACTTTTTTTTCTTATCATTTCATACTTCATGTTTTTGAATTTTATTTATAAATTATAAATATATAATGAATAACCAGATAAAAGATTTTATTATAAAAAAAGGTATGTACAATATACTCATGATGGGTAGGTATTCAAATACAAATATTTTAACACATATTAAATATATATAAAACATAAAATAATTCTTATTAAATCTTATTAAAATTAACCTTGTAAACAAAAATCATAATAATATAAAACTAATATAACAATTACTTTGAAAAAATTAACAGTTAAAATTGTATTCTACGTTCTTTTAAATTTGACCTTTGTTGTGCTAATTTGTTAATATTCAATTGGTCTACAATATCTAGTAAAAGTGCTTGGATTTTCTTCAATCGTAACTTTTCTGATAGGAAAGTGAATCTAGTTGGTACTTTGGGGGGGTCAAAAGTAAAAACAAAAGAAAAATTAAGGAAAAAACGGGAATTTTTACGCAAAATCTGTTTTCAAGAAAATCGATTTTGGTTTTTGGTGCAACTCTAAAACAAATGACCGTAGGGACATGAAATTTTGACTGAATGTTTATATTAGCATTTTCTATACACCATAAAATTTACAAAATATTTTGACTCTTTTTGAGCTGTTTACGGCCACTGTCAGTTTTCAATTTTTTTAGTTTTTTTTTCTATAAATATCAATAAAAATTTTATCTGTTGAGTAAAAAAGCTTGAAAATTTAATAGAAGGCTCCTAGGTTATTATTTCAAAGGCAGATGAAAAAAATGAAAAATCCTTAGTCACAGTTTTTATTTATATGCATTTAAAGTTCAAATTTTGACAAAATACGGAAAAATCACGAAAAATAGCAAATTTCATAAAATTTTTCTTTTTAAATCTAAGATTTGAAAATGTAATATAAGATTACTCATAAGTTTTTCTACCTTTATCAAAAAAAAAAAAAATGTCTAGAAGAAACTTAAATTAAATTTTTATGAGCGTCTGAAATTTATATTCTTACAACATTTGATATTTACTCGATTTCTCATGTAACAATTTTCTTATTTTATTGTAATTAAAAAACGAATGACTGTAGATACTTGAAAATTTCACTGAATGTTTATATTAGCATTTTCTATACACCATAAAATGTTTAAAATATTTTGACTCTTTTTGAGCTGTTTACGGACATTGTCAGTTTTCAATTTTTTTAGTTTTGTTTTTCTATAAATATCAATAAATTTTTATTTGTTGGGTAAAAAAGCGTGAAAATTTAATATAAGGCTCCTGATATATCGGTCTAATAGCAGTTGAAAAATATTAAAAATACATAGGCACAATTTTTTTTTAAAAGCATTTAAAGTTCAAATTTTGACAACATTTATCAAATTTATAATTTATTAATTATTTTGTGGTTAAAAATTTATAAATTTTTAACTTTTATGGCTAAGGATTGAAAATTTAAAACAAGGATCCACGTAAATAGGTTATATATAAATTACTTTATTCACAATAATATCATCAAATATACTTGGTAAAATCATAGGCTGACTGACCGTTTTCGCTCAGAAATCGTTTTTCTTATACAATGATATTATATCATTGAATTCAAATTTAACACCATCCATTACAGTGACCCACTTGTAACCTACTGTACAGCAGAGCGACATCCACTTTTTTTTTCTTATCATTTCATACTTCATGTTTTTGAATTTTATTTATAAATTATAAATATATAATGAATAACCAGATAAAAGATTTTATTATAAAAAAAGGTATGTACAATATACTCATGATGGGTAGGTATTCAAATACAAATATTTTAACACATATTAAATATATATAAAACATAAAATAATTCTTATTAAATCTTATTAAAATTAACCTTGTAAACAAAAATCATAATAATATAAAACTAATATAACAATTACTTTGAAAAAATTAACAGTTAAAATTGTATTCTACGTTCTTTTAAATTTGACCTTTGTTGTGCTAATTTGTTAATATTCAATTGGTCTACAATATCTAGTAAAAGTGCTTGGATTTTCTTCAATCGTAACTTTTCTGATAGGAAAGTGAATCTAGTTGGTACTTTGGGGGGGGTCAAAAGTAAAAACAAAAGAAAAATTAAGGAAAAACGGGAATTTTTACGCAAAATCTGTTTTCAAGAAAATCGATTTTGGTTTTTGGTGCAACTCTAAAACAAATGACCGTAGGGACATGAAATTTTGACTGAATGTTTATATTAGCATTTTCTATACACCATAAAATTTACAAAATATTTTGACTCTTTTTGAGCTGTTTACGGCCACTGTCAGTTTTCAATTTTTTTAGTTTTTTTTTCTATAAATATCAATAAAATTTTATCTGTTGAGTAAAAAAGCTTGAAAATTTAATAGAAGGCTCCTAGGTTATTATTTCAAAGGCAGATGAAAAAAATGAAAAATCCTTAGTCACAGTTTTTATTTATATGCATTTAAAGTTCAAATTTTGACAAAATACGGAAAAATCACGAAAAATAGCAAATTTCATAAAAATTTTTCTTTTTAAATCTAAGATTTGAAAATGTAATATAAGATTACTCATAAGTTTTTCTACCTTTATCAAAAAAAAAAAAAAATGTCTAGAAGAAACTTAAATTAAATTTTTATGAGCGTCTGAAATTTATATTCTTACAACATTTGATATTTACTCGATTTCTCATGTAACAATTTTCTTATTTTATTGTAATTAAAAAACGAATGACTGTAGATACTTGAAAATTTCACTGAATGTTTATATTAGCATTTTCTATACACCATAAAATGTTGAAAATATTTTGACTCTTTTTGAGCTGTTTACGGACATTGTCAGTTTTCAATTTTTTTAGTTTTGTTTTTCTATAAATATCAATAAATTTTTATTTGTTGGGTAAAAAAGCGTGAAAATTTAATATAAGGCTCCTGATATATCGGTCTAATAGCAGTTGAAAAATATTAAAAATACATAGGCACAATTTTTTTTTAAAAGCATTTAAAGTTCAAATTTTGACAACATTTATCAAATTTATAATTTATTAATTATTTTGTGGTTAAAAATTTATAAATTTTTAACTTTTATGGCTAAGGATTGAAAATTTAAAACAAGGATCCACGTAAATAGGTTATATATAAATTACTTTATTCACAATAATATCATCAAATATACTTGGTAAAATCATAGGCTGACTGACCGTTTTCGCTCAGAATCGTTTTTCTTATACAATGATATTATATCATTGAATTCAAATTTAACACCATCCATTACAGTGACCCACTTGTAACCTACTGTACAGCAGAGCGACATCCACTTTTTTTTCTTATCATTTCATACTTCATGTTTTTGAATTTTATTTATAAATTATAAATATATAATGAATAACCAGATAAAAGATTTTATTATAAAAAAAGGTATGTACAATATACTCATGATGGGTAGGTATTCAAATACAAATATTTTAACACATATTAAATATATATAAAACATAAAATAATTCTTATTAAATCTTATTAAAATTAACCTTGTAAACAAAAATCATAATAATATAAAACTAATATAACAATTACTTTGAAAAAAATTAACAGTTAAAATTGTATTCTACGTTCTTTTAAATTTGACCTTTGTTGTGCTAATTTGTTAATATTCAATTGGTCTACAATATCTAGTAAAAGTGCTTGGATTTTCTTCAATCGTAACTTTTCTGATAGGAAAGTGAATCTAGTTGGTACTTTGGGGGGGTCAAAAGTAAAAACAAAAGAAAAATTAAGGAAAAACGGGAATTTTTACGCAAAATCTGTTTTCAAGAAAATCGATTTTGGTTTTTGGTGCAACTCTAAAACAAATGACCGTAGGGACATGAAATTTTGACTGAATGTCTATATTAGCATTTTCTATACACCATAAAATTTACAAAATATTTTGACTCTTTTTGAGCTGTTTACGGCCACTGTCAGTTTTCAATTTTTTTAGTTTTTTTTTCTATAAATATCAATAAAATTTTATCTGTTGAGTAAAAAAGCTTGAAAATTTAATAGAAGGCTCCTAGGTTATTATTTCAAAGGCAGATGAAAAAAATGAAAAATCCTTAGTCACAGTTTTTATTTATATGCATTTAAAGTTCAAATTTTGACAAAATACGGAAAAATCACGAAAAATAGCAAATTTCATAAAAATTTTTCTTTTTAAATCTAAGATTTGAAAATGTAATATAAGATTACTCATAAGTTTTTCTACCTTTATCAAAAAAAAAAAAAATGTCTAGAAGAAACTTAAATTAAATTTTTATGAGCGTCTGAAATTTATATTCTTACAACATTTGATATTTACTCGATTTCTCATGTAACAATTTTCTTATTTTATTGTAATTAAAAAACGAATGACTGTAGATACTTGAAAATTTCACTGAATGTTTATATTAGCATTTTCTATACACCATAAAATGTTGAAAATATTTTGACTCTTTTTGAGCTGTTTACGGACATTGTCAGTTTTCAATTTTTTTAGTTTTGTTTTTCTATAAATATCAATAAATTTTTATTTGTTGGGTAAAAAAGCGTGAAAATTTAATATAAGGCTCCTGATATATCGGTCTAATAGCAGTTGAAAAATATTAAAAATACATAGGCACAATTTTTTTTTAAAAGCATTTAAAGTTCAAATTTTGACAACATTTATCAAATTTATAATTTATTAATTATTTTGTGGTTAAAAATTTATAAATTTTTAACTTTTATGGCTAAGGATTGAAAATTTAAAACAAGGATCCACGTAAATAGGTTATATATAAATTACTTTATTCACAATAATATCATCAAATATACTTGGTAAAATCATAGGCTGACTGACCGTTTTCGCTCAGAATCGTTTTTCTTATACAATGATATTATATCATTGAATTCAAATTTAACACCATCCATTACAGTGACCCACTTGTAACCTACTGTACAGCAGAGCGACATCCACTTTTTTTTCTTATCATTTCATACTTCATGTTTTTGAATTTTATTTATAAATTATAAATATATAATGAATAACCAGATAAAAGATTTTATTATAAAAAAAGGTATGTACAATATACTCATGATGGGTAGGTATTCAAATACAAATATTTTAACACATATTAAATATATATAAAACATAAAATAATTCTTATTAAATCTTATTAAAATTAACCTTGTAAACAAAAATCATAATAATATAAAACTAATATAACAATTACTTTGAAAAAAATTAACAGTTAAAATTGTATTCTACGTTCTTTTAAATTTGACCTTTGTTGTGCTAATTTGTTAATATTCAATTGGTCTACAATATCTAGTAAAAGTGCTTGGATTTTCTTCAATAGTAACTTTTCTGATAGGAAAGTGAATCTAGTTGGTACTTTGGGGGGGTCAAAAGTAAAAACAAAAGAAAAATTAAGGAAAAACGGGAATTTTTACGCAAAATCTGTTTTCAAGAAAATCGATTTTGGTTTTTGGTGCAACTCTAAAACAAATGACCGTAGGGACATGAAATTTTGACTGAATGTCTATATTAGCATTTTCTATACACCATAAAATTTACAAAATATTTTGACTCTTTTTGAGCTGTTTACGGCCACTGTCAGTTTTCAATTTTTTTAGTTTTTTTTTCTATAAATATCAATAAAATTTTATCTGTTGAGTAAAAAAGCTTGAAAATTTAATAGAAGGCTCCTAGGTTATTATTTCAAAGGCAGATGAAAAAAATGAAAAATCCTTAGTCACAGTTTTTATTTATATGCATTTAAAGTTCAAATTTTGACAAAATACGGAAAAATCACGAAAAATAGCAAATTTCATAAAAATTTTTCTTTTTAAATCTAAGATTTGAAAATGTAATATAAGATTACTCATAAGTTTTTCTACCTTTATCAAAAAAAAAAAAAAATGTCTAGAAGAAACTTAAATTAAATTTTTATGAGCGTCTGAAATTTATATTCTTACAACATTTGATATTTACTCGATTTCTCATGTAACAATTTTCTTATTTTATTGTAATTAAAAAACGAATGACTGTAGATACTTGAAAATTTCACTGAATGTTTATATTAGCATTTTCTATACACCATAAAATGTTGAAAATATTTTGACTCTTTTTGAGCTGTTTACGGACATTGTCAGTTTTCAATTTTTTTAGTTTTGTTTTTCTATAAATATCAATAAATTTTTATTTGTTGGGTAAAAAAGCGTGAAAATTTAATATAAGGCTCCTGATATATCGGTCTAATAGCAGTTGAAAAATATTAAAAATACATAGGCACAATTTTTTTTTAAAAGCATTTAAAGTTCAAATTTTGACAACATTTATCAAATTTATAATTTATTAATTATTTTGTGGTTAAAAATTTATAAATTTTTAACTTTTATGGCTAAGGATTGAAAATTTAAAACAAGGATCCACGTAAATAGGTTATATATAAATTACTTTATTCACAATAATATCATCAAATATACTTGGTAAAATCATAGGCTGACTGACCGTTTTCGCTCAGAATCGTTTTTCTTATACAATGATATTATATCATTGAATTCAAATTTAACACCATCCATTACAGTGACCCACTTGTAACCTACTGTACAGCAGAGCGACATCCACTTTTTTTTCTTATCATTTCATACTTCATGTTTTTGAATTTTATTTATAAATTATAAATATATAATGAATAACCAGATAAAAGATTTTATTATAAAAAAAGGTATGTACAATATACTCATGATGGGTAGGTATTCAAATACAAATATTTTAACACATATTAAATATATATAAAACATAAAATAATTCTTATTAAATCTTATTAAAATTAACCTTGTAAACAAAAATCATAATAATATAAAACTAATATAACAATTACTTTGAAAAAATTAACAGTTAAAATTGTATTCTACGTTCTTTTAAATTTGACCTTTGTTGTGCTAATTTGTTAATATTCAATTGGTCTACAATATCTAGTAAAAGTGCTTGGATTTTCTTCAATCGTAACTTTTCTGATAGGAAAGTGAATCTAGTTGGTACTTTGGGGGGGTCAAAAGTAAAAACAAAAGAAAAATTAAGGAAAAACGGGAATTTTTACGCAAAATCTGTTTTCAAGAAAATCGATTTTGGTTTTTGGTGCAACTCTAAAACAAATGACCGTAGGGACATGAAATTTTGACTGAATGTTTATATTAGCATTTTCTATACACCATAAAATTTACAAAATATTTTGACTCTTTTTGAGCTGTTTACGGCCACTGTCAGTTTTCAATTTTTTTAGTTTTTTTTTCTATAAATATCAATAAAATTTTATCTGTTGAGTAAAAAAGCTTGAAAATTTAATAGAAGGCTCCTAGGTTATTATTTCAAAGGCAGATGAAAAAAATGAAAAATCCTTAGTCACAGTTTTTATTTATATGCATTTAAAGTTCAAATTTTGACAAAATACGGAAAAATCACGAAAAATAGCAAATTTCATAAAAATTTTTCTTTTTAAATCTAAGATTTGAAAATGTAATATAAGATTACTCATAAGTTTTTCTACCTTTATCAAAAAAAAAAAAAATGTCTAGAAGAAACTTAAATTAAATTTTTATGAGCGTCTGAAATTTATATTCTTACAACATTTGATATTTACTCGATTTCTCATGTAACAATTTTCTTATTTTATTGTAATTAAAAAACGAATGACTGTAGATACTTGAAAATTTCACTGAATGTTTATATTAGCATTTTCTATACACCATAAAATGTTGAAAATATTTTGACTCTTTTTGAGCTGTTTACGGACATTGTCAGTTTTCAATTTTTTTAGTTTTGTTTTTCTATAAATATCAATAAATTTTTATTTGTTGGGTAAAAAAGCGTGAAAATTTAATATAAGGCTCCTGATATATCGGTCTAATAGCAGTTGAAAAATATTAAAAATACATAGGCACAATTTTTTTTTAAAAGCATTTAAAGTTCAAATTTTGACAACATTTATCAAATTTATAATTTATTAATTATTTTGTGGTTAAAAATTTATAAATTTTTAACTTTTATGGCTAAGGATTGAAAATTTAAAACAAGGATCCACGTAAATAGGTTATATATAAATTACTTTATTCACAATAATATCATCAAATATACTTGGTAAAATCATAGGCTGACTGACCGTTTTCGCTCAGAATCGTTTTTCTTATACAATGATATTATATCATTGAATTCAAATTTAACACCATCCATTACAGTGACCCACTTGTAACCTACTGTACAGCAGAGCGACATCCACTTTTTTTTCTTATCATTTCATACTTCATGTTTTTGAATTTTATTTATAAATTATAAATATATAATGAATAACCAGATAAAAGATTTTATTATAAAAAAAGGTATGTACAATATACTCATGATGGGTAGGTATTCAAATACAAATATTTTAACACATATTAAATATATATAAAACATAAAATAATTCTTATTAAATCTTATTAAAATTAACCTTGTAAACAAAAATCATAATAATATAAAACTAATATAACAATTACTTTGAAAAAAATTAACAGTTAAAATTGTATTCTACGTTCTTTTAAATTTGACCTTTGTTGTGCTAATTTGTTAATATTCAATTGGTCTACAATATCTAGTAAAAGTGCTTGGATTTTCTTCAATAGTAACTTTTCTGATAGGAAAGTGAATCTAGTTGGTACTTTGGGGGGGTCAAAAGTAAAAACAAAAGAAAAATTAAGGAAAAACGGGAATTTTTACGCAAAATCTGTTTTCAAGAAAATCGATTTTGGTTTTTGGTGCAACTCTAAAACAAATGACCGTAGGGACATGAAATTTTGACTGAATGTCTATATTAGCATTTTCTATACACCATAAAATTTACAAAATATTTTGACTCTTTTTGAGCTGTTTACGGCCACTGTCAGTTTTCAATTTTTTTAGTTTTTTTTTCTATAAATATCAATAAAATTTTATCTGTTGAGTAAAAAAGCTTGAAAATTTAATAGAAGGCTCCTAGGTTATTATTTCAAAGGCAGATGAAAAAAATGAAAAATCCTTAGTCACAGTTTTTATTTATATGCATTTAAAGTTCAAATTTTGACAAAATACGGAAAAATCACGAAAAATAGCAAATTTCATAAAAATTTTTCTTTTTAAATCTAAGATTTGAAAATGTAATATAAGATTACTCATAAGTTTTTCTACCTTTATCAAAAAAAAAAAAAAATGTCTAGAAGAAACTTAAATTAAATTTTTATGAGCGTCTGAAATTTATATTCTTACAACATTTGATATTTACTCGATTTCTCATGTAACAATTTTCTTATTTTATTGTAATTAAAAAACGAATGACTGTAGATACTTGAAAATTTCACTGAATGTTTATATTAGCATTTTCTATACACCATAAAATGTTGAAAATATTTTGACTCTTTTTGAGCTGTTTACGGACATTGTCAGTTTTCAATTTTTTTAGTTTTGTTTTTCTATAAATATCAATAAATTTTTATTTGTTGGGTAAAAAAGCGTGAAAATTTAATATAAGGCTCCTGATATATCGGTCTAATAGCAGTTGAAAAATATTAAAAATACATAGGCACAATTTTTTTTTAAAAGCATTTAAAGTTCAAATTTTGACAACATTTATCAAATTTATAATTTATTAATTATTTTGTGGTTAAAAATTTATAAATTTTTAACTTTTATGGCTAAGGATTGAAAATTTAAAACAAGGATCCACGTAAATAGGTTATATATAAATTACTTTATTCACAATAATATCATCAAATATACTTGGTAAAATCATAGGCTGACTGACCGTTTTCGCTCAGAATCGTTTTTCTTATACAATGATATTATATCATTGAATTCAAATTTAACACCATCCATTACAGTGACCCACTTGTAACCTACTGTACAGCAGAGCGACATCCACTTTTTTTTCTTATCATTTCATACTTCATGTTTTTGAATTTTATTTATAAATTATAAATATATAATGAATAACCAGATAAAAGATTTTATTATAAAAAAAGGTATGTACAATATACTCATGATGGGTAGGTATTCAAATACAAATATTTTAACACATATTAAATATATATAAAACATAAAATAATTCTTATTAAATCTTATTAAAATTAACCTTGTAAACAAAAATCATAATAATATAAAACTAATATAACAATTACTTTGAAAAAATTAACAGTTAAAATTGTATTCTACGTTCTTTTAAATTTGACCTTTGTTGTGCTAATTTGTTAATATTCAATTGGTCTACAATATCTAGTAAAAGTGCTTGGATTTTCTTCAATCGTAACTTTTCTGATAGGAAAGTGAATCTAGTTGGTACTTTGGGGGGGTCAAAAGTAAAAACAAAAGAAAAATTAAGGAAAAACGGGAATTTTTACGCAAAATCTGTTTTCAAGAAAATCGATTTTGGTTTTTGGTGCAACTCTAAAACAAATGACCGTAGGGACATGAAATTTTGACTGAATGTTTATATTAGCATTTTCTATACACCATAAAATTTACAAAATATTTTGACTCTTTTTGAGCTGTTTACGGCCACTGTCAGTTTTCAATTTTTTTAGTTTTTTTTTCTATAAATATCAATAAAATTTTATCTGTTGAGTAAAAAAGCTTGAAAATTTAATAGAAGGCTCCTAGGTTATTATTTCAAAGGCAGATGAAAAAAATGAAAAATCCTTAGTCACAGTTTTTATTTATATGCATTTAAAGTTCAAATTTTGACAAAATACGGAAAAATCACGAAAAATAGCAAATTTCATAAAAATTTTTCTTTTTAAATCTAAGATTTGAAAATGTAATATAAGATTACTCATAAGTTTTTCTACCTTTATCAAAAAAAAAAAAAATGTCTAGAAGAAACTTAAATTAAATTTTTATGAGCGTCTGAAATTTATATTCTTACAACATTTGATATTTACTCGATTTCTCATGTAACAATTTTCTTATTTTATTGTAATTAAAAAACGAATGACTGTAGATACTTGAAAATTTCACTGAATGTTTATATTAGCATTTTCTATACACCATAAAATGTTGAAAATATTTTGACTCTTTTTGAGCTGTTTACGGACATTGTCAGTTTTCAATTTTTTTAGTTTTGTTTTTCTATAAATATCAATAAATTTTTATTTGTTGGGTAAAAAAGCGTGAAAATTTAATATAAGGCTCCTGATATATCGGTCTAATAGCAGTTGAAAAATATTAAAAATACATAGGCACAATTTTTTTTTTAATAGCATTTAAAGTTCAAATTTTGACAACATTTATCAAATTTATAATTTATTAATTATTTTGTGGTTAAAAATTTATAAATTTTTAACTTTTATGGCTAAGGATTGAAAATTTAAAACAAGGATCCACGTAAATAGGTTATATATAAATTACTTTATTCACAATAATATCATCAAATATACTTGGTAAAATCATAGGCTGACTGACCGTTTTCGCTCAGAATCGTTTTTCTTATACAATGATATTATATCATTGAATTCAAATTTAACACCATCCATTACAGTGACCCACTTGTAACCTACTGTACAGCAGAGCGACATCCACTTTTTTTTCTTATCATTTCATACTTCATGTTTTTGAATTTTATTTATAAATTATAAATATATAATGAATAACCAGATAAAAGATTTTATTATAAAAAAAGGTATGTACAATATACTCATGATGGGTAGGTATTCAAATACAAATATTTTAACACATATTAAATATATATAAAACATAAAATAATTCTTATTAAATCTTATTAAAATTAACCTTGTAAACAAAAATCATAATAATATAAAACTAATATAACAATTACTTTGAAAAAAATTAACAGTTAAAATTGTATTCTACGTTCTTTTAAATTTGACCTTTGTTGTGCTAATTTGTTAATATTCAATTGGTCTACAATATCTAGTAAAAGTGCTTGGATTTTCTTCAATAGTAACTTTTCTGATAGGAAAGTGAATCTAGTTGGTACTTTGGGGGGGTCAAAAGTAAAAACAAAAGAAAAATTAAGGAAAAACGGGAATTTTTACGCAAAATCTGTTTTCAAGAAAATCGATTTTGGTTTTTGGTGCAACTCTAAAACAAATGACCGTAGGGACATGAAATTTTGACTGAATGTCTATATTAGCATTTTCTATACACCATAAAATTTACAAAATATTTTGACTCTTTTTGAGCTGTTTACGGCCACTGTCAGTTTTCAATTTTTTTAGTTTTTTTTTCTATAAATATCAATAAAATTTTATCTGTTGAGTAAAAAAGCTTGAAAATTTAATAGAAGGCTCCTAGGTTATTATTTCAAAGGCAGATGAAAAAAATGAAAAATCCTTAGTCACAGTTTTTATTTATATGCATTTAAAGTTCAAATTTTGACAAAATACGGAAAAATCACGAAAAATAGCAAATTTCATAAAAATTTTTCTTTTTAAATCTAAGATTTGAAAATGTAATATAAGATTACTCATAAGTTTTTCTACCTTTATCAAAAAAAAAAAAAATGTCTAGAAGAAACTTAAATTAAATTTTTATGAGCGTCTGAAATTTATATTCTTACAACATTTGATATTTACTCGATTTCTCATGTAACAATTTTCTTATTTTATTGTAATTAAAAAACGAATGACTGTAGATACTTGAAAATTTCACTGAATGTTTATATTAGCATTTTCTATACACCATAAAATGTTGAAAATATTTTGACTCTTTTTGAGCTGTTTACGGACATTGTCAGTTTTCAATTTTTTTAGTTTTGTTTTTCTATAAATATCAATAAATTTTTATTTGTTGGGTAAAAAAGCGTGAAAATTTAATATAAGGCTCCTGATATATCGGTCTAATAGCAGTTGAAAAATATTAAAAATACATAGGCACAATTTTTTTTTAAAAGCATTTAAAGTTCAAATTTTGACAACATTTATCAAATTTATAATTTATTAATTATTTTGTGGTTAAAAATTTATAAATTTTTAACTTTTATGGCTAAGGATTGAAAATTTAAAACAAGGATCCACGTAAATAGGTTATATATAAATTACTTTATTCACAATAATATCATCAAATATACTTGGTAAAATCATAGGCTGACTGACCGTTTTCGCTCAGAATCGTTTTTCTTATACAATGATATTATATCATTGAATTCAAATTTAACACCATCCATTACAGTGACCCACTTGTAACCTACTGTACAGCAGAGCGACATCCACTTTTTTTTCTTATCATTTCATACTTCATGTTTTTGAATTTTATTTATAAATTATAAATATATAATGAATAACCAGATAAAAGATTTTATTATAAAAAAAGGTATGTACAATATACTCATGATGGGTAGGTATTCAAATACAAATATTTTAACACATATTAAATATATATAAAACATAAAATAATTCTTATTAAATCTTATTAAAATTAACCTTGTAAACAAAAATCATAATAATATAAAACTAATATAACAATTACTTTGAAAAAATTAACAGTTAAAATTGTATTCTACGTTCTTTTAAATTTGACCTTTGTTGTGCTAATTTGTTAATATTCAATTGGTCTACAATATCTAGTAAAAGTGCTTGGATTTTCTTCAATCGTAACTTTTCTGATAGGAAAGTGAATCTAGTTGGTACTTTGGGGGGGTCAAAAGTAAAAACAAAAGAAAAATTAAGGAAAAACGGGAATTTTTACGCAAAATCTGTTTTCAAGAAAATCGATTTTGGTTTTTGGTGCAACTCTAAAACAAATGACCGTAGGGACATGAAATTTTGACTGAATGTTTATATTAGCATTTTCTATACACCATAAAATTTACAAAATATTTTGACTCTTTTTGAGCTGTTTACGGCCACTGTCAGTTTTCAATTTTTTTAGTTTTTTTTTCTATAAATATCAATAAAATTTTATCTGTTGAGTAAAAAAGCTTGAAAATTTAATAGAAGGCTCCTATGTTATTATTTCAAAGGCAGATGAAAAAAATGAAAAATCCTTAGTCACAGTTTTTATTTATATGCATTTAAAGTTCAAATTTTGACAAAATACGGAAAAATCACGAAAAATAGCAAATTTCATAAAAATTTTTCTTTTTAAATCTAAGATTTGAAAATGTAATATAAGATTACTCATAAGTTTTTCTACCTTTATCAAAAAAAAAAAAAATGTCTAGAAGAAACTTAAATTAAATTTTTATGAGCGTCTGAAATTTATATTCTTACAACATTTGATATTTACTCGATTTCTCATGTAACAATTTTCTTATTTTATTGTAATTAAAAAACGAATGACTGTAGATACTTGAAAATTTCACTGAATGTTTATATTAGCATTTTCTATACACCATAAAATGTTGAAAATATTTTGACTCTTTTTGAGCTGTTTACGGACATTGTCAGTTTTCAATTTTTTTAGTTTTGTTTTTCTATAAATATCAATAAATTTTTATTTGTTGGGTAAAAAAGCGTGAAAATTTAATATAAGGCTCCTGATATATCGGTCTAATAGCAGTTGAAAAATATTAAAAATACATAGGCACAATTTTTTTTTAAAAGCATTTAAAGTTCAAATTTTGACAACATTTATCAAATTTATAATTTATTAATTATTTTGTGGTTAAAAATTTATAAATTTTTAACTTTTATGGCTAAGGATTGAAAATTTAAAACAAGGATCCACGTAAATAGGTTATATATAAATTACTTTATTCACAATAATATCATCAAATATACTTGGTAAAATCATAGGCTGACTGACCGTTTTCGCTCAGAATCGTTTTTCTTATACAATGATATTATATCATTGAATTCAAATTTAACACCATCCATTACAGTGACCCACTTGTAACCTACTGTACAGCAGAGCGACATCCACTTTTTTTTCTTATCATTTCATACTTCATGTTTTTGAATTTTATTTATAAATTATAAATATATAATGAATAACCAGATAAAAGATTTTATTATAAAAAAAGGTATGTACAATATACTCATGATGGGTAGGTATTCAAATACAAATATTTTAACACATATTAAATATATATAAAACATAAAATAATTCTTATTAAATCTTATTAAAATTAACCTTGTAAACAAAAATCATAATAATATAAAACTAATATAACAATTACTTTGAAAAAAATTAACAGTTAAAATTGTATTCTACGTTCTTTTAAATTTGACCTTTGTTGTGCTAATTTGTTAATATTCAATTGGTCTACAATATCTAGTAAAAGTGCTTGGATTTTCTTCAATAGTAACTTTTCTGATAGGAAAGTGAATCTAGTTGGTACTTTGGGGGGGTCAAAAGTAAAAACAAAAGAAAAATTAAGGAAAAACGGGAATTTTTACGCAAAATCTGTTTTCAAGAAAATCGATTTTGGTTTTTGGTGCAACTCTAAAACAAATGACCGTAGGGACATGAAATTTTGACTGAATGTCTATATTAGCATTTTCTATACACCATAAAATTTACAAAATATTTTGACTCTTTTTGAGCTGTTTACGGCCACTGTCAGTTTTCAATTTTTTTAGTTTTTTTTTCTATAAATATCAATAAAATTTTATCTGTTGAGTAAAAAAGCTTGAAAATTTAATAGAAGGCTCCTAGGTTATTATTTCAAAGGCAGATGAAAAAAATGAAAAATCCTTAGTCACAGTTTTTATTTATATGCATTTAAAGTTCAAATTTTGACAAAATACGGAAAAATCACGAAAAATAGCAAATTTCATAAAAATTTTTCTTTTTAAATCTAAGATTTGAAAATGTAATATAAGATTACTCATAAGTTTTTCTACCTTTATCAAAAAAAAAAAAAATGTCTAGAAGAAACTTAAATTAAATTTTTATGAGCGTCTGAAATTTATATTCTTACAACATTTGATATTTACTCGATTTCTCATGTAACAATTTTCTTATTTTATTGTAATTAAAAAACGAATGACTGTAGATACTTGAAAATTTCACTGAATGTTTATATTAGCATTTTCTATACACCATAAAATGTTTAAAATATTTTGACTCTTTTTGAGCTGTTTACGGACATTGTCAGTTTTCAATTTTTTTAGTTTTGTTTTTCTATAAATATCAATAAATTTTTATTTGTTGGGTAAAAAAGCGTGAAAATTTAATATAAGGCTCCTGATATATCGGTCTAATAGCAGTTGAAAAATATTAAAAATACATAGGCACAATTTTTTTTTAAAAGCATTTAAAGTTCAAATTTTGACAACATTTATCAAATTTATAATTTATTAATTATTTTGTGGTTAAAAATTTATAAATTTTTAACTTTTATGGCTAAGGATTGAAAATTTAAAACAAGGATCCACGTAAATAGGTTATATATAAATTACTTTATTCACAATAATATCATCAAATATACTTGGTAAAATCATAGGCTGACTGACCGTTTTCGCTCAGAATCGTTTTTCTTATACAATGATATTATATCATTGAATTCAAATTTAACACCATCCATTACAGTGACCCACTTGTAACCTACTGTACAGCAGAGCGACATCCACTTTTTTTTCTTATCATTTCATACTTCATGTTTTTGAATTTTATTTATAAATTATAAATATATAATGAATAACCAGATAAAAGATTTTATTATAAAAAAAGGTATGTACAATATACTCATGATGGGTAGGTATTCAAATACAAATATTTTAACACATATTAAATATATATAAAACATAAAATAATTCTTATTAAATCTTATTAAAATTAACCTTGTAAACAAAAATCATAATAATATAAAACTAATATAACAATTACTTTGAAAAAAATTAACAGTTAAAATTGTATTCTACGTTCTTTTAAATTTGACCTTTGTTGTGCTAATTTGTTAATATTCAATTGGTCTACAATATCTAGTAAAAGTGCTTGGATTTTCTTCAATAGTAACTTTTCTGATAGGAAAGTGAATCTAGTTGGTACTTTGGGGGGGTCAAAAGTAAAAACAAAAGAAAAATTAAGGAAAAACGGGAATTTTTACGCAAAATCTGTTTTCAAGAAAATCGATTTTGGTTTTTGGTGCAACTCTAAAACAAATGACCGTAGGGACATGAAATTTTGACTGAATGTCTATATTAGCATTTTCTATACACCATAAAATTTACAAAATATTTTGACTCTTTTTGAGCTGTTTACGGCCACTGTCAGTTTTCAATTTTTTTAGTTTTTTTTTCTATAAATATCAATAAAATTTTATCTGTTGAGTAAAAAAGCTTGAAAATTTAATAGAAGGCTCCTAGGTTATTATTTCAAAGGCAGATGAAAAAAATGAAAAATCCTTAGTCACAGTTTTTATTTATATGCATTTAAAGTTCAAATTTTGACAAAATACGGAAAAATCACGAAAAATAGCAAATTTCATAAAAATTTTTCTTTTTAAATCTAAGATTTGAAAATGTAATATAAGATTACTCATAAGTTTTTCTACCTTTATCAAAAAAAAAAAAAATGTCTAGAAGAAACTTAAATTAAATTTTTATGAGCGTCTGAAATTTATATTCTTACAACATTTGATATTTACTCGATTTCTCATGTAACAATTTTCTTATTTTATTGTAATTAAAAAACGAATGACTGTAGATACTTGAAAATTTCACTGAATGTTTATATTAGCATTTTCTATACACCATAAAATGTTTAAAATATTTTGACTCTTTTTGAGCTGTTTACGGACATTGTCAGTTTTCAATTTTTTTAGTTTTGTTTTTCTATAAATATCAATAAATTTTTATTTGTTGGGTAAAAAAGCGTGAAAATTTAATATAAGGCTCCTGATATATCGGTCTAATAGCAGTTGAAAAATATTAAAAATACATAGGCACAATTTTTTTTTAAAAGCATTTAAAGTTCAAATTTTGACAACATTTATCAAATTTATAATTTATTAATTATTTTGTGGTTAAAAATTTATAAATTTTTAACTTTTATGGCTAAGGATTGAAAATTTAAAACAAGGATCCACGTAAATAGGTTATATATAAATTACTTTATTCACAATAATATCATCAAATATACTTGGTAAAATCATAGGCTGACTGACCGTTTTCGCTCAGAATCGTTTTTCTTATACAATGATATTATATCATTGAATTCAAATTTAACACCATCCATTACAGTGACCCACTTGTAACCTACTGTACAGCAGAGCGACATCCACTTTTTTTTCTTATCATTTCATACTTCATGTTTTTGAATTTTATTTATAAATTATAAATATATAATGAATAACCAGATAAAAGATTTTATTATAAAAAAAGGTATGTACAATATACTCATGATGGGTAGGTATTCAAATACAAATATTTTAACACATATTAAATATATATAAAACATAAAATAATTCTTATTAAATCTTATTAAAATTAACCTTGTAAACAAAAATCATAATAATATAAAACTAATATAACAATTACTTTGAAAAAATTAACAGTTAAAATTGTATTCTACGTTCTTTTAAATTTGACCTTTGTTGTGCTAATTTGTTAATATTCAATTGGTCTACAATATCTAGTAAAAGTGCTTGGATTTTCTTCAATCGTAACTTTTCTGATAGGAAAGTGAATCTAGTTGGTACTTTGGGGGGGTCAAAAGTAAAAACAAAAGAAAAATTAAGGAAAAACGGGAATTTTTACGCAAAATCTGTTTTCAAGAAAATCGATTTTGGTTTTTGGTGCAACTCTAAAACAAATGACCGTAGGGACATGAAATTTTGACTGAATGTCTATATTAGCATTTTCTATACACCATAAAATTTACAAAATATTTTGACTCTTTTTGAGCTGTTTACGGCCACTGTCAGTTTTCAATTTTTTTAGTTTTTTTTTCTATAAATATCAATAAAATTTTATCTGTTGAGTAAAAAAGCTTGAAAATTTAATAGAAGGCTCCTAGGTTATTATTTCAAAGGCAGATGAAAAAAATGAAAAATCCTTAGTCACAGTTTTTATTTATATGCATTTAAAGTTCAAATTTTGACAAAATACGGAAAAATCACGAAAAATAGCAAATTTCATAAAAATTTTTCTTTTTAAATCTAAGATTTGAAAATGTAATATAAGATTACTCATAAGTTTTTCTACCTTTATCAAAAAAATAAAAAATGTCTAGAAGAAACTTAAATTAAATTTTTATGAGCGTCTGAAATTTATATTCTTACAACATTTGATATTTACTCGATTTCTCATGTAACAATTTTCTTATTTTATTGTAATTAAAAAACGAATGACTGTAGATACTTGAAAATTTCACTGAATGTTTATATTAGCATTTTCTATACACCATAAAATGTTGAAAATATTTTGACTCTTTTTGAGCTGTTTACGGACATTGTCAGTTTTCAATTTTTTTAGTTTTGTTTTTCTATAAATATCAATAAATTTTTATTTGTTGGGTAAAAAAGCGTGAAAATTTAATATAAGGCTCCTGATATATCGGTCTAATAGCAGTTGAAAAATATTAAAAATACATAGGCACAATTTTTTTTTTAATAGCATTTAAAGTTCAAATTTTGACAACATTTATCAAATTTATAATTTATTAATTATTTTGTGGTTAAAAATTTATAAATTTTTAACTTTTATGGCTAAGGATTGAAAATTTAAAACAAGGATCCACGTAAATAGGTTATATATAAATTACTTTATTCACAATAATATCATCAAATATACTTGGTAAAATCATAGGCTGACTGACCGTTTTCGCTCAGAATCGTTTTTCTTATACAATGATATTATATCATTGAATTCAAATTTAACACCATCCATTACAGTGACCCACTTGTAACCTACTGTACAGCAGAGCGACATCCACTTTTTTTTCTTATCATTTCATACTTCATGTTTTTGAATTTTATTTATAAATTATAAATATATAATGAATAACCAGATAAAAGATTTTATTATAAAAAAAGGTATGTACAATATACTCATGATGGGTAGGTATTCAAATACAAATATTTTAACACATATTAAATATATATAAAACATAAAATAATTCTTATTAAATCTTATTAAAATTAACCTTGTAAACAAAAATCATAATAATATAAAACTAATATAACAATTACTTTGAAAAAATTAACAGTTAAAATTGTATTCTACGTTCTTTTAAATTTGACCTTTGTTGTGCTAATTTGTTAATATTCAATTGGTCTACAATATCTAGTAAAAGTGCTTGGATTTTCTTCAATCGTAACTTTTCTGATAGGAAAGTGAATCTAGTTGGTACTTTGGGGGGGTCAAAAGTAAAAACAAAAGAAAAATTAAGGAAAAACGGGAATTTTTACGCAAAATCTGTTTTCAAGAAAATCGATTTTGGTTTTTGGTGCAACTCTAAAACAAATGACCGTAGGGACATGAAATTTTGACTGAATGTTTATATTAGCATTTTCTATACACCATAAAATTTACAAAATATTTTGACTCTTTTTGAGCTGTTTACGGCCACTGTCAGTTTTCAATTTTTTTAGTTTTTTTTTCTATAAATATCAATAAAATTTTATCTGTTGAGTAAAAAAGCTTGAAAATTTAATAGAAGGCTCCTAGGTTATTATTTCAAAGGCAGATGAAAAAAATGAAAAATCCTTAGTCACAGTTTTTATTTATATGCATTTAAAGTTCAAATTTTGACAAAATACGGAAAAATCACGAAAAATAGCAAATTTCATAAAAATTTTTCTTTTTAAATCTAAGATTTGAAAATGTAATATAAGATTACTCATAAGTTTTTCTACCTTTATCAAAAAAAAAAAAAATGTCTAGAAGAAACTTAAATTAAATTTTTATGAGCGTCTGAAATTTATATTCTTACAACATTTGATATTTACTCGATTTCTCATGTAACAATTTTCTTATTTTATTGTAATTAAAAAACGAATGACTGTAGATACTTGAAAATTTCACTGAATGTTTATATTAGCATTTTCTATACACCATAAAATGTTGAAAATATTTTGACTCTTTTTGAGCTGTTTACGGACATTGTCAGTTTTCAATTTTTTTAGTTTTGTTTTTCTATAAATATCAATAAATTTTTATTTGTTGGGTAAAAAAGCGTGAAAATTTAATATAAGGCTCCTGATATATCGGTCTAATAGCAGTTGAAAAATATTAAAAATACATAGGCACAATTTTTTTTTAAAAGCATTTAAAGTTCAAATTTTGACAACATTTATCAAATTTATAATTTATTAATTATTTTGTGGTTAAAAATTTATAAATTTTTAACTTTTATGGCTAAGGATTGAAAATTTAAAACAAGGATCCACGTAAATAGGTTATATATAAATTACTTTATTCACAATAATATCATCAAATATACTTGGTAAAATCATAGGCTGACTGACCGTTTTCGCTCAGAATCGTTTTTCTTATACAATGATATTATATCATTGAATTCAAATTTAACACCATCCATTACAGTGACCCACTTGTAACCTACTGTACAGCAGAGCGACATCCACTTTTTTTTCTTATCATTTCATACTTCATGTTTTTGAATTTTATTTATAAATTATAAATATATAATGAATAACCAGATAAAAGATTTTATTATAAAAAAAGGTATGTACAATATACTCATGATGGGTAGGTATTCAAATACAAATATTTTAACACATATTAAATATATATAAAACATAAAATAATTCTTATTAAATCTTATTAAAATTAACCTTGTAAACAAAAATCATAATAATATAAAACTAATATAACAATTACTTTGAAAAAAATTAACAGTTAAAATTGTATTCTACGTTCTTTTAAATTTGACCTTTGTTGTGCTAATTTGTTAATATTCAATTGGTCTACAATATCTAGTAAAAGTGCTTGGATTTTCTTCAATCGTAACTTTTCTGATAGGAAAGTGAATCTAGTTGGTACTTTGGGGGGGTCAAAAGTAAAAACAAAAGAAAAATTAAGGAAAAACGGGAATTTTTACGCAAAATCTGTTTTCAAGAAAATCGATTTTGGTTTTTGGTGCAACTCTAAAACAAATGACCGTAGGGACATGAAATTTTGACTGAATGTCTATATTAGCATTTTCTATACACCATAAAATTTACAAAATATTTTGACTCTTTTTGAGCTGTTTACGGCCACTGTCAGTTTTCAATTTTTTTAGTTTTTTTTTCTATAAATATCAATAAAATTTTATCTGTTGAGTAAAAAAGCTTGAAAATTTAATAGAAGGCTCCTAGGTTATTATTTCAAAGGCAGATGAAAAAAATGAAAAATCCTTAGTCACAGTTTTTATTTATATGCATTTAAAGTTCAAATTTTGACAAAATACGGAAAAATCACGAAAAATAGCAAATTTCATAAAAATTTTTCTTTTTAAATCTAAGATTTGAAAATGTAATATAAGATTACTCATAAGTTTTTCTACCTTTATCAAAAAAAAAAAAAATGTCTAGAAGAAACTTAAATTAAATTTTTATGAGCGTCTGAAATTTATATTCTTACAACATTTGATATTTACTCGATTTCTCATGTAACAATTTTCTTATTTTATTGTAATTAAAAAACGAATGACTGTAGATACTTGAAAATTTCACTGAATGTTTATATTAGCATTTTCTATACACCATAAAATGTTTAAAATATTTTGACTCTTTTTGAGCTGTTTACGGACATTGTCAGTTTTCAATTTTTTTAGTTTTGTTTTTCTATAAATATCAATAAATTTTTATTTGTTGGGTAAAAAAGCGTGAAAATTTAATATAAGGCTCCTGATATATCGGTCTAATAGCAGTTGAAAAATATTAAAAATACATAGGCACAATTTTTTTTTAAAAGCATTTAAAGTTCAAATTTTGACAACATTTATCAAATTTATAATTTATTAATTATTTTGTGGTTAAAAATTTATAAATTTTTAACTTTTATGGCTAAGGATTGAAAATTTAAAACAAGGATCCACGTAAATAGGTTATATATAAATTACTTTATTCACAATAATATCATCAAATATACTTGGTAAAATCATAGGCTGACTGACCGTTTTCGCTCAGAATCGTTTTTCTTATACAATGATATTATATCATTGAATTCAAATTTAACACCATCCATTACAGTGACCCACTTGTAACCTACTGTACAGCAGAGCGACATCCACTTTTTTTTCTTATCATTTCATACTTCATGTTTTTGAATTTTATTTATAAATTATAAATATATAATGAATAACCAGATAAAAGATTTTATTATAAAAAAAGGTATGTACAATATACTCATGATGGGTAGGTATTCAAATACAAATATTTTAACACATATTAAATATATATAAAACATAAAATAATTCTTATTAAATCTTATTAAAATTAACCTTGTAAACAAAAATCATAATAATATAAAACTAATATAACAATTACTTTGAAAAAATTAACAGTTAAAATTGTATTCTACGTTCTTTTAAATTTGACCTTTGTTGTGCTAATTTGTTAATATTCAATTGGTCTACAATATCTAGTAAAAGTGCTTGGATTTTCTTCAATCGTAACTTTTCTGATAGGAAAGTGAATCTAGTTGGTACTTTGGGGGGGTCAAAAGTAAAAACAAAAGAAAAATTAAGGAAAAACGGGAATTTTTACGCAAAATCTGTTTTCAAGAAAATCGATTTTGGTTTTTGGTGCAACTCTAAAACAAATGACCGTAGGGACATGAAATTTTGACTGAATGTCTATATTAGCATTTTCTATACACCATAAAATTTACAAAATATTTTGACTCTTTTTGAGCTGTTTACGGCCACTGTCAGTTTTCAATTTTTTTAGTTTTTTTTTCTATAAATATCAATAAAATTTTATCTGTTGAGTAAAAAAGCTTGAAAATTTAATAGAAGGCTCCTAGGTTATTATTTCAAAGGCAGATGAAAAAAATGAAAAATCCTTAGTCACAGTTTTTATTTATATGCATTTAAAGTTCAAATTTTGACAAAATACGGAAAAATCACGAAAAATAGCAAATTTCATAAAAATTTTTCTTTTTAAATCTAAGATTTGAAAATGTAATATAAGATTACTCATAAGTTTTTCTACCTTTATCAAAAAAATAAAAAATGTCTAGAAGAAACTTAAATTAAATTTTTATGAGCGTCTGAAATTTATATTCTTACAACATTTGATATTTACTCGATTTCTCATGTAACAATTTTCTTATTTTATTGTAATTAAAAAACGAATGACTGTAGATACTTGAAAATTTCACTGAATGTTTATATTAGCATTTTCTATACACCATAAAATGTTGAAAATATTTTGACTCTTTTTGAGCTGTTTACGGACATTGTCAGTTTTCAATTTTTTTAGTTTTGTTTTTCTATAAATATCAATAAATTTTTATTTGTTGGGTAAAAAAGCGTGAAAATTTAATATAAGGCTCCTGATATATCGGTCTAATAGCAGTTGAAAAATATTAAAAATACATAGGCACAATTTTTTTTTTAATAGCATTTAAAGTTCAAATTTTGACAACATTTATCAAATTTATAATTTATTAATTATTTTGTGGTTAAAAATTTATAAATTTTTAACTTTTATGGCTAAGGATTGAAAATTTAAAACAAGGATCCACGTAAATAGGTTATATATAAATTACTTTATTCACAATAATATCATCAAATATACTTGGTAAAATCATAGGCTGACTGACCGTTTTCGCTCAGAATCGTTTTTCTTATACAATGATATTATATCATTGAATTCAAATTTAACACCATCCATTACAGTGACCCACTTGTAACCTACTGTACAGCAGAGCGACATCCACTTTTTTTTCTTATCATTTCATACTTCATGTTTTTGAATTTTATTTATAAATTATAAATATATAATGAATAACCAGATAAAAGATTTTATTATAAAAAAAGGTATGTACAATATACTCATGATGGGTAGGTATTCAAATACAAATATTTTAACACATATTAAATATATATAAAACATAAAATAATTCTTATTAAATCTTATTAAAATTAACCTTGTAAACAAAAATCATAATAATATAAAACTAATATAACAATTACTTTGAAAAAATTAACAGTTAAAATTGTATTCTACGTTCTTTTAAATTTGACCTTTGTTGTGCTAATTTGTTAATATTCAATTGGTCTACAATATCTAGTAAAAGTGCTTGGATTTTCTTCAATCGTAACTTTTCTGATAGGAAAGTGAATCTAGTTGGTACTTTGGGGGGGTCAAAAGTAAAAACAAAAGAAAAATTAAGGAAAAACGGGAATTTTTACGCAAAATCTGTTTTCAAGAAAATCGATTTTGGTTTTTGGTGCAACTCTAAAACAAATGACCGTAGGGACATGAAATTTTGACTGAATGTTTATATTAGCATTTTCTATACACCATAAAATTTACAAAATATTTTGACTCTTTTTGAGCTGTTTACGGCCACTGTCAGTTTTCAATTTTTTTAGTTTTTTTTTCTATAAATATCAATAAAATTTTATCTGTTGAGTAAAAAAGCTTGAAAATTTAATAGAAGGCTCCTAGGTTATTATTTCAAAGGCAGATGAAAAAAATGAAAAATCCTTAGTCACAGTTTTTATTTATATGCATTTAAAGTTCAAATTTTGACAAAATACGGAAAAATCACGAAAAATAGCAAATTTCATAAAAATTTTTCTTTTTAAATCTAAGATTTGAAAATGTAATATAAGATTACTCATAAGTTTTTCTACCTTTATCAAAAAAAAAAAAAATGTCTAGAAGAAACTTAAATTAAATTTTTATGAGCGTCTGAAATTTATATTCTTACAACATTTGATATTTACTCGATTTCTCATGTAACAATTTTCTTATTTTATTGTAATTAAAAAACGAATGACTGTAGATACTTGAAAATTTCACTGAATGTTTATATTAGCATTTTCTATACACCATAAAATGTTGAAAATATTTTGACTCTTTTTGAGCTGTTTACGGACATTGTCAGTTTTCAATTTTTTTAGTTTTGTTTTTCTATAAATATCAATAAATTTTTATTTGTTGGGTAAAAAAGCGTGAAAATTTAATATAAGGCTCCTGATATATCGGTCTAATAGCAGTTGAAAAATATTAAAAATACATAGGCACAATTTTTTTTTAAAAGCATTTAAAGTTCAAATTTTGACAACATTTATCAAATTTATAATTTATTAATTATTTTGTGGTTAAAAATTTATAAATTTTTAACTTTTATGGCTAAGGATTGAAAATTTAAAACAAGGATCCACGTAAATAGGTTATATATAAATTACTTTATTCACAATAATATCATCAAATATACTTGGTAAAATCATAGGCTGACTGACCGTTTTCGCTCAGAATCGTTTTTCTTATACAATGATATTATATCATTGAATTCAAATTTAACACCATCCATTACAGTGACCCACTTGTAACCTACTGTACAGCAGAGCGACATCCACTTTTTTTTCTTATCATTTCATACTTCATGTTTTTGAATTTTATTTATAAATTATAAATATATAATGAATAACCAGATAAAAGATTTTATTATAAAAAAAGGTATGTACAATATACTCATGATGGGTAGGTATTCAAATACAAATATTTTAACACATATTAAATATATATAAAACATAAAATAATTCTTATTAAATCTTATTAAAATTAACCTTGTAAACAAAAATCATAATAATATAAAACTAATATAACAATTACTTTGAAAAAAATTAACAGTTAAAATTGTATTCTACGTTCTTTTAAATTTGACCTTTGTTGTGCTAATTTGTTAATATTCAATTGGTCTACAATATCTAGTAAAAGTGCTTGGATTTTCTTCAATCGTAACTTTTCTGATAGGAAAGTGAATCTAGTTGGTACTTTGGGGGGGTCAAAAGTAAAAACAAAAGAAAAATTAAGGAAAAACGGGAATTTTTACGCAAAATCTGTTTTCAAGAAAATCGATTTTGGTTTTTGGTGCAACTCTAAAACAAATGACCGTAGGGACATGAAATTTTGACTGAATGTCTATATTAGCATTTTCTATACACCATAAAATTTACAAAATATTTTGACTCTTTTTGAGCTGTTTACGGCCACTGTCAGTTTTCAATTTTTTTAGTTTTTTTTTCTATAAATATCAATAAAATTTTATCTGTTGAGTAAAAAAGCTTGAAAATTTAATAGAAGGCTCCTAGGTTATTATTTCAAAGGCAGATGAAAAAAATGAAAAATCCTTAGTCACAGTTTTTATTTATATGCATTTAAAGTTCAAATTTTGACAAAATACGGAAAAATCACGAAAAATAGCAAATTTCATAAAAATTTTTCTTTTTAAATCTAAGATTTGAAAATGTAATATAAGATTACTCATAAGTTTTTCTACCTTTATCAAAAAAAAAAAAAATGTCTAGAAGAAACTTAAATTAAATTTTTATGAGCGTCTGAAATTTATATTCTTACAACATTTGATATTTACTCGATTTCTCATGTAACAATTTTCTTATTTTATTGTAATTAAAAAACGAATGACTGTAGATACTTGAAAATTTCACTGAATGTTTATATTAGCATTTTCTATACACCATAAAATGTTTAAAATATTTTGACTCTTTTTGAGCTGTTTACGGACATTGTCAGTTTTCAATTTTTTTAGTTTTGTTTTTCTATAAATATCAATAAATTTTTATTTGTTGGGTAAAAAAGCGTGAAAATTTAATATAAGGCTCCTGATATATCGGTCTAATAGCAGTTGAAAAATATTAAAAATACATAGGCACAATTTTTTTTTAAAAGCATTTAAAGTTCAAATTTTGACAACATTTATCAAATTTATAATTTATTAATTATTTTGTGGTTAAAAATTTATAAATTTTTAACTTTTATGGCTAAGGATTGAAAATTTAAAACAAGGATCCACGTAAATAGGTTATATATAAATTACTTTATTCACAATAATATCATCAAATATACTTGGTAAAATCATAGGCTGACTGACCGTTTTCGCTCAGAATCGTTTTTCTTATACAATGATATTATATCATTGAATTCAAATTTAACACCATCCATTACAGTGACCCACTTGTAACCTACTGTACAGCAGAGCGACATCCACTTTTTTTTCTTATCATTTCATACTTCATGTTTTTGAATTTTATTTATAAATTATAAATATATAATGAATAACCAGATAAAAGATTTTATTATAAAAAAAGGTATGTACAATATACTCATGATGGGTAGGTATTCAAATACAAATATTTTAACACATATTAAATATATATAAAACATAAAATAATTCTTATTAAATCTTATTAAAATTAACCTTGTAAACAAAAATCATAATAATATAAAACTAATATAACAATTACTTTGAAAAAAATTAACAGTTAAAATTGTATTCTACGTTCTTTTAAATTTGACCTTTGTTGTGCTAATTTGTTAATATTCAATTGGTCTACAATATCTAGTAAAAGTGCTTGGATTTTCTTCAATAGTAACTTTTCTGATAGGAAAGTGAATCTAGTTGGTACTTTGGGGGGGTCAAAAGTAAAAACAAAAGAAAAATTAAGGAAAAACGGGAATTTTTACGCAAAATCTGTTTTCAAGAAAATCGATTTTGGTTTTTGGTGCAACTCTAAAACAAATGACCGTAGGGACATGAAATTTTGACTGAATGTCTATATTAGCATTTTCTATACACCATAAAATTTACAAAATATTTTGACTCTTTTTGAGCTGTTTACGGCCACTGTCAGTTTTCAATTTTTTTAGTTTTTTTTTCTATAAATATCAATAAAATTTTATCTGTTGAGTAAAAAAGCTTGAAAATTTAATAGAAGGCTCCTAGGTTATTATTTCAAAGGCAGATGAAAAAAATGAAAAATCCTTAGTCACAGTTTTTATTTATATGCATTTAAAGTTCAAATTTTGACAAAATACGGAAAAATCACGAAAAATAGCAAATTTCATAAAAATTTTTCTTTTTAAATCTAAGATTTGAAAATGTAATATAAGATTACTCATAAGTTTTTCTACCTTTATCAAAAAAAAAAAAAATGTCTAGAAGAAACTTAAATTAAATTTTTATGAGCGTCTGAAATTTATATTCTTACAACATTTGATATTTACTCGATTTCTCATGTAACAATTTTCTTATTTTATTGTAATTAAAAAACGAATGACTGTAGATACTTGAAAATTTCACTGAATGTTTATATTAGCATTTTCTATACACCATAAAATGTTGAAAATATTTTGACTCTTTTTGAGCTGTTTACGGACATTGTCAGTTTTCAATTTTTTTAGTTTTGTTTTTCTATAAATATCAATAAATTTTTATTTGTTGGGTAAAAAAGCGTGAAAATTTAATATAAGGCTCCTGATATATCGGTCTAATAGCAGTTGAAAAATATTAAAAATACATAGGCACAATTTTTTTTTAAAAGCATTTAAAGTTCAAATTTTGACAACATTTATCAAATTTATAATTTATTAATTATTTTGTGGTTAAAAATTTATAAATTTTTAACTTTTATGGCTAAGGATTGAAAATTTAAAACAAGGATCCACGTAAATAGGTTATATATAAATTACTTTATTCACAATAATATCATCAAATATACTTGGTAAAATCATAGGCTGACTGACCGTTTTCGCTCAGAATCGTTTTTCTTATACAATGATATTATATCATTGAATTCAAATTTAACACCATCCATTACAGTGACCCACTTGTAACCTACTGTACAGCAGAGCGACATCCACTTTTTTTTCTTATCATTTCATACTTCATGTTTTTGAATTTTATTTATAAATTATAAATATATAATGAATAACCAGATAAAAGATTTTATTATAAAAAAAGGTATGTACAATATACTCATGATGGGTAGGTATTCAAATACAAATATTTTAACACATATTAAATATATATAAAACATAAAATAATTCTTATTAAATCTTATTAAAATTAACCTTGTAAACAAAAATCATAATAATATAAAACTAATATAACAATTACTTTGAAAAAATTAACAGTTAAAATTGTATTCTACGTTCTTTTAAATTTGACCTTTGTTGTGCTAATTTGTTAATATTCAATTGGTCTACAATATCTAGTAAAAGTGCTTGGATTTTCTTCAATCGTAACTTTTCTGATAGGAAAGTGAATCTAGTTGGTACTTTGGGGGGGTCAAAAGTAAAAACAAAAGAAAAATTAAGGAAAAACGGGAATTTTTACGCAAAATCTGTTTTCAAGAAAATCGATTTTGGTTTTTGGTGCAACTCTAAAACAAATGACCGTAGGGACATGAAATTTTGACTGAATGTTTATATTAGCATTTTCTATACACCATAAAATTTACAAAATATTTTGACTCTTTTGAGCTGTTTACGGCCACTGTCAGTTTTTCAATTTTTTTAGTTTTTTTTTCTATAAATATCAATAAAATTTTATCTGTTGAGTAAAAAAGCTTGAAAATTTAATAGAAGGCTCCTAGGTTATTATTTCAAAGGCAGATGAAAAAAATGAAAAATCCTTAGTCACAGTTTTTATTTATATGCATTTAAAGTTCAAATTTTGACAAAATACGGAAAAATCACGAAAAATAGCAAATTTCATAAAAATTTTTCTTTTTAAATCTAAGATTTGAAAATGTAATATAAGATTACTCATAAGTTTTTCTACCTTTATCAAAAAAAAAAAAAAAATGTCTAGAAGAAACTTAAATTAAATTTTTATGAGCGTCTGAAATTTATATTCTTACAACATTTGATATTTACTCGATTTCTCATGTAACAATTTTCTTATTTTATTGTAATTAAAAAACGAATGACTGTAGATACTTGAAAATTTCACTGAATGTTTATATTAGCATTTTCTATACACCATAAAATGTTGAAAATATTTTGACTCTTTTTGAGCTGTTTACGGGACATTGGTCAGTTTTCAATTTTTTTAGTTTTGTTTTTCTATAAATATCAATAAATTTTTATTTGTTGGGTAAAAAAGCGTGAAAATTTAATATAAGGCTCCTGATATATCGGTCTAATAGCAGTTGAAAAATATTAAAAATACATAGGCACAATTTTTTTTTAAAAGCATTTAAAGTTCAAATTTTGACAACATTTATCAAATTTATAATTTATTAATTATTTTGTGGTTAAAAATTTATAAATTTTTAACTTTTATGGCTAAGGATTGAAAATTTAAAACAAGGATCCACGTAAATAGGTTATATATAAATTACTTTATTCACAATAATATCATCAAATATACTTGGTAAAATCATAGGCTGACTGACCGTTTTACAGAATCGTTTTTCTTATACAATGATATTATATCATTGAATTCAAATTTAACACCATCCATTACAGTGACCCACTTGTAACCTACTGTACAGCAGAGCGACATCCACTTTTTTTTCTTATCATTTCATACTTCATGTTTTTGAATTTTATTTATAAATTATAAATATATAATGAATAACCAGATAAAAGATTTTATTATAAAAAAAGGTATGTACAATATACTCATGATGGGTAGGTATTCAAATACAAATATTTTAACACATATTAAATATATATAAAACATAAAATAATTCTTATTAAATCTTATTAAAATTAACCTTGTAAACAAAAATCATAATAATATAAAACTAATATAACAATTACTTTGAAAAAATTAACAGTTAAAATTGTATTCTACGTTCTTTTAAATTTGACCTTTGTTGTGCTAATTTGTTAATATTCAATTGGTCTACAATATCTAGTAAAAGTGCTTGGATTTTCTTCAATCGTAACTTTTCTGATAGGAAAGTGAATCTAGTTGGTACTTTGGGGGGGTCAAAAGTAAAAACAAAAGAAAAATTAAGGAAAAACGGGAATTTTTACGCAAAATCTGTTTTCAAGAAAATCGATTTTGGTTTTTGGTGCAACTCTAAAACAAATGACCGTAAGGACATGAAATTTTGACTGAATGTCTATATTAGCATTTTCTATACACCATAAAATTTACAAAATATTTTGACTCTTTTTGAGCTGTTTACGGCCACTGTCAGTTTTCAATTTTTTTAGTTTTTTTTTCTATAAATATCAATAAAATTTTATCTGTTGAGTAAAAAAGCTTGAAAATTTAATAGAAGGCTCCTAGGTTATTATTTCAAAGGCAGATGAAAAAAATGAAAAATCCTTAGTCACAGTTTTTATTTATATGCATTTAAAGTTCAAATTTTGACAAAATACGGAAAAATCACGAAAAATAGCAAATTTCATAAAAATTTTTCTTTTTAAATCTAAGATTTGAAAATGTAATATAAGATTACTCATAAGTTTTTCTACCTTTATCATAAAATAAAAAATGTCTAGAAGAAACTTAAATTAAATTTTTATGAGCGTCTGAAATTTATATTCTTACAACATTTGATATTTACTCGATTTCTCATGTAACAATTTTCTTATTTTATTGTAATTAAAAAACGAATGACTGTAGATACTTGAAAATTTCACTGAATGTTTATATTAGCATTTTCTATACACCATAAAATGTTGAAAATATTTTGACTCATTTTGAGCTGTTTACGGACATTGTCAGTTTTCAATTTTTTTAGTTTTGTTTTTCTATAAATATCAATAAATTTTTATTTGTTGGGTAAAAAAGCGTGAAAATTTAATATAAGGCTCCTGATATATCGGTCTAATAGCAGTTGAAAAATATTAAAAATACATAGGCACAATTTTTTTTTAAAAGCATTTAAAGTTCAAATTTTGACAACATTTATCAAATTTATAATTTATTAATTATTTTGTGGTTAAAAATTTATAAATTTTTAACTTTTATGGCTAAGGATTGAAAATTTAAAACAAGGATCCACGTAAATAGGTTATATATAAATTACTTTATTCACAATAATATCATCAAATATACTTGGTAAAATCATAGGCTGACTGACCGTTTTCGCTCAGAATCGTTTTTCTTATACAATGATATTATATCATTGAATTCAAATTTAACACCATCCATTACAGTGACCCACTTGTAACCTACTGTACAGCAGAGCGACATCCACTTTTTTTTCTTATCATTTCATACTTCATGTTTTTGAATTTTATTTATAAATTATAAATATATAATGAATAACCAGATAAAAGATTTTATTATAAAAAAAGGTATGTACAATATACTCATGATGGGTAGGTATTCAAATACAAATATTTTAACACATATTAAATATATATAAAACATAAAATAATTCTTATTAAATCTTATTAAAATTAACCTTGTAAACAAAAATCATAATAATATAAAACTAATATAACAATTACTTTGAAAAAATTAACAGTTAAAATTGTATTCTACGTTCTTTTAAATTTGACCTTTGTTGTGCTAATTTGTTAATATTCAATTGGTCTACAATATCTAGTAAAAGTGCTTGGATTTTCTTCAATCGTAACTTTTCTGATAGGAAAGTGAATCTAGTTGGTACTTTGGGGGGGTCAAAAGTAAAAACAAAAGAAAAATTAAGGAAAAACGGGAATTTTTACGCAAAATCTGTTTTCAAGAAAATCGATTTTGGTTTTTGGTGCAACTCTAAAACAAATGACCGTAGGGACATGAAATTTTGACTGAATGTTTATATTAGCATTTTCTATACACCATAAAATTTACAAAATATTTTGACTCTTTTTGAGCTGTTTACGGCCACTGTCAGTTTTCAATTTTTTTAGTTTTTTTTTCTATAAATATCAATAAAATTTTATCTGTTGAGTAAAAAAGCTTGAAAATTTAATAGAAGGCTCCTAGGTTATTATTTCAAAGGCAGATGAAAAAAATGAAAAATCCTTAGTCACAGTTTTTATTTATATGCATTTAAAGTTCAAATTTTGACAAAATACGGAAAAATCACGAAAAATAGCAAATTTCATAAAAATTTTTCTTTTTAAATCTAAGATTTGAAAATGTAATATAAGATTACTCATAAGTTTTTCTACCTTTATCAAAAAAAAAAAAAAATGTCTAGAAGAAACTTAAATTAAATTTTTATGAGCGTCTGAAATTTATATTCTTACAACATTTGATATTTACTCGATTTCTCATGTAACAATTTTCTTATTTTATTGTAATTAAAAAACGAATGACTGTAGATACTTGAAAATTTCACTGAATGTTTATATTAGCATTTTCTATACACCATAAAATGTTGAAAATATTTTGACTCTTTTTGAGCTGTTTACGGACATTGTCAGTTTTCAATTTTTTTAGTTTTGTTTTTCTATAAATATCAATAAATTTTTATTTGTTGGGTAAAAAAGCGTGAAAATTTAATATAAGGCTCCTGATATATCGGTCTAATAGCAGTTGAAAAATATTAAAAATACATAGGCACAATTTTTTTTTAAAAGCATTTAAAGTTCAAATTTTGACAACATTTATCAAATTTATAATTTATTAATTATTTTGTGGTTAAAAATTTATAAATTTTTAACTTTTATGGCTAAGGATTGAAAATTTAAAACAAGGATCCACGTAAATAGGTTATATATAAATTACTTTATTCACAATAATATCATCAAATATACTTGGTAAAATCATAGGCTGACTGACCGTTTTCGCTCAGAATCGTTTTTCTTATACAATGATATTATATCATTGAATTCAAATTTAACACCATCCATTACAGTGACCCACTTGTAACCTACTGTACAGCAGAGCGACATCCACTTTTTTTTCTTATCATTTCATACTTCATGTTTTTGAATTTTATTTATAAATTATAAATATATAATGAATAACCAGATAAAAGATTTTATTATAAAAAAAGGTATGTACAATATACTCATGATGGGTAGGTATTCAAATACAAATATTTTAACACATATTAAATATATATAAAACATAAAATAATTCTTATTAAATCTTATTAAAATTAACCTTGTAAACAAAAATCATAATAATATAAAACTAATATAACAATTACTTTGAAAAAATTAACAGTTAAAATTGTATTCTACGTTCTTTTAAATTTGACCTTTGTTGTGCTAATTTGTTAATATTCAATTGGTCTACAATATCTAGTAAAAGTGCTTGGATTTTCTTCAATCGTAACTTTTCTGATAGGAAAGTGAATCTAGTTGGTACTTTGGGGGGGTCAAAAGTAAAAACAAAAGAAAAATTAAGGAAAAACGGGAATTTTTACGCAAAATCTGTTTTCAAGAAAATCGATTTTGGTTTTTGGTGCAACTCTAAAACAAATGACCGTAGGGACATGAAATTTTGACTGAATGTTTATATTAGCATTTTCTATACACCATAAAATTTACAAAATATTTTGACTCTTTTTGAGCTGTTTACGGCCACTGTCAGTTTTCAATTTTTTTAGTTTTTTTTTCTATAAATATCAATAAAATTTTATCTGTTGAGTAAAAAAGCTTGAAAATTTAATAGAAGGCTCCTAGGTTATTATTTCAAAGGCAGATGAAAAAAATGAAAAATCCTTAGTCACAGTTTTTATTTATATGCATTTAAAGTTCAAATTTTGACAAAATACGGAAAAATCACGAAAAATAGCAAATTTCATAAAAATTTTTCTTTTTAAATCTAAGATTTGAAAATGTAATATAAGATTACTCATAAGTTTTTCTACCTTTATCAAAAAAAAAAAAAATGTCTAGAAGAAACTTAAATTAAATTTTTATGAGCGTCTGAAATTTATATTCTTACAACATTTGATATTTACTCGATTTCTCATGTAACAATTTTCTTATTTTATTGTAATTAAAAAACGAATGACTGTAGATACTTGAAAATTTCACTGAATGTTTATATTAGCATTTTCTATACACCATAAAATGTTGAAAATATTTTGACTCTTTTTGAGCTGTTTACGGACATTGTCAGTTTTCAATTTTTTTAGTTTTGTTTTTCTATAAATATCAATAAATTTTTATTTGTTGGGTAAAAAAGCGTGAAAATTTAATATAAGGCTCCTGATATATCGGTCTAATAGCAGTTGAAAAATATTAAAAATACATAGGCACAATTTTTTTTTAAAAGCATTTAAAGTTCAAATTTTGACAACATTTATCAAATTTATAATTTATTAATTATTTTGTGGTTAAAAATTTATAAATTTTTAACTTTTATGGCTAAGGATTGAAAATTTAAAACAAGGATCCACGTAAATAGGTTATATATAAATTACTTTATTCACAATAATATCATCAAATATACTTGGTAAAATCATAGGCTGACTGACCGTTTTCGCTCAGAATCGTTTTTCTTATACAATGATATTATATCATTGAATTCAAATTTAACACCATCCATTACAGTGACCCACTTGTAACCTACTGTACAGCAGAGCGACATCCACTTTTTTTTCTTATCATTTCATACTTCATGTTTTTGAATTTTATTTATAAATTATAAATATATAATGAATAACCAGATAAAAGATTTTATTATAAAAAAAGGTATGTACAATATACTCATGATGGGTAGGTATTCAAATACAAATATTTTAACACATATTAAATATATATAAAACATAAAATAATTCTTATTAAATCTTATTAAAATTAACCTTGTAAACAAAAATCATAATAATATAAAACTAATATAACAATTACTTTGAAAAAATTAACAGTTAAAATTGTATTCTACGTTCTTTTAAATTTGACCTTTGTTGTGCTAATTTGTTAATATTCAATTGGTCTACAATATCTAGTAAAAGTGCTTGGATTTTCTTCAATCGTAACTTTTCTGATAGGAAAGTGAATCTAGTTGGTACTTTGGGGGGGTCAAAAGTAAAAACAAAAGAAAAATTAAGGAAAAACGGGAATTTTTACGCAAAATCTGTTTTCAAGAAAATCGATTTTGGTTTTTGGTGCAACTCTAAAACAAATGACCGTAGGGACATGAAATTTTGACTGAATGTTTATATTAGCATTTTCTATACACCATAAAATTTACAAAATATTTTGACTCTTTTTGAGCTGTTTACGGCCACTGTCAGTTTTCAATTTTTTTAGTTTTTTTTTCTATAAATATCAATAAAATTTTATCTGTTGAGTAAAAAAGCTTGAAAATTTAATAGAAGGCTCCTAGGTTATTATTTCAAAGGCAGATGAAAAAAATGAAAAATCCTTAGTCACAGTTTTTATTTATATGCATTTAAAGTTCAAATTTTGACAAAATACGGAAAAATCACGAAAAATAGCAAATTTCATAAAAATTTTTCTTTTTAAATCTAAGATTTGAAAATGTAATATAAGATTACTCATAAGTTTTTCTACCTTTATCAAAAAAAAAAAAAAATGTCTAGAAGAAACTTAAATTAAATTTTTATGAGCGTCTGAAATTTATATTCTTACAACATTTGATATTTACTCGATTTCTCATGTAACAATTTTCTTATTTTATTGTAATTAAAAAACGAATGACTGTAGATACTTGAAAATTTCACTGAATGTTTATATTAGCATTTTCTATACACCATAAAATGTTGAAAATATTTTGACTCTTTTTGAGCTGTTTACGGACATTGTCAGTTTTCAATTTTTTTAGTTTTGTTTTTCTATAAATATCAATAAATTTTTATTTGTTGGGTAAAAAAGCGTGAAAATTTAATATAAGGCTCCTGATATATCGGTCTAATAGCAGTTGAAAAATATTAAAAATACATAGGCACAATTTTTTTTTAAAAGCATTTAAAGTTCAAATTTTGACAACATTTATCAAATTTATAATTTATTAATTATTTTGTGGTTAAAAATTTATAAATTTTTAACTTTTATGGCTAAGGATTGAAAATTTAAAACAAGGATCCACGTAAATAGGTTATATATAAATTACTTTATTCACAATAATATCATCAAATATACTTGGTAAAATCATAGGCTGACTGACCGTTTTCGCTCAGAATCGTTTTTCTTATACAATGATATTATATCATTGAATTCAAATTTAACACCATCCATTACAGTGACCCACTTGTAACCTACTGTACAGCAGAGCGACATCCACTTTTTTTTCTTATCATTTCATACTTCATGTTTTTGAATTTTATTTATAAATTATAAATATATAATGAATAACCAGATAAAAGATTTTATTATAAAAAAAGGTATGTACAATATACTCATGATGGGTAGGTATTCAAATACAAATATTTTAACACATATTAAATATATATAAAACATAAAATAATTCTTATTAAATCTTATTAAAATTAACCTTGTAAACAAAAATCATAATAATATAAAACTAATATAACAATTACTTTGAAAAAATTAACAGTTAAAATTGTATTCTACGTTCTTTTAAATTTGACCTTTGTTGTGCTAATTTGTTAATATTCAATTGGTCTACAATATCTAGTAAAAGTGCTTGGATTTTCTTCAATCGTAACTTTTCTGATAGGAAAGTGAATCTAGTTGGTACTTTGGGGGGGTCAAAAGTAAAAACAAAAGAAAAATTAAGGAAAAACGGGAATTTTTACGCAAAATCTGTTTTCAAGAAAATCGATTTTGGTTTTTGGTGCAACTCTAAAACAAATGACCGTAGGGACATGAAATTTTGACTGAATGTTTATATTAGCATTTTCTATACACCATAAAATTTACAAAATATTTTGACTCTTTTTGAGCTGTTTACGGCCACTGTCAGTTTTCAATTTTTTTAGTTTTTTTTTCTATAAATATCAATAAAATTTTATCTGTTGAGTAAAAAAGCTTGAAAATTTAATAGAAGGCTCCTAGGTTATTATTTCAAAGGCAGATGAAAAAAATGAAAAATCCTTAGTCACAGTTTTTATTTATATGCATTTAAAGTTCAAATTTTGACAAAATACGGAAAAATCACGAAAAATAGCAAATTTCATAAAAATTTTTCTTTTTAAATCTAAGATTTGAAAATGTAATATAAGATTACTCATAAGTTTTTCTACCTTTATCAAAAAAAAAAAAAATGTCTAGAAGAAACTTAAATTAAATTTTTATGAGCGTCTGAAATTTATATTCTTACAACATTTGATATTTACTCGATTTCTCATGTAACAATTTTCTTATTTTATTGTAATTAAAAAACGAATGACTGTAGATACTTGAAAATTTCACTGAATGTTTATATTAGCATTTTCTATACACCATAAAATGTTGAAAATATTTTGACTCTTTTTGAGCTGTTTACGGACATTGTCAGTTTTCAATTTTTTTAGTTTTGTTTTTCTATAAATATCAATAAATTTTTATTTGTTGGGTAAAAAAGCGTGAAAATTTAATATAAGGCTCCTGATATATCGGTCTAATAGCAGTTGAAAAATATTAAAAATACATAGGCACAATTTTTTTTTAAAAGCATTTAAAGTTCAAATTTTGACAACATTTATCAAATTTATAATTTATTAATTATTTTGTGGTTAAAAATTTATAAATTTTTAACTTTTATGGCTAAGGATTGAAAATTTAAAACAAGGATCCACGTAAATAGGTTATATATAAATTACTTTATTCACAATAATATCATCAAATATACTTGGTAAAATCATAGGCTGACTGACCGTTTTCGCTCAGAATCGTTTTTCTTATACAATGATATTATATCATTGAATTCAAATTTAACACCATCCATTACAGTGACCCACTTGTAACCTACTGTACAGCAGAGCGACATCCACTTTTTTTTCTTATCATTTCATACTTCATGTTTTTGAATTTTATTTATAAATTATAAATATATAATGAATAACCAGATAAAAGATTTTATTATAAAAAAAGGTATGTACAATATACTCATGATGGGTAGGTATTCAAATACAAATATTTTAACACATATTAAATATATATAAAACATAAAATAATTCTTATTAAATCTTATTAAAATTAACCTTGTAAACAAAAATCATAATAATATAAAACTAATATAACAATTACTTTGAAAAAATTAACAGTTAAAATTGTATTCTACGTTCTTTTAAATTTGACCTTTGTTGTGCTAATTTGTTAATATTCAATTGGTCTACAATATCTAGTAAAAGTGCTTGGATTTTCTTCAATCGTAACTTTTCTGATAGGAAAGTGAATCTAGTTGGTACTTTGGGGGGGTCAAAAGTAAAAACAAAAGAAAAATTAAGGAAAAACGGGAATTTTTACGCAAAATCTGTTTTCAAGAAAATCGATTTTGGTTTTTGGTGCAACTCTAAAACAAATGACCGTAGGGACATGAAATTTTGACTGAATGTTTATATTAGCATTTTCTATACACCATAAAATTTACAAAATATTTTGACTCTTTTTGAGCTGTTTACGGCCACTGTCAGTTTTCAATTTTTTTAGTTTTTTTTTCTATAAATATCAATAAAATTTTATCTGTTGAGTAAAAAAGCTTGAAAATTTAATAGAAGGCTCCTAGGTTATTATTTCAAAGGCAGATGAAAAAAATGAAAAATCCTTAGTCACAGTTTTTATTTATATGCATTTAAAGTTCAAATTTTGACAAAATACGGAAAAATCACGAAAAATAGCAAATTTCATAAAAATTTTTCTTTTTAAATCTAAGATTTGAAAATGTAATATAAGATTACTCATAAGTTTTTCTACCTTTATCAAAAAAAAAAAAAATGTCTAGAAGAAACTTAAATTAAATTTTTATGAGCGTCTGAAATTTATATTCTTACAACATTTGATATTTACTCGATTTCTCATGTAACAATTTTCTTATTTTATTGTAATTAAAAAACGAATGACTGTAGATACTTAAAATTTCACTGAATGTTTATATTAGCATTTTCTATACACCATAAAATGTTGAAAATATTTTGACTCTTTTTGAGCTGTTTACGGACATTGTCAGTTTTCAATTTTTTTAGTTTTGTTTTTCTATAAATATCAATAAATTTTTATTTGTTGGGTAAAAAAGCGTGAAAATTTAATATAAGGCTCCTGATATATCGGTCTAATAGCAGTTGAAAAATATTAAAAATACATAGGCACAATTTTTTTTTAAAAGCATTTAAAGTTCAAATTTTGACAACATTTATCAAATTTATAATTTATTAATTATTTTGTGGTTAAAAATTTATAAATTTTTAACTTTTATGGCTAAGGATTGAAAATTTAAAACAAGGATCCACGTAAATAGGTTATATATAAATTACTTTATTCACAATAATATCATCAAATATACTTGGTAAAATCATAGGCTGACTGACCGTTTTCGCTCAGAATCGTTTTTCTTATACAATGATATTATATCATTGAATTCAAATTTAACACCATCCATTACAGTGACCCACTTGTAACCTACTGTACAGCAGAGCGACATCCACTTTTTTTTCTTATCATTTCATACTTCATGTTTTTGAATTTTATTTATAAATTATAAATATATAATGAATAACCAGATAAAAGATTTTATTATAAAAAAAGGTATGTACAATATACTCATGATGGGTAGGTATTCAAATACAAATATTTTAACACATATTAAATATATATAAAACATAAAATAATTCTTATTAAATCTTATTAAAATTAACCTTGTAAACAAAAATCATAATAATATAAAACTAATATAACAATTACTTTGAAAAAATTAACAGTTAAAATTGTATTCTACGTTCTTTTAAATTTGACCTTTGTTGTGCTAATTTGTTAATATTCAATTGGTCTACAATATCTAGTAAAAGTGCTTGGATTTTCTTCAATCGTAACTTTTCTGATAGGAAAGTGAATCTAGTTGGTACTTTGGGGGGGTCAAAAGTAAAAACAAAAGAAAAATTAAGGAAAAACGGGAATTTTTACGCAAAATCTGTTTTCAAGAAAATCGATTTTGGTTTTTGGTGCAACTCTAAAACAAATGACCGTAGGGACATGAAATTTTGACTGAATGTTTATATTAGCATTTTCTATACACCATAAAATTTACAAAATATTTTGACTCTTTTTGAGCTGTTTACGGCCACTGTCAGTTTTCAATTTTTTTAGTTTTTTTTTCTATAAATATCAATAAAATTTTATCTGTTGAGTAAAAAAGCTTGAAAATTTAATAGAAGGCTCCTAGGTTATTATTTCAAAGGCAGATGAAAAAAATGAAAAATCCTTAGTCACAGTTTTTATTTATATGCATTTAAAGTTCAAATTTTGACAAAATACGGAAAAATCACGAAAAATAGCAAATTTCATAAAAATTTTTCTTTTTAAATCTAAGATTTGAAAATGTAATATAAGATTACTCATAAGTTTTTCTACCTTTATCAAAAAAAAAAAAAATGTCTAGAAGAAACTTAAATTAAATTTTTATGAGCGTCTGAAATTTATATTCTTACAACATTTGATATTTACTCGATTTCTCATGTAACAATTTTCTTATTTTATTGTAATTAAAAAACGAATGACTGTAGATACTTGAAAATTTCACTGAATGTTTATATTAGCATTTTCTATACACCATAAAATGTTGAAAATATTTTGACTCTTTTTGAGCTGTTTACGGACATTGTCAGTTTTCAATTTTTTTAGTTTTGTTTTTCTATAAATATCAATAAATTTTTATTTGTTGGGTAAAAAAGCGTGAAAATTTAATATAAGGCTCCTGATATATCGGTCTAATAGCAGTTGAAAAATATTAAAAATACATAGGCACAATTTTTTTTTAAAAGCATTTAAAGTTCAAATTTTGACAACATTTATCAAATTTATAATTTATTAATTATTTTGTGGTTAAAAATTTATAAATTTTTAACTTTTATGGCTAAGGATTGAAAATTTAAAACAAGGATCCACGTAAATAGGTTATATATAAATTACTTTATTCACAATAATATCATCAAATATACTTGGTAAAATCATAGGCTGACTGACTGTTTTCGCTCAGAATCGTTTTTCTTATACAATGATATTATATCATTGAATTCAAATTTAACACCATCCATTACAGTGACCCACTTGTAACCTACTGTACAGCAGAGCGACATCCACTTTTTTTTCTTATCATTTCATACTTCATGTTTTTGAATTTTATTTATAAATTATAAATATATAATGAATAACCAGATAAAAGATTTTATTATAAAAAAAGGTATGTACAATATACTCATGATGGGTAGGTATTCAAATACAAATATTTTAACACATATTAAATATATATAAAACATAAAATAATTCTTATTAAATCTTATTAAAATTAACCTTGTAAACAAAAATCATAATAATATAAAACTAATATAACAATTACTTTGAAAAAAATTAACAGTTAAAATTGTATTCTACGTTCTTTTAAATTTGACCTTTGTTGTGCTAATTTGTTAATATTCAATTGGTCTACAATATCTAGTAAAAGTTCTTGGATTTTCTTCAATAGTAACTTTTCTGATAGGAAAGTGAATCTAGTTGGTACTTTGGGGGGGTCAAAAGTAAAAACAAAAGAAAAATTAAGGAAAAACGGGAATTTTTACGCAAAATCTGTTTTCAAGAAAATCGATTTTGGTTTTTGGTGCAACTCTAAAACAAATGACCGTAGGGACATGAAATTTTGACTGAATGTCTATATTAGCATTTTCTATACACCATAAAATTTACAAAATATTTTGACTCTTTTTGAGCTGTTTACGGCCACTGTCAGTTTTCAATTTTTTTAGTTTTTTTTTCTATAAATATCAATAAAATTTTATCTGTTGAGTAAAAAAGCTTGAAAATTTAATAGAAGGCTCCTAGGTTATTATTTCAAAGGCAGATGAAAAAAATGAAAAATCCTTAGTCACAGTTTTTATTTATATGCATTTAAAGTTCAAATTTTGACAAAATACGGAAAAATCACGAAAAATAGCAAATTTCATAAAAATTTTTCTTTTTAAATCTAAGATTTGAAAATGTAATATAAGATTACTCATAAGTTTTTCTACCTTTATCAAAAAAAAAAAAAATGTCTAGAAGAAACTTAAATTAAATTTTTATGAGCGTCTGAAATTTATATTCTTACAACATTTGATATTTACTCGATTTCTCATGTAACAATTTTCTTATTTTATTGTAATTAAAAAACGAATGACTGTAGATACTTGAAAATTTCACTGAATGTTTATATTAGCATTTTCTATACACCATAAAATGTTGAAAATATTTTGACTCTTTTTGAGCTGTTTACGGACATTGTCAGTTTTCAATTTTTTTAGTTTTGTTTTTCTATAAATATCAATAAATTTTTATTTGTTGGGTAAAAAAGCGTGAAATTTTAATATAAGGCTCCTGATATATCGGTCTAATAGCAGTTGAAAAATATTAAAAATACATAGGCACAATTTTTTTTTAAAAGCATTTAAAGTTCAAATTTTGACAACATTTATCAAATTTATAATTTATTAATTATTTTGTGGTTAAAAATTTATAAATTTTTAACTTTTATGGCTAAGGATTGAAAATTTAAAACAAGGATCCACGTAAATAGGTTATATATAAATTACTTTATTCACAATAATATCATCAAATATACTTGGTAAAATCATAGGCTGACTGACCGTTTTCGCTCAGAATCGTTTTTCTTATACAATGATATTATATCATTGAATTCAAATTTAACACCATCCATTACAGTGACCCACTTGTAACCTACTGTACAGCAGAGCGACATCCACTTTTTTTTCTTATCATTTCATACTTCATGTTTTTGAGTTTTATTTATAAATTATAAATATATAATGAATAACCAGATAAAAGATTTTATTATAAAAAAAGGTATGTACAATATACTCATGATGGGTAGGTATTCAAATACAAATATTTTAACACATATTAAATATATATAAAACATAAAATAATTCTTATTAAATCTTATTAAAATTAACCTTGTAAACAAAAATCATAATAATATAAAACTAATATAACAATTACTTTGAAAAAAATTAACAGTTAAAATTGTATTCTACGTTCTTTTAAATTTGACCTTTGTTGTGCTAATTTGTTAATATTCAATTGGTCTACAATATCTAGTAAAAGTGCTTGGATTTTCTTCAATAGTAACTTTTCTGATAGGAAAGTGAATCTAGTTGGTACTTTGGGGGGGTCAAAAGTAAAAACAAAAGAAAAATTAAGGAAAAACGGGAATTTTTACGCAAAATCTGTTTTCAAGAAAATCGATTTTGGTTTTTGGTGCAACTCTAAAACAAATGACCGTAGGGACATGAAATTTTGACTGAATGTTTATATTAGCATTTTCTATACACCATAAAATTTACAAAATATTTTGACTCTTTTTGAGCTGTTTACGGCCACTGTCAGTTTTCAATTTTTTTAGTTTTTTTTTCTATAAATATCAATAAAATTTTATCTGTTGAGTAAAAAAGCTTGAAAATTTAATAGAAGGCTCCTAGGTTATTATTTCAAAGGCAGATGAAAAAAATGAAAAATCCTTAGTCACAGTTTTTATTTATATGCATTTAAAGTTCAAATTTTGACAAAATACGGAAAAATCACGAAAAATAGCAAATTTCATAAAAATTTTTCTTTTTAAATCTAAGATTTGAAAATGTAATATAAGATTACTCATAAGTTTTTCTACCTTTATCAAAAAAAAAAAAAATGTCTAGAAGAAACTTAAATTAAATTTTTATGAGCGTCTGAAATTTATATTCTTACAACATTTGATATTTACTCGATTTCTCATGTAACAATTTTCTTATTTTATTGTAATTAAAAAACGAATGACTGTAGATACTTGAAAATTTCACTGAATGTTTATATTAGCATTTTCTATACACCATAAAATGTTGAAAATATTTTGACTCTTTTTGAGCTGTTTACGGACATTGTCAGTTTTCAATTTTTTTAGTTTTGTTTTTCTATAAATATCAATAAATTTTTATTTGTTGGGTAAAAAAGCGTGAAATTTTAATATAAGGCTCCTGATATATCGGTCTAATAGCAGTTGAAAAATATTAAAAATACATAGGCACAATTTTTTTTTAAAAGCATTTAAAGTTCAAATTTTGACAACATTTATCAAATTTATAATTTATTAATTATTTTGTGGTTAAAAATTTATAAATTTTTAACTTTTATGGCTAAGGATTGAAAATTTAAAACAAGGATCCACGTAAATAGGTTATATATAAATTACTTTATTCACAATAATATCATCAAATATACTTGGTAAAATCATAGGCTGACTGACCGTTTTCGCTCAGAATCGTTTTTCTTATACAATGATATTATATCATTGAATTCAAATTTAACACCATCCATTACAGTGACCCACTTGTAACCTACTGTACAGCAGAGCGACATCCACTTTTTTTTCTTATCATTTCATACTTCATGTTTTTGAGTTTTATTTATAAATTATAAATATATAATGAATAACCAGATAAAAGATTTTATTATAAAAAAAGGTATGTACAATATACTCATGATGGGTAGGTATTCAAATACAAATATTTTAACACATATTAAATATATATAAAACATAAAATAATTCTTATTAAATCTTATTAAAATTAACCTTGTAAACAAAAATCATAATAATATAAAACTAATATAACAATTACTTTGAAAAAATTAACAGTTAAAATTGTATTCTACGTTCTTTTAAATTTGACCTTTGTTGTGCTAATTTGTTAATATTCAATTGGTCTACAATATCTAGTAAAAGTGCTTGGATTTTCTTCAATCGTAACTTTTCTGATAGGAAAGTGAATCTAGTTGGTACTTTGGGGGGGTCAAAAGTAAAAACAAAAGAAAAATTAAGGAAAAACGGGAATTTTTACGCAAAATCTGTTTTCAAGAAAATCGATTTTGGTTTTTGGTGCAACTCTAAAACAAATGACCGTAGGGACATGAAATTTTGACTGAATGTTTATATTAGCATTTTCTATACACCATAAAATTTACAAAATATTTTGACTCTTTTTGAGCTGTTTACGGCCACTGTCAGTTTTCAATTTTTTTAGTTTTTTTTTCTATAAATATCAATAAAATTTTATCTGTTGAGTAAAAAAGCTTGAAAATTTAATAGAAGGCTCCTAGGTTATTATTTCAAAGGCAGATGAAAAAAATGAAAAATCCTTAGTCACAGTTTTTATTTATATGCATTTAAAGTTCAAATTTTGACAAAATACGGAAAAATCACGAAAAATAGCAAATTTCATAAAAATTTTTCTTTTTAAATCTAAGATTTGAAAATGTAATATAAGATTACTCATAAGTTTTTCTACCTTTATCAAAAAAAAAAAAAATGTCTAGAAGAAACTTAAATTAAATTTTTATGAGCGTCTGAAATTTATATTCTTACAACATTTGATATTTACTCGATTTCTCATGTAACAATTTTCTTATTTTATTGTAATTAAAAAACGAATGACTGTAGATACTTGAAAATTTCACTGAATGTTTATATTAGCATTTTCTATACACCATAAAATGTTGAAAATATTTTGACTCTTTTTGAGCTGTTTACGGACATTGTCAGTTTTCAATTTTTTTAGTTTTGTTTTTCTATAAATATCAATAAATTTTTATTTGTTGGGTAAAAAAGCGTGAAAATTTAATATAAGGCTCCTGATATATCGGTCTAATAGCAGTTGAAAAATATTAAAAATACATAGGCACAATTTTTTTTTAAAAGCATTTAAAGTTCAAATTTTGACAACATTTATCAAATTTATAATTTATTAATTATTTTGTGGTTAAAAATTTATAAATTTTTAACTTTTATGGCTAAGGATTGAAAATTTAAAACAAGGATCCACGTAAATAGGTTATATATAAATTACTTTATTCACAATAATATCATCAAATATACTTGGTAAAATCATAGGCTGACTGACCGTTTTCGCTCAGAATCGTTTTTCTTATACAATGATATTATATCATTGAATTCAAATTTAACACCATCCATTACAGTGACCCACTTGTAACCTACTGTACAGCAGAGCGACATCCACTTTTTTTTCTTATCATTTCATACTTCATGTTTTTGAGTTTTATTTATAAATTATAAATATATAATGAATAACCAGATAAAAGATTTTATTATAAAAAAAGGTATGTACAATATACTCATGATGGGTAGGTATTCAAATACAAATATTTTAACACATATTAAATATATATAAAACATAAAATAATTCTTATTAAATCTTATTAAAATTAACCTTGTAAACAAAAATCATAATAATATAAAACTAATATAACAATTACTTTGAAAAAAATTAACAGTTAAAATTGTATTCTACGTTCTTTTAAATTTGACCTTTGTTGTGCTAATTTGTTAATATTCAATTGGTCTACAATATCTAGTAAAAGTGCTTGGATTTTCTTCAATAGTAACTTTTCTGATAGGAAAGTGAATCTAGTTGGTACTTTGGGGGGGTCAAAAGTAAAAACAAAAGAAAAATTAAGGAAAAACGGGAATTTTTACGCAAAATCTGTTTTCAAGAAAATCGATTTTGGTTTTTGGTGCAACTCTAAAACAAATGACCGTAGGGACATGAAATTTTGACTGAATGTTTATATTAGCATTTTCTATACACCATAAAATTTACAAAATATTTTGACTCTTTTTGAGCTGTTTACGGCCACTGTCAGTTTTCAATTTTTTTAGTTTTTTTTTCTATAAATATCAATAAAATTTTATCTGTTGAGTAAAAAAGCTTGAAAATTTAATAGAAGGCTCCTAGGTTATTATTTCAAAGGCAGATGAAAAAAATGAAAAATCCTTAGTCACAGTTTTTATTTATATGCATTTAAAGTTCAAATTTTGACAAAATACGGAAAAATCACGAAAAATAGCAAATTTCATAAAAATTTTTCTTTTTAAATCTAAGATTTGAAAATGTAATATAAGATTACTCATAAGTTTTTCTACCTTTATCAAAAAAAAAAAAAATGTCTAGAAGAAACTTAAATTAAATTTTTATGAGCGTCTGAAATTTATATTCTTACAACATTTGATATTTACTCGATTTCTCATGTAACAATTTTCTTATTTTATTGTAATTAAAAAACGAATGACTGTAGATACTTGAAAATTTCACTGAATGTTTATATTAGCATTTTCTATACACCATAAAATGTTGAAAATATTTTGACTCTTTTTGAGCTGTTTACGGACATTGTCAGTTTTCAATTTTTTTAGTTTTGTTTTTCTATAAATATCAATAAATTTTTATTTGTTGGGTAAAAAAGCGTGAAATTTTAATATAAGGCTCCTGATATATCGGTCTAATAGCAGTTGAAAAATATTAAAAATACATAGGCACAATTTTTTTTTAAAAGCATTTAAAGTTCAAATTTTGACAACATTTATCAAATTTATAATTTATTAATTATTTTGTGGTTAAAAATTTATAAATTTTTAACTTTTATGGCTAAGGATTGAAAATTTAAAACAAGGATCCACGTAAATAGGTTATATATAAATTACTTTATTCACAATAATATCATCAAATATACTTGGTAAAATCATAGGCTGACTGACCGTTTTCGCTCAGAATCGTTTTTCTTATACAATGATATTATATCATTGAATTCAAATTTAACACCATCCATTACAGTGACCCACTTGTAACCTACTGTACAGCAGAGCGACATCCACTTTTTTTTCTTATCATTTCATACTTCATGTTTTTGAATTTTATTTATAAATTATAAATATATAATGAATAACCAGATAAAAGATTTTATTATAAAAAAAGGTATGTACAATATACTCATGATGGGTAGGTATTCAAATACAAATATTTTAACACATATTAAATATATATAAAACATAAAATAATTCTTATTAAATCTTATTAAAATTAACCTTGTAAACAAAAATCATAATAATATAAAACTAATATAACAATTACTTTGAAAAAAATTAACAGTTAAAATTGTATTCTACGTTCTTTTAAATTTGACCTTTGTTGTGCTAATTTGTTAATATTCAATTGGTCTACAATATCTAGTAAAAGTGCTTGGATTTTCTTCAATAGTAACTTTTCTGATAGGAAAGTGAATCTAGTTGGTACTTTGGGGGGGTCAAAAGTAAAAACAAAAGAAAAATTAAGGAAAAACGGGAATTTTTACGCAAAATCTGTTTTCAAGAAAATCGATTTTGGTTTTTGGTGCAACTCTAAAACAAATGACCGTAGGGACATGAAATTTTGACTGAATGTTTATATTAGCATTTTCTATACACCATAAAATTTACAAAATATTTTGACTCTTTTTGAGCTGTTTACGGCCACTGTCAGTTTTCAATTTTTTTAGTTTTTTTTTCTATAAATATCAATAAAATTTTATCTGTTGAGTAAAAAAGCTTGAAAATTTAATAGAAGGCTCCTAGGTTATTATTTCAAAGGCAGATGAAAAAAATGAAAAATCCTTAGTCACAGTTTTTATTTATATGCATTTAAAGTTCAAATTTTGACAAAATACGGAAAAATCACGAAAAATAGCAAATTTCATAAAAATTTTTCTTTTTAAATCTAAGATTTGAAAATGTAATATAAGATTACTCATAAGTTTTTCTACCTTTATCAAAAAAAAAAAAAATGTCTAGAAGAAACTTAAATTAAATTTTTATGAGCGTCTGAAATTTATATTCTTACAACATTTGATATTTACTCGATTTCTCATGTAACAATTTTCTTATTTTATTGTAATTAAAAAACGAATGACTGTAGATACTTGAAAATTTCACTGAATGTTTATATTAGCATTTTCTATACACCATAAAATGTTGAAAATATTTTGACTCTTTTTGAGCTGTTTACGGACATTGTCAGTTTTCAATTTTTTTAGTTTTGTTTTTCTATAAATATCAATAAATTTTTATTTGTTGGGTAAAAAAGCGTGAAAATTTAATATAAGGCTCCTGATATATCGGTCTAATAGCAGTTGAAAAATATTAAAAATACATAGGCACAATTTTTTTTTAAAAGCATTTAAAGTTCAAATTTTGACAACATTTATCAAATTTATAATTTATTAATTATTTTGTGGTTAAAAATTTATAAATTTTTAACTTTTATGGCTAAGGATTGAAAATTTAAAACAAGGCTCCACGTAAATAGGTTATATATAAATTACTTTATTCACAATAATATCATCAAATATACTTGGTAAAATCATAGGCTGACTGACCATTTTCGCTCAGAATCGTTTTTCTTATACAATGATATTATATCATTGAATTCAAATTTAACACCATCCATTACAGTGACCCACTTATAACCTACTGTACAGCAGAGCGACATCCACTTTTTTTTCTTATCATTTCATACTTCATGTTTTTGAATTTTATTTATAAATTATAAATATATAATGAATAACCAGATAAAAGATTTTATTATAAAAAAAGGTATGTACAATATACTCATGATGGGTAGGTATTCAAATACAAATATTTTAACACATATTAAATATATATAAAACATAAAATAATTCTTATTAAATCTTATTAAAATTAACCTTGTAAACAAAAATCATAATAATATAAAACTAATATAACAATTACTTTGAAAAAAATTAACAGTTAAAATTGTATTCTACGTTCTTTTAAATTTGACCTTTGTTGTGCTAATTTGTTAATATTCAATTGGTCTACAATATCTAGTAAAAGTGCTTGGATTTTCTTCAATCGTAACTTTTCTGATAGGAAAGTGAATCTAGTTGGTACTTTGGGGGGGTCAAAAGTAAAAACAAATGAAAAATTAAGGAAAAACGGGAATTTTTACGCAAAATCTGTTTTCAAGAAAATCGATTTTGGTTTTTGGTGCAACTCTAAAACAAATGACCGTAGGGACATGAAATTTTGACTGAATGTTTATATTAGCATTTTCTATACACCATAAAATTTACAAAATATTTTGACTCTTTTTGAGCTGTTTACGGCCACTGTCAGTTTTCAATTTTTTTAGTTTTTTTTTCTATAAATATCAATAAAATTTTATCTGTTGAGTAAAAAAGCTTGAAAATTTAATAGAAGGCTCCTAGGTTATTATTTCAAAGGCAGATGAAAAAAATGAAAAATCCTTAGTCACAGTTTTTATTTATATGCATTTAAAGTTCAAATTTTGACAAAATACGGAAAAATCACGAAAAATAGCAAATTTCATAAAAATTTTTCTTTTTAAATCTAAGATTTGAAACTGTAATATAAGATTACTCATAAGTTTTTCTACCTTTATCAAAAAAAAAAAAAATGTCTAGAAGAAACTTAAATTAAATTTTTATGAGCGTCTGAAATTTATATTCTTACAACATTTGATATTTACTCGATTTCTCATGTAACAATTTTCTTATTTTATTGTAATTAAAAAACGAATGACTGTAGATACTTGAAAATTTCACTGAATGTTTATATTAGCATTTTCTATACACCATAAAATGTTTAAAATATTTTGACTCTTTTTGAGCTGTTTACGGACATTGTCAGTTTTCAATTTTTTTAGTTTTGTTTTTCTATAAATATCAATAAATTTTTATTTGTTGGGTAAAAAAGCGTGAAAATTTAATATAAGGCTCCTGATATATCGGTCTAATAGCAGTTGAAAAATATTAAAAATACATAGGCACAATTTTTTTTTAAAAGCATTTAAAGTTCAAATTTTGACAACATTTATCAAATTTATAATTTATTAATTATTTTGTGGTTAAAAATTTATAAATTTTTAACTTTTATGGCTAAGGATTGAAAATTTAAAACAAGGATCCACGTAAATAGGTTATATATAAATTACTTTATTCACAATAATATCATCAAATATACTTGGTAAAATCATAGGCTGACTGACCGTTTTCGCTCAGAATCGTTTTTCTTATACAATGATATTATATCATTGAATTCAAATTTAACACCATCCATTACAGTGACCCACTTGTAACCTACTGTACAGCAGAGCGACATCCACTTTTTTTTCTTATCATTTCATACTTCATGTTTTTGAATTTTATTTATAAATTATAAATATATAATGAATAACCAGATAAAAGATTTTATTATAAAAAAAGGTATGTACAATATACTCATGATGGGTAGGTATTCAAATACAAATATTTTAACACATATTAAATATATATAAAACATAAAATAATTCTTATTAAATCTTATTAAAATTAACCTTGTAAACAAAAATCATAATAATATAAAACTAATATAACAATTACTTTGAAAAAAATTAACAGTTAAAATTGTATTCTACGTTCTTTTAAATTTGACCTTTGTTGTGCTAATTTGTTAATATTCAATTGGTCTACAATATCTAGTAAAAGTGCTTGGATTTTCTTCAATCGTAACTTTTCTGATAGGAAAGTGAATCTAGTTGGTACTTTGGGGGGGTCAAAAGTAAAAACAAAAGAAAAATTAAGGAAAAACGGGAATTTTTACGCAAAATCTGTTTTCAAGAAAATCGATTTTGGTTTTTGGTGCAACTCTAAAACAAATGACCGTAGGGACATGAAATTTTGACTGAATGTTTATATTAGCATTTTCTATACACCATAAAATTTACAAAATATTTTGACTCTTTTTGAGCTGTTTACGGCCACTGTCAGTTTTCAATTTTTTTAGTTTTTTTTTCTATAAATATCAATAAAATTTTATCTGTTGAGTAAAAAAGCTTGAAAATTTAATAGAAGGCTCCTAGGTTATTATTTCAAAGGCAGATGAAAAAAATGAAAAATCCTTAGTCACAGTTTTTATTTATATGCATTTAAAGTTCAAATTTTGACAAAATACGGAAAAATCACGAAAAATAGCAAATTTCATAAAAATTTTTCTTATTCACAATAATATCATCAAATATACTTGGTAAAATCATAGGCTGACTGACCGTTTTCGCTCAGAATCGTTTTTCTTATACAATGATATTATATCATTGAATTCAAATTTAACACCATCCATTACAGTGACCCACTTGTAACCTCCCACACAGCAATGATATATTTATACAAAGTTAAATAAATATTTCAAAAAAGTATTCAATATTAAACAAATGTTAAATTTTCATAGATAAAAGATTTTTATATATTATATAATTCCTAATAAATATTGGTTGAACCCTTTGTATAATTATTAATCAAAGTAAAAAAAAAATATTTAATCAATATTAAATAATTAATATTTATAAATTTATATTTATTTATGATTTTGTAATGGTTAATTAATGTACCATCAACGTTAACTTACATTGAATACGAGGAAAACAAATGTTAAATAAATATAAAATAAACAACTGCAATTAATAATAATTAACATTTTATTTTCATTAATTAATATTATACAATCAAAAATTAAGTACACATAATATAAAAATTAAATGAGGAATTAATGTCTAGGTATTGTAAATTATAATATATAAATACTTTTTTAAATAAACCTGCACTGTATATGTGCTCAAAAAGAAAATAAACAGTTAAAAATAAAAGAAATTCCAATCTAAAAAAAAAAAAAAATATTATTCAATATATCATTGTATAAAATATATTATTTATTTTAAACTTTTAAGTTTTAATATATTTAAATCGCTTAAAAAAAAAATATTCCAACTTGGATTAAAAAAAAATTGATACAGCTTTAAATAAAAGAATTAGTATGGATGATAAAAAATATAAAGGTTAGTTTTTTTTTTCAATTTGCCTCTTCAAATTAAATGGAGCTTGAGCAAGTACATACTTAATAATATCTTCCATTTCATTTTGAGTACTGTGTTTAAACTTTTCTTGAGTTTTGATGGCATCTAAAAATTAAATAAGAAAGTTTTAATAATAGGTAAATATAGCATATAAGTAGTATTCATTATACATTATAACTAAACAGAAATTACACATTAGTGTGTTTAACTTATTTTTGGTTAAGAGAAAAGATTATATTTATGTTGAATGAGGATATATAATATATTCTTCCTGATGGCCATTTATATAACATGTTAAAACATATGCATTTATATGTTTACAAATCTGCAAATAGTTTTACTAAAATTTATGTGTGTACATTATTATAGTTATTTATTTTATTGCATGTAAACTATTAGTTATCTTAAATTTTGATTTAATAAGATATATTTTACACATTTTATTTTAGTTATAAAATGAATTATATTTATATAATAAATGAACATTGTTATTATTATATTGTACCTGATAATAAAATATCATATTAATAAATGATTATAGTAGTTATGTAGCCTGAGCATGTATTATCTGCACTATTGACTTACAAATTTTACTAAATTAAGCATCATGGGTACACCCACCCATACATTTTTAAAAACCATTGCTTAAAAATAATCATATTTTCCCTACACCACTGCCTACTACACAATAAAATCAATAGTTATATTATATAATTATTATGCATCTTACCAAATATTACTGAACAAGTTGCTAAATTTGAAAATTTCTGTTTTCCTTTTTTCCCTGTATAAGAGAAGTCTTTCAGTAACTCATCTTTAAATAACTTAGCCATAAGCCTTTTTACCATCGATTTAACATTTTTTCCACCAATATAAGATAGTTCATTCACCTAAAAATATGTAAATATATTAAAATAATTGTAAAGGCAAAACTCTCAAATTTCAAAACTAAGGAAATAAATGAAAATAAAAACAACTTATCCTTTATACTTTAATAACTGAGTAAACAAATATTAGACAGTAGGTATACATATAAGAAACTTGGCCATGATCTTCCAAGTCCTTAAGAGGATGCTACCCATGCATTTGTTGTCTCCGTCTTACACACATACGAAATACCAAAATTTTGTTCACTAGTTTCAATAGTTTTGATATTAGAGTGAGTTGACCTATTATTAAACTTTTAGGTAAGAACATTCTCTGTACTTAAGCGTTGGCGATTTTTAAATTTTTTCATTTTAAAGCAAAATATGGGTATGTGAAATATCAAAAATTAAAAATGATCATATCTCTCTTGAAAATTAAAATACATATTTAGTAAAAGCCAACGCTTAAGCACAAATAATGTTATTATCTAAAAATTGTATAAAAGGTCAATTCACTCTAATATCAAAACTATAGAAACTAGTGAACACAATTTTGATATGTCGTACGTGTGTAAGACAGAGACAACAAATGCATGGGTAGCATCCTCTAAAATTATACGACAAATATATCCATGATAATCATTTTACTTAGTTGCTTTTTTTAGAAATATTTATAGGTATAAAATAATAGCTAGTATTTTTAATAGTATTATATAATATTATTATGAATACCTAGCGTATTATAATATTATTTAGCACAGAACTTTTACTTGTTTCTTCGATTACTCTAAAATTACTATACTTATTTAGTTACAAAAATTAAATTATAATTAATTAAAACTCAATATTTCAACCATTTTATAAGTAAATCAAAGATAGTTTAGTTTCTTACCAAGTTTATGCGGAATGTACCTTCTCCCAAAATATTATTTTCCAATGTATCAAGATCTGCCATATTATCGATGGGTAACGGACAAGTCATATCATTTAATAATGATGAGGATATCCCATTCATAGAAGAATCTTTTGTTGGCATGCTATTTAAACGTATTTCAATAAAATCAAGTCTTTGAGCCATATCCCTTTGATTGTTTATGATACGTCTTAATTCATGTTTGATAAATGTCAACATATGTAAAGTTTCTTTTTGATAATCTGTGCCTGTATGAAATTTGTAAATATAAATATAAAGTATATTTTTAAATCAAACTGAAGAATTACCTAGTGGTGTACTATTTTTAACAGCTTCTGTAGATATGTCTAATAGTTTAGGTGTTCTGATACATACTTCTGAACTTCTTTCATCTGTTAAAATATAATTGAAATTTAAATAAATAAATAATAACTTTATTGTTAAAAAAAATAATATTTACCAAGATGAACATCAGAAGATTCTAATTGAATTTCAATGATTTCTTCATTACTATTAATTTTATCATAATAGTTTAAATTAAATGTTGGTACTGTAAAAACAAAACATGATTATATATAATACATCTATCCTATTGATATAAATCATTTGTAGCAATTATTAGTGAATAACAAATACATTATGACTTACCATCATTCTTATACTTATCAGTCAAATTTGATGGTATGTCATAAGACAGCTGTTTAACTATCGATGGTCTTTGTTGATTTTTCAGCACTTTAAAAAAAATATTCATATATATTATACGTACAAAATAACATACAATAGATATTTATTTATTTATTATAATACATTACAAGTAAAAACTTACTTTTCAACTTTTTTGGAGAAGGAGACCAACCTGCATATTTTAATGTACGATCAGACTTATTACTTTTATTGAATTTTTCATCATCAGAATCTAAATAAAATAATAATTGTGATACATAAGTGTTATAAATTAAAATATACAGATATATTATTATTTAATTAGGAGAACAAATAAAATTAATAACCTGAATACTCGGGACAATCTGAATATGACTGGTTATTGGTTTTTACTTTTAATTTTCTCTTAGACTTTAATTCACCAATATCTGACAGGTCACTTTGATTACACCCTTTTTCTGCCAAATTATTAGCTTCTCCAAATGATTCTATAGTATAAAAAGGTATCAAATTTTAAAAGTATTTAATAGTTAGGAATTTTGTTATCAAATAATATTTTTTACTGATATTTTTTTTAAGAATTCTTGCTTCATGGTAATCAAATTCAATTTCATTAGGAATAGTTTTAAGTTGTACAAATTTCTTAATCAAAGCTCTGTTTTTTGGCCACGCACAAGTTCCATTCTTTGTGAACCAAAAACTGGGTACAGGTTCTACAGAGTCATCACCATAAAAGTGAACTACTGAATAGGTTGCCATATTCTAATACTATAATAATACAACAATAAATAATGTTTGTTAAACAATAAATATCATAGCATAAATTACAATTTATAAGGATACCTATACATATTATTTAGATATTATCAATTATTCAATATATATAAATATTATATTAAGTATTTTATCAACTCAGAATTTGTAATAATAAAAAGTAAATAAAATATATAATAAGATCAATTTATTTATGGTTATATGTTATAACATACACATAAAATTAATAATTGTATTACAAATAATAATCAAATAACATCAAGAGTATGTAAAATGGGGTATGCTACATTATTATTATCATTATCAATTAATATCATATACTTAGAAAATTCTGTTAACTCTACATCAATTGTTGTGTAATCTTCAGATAATTCATCAACTAATGCTATACCTAACTTTAAGCTATTAATAGGTTTTTTAAAGTAACAACAAATTTTATTAAATTGTTTAACCAAAAATACATTTCTACCATTAATAGAATCTTTACAAATATTTATAACTTTAAAAATACATAATTTTTTATCATAATCAAACCCTATATAACAATCAGAAACAGAATTTATATCTATTTTAATTCTATTTTTAACAATTATTTGGAACTGAGAGGTAGTAAAGTGTTCAAGTAAAGGTCCATTAACATGCTTTTTTTTGTATATTATTTCATTGCATGGATTGTTTAATTTACATTCACTAAAGGTTAAAAATTCTTGATAGCGTTTTATTACTTGCTCTAGTGGTCTCTCATGTTTTCTTACCATTTTTTTCAAAAACTTCATGTAGTTCTCAAATGGAAAACAAGAGCATTCCTCTAAGGAGCCAAATTTCCTATAATCATCTACAATATGGATTAATCCATGGATATTTTGAGATGAAAATTGAGATCCATAAATTTCTTCAAACTTTTCAACAAAATGTATCAACATTTTTTTACTAAAATTTACCAACTTTTCAGTACTATTAGAAGATAATAGAATTCTAAAGGCTACATGTAAACATATAAAATGAATATAACATTCATCCAATAAAATTCCTTTTAGCACTATAGGTCCAGTATAAAGTAAGAACTGTCTAAACTCGGTTGCTTTCCATCTCGCTACATCATTTAATCCCCGAGGTTTTCTTGAAAAATCAACAGTTACATATTTTTTATTAAATAAGAGACGATTGGTAACTATATTTGCATATCGGCTTTGTATGCGAACATGTACAGGAGATTTTTTAAATATACCCAACCATAATAAAATCAATTTCTTAACAACACCTAAGCATACTAAATGCATATAATCAATACTGAAATCGTCCACCATATTTATATAAGGTATTTCAGTTAAAATTGATATTGTATTGCCTATATGATGTTCATCATCAATACGGTTTATAAAATCTAAATGAGTTCTATTGCGAAAATTTGTACCTAGAAAACACATGGTATTATTTATACGTTCACCTTCAACGGTGCATCTTGGACAGGAATAATATCCAACATGACCTTTGGTGCATAAAATAAAACTCTTGGCTGGAGTATCACAACAAAATGTATCTACCTTCACATACTTTTTACCATAACCAGTATCCAAACCATTTTCTGCTAAAAGTTTAAGTTCATCAACAAAATTTTTTAAAAATAAATTACTGTTTTGTGGTTTTTCTTTCCCCCAATAAAGACCAATTATGAACACATTAGATTTAAAAGAACTGTACCGAGCATATGCGAGAATTGGCCAAAAGGCGCTTGAGGAACTTTTTGTCAAAGGCAAACCATCAATGCCAACAACCAATTTAATTATATTTTTTTTAATAATTGAAAAATTACAATGAGATTTTAAACCATTTGCAATACCAAAATGGTAATAATATCCTGATTGAACAGTTTGAATTTTGTTAGGTTTATTAGGTGTCTTCAACACCGTTCTAGCATCAACAGGAAAATAACTAAAACATTTATGATTTTTTAAAACCTTTAATAAAGAAGATAGTGCAGATAATGTAATATTATGTTCAATTGTCCAATTAGCAATAAGTTTAAGAATAGAACATTGATCATCATATAAAATATTATTAGCATTTGTTAAACATTCATCATTTGAATCGGAGCTACATGATTCATTTTGTAGATCACCATAATCAGATATGTCTACATTATTGTTATCAAAATTAATACTTGAAAAAGGAAAGGTAGATGTATCAATACTAAGACTGTTAGAAAGGTGATCATCATTACCAATTACGCTGGGAGATGGTCTAGCATGGCTTTCTACAACCAAATTATTACCATTATCTTGGGATGTACTTGATTGTGGGAAAAAGTTTAATTGTTCTTGATTTTCAACAATAAAATCAATAGTTTCCATATCGTTCAAATATCTTCTACGCTTAGTAGATTTACTTTCAGATTTACTAGACATATTTGTCATTAAAATAAAATAAAAGAATGACTATTATTATATGTATAATATATTATAGAAAAGTCCTACTAGTGTAAATAATAGTAGATATGAAAACACTTTACTACCTACCAGCTAACTTCAAACTATTAATAATTTATTGTAAAACAAATAAATTAAACTTATTACTAACTTAAATAAAATTTACATTGAAAATAATATAAAAATAATACTGTGTACCTATATTTTTGTTGGCGTCTGGAAACTTATATAAATATAATAAATGATAAAAGCATAATATGCTAATATACAATTTCTATAATAATTATACTTCAATACCAAGCATTGAATTCATCAGCAACAGTATACTGCAATTTTCTTTAGGGTAACTAATTTATTAAAAAAAAAAAAAAAATTATCTACTTAATATTTAATTGTAAATTTAATTTGTTTATTCTTACCAAAATCCCAATTGATATAAATTAATAATTTATCGTGGCGTCTGAAGCTGTAAATTTATAATTTTTAAGTTGTTAAAAATATAAATTATTGACATAAATGTACTATGTTTATAGGTACATTACAATCGTCAACTTGCGAATATCTCAATTTTTACTTCATCCAATAACCTTTTTAAAAGGAAAAACAAATTTATAGTTAACTGTAAATTGTAATTAAAAATTTGTACGTCCAGAGTATTGTTACCAATAGCAGACTATTCCAACTCCTATCATTAATATTAATTCTGAACATAATATGATTTATATATTATATTATAATCTTATTACACTATCAGCTACTTACACCACCATGGCTAGTACTTAAACATTTTAGGTATATTATATATTTATAAGTTATCAAACAACTTGCTTAAGTAATAGCCAATAGGTATTAATATATTTTATATTTAAATTAATTCAATTTAAGAACACTATATTATATACATTTTGTATTTACATATTTTACAGATTGTAGCAACGGTCAAAATGTGTAGGTAACCAACAAAGTTAATACACAAACAATAAGCTTATAGTGAAAGTAGGGAGTCCAACCACAATAATTAATTTATATAATTTTACATTGTTACATATTAATATACTTAGTAAAACAAATGAATTACTTAATAATATCACCTGCAGTATAATGAAACTGGCCCGTCACTATATATTTATAACATATTACATAGAAATAACAATATACGTAATACAAAATGTAATACCTATTTGTTTATATTAAATAACTTATTATTTTTATGCTTAACTATTCATTCTGATTCTGTCTACATCGTTTTAGTAGGTGATTACAATAATTTATACCTAATATTAATAACAATTAACAATAATGAGCACGATAATAAAAACTTAAGTATACTTACCAAAATGTAGACAAACATGTGTTCGTGAACTGTAAACTGCAGATATTTTTTATATTATGACTTCCATCGTAAAAAACGAACGACACAATAAAACGTACAGTATAATAATTATTAATTATTACAAGTGACGAATACGTATGTTGAATGTTTTATGTTAAAATGTAAAATGCATTTAGACAAGAATACTTGGTTAAATCTGCAATGTAATTGTAATTATTTGACATTTGTATCAGTGTATGTAATATGTATGTCCGATGTCGTATTGTCGATTGTCGTGTGAGTGCGTGACAGACGGCCGACGGCCAACGAACGCCGTGCCCGAACGATAAACATGGGCAGTGCGGAGTACGGTGGACGCAACGGTCGTTTATGGTTTTCCCCGCAAATTACTTATAAATTATAATTCAACAACAACAGATTTCTATATTTATAACTTAAAATAGACAATATTGTTAAGCCGCCGAATCTTTTGCAAACCGTTTGTGACGTCCAAATTTGTACCAAGTTTGCTAGAAGTTGGTCAAAAAAAACCGACGGTAAATGGATTCGTGCGAACGGTTCGCAAATAGTTCGCACTTCGCAAGAGGTTCGGCTCGCTAATGCAGTGTACGCAGCTTAATAATTTACTATATTTTACAACTATTTTAAACAGTATCATCTCCTACAAACTGAATTTTGAATATTGTATTGTAATATTATAATTTGTACGTCTTAATGGCTAATACTTACAAAAATAACAATGAATATTCTGATACCTACATTTAAATAAAACAAATGTAGAACAATCCGCATCTATAGTATAGATTCTAATATTCTATACGCTTTTAACCTGCATTTAGTTAATTGCATTTCTTAATAATAGCGAGTATAATAATTCCTTACCTTTGATACACGTAGTCTGCAACTACTGATACAGAGATCATAAAATAAGTAAAATACCTATAGGTACTGTTTTAAAACCAATTAAATAAAATCACAAGGAACCTGAGGTAGGTCTTACTCTTACATATTTTACAACTATATAAAATACTTAGGTCTTAGGTACTAGAACGTCTAGATCAAGTCTGTATCAAGATATTAAATGTACCAAACTTGAAACTACCAACTCAAAGTTGTTAAGTTAGATAAAGTATCTTAACTCTTTATGACGCAGTTAGTATAGTAATAATTAAATCAATAAATCTATATTAAAATATGGATATTAATAGAAAAAATCAATAATATTCACTGTAATAATGTTTAAACTTTAAATTTCAAACCCAGACAACACAAAACAAATTTTTATACCGAACCAGATTTTTTCTATATTCACCTAATGAACAAATATGCAAATTCATAAAGTCCCAATCCTTGCAGCAGGTTATCAGATTTATATATTTAAATTGTATAAATACAATCAAAAATCGATAGGGTTATTAAAAATTAATAATAAAAATAATGTCTATCAATTAAATTATTGCGACAAAACATTATATTTTGTATTAATCTCTATCGCTGCCATCTATGATTTTATTATAATATTATAATTATATCAATATATTTATATATTTTCATTTGTTCAAAATATAATATAATAAAAATTTTACATAATTTTAAAAATTATAAAACATAATAAAAAGAAAAAGATAGATTTTTCTGTATAATATAAATATATATTTATACAGTTATTATATAGGTACCAGCTACTATACTTTGAGTAGGTAATTATAATAATATATAAAATAGAAATTAATAGTAAGAGTCGATTGTACCTATACGGCTAAACATACGCCTGCAAAGTGCAAACATTCCCTTTTATTATCATAGATAAAAGGTAATATAATTAAAATATATATATATATATACCTATATATAGGCGACTACAATTTATAATTATATACAGGCCCGTATTTAGGGGGGGGCCAGGGTGGGCTGCAATTGCCCCTCTCGTGAAATTTTTTGGGGGCGATAAATTTTAATGGACTTTTTTATTCAGCCCCCCCCCCCCGCGCTGCGGGTGGCCTTGTCCCCCCTCCTCATTCTGCCACAAAATGGGGTGGGGTGGATTTTTATAAGTGCCCCGGGCGCCTAAATTCTAAATACAGCCCTGATTATATAACATAGAAATTGAAGCATTTTTAACTTAATATCAATATAATATGTTAATATTTAATTTAAATTAATTTGTAACGATATTTAAACATTAAATAGTAGTTGAAAATAAAAATATTTATTCCAAACAACACAAAACCAACAATTAATTTTAAATATAAATATTGGATAAACGTCTAATTTTAATTTTAAATAGTTATTGAAACACAGTATATTTAATAATTATTAAATTTTAAAACTTATTAAACCTCATATATTAATTGAAAATAAAATATGATTATTTAAATATTTAATAATGATTGATAAATATTTTGGTTACAATCAATAAAAATTAATATATATTCAATATTGTTTCAACTATAAATTTTAAATATTTGAATTTAAATCAAATAAAAATATTTATACAATCGTATTGATTAACAATTGCTGTGTGGGCTACTGTACAGCAGAGCGACATCCACTTTTTTTTCTTATCATTTCATACTTCATGTTTTTGAATTTTATTTATAAATTATAAATATATAATGAATAACCAGATAAAAGATTTTATTATAAAAAAAGGTATGTACAATATACTCATGATGGGTAGGTATTCAAATACAAATATTTTAACACATATTAAATATATATAAAACATAAAATAATTCTTATTAAATCTTATTAAAATTAACCTTGTAAACAAAAATCATAATAATATAAAACTAATATAACAATTACTTTGAAAAAAATTAACAGTTAAAATTGTATTCTACGTTCTTTTAAATTTGACCTTTGTTGTGCTAATTTGTTAATATTCAATTGGTCTACAATATCTAGTAAAAGTGCTTGGATTTTCTTCAATCGTAACTTTTCTGATAGGAAAGTGAATCTAGTTGGTACTTTGGGGGGGTCAAAAGTAAAAACAAAAGAAAAATTAAGGAAAAACGGGAATTTTTACGCAAAATCTGTTTTCAAGAAAATCGATTTTGGTTTTTGGTGCAACTCTAAAACAAATGACCGTAGGGACATGAAATTTTGACTGAATGTCTATATTAGCATTTTCTATACACCATAAAATTTACAAAATATTTTGACTCTTTTTGAGCTGTTTACGGCCACTGTCAGTTTTCAATTTTTTTAGTTTTTTTTTCTATAAATATCAATAAAATTTTATCTGTTGAGTAAAAAAGCTTGAAAATTTAATAGAAGGCTCCTAAGTTATTATTTCAAAGGCAGATGAAAAAAATGAAAAATCCTTAGTCACAGTTTTTATTTATATGCATTTAAAGTTCAAATTTTGACAAAATACGGAAAAATCACGAAAAATAGCAAATTTCATAAAAATTTTTCTTTTTAAATCTAAGATTTGAAAATGTAATATAAGATTACTCATAAGTTTTTCTACCTTTATCAAAAAAAAAAAAAATGTCTAGAAGAAACTTAAATTAAATTTTTATGAGCGTCTGAAATTTATATTCTTACAACATTTGATATTTACTCGATTTCTCATGTAACAATTTTCTTATTTTATTGTAATTAAAAAACGAATGACTGTAGATACTTGAAAATTTCACTGAATGTTTATATTAGCATTTTCTATACACCATAAAATGTTTAAAATATTTTGACTCTTTTTGAGCTGTTTACGGACATTGTCAGTTTTCAATTTTTTTAGTTTTGTTTTTCTATAAATATCAATAAATTTTTATTTGTTGGGTAAAAAAGCGTGAAAATTTAATATAAGGCTCCTGATATATCGGTCTAATAGCAGTTGAAAAATATTAAAAATACATAGGCACAATTTTTTTTTAAAAGCATTTAAAGTTCAAATTTTGACAACATTTATCAAATTTATAATTTATTAATTATTTTGTGGTTAAAAATTTATAAATTTTTAACTTTTATGGCTAAGGATTGAAAATTTAAAACAAGGATCCACGTAAATAGGTTATATATAAATTACTTTATTCACAATAATATCATCAAATATACTTGGTAAAATCATAGGCTGACTGACCGTTTTCGCTCAGAATCGTTTTTCTTATACAATGATATTATATCATTGAATTCAAATTTAACACCATCCATTACAGTGACCCACTTGTAACCTACTGTACAGCAGAGCGACATCCACTTTTTTTTCTTATCATTTCATACTTCATGTTTTTGAATTTTATTTATAAATTATAAATATATAATGAATAACCAGATAAAAGATTTTATTATAAAAAAAGGTATGTACAATATACTCATGATGGGTAGGTATTCAAATACAAATATTTTAACACATATTAAATATATATAAAACATAAAATAATTCTTATTAAATCTTATTAAAATTAACCTTGTAAACAAAAATCATAATAATATAAAACTAATATAACAATTACTTTGAAAAAAATTAACAGTTAAAATTGTATTCTACGTTCTTTTAAATTTGACCTTTGTTGTGCTAATTTGTTAATATTCAATTGGTCTACAATATCTAGTAAAAGTGCTTGGATTTTCTTCAATCGTAACTTTTCTGATAGGAAAGTGAATCTAGTTGGTACTTTGGGGGGGTCAAAAGTAAAAACAAAAGAAAAATTAAGGAAAAACGGGAATTTTTACGCAAAATCTGTTTTCAAGAAAATCGATTTTGGTTTTTGGTGCAACTCTAAAACAAATGACCGTAGGGACATGAAATTTTGACTGAATGTCTATATTAGCATTTTCTATACACCATAAAATTTACAAAATATTTTGACTCTTTTTGAGCTGTTTACGGCCACTGTCAGTTTTCAATTTTTTTAGTTTTTTTTTCTATAAATATCAATAAAATTTTATCTGTTGAGTAAAAAAGCTTGAAAATTTAATAGAAGGCTCCTAGGTTATTATTTCAAAGGCAGATGAAAAAAATGAAAAATCCTTAGTCACAGTTTTTATTTATATGCATTTAAAGTTCAAATTTTGACAAAATACGGAAAAATCACGAAAAATAGCAAATTTCATAAAAATTTTTCTTTTTAAATCTAAGATTTGAAAATGTAATATAAGATTACTCATAAGTTTTTCTACCTTTATCAAAAAAAAAAAAAATGTCTAGAAGAAACTTAAATTAAATTTTTATGAGCGTCTGAAATTTATATTCTTACAACATTTGATATTTACTCGATTTCTCATGTAACAATTTTCTTATTTTATTGTAATTAAAAAACGAATGACTGTAGATACTTGAAAATTTCACTGAATGTTTATATTAGCATTTTCTATACACCATAAAATGTTTAAAATATTTTGACTCTTTTTGAGCTGTTTACGGACATTGTCAGTTTTCAATTTTTTTAGTTTTGTTTTTCTATAAATATCAATAAATTTTTATTTGTTGGGTAAAAAAGCGTGAAAATTTAATATAAGGCTCCTGATATATCGGTCTAATAGCAGTTGAAAAATATTAAAAATACATAGGCACAATTTTTTTTTAAAAGCATTTAAAGTTCAAATTTTGACAACATTTATCAAATTTATAATTTATTAATTATTTTGTGGTTAAAAATTTATAAATTTTTAACTTTTATGGCTAAGGATTGAAAATTTAAAACAAGGATCCACGTAAATAGGTTATATATAAATTACTTTATTCACAATAATATCATCAAATATACTTGGTAAAATCATAGGCTGACTGACCGTTTTCGCTCAGAATCGTTTTTCTTATACAATGATATTATATCATTGAATTCAAATTTAACACCATCCATTACAGTGACCCACTTGTAACCTACTGTACAGCAGAGCGACATCCACTTTTTTTTCTTATCATTTCATACTTCATGTTTTTGAATTTTATTTATAAATTATAAATATATAATGAATAACCAGATAAAAGATTTTATTATAAAAAAAGGTATGTACAATATACTCATGATGGGTAGGTATTCAAATACAAATATTTTAACACATATTAAATATATATAAAACATAAAATAATTCTTATTAAATCTTATTAAAATTAACCTTGTAAACAAAAATCATAATAATATAAAACTAATATAACAATTACTTTGAAAAAAATTAACAGTTAAAATTGTATTCTACGTTCTTTTAAATTTGACCTTTGTTGTGCTAATTTGTTAATATTCAATTGGTCTACAATATCTAGTAAAAGTGCTTGGATTTTCTTCAATCGTAACTTTTCTGATAGGAAAGTGAATCTAGTTGGTACTTTGGGGGGGTCAAAAGTAAAAACAAAAGAAAAATTAAGGAAAAACGGGAATTTTTACGCAAAATCTGTTTTCAAGAAAATCGATTTTGGTTTTTGGTGCAACTCTAAAACAAATGACCGTAGGGACATGAAATTTTGACTGAATGTCTATATTAGCATTTTCTATACACCATAAAATTTACAAAATATTTTGACTCTTTTTGAGCTGTTTACGGCCACTGTCAGTTTTCAATTTTTTTAGTTTTTTTTTCTATAAATATCAATAAAATTTTATCTGTTGAGTAAAAAAGCTTGAAAATTTAATAGAAGGCTCCTAGGTTATTATTTCAAAGGCAGATGAAAAAAATGAAAAATCCTTAGTCACAGTTTTTATTTATATGCATTTAAAGTTCAAATTTTGACAAAATACGGAAAAATCACGAAAAATAGCAAATTTCATAAAAATTTTTCTTTTTAAATCTAAGATTTGAAAATGTAATATAAGATTACTCATAAGTTTTTCTACCTTTATCAAAAAAAAAAAAAATGTCTAGAAGAAACTTAAATTAAATTTTTATGAGCGTCTGAAATTTATATTCTTACAACATTTGATATTTACTCGATTTCTCATGTAACAATTTTCTTATTTTATTGTAATTAAAAAACGAATGACTGTAGATACTTGAAAATTTCACTGAATGTTTATATTAGCATTTTCTATACACCATAAAATGTTGAAAATATTTTGACTCTTTTTGAGCTGTTTACGGACATTGTCAGTTTTCAATTTTTTTAGTTTTGTTTTTCTATAAATATCAATAAATTTTTATTTGTTGGGTAAAAAAGCGTGAAAATTTAATATAAGGCTCCTGATATATCGGTCTAATAGCAGTTGAAAAATATTAAAAATACATAGGCACAATTTTTTTTTAAAAGCATTTAAAGTTCAAATTTTGACAACATTTATCAAATTTATAATTTATTAATTATTTTGTGGTTAAAAATTTATAAATTTTTAACTTTTATGGCTAAGGATTGAAAATTTAAAACAAGGATCCACGTAAATAGGTTATATATAAATTACTTTATTCACAATAATATCATCAAATATACTTGGTAAAATCATAGGCTGACTGACCGTTTTCGCTCAGAATCGTTTTTCTTATACAATGATATTATATCATTGAATTCAAATTTAACACCATCCATTACAGTGACCCACTTGTAACCTACTGTACAGCAGAGCGACATCCACTTTTTTTTCTTATCATTTCATACTTCATGTTTTTGAATTTTATTTATAAATTATAAATATATAATGAATAACCAGATAAAAGATTTTATTATAAAAAAAGGTATGTACAATATACTCATGATGGGTAGGTATTCAAATACAAATATTTTAACACATATTAAATATATATAAAACATAAAATAATTCTTATTAAATCTTATTAAAATTAACCTTGTAAACAAAAATCATAATAATATAAAACTAATATAACAATTACTTTGAAAAAAATTAACAGTTAAAATTGTATTCTACGTTCTTTTAAATTTGACCTTTGTTGTGCTAATTTGTTAATATTCAATTGGTCTACAATATCTAGTAAAAGTGCTTGGATTTTCTTCAATCGTAACTTTTCTGATAGGAAAGTGAATCTAGTTGGTACTTTGGGGGGGTCAAAAGTAAAAACAAAAGAAAAATTAAGGAAAAACGGGAATTTTTACGCAAAATCTGTTTTCAAGAAAATCGATTTTGGTTTTTGGTGCAACTCTAAAACAAATGACCGTAGGGACATGAAATTTTGACTGAATGTCTATATTAGCATTTTCTATACACCATAAAATTTACAAAATATTTTGACTCTTTTTGAGCTGTTTACGGCCACTGTCAGTTTTCAATTTTTTTAGTTTTTTTTTCTATAAATATCAATAAAATTTTATCTGTTGAGTAAAAAAGCTTGAAAATTTAATAGAAGGCTCCTAGGTTATTATTTCAAAGGCAGATGAAAAAAATGAAAAATCCTTAGTCACAGTTTTTATTTATATGCATTTAAAGTTCAAATTTTGACAAAATACGGAAAAATCACGAAAAATAGCAAATTTCATAAAAATTTTTCTTTTTAAATCTAAGATTTGAAAATGTAATATAAGATTACTCATAAGTTTTTCTACCTTTATCAAAAAAATAAAAAATGTCTAGAAGAAACTTAAATTAAATTTTTATGAGCGTCTGAAATTTATATTCTTACAACATTTGATATTTACTCGATTTCTCATGTAACAATTTTCTTATTTTATTGTAATTAAAAAACGAATGACTGTAGATACTTGAAAATTTCACTGAATGTTTATATTAGCATTTTCTATACACCATAAAATGTTGAAAATATTTTGACTCATTTTGAGCTGTTTACGGACATTGTCAGTTTTCAATTTTTTTAGTTTTGTTTTTCTATAAATATCAATAAATTTTTATTTGTTGGGTAAAAAAGCGTGAAAATTTAATATAAGGCTCCTGATATATCGGTCTAATAGCAGTTGAAAAATATTAAAAATACATAGGCACAATTTTTTTTTAAAAGCATTTAAAGTTCAAATTTTGACAACATTTATCAAATTTATAATTTATTAATTATTTTGTGGTTAAAAATTTATAAATTTTTAACTTTTATGGCTAAGGATTGAAAATTTAAAATAAGGCTCCACGTAAATAGGTTATATATAAATTACTTTATTCACAATAATATCATCAAATATACTTGGTAAAATCATAGGCTGACTGACCGTTTTCGCTCAGAATCGTTTTTCTTATACAATGATATTATATCATTGAATTCAAATTTAACACCATCCATTACAGTGACCCACTTGTAACCTACTGTACAGCAGAGCGACATCCACTTTTTTTTCTTATCATTTCATACTTCATGTTTTTGAATTTTATTTATAAATTATAAATATATAATGAATAACCAGATAAAAGATTTTATTATAAAAAAAGGTATGTACAATATACTCATGATGGGTAGGTATTCAAATACAAATATTTTAACACATATTAAATATATATAAAACATAAAATAATTCTTATTAAATCTTATTAAAATTAACCTTGTAAACAAAAATCATAATAATATAAAACTAATATAACAATTACTTTGAAAAAAATTAACAGTTAAAATTGTATTCTACGTTCTTTTAAATTTGACCTTTGTTGTGCTAATTTGTTAATATTCAATTGGTCTACAATATCTAGTAAAAGTGCTTGGATTTTCTTCAATAGTAACTTTTCTGATAGGAAAGTGAATCTAGTTGGTACTTTGGGGGGGTCAAAAGTAAAAACAAAAGAAAAATTAAGGAAAAACGGGAATTTTTACGCAAAATCTGTTTTCAAGAAAATCGATTTTGGTTTTTGGTGCAACTCTAAAACAAATGACCGTAGGGACATGAAATTTTGACTGAATGTTTATATTAGCATTTTCTATACACCATAAAATTTACAAAATATTTTGACTCTTTTTGAGCTGTTTACGGCCACTGTCAGTTTTCAATTTTTTTAGTTTTTTTTTCTATAAATATCAATAAAATTTTATCTGTTGAGTAAAAAAGCTTGAAAATTTAATAGAAGGCTTCTAGGTTATTATTTCAAAGGCAGATGAAAAAAATGAAAAATCCTTAGTCACAGTTTTTATTTATATGCATTTAAAGTTCAAATTTTGACAAAATACGGAAAAATCACGAAAAATAGCAAATTTCATAAAAATTTTTCTTTTTAAATCTAAGATTTGAAAATGTAATATAAGATTACTCATAAGTTTTTCTACCTTTATCAAAAAAATAAAAAATGTCTAGAAGAAACTTAAATTAAATTTTTATGAGCGTCTGAAATTTATATTCTTACAACATTTGATATTTACTCGATTTCTCATGTAACAATTTTCTTATTTTATTGTAATTAAAAAACGAATGACTGTAGATACTTGAAAATTTCACTGAATGTTTATATTAGCATTTTCTATACACCATAAAATGTTGAAAATATTTTGACTCATTTTGAGCTGTTTACGGACATTGTCAGTTTTCAATTTTTTTAGTTTTGTTTTTCTATAAATATCAATAAATTTTTATTTGTTGGGTAAAAAAGCGTGAAAATTTAATATAAGGCTCCTGATATATCGGTCTAATAGCAGTTGAAAAATATTAAAAATACATAGGCACAATTTTTTTTTAAAAGCATTTAAAGTTCAAATTTTGACAACATTTATCAAATTTATAATTTATTAATTATTTTGTGGTTAAAAATTTATAAATTTTTAACTTTTATGGCTAAGGATTGAAATTTTAAAATAAGGCTCCACGTAAATAGGTTATATATAAATTACTTTATTCACAATAATATCATCAAATATACTTGGTAAAATCATAGGCTGACTGACCGTTTTCGCTCAGAATCGTTTTTCTTATACAATGATATTATATCATTGAATTCAAATTTAACACCATCCATTACAGTGACCCACTTGTAACCTACTGTACAGCAGAGCGACATCCACTTTTTTTTCTTATCATTTCATACTTCATGTTTTTGAATTTTATTTATAAATTATAAATATATAATGAATAACCAGATAAAAGATTTTATTATAAAAAAAGGTATGTACAATATACTCATGATGGGTAGGTATTCAAATACAAATATTTTAACACATATTAAATATATATAAAACATAAAATAATTCTTATTAAATCTTATTAAAATTAACCTTGTAAACAAAAATCATAATAATATAAAACTAATATAACAATTACTTTGAAAAAAATTAACAGTTAAAATTGTATTCTACGTTCTTTTAAATTTGACCTTTGTTGTGCTAATTTGTTAATATTCAATTGGTCTACAATATCTAGTAAAAGTGCTTGGATTTTCTTCAATCGTAACTTTTCTGATAGGAAAGTGAATCTAGTTGGTACTTTGGGGGGGTCAAAAGTAAAAACAAAAGAAAAATTAAGGAAAAACGGGAATTTTTACGCAAAATCTGTTTTCAAGAAAATCGATTTTGGTTTTTGGTGCAACTCTAAAACAAATGACCGTAGGGACATGAAATTTTGACTGAATGTCTATATTAGCATTTTCTATACACCATAAAATTTACAAAATATTTTGACTCTTTTTGAGCTGTTTACGGCCACTGTCAGTTTTCAATTTTTTTAGTTTTTTTTTCTATAAATATCAATAAAATTTTATCTGTTGAGTAAAAAAGCTTGAAAATTTAATAGAAGGCTCCTAGGTTATTATTTCAAAGGCAGATGAAAAAAATGAAAAATCCTTAGTCACAGTTTTTATTTATATGCATTTAAAGTTCAAATTTTGACAAAATACGGAAAAATCACGAAAAATAGCAAATTTCATAAAAATTTTTCTTTTTAAATCTAAGATTTGAAAATGTAATATAAGATTACTCATAAGTTTTTCTACCTTTATCAAAAAAATAAAAAATGTCTAGAAGAAACTTAAATTAAATTTTTATGAGCGTCTGAAATTTATATTCTTACAACATTTGATATTTACTCGATTTCTCATGTAACAATTTTCTTATTTTATTGTAATTAAAAAACGAATGACTGTAGATACTTGAAAATTTCACTGAATGTTTATATTAGCATTTTCTATACACCATAAAATGTTGAAAATATTTTGACTCATTTTGAGCTGTTTACGGACATTGTCAGTTTTCAATTTTTTTAGTTTTGTTTTTCTATAAATATCAATAAATTTTTATTTGTTGGGTAAAAAAGCGTGAAAATTTAATATAAGGCTCCTGATATATCGGTCTAATAGCAGTTGAAAAATATTAAAAATACATAGGCACAATTTTTTTTTAAAAGCATTTAAAGTTCAAATTTTGACAACATTTATCAAATTTATAATTTATTAATTATTTTGTGGTTAAAAATTTATAAATTTTTAACTTTTATGGCTAAGGATTGAAATTTTAAAATAAGGCTCCACGTAAATAGGTTATATATAAATTACTTTATTCACAATAATATCATCAAATATACTTGGTAAAATCATAGGCTGACTGACCGTTTTCGCTCAGAATCGTTTTTCTTATACAATGATATTATATCATTGAATTCAAATTTAACACCATCCATTACAGTGACCCACTTGTAACCTACTGTACAGCAGAGCGACATCCACTTTTTTTTCTTATCATTTCATACTTCATGTTTTTGAATTTTATTTATAAATTATAAATATATAATGAATAACCAGATAAAAGATTTTATTATAAAAAAAGGTATGTACAATATACTCATGATGGGTAGGTATTCAAATACAAATATTTTAACACATATTAAATATATATAAAACATAAAATAATTCTTATTAAATCTTATTAAAATTAACCTTGTAAACAAAAATCATAATAATATAAAACTAATATAACAATTACTTTGAAAAAAATTAACAGTTAAAATTGTATTCTACGTTCTTTTAAATTTGACCTTTGTTGTGCTAATTTGTTAATATTCAATTGGTCTACAATATCTAGTAAAAGTGCTTGGATTTTCTTCAATAGTAACTTTTCTGATAGGAAAGTGAATCTAGTTGGTACTTTGGGGGGGTCAAAAGTAAAAACAAAAGAAAAATTAAGGAAAAACGGGAATTTTTACGCAAAATCTGTTTTCAAGAAAATCGATTTTGGTTTTTGGTGCAACTCTAAAACAAATGACCGTAGGGACATGAAATTTTGACTGAATGTTTATATTAGCATTTTCTATACACCATAAAATTTACAAAATATTTTGACTCTTTTTGAGCTGTTTACGGCCACTGTCAGTTTTCAATTTTTTTAGTTTTTTTTTCTATAAATATCAATAAAATTTTATCTGTTGAGTAAAAAAGCTTGAAAATTTAATAGAAGGCTCCTAGGTTATTATTTCAAAGGCAGATGAAAAAAATGAAAAATCCTTAGTCACAGTTTTTATTTATATGCATTTAAAGTTCAAATTTTGACAAAATACGGAAAAATCACGAAAAATAGCAAATTTCATAAAAATTTTTCTTTTTAAATCTAAGATTTGAAAATGTAATATAAGATTACTCATAAGTTTTTCTACCTTTATCAAAAAAATAAAAAATGTCTAGAAGAAACTTAAATTAAATTTTTATGAGCGTCTGAAATTTATATTCTTACAACATTTGATATTTACTCGATTTCTCATGTAACAATTTTCTTATTTTATTGTAATTAAAAAACGAATGACTGTAGATACTTGAAAATTTCACTGAATGTTTATATTAGCATTTTCTATACACCATAAAATGTTGAAAATATTTTGACTCATTTTGAGCTGTTTACGGACATTGTCAGTTTTCAATTTTTTTAGTTTTGTTTTTCTATAAATATCAATAAATTTTTATTTGTTGGGTAAAAAAGCGTGAAAATTTAATATAAGGCTCCTGATATATCGGTCTAATAGCAGTTGAAAAATATTAAAAATACATAGGCACAATTTTTTTTTAAAAGCATTTAAAGTTCAAATTTTGACAACATTTATCAAATTTATAATTTATTAATTATTTTGTGGTTAAAAATTTATAAATTTTTAACTTTTATGGCTAAGGATTGAAATTTTAAAATAAGGCTCCACGTAAATAGGTTATATATAAATTACTTTATTCACAATAATATCATCAAATATACTTGGTAAAATCATAGGCTGACTGACCGTTTTCGCTCAGAATCGTTTTTCTTATACAATGATATTATATCATTGAATTCAAATTTAACACCATCCATTACAGTGACCCACTTGTAACCTACTGTACAGCAGAGCGACATCCACTTTTTTTTCTTATCATTTCATACTTCATGTTTTTGAATTTTATTTATAAATTATAAATATATAATGAATAACCAGATAAAAGATTTTATTATAAAAAAAGGTATGTACAATATACTCATGATGGGTAGGTATTCAAATACAAATATTTTAACACATATTAAATATATATAAAACATAAAATAATTCTTATTAAATCTTATTAAAATTAACCTTGTAAACAAAAATCATAATAATATAAAACTAATATAACAATTACTTTGAAAAAAATTAACAGTTAAAATTGTATTCTACGTTCTTTTAAATTTGACCTTTGTTGTGCTAATTTGTTAATATTCAATTGGTCTACAATATCTAGTAAAAGTGCTTGGATTTTCTTCAATCGTAACTTTTCTGATAGGAAAGTGAATCTAGTTGGTACTTTGGGGGGGTCAAAAGTAAAAACAAAAGAAAAATTAAGGAAAAACGGGAATTTTTACGCAAAATCTGTTTTCAAGAAAATCGATTTTGGTTTTTGGTGCAACTCTAAAACAAATGACCGTAGGGACATGAAATTTTGACTGAATGTCTATATTAGCATTTTCTATACACCATAAAATTTACAAAATATTTTGACTCTTTTTGAGCTGTTTACGGCCACTGTCAGTTTTCAATTTTTTTAGTTTTTTTTTCTATAAATATCAATAAAATTTTATCTGTTGAGTAAAAAAGCTTGAAAATTTAATAGAAGGCTCCTAGGTTATTATTTCAAAGGCAGATGAAAAAAATGAAAAATCCTTAGTCACAGTTTTTATTTATATGCATTTAAAGTTCAAATTTTGACAAAATACGGAAAAATCACGAAAAATAGCAAATTTCATAAAAATTTTTCTTTTTAAATCTAAGATTTGAAAATGTAATATAAGATTACTCATAAGTTTTTCTACCTTTATCAAAAAAATAAAAAATGTCTAGAAGAAACTTAAATTAAATTTTTATGAGCGTCTGAAATTTATATTCTTACAACATTTGATATTTACTCGATTTCTCATGTAACAATTTTCTTATTTTATTGTAATTAAAAAACGAATGACTGTAGATACTTGAAAATTTCACTGAATGTTTATATTAGCATTTTCTATACACCATAAAATGTTGAAAATATTTTGACTCATTTTGAGCTGTTTACGGACATTGTCAGTTTTCAATTTTTTTAGTTTTGTTTTTCTATAAATATCAATAAATTTTTATTTGTTGGGTAAAAAAGCGTGAAAATTTAATATAAGGCTCCTGATATATCGGTCTAATAGCAGTTGAAAAATATTAAAAATACATAGGCACAATTTTTTTTTAAAAGCATTTAAATTTCAAATTTTGACAACATTTATCAAATTTATAATTTATTAATTATTTTGTGGTTAAAAATTTATAAATTTTTAACTTTTATGGCTAAGGATTGAAAATTTAAAATAAGGCTCCACGTAAATAGGTTATATATAAATTACTTTATTCACAATAATATCATCAAATATACTTGGTAAAATCATAGGCTGACTGACCGTTTTCGCTCAGAATCGTTTTTCTTATACAATGATATTATATCATTGAATTCAAATTTAACACCATCCATTACAGTGACCCACTTGTAACCTACTGTACAGCAGAGCGACATCCACTTTTTTTTCTTATCATTTCATACTTCATGTTTTTGAATTTTATTTATAAATTATAAATATATAATGAATAACCAGATAAAAGATTTTATTATAAAAAAAGGTATGTACAATATACTCATGATGGGTAGGTATTCAAATACAAATATTTTAACACATATTAAATATATATAAAACATAAAATAATTCTTATTAAATCTTATTAAAATTAACCTTGTAAACAAAAATCATAATAATATAAAACTAATATAACAATTACTTTGAAAAAATTAACAGTTAAAATTGTATTCTACGTTCTTTTAAATTTGACCTTTGTTGTGCTAATTTGTTAATATTCAATTGGTCTACAATATCTAGTAAAAGTGCTTGGATTTTCTTCAATCGTAACTTTTCTGATAGGAAAGTGAATCTAGTTGGTACTTTGGGGGGGTCAAAAGTAAAAACAAAAGAAAAATTAAGGAAAAACGGGAATTTTTACGCAAAATCTGTTTTCAAGAAAATCGATTTTGGTTTTTGGTGCAACTCTAAAACAAATGACCGTAGGGACATGAAATTTTGACTGAATGTTTATATTAGCATTTTCTATACACCATAAAATTTACAAAATATTTTGACTCTTTTTGAGCTGTTTACGGCCACTGTCAGTTTTCAATTTTTTTAGTTTTTTTTTCTATAAATATCAATAAAATTTTATCTGTTGAGTAAAAAAGCTTGAAAATTTAATAGAAGGCTCCTAGGTTATTATTTCAAAGGCAGATGAAAAAAATGAAAAATCCTTAGTCACAGTTTTTATTTATATGCATTTAAAGTTCAAATTTTGACAAAATACGGAAAAATCACGAAAAATAGCAAATTTCATAAAAATTTTTCTTTTTAAATCTAAGATTTGAAAATGTAATATAAGATTACTCATAAGTTTTTCTACCTTTATCAAAAAAATAAAAAATGTCTAGAAGAAACTTAAATTAAATTTTTATGAGCGTCTGAAATTTATATTCTTACAACATTTGATATTTACTCGATTTCTCATGTAACAATTTTCTTATTTTATTGTAATTAAAAAACGAATGACTGTAGATACTTGAAAATTTCACTGAATGTTTATATTAGCATTTTCTATACACCATAAAATGTTGAAAATATTTTGACTCATTTTGAGCTGTTTACGGACATTGTCAGTTTTCAATTTTTTTAGTTTTGTTTTTCTATAAATATCAATAAATTTTTATTTGTTGGGTAAAAAAGCGTGAAAATTTAATATAAGGCTCCTGATATATCGGTCTAATAGCAGTTGAAAAATATTAAAAATACATAGGCACAATTTTTTTTTAAAAGCATTTAAAGTTCAAATTTTGACAACATTTATCAAATTTATAATTTATTAATTATTTTGTGGTTAAAAATTTATAAATTTTTAACTTTTATGGCTAAGGATTGAAAATTTAAAACAAGGATCCACGTAAATAGGTTATATATAAATTACTTTATTCACAATAATATCATCAAATATACTTGGTAAAATCATAGGCTGACTGACCGTTTTCGCTCAGAATCGTTTTTCTTATACAATGATATTATATCATTGAATTCAAATTTAACACCATCCATTACAGTGACCCACTTGTAACCTACTGTACAGCAGAGCGACATCCACTTTTTTTTCTTATCATTTCATACTTCATGTTTTTGAATTTTATTTATAAATTATAAATATATAATGAATAACCAGATAAAAGATTTTATTATAAAAAAAGGTATGTACAATATACTCATGATGGGTAGGTATTCAAATACAAATATTTTAACACATATTAAATATATATAAAACATAAAATAATTCTTATTAAATCTTATTAAAATTAACCTTGTAAACAAAAATCATAATAATATAAAACTAATATAACAATTACTTTGAAAAAAATTAACAGTTAAAATTGTATTCTACGTTCTTTTAAATTTGACCTTTGTTGTGCTAATTTGTTAATATTCAATTGGTCTACAATATCTAGTAAAAGTGCTTGGATTTTCTTCAATAGTAACTTTTCTGATAGGAAAGTGAATCTAGTTGGTACTTTGGGGGGGTCAAAAGTAAAAACAAAAGAAAAATTAAGGAAAAACGGGAATTTTTACGCAAAATCTGTTTTCAAGAAAATCGATTTTGGTTTTTGGTGCAACTCTAAAACAAATGACCGTAGGGACATGAAATTTTGACTGAATGTTTATATTAGCATTTTCTATACACCATAAAATTTACAAAATATTTTGACTCTTTTTGAGCTGTTTACGGCCACTGTCAGTTTTCAATTTTTTTAGTTTTTTTTTCTATAAATATCAATAAAATTTTATCTGTTGAGTAAAAAAGCTTGAAAATTTAATAGAAGGCTCCTAGGTTATTATTTCAAAGGCAGATGAAAAAAATGAAAAATCCTTAGTCACAGTTTTTATTTATATGCATTTAAAGTTCAAATTTTGACAAAATACGGAAAAATCACGAAAAATAGCAAATTTCATAAAAATTTTTCTTTTTAAATCTAAGATTTGAAAATGTAATATAAGATTACTCATAAGTTTTTCTACCTTTATCAAAAAAATAAAAAATGTCTAGAAGAAACTTAAATTAAATTTTTATGAGCGTCTGAAATTTATATTCTTACAACATTTGATATTTACTCGATTTCTCATGTAACAATTTTCTTATTTTATTGTAATTAAAAAACGAATGACTGTAGATACTTGAAAATTTCACTGAATGTTTATATTAGCATTTTCTATACACCATAAAATGTTGAAAATATTTTGACTCATTTTGAGCTGTTTACGGACATTGTCAGTTTTCAATTTTTTTAGTTTTGTTTTTCTATAAATATCAATAAATTTTTATTTGTTGGGTAAAAAAGCGTGAAAATTTAATATAAGGCTCCTGATATATCGGTCTAATAGCAGTTGAAAAATATTAAAAATACATAGGCACAATTTTTTTTTAAAAGCATTTAAAGTTCAAATTTTGACAACATTTATCAAATTTATAATTTATTAATTATTTTGTGGTTAAAAATTTATAAATTTTTAACTTTTATGGCTAAGGATTGAAATTTTAAAATAAGGCTCCACGTAAATAGGTTATATATAAATTACTTTATTCACAATAATATCATCAAATATACTTGGTAAAATCATAGGCTGACTGACCGTTTTCGCTCAGAATCGTTTTTCTTATACAATGATATTATATCATTGAATTCAAATTTAACACCATCCATTACAGTGACCCACTTGTAACCTACTGTACAGCAGAGCGACATCCACTTTTTTTTCTTATCATTTCATACTTCATGTTTTTGAATTTTATTTATAAATTATAAATATATAATGAATAACCAGATAAAAGATTTTATTATAAAAAAAGGTATGTACAATATACTCATGATGGGTAGGTATTCAAATACAAATATTTTAACACATATTAAATATATATAAAACATAAAATAATTCTTATTAAATCTTATTAAAATTAACCTTGTAAACAAAAATCATAATAATATAAAACTAATATAACAATTACTTTGAAAAAATTAACAGTTAAAATTGTATTCTACGTTCTTTTAAATTTGACCTTTGTTGTGCTAATTTGTTAATATTCAATTGGTCTACAATATCTAGTAAAAGTGCTTGGATTTTCTTCAATCGTAACTTTTCTGATAGGAAAGTGAATCTAGTTGGTACTTTGGGGGGGTCAAAAGTAAAAACAAAAGAAAAATTAAGGAAAAACGGGAATTTTTACGCAAAATCTGTTTTCAAGAAAATCGATTTTGGTTTTTGGTGCAACTCTAAAACAAATGACCGTAGGGACATGAAATTTTGACTGAATGTCTATATTAGCATTTTCTATACACCATAAAATTTACAAAATATTTTGACTCTTTTTGAGCTGTTTACGGCCACTGTCAGTTTTCAATTTTTTTAGTTTTTTTTTCTATAAATATCAATAAAATTTTATCTGTTGAGTAAAAAAGCTTGAAAATTTAATAGAAGGCTCCTAGGTTATTATTTCAAAGGCAGATGAAAAAAATGAAAAATCCTTAGTCACAGTTTTTATTTATATGCATTTAAAGTTCAAATTTTGACAAAATACGGAAAAATCACGAAAAATAGCAAATTTCATAAAAATTTTTCTTTTTAAATCTAAGATTTGAAAATGTAATATAAGATTACTCATAAGTTTTTCTACCTTTATCAAAAAAATAAAAAATGTCTAGAAGAAACTTAAATTAAATTTTTATGAGCGTCTGAAATTTATATTCTTACAACATTTGATATTTACTCGATTTCTCATGTAACAATTTTCTTATTTTATTGTAATTAAAAAACGAATGACTGTAGATACTTGAAAATTTCACTGAATGTTTATATTAGCATTTTCTATACACCATAAAATGTTGAAAATATTTTGACTCATTTTGAGCTGTTTACGGACATTGTCAGTTTTCAATTTTTTTAGTTTTGTTTTTCTATAAATATCAATAAATTTTTATTTGTTGGGTAAAAAAGCGTGAAAATTTAATATAAGGCTCCTGATATATCGGTCTAATAGCAGTTGAAAAATATTAAAAATACATAGGCACAATTTTTTTTTAAAAGCATTTAAAGTTCAAATTTTGACAACATTTATCAAATTTATAATTTATTAATTATTTTGTGGTTAAAAATTTATAAATTTTTAACTTTTATGGCTAAGGATTGAAAATTTAAAATAAGGCTCCACGTAAATAGGTTATATATAAATTACTTTATTCACAATAATATCATCAAATATACTTGGTAAAATCATAGGCTGACTGACCGTTTTCGCTCAGAATCGTTTTTCTTATACAATGATATTATATCATTGAATTCAAATTTAACACCATCCATTACAGTGACCCACTTGTAACCTACTGTACAGCAGAGCGACATCCACTTTTTTTTCTTATCATTTCATACTTCATGTTTTTGAATTTTATTTATAAATTATAAATATATAATGAATAACCAGATAAAAGATTTTATTATAAAAAAAGGTATGTACAATATACTCATGATGGGTAGGTATTCAAATACAAATATTTTAACACATATTAAATATATATAAAACATAAAATAATTCTTATTAAATCTTATTAAAATTAACCTTGTAAACAAAAATCATAATAATATAAAACTAATATAACAATTACTTTGAAAAAATTAACAGTTAAAATTGTATTCTACGTTCTTTTAAATTTGACCTTTGTTGTGCTAATTTGTTAATATTCAATTGGTCTACAATATCTAGTAAAAGTGCTTGGATTTTCTTCAATCGTAACTTTTCTGATAGGAAAGTGAATCTAGTTGGTACTTTGGGGGGGTCAAAAGTAAAAACAAAAGAAAAATTAAGGAAAAACGGGAATTTTTACGCAAAATCTGTTTTCAAGAAAATCGATTTTGGTTTTTGGTGCAACTCTAAAACAAATGACCGTAGGGACATGAAATTTTGACTGAATGTTTATATTAGCATTTTCTATACACCATAAAATTTACAAAATATTTTGACTCTTTTTGAGCTGTTTACGGCCACTGTCAGTTTTCAATTTTTTTAGTTTTTTTTTCTATAAATATCAATAAAATTTTATCTGTTGAGTAAAAAAGCTTGAAAATTTAATAGAAGGCTCCTAGGTTATTATTTCAAAGGCAGATGAAAAAAATGAAAAATCCTTAGTCACAGTTTTTATTTATATGCATTTAAAGTTCAAATTTTGACAAAATACGGAAAAATCACGAAAAATAGCAAATTTCATAAAAATTTTTCTTTTTAAATCTAAGATTTGAAAATGTAATATAAGATTACTCATAAGTTTTTCTACCTTTATCAAAAAAATAAAAAATGTCTAGAAGAAACTTAAATTAAATTTTTATGAGCGTCTGAAATTTATATTCTTACAACATTTGATATTTACTCGATTTCTCATGTAACAATTTTCTTATTTTATTGTAATTAAAAAACGAATGACTGTAGATACTTGAAAATTTCACTGAATGTTTATATTAGCATTTTCTATACACCATAAAATGTTGAAAATATTTTGACTCATTTTGAGCTGTTTACGGACATTGTCAGTTTTCAATTTTTTTAGTTTTGTTTTTCTATAAATATCAATAAATTTTTATTTGTTGGGTAAAAAAGCGTGAAAATTTAATATAAGGCTCCTGATATATCGGTCTAATAGCAGTTGAAAAATATTAAAAATACATAGGCACAATTTTTTTTTAAAAGCATTTAAAGTTCAAATTTTGACAACATTTATCAAATTTATAATTTATTAATTATTTTGTGGTTAAAAATTTATAAATTTTTAACTTTTATGGCTAAGGATTGAAAATTTAAAATAAGGCTCCACGTAAATAGGTTATATATAAATTACTTTATTCACAATAATATCATCAAATATACTTGGTAAAATCATAGGCTGACTGACCGTTTTCGCTCAGAATCGTTTTTCTTATACAATGATATTATATCATTGAATTCAAATTTAACACCATCCATTACAGTGACCCACTTGTAACCTACTGTACAGCAGAGCGACATCCACTTTTTTTTCTTATCATTTCATACTTCATGTTTTTGAATTTTATTTATAAATTATAAATATATAATGAATAACCAGATAAAAGATTTTATTATAAAAAAAGGTATGTACAATATACTCATGATGGGTAGGTATTCAAATACAAATATTTTAACACATATTAAATATATATAAAACATAAAATAATTCTTATTAAATCTTATTAAAATTAACCTTGTAAACAAAAATCATAATAATATAAAACTAATATAACAATTACTTTGAAAAAATTAACAGTTAAAATTGTATTCTACGTTCTTTTAAATTTGACCTTTGTTGTGCTAATTTGTTAATATTCAATTGGTCTACAATATCTAGTAAAAGTGCTTGGATTTTCTTCAATCGTAACTTTTCTGATAGGAAAGTGAATCTAGTTGGTACTTTGGGGGGGTCAAAAGTAAAAACAAAAGAAAAATTAAGGAAAAACGGGAATTTTTACGCAAAATCTGTTTTCAAGAAAATCGATTTTGGTTTTTGGTGCAACTCTAAAACAAATGACCGTAGGGACATGAAATTTTGACTGAATGTTTATATTAGCATTTTCTATACACCATAAAATTTACAAAATATTTTGACTCTTTTTGAGCTGTTTACGGCCACTGTCAGTTTTCAATTTTTTTAGTTTTTTTTTCTATAAATATCAATAAAATTTTATCTGTTGAGTAAAAAAGCTTGAAAATTTAATAGAAGGCTCCTAGGTTATTATTTCAAAGGCAGATGAAAAAAATGAAAAATCCTTAGTCACAGTTTTTATTTATATGCATTTAAAGTTCAAATTTTGACAAAATACGGAAAAATCACGAAAAATAGCAAATTTCATAAAAATTTTTCTTTTTAAATCTAAGATTTGAAAATGTAATATAAGATTACTCATAAGTTTTTCTACCTTTATCAAAAAAAAAAAAAATGTCTAGAAGAAACTTAAATTAAATTTTTATGAGCGTCTGAAATTTATATTCTTACAACATTTGATATTTACTCGATTTCTCATGTAACAATTTTCTTATTTTATTGTAATTAAAAAACGAATGACTGTAGATACTTGAAAATTTCACTGAATGTTTATATTAGCATTTTCTATACACCATAAAATGTTGAAAATATTTTGACTCTTTTTGAGCTGTTTACGGACATTGTCAGTTTTCAATTTTTTTAGTTTTGTTTTTCTATAAATATCAATAAATTTTTATTTGTTGGGTAAAAAAGCGTGAAAATTTAATATAAGGCTCCTGATATATCGGTCTAATAGCAGTTGAAAAATATTAAAAATACATAGGCACAATTTTTTTTTAAAAGCATTTAAAGTTCAAATTTTGACAACATTTATCAAATTTATAATTTATTAATTATTTTGTGGTTAAAAATTTATAAATTTTTAACTTTTAATATAATATATTTAAATTTATATTAAATTTAATAAAAAATTTCTCTATTCCTAATATTACTAAGGAATTTAACCGGTCATCATTCATTGTCGATCTAAGAAATGTCTTCACTAATTTTAATTTACTGAATGTCCTCTCTTTTGAGGCAACAGTCACTGGAGAAGTTAACGCCAAACGACATAATAAATTAGCACACGCTAAAATATGTTTGACTTCTTCAGACTTTTCCATTAAGGATTCAAAATTTTTTGAATCATCTTGTAACATGTTAAATAAAATCTCTAATTGAGTTTGGACTAAATCTAGATCTTTTAGATTAGAGCCTGTACTATCTATTTATAGCATATTGTTATCGAGAATCGAGCAGCAAGCACATTCGCATGGAACGACAATATTTCATTGTCATTTTATTATTACTTTACTTATCAGTTAATACTGTTAATAGTTATTATTAAATTATGATATTCTTATAAAATTATAAATAAAGTAGTAATATTTATTTTCATAGGAGAATATTTGAACTCATAATTTGACTGTGCAATATAAAATATTTTTTCAAATACTTGAATATTATAATTATTGAATATTATTAAAATTGCCGACTCAATGGATCGCTAAGCTATGTGCCGACTGGGCCCAACTAGATTAGTCGGGGGGGGGGTGGCCTACCCCCTACACCCCCCCCCCCCTCGGGACGGACCTGGGTAAGAATAAGTATTAAATTATTTAAATATTACCATAAAGACTTTAGTTTTTGATAATAGCAATATTTTACTAAAAAAAATATTTTATAATTAATGTTTTGATATATGGCATTTGAGTAAAAGCTTAATGAAGAGATTTAAACCATTGGAAAAAAAGTATCCTGATGCAAACAACCATCTTTGGTGGTCTGCCCAAACGTGTGAAGGAAATGGAAAATTGTTAGTTGATAAATTTATTTCTGTATTATATCACATTTCTAATAAGCACGAATGGGTTGAAGATGGTACTAAAAAACAATGTCAACACGAAAAAATAACAGAAAATGAAATTAGATCAAAATTATGGTTAAATCAAGATAGTGAGCCATACTATGCTTTGAAGAAAATAATTATGTCAAAAGATTTACTAAAGGATTTGGAACATGCAAAGAACTTCGTGCACACTGGTCGATTAGAGTCATACCATAACTTACGTTTAAAATATATGCCAAAAAGAATCCATTTAAAGTATAAAGGTATGCACATGAGAAGTATGATTGCCATTTTAGACCATAATCATAATATAAATAAAAAAGAATTGGGTGACAAAATGGTATATTCAAAACCTGCTGGACGATATGTTTTAAAAACCAAATATGAACCTAGTAACGACGAGTGGCGTCATACAATTATGTTAGAAATAAAAAAAAAAATGAAAGAAATAACACCGACAATAACAGAATTTGAGACTGTACCAATACCTCAAACAATAGCACCTCAACCAAAACCAAACTATGAAGATTTAATGAAAACAAAATATTCAAGATTTTCTCGTAAATAATTTAGTTTTTTAAAAATAAGATAATTTTCTGTTTTTGATATACCTACTATATCATATTATAAATGTATGTAAAAAACTAAAAAATAAGTTTAAAGTTTCGAAATAATAATAGAAAATAAAATATGTAAGTAAAATGTATTTTTTATTATTAATTAAGCAGCGGCAACTGGGGCCATTTTTTATCATGACGTATTATTTGATAAAATAATAAGTAAATTCGTGTTTTAAACAAGAAATATAATTATCTGTAGTTTTTCCGGCTAATAAACAAAAAACAAGCGATATGTAATGACCATTTATGTGACCATGTATTGTAAACATCTGTTTAAAAAACTTGGCACAATATGAAAAAGTTCCGTCGACATATATATATTTTGATGTGCAAAGCGTTTTTAAATTTGTATCACAGCTAAAAATGATTATTTTTTCTTGTCTATCATTAATTAATAAAAAATTTGTATTTCTATTTGTTACTATTTCCATACTTTCTAATACCTCATGTACTTCGTCGATCGATTTCGGTAGCGCAGGCATTGACTTTCTTCTGGCGTTGTACATATTCCTCTTAACATACCGAATATCACTTACTTGCAGATCTTGCGCGTCAGGTACCTTATTTACTGCACTACAAAAAATTTTATTTGGCCTACTGCAGATATCCTCAATTGCTTTGCGTTTGGCCACGGTGGTAACACATTGTCGTTGTAGTACTTGGTCCAGGACAGGTTCGTGTTTATGATCATCATTTTTCTCCGTAATATTATTATTTATTCCAAAGGTTTTTAAAAACGCTGTACATTTGCGATTTATACAACGCCACTTTATTTAACCTGAAGCTAACGGACGAGATACTTTAGAATATTTAAAATTATCTAAAACAAAAAGTGGTTTTCCACGTTGGGACTCAACTATGCTTGCCATCGTGACGGTTGTGTAAACACTAAACACTAGTGAAACGTCGTTTCAAAAGTCCAATACGAAAATGAAATTATTTGTCTCAATGTTTAAATATATTTTAGCATTCGAACAAAATATTGTTCACGATAAGATATTATAGATAAGTACGTTATTTATTATTTGCAGATAAAATTATGTCGTGATAATTATATATTATTGATCAAAATTATCGGGCCGAGTTTACAACCGGACCTTTTTTATTATCTTAAATTTTCCGGCCGAGTTTACAATCTACCTATTTCACTACTTAAAATTTCCGGGCCGAGTTTACTACAAAAAAGGTAACCGCGGGCCCAGTTTACATTTGCCCTTTATGTCAATGTGCATGTGCCTAAATGTCCAGCGCTCAAAATACAGTCAATGGGGGGAGGGGGGCATGGCCCATTACCACCTCTTTGGCTACGCCATTGGTGTACAGCCTTCCATGATCAAAGTTTTAGAATTTTAACTATAATATTATATTACACACCTGTATATTTTATTTTATAAATTAGTTTTTCAGTAAGTCAGTAGCTGACTGCATAAAGGAGTTAATGAATAGTGGTGACAGAAATGTGGAGGTGAACGTGAAACACAAGACTCGTGAAAGTGTGAAAGTAAACATTTGACAAGAGACGTCGAACTGTGCTTATAAAAACGACCTTGACCCAGAATTGTCGAGTCCGCCAGAAGGTGCTCATCGAACCACTTATTAGTAAATGAATAATAACAATATTACATATTGTGATCACTGTGGTAGTGATGTCGTTCTTATATTATCTCTAATCCATCTAATTTATCTGTTTATATTATACAGATAATTTAAATTATTATAATAATTATTATTATGAAAATAGATGATCTATACCTATATTATATCGTCATCGTCTGACAACTTTTATGATACTAATTTTATAAACGTGAACGAAAACAATATTGGGATAAAATATCAAATCAGTATACCTAGGTACCTGGCCATATCTATAGATACATGTCTGTCTAAATTATTGTACCTATATTATTCAAATAATCAATTTTCTACTTTTTATCATCGTAAAGATTGAAACGTAATTAGGGCAGCTAATTGAATGCAATAAAAATAAATAAAATGCACTTACAATCTCGAAAAATTCAGTATAAAAAAGGTAGGTAAGTGGATGTCGCTCTGCTGTACATTAGGTTACAAGTGGGTCACTGTAATGGATGGTGTTAAATTTTAATTCAATGATATAATATCATTGAATAAGAAAAACGATTCTGAGCGAAAACGGTCAGTCAGCCTATGATATTACCAAGTATATTTGATGATATCATTCTGAATAAAGTAATTTATATATAACCTATTTACGTGGAACCTTGTTTTAAATTTTCAATCCTTACCTATAAAAGTTGAACATTTTATAAATTTTTGACTACAAAATAATTATTAAATTTTAAATTTGATACATTTTGTCAAAATTCGAACTAAAAATGCTTATAAAAAAATTTGTGCCTATGTATTTTTAATATTTTTCAAATGATATTTTAACATTATATCAGGAACCTTGCATTAAAATACAATTTTATTGAAAACTAACAATGTCCGTAAACAGTTCAAAAAGTGTCAAAATATTTTCAAATCATATCGTGTATAGAAAATACTAATATAAACATTCAGTGAAATTTTCAAGTATCCACGATCATTTGTTTTTTTATAACGACAAAATAAGAAAATCGTTACATGAGAAATCGAATGAATATCAAATGTTGTAAAAATATGAATTTCAAACGCTCATAAAAGTTTAATTTGAGTTTCTAATAGACATTTTTTATTTTTGATAAAGGTAGACAATCTTATGAGGAATCTTTTATTAATTTTATAACCTTAGATTTAAAAAGAAATTTTTTTATGAATTTCTAACACAAAATAATTTGCAAATTTTCGTCATTATTCCTTTAGATTTTATAAAAAAAAATTGTGACTATGGATTTTAAATTTTTTTTTATCTGCCTTTGAAATAATATATTAGGTAGGAGCCTTCCATTAAATTTTTAAGCTTTTTTAACCAACAAATAAAATTTTATTGATATTTATAGAAATAAAACTAAAAAAAACAGAAACCGAAAATGTTCGTAAACAGGTCAAAATAAGTAAAAATATTTTGAAAATGTTATGGTGTATAGAAAATGCTAATATAAACATTCAGTCAACATTTCATGTGCCTACGGTCATTTGTTTAAGAGTTGCACCAAAAACTAAAATCGATTTTTTCAAAAACAGATTTTGGGTAAAAATTCCCGTTTTTCCTTAATTTTTCTTTTCCTTTTCATGGCGCTTTTGAAAACTACTGGACAAAGTACCAACTAGATTCACTTTCCTACCAGAAAAGATACTGTTGAAGAAAATCCAAGCACTTTTACTGTCCTAAAAGGTGATAACAGACACAAAAAAAAATTTTAAAAAAAAAGAAAAGAAAAAACACACATCATTGTAAAATTAATACATTCATCGTTCCACTCAGAATCTAAAAGGTGGGCAAGTGGATGTCACTCTGCTATACACCTATACCTAAACAGTATAGGTTACAAGTGGGTCACTGTATAATGGATGGTATTAAATTTGAATTCAATATTTTTATTGCATATACATATATCATATTTGTATACGAAAAACGATTCTGAGCGGAGACGGTTTGTCAGTGTGAATATTACGTTTACACCTATTGTTATCAATACGATAGCCGGTAAGTTGAATTAATATTATAAAATTACAATAAAATAACTAAAACCGTTATTCTTTGTTATTTAATATGTAATTTCATCCAAATTTTAACATAAAATAACTATAAAAAAAACTGTGTTTTTATATTTTTGAGATTTTTTGGTAACAGAATTAATTACTTACGTCGTACACTGGAACCTTGTTTTAAATTTTCAATCCTTAGGTATAAAAGTTGAACATTTATACATTTTAACTACAAAATCGTTTTTAAATTTAAAATTTGATAAATGTTGTCAAAAATCGAACTTTAAATGCTTATAACAAATAATTCTGCCAATGTATTTTTAATATTTTTCAACTACTAGGTATTGTAACAATATATTAGGAACCTTGTATTAATATTCTACGCTTTTTGACCCAACAAATAAATTTTAATATTTTATTGACATTTATAGAAAAAAAACTAAACAAATTAAAAATTTTAAATGTTCGTTAACAGCTCAAAACGAATCAAAAACAATTTCATGGAAGACATTTTATTTAATTTCAAAATTACAATTTTCACTTTGTATATTTTATTATTGTAACCGATAAGATTATTATACAAATTGCGTGAAATAAACTTACTAACGCATCGTTCGACGCACTTATCTAGGAACAGTGCAAATTAAATATGTTTAAATGTTTATGCGTTATGCAAGGAGGTTATACTATAACGTGTATTTATATTATATATTTATAATTTATAAATAAAACTCAAAAACATATATCAGGAGCCTTATATTAAATTTTCACGCTTTTTTACCCAACAAATAAAAATTTATTGATATTTATAGAAAAACAAAACTAAAAAAATTGAAAACTGACAATGTCCGTAAACAGCTCAAAAAGAGTCAAAATATTTTCAACATTTTATGGTGTATAGAAAATGCTAATATAAACATTCAGTGAAATTTTCAAGTATCTACAGTCATTCGTTTTTTAATTACAATAAAATAAGAAAATTGTTACAGTAGAAATCGAGTAAATATCAAATGTTGTAAAAATATAAATTTCAGACGCTCATAAAAATTTAATTTAAGTTTCTTCTAGACATTTTTTTTTTTTTGATAAAGGTAGAAAAACTTATGAGTAATCTTATATTACATTTTCAAATCTTAGATTTAAAAAGAAAAATTTTTATGAAATTTGCTATTTTTCGTGATTTTTCCGTATTTTGTCAAAATTTGAACTTTAAATGCATATAAATAAAAACTGTGACTAAGGATTTTTCATTTTTTTCATCTGCCTTTGAAATAATAACCTAGGAGCCTTCTATTAAATTTTCAAGCTTTTTTACTCAACAGATAAAATTTTATTGATATTTATAGAAAAAAAAACTAAAAAAATTGAAAACTGACAGTGGCCGTAAACAGCTCAAAAAGAGTCAAAATATTTTGTAAATTTTATGGTGTATAGAAAATGCTAATATAAACATTCAGTCAAAATTTCATGTCCCTACGGTCATTTGTTTTAGAGTTGCACCAAAAACCAAAATCGATTTTCTTGAAAACAGATTTTGCGTAAAAATTCCCGTTTTTCCTTAATTTTTCTTTTATTTTTACTTTTGACCCCCCAAAGTACCAACTAGATTCACTTTCCTATCAGAAAAGTTACTATTGAAGAAAATCCAAGCACTTTTACTGTCCTAAAAGGTGATGACAGACACAAAAATAAAAAAAAACACACATCATTGTAAAATCAATACATTCATCGCTTCGCTCAGAATCTAAAATGATAATATAAATTGATATCAATGTGTAGTTTCATTAGAGCGAAGCGAGAAAAAAATTTGTTGAGTCTGCAAATTGATAGATATACACCCCCCCCCCCCCCCCCCCCCCCATGAACCTTAGTTCGGGACGGCCCTGTTCTTACCAAGTAGCTATTAGCTAAGTATGAAACCAGTATGAAGTAGTACGTCGTCCGTGTGTAATATTATATAATGCAAATGCTGATATGTGTGTGTACTGTGTACGTTATTAATATTACCATGCACTAATATTAAAAATAATATTATTATAATACCTAGACGTTTTGCGTCGCAGCATAGCGTGGAGTGTGGACAGCACTTGGTGACGGCAGCGGCGCGCGACGCGACGGCGGCGCACCAGTGACGTCACACGTAAAACAAAACTAATGAATTTACGCAGAAGCTAACGTCAGATAAAAATTTTGAGACCACCGAACATTTTTATTTTTCATGCATTATTTGATTTTGTTAAAATAAAAATAATGATTTTTATTCCTTTCATGGTCTTTTAACTACCTACTAGTAGACAGTAGCCACTAGCCAGTAGGTACAAGCATAAGTTTTCATTGTATTATATTTAAAATCAAATTTTGAGTTTAAATTGAGTTATTATTAGGCAAATCTATAATAATAATATTTAGACATTTGGCAATAACAATATAATACATTGTTTTAAAAAATATTACTATCAGTTGATTAATGTTTGTGTCATAATTTATATTTTATAATATGATATAATTTGAAATTCAAAAACAAATTGTTAGTTGTAACTAGTACCTACATGGAAGTTATAGAATCAAAATATGCACAAACAAATTATATAATACTCATGAAAATTGAAAAGGTACAGATATAATTTGAGGAATAATAGTTAAAAATATGTAAATAAATAAGTATGATTACTTAATAATTACCTCTTAAATTTGAGATTCTTGAGAAAATACGAATTGTACTTTTGTGCTTTTCTACTGAACAATACTTTAAAAATAACAATAGAACTGAAATAACTAATATTCAAATTATAGATAATATTTAAATATTTATTTAATAGGGATTAGTTGCATAATTATTTAATAGTATTGATTATTCAGTTGTGTAAAATATTATTCGTTAGTCTATATGAATAATCGAATATTAATCGATAGTACAAATTATCCGTTAGAATATCCAATATTGTAAAAATATGAATTTCAAATGCTCATAAAAATTAAATTTGATCTGCTTGTAGACATTTTTTTTTTTGATGAAGGTAGAAAAACTTATGAGGAATCTTGTATTACATTTTCAAATCTTAGATTTAGAAAGAAAAATTTTTATGAATTCTCAACTCAAAATAATTTGCTAATTTTCGTGATTTTTCCGTATTTTATCAATATTTGAACTTTAAATGCTTATAAATAAAAACTGTGACTAAGGATTTTTAATATTTTTCAAACGTCTTTGTAACAATATAGTAGGAGCCTTGTATTAAATGTTCAAGCTTTTTTACTCAACAATTAAAGTTTTATTGACATTCATAGCAAAAAAAACTAATAAAATTGGAAACTGAAAATGTCCCTAAACAGTTCAAAACAAATCCAAATATTTTGAAAATTTTATCGTGTATAGAAAATGCAAATATAAATAACCAGTCAACATTTCATGTATCTTGTATCTACAGTCATTTGTTTTAAAGTTACACCAAGTTGTATCATTTATTATATTTTTTAACAGTCTATCTTGAATTCTACAATGTTCCGTGTGATTTAGTATGTTTTTTTTTAAATTCCGGTATGGGTTGTAAGTAAAGCACATTTCCATTATTTTCACCAAATTATTAATATACTGTTAAAAAAATATGATAAATACAACTTGCATAAATTAAAACTTTGGCTCATTTTCGGTAATTCCAATTCTAACTACTACTAATAATAAAATGTAAAAACGATTATTATGTTATGTACATTAAAAATAATAATAACATTATTTCATTTATTAAATATTAATATCAAGCCTCAATTTTAGAAAAAAAATTAATTTTACTACCTATAAATAATCATAACACAATTGGAAGTAGTTTGTTTTTATTGATAATAAAAATGTAATATAATGAATAATAATAATAATAATAATAATGTATGTGTAAATATTGACGGATTTTTTATAGTAAGACAATAATTAGGTATCTCGGAATATTTAATAAAATGAATATATTCTTTTTACATTTTTAGATACAAGTTTTATATACTTTTCCAATTTAAAACTTTGTAGCTTTATAATACCTATAAAAAGAAAAAGAAATATTCCGAAATTCATCATGTCAAATAATAAAAAATCAGACTGTATAAATATTTTAATATAATAAATGTATCGAAAATATGAATTGGAAAGGGAATGTATTTTAAGGTTTAATATAAAATACGACCTAATCTAAATTTCTTACGTCTAACTTCTTAATATTTCTAAACTTAAATTAAATTAAATTAAAAATTATACATAATATAATAAGAAAAAGTGCAATTATGTACATATTTATTTTATGAGTATCTAATAACAAAATGTTTTTTTTTTTTTTAATTGGAAATAGAACATAAATATTATTGGGTTAAACTCATAAAACTTACAACTTAAACTTAACATAAATGTTTTATTTTTAATACATTTAAATTATAGATACATATTTCTATTTATATTGATACAAACTGACATTGTATGATAGAATTAACTGTTTTATACAAATGGATATCATATTAAAATAAATATTATAAATCAAACCATAATAAAAGTTAGTTAATGAAATTTGTTAACATTTACTTTTATGAAAATAGGTAGAAATTTACTATTATAAAAGTATATTAAACCATTATTATGGTTCACTATAATGATCTTTCATTTCACTGCATGTGATTAAATACACCAGTATGAACATGGCGAGTAAGTGACCAATTAAATTTTAATCAATATACATTTTAATTAATTAAAATGATTTGTCATATTTAATTTAATTCTCTGATGACTAGAAGTAATATTTATTTCAAACTAATCTTTTAAATATTCAAAACATTTAAAAGAATTTTTTTCTCAAGTTATTTCTTAAGAATTATACATAAAATGTCTTAGTTTAAAACATTATCACATAAATTACGATTTATTTAGGGACTCATTTCAAGTTGTGGAATTATTTGAAATTTATATTGATAAAAAATGACTTATTAAAAATATGAATTTATTATTTTTTCTGATTTTTGACGAACCCTAGAAAAAGATCCCTTGAATTATAACGTAACATTGGCATCAATCAGGTCTAATAAGTCACTTAAATCCCGACAGAAAAAAATTAAAATTCAGTCAAAGTTATACTACCAAAATTATTAAAATAAATACATCAAAACGTTATATGAATAAAATAAAAAAAATTAAACACATAAATATATTTGGTAAACAAAAATGTTATGATACTAAACACTTTAAACAAAATATTTTTTCATATTTATTTATAATTATAATATAAAAACATGATAATAATACGTAATGATGTTTTCCGTTTTCTAAACTACATAATATTATTATAATCTGTAAATTTAGAAAATAATATTTAAAATGGTACCAGTTTATACAAGTGGTGTCAAATTAAAAAGGGAATGTTACACATAGTATAAATTATTAAATTAAAAATTAAAATCTTTATCACAACTGTTTTGTTGAAAACATTTGATTCGCGATAAGATATAATTTAGGGGTGGAGAGATGATGAGAAACGCTTATAGGATCTACGGTTCAATAAGTTAGAAATAATATCGAGAATGGATTATTATAGTGTGACTGGTGAAAATAATTTAAAATAAAAGGAAACGACAAAGTCGTTATAAATTTTAAGTGTTTGATTAAATTTAATATTTAATTTTTTTTATCATACTGCTAACGTTATTAATTTAAAAAATACTAATATGGAAGAAAAACATTACCCAGTCTTATTTATTTGGAAACAACAGGTAACGAATCGAGGAATCATCATTTAAATTAAATTAAAATTAATACTATAGGAGAGGGTGTTGGTAGTTCACCATCCTTGAAGTCTGAAACAAATATTTATTATATTTATTAAGATAAAAATGTTAGTGTTATATCAAAACTAATAAATTTTTACCTCAAGTCATCCTGTTTGTTGTGATTATGAATAACAATTGCTCCAGTATAACTGTCAATTCCGGGGTCTGCCATCTGGCATTGATGGTCCATAATGATGTTCGTACAGACCTGAAAAATGTATTGAAGTATATAAAGTATAAACTAGGTAAATTCAGGGCATTAACTGACATTAATTTATACATTATTAATTATAATAATGTATAAATTATTTGCCAAAAGAAAGCAAATTATTACTAAACTAGAATAATGAACATTATGAGCCATAAAGGTTAATGAAATTATAAGCAGGATTTGAAACCGTTATTAATTTAATTTAATTAGCGGTAACCGAAATTTTTTTGGATACCGGTCCTGTTGTTAGCGGTACTAGATTCAAAATTACAGGTTACCGTTAAGTGATAACCGGTTTCAAGCCCTGATTATTAGACAAGCACTTACTAAATTAATTACATATAAATATTATGTTGTTATTATTAATAATTATTGATACCTCATTACAGAGATTATTACAGGTTATCAATAAGAGAAAAAAATCATATCTTTGGAGAGTTAATCTTTGCATTACTTCTAATAATATTACTAATTTTTAATTATGTTTGAATACTATAAATATAAACTGTAGAAATTATTTTGTGACTATTATTTATAACCGATTAGTTTAAGTAAAATTAATTACGAATTAACTTGAATTAGATGTAACACCCTTAAAATATAATAGTAATAATTTAAATGAATAGCAAACCTGAGAATTGTTAAATGTTACTTGAAAATCTAAAATATGTCACTATATTTAAAATATTTTAATGACATTTTTGAATGCAGTTAAAAATCTCATTACATGGATGTTATAAAATGTATCTGATTTTTTTTAATCTACCTTTACTTGTTATTTCTTCCATTGTCAATTCAGTACATTCAGCTCCTGTATGATTCTGTCCTCCACAGTTATAGCATGATACTTTTGGAGGATGATAAGCCAGCACTTGAGGTTGCATTAAGACTGGTGTTGTAGTATAAAACGTTTGTGAAGAAGATGGATAATAAACAAATTCAGTAGGTTGTTGATAAACTTGCTGATACTCAGGAGATTGAACAACATGTTGTTGGGGTATATATTGTCGTGGCATAGGAGAAAAACCTGACATCGGTTGAGAAGTTTGAGGTTGATGAACATAATATGCTTGAGTATTATAACCTCGAGCACTTGCTCCGTTATCATACGCCATAGTATAGTATTGTTGACCATTGTTGGGTACTTTAGGATGAGTTTTATGAACATTTTCCCTTGCAGGTTCATTAAAGGACGGCACTGCAAGTGCCCCTGCCATAGGTTTTCTGAAACAAAAAAAAGTATTTATACATTTACTGTTTACCCTAGTAGTTTTGAGAATATATTTTAAGTAAATTAAAAAATTATATTTTTAATTATTCATTTTAATTATTATGTATTAAGTATTTAAGTTAATTGCTTAATTCAAGGGCGTCATTTACGGTATGCAAAGTTAGGTTGTGTCTGTGTACCTAAAATTCCATATTATAATAAATGTTTGGCCTTTTGAGAACAGCCGTAACACCATAAAAAAAAAAATTAATTAATAATTTAAAAAGAAATATTGTGTTCTAGAATATACTACCTATGTTATGTACATTTGTTTTAAATGTAGAAAACAGAAAAATAAATAATTTTTGTAATTTTCTGCTCATTTTAAACTAATTTTATTATATATATTAAGGACTGAAAACCAACTATTAGGTACTATAGTATAGTTCTTACCACTTGTTTATTTTTTAAATATAAAAAACCAAAAAAGTTTAACTTAGATATTCACTATATTTATAACTGCCTAAATTTAAATATTTACTAAACAAAATAATAAATCTGATATCTAGATATCTTAATTGTTGCACCTGCTTGTAGACATATTATCTCTCCATACTAGTATTAATAAAAAATAATATTTTAATCAATAAATAAAAATAGATTAATCATTACAGTGTTATGTTTATGTTACAATAAACTTCCTACAAACTGTGTCAATAAGTCATTAATAATGAGGATGAAGATCCGTCTTTTAGTTTTTAAGTTATAATTTTTAATTCTTTTCTTTTGTCTTATTTCCTTTTTTTTTTAACTGTTATGTATACTACACATTTTGTATGGTACTTTAATTATGTAAAATTTGTATTCTGTACTTTGGGCTGCGGGCCGTATGAAAATAAAAATAAAAAAAAATAATGTAAAATATATTACCAAAAAAAATTGAAATGATGCCCCTGGTTTAATGATTATCAGTTTGTTTCAATCGGATAGTAACCATAATAATTTTTTTATTTACTTAATACATTTTCAAGAAAAATATATAATAAAAATAAAATAAATATATGTAAATATAGATTTCTTGATTTTTACTCATTTGAAGTAAGAATACAGTTTATCATAAGAATGTTAAGACAATAATTCTAATAAAGTCATGTTCAAATAATAATAAAAATAAAAAATATTGAGTATAAAATGAAGTTATCTAAACAAAAATCAAGTTTTGTGAAGACAAGACACTGTAAAAAAAATAGTTAATGTTTTTAAATTTTATCTTATTTTTTACTTCTTGGCACATTTGGTAAAATAGCAAATTTATGCTCATCAGATCAAGTTAAGCTTTGTTATTTTAAAAATTAAAGTGAATTGACCTATTATGAAACTTAATGGTAAAAACATTATCGGTTTGTATGTGGGTTTTTTATGACAGTTCAATTTTGTAGAAAGTTTTACATATAGAACAAACTAAAAATGATCATAACTCACCTTCAAACTGAGTTATAGTAAGAAACCCCACAAACAAACACGGATAATGTTCTTACCATCAAGTTTCATAATAAGTCGATTCACGTTAGTATTTAAACTATTGAAGCTAAACGTGAACTAAGTGTAAATTTGCTTTGTTACGCACTTGTAAGACAGAGACAAAAAACGCATGTGTAATGTTCTCATAACATAAGAAAAATTTAATATAGCTAAAATATTTGAGAACTATTATTACAAGACTATTAAGATAGCTAGCTAAGAATTAAAAAATGAAATAAAATTTATTAACGTTAATCATTTTTTTTTTTTTGACAGTTTCAATTAATGAAACTTGATTTTTGTTTGGATTACTTCATTTTATAATATTTTAAATTTTAATATTAAAATTATTTTATATTTAATATTTGAACAGTTTATTTTTGCACCTTTATTAGAATTGTTGTACTCAACATGCGTCCTCTAAATACATAAGTATTTGACCAAATTGATCGACAAAAAATAAAATATTTAATATTGAGTTTTAAATTATTAATTGTCTATTAACTCATAACATTCATATTAATCTTTCATATAGTTAAATTTTACCTATTATAACTATTATTTATATTTCCTTCACGCGAAGTCCTTGGCTGAGATTGTATTGGACGACCCTTGTAATATTTACTGGCATTATATGAACTAGTTGTTGTGAAAGTGTTGTTCACTGGTTTTGCAATAGCACCAACTGTTGGTTCTTTAACTTCATATACTTTTGTTGTGTTAGTCTCAAGTTGTACTGGAATTTCTATAAAAATTAAAGATGTTTAAAATAATTTATTATGTATAATGTTTTAATCATTCATTCTATTATAAATTACTTGTATTTTGTGGTCTGTGATCAGAATTAGATTTAGACTTTTCTTCAATTAAATCATTTGACAAGACAGTAGACTTTTCCTCTTTATTTTTTCCATCGTCCAACACAGTTGAAAGCGTAGAGAGATCAATATTTTTTGTGGATTCGCTTTTAGAAAGCTCTAATGTGGCAGGTGTTTGCTGGTTTGTATCTGTAGTAGTACAAAGCATTTGTTGTGAATTTATAGGCGGTGAATATGTTGGCTGAAGTGTGGAAATTGTTTGCTCACTATTGTCTGGTTGTATCTTGTTTTCAAGAGTAAGCTTTGAGTTAAACTCTTTTGTACTAGCATTTTGACATTGATTTTCAGATTGAACTAACTTTGGACTTGCATTATTTGAGTTAACCTCAACTGCATGTTGAGGAGAAGCTCCTGACATTTTATCTGAACTAGACGAGTTAATAGATTTATAAGAGCTACTTTGACTGCAATCTTCTGAAGATTTTGATGATGAAGGCATCTGGTGATGTGTTTCAAGAATAGATTCGTTTTCATTTGTAGAGTTTGTTGTAGCATTTGTTAAAAGAGGCTTGGTACTCTTGACTATAGTGTCAACCTTAATCGGAGAAGAAGACTGTAAATAAAAAAAAAGTATGAATATTAATAATCATTTTAGCAACAAAATTTAAATTTAATACCACAGGCACTGGTGGCGGCATTGGACTTTTAGATTGATCTTGATATCGACTAACAGTTGAATGTTTACTTTTTGTCCCATGTCCTTGGTAGTTACGGCCCATAGCATTTTCAGGATAGAAAGAAGGGACCTAATTTGAATATACAATGAATTATTAACTTAATAACTTTAGTTTATACATTTTAAATAATATAATTTAGTTATAAAGTGAAAAACTAAATAATTTATGTTTATAACAATTTGAGCATTAAGTATTATTTTTAATGTATTCAGTATGTAAAAGCTTAATAAGAAAATATTTTATAATCTGAAGGTTTATTAAGTAAGAAAATCTAACTATCAATACCATAATATAAAATTGAAAGAATTTTAACAACCTATATTAAAAAAAAAAAATTAGCTTTAATATTAATAGCAATTTTATTTATTAGTTAAAAATTAATATTTCTATTACATTACATATTTACATTTATATTCAACAGATAATATAGAAAATAACAACGTATTTTTATAGTAAGTATTAAATTTATTACATTACATGCATGTAACACTCATTGCATGTTGTTCAACTAATATTTAAACATTTTTTTATTTTCAAAAAAGAATGATAGATGAAGCAAAAATGTATATTAGCTGAGACATCAGTGTAAAATGTAATGTAATATAATTAAATAAAATATATTTTTTTGGGTATCACTGAAAAAAATGTGTTTAATACCTTCATTAATCATTTTGATGTTAAGGAATAATCTCGGAAATAATTAAATATGGCTAGTAAAGAATTCAGAGTACATTTATAACTTAAGTATGGATTTTGATGGCATTTGCTTTTTTTCTACTAGTTCAAAACGAAGCACCATCATTCATCAGCAATAAATGTAATTCATATAACAGAGTAAATGTACATAATTTTATTTTCCTCTTTTTGGGCTAGTTTTGGTTTTTAAGATTTTTTAGAACTTTCACCATGTTTAGTGAACTAATTATTTTTTAAAAACATACTCAAAGTATTTTTGTTTTTTAATTTTATTTAAAAATTGAAATTAAACTTTCTCAGTAGACGGTTGACGTGGGATGTAATTTTTCAAAATATAAACGTATTTGACTATCAACAAAGATTCTTGTTTGAAAACTTTAAAATACTTTAATTGTTTAATGCATTAGACAATAATATTAGGAAATTATTTAAGTAGGTACTTACTATTATTTCATTTGTTTTTTTTTATAAATTATCAGTTTATTAAATGTACAGATTAATCATTGGAAAAAAATTACATCAACATTAATTAGCATAAACATAAAATAAATAATACAATTTTTTTTTTTAATGATTATTAGAGCTTTATTGCTTTATTTTAAATGCTTTTTTTTAGTCTTTTAGTGCTTAAAAATCCATACTCTATTTATAATCCTAAAATAAATTAATTTACCTTATTCATATGAGCATGTTATCAATATTTAATTATCACTAAATACCAAAATATATGTATGACAACAAATTGTTGGTAAAAATGTTACATCATACCTAATATATTGAGGTAAATGACAAAAAAAAAATTGTTTTAAATTAATTCATTAAAATATCTACAATTTACATAATATTATAATAAGACAAATAAAAATGGTTCACATAACATTTTAACCCCACATCCACTTTGATCCTTGAGTATCAGTTAACTTATAATATTTGAGTTGTATAAGTATAAAGAAATATTTATAATATTAGGTACTTACCATGCCTGGAGTATAACTATAATTGGCATACATATTATGCGGTGACATTTGATACATGTTCCAGTTGTTCCACGATTGTGAAAATGGATAACTAGGATCTGAAGGATTACGATATCTTGGTGGAGTAGGATGCCTTTGCTTTGAGTTTATGTTTGGTGGTTGATTGCGTGGATTTATTTGGAATGTGCGTGGAGGCCATGAAACTGGACTTGGAGATTTTGAAAAATTAGCTTGATGGGGTCCTCTAATTCCTGAAACTGCTGTTGGCGGTGGATAATCATAACAAACTTGCATTGGTGGAACATTTACAGGAGGAAATGGATAATCTAAAAGTAAATGTTTAATTTCAATTTTTTTCAAATTAAATTAAATTATTAAATTAAAATTGTATTTACAATGACGTGGATATAAATAGCCATTTCTATTCAGAGGATAATTTGGCCCTCCTTGAGTTTGCTGATACATATAGTTGGGTGGTGGAATCATGGTGTTGATATTCTAAAACATAAGAAAACAATCAGCTTATCATGGTGCTCATTTTTAGAATTATTAACAAAATTTTAAATAGTATATTAGATATTAAATCAAAAACATTCATCATATTGTTTATTTAAATTAAATTAATAATAATAAAAAAACTTTTAATATAAGAATAAGCCACAGTTACTTTTAATATATGTATATAAATCTGCAGCAGTTAAATAATTAAATAATGTATATTTTAATTACAATAATTTCCATACTATATCTATTATCTATACATAAAAAGGTACTCCTGAATCAATATTCAAGTAAAATGAGATTCTAAAAACCTTTATAATACCTATGTGAGTAACTATATATATATATATTTATGCTTAGAAGTGTTAAATCCTAAAACCACACTCTTTAATATTTTAAATTGAAGGAAATCATAATTAAACTTTAAAAAAAATATTATGCGTCTTTGAAGTTGAAGATAAGTAATATTGTTAAATGTATATAATATTTTCATAGCAGGTGGAAATTTAATTATAATTCTATTATTATGGTCTCATTGCCAATCTCAAATACTTTCTATCGGTTTAACTTAAACGGTCTTAAACTAATTCAAAGCTTTAAAAGAAAAATTCATTTAAAATTAAGATTAATTTTTTTTTACTGTAAGCATTTATATAAATGTGAGATATTTTACGGTTATACATACTTACTAAGTAAAATATTAACTAAGATTAAGTCTAAGTTATGAATCAGTGTATAATTTGCTTACAATATTTAAATATTTGAAGTCGCAACCATATAATTTTTTACCCAAGCTATTTCATTAAATACTTTCAAAGTTACAATTTAGATTTAGTTCTCCACAACAAGTTACACACATTAAATATACAAAAACTATAGGTACCTAATAAGAATAAAATGTGAACAATTGTAAACTAATTAAATTAATAAACAACATAATAAACCATTTAATTGTACCTATTGACATATAAATATATAGCTAAGCTTTTTAAAATTTAAAAACTAATATCCCCTATTAAATTACACTCAAGAGGTGTAAATTAAAAAATGCCAGATACCACTTTATACTAAATAAATAAAACCAAACTTATGATCATAATATTATTAATAACCCAAATTAAAAATGAACAACTATATTATATTTTAGTATTTTTTTTTTTTTTTAATATCATATATAAGTAAATAAAATGATAAGTATGTTATTGGAAGAGGCCAAGATTAGTAGATTAAAATTTTCATAATAAACATTAGACATAAATACACAATACATTTGTCAACTATTTGATTCTTATGCATTTTAATTTTGTAAAATATGTATTGAATATAAAAGTATAAATATACGAGTAAAAACAAATGTGGTATCTTTATTAATCTAAATAAAATAATAAGTAACTACCAGAACGTATAATTATATTAAACATTATTCTAATGATCTAAGTAATAGGTAATGTTACCTTAAAATTAAATATGAAAACATTTTTATTGAGATTGCCTAAACTTAAAATATTGAAACATAGGTAACCCCGTCTTTTTACACCTAAAATAGGTGGGTACACTTGTATTTTATACTTTAAGTAGGTTATTAAAAAAACTTATGTTTATAATTTAAGCTTATAGTTTTATATGAAAAAATATGTTTAGCTACCTTGCTACCTAGTTGTGACTAAAATACATACATCTTATAGTAATTGTGATCTTTGGCAATGACAATAACCATATTAAAGTTTTAACTGTTAATCATGGGTGTTAGAAATAGTCCAATAAATTTTGCTACTACCATAACAAGGTTGCTGCATATACAACAAGCAGGTATATATAGAAGTAGAAACAATTATATTATAATATAAATTACAGTTAATTTCAACGTATTATTTTTTACTATAATTAAAAAACTCGATAGTAAGGTATATTTCGAGGTATATTTACTCCAAACAATGATTTATTCAGCCAAAAAATATTGATATTTAAATAGGTATGTAACAAATATAATACTCTGATAATGGGTTTCTATTTGGATTTTTTCTTTTTTATAAATTAGTTTATGTTTATTAGGTTCATTACCTGTATCAAAATATTTTTCTTAAAAAGTCATGTCAAGTCATCTTATCTCAATGACTTTTGGAATTAGTTAAAATTGTAACATGTACCTACATTTAAAAACATGAAAGTAATTTAAATACTTGTCTGAAATTATTATAAATTACTTTAGGTAGGTACCAATACAATTTAAATTTTTCATGAAATTGGTTTTTAATATTCCTAGTAAATAGTAATAACCACTTTTTGACACTTTAAATGTTAATTAAACAACTACTCTCGGATGCTGTATTAAAAATCCAAATAACAGGCTTAAGTTAAACATAATTTGATGTTAACAATTTTAAATTCTCATCTAAGGTGTTTAAGTATTATATTATCTCATAAAATCATCTGTAAAGCATATCTGTTTTTATTGAATCATGTTAACATTTGTCTATTTGATTTAAGTAAAACAATAATTTTTGTAAGGTTATTAATAAAATTATTCTCCTAGATAATTGTATACAATATACATTATAATATAGTCAAAGGTATAAACTTTTATTATTATTTTTTGTATTTTTATTGCAATTAAAATAATAAACTAATGTTTAACATTTTAAGTAGGTGCTTACTTAAAATCAAAACAAATACAATCCTTGTGATTTAGGTACCTAATGTAGTCAAGTATTAACAATTTATTAAATATCTGTAATATTTTAATTGATATTAAACTAATAAATATAATAAATTAGCTTTCAGAAAAAAATGCAACCCAAAGCAACTTAACAGGTACCTACCACAATAATTTTGTATTTAAATTATGTATTATTAATTTTAAATTTATTACTGTTTTTTATTTCAAGTCTTGGGATTATCTGGGAATTAAAATTAATTTTAATAATATTCTAGTTCATGACATAAAAGGTACACAAGTTAATAAATATGAAATTAAAAATAATCAAGACTGTAATAATTAACTTAAACAAGAAAATAAAATAAATAGCTTATTTTCAAGTTATTAAACTAATGAAAAAAATGATATTATTAATTTTTAGAATGAATGACACAGTTCTTATATTTAATATAATTTATTAAGTAATAATATTAAAAGTAATAGCCCGCACGATGCATGAGTACCGTTCCAATACATAATGTTTCATATCAGGTTAATACACAATTTCTCAATATGAAGCTATACTGAAAATATGTACATATATATTACAGCCATCAACTTGAATGTATAAAACTTTTATTACCTACCTACTTATCTTAATAATAATCTAATAATTATATAATTTTTATTAAACAGTATAGGTACACCACTTACCATTTAATATTCAAAATTCTCATACCTAATAAAATAAGCGACATATTGAGGTTCCATTTGTCTAATTGCATATTATAGGTATGAACGTGTATTATTAAAAAGTTATGAAGGTGTTTCGATATATAAAATATACATACCTCTAAAATATCAGAAGATTCTTTGTCTAGATCACCGCCTTTTTTTTTGGACAGTTGTCTCTCTTTTTCTTTCTTAATACAGTTGAATATGCTATCTAGTTGAGTTTTTTGTTCAAATATAAATGCTGGATGATTTACAGCTAATGTGTACAATACCATAAGCTCCTCAAATGCGTTTTTATCGTTAAAGAACGCTTTTGGACACTTAAATATGCGTTCTAAACCTTTGTCGTCTGTTAGCGCTTTATAAATTAGTTCCGAACACTTTGTACTATTAGTGTTTAATACAGATAAATACTTGATAACCGCTGCCCTAACGGTTTTATCGCAAATACACTTGCAAGCTACTTCACTAACGCTGGCTGGATCGTTGGCTTCGAGTTCCAATTTTTTCAATATGTGAATATCTCTTTTAGACAAGTTATCTAAACAAGTGCCGAGGTACCTCAATTCAATTGGAAGACAGTGGCTTTGGAGTCTACACATCATCCAAAGCCGTTCGTAGCTTTTAAGTGTTTTGAAGTAAGCAACTACTTCGTCTATACAAACCATTTTCGGGCAACATCACAAATGCGATTGAATAACTAACACAACATGATAAGATTACTAACGTGATCGATCGTTCACCAAGAATACGGGAAACTAGAAACTATAAATAATCGATAAACTCGAATAACTCGGGTTACGAAGAAAAATTTTTTTTTGTTCGCGAGTCGCAGAACCTCTCGTCGTCCGTCGAATGCACAATGGGAAGATGATTGACCAACGACAAAAGATTAACGGGAAAATTCCCTCTATACAATTTTTCTCCCATTAAACATATGGATCATTGTTCAAATTTCGTACATAAAAATCCGAAAACAATTTCATAGTGAAAAATTAATTGTTTAAACGCTATTTTAATGCAAAACTTATTTTATACAAAAGACAATCTTTTCTTTTTATTAATTTTAAGTTTACAAAATTTGTATTTTAATATAAGCATTTGAGATGCCTACACTGTGGTCTTGTTGATGGGCACGTGCTGATATCACTTATTTTATTGTATGATAAGATATATTAATTTGATACGATTTTTATTTCGACCTTATCATTTTTTTTTTCTAATTGCGTTGAAATATATTACATTTAAATTTTTTAAATTTTTATTCTCAACTTATATTCAATGATTACTTAGATAAATTTAATTACGAAATGATAGTAAGAAACTGTATTAAAGAATTGTCTTGCCGCTTTGTACAAACAATAAGTTGCGTACGAAAAAACTCCACCGCAAAATATTGTTTGGAATTAGTTAGGTAAATATTTGTGCACAATATAAGCGCAATACTTTATTTTCATTTAAAAAAATTCGTTGATATACGTCTTTATTAATTCAATGTGTAGGAAATTATTTGAATGATACTGGTACAAGTGTTATTAGGCACTAATTAGTAATAAAATACATTTGTATTGATACTTTAAAGTTATTAAATAGAAATAATTTAATTTATTTCTATTGCTTAACATAAATTAATCAATAACAGCACAAGACTAAATTTTAATATCATACCAATATTACTTTTGATATTAAACTTATGGAGCACAGCATTGTATAAAAATCTGTTCGACAGCACAACTGGTACTGTAGCTTCTGTGCCGTTAGAACCATAATTTCTCTCCCATTTATGTTGGCCAAAAATTGTACGTTTAGTGAAAATAAGAATTCTGTATCCATATGTTTAATATCAATGGCTATAACTTGTAACTTTTAGAAAGGAACATTTAACACAACTATTTTAGATTACTACATCATACTTTTATATTTGTATTTTTAAGTGAATACATATTTGATAATAGATTTATCAGGGTTTATTCTGTATATCTTGTTTTTTAAAGTACAATTTCAAATTTAGATTTTTTCCCGTATATTTTATTACGAATAACAATTTACAGTAAATTCTGTTATGCATATTGACTATCTCATGTTTGCATTTGTATTTTTAGAAATAATTTTATACTTCTTATTATTTTAATTATATTACTTTAATAAATTCCATATAAAAACTTTCATACAAAAGTTGAATAATAGTGAGTGAACTATATGTAACATTAAATTTGAATATAAAAAAAAATTATTGCTTTCATATACTAAGGTATACCTTAAAAAGGCAAACCTAATAGTTATTATTGATTTTCTTGAATGCTGCTATAATGAAGTATAATTTGTTATCTTTAAATCTATCTAAAAAATAATTTTGAGATTTTTCACTGCTCTAAAAATATCCTAAGATAAAATGTGTTTATGAGGATATATAATTGAATTTGATTTATCATAGCTATGTACTAGTAGGGTTGGTTCTTTTTTGTATACTAGTGTACTGAATAGTGTAAAATATCAAAGAACTAAATATACCAATTATGTATATTTAAAATAATATATAAGTACTAAAAAAATATATTAATTGTTTAATTATATGGGTTTTAATTTCAACTCAATTAAAAATGTTAAATATTGTATTTGTATTCTAAAAGCACCTGAGGACGCACAAGCATTTTAAATTCATTAAATTTTCTCGTTTCATAATTTTTTTTAGTGATATTATTGGTAGGTATTCAAATTATATTATATTTTTGTACATTTTACAATACCTATACAGTGAAACTTCCATACAACAAACTTCCATTTAATGAATTATTTTTGAGAACGAAATTTATTTAATTTTATTTAACAAATTTCTCTATAATGCAATTTTTTTTTACCCACGAGTCTTAGTATAACAAAAGTTTCACTGTATGTATAATATATAGATATATAAATGTCAGTATACTGGCATGGTCAATATTACAATATATTATATTCAGGTATGTTTCAGTTGTACGATATTCTTTTATTTATCGGTAACAAATATCAATACCGTCAACCCTATATATTGGTAATTGAATGTATAATTATTTATTAACAAATAGTGTGGTATAGTATAAAACATGTTATATAGATTCTTAAGCAATCAGGATTATTAAAATACACATTGCACTATATCATATAAAGTTCTATATTATTCTGATCAAACGTTGATAAAAATGTGAGCAAGAAATATATTTAATAGACACAATAACAATCATGTTAGTGAAATATTATCTATGAAATAGGCTGATATATTAAGTGTTATGTTAACATTCTATTTGAATATTAGATATAATGAAATTAAAATACATAATTTAATAGTTTAAAAAATATTTATATAAGATTAAATAAATATAAAAATTATAGTTGATAAATTGGATTGATTATGTTAAAACCGTTATCATTATATTTAGTAATAATTATGAATTGTTATGACATTAATATTAATTAATCTAAAAAACATATTGTTGACTTTTCTTGCACCATAAGAAATATAAGTTGAATTTAAAACAAAATAATAATTAACATAATAATTATACTTACTAAAATATAATTACTTCTAGATGTTTATTACCAATAAACAATTGAATACTTTAAGATTACATTCCTAATCTTTGAAGATGTTTAGCTTTTAATACAAATTAATTGATACAATTTTATCTATAAGTTATTAAATGATTTATATTTTAAATAATTATTTACAAAATATTGATAACCTTTCTTAGAGGATGTTAGCTAAACAATTACTGTATAATATGTCAAACACATACAATCTATAGTCTACAACTATTATCTCAAAACTATTCTTTGCAATTATTATTTTGTAACCAAACTGCTATAACTAGTTGAGCATAACATATTAGAAAATTAACTAAAATGTAAATCTAGTGTCCTACATATTATGGTTTTTCCAATAGTTGAAATATTAATTAGCTAGATATATTAATTTCAATGTGTTATAACTTATAACTATTTTAAAAAAATTATAAAAACTTACTATGAGGCAATAGATTATTAGTTAGTATGTTCTGTAATAGGGCATGCTTACCTAATTTGAACACCACTGCTAAATTATAAATGCAAAGAGTAGTTTTCTATAATGAGTGTGTAAAATATTGAAAAAAAGTAAATGATAAGCTGACATTATATTATATACAAATTATTTAACTGTTTTTACAGAAAACATGATTTTGAAAATTATTTATGCACCTTATTATTACACAAAAGTATTAGAAGAACCGGTTTTGCTGTTAGAGCATTTAATATTGAGGTAGCAACTCTTCAAGATCAAATAAGTGATATGAAAATTGGAGAAATGCGTTTTAAATTTTGGGAGTCATCTTTGACTGAAATATACAAAAATAAAATCCCAAAACATCCTGTACTCATCGAACTTTATACGGTAAGTGTTTAATAAACTATTTATTTATATAACAATAACAATAATTTAATTTAATTGTTACAGGCAACTAAAACGCAAAAATTAAGTATAATATATTTGAAACGTTTAATCTCATCTCGAGAAAATTATATGTTAAATTCATCTTTGAAAACCATTGAAGATTTAGAGACTTATGCTGAAAACTCTGTTTCACCAGTGTATTATTTGTTTCTAGAAGCAATGGGTTTGTATTTTTTTTGTAATGTATATGCTACATGTAATAAATATTATATACATTTTTTTTTCGACTTGCCCTAATAAGCAGTGTTGGGCAATATTTAGAAATTAACACATTAATGTAACAACGTTTATGAATAAAATAAGAAAAAAATCTAAATCTATTTAAATATAAATAAATGATAATATTCGCATTTTTTATTTATAATAGAATAATAACATTAAATATTAATTTTTAAAACATTATAAATGATCGTACTAAAATAATGTGACATTCTAAAGTAAAGATAAAAATTATATTGTGAAATCAATGTTACTTAATAGGTAGTTAATATAACTAATAAGAATATATATATAATTATTTTATCATCTTTTAGCGTTAACCAACTAGAACCTTTACTTAAATTTTATAATCAGCTTCTTAAGTGGCTATGTTATATTTTCTTAATATAGCTACAAAGTTCATGTGTTTGAATGATTGAATACTATGTTTCTAAGAACATAGTGCATTGTCACTGGTAGAAGATACCAGAATAACTTAATAGGACATAGTACATACCTACTATTTAAGGAGTTTAATATAGGCAATTTTAATGACATTTTGTGAACAATTAAAATGTTTGATCTTAAATATCGATTCAAAGTAAATTAAAAGTGGTCCCATAAATTATTTGCATTTTCGAGTTATTAAATAAATAAAAACACTACGACATAAAACAATTTATTATATATTATCATTGATTTTAATTACTATAGATCGCTCACTGTGGTACAAAATATGCAGTATTTATAATCAATGATATTATGTATGGTAAACATTTTGTAAGGGTACTGTGAATATTGTCTCCTTAAGTTTATCCCACGCAAAACTATTTTATAGATAAAAAAAATAAATTACGAGTGGTATGGCATCATATTTATATACTATAAATTTATTGTAATCAAACTAATATTATGAAAAACTTTACAACCAATAAGTATTAAATAAAATAACAAAAATATGTAATTAAATTTAAAAATTTTAACATTGAGATTATATTATTTGTAATTTGCCGAGTATTATACTTATATTTTAGTATGAAAAAATATATATATTTATTAAATTAATTTATCTTTAATAATAATATATTTATTATATTAAAGAAATATTTATTCAGAAATATACTTTGGTATTATTATTACAGGGATCAAGGATATGAAATTTGATCATGCTGTAAGTCATCTGGGTAAATGTCAAGGAATTATAAACATTATCAGAGGTATTCCTTATAATACAAAATCTGGACGTATATCAATACCTCAAGACATTTTGTTAAAATATAAAGTTTCCTATGAAAATATCATAAGAAATTCAAGTGAACAGAATGTGCGTGATGCAATTTATGAATTGGCTTCAAGAGCTAATAGTCATCTAATGAAGGTAACTTTAAAATACATTTTAAGTATCAATTAATATGCTATAATTTTTATTAAAAATTCATTTCAGGCTAAAAGTTTGGAGAAGGAAGGAAATAAACGTACTAAATCAATATGCTTACCATTTGTTCCACTTCATTTATATTTGGAAAAGCTTCGAATAGCAGATTTCAATGTATTTGATAAAAAACTACAAGAACGGAATAACTTATTACCTATGAAACTATTATGGCGTAAAATAGTTGGCTAAAATAACTTTGTGGTCAAATAATTTTGTTGAAATTGTTAGAAGTACACCTTTGTATACTACAATTAGAGTACATCATAGAACTTGTGTCGTCTCCATCTTAAAAATATGTACAACAGCAAATTTGCGTTCAGCAGAACCATTTTGTTTTGTTAACTTGAATACAAAATATATAGAGTGAATTTTCCTATTATTAAACCTAAAGGTAGAAAGATTCAATATTTTAATTTTTAGCAATGTTACTACGTACATTTTGAGTTGCAATATTTTACATACTAAAAATGTTCTTAAAAATTGAAATATTGTAATAATCCTTCGTACAAACACAAATTATGTTCTTACCTTTAAGTTTGTTAAAAGGTCAATTAACTTTAACTTTAAAGTAATACACAAAATTGGTTCTGCAGAACACAAATGTTCTATGTTGTGCATTTGTAAGACGGAGACAACACATGTGGGTGTGACTTCCTTTTAACGATTAAATGTTTATTGATAATGATTTTAGTTATTTATTTTTTAAATCTAATTAAATTTAACAATGAAAAAATTAGTTTATAATAATTATTATGTATTGTTACCATGAAATGAAATAAAATTGTTGTACTTATCTATTTTTTGTATAATATGATGGAACTTATTCTACTGATTTCTCACAAAGTAAATAGAGAAATATTGATAAAAAAACATTGACACAGGTCTATTATCTATAAATAAATAATATTATACTTTTTATATTGTTAAACTATTTTCCACCCTTATTGTTTGTAAATAATTATTTTTTTTAATTTATATAAATATATATTTATTTATTTATTTGCATAATTCTTAGGAATCTGCATATTAAAAATATGATCCGACACAATTTGTAATTGTATAATCATTTGGTAATACATATTTTATCAAATTTAAGCGATTCTGCATATTTAAAGATTTAATACATATTAACACATATTATTTTGTTAATAAATCAAAAAAAAATATTTAAATAGGCATTAAAGAAATTAATTTAAAAATAAAGAGCCTTCAAGCACCCCTATAGCCATCTATATTTTTAATCATACTATGGATTTAATAATTATTTTTTTAAGTATCCCCTGTACCTATATTTAAAGTTAAATTAAAAATAAAATATTTCTATAATAATTACCAATGATACAAAATATACATACCTCATACATTTTGCATGTATCTTTGCATATTTTTTCACTAATTGAATAATTTTGATTGTTTTAAGTTAATTCTTATAAAAATGCATATTATTATGTATGCACATATTTTATTGTTTCTCAGAGCATAAAATTCCGAGCTAAAATTATGCCTAAATTTATGAATTATAGTACCTATCATTATAGTACATATAGTATATGACTTTATTTGAAATCATCAATAGAAAAGAAACAGAACTGTATCAGTAATACTAATGCCTGGTGAGTGGGTGTTACAAATCTGTATAATGTAACATGTGTATGTAGTTAGAAATTCAGAATATAATATGGTGATTGGTTTTTATAAGAGTAGAAAATATATCAACCTATTCCATTAATTTTATTTAATTTTATTCTTAGTACAATTTTTAAATTATGACATTACAATTTTTTGTCAAGTATTTATAATATGTATTTGTAATACAGTAAAACTTCCGTTAACAGTCACCTCTATGTAACAGTCAATTTTTTTGGTCCCGTTGAGTGTTATCCTAGTGTTATCCTACCTCTGTAGGACGGCCACCTCTAAATAGCGGTCATTATTTACAGTCTCTTCGGTGACCGTTCTATGGAAGTTCTACTGTATATTAGTTATCTATTCAATGGCCGAGGCCTTTTTTTACATAATGTGTATTGATAGTAAATTATAAAGGTAAAATTAAATACATGCATAACTAAGTAAGTATACAGAACAATTAAAAAAAGAAAAAAAAGCTAAATAATTAAGGTCCACATTAGCGCTCTATATTCAAGTAGTTTGTGGTGGCATGAGGGACATCAAATTAGCGGTAGATATAGTGAAACACTGAGGTTTAGACCTTTTATTTTATAACGTGCATATTATGCACATAAATATGTTGCCCATATTATTTAAGGAACATAACCTAGTAGGCATATGCACAATTTGGGGAGGGGGGGAACCTAAGCCCCCCTAAGTTTTTTAATATATTCATCCTTAAATCCACCTATTAAAAAAATTATGCAGGTCTGTATTGATTTTATAAATTTAGCCCCCCCGAATCAGTTGTCCAAATTGCACCTATGCTAGTAGGTACTTGATTACCTATGGACTATGGTTATACAACTTATACTTAACTATTGTTAATTTAATAGTTAATTAACTATAATGTTCCCTACCTAATATTGTATATAATATATTTGAATCCAGTCACCCAGAACTCAATAGCGTATTGATTAACAGATAATTAAGGAAAATAATACATATTAATTTGTACTACCTACTTATCTCAAAACCTCAAATGTTACAACTTATAGTTATGATTGTAACTTCATTACTAGGCATAGGCACAAATAGTGTTTAACATTTGGGGGCTGAAGCTCAGGTCTATACTGGATACTCCAATGTATTGTGTAGTGAAGTCATAAGCTTTTTTGGAGTGAGGCTCTATTATTATAGAGTGGACACCCCACCACAACTCCTCTTTATTTGCGCCTATGTTACTAGGGTTTGGATGTTATAGACGTCAAAATCAATAAAATATTCACATCAAAAATTTAAAATATGCAAAAACACAAAATATAATTAAATATGAAAAATTACTATTACGAAATAAGCATGGCATTACAGAAAAATATAAGGTTGGCGTGTGGTATGATGGCGGCTCTATGCCAAGCGTTAAGTGGGTGACTTTTTTATACTTGTTAGTTATTATATTAGGTACCTACCTATGTATTGTGAAATATATAAGGATAAAACGTAATATAGGTAATATATCATATCCTATATTATTATATTAATGAAAGGTAACACATTTTTGCAATTATAATAAATTAAAATATGGGATCATTGCGACGAATAAGTCAAAATTAAGATAATTATTTTATATATTTTCTGACAGGTACATATTATGATAAAAACAGTGGTTTCTTATTACTAATTGAACATAATTTAAATTACATTTTTCTAGATTTTCAATTTTATTTTAACATATATTATTTAAAAATACAATTTTAACACGGATCTATTGGCAATTAGCGGCTTAGGCCCAATTATGTTGTGTGGGTACACTGTTAAGTATACAGCGGGCATACCTAGCTAATTGGTAGGTAAGCTGTATTATGCGTAAATGTTAATCGTCAGTCGACTAATGCTGCAGATTGCACTACCTGCAAATGGTTTACAACTTACAAAAGTACCATGGCAACCGGAAAATATGAAAACTATAATATTATGGACCCAAACACAAAAGTCGATGACACGCACACTGGCAGTGACACTCGAACCGCGGTGACGGGTACCGATCAACCGGCACCGTGTGTGCACAATAATTACTATTCACGGAGCGATGTGGCGAAATGGACGAAAAAGCTTTTGGACGCTAAGACACTCAAACAGAGCACCGTAACGGTTTTCGGCATGCCGCGGCTTGTTCGGCCGCCGTTTCACGAATACTATTCTGTAAGCAGGTACTACGGGCCAGCAAAATGCGTTCCGCTCATTTATCGTGCAGAGGAAATTTTTCCGAGCTCCGAAGGCATTCCGCAGATTTAAAACTAAAATACGAATAGGTGTAGCTACCGTTAACCACGCCCCATCGTGTTGAAGTAAAATAATTACCTACTACATATCATTACATGTTATAAAAGTAAATCAAATTACTGTGTAATATATAATATGCAAGTATATCTATGCTTTATTAATTATTGATTAGTTTTTGACTTTTATTTAGGTAGGTGGTATAGGTACCGATAGAATAATATATTATAGTTTATTACAATATGCCGTAAGTAATACCTTATAGTAGTACAATTAATAATGCAATAGGTACCTGCGTCTTATAAGTTGTACATTATCTTTAGCCTAACTGTACCTAAAACATAGCTTTCTTAACAAAAATTCTAAATTGGGTAGGTACCGATGAATTGAATTTTGCAATTTTTTGCACTTTTCATTTATTAGGGCTGTTTTTGTCTAAACATTTTTAATGATTTCCGTCAATTGAACTTTATACACACATTTTATGAATTATTCTTTAATTATTGTGTTATAAAATGTATTTTACACGTTCTGTACCTATACATAGGCGCATAGTGCCTAATTAATAATATTTTTAATTTAAAATAATTTTTACTTTATACATTTCTATATTTGTCAAATAATGATTCCTAATAGTGTTATACTTACTGTGAATTGTATACTGGATTCATGAGATTATAATGCATTTATATGGTTTTTAACGCATTAAATTCCCAGCCATGGTTATAACTAAGTAGGTACTTAAGCGTTGTTATTAAAAATATAAAACAAATACGACGTTATTCATCTGATTGAATACAAATGCATGTAAATACAGCGTAATGGATCTGAATTTTCGGGAAAAACAAAACAAATTAAGGAAAATGGAGATTTTTACGCAAACCCTGCAGTTTTTGACAAATTTGATTTTGGATTTTGGTGTTACTCTAAAAAAAATATAACCGTACCTGGACACATACAATTTTCTCCAAATGTTCATACTAGCATTTAGCATTTTTAATACACCATAAAATGTTGTAAAATGTTCTCTTTTTGATTAACATATTTACTATAGGCATAAGAAAATGTTGATTTCAATTAGTTTTTTTTTTGAAATTATTGACAATAAAAATTTTTTTCCTGAAAATTAAAGTTTTTAATTTTAATAAGTTTTTTAAACATGAAAGTTCAATACAAGATTCCTCATAAGTTGTTGTAAAATCAAAACTTTAAAAAAGTAGAGCGTAAATTTACAATAATTTTTTATGTGCGCCTGAAGTTAGAATTTTGACAAAACTTACGAAAATCTGTAAATTATTTTGAGTCAGAAGTGTATAAAAAAATTGTCTTTATAGACTAGAGGTTTCTAAGATTTGAAAATTCAATACAAGATTTCCTATATGTTTTCTTAACCAAAAATAAAAGTTTACAGGAAAAACAATATACATTTTTTATGAGTGTTTGAAGTTCACATTTTTTCGATGTTGAATATTCACTCATAAATAAACAAGTTCTCGCACGAATGGTTTTCATATTTTGTTGTAATTAAAAAACGAATGACCTTATAACTTGAAATTTTCGCCAAAAGTTTGTTATTATTTTATATATATAAGTTAAAATGTTCAAAATATTTTGACTAGTTTTGAGCTATTAATAAAATTTGAAATTTGAAAATTTTTAATTTTATTTTCTATTAATATTAATAAAATTTGTTTTATTATTTATTATTGTTATAATTATATCATATTATTAATGTTTGTTAAATTTCCTATTTAAAATGTACTCACTACTCAAATAGGTACCTATTTGTTGATAGATAGTATTTAAAATACTTGTATCTACTCAAATACTTTACAACATTGGCGATTTATAGATATGTACTAAGTAGGTATGTGTACCTAATTCAGCATTAGAACTTAAATGTTAAGCGAACCTAAGGTAATTATTAACACGCACAAAGAGTTACAAACAGCACATAAATGAATGACAGTTTATTTTTATATTCAAGTAACACAATATTATATTTGATAGGTAGGTAGGTAGTTCCGGAATTTGATTAAAATCCACCATTGAGAGAAAGTATAGAAAAGTATTATATAGGTAGTATTTATGAAGGGATATTCGATTACAACACACACGAGCACACTTTTAAACACACACGATTTTGAAATCGTACCTAAAGAATAATGGTAAATAAAATAGGGGAACTACCGAACAAGATTGTATTAAAATAAAAAAAAAAAAACATAAATAAATTTGAAAAAAGGTTGTATCTTTCTTTAATGACTTATTCAGAAGTCAACTTATGTATGTCTTCGTCCAATAAATCAACGTTGGTCTGCAATGCAATAGCATTCTCATCCATTTCCTTGCATTCCGATGACTTATTGACGTTTTTTTGATGCATCTCCTGGCAACTAATAATGTATAGAATTAAAATACATAACGATAACATTTTGTAAATTAGATAAAAGAATTAAAAAAAAAAAAATTTATAGAATATCAAATTATACCTATAAAATAAATCACGGTATTACTATACTATAAATATTGTAATACATACATAATTGTTACGTCAAGAAGTTCAATAATTGACATGAGTTTAGTTTTACTTGTTTAATTATTCAAAATTACAATATTGTACTTACAGAAAACTTAATAATTAGGCATTATACTGTATATGTACTTTATAGGGGCTTAATGTACATCAAATAAAGAATTTCTTAGTAAAAGTGAAATTAATATAAAAATAATTGACGAAGGTGACTCGTGCATTAAAAATATTTATTAATATAATCACCTAGGTATATTAAATTATTTGTAAGAAAGAAAAAGTAAAATATTATAGTAATAATAATTTATTATAGGTACCTATGTTTTATTTTTAATTTGTAATTGGTGGATATTAAAATCTAAAAGTACCTACCTACAAGTTTTTAATAAAAAGTTTATTTTTTGTTTTTCGTTTCTATTTATCCCGAATGCACTATTGAATATATTAATATAATTTAATAGTCTTTTAAGTTAAACTCTAAACGTTAAGAGTCAGTGGCGGATCCAGGGTTAAATTTTTTTTTTTTTGGGGGGGGGGGCATGGAGGGGGAAAAAGTATAAAAAGTAGGTACAGCTGGTGTGTTGCATTTGTTAGATATGAAGCGGTATCAACGAATTTCAATTGCTTCAGTTATCTTGAAAATATTATTAGGTTCTTATAAAGTTATGAAATGTTTGTATTCTGTACTGTGAATTTGAGAACATATATGTGTTTTTTTTTTTTTTTGTAGAAATAATTGTACAGTATATACGAAAGATCGTATGATTGGGGTGTATAAAACAGCTGTGTATCTAAAGTGAAATAGGTAGGTATATATATTTATATTTTTGCTTATAATTTGAAATATCTAGGTACTTCAATGTTATTTTTTTTAGGTTAGGTACCTACATAATGAGGAAAATTATTAGTATTTGTTTTTGACTATTTTACGGAAATATAGATACAGCCAAACGACAGTACGACGCAATGGTACATTGGTACCTATAGTAAATTATAGTTTTAATATTTTACAAAATGTGTTAAATAGATTTGGTCAAATGACTTGGAGGTGACCCCACTGATCACAGAGTAAATTAAAAAAAAATGTAATTAAAATCAATGGGTAAAAATGTGAGATATATGATAATATGTAACTTTAAGTAGGTTTGATAGCGTGCGAATCGATGAAATATTATCATTTTCTTAGAATATTAAATGATAAGACTAACTGATTAAATAAAACCTATTTTAGATAATTCTAGATTAATTTATTGTATGATATACGTCCGATGAGCCACAGCAGACAGCAGTGTAAACTGAATATTACAATATTATTTTAAAATGTGTATTTATATATTAAAAATGACTAAATAATTTTAATTTTGGAATGAATACTATTGTTCCTTACGCTTTGCCTAACCCCGTGTATACATTCAGCACATAATCCAGTTCATTTTGTTTATCCGCAATCTCTGCTTTCAAATTGTTTATCTTAGAACGATAGTATTTGGACGATTCTTTGGATCCATGTGAACGTTTCAGTATGATAGTTTGCTTCTATAATACGAAGTATAAAATTTAGTCAATTCAAATACTATGTAAAAATATGTAGAATAATAAATTATATAAGTCTTTACTTCTACGATTTCGGTTTGCTCTTGTATCTTTTCCATCATTCGTTTGGTAATCTCAGCATGATTTCTAAAAAAAAAAGAAAATTACTCATGAGAAAATTTAGTTTATATACTTCTATAAATACCTAATTCATATTTTAGCTTAAGACAATATACGCATAGTTTTAATTACATAATATTTCTATTAACGATAGTTACTGAGCAAATATAGTAGGTATATTATAATAAATATTAATATATTTAGACATATCAAATCTCTTATTACTAATATTTAACTTACTGAGCTGCTTCTCTATCCTGCATGTCTACCATGAGCGAGTTACTGCGTTTTTGATTGATTTTCTTCATCAAAATTTCGCTTTTAGCCTTACGCTCATTAAGTTTTTGTATCAAGCAATCCAAGCTTTCTTGAGCCGCTTTTAACATCGCTTAATAATAAACAATTATACACTATTATTATATTATTCTTAATCATATAAATGTATATAAATATAAAATTAAACTAATACTTTAATTTAATACACTATTAAGTATGGTACTATACTTGCCAACGTTGGCAACCTTTTTGGACTCTCAGGTCAAATTCAAAAATTAAAAAGGTTACGTGTATGCAGTACAAATATAAAAATTTAATACCCTTATTTTAAACATTTTTAATCAGTAAATAATAAATTTAAAAATACAGTTTATAATAAAATGATGTTACATCATTTTATAAAAGTGTCGAAATCGTAAGTTCATTGATGGAGATAGTCTGTTAAGCGTGTTGGGTACCTACTTAGAGCTATGATCGGTTTTTATTATTTTTAATATGAGAAAATACACCAGTATACACACGCCGTATGTAAATCGTCCTAATACTCAATTATTTTACAGCTATATTTCAATGGAAAAACGATGAAAAAATTTAGCAAAAAAAAAGTAGATTTGATTGTTTTTAACAATATCTTGTACTTAAGTTTTTACTGTAAATACCTAGTAAATCTATTATTTCCATTTAAACCTCAACAAGTTATCGTTACATCAATATTCAAAAGATTGATGAGTAATTGAAAATATTTTAAACATCGTTTGGAATCTTGAATTGATTATCATATTGATATTGAAGTGTCTAAATAGGTAGCTTCAACAAATTTAACTATTGAAAATGAAATTGTTAACGATTGAGAGATTTTGTAATTTCGGAGCAATCTATCGTATAAAATGTGCAAATAGACGCGCGTGGGCCGAATGAATTATCGTCTAATACATTACTTACTATATTTTAGTCTTAAACAGACAATAATAACGATATATTTAAACAAAATTAAATTTATTTTACAGGTACCTGGTACGGCTTATTGTATATTGAAATATATTAGTATTATTATTATATAATACATATATATAAATCAGTTATTAGTTAATAATTTTGATCGTTCAAAAAGGAATGCCTAACCTGTATGTACTTATACTGTATAAAGTACCTATAAACTATTAGGTAGGCTGTAGTTCTTGAAATTATTTTAATAAAAAACCGGAATACCTATCAAAGTATTTAAACATTTTACCCTCGTTCTCCTTTTTCTTTTGTAATGTTGCCTCCATCAACTTCCTTACAGCATACTTTTCCTTATTCTCCAATTCAGCCAACTCACGTTTTGCTCTTTCTCCTTTGATATGCATTGCTCGCATTTCCTGAAAAAAATTTAAATATTTTAAATTTATCGATTGTACTTACATTAGGTATTCACAATATTCACATATTATTAGTATTAAGTTTAGTTATATTCAATATGAACAATATAAACAATTTGTTAGAACTTATACAGTGTATAATATGTATACACTGTATAGGTATAGGTATTTGTATATACAGACGTAGGTAAATTGGTACTGATAATTTAAACTGCATAATTTTAGTATCAACATAACTAATCCTCAACATTTTAAAAATATTAGATAGTTAATTATTTTTTTAAATTTCGTATGTTTTGTAAGCATTATTTTTAAGCTCATTAAAATCTACTATATTTACCTATAATGATGTAAGTATATTTTTTTTGTATCTGTATTAACACGAAAAATAGGTAGTCGAAGTAATGCTTCGATTTTAAACTTCAGTTTCTATTTCAGTTGGAAAGTGAATCCAGTTGGTACATTGGGAGATCAAAATTTAAAATTACCAGTAGTTTTTAAAAGCTCCGGGAAAAACAAGAACAAATTTAAGAAAAAACCGGAATTATCACGCAAAATCTATTTTGGTTTTTGGTGTACCTCTAAAAAAAATTATCGTAGATATATGAAATTTTCACTGGATGTAATCACTAATGTTTATATTTCTATTTTCTATACACCATAAAATTTTCAAAATATTTTGACCCATGTTAAGCTGATTAAAGGTATATGCAATTTTCAATTATTAATAGTTTTTTAATGTCGATAAAAAAGTTCTAATAGGTCAAAAAACGTTGAGCGTAAACCCCCAACAGTTTTTTATGTGCGTCTAAATTTAGATTTTTGAAAAAAATCGTAAAAATCACGAAAATTTGCAAATTATTTTGAATTGCATATTTATACAATATTTTCTATTTATATCTAAGATTTAAAAATTTGATACAAGACTATAAATAAGTTTGTCTGCCCTTATCAAAAAAAAAAAAAATGTACAAGAAAGTCGAAAGACAAATTAAATTTTTATGAGCGTTTGAAGTTCTAATTTTTACAACATTGGATATTCACTATAGATTTCTAAAAGAGTGATTTTCTTATTTTGTTGCAATTTAAAATCGAATAACCATAGATTGAAATTTTCAACATATTTATTTTATCATTTTCTAAACTTGATAACATTTTAAAAATATTTTGTCTTGTTTGAGCTTTTTACGAACATTTTGAATTTTGAATTTTTTTCGTTTTTTTTTCCTATAAATGTTAATAAAATTTTATCCGTTAGATCAAAATGTTTGACTATTTAGAACAAGGCTCCTCACACATTGTTAAAATATCAGTTTAAAAATATTAAAATACATAGTCAAGATTTTTTTTATAAGCATTTAAATTTAAAATGTTGACAAACATTTATCAAATTTAAAATTTAAAAAATTATTTTGCAATTTCAAATTTATAAAATGTTCAATTTTTATAGCTAAGAATTGAAAATTTAAAACAAGATACTACGTAAGTAGTTCATGTTGTAACGAAAAAATCTAAAAAATATAAAAACGGTTATTTTCAATTCAAATTTAGATATGAGATTATCATTTATTATGTACATTGGTGAATAAATTATGAAGTAACTTGTACATTTTTATACTAATTACTGTATATTTAGGTACATAGTATATCATATTATTATTGTTATTATATTTGAACTAACATTTTTAAACGCCTTAAATTAAAACGTTCTAGTGCGTGATAAAATATAATAATTAATTACACACAACCATAAAATATAATGAACTATTGAATTTGATTAAATTTGTTATCTTTTGTCAATGATTTTTTTTACGTCTTTGTTGTAATTTAATAAAACGTTTCTACTATAATATAGGAAGTAACGATAAACGGCCTTGATTTGATTCATATTTTAAGTGGTCGATTAGAATTATTTATTTCAACCACTTTACTATTTTATAATGTATGTATACAATATACACTGCGTACATCGCTCTTGTAGTTTGCAATTGCATAAATAGCATATTTATATACCTAATTATATAAATTTCAAACTTCAATATACATAATAAATAATAATATATAAAGTTGTACAGTATAGGTCCCTATGTATAATATATCTTGCACTAGATCCGCGCCGACCAGATTATTTTACAATAATTAGGTACTCATACATTTACCATTCAAGTTATTGAACCCAATTATTAAAAATATTTACTGCATAATAATATCCTAATAGGTATCATCTGCGATGATTGCCGGCTGATCATAAACTGTCAAAATGTGTCGTATTTCGCGCGCAAAACACGAGATGCACACGCATTACGTAATTCTATTACCCATACAACAGGTAACAGGTAGGTAGGTTAACCTACCCATATAATTATTATGATAATACATATATTATACAGTACGCGCAACAGTTATTATAATATTATATTTTAATAATACATCCGCCGGCGTCGTTTTCGCGTATACTTCAGGTATGATGTACGTACCTTGGGAAGGTCTTTCAAAATTTGATTCATGTCCATGGCGGGATCGGTTTTGTCTGTTTCACCGTTATTGCGCAAAAATCGAATACAATATTGTATTATATTATATAATATTAACTAATAACAGTGTATAATATTATATAGTTAATTTTAGGTAATTAATGTTTATGATATTATATTATATTTTATTGTCGGTGGTGCCCAATGCAGAGCGCCAGGGATGGGAGAGATAATCTGTAAGAGGACTGGTTAGAGAGTGAGCGGTCGAGCTTCGGGTCCGTCGGTGTTCTGGGCAACACTACGACGCCGCTGCTCTGTCCCTGTCGCCGCTGCCGCCGGCTCTCCCGCCTCTTTTTTCCTCTCATTTCCCGCGTAACCGCCCGCCGAGGCGGTGTACCGCGGGGACGGGCGCGTGGGCCCCGCTTGGCGGGCGGGCGGGAGGGACGCGCGCGATCTCGCCGGAGAACGCGCGACGACGACGCGACGAGTTCGCGAAATAATATAATCAATACGCCGTATTTGCTCGCCGTACCTACTCGAGCCGGCCGTGGCGGCGGCGGCGGGCGGGCGGGCGGACTTATCTGGAAATAATATTATATTTGTTGATTCTCGGTATATGTATTCGCGCGCACAACACCCTCCGCCGGTACGGTTGCGCGTACTGCGCTGTGCGGACCGAGTTCGCTCATAATTCACGTAACATTGTTATAAATTTGACGTACGTAGGTAATAAGACGTGTAATAATACTCCAATAACTTTATATATTATGTCAGGTACCACACATAAATTATTTGTTGGGTGGGGGGGAGGGGGTTTAGCTAGAAGTTCCGACACACCGCGACACCGCAACCACCACGATGATTAAGCATTGGCTTTTTCTACGTATTTTTATTTATTTTTGGTATTTTAGAAATGTATGATATTATAGCGAGTGGTCGTAACTCGTAATACGCGTTCTCGTTAATTGTTCATGGAAAATGGGGAATTTCTATGGATAAAATTCGTAAATTTAAAATATTAAAATTATCTCTCGAAGCCCGCTTGGCCAATTTCTGAAAATCCGAAATTGATTATAGTATAAGGTATTGACGATTGAAAGCTCATCAATTAACAGGCCGGCGGGGGTGGATCTGTAACAGGGAACTGGTAAAATAGCATATAAATGATACACAGCGTCCCCATTACTTCTTATCACTGTCAATCGCCGATACATTATAATAATATTGTAAATTCGCCACCGGGTCAACAAAATGTCAAAATATAATAAATAATAATATAATATATAATATATAAAGGCATGGACGTCATAATTAAAACTGAACAGCCCAGCGTTTGCGTTTTTAAAAACAATTGCCTAATGATACTTGTAGTGTTGACTTGTAGCACTTATACAATACATATACTTTATATTTCTATATATACACAATTCCGAGTCCTTCCACTGCACACGGCGGTATATACAAAAACAAAACGAAAACTCAACTTTTCCATTACCTACTGCAGTGTGCAGATGGCCAGTGAAACGGTTTAAATAGTTTTTAAAAACATAAACACCGTTTGGTTTTTATTTGTTTTTGTTTAGTTACTATAGTTAACAGTGTGTGGAGTGTTAACCCGGCGCGGCACGCCGTGTACACATGTGAACATGTGATATTGACATATTAGTATATTATTATTATTTATTCTATACTATTGCATTGCAATACATTCGAAAACAAGTCACAAATAATATTAAATTATTCAGGAAAGTTGATCGAAGTTTCATTGTTTATTACATTTTTTTTTTAATTTTAAGTTTCGACAACTGAGGTCATTAGCCTGTTACTATAGGGGAGGGTACGGTTTGTAAGGATTTTACACAAAAACCCGGTGATCATTCATCTATAAGAACTAGTGACATCGGCTGGTGCTGGCACTCAGAACACGTTTGTGACTGAAGCCAAACACAGCGCCACACCAGGCCACTTTTTATTTTTTAATCCATCAGCTTATTAAAACGTAGACATCAGTTTTAAAGAATAGAATATTTTATTTCCAGAGGTGCATTTAAGGATTTTGGCAAAAATAATTATCTGGCACTCTTTTATTAAAAATCCCTCCATTTACTGGGGTGCAAAGCAACTAAAAGTTCATTAAAGCCTTTTAAAATGTATACGATTTACATTGGGTTGCTCAAAGAACCTTTTTTTTAAACTAGCCCACCCAAATTTCATAATAAGTTCAAGATAACCGTCTTTTTTTATTTTCTATTTCTTTATCAAACATCTTTTTTATGAGTGATTTAATAATAATTAGAAAAAAATAAAACGATTGAAACAATAGCTTATTGCGTACGACAGTCCATCGAGAAAAGTCCCAAATTCCTGATGGTCTATTCCGCCCCTGAATATCACACTCGACGATCGTTTCCCGAGAGTAGGTAGTCTTAAAATATATAGTGTCTTGCAAATTTTTTATAGTTTTAAAGTTTTAACAGATAATTATAGCTTATAGAATGAAGATAATATAATATACATAATAATAATAATGAATATCTTAGTAATAGTAATGAAATAAATAAAATAAGCGATATTGGTATACATTTTAATCGGAGACAATTAAAATGCACAGTTAGATTAATAGCGTAATATATATTAAATAATACTAACGAATAACGATAATTATAATGAACACCAGTCATGAATCATGAAAATGTATCGGATAAAAGATTAGAATATTTATTATTGGCTGTGAGATAACTTTTGTCAAAACAGCGTTGAATTTGTTAGTATTAATTTTTTATTGGAATTTTGGGGTAAGAATGTAAGATATATTATATTAGACTAGACTAGAACTGAGTAAATGATGTTGGGGGAAATCTCAGAAAATTTTTCTTTGGGATTAAAAGTTTTTTTGCTTATGTAAGAATGATTATATTGATTGTATGTCCCGACGCTTGAAAACTAACTTGAAAACTATAGGCATACCTTGAAGTTGGCTGTGTGGTCCCAGAGAGCACATTTGGCAGGACTGTTGAAATTTTGTGCAATTTTCAATAGTGCTATGTTCTTCACCACATTTGACGCCTGTCATTTTGTGTGTGGCTATAATATAATCCTAACAATTATGGCATTAAGGTGATCCTCAATCGTTTTGTGAGATTTTCAATTATGACTTTGGTAAAGACATGATATCATATAAATATCAGTATTATATTATCTTGAGGCATGAGATCCGCCGCTAGAATAATGGATGGGGACATTTGATTTTGTTTTTGGAATTTTGGATGAAGAGTTCATTTAAATATTTCATAAAAATTGTGTTATAATCGAGGCGACTTGCTGTGGGCCGAACAATAAGATCAGCAGGAGTAGACTCACAAGTTTTATTGAATTATTATTTGTCAAGTGCTTACCTACTTACTCAAATAATAATTGTTAAAAGTATCTATTACAATTTACAACACCACGGATATCTCTTAGAACTTAGGATAGTAGCTCAGTAGGTAAGATCTAAATAGGTGTTACAATATTAATTATATTAAATACATTACAAATGACAAATTGTACGTTGATGTCTGCAGACCAATTGATTTAACTCTGCTAATTGTTTTTAGTATAGGAGTGTAATCAATTGACTAATTATGACATTTTATAGTAAGAATCTAATACCATCTAAGGCTCTACGTAGGTTTTTTTATATTTTAATTTTAAGCCAAGTTATAGGTATTTCAAAATGTATATTATTATTTAATATATATCATTTTTTTATTAGACTGGATTGTAATGATATTATGTGAGCGCGCTTTCAATGGCCGATTTGAGCGTGCCATGTCAGGACCTGATATGGATAATTTAATTATAGAGCAATAGAGGTAGATAATTTTCAGAAGCAATCACGGGCCAAATGAACACGATTATAAAAATATGCTCTAATTAGTTTTTGTTTATAGCCTTTAGTTTCCATTATGTTTATCGTTTATTAAATTATTTTTAATGTAACAATGTCACAATGTGTACCTACATGCGTACCAATAAATAATAATTCGTTTAATATGTACCATCTCAAACATATCTAATATTTTCGTTTTAGCGTTTTGCTTAATCATTTCAATATTGTCGTTAAGACATCTTTTGTTCTTCACTTATTATCTTCGTGGTGAAAGTAACGTTTATTTAGTAACAACGATTTTGAAACGAATTTTTTTTATTGAAGACGGGTACTCGTATCAATTAATTAGAATTCTTAAAATCCAGCCCTGTGCACTCTCCCTGCCCTCCTCTCTCTGCCCTCCTCCCTTAGGCACGCCACTGAATTACCGAGTGGCGAGTAGCATGTATCTGACACCTGTGTTCTGTGTGATCGTGTAGCTGTGTAGGTATTAAATATTAATATCCACTCAGATGAAAATAATTTAGTTTTTAAAATACAAAATACTAACACATTCTGCATTTAAAATACAAAATCAATTATTGGTCTCGCTCTCGAGTATTTCAAATACGAAAATATAAAATACTTTTTACGCTCATATAGTTTGAAATAGTTTATTTAGGTAGGTCGTAGGTAATAGGTACCTCTACTACAAAAACGAAACTTGTACAGTTGTACTATTTTATTTATACTATACTTTATTTAAGATACTGCACATTCCCGTGTATGTGTATCGTACGACGTACAATTTATTGATATACGAGTAACACAATAAATTCTTCTGACATAATATTATCGTTGCTTGTGCAATAATAATATGTGCCGAGAAAGAGCAGTTATGTATAATTAACTATGCGTTCAAAACACGATTTGTATACATCGAAGTTCTCAGAGAAATATATTGCTTAGATATGAAATTAAAAATGTGTACACTGTCATTCAAAAAGTAAACTTAAAAAATTATAACAATAAAAAAATCTTATTTTTTTTATTTGTAATGAATTCAAATATTGCGTAATACAACTTTTTCAAAAACGATTTGATTTTTCGAAATGAAATGATTGTTTACTATTAAAAGAATCACTCTGTATGCTCCTTTTAATCTTTTTCCATTCTCTGGTCGGCGACGCCCGCCCGTCACAACAATCTCGGTTTCGTACAGCATTTTGTGTAATGTTTGTAGTTGCATTATTACTTAATTAATTATTACTCGAATATATATTATAGCCATCAGTATAATAACACTGACATAAAACATTTCATATTATTTTAACAGACGAAAATTTACTCTAAAATTCGCATTCCAATTTATTATATAGTGTAGATTATAACCTATACGTTATAAATATGCATTTATGAATTATACTACTTACCTATAATGGACAAAATAATAAATAATAATATATTAAAAGCATAATTACACATGTCAAACCAGTTTTGTATTTAGGATTTTGTTATGATTGTGAGGACTTTGGAGGAGGGAGGAAGAGCCATCCTAAAGTTTTACGAGACCAAGGAAAAATTAAATTTGGGGCCCCTAAATTATCATAACATGATATGATAAAAAAAGTCACAGAGATTTACAAAATGTTAGGCAAATTCGACCAACCAAGGACATTCAAACTGATGATATTAATTGCTATATCAGTAACTAATAAAAGTATTAATAGTCTTTAGTATTAAAATATAATAACACTAATAAATAACAACTACAGTCACCGTCGACTTTTTTATGCCACGTCGATACTTGGAAATTGGAATAACGAATTTTTACGAAGAAATTTGGAATTAACATTATTAATCTTCGCATCCCGACACCGCTATAATAATAAATTACAATAACTAAAAACGTAACCAGCTGTACATGTAATTAATATAGTATTACAAACAACAGAAACGAAATAAAATTGTATTATTGAAAAAGATTTTAGCAACGTACCTATTACACCGAGTAGGTAATCCTAATCATTATCTATTCATAACCATAATAATTAGTATATTATTATCTGACTAATGACTATAACACACAACTACACAAGTATACATCTAACATTTATAGGGTGCCCCTAGAAATATTGTTCTAAAATGGGCCCTAGGGCAAAATGGTCCCATTCAGAAGACGCTAATTTGTGGGTAGTTGTCCTGCTCACCATCTAAATTTCCTTAAATTATAGTGTCATTACATAACATAATAAAATTGTATTTTTTGGGCCAAAAAACGTGACAATTTAATACAAGGTTTCTGTATATTGTTACTTTTTCAGTGAAAAATATTTAAAATACATAGGCACAATTTTATTTAATAAGCCTTTAATTTCGAGTTTGATGTATCAAATGTATCAAACTTAAAATTTAATAATTATTTTGTAGTTAAAAATGTATAATATTTTCAACTTTTATAGCTAAGGATTTACAATTGAAATCAAGGTTCCACGTAAATAGGTTATAATATATAAATTACTTTATTCACAATTATATCATTAAATATACTGAGTAATATCATAAGATAACCGACCGATCTTCGCTCAGAATAGTTTTTCATGTACAATGATATTCTATCATTGAATTTAAATTTAACACCATCCATTACAGTGACCCACTTGTAACCTACTTAATTTAATAAGCTGTATTTATTATTTTTATTATTGATTTCATATCAGTACGTTCATAGACTATAAAGACAAAGTAGGAGGTATATTGTATGTATTCTAGTAGCTATAGTAGGTATATATTATTATATTTATATAGCTAGCATAGATAGTAGATAAGTATAAACACTGTAAACTATCTTTTCATAGTAAAATAATGATAATTGTAACAGATTATATTATGTACAAATAGTACAATAATCGAATGTATAATTATTGTACATATTATTGTATGTGATAATCGTCAGCTACTCGGTATAACTATTCATGCAGATTTCAACAGTGCACACGTCCAAGTTTGAGATATTTTTTACTACATTGTTGTACGATGCTCACTCACGATAATACTGACTGCTTTTATTAAAAAATCTCCTGGGAGGATGAAAGTGTAGATTGGACATAATAATATACCTAATATTAAAAATATTTACCTTATATTTATTAAATTGTTGTCAATTTATACAAAAATCATAAAATATTATTAAATATTATAAAATATTTTACAATTTACTTTTCATTTTAAAATCACTTATTAAGTCAAGTAAAAAACATTAAAAATATAATCACAGTTTACATTATATTATCAATGTACACAAAAAAATAAATATTTAATTTTTTTTTAAATTATAGAACATGTGTTTTATGAACTCCAATCGTGTAATCTCTCCTCTCTCATATTTCGTTATGTTTGTATGGTTTTTGTCCTGACAACGCTGCGTTTTCCGACGATGTTCATAAACATTTTTCCAAAACACTTTATGGCTGTTTCATTAAATTCAGAATAATTATTCTGTCGAATTTCTTTGAAAATATTTTTTTTTGGTCGAATAAATATGATTTCTGTGACCTTCCTTTTACAACTTGTATTATTATTTAATTTGACAATCAATAATTTTTGTTTCATATGGATTATGGTTATAACTTATAATCCACCATATGATAATATTCACTATCATGCAATTTTTTTTATAATCTCGTCATTTTGATTAGTGTAGGTACCAATAATTTAATACTGCATGATCGAACCACACATTTCCACTGCGTTGTTCCATCAAATTTTGTATTTGCAAACGAAAATTCATAATTTTCAAACATTAACATACGTTTACCACGATTACTTCAATACATTTTGACATCATATATAAAAAAAATTAAACAAATTTAAGTAGGTATACACAGGACTAATACGATTATGCGAACACGCTGCGCCGTAGACCGTAATTATACATACACAGTCACACACTAAACAGTTTAATACTATATAGAACGCGAAGATAACGATGAAAGATATTCTATGCACCAAGATAATTGGTAGTTATTATTTTTATCGACCATCAATGTATAGATTCAACGTATAGATGTTGGATTCCTCATAATATAAACAGTATAATCAATCTTAAGGGGATTCGATACCGTGGTTTTCTGTTTTTGTCTAACACGCGCGACATAGAATTTTAGACGTGTTTTTTGCCAAACATTCCAATTGATCTATTATTGATTTAATAAAGTGGTAAGAATTCTGAAAACAGATTTGAATTTGTCGTCAAGTGTACTTGAAATCGACTTTCCCACATTTTTAATATTATCCCCCAAATTCTTGAAAATGTCATATTTAAAGTATTTAAAAATTCTGGTATTTCAATTTTTGGAGAAGTTAAAATCAAAAAATCAAAAATGTGAAAAGGTCGATTTCAAGTAGATTTAACGACAAATTCAGATCTGTTTTTAGAAATCTTATCGCTTCAATAGAATAGTTGAATGTTTGGCAAAAAACACGTTTAAAATACTATGTCACGCGTGTGTTAGACAAAAACAGAAAATCACGGTATCGAATCCCCTTAATATAGATGATAATATGATATGTGTGCATGTGCTACAAATTTATTATTAAAAAAATGAAATGTTCCTAAAATTTAATTTTTATTGTGTAATTGATAATATAATGTAACTTAATATTTTTAGATTCTGAGTGAAACGATGAATGTATTGATTTTACAATGATGCGTGTTTTTTTTTTATTTATTTTTATATTTTTATGTCTGTGTACACGATAAGTAGTCGAAATAATGCTTGGATTTTCAACTTTAGTACCTTGTTCGATAAGTAAATATTGTTGGTACATTGGGGAGGTCAAAATTTAAAGTTTTTGGTGTAACTCTAAAACATATGAACATGTATATGTACATGAAATGTTCACTGGTCGTTTATAGTAGCAGTTTATATACACGATAAATTCTTCAAAATATTTTGATTTGTTTTGAGCTGTTTAGGAGCATTTTCTGTTTCCAATTTGATTAGTCTTTTTTTCTATGAATGTCAATAAAACTTTATTTGTTGGGTAAAAATGCTTGAAAATTTAATACAAGATCCCGACTATATTGTTACAATGACATTTGAAAAATATTGAAAAATCCTTAGTCACAGTTTTTATTTATAAGCATTTAAAGTTTAAATCTTGACAAAATACGGAAAAAATCACGAAAATTAGCAAATTATTTTGAGTTGAGAATTCATAAAAATTTTTCTTTTTAAACCTAAGATTTGAAAATGTGATACAAGATTCCTTATAAATTTATTTACTTTTATCAAAAAAAGGTGGGTAAGTCGATGTCGCTCTGCTGTACAGTAGGTTACAAGTGGGTCACTGTAATGGATGGTGTTAAATTTGAATTCAATGATATAATATCATTGTATAAGAAAAAACCATGGTTAACTACCTACTAGTAGCCAGTAGCCACTAGCCAGTAGGTACAAGCATAAGTTTTCATTGTATTTTATTTAAAATCAAATTTTGAGTTTAAATTGAGTTATTATTATTATAGTTGAATATTAGGCAAATCTATAATAATAATATTTAGACATTTGGCAATAACAATATAATACATTTGTTTTCAAAACATTACATTATTTGTTTTATAATAATTAATAATATAAAGGATTCGGCAAAGTTTTTAGAAGGTATATCCAACTTAAAAAATGAATAGGTATTAAATTTATATTACTCAAAAAATATGACTGTCAGTTGATCAATGTTTGTGTCATAATTTATATTTTATAATATGATATAATTTGAAATTCAAAAACAAATTGTTAGTTGTAACTAGTACCTACATGGAAGTTATAGAATCAAAATATGCACAAACAAATTATATAATACTCATGAAAATTGAAAAGGTACCGATATAATTTGAGGAATAATAGTTAAAAATATGTAAATAAATAAGTATGATTACTTAATAATTACCTCTTAAATTTGAGGTTCTTGAGAAAATACGAATTGTACTTTTGTGCTTTTCTACTGAACAATACTTTAAAAATAACAATAGAACTGAAATAACTAATATTCAAATTATAGATAATATTCAAATATTTATTTAATAGGGATTAGTTGCATAATTAGTTGTGTAAAATATTATTCGATAGTCTATATGAATAATCGAATATTAATCGATAGTACAAATTATCCGTTAGAATATCAAATGTTGTAAAAATATAAATTTCAGACGCTCATAAAAATTTAATTTAAGTTTCTTGTAGACATTTTTTTTTTGATAAAGGTAGACAAACTTATGAGTAATCTTATATTACATTTTCAAATCTTAGATTTAAAAAGAAAAATTTTTATGATTTCTCAACTCAGAATAATTTGCTTATTTTCGTGATTTTTCCGTATTTTGTCAAAATTTAAACTTTAAATACTTATAAATAAAAACTGTGACTAAGGGTTTTTAATTTTTTTCATTTGCCTTTGAAACAATAACCTAGGAGCCTTCTATTAAATTTTCAAGCTTTATTACTCAACAGATAAAATTTTATTGATATTTATAGAAAAAAAAACTAAAAAAAATGGAAATTGACAATGTCCGTAAGCAGCTCAAAATAAGTCAAAATATTTGGAAAATGTTATGGCGTATAGGAAATGCAATTAAAAAACATTCAGTCAAAATTTCATGTCCTTACGGTCATTTGTTTTAAAGTTACACCAAAAACCAAAATCGATTTTCTCGAAAACAGATTTTGCGTAGAAATTCTCGTTTTTCCTTAATTTTTCTTTTGTTTTTGACGTCGCTTTTGAAAATTACTGGGAAACTTTTACTTTTGACGCCCCAAAGTACCAACTAGATTCACTTTCCTATCAGAAAAGTTACTGTTGAAGAGAATCAAAGCACTTTTACTGTCCTAAAAGGTGATGACAGACACAAAAATAAAAAAAATAAAAAAATAAAAAAAAACACACATCATTGTAAAATCAATACATTCATCGCTTCGCTCAGAATCTAAAAATGTCTACAAGCAAATTGAATTAAATTTTTATGAGCGTTTGAAATTCATATTTTTACAATATTGGATATTCCTCGATTTCTTATGTAGTGGTTTTGTTATTCAAAATTTTATAACTGTAGATACATGACAATTTTACTGAACGTTTATATTTTCCCACGAGGGTGCCCCCATATATAAAAACCGAGGGGCGGCAAAGTAAAACATCTTTGATAACAAAACATACTATTTTTTATTGTTTTTACAATTGATAACCCTTTAATATTAAATAAATTAGCGGGGGGTATGCTTCCCAACACCACCCTGCGAGCGTCAATGGGTGTGTGATCGATTGTTTAGTGACTTAGTATAAGTGTAATTGGTTAGTTATAAATTTATAATTATAGTACCTACAATTGTACGTAATAATTTATTATATTTATAATATTATCCCATGTTGATTTTCTCAGAATCAACATTGCAGGGCATAAAATATGGATAATAATAGGTATGAGCATTATATTTATTTTCATTATATTAATAATTATATATTAATTGTTATTGACGTAATAACATTTTACGTCAAGCACTACAGGGGGTTTTTTCTGTACGGAGCCCATCCATACATTTTCCTTAAATTTTACGCCCACCATTCAATTGATTACATATTTTTTATTTTTATTTTAAAAATTATAAATAACAAAATAACAAAATAATTATTTTTATTTTAGTTTCATTTTTCTTTTATTATTACAAATAAAAGTGTTCAAGACTTGTTTCAAGGTTTCCTTTACACAATTTAAAGTCAGGTGTATTATTATATAGGTAAGTAGGTACCTATTAAGTTTTAAAAAGATAGGTATCTGATATAGGTGCCTATACGCATATACTTTTCATTTTAGTTGTCATAATTTTAGATTAGATAAAGATAATGATTTTTGGGATTTTTCACTCCTAACTCAGCTAAGGAATAGTTTTTACGGAACACTTTAAATAGCTGTCTGGTTTAATTTTACTTTTTAGTATTTAACGAAAGACGACAATTTGAACTTGGTGTGCATGGTCATATTTTGCTATTTTCCATTCAATGTATACTCATTTGGAAAAACTGGGGAAGTCGCCTGCTGTAAAGTAATAACTAAAATCATTGTTCTCCGTTTAAATAACTAATCTTGTCCAAATTTTACCTAAAAATATGTCTAAAAAAATATGTTTATTTAATTAATTAAAAATATTTATTAAAAAAATGTGTTTATATAAATTTTACATTTTAGATTCTGAGCGAAGCGATGAATGTATTGATTTTACAATGATGTGTGTTTTTTTAATTTTTTTTAATTTTATTTATTTTTATAAGGAATTTTACTTTTGACTTGTAATGACAGACACAAAAATAAAAAAAAACACATATCATTGTAAAATCAATACATTCATCGCTTCGTTCAGAATCTAAAAACTAAAAAAAGTGGAAACTGAAAATATTCGTAGGTAAACAGTTCAAATATATCAAAATATTTTGAAAATTTATTGTGTAGAGAAAATGATAATATAAACAACCAGTGAAAATGTCATGTATCTACGGTAATTTGTTTTAAAGTTATACATCAAAAACCAAAACCGATTTTGCGTAAAAATTCCCGTTTTTTTAAATTTTTTTTCTGTTTTTCTCGGTGCTTTTGAAAATGACAACAACTATATTCACTTTCCTATCAATAAAGATGCTGAAGTTGAAAATCGAAGCATTATTTCGACTTCTTATCGTGTACACAGACACAAAAACAATTTTAAAAATTTAAAAATTTAAAAAAACACACATCATTGTAAAATCACTACAATTATCACTCCCACTCAGAATCTAAAAGCTAAATATTGATAATGTCTATACAATATAGATAAAAACGAATCAAAATATTTTTAATCATTTATCATGCATATAAAATAATAAATTAAACATTTGGTAAACATTTTAAATTGAATTGGTTATTACTTATTAGTTTATAAATTGGAATAATGATTAAAAAAATCGTTCTTTGAGAAATCGGGTGAATATTTGCAAATAATGCTCATAAAAAATTAATTTGATTTTCCGATAAACTTTTTTTTTGTTTAATGTAGGTCGTAGAATAACTTATTAGGAATCTTGTATTCAATTTCCAATTTTTTTGATTAAGTAAAAAGTTTACTATCGATAAAATAGTCAAAATATTTTGAAAATTTGATGGTGTATAGAAAATGCTGGTATAAACCATTCGTTAAAAATTGCATGTATCTATACATTTTTATTACATTTATACGGTTATTTTTTAGAGTTACACTAAAAACCAAAATCGATTTTGCCTAAATCTGATGTACCTATTCCCGTTTTTTATTAATTTTTTTATGTGTTTCCTTCACTTTTAAAAAGCCAATTTATGTGTCACATAATTTTTCTATGCATACGGACATAAGACTTCTGAATATTTATAATTTTGGACTTTTGAATGTATCAACTATTAATTGTTACTGAAGTTTAAAATCAAAGCATTATATTTTGACTAATTTCCGTGCCAAGACACACCAAAAAAAACACACACATCAATTTATAAAATCAATACATCGCTCCAATCAGAATCTAAAATAGTTTAAGCAATAGGTTTTAATTATTAATTATTTTAGATCATGAGTATTGATGAAAAAATCATTGAGATGGTTCGCTCTCACGAATATAGAGCCTTATTTCAAATTAAAATTAAAATATGGACAATGCCATCAAAGACATTCTTTGGAATTTTACTGCACATGAAATACAAGTGACAGATACTTTATTCAAATTATAAATTAAAAACATTATAATAATTAAAGGTTTTGGAAATTGAAAACAGATACAAATATACGATATTACAACCGTCCTATATTTCCTTTTAATAACATTATTTTATACATTAAAACTAATATGAGTGCAATTTATTTTAAGTCATGCAGTAGACAATATAATAATTAGCCATATTTATATTTAATATAAATATTTTTATATTTTCTCATTTTGCAATGTTGTCTACTGGATTCAGCTGAGTAATTGAAAAGCTGCATAGTATTATACAGTTTTCGAGCTGCAAATGCTGCTCGCCCAGCACCGCCACCTTGCATGGGTATATTTATTTAATATAGTCCACGACTCGCGCGTGGCAACATCATTATCGTCGAAAATATTACAATACGGTAGCGTGCCGAAAAATCCCCCCCCCCCCGCCAACCAGAAGGTTTACCCAACCGAACCACCCCAGCAGGGCCAATACTGCAACACTTCTCCTCCTCTGCAGTAACGCGCGCCCGCGCCATCCATCGTTTGACGTTGTGCGAGCTTATAATATTATGTGTACCTACCGACGATGTACTATATTATACGTATATACAATATACATATATAGTACCTACTTTCGTTGTTACGTTCGTGCGGGGCCCGGGGTGAGTCTATATAAACGTCACGCTGCGGTGGGTTTTTCGACAAATTTTAACCGGGATGGAAAAACCAAGTAACTACGTCCTAAACCCATAGATATATACATGATATTTTATTAACCGGGCTGTGCGAACGTTTAATGTAATAAAAAAAAAACCCGGGATGTGCACTAAAAATGCCAACATTATAGTATCAAAGTTATGCAAAGTAAACTCGACAAAATATAAATTCACAATAAATTATAGTTATGACCTGAAATGTACCCTAAAAATAATATTATGTATATCATTTTTTAAATGTGTTATGAAAAAAAAATATATAAAATATAAGCTTCATAAAAAAAATGTACTTAACTATATAAGGTATGTTGTTTGAAATAAATTATGCAAAACAAACATTTTAAGTAGGTAATAAAATGTCATGATAAAATATTATGTATTTGTTAAAAACGGCAAATCCATGATTTTTTTTCCTCAAAACGCCCAATTAAAACGTACAAAATAGTTATCTAAGCAGGTAAGTATGCATTTATAGGATCTAGAGAGTCTATAAACGATATTCAAAAATATGAAAATACCATTTCGTATTTAGAACAGCTGTACTCACTTACATCTCACTTATTTTTAATTCTGAATGAAGATCAACAATATGCAAAGTAATTTGATATCATAATATATTATAATATTATAACAAGAGGTGTCACTAAACAGTGTTCGCCGTTAGGGGAGTGGTATAGGGAAGGTAGGTATAAGTATAAGTATACCTATACTGTTCTCCGAAAACGCTTTACTATAAATCAATATTATTGCGTCTGCTCATTTTAACCTCGTGAGTTCGCTCCTCCCTAATATACAGGTAACTACGCATTTTACTTGTTGATACTTACATGCACATATATAGCTACGACTATACAGTATACGTATATTGTATTTATTACTATTATATTATACAACTGCTACACAAATAGTATTATATGGTTAGGGGTACTGCAATAGCACTATAGCAGCGTGTTAAATATATACAGGATGATTCGCCAAGCACGCTCGTCCCAATATTCGATTTTTTCTCTAATAGTGCATTTATTTAAATCCTTATTTTTTAAATTATCAAGTAAACTTAATGACACTCAATGACCAATAATCATATAGGTATTAAATTATTTAGATTTTATTTAGGTACCATTTTTTTAGGAGTGTCATAGGCTGAAACAAACTTCTTTTTTTTCTGTATAAATTGTTAAACTGGAGATTTCGTTGAAAATATTGATGTAATATCTAAATCAAAATTCAAATGAGTATTTTGAGGGTTGTAAAAACGTATAAATGCATCAAGGTACAAACTAACTACAATAATCAGTACCCATAAAGCGTATCTGCGATTTCTTTCACAGGGGCGTAGGTATATCAAGATTTTAATAAACATATTTAGTAGGTACCTACACACATATATTCATATTATTATATACATGTTGTACTGCGTAGGTAACCACATTTGGTCACAGGGGAGGGGGAGATTCCATAAGGATACTTGATAATATATTAGACATTAATAGTCCTTAAAATGGTTTTATAAAAATATAAAATATATTATGTAATATTGAATCTAGTATTCATTGCACATAAAAAATATAAAATGCTAATAGATTAATATTAAATTAATATTTATTATAATTTTCAAATCATCATAACCCCCAACTTCCAAACCTCCATTACTTATCATGGATCTATATCAATTATTATCCTTAGAATACAAAGTTATACGTCAATAACTCAATAACGACTTGTTTGAACTTCGAATTCCATTTTAGATAGGTACATCAAATTCCAAAAATCAGAATTTGAATAAATTTATCATTAAAAGAAAATATGGTGGGCGAGGAGCATGCTTGGTGAAACACCCTGTTTACAGTAAAGCCATATATTATGTATGTACCATGTAGGTACACAATTATTGAACTGCGCGTGTCACATATATTTGCGCATTTATATATTGGTGTACGAAGACTTGAATTTCTGGTATTGGTATTCGTATTTACTGCTCACAAAGTATATTTTTGGACCACAATTAATATATTTGTGCGCCTCCTCCTCCTTTTACAATAGATAATATTATAATATCAATATAATTCAATATATCTCTGAGCATAATTTTATATTGTTAAGTTATGTTTTTTGAGAAGTATTAAATATATTGATAATGACGATAATGTATTAAAATGTATTACATATATTGAAAAAACTTGAACAGTTGAACTACACAAAAATATTTTTTCTTTAGCACGCTAATCGAAATATTTAAATATAATAGGTAAAGTTTTTTTTGAAATTTAATTTTTAAACTTCCTACTATTTGTTAATACTATAATACCAATACGTATGTTTAAGTGTATGTCAGCGCTCTATTTGTTTTCTCTCTCTGACCTATGCGCAACATAGAAAGTTTGCGTGCGCTGTGCAGCATAAGTACATTTTTTAATCTAACTAGAATAGTGACACAACAGAACAGTGAAGCCTAATTTTTAACCACACTAGAATAATATAGTTATTATAATTAGTTTGAAGTCTGAAAAAAGTGGGGCGAGATATTTAAGCTTTATTGTGCTGTTTCCAAGAACAAAAATAAAAGTATTTACCTAGTTACCTAGGTATGTCCAATAAATTTATAAATATTTCAATTAAAAATATCTAAAGAATATAAAAATTAAAAACTATACTATTAATTTATTTTCGGGTATATATATTAGGTTTATAATTGTAAAAAATAAATATATAATATATACATAATATATATATTATATATATCAATGACAATTTTATTATTTATATAATGAAAATGAAAAGCTGTTAGTTTATCACCGAATCACTCGAGAACAGTTAGACCAATTATTGGCTCATTTTAGTCTAAAAGATGTTTTTACGGAAAGAAAATTGGAAAATTTGGGAAGAACTGAAAGGCCTTTTTTCAATGAGATTTTTGTGTATAAATGGTTGCCAGGGCATTGGCTAATTAGTAAAAATTAGTATTTTTATCTGTGTAAATGGTTGCCATAGGTTAGGTACCTACATATTATTATAATATAATTGATGGGTATTTTTGGTACTGTTAGGAACCAATAAACGATTAAGTGAGTTGAGAGGTACCTCTTTATTGTAAACTAACTAATATAAACGCATAAACAAGAAATAAATCTTTGAAGAAGTATCTAAGGGGGTTATTATCACCATATTATTATTTATTTATATATATTGTATACCTATTAGATGAGCAGTTAGCTCAATGTATAATGTGGATAACAGATATTCTGGACTAGGTTCTGTCTGAGGCAAATTGTCTCTGCTCCATGGTTTATCACAAATAACAATCTCCACAAAGATCTAAATATTCCATCGCTCTCTCAATTAACAAAGTCTCACTATGTCTCCTTTCATTCCAAGTTAATCCAACACTACAATCCATTAATAAAACGCATATCTTTTCTAACAATCCCTGATAACCCCCAGAGTCGTTTAAAACGCTCCTGGCCTAGAGACCTTCTAACTTAATCTGTCGGGTGGCACTACTAAGTGCCCTCCCCCATCTGTTATTCTCGATATGTAAATACTGTATCTAAATTACTTATTGTACTAAATTGTTGTATAGATTGTAATTATATTTTAAATAAAAAAAAAAAAACTTATATATTATATTTCTTATATTAATGACTAATGTGTTTAATAAAATACAATTGTAGGCAAATTATAAAGTAAACGTAAATATTTCTTTTGTCAAGTTATTCATATTATGGTATGTTTGTACTTAAAAAAATGTAATGCATTACTTATTGTCAAATATTCTAGACCAGTGGTTCTCAACCAGTGTGCCCCGGCACAATACTGTGCCGCAAGATCGACTAGGTGTGCCACGAGAAATGTCTGATATGTGGGATTATGCTGTTGAAAATACCAATTTTTATAAAACTGTGGCAATTAAATGTCAATTAATTGTGCAGATAAGACCGCGATGCATATGTAAGCGCATAGCGATGAGTGATGACTAATTTTCTCGCATTAGGGCCGTCATTAGAGGGGGGGTGAGCAGGGCCCAGACCCTGGGCTTCACGCTTTTTGCTTACATTTGGATGCATGGCGTTTAAAAAATGTGATAAAATTGATTTAAAATTTGGACCTTGAAAATCCTAAGAACGGCCCATGGTTGCTTCGCATGGTTGCCAAAGTTATTGTTGTTGTTGTCGAGCGTGCGTGAGTGTGTCGTGAAAACTTGTGATATAAAATAGTGTGCCGTGAACCAAAAAAGGTTGAGAACCACTGTCCACTGCTCTAGACAGTCTACAAACACCACATGTTGCATCAGCTGAACTCTTAAGTTTTTGAACTTTTGTAGAAGATGTCTTAGCAATTCTGATTTGAGTTAGAATTCAATAATGTATACAAAATAGGTCAAAACCTATGAAAAAAGTGTCTTCAAAGTATGAAAAAAGAAAGTTATAATTAATGTGTTTTATTATTATTTTATTTGGATTTTTGAATAGTATGTATATTGTATAAGATTTGATATATATTTTATCTAAAAAAATACACTTGAAGAGTTTATTAATAAATTATGAAAATTATTTCTTAAATTATTTATACACAATATTACACATATACCCAATATTCAATATTATATTATATTATATGTTTATATATTATACTTAAGGCGATTTATTTAACATAAGATATTTATTATTTAAAAAACTATTAACATAATTGATAATACTTATTTTACAACATTTCAATTCATTAAAAACATTTTTCTTGAAATCTATTGTATAGGTATACATTTAGTTGTTATTTTATTAAAATCTATTATATGAAGGTATATAATATAAGTAATTAATTGATAAAATTTATATTTTACTATCCACAGTAGATGTATTTATTCTGAGAAAAATATGTAGATTGATTTGTAGATATATAAAATAATTTTGATATGGTTAATTTAAATATTTATTAAATGAAAATTAGTCTGCAAAATTATAGTCTACTAAAAAATTAAGTGTTTTTTAAAATTTGCGACATTTTACCAGCAAGCCAACCATTTTTTTATTTTCTAAAAAACTATTTGTCCTCAAAAATTAAAAATTACGCAAATTATCCGCAAATAATGATATAATAAAAAGTAAAGTAAATGATTTTTTAATTTGCTAAAAAACTAGTTGTCCGCAAAAAAATGACGGGGACGTCGTGATTTTGGAACATTGACGACAGAAAATCTGGTAGAAAATGACGGTAACTTTAGAGCTTTAACGCGATTTCATATAAATTCAGCATAACTATCTGGTGATGAATCTTACCAATTAGCTAAAACAAATTGTGAAAAAATGAACTGTATACAATCTGGAAAATCTGCAAAACGAAATTATCAGTTCTTGTCATAAAATTATTTTTTCTATAATCAGTAATGAAGTCAATAATAGTAAATGCTTTTCGGTAATAGCAGACGAAACGGCAGATATGGCTGGCAGGTATTGAGCACGTCTCACTTTGTGTCCGTTACTTTGATTTTAAAACAAAAATAGTAAAAGAGGAATTTTTAAAATTTGTACCTGTCATGGACTAAGTGGAATCGCATTTGCAAGTACAATTATTAAAGAACTAACCGACATGAAAATGTATATGCAATATCTCGAGGACAAGGTTACGACGGAGCTGCATCGATGAGTGGATGATTCAGTCATGCATAAAAAAAAGAATATAAAACAGCTATACATAAAAGCTATATATAACCATTGCAGTTTACAAATTTTAAATTTGGCTGTTTCTTATGCTTGTGATTTACAAGGTTTCGAAATACTATGGGCACAATCGAAAAGGTTTTCGTATTTTTAAATACTCTAAAGAGGCAAGCAGAATTTTCAAAATATGTCAGGGAATTGAATCAAGAACACTCATAAAGAAAAACTAAAGCGATTGTGTTCGACAAGATGGGTTGAAAGGCACGACTCAGTAGAAGTGTTTGACCAATTTATTCCGGCTGTACATTCGTGGTTAGAAGAGATGATTAGTTGGACAACTTGGACAATGGACAATGGACATACATCGAAACATCAACTAATTTCATATGTTATTATTGTCTCCAAATAATGTGAATTTAATGTTGGTATTATTGTATTAAAAATATATATTTCAGTACACAGTATCGTTATGCATATATTTACAAAAACCTAATATAGATCTTATTCAAGCTCTCGGGTACGTTAATAATGTTGTACGTTAAATACATTCAGTTAGGAATAACGCTGACGAAGAATTTTCGGTATATGGTCACATCCCCGTTAGACTAATTTTCCCGACTTATTTTACCAATAATCATAGCCGGTGGTGTGTAATGATAATAATTGATAATGTATAACGTGATGTAATAATATTATTATATTTACTGAAAAAGTGTAAAGTAAACACTAAACTGATAAATTAATAAATCTATGTATATACAAAGTTGGGTTTGATTTCAAATCATTTTTTTAAAGATTTTGCCAAGCTCTGTTACTATATATATATATATATTATAGAATAATTTAATTTCCTGCATATGAATTTTCCTATGAAATACTGTTCCAGTTTTTTTTGGTTCCTATTGTAATATATCGTTCATGTTTAAAGAAAAGGCTCCACCAACAGGCTACAACCAAAGAACAATATAGAAGTGAAACTCGATCAGCTATTTCAATTAAAGTGAATTGAACGGGGATATGTCTGACGGGGAAATTAACCGAACGGGGAAACGGTGATGGGGCTGTGACCTACTACCGAATTTTCAAAGTAAACCAAATGATTTAAGGTTTTGAGATAAAAAATGCCTAGAATTACAAAAAGACACTTATAGGATACTCCCAGTAATAATAATGCCCAAGATTATTTTTAAGTTTCTTTATTTATACCTTTTTTAGATTCATTTATAAGTCAGTTAAATGAAAGATTTATTAAACATAAAGAAATTATTCGAGGATTTCAAATGCTTTTTCCAATTGCTCTTCTTACTGAAAAACAAGAAATATTATTCAACTATTTGGTGGAATTTTATGCAAACGATTTGGAAGATTTATTAAAAATGTTATCTGAAGTAAAAATTTGACATCATCAAGTTTTTAAGCTATAGCTGAAAACCAACTTAAAAATGGTTACTGTTATTGAAGTAATCAGTAATTGTAATAAAAATCTATATCCCAACGTTTATAAGCTACTGACAATTCTTGTGACATCTTGTGGAGCTGAGAGGTAATTTTCAACTTTATAAAGAATCAAAACATACCTCAGAAACTCAATAGCAGATAATAGACTAAATGGATTAGCAGCATTGGATATTCACCACAAAAACAAAGTTGATACAGATGACGTCATAAAAGAGTAAACTAAGAGAAAAAGACGATTAGATTTTGTAATTTAAAATTTGTAATATTGTAATATGACTAATATGTATAATATTTTTGTAAAATACCTTAACATTTGACAACTACCAAAATGATATGTGATTTTTATATAAATATATAGGGTATACATTTTTCAATGAATATTAAATAGTAGTCATCTAAAATTTGGGGAACTACTGTATACGCTACCGGTGGACACCCCCTTGAAAAAATCCTGGTTGAGCCACTGATTATGTGCAACCTAAATGTTTTAATTTAATTGATATCTACTTAATTCTAAATTAAAATTATAATAAATTAGTAATATTAGCTAGTATAGAACTTGTTTATAAATGTTTGTATTTGATGAAGTGGGGTAATCTAATACAAATAATTTAGCTTAACACTAACAGTTTATTTACGATTTACTATAAAAAAAAGATTATTTAAAGCATGGCCGCATGGTTGTAGCCATATGTAAGAATATAATAGGGGAAAGTAAAAGAAAGTCAATAATTTTACTGGTATAGCAATTCCTTAACCTAAAAAGAGATAATAATATAAAATAGATATACAGTTAATAGATTATTTTCTCTAAGTATTAAACATGTTTTATAAGAAATTAAAGTTCTGTTGCTAGGAGGAGGTATCATTTCAGCTGAAAGTGTATCTAGTGGTTCAATCCCCTTTTGAGTTTACTTTATACTAATCACATTGCAGGACTAAACTGCTCCTTATCCAACTTCATTTGTCTATTAATATCACAAACACTCCTAGAATATTCATAATTAATAAAATTAATATCTATAATATTATGATTTAATTTCTATAAATTACCATATTTGTAGTAATATAGGAATTATAGTCCTGAGACATAACCATCCTCATCAGCATCAGATTCCAAAAACTTAGAATCACAATGGGCTTCATATTCTACAGTACCCATCTTCACTACCTATGTAGCTAATAATGGCACCACACCAATATATGGAGTAATTGGTCCCTAAACATTGTTTTAAATGCAATATTAATATAATATTATCACATAGAAAATCATAATTAATAGAGAAACAGCATATTCAAAGTAGGTATTAAACATATTTTTAAAGATATTAATTTTAATGAATATATTGCTCGCCGCAGTTAAGAAGGTCGTACCTCTAATTTCACAATTTTTTTTTTCAAGTTGTCATTACTGTTTTTGTGTAGTTCCCGTGAATTATAGTAGTATATAATATAGAGTATATATATATATAAATATATTATATAGTAGTAATCTGAAATTTGGGGAACTATTGTATACGCTACTGGTGCACACCTCCCTTGAAAAAATCCTGATTGCGCCACTGATTAGTATGTTAATATGTATTATTAATTTTATTTATATAAACACTTAAAGCTCCAGAAATAACTACAGAACCGTTATTAAAAATATTGAAAACGGAAGTGTTCAACATTTTAATAGCATACAATTATTGGAATTGGATAGCTTATTGAGTAATGATGATAATGATTACCCCTAGATTTCACAAAAACGACCACCATGCGCGCACCAGTCAAACTCTAGTTTCACTGGCTGTACTATAGTAGTATATATTATAATATATATAATTAAAATATATTTTATTTTATTTTCTATTATAGACTAATGACAAATCAGCCAACTCAAGGGCTACGCACTTTTACTTATGATAATATTTCTTTATAAACAGTTATTGAATGACACCAAATACGCTGTAGTTTTATTTTATTGATATAATAAAGTTAGTCTCAAGTTCTAATGTGAACAAATAAACACTACAATCACTGGAATTTTTTTTTGGTAGTTATAGTAATAATATTTTTCATAACTATAGTATAGTTTATTATATACCTATAATTTGTTAATACTTTTTATATTGAATCTGTGTTGATCATATTCTTAAATTTTTTAAGGGGAAGTCTAGAAATTGTGCACTACTATATTTATTAGTGCTTGGAAAGTTGTTAAAAAGGAACTAAATCGTTTCTCGTTCCTGGATTAAAGTTGTATGTTAATGCTAATGCTCATTTATTTAAAATTATAATATTATTGTATTTATAAATAGGAGTATAAGAATCACTATTGAACTGATCTAGCAGAGATATTGAACAAGAATTTGGTATGTATACATCTAGCGTAAATGGCTGATAATAAATTAATATTACGTTATCACTTATCAGACTAAATATAAAAATATAACCAATCAGATTTACGCGCATGCGCACAAACAGTCGGGGCTCTAGATTATTTTGGCTTCAAGAATAAGCTTGATGGCTACATCCATAGTATATGATCTAGAACAACTTGTGATTTTAACCAGCTTAAGGAAAATAGAAACTTTATTTAATTCAATATACATTTTGTAATAATTTATTTTTGTTTTATAATAATTAATAATTTACAGTGGACTCTGATTTGGATGGACATCTGCCTCTAGAAACAGAAACTAATCAGAACATGGGCATGAACATGTTATTAAATAGACTGAAAGTAAACAGAAAAGAAAAGATTACCCCAAACTGTAAGAAATAGTATAATGATGCATTGGAGCCGTGAAGCTAAAACGAAGAGTAGAGGGTTTAGAAAAATAGCATAAAAGTACTAGATGTTAACTAAATTTGGCAAATCGTTTTACAAGTGACACTTTTACTACTCAAATAATAGAAAAAGTTAGCTCAGGCACTTTCAATTTCATTATGAGCTAAATGAAAATTCAGTAAAAGAAACCTCAAGATAAAAGATATAATTTAGATGAAAAAATTATGGCCCTTTCAATGTTTAAAAATTCTCCTTAAAGGTACAAATTTTGAGATACTTGACTACAAATTGTACCCATAGGTATCTTTGTTTAAAAACCATTAATATTATTATTTAATAATTAACATTAACTTGCGTACATTTGGGTGTGTTAAATGTCGAAAATTAAATAAACAATAATTTAAGGCAGTGAGCAAATAGTTATAACCAGTAGTACAGTTACAAAATTTAACCTATTAAAATTGATTAAGTATTGGTAATATGGGAAGAAGCATGCCAGCTTTTATTTGCTAGTCAACCAGGTTCTAAATCAGGTGAAGTGGAGTACAAAAAAAGGAAAAACAATTGAAAATCTATTTAAAAAAAAAGAAAGCTTATAAACTATGTTGATACTGTTGCAGTGAGATATGTTATTCTGTGAATAAATATAACACTTTATCTATACCATGTATCTTAAGTAAAATTATTGAAGAAGAGCAAAGGATATGATGCCTATATAGAGAGCAAAATGTGTTTAGAATAGAAAAAATCAAGTAAAAGATCAAGTAGAAATTGACATTAATATAATAAATCTCATATATTAAAAAAACAAAATTAATTTATTCTAAATGTTGGATGTTTCTTTCTCTTAAGTTGTTTGGGAAATTAATATTATTCAAAAAGAAATATAGTTAATGAATGTGAACTTATAGAATTATTATTTTTAATTATTCAATAAAACTAAAGATGAACCAGAAAACAGTTTTTGGCATGAAGTTAGAAATTATCTAATATCAGCTAGTATAAAAGCACAAAAAATTAATTCTTGTAAGAATTTTTCTGTTGAACATCAAAATAACCTTGCAATATCTCTATTAAAATATGAAAAAGTATTAGTATACCAAGGTAAAAACGATGTTGTTTATGGGGAAAGGTATGAAGAAGAAGCTGTAGTCATATTATACATTTTATGGTGCAACAATTTTAAAATGTGGTATTATCATTCCTGTTCAAAAATCATGGCTTTGTGTCATCAGATAGTATTGTAACAGAAAAAAATCAAAATGTAAGTTTTAGAAATAAAATGCGCTTAATAATGCAAGTCTAAACTAATAGTTGATCGTAAAAATAGAATTTGTAATGTTATATATTCAAAATATGAAAACAATAAAATAGTTCTCGAGCCAAGTCATCAATATTTTACCCAGTGCCAGATATCAATGTACTGTACAGGATTAGAACAATGTGATTTATTTGTTTACAACAAAATTGAACCATTAACTATAACTATAGAAAGAGATGTTTCTTTCTTAAAATCATTAATAGTAAGACTAGAATTCTTCTAATTTACTTTTTATTTGCCATATCTTCCTTTTAAGTAATTATTTATAATATCTTATAGCCATATTTTCTTTAAAATTCATTTATTCATATTATATTAAATAACTATCAGTAAAAAAAAGCATTTCAATATTAATTTTTGTTTAATTGTATTAAAGTACATAATATTATATTACATTATGTAAACAATTTTTAATTTTTATTATTTTATTAAGCTTACATTATATTTTGTTTTTATACATTAAAAGTTCATTGATTAAATACAAAAATAACTATTTATCATTTACTATAGGATTTTGCAAATTTGTCAACACACAACAAACGTGTATTACTTCATCAACATGTGGTACCAAATCTATAGTAATATTATTAAAAAACCCTTTCTATGTAATTGAGCACACTAGCAACGGTATATGTTTATAATACTTTATCCTCATAAAAGTGACCATTGTGAAGAATAGGTGGTACAACGAGAATACTTTTTGAACCTACCAAGCCTACTTTGATGCCATGGAAGCCCTTATCTGCCAGGACTTCATCTCCTAATTTTGATAAGAATCCTCTGTTATTAGTAATAAATGAATCACTAGTTCTACCAGCCATATGACTTGGACAGAAAACAGATGAAACCACTAGGATTTATAGCCACCACCACTTTAACAATATAAGCGTTTTTGTACCGTGGAAACATGTAAATTCTTTGTTCAACAGTGCTAGCTGCTCTGTTTTAATTTCAGGACAATCAATTATGCACCAAAAATCGACTATTTTTATATGTATTATTACAATTAATTATACAGCACATATGTACGTGTGGTTACTCATTGCTACAATTTATTATTAACAATAATTGTAAAATCAATGAATTAAGAATAATTAAGTAAATGTTAAATCTTAGATGTCGAAACTAAAACAAAAAGTAAATTTCAATAATGACTTATTATTTTTATGATTATTATAAATCAGATGATAGTAAAAGAACTTAAAATATATCAACCAGAGAGCACTAACATTTACATACACGATACCTATAGGGGTTGTTAATACTTTCTGAAATAATGAGGATATAATATTTAATATAATATAATATAATATCCTAAGAATTGAAAATTGTTAAAAAAAATTACAAATGGTGACAAAACCTGTTTTTTTTTCATTTCTTGAAATTTAATACATTTAAGACCATAAAATAAATAGTACCTATATTATGAATAATTGTAAGATACATTACGTGAATAAATACCTAGGGGTAAATATTTATTTATTATATTAAAATATAACTTTTGTTTCAAATTAATCAGTAAAAAATGTTATATTGTATGTACTAATAAAATTGTATTACTAGATGTGTTTGTGAAAGAATAAATGATTTTTTGAGTAAAGCAATGTATCATCAATGGAAATAGTTATGTCTATTTAGCCAATATTTAGATCTTCTTTTGATAGTGGCAAATGTTCATTTTCAATTATCTTAAACAAAAAAAAACAAAATACAGTGGATAATAAATAATTGTTATGGTACCTAATGAATAAACAAATAATAAGTTCTATATAATCACCAATTTTGAACCATTTCTTAATTGAACTGCTGTGTGTCTACCAGGTTTAAGCCTTAAACCAGTATTCTCACTTATATGCTTACAGATATTTGACATCCATTGAATAATACGAGCTTTGGAACACATGTATGAAATATCTCTTAACTCGTGGTACTACAAATAAACATACATTTTAAAAATAAATTGGGGAATTAACCCTACTGTATGGTAGATTTTGAGTGTATCTAGGTCACTGATGTGTGAAATATGAATTTAATGATAAATCATAAAATAATATTTGTAATGTATAACAAATAATTGTATGTATATTAAACAAAACATAAATGGTTTTTATTTGAATGGGAATCATGTTTTAAGAGGACGCTACACCCGCATGTGTTGAATCCGTCTCACAAATGTACAACTAGCAAAAACTGTTATGAGCGGGATAGAACTGAGAAGGTTACAGTTATAACTAAGATACGTGATTTTCACCACATAAAAAGGAGAGCTTTGGCTGTGCGACGTGTTTTTATTTTTTTGATCACTTATATGAAAAAAAAAGTGCTTACTGTTATAGAACCATTATTGCTTGTTAATCAAACTTGAAAAACGTTTTTCATATAAATGATATCAAAAAAATAAAAACACGTTGCACAGCCAAAGCTCTTCTTTTTATGTGGTGAAAATCTCGTTTTTTAGTTATGACTGTAACCTTCTCAGTTCTTTCCCGCTCAAAACTGTTTTTGCTATGTTGTACATTTGTAAGACGGAGACAACACATGCAGGAGTAGCGTCGCCTTAAGTATTTTTACTATACTATAATATGTATATATAATTTTTAATATATTATTTAAGAATAAAATAATTAGGTATTTGTAACTAGTTTAAAACTGTGGATCAAACTAGGTTTAAATCAAAAACATACATAATTTTTAAGATATTGTAGAATACATACCTTACAACCCAGACCATATCCATACATATCAGATTCTAAAATATCATTAACTGAGTTTCCTGATCTTAAATTTTGTGTATCCAAGTTAAGATTTATTTTTTTTTTTATTTCAAATAATAATCTTTCAACACTTCCTATTTTGAATATTGACTTAGAACGTTCATCATCAACTATAAAATATGATAAATATGTCAATAATTATATAAGTAGGTAGGTTAGATCAATATAAAAAAAAAAAGTAAACTTAATAACTATAATATAAAAAAAAAAAGTTAACTTAATAACTATAATTTGTTTTACCGTGTAAAATATTCGTAGTTATATTATTATTTATATAATTATATATTAAACTTTTAAATAAACATTAAAAATTAAATAAATTAGTGTTATCCACACTAATTTATTCTAACTAAACTATATGTATGTAATTTTGAAGTAGGACTTTTTAAAACACTGGACATTATTTTAAAGAAATTAGAATATTTCCATTTCAAGAAACTGAATTTATTAATTAATTTTATTTATTTATGCTTAAGATCAATCATCTACAAAAATGTTATCAACAAATTAATTTGTTTCAGATTTAACAGTTGTAGAGGATGCATGAGTTGTACAGGCATTTATTGTCTCCGTTTCACAAGTGCATAACATACCAAATTTACGCTCAGGAGATCACGTCTAACTCTTTAAGCTCGTTAGTGTAAAAATTAGAGTGAATCGACATATTAAGAAACATAATAGTAAGAACAATTTGGTTTGTACGTGGGTTTTTTTTTTTACAATAGTTCAATTTTTTAGCAAGTCTATAATATAGTAAAAATTTAAAATGCTCATAACTCACTAAAAACTAAATTATTGAAAAAAAACCCACATAAACACAGATAATGTTCTTACCATCAAGTTTCATAATAGGATTCACTCTAATTTTAAATAAATGAAGCTAAAAGAGATCTGCTGAAAGTATGCAGCATTTGGTTAGTTACACACTTTTAAGACGAAGACAACAAATGTCAGAGTAGCTTCCTCTTAAGTGGAGCAGACTAAACTGTGCATGAAGTGGCCACATAGTATTCTGTAAGAATGGTAATAAATGTATATTGATTGTGTTATATTAACTTGATTTACCACTTGGGTAAGCTGTGGAGTATAGTCTTTCCAAGCTATTTTTAGTGTTCATCATATTCGTACCAATTTCTGACTCCATAGTGAATAAATATGGTAAGTCCAATGTGCCCTCTTTTAAATCTGCATGATTGATTATTCCATCCTAAAATAATATCATTAAAAGTTGACACATTTATTAATAATTATTGTATTTACATTTAAAAATGTTGAAAATTCCAATATTATTTGTTGATAATCATCCGGGTGTTCATCAAAACACAAAATACGATGAAATCTGTCGGAAAATTGTCTCATACTTCCAGCAAAACCTCTTGGGTAAATTTTAGCTAAAAACAATGAACAATTTATTAATTTATAGGCCCTCTAGTATATGTAGTATATAATTGTAATATTTAAGTATAAATATATTTAAGAAAAACTTAGTTTTCATGGTGTTTGAATTCAATAACACAATAAAACTAAAACAATATTATGTCCATGTTCTCATTTATTTTTACTTTTTAACAACTCAACGGCATAATTTAAAATAACTTAGGAATTTTTAATTTTAACACTAATAGTTAGCTGAGATATAATTAAATAATTGTGAATGTTTGAAGCGTCGGAAAGACACAATCAACTAAGAAAGCAAATTGAAGTGCTTATTTTCAGTAATATATTTATTTTTGATATGATTAGAATCAACAATGATTGTAAAACAAATTTTTCTATTTATATATTATTTTATTATTTTCCAGTAGAATAATTTTAATAGAATTAAAAAAAAAACAACTCTTCAAGGATTTGTTACGATAATTTTGGAATATTTTTACATGATTCTCGATGGTCACTTCTATTAATGAAATATTATTTACATACAGAAATGACACAGATAACATAAAAAATACAATAAAATAATATTTAAAACATTCACTTTAAGTAACATATGATGAAAAATCTTGATACCGATCTATAGAGAAATATTCAATTTTAATATTAACCAATGCTAGGGGACCTATATGAATACTACTATATTATTTTAAATACTTACAAATACCAATAACCTGATGATATGTGCGAGATATACCATCTATTAAACTAAATTCTAATGCTGCTATTTCAGCAGGAAAATAATACCGTTCTTCGCCATGAGTATGACAATTAATGTGCAACAAAATAAACTTTTTCTTAAATAATTCTGAAAAATTAAAATAATTTTTAAATTTACATTAATATAAATAAGTACTAATTGTAAGATGCATCTCTTTCATATTATAATGATAGTTTGGAAATTCTTTGTAAATGCATTGTATATTTTAATATATTTTTAATGCACATAAATGAATGTAGTTTTAATTTAATTTATAAACAGTAAGTCCACCAAAACATTCTACTTCTCGTTCAGATAACATTGGATTTAATTGCAACTTTTGTGACAAGCTAAAAGTGGTGCCAACTTCACATTTATAGTGACATTTAAAATTACCAACCATCTTAGTATTAGCATGCCCAGTACATGTTTTTAAAATAACAACATCATTTTTGATAAGTACTATATTTTTGTATTTTATAAGTAATTTTTCTTCAATAACTAGGCAATTAAAATCAAAACTGACTAATTGGGAACCAACTCAGATTTAAAAAATCATTTTTTCTAGTGTTAACCATTTAAAATGTTTCTATTAGGTACAGTCAATCTAACTTATCTTGTCAAAAAAATCAGATTCAATCCAATGTGATATGGCTGAGAAATTGTGTCTTCAATAAATTGGTGAACAGACTTTTATCATTTAATTATAATTAATAGAATGTAGCCTCAAATCAATATGATAGTTCTTACCCTCATTATCAGATATACGTCCAAACATCTCGGCTAAATATTTCTGCATAATCCAAAAATCATGGCTATTATTCTGCATATCACTAATGTGTTTCAACGGCTTTTTTTGTACTTGAGTAGAATTATATTTATTAGCAAGAACTTTGTACTTATCTTTTTCATCATCAGTCAATGTCTAAAAAACAATAATTGTTGAAATTAACTTTAATAAAAGTAAAAACCCATACCATACTAGGAGTGGCCAAACTTTAATTAAATAGTAAATTATAATTTATAACTAAAGCAATTTGATGTTATTGCCATAGGATTGGTAGGGGTATAATAAAAATATGATTTTTTTTAATAGTGTAAAGATTATGTTTAAAAAGCTTGAACACTCCTGACTTATACTATAGATTTAATTTAAAGATTACTTACATTCCATATGGGTGATAATTTAGTAGTTAATTCTAAAAAACTAGGAGCTTTATTTCCTTTTTTAATTTCTTCATTTCTATGACAAGTTATGAAAACAAAAAATGCAGATTTCTTGGGAGCCATATTTATCTCTAGAAAGACAAAAATAGTATGCTGAAATGGCCAGTGGTAAAATTAATTACAAATTAAGCTAACCTAGGGCTATGATAAAGTGTGTAACCTACCTAACCTAACGTAAATTGTAATATCAATTTAAATTAAAATAAATTAAGTATTAACTGGAATTCCCTCTACATCCTTTAAGCACAGTACCAACATTTTTTATACGTAAATATTTGAATTATATCTAATGGAGTTGCACCCTATGGCCAGGATTAGTGTTGCATTGCCTATTTTTGTTAGCAATAAATAGTCGTTAAACTTAAATTTACAGGTATTAGGTAAGACAATTGATTTTTATTTGGTAAAATAGTATAGCGATTTCAGATATTAAAAAGATTATAAAATAAAATTGTTCATGTTAAAAATTAAGAGGATTCATTGTCCGACCCATGCACAACATTGACAAAATGCAAAATGCTTTTTTTTTATGTTTTTGAGTGGTAAAAAACACCCAATACAAAAATTAAAGAGAATAATATTTTTGATGGTAGGACATATTAGAGGACGTATTGATTTGTTTCAAAACAATTTAATATCCACTTAAATTTACAATGTGATTTTTTTAACATGTTGAATATAGATTTAAATAATAATAAAACATACAACCGATATTTAAAACCTTTTAAATATTATCATTTTTAATTTTTGTAATAGGCTATTTTACTTTGAAATTACTCATAAATTATAAAAAAAGATTTTACATTAATGCATTTTATCTACTTTGCACTGACATCCTCTACTAAAAAATAAATATTGAAAATTGGTGTTGTTAAAAATAAATATTTATTTACTGTTACATATTTTTATATTTTAAGATTTCAGTAGTGTACATAAACAACTGTGCTTTACCCACAGAAATAATTAAATTTATTTTTATAAGACAGTTTAAATATAATTGTAATGTTGTATCTATTATAAGTACACATGTATGTCGCTACCCATTATTGTAATTTCATATACAAATCAAGTTATATTTAAAGACAATCACTTCACTTTTTTGAACTTTCACATTTTAATATCTGATTAAATACTAATATCTAAGGTCTAGACTCTAGACTGTAACACGGTGTTTCAGTTTTTTTTGGCTAATTTAGAACATTGCTAAACTTGGAACTAACAATAATTTGTTATAAAAAAAACGGTTTAGAAAATAATAACGTAAATTATTTACTCAGATTAAACCCTAACCAAACTAAAATCCTGCGTACGCTACATCACTGCACATTGTTGTTCTAAGATAAGTTATCAGACATGAAGAACTTCTTTCACATGACACTATGTTAGTCGGAAATTTAAAAACACCATACATGAAAATAAATCCTGATGGCTGATAATAATGATCACATAGGTACTGATGTCAACACATTTAAAAAAATTCAACATAACTATGAAATACCTAACTAATTCAGGACCGAAGTTTAACTAGAGCAGTTTAACAAAAGCTTTTCTTACTCTGCTTCATGTTACCAGATTTACATTATGCACCCCCAACAACATGTACCTACATCACGCAGTGAAATATTAATTACGTTTCCATCTTTAAACAGTACCTATAAATATATTATATAATTTGAATACTTTACCTTCAATAAATTCCAATAGGTAGTATAAAAAAACTGTGGGTATTACCTATGCAAAAGCAAAAAAGAAAAGAAAAAAAAACAATTATACCTACGTCAAAAATGTAAGCATAATATATATTATATCTATATTATAGACATATAAACAAGCACCAAATCAAGATGGCGTTCAGCGACGATTTGAAAAAGAAAACAAGAAATGTCGGCAAGACCATAGAAAAGAGATAAGACACGGTAACAAGGGTTTGTTGTTTACTTCCAAACCACGGTTTAAGATATTATACCTAAGGTATATAAAACGTCGGAGAGATGGCAATCCAACATCTTAGAGTATTAGTAATAGTAATAGTATTTACTCCATGACCATTCGCCTGATTACGCGTATGGGATATTCGACAAACCGAAAACGACCGGTGCGGCGTCGCGGCGATCCTCTAGCCGGTTGTAAAATGTCGTTGCGGCCTCGGCGGACGGAGGGGGAAGGGCAAACCCCTCGGTCACGACGTTGCCAGATTTACCGAAACGGCAAAACATAACAGTCCGTTAATCGCATGGAAATTTGGATATTTATTATTTGGTATTATGGTCTGACTGTCTGAGCATTATGAGCGGACGTCCGAGCGGCAATAACGAAGTATATGACGTCATGGTCATACGAGGAAAATGTTTACGGACGACAAAATTAATGACAATACCCATATTTTCATGACAATATTATAAACATTTGAACAGAGCCACATTTTTCGTGATGCCCCCCGTTCGGACGAGAACAGCGTAATACTGTGGCTAATATTCGGTGGGGGGGGGGGGGGAAGTGAAACAATAAAATAATATTTCACGCAGTTGACCCGGACGACAGCGATATGCCGGCAACGCAGTGTGGTAAATGACAATATTAAAATGTTATTCAACTGTTATTATTCAAACCGGTAAAAAAATTAAATAATAATCGGGGAAATACGGCGTCATTCGCTCTGGCACAACCGTGGTCCGTGACGCATCGGCCGAAAACGCATCACGATAACGACTGTTTACATCATGATTCACGGCGACTGTTACAAACCGTAATCAGTAATCACGGATTGTGTTGTAGTATCGTTGTTTTCGGTGGATGATATATTTTGTTTTTTTCACGCGCCGTCCTCGTTTGTTCGTGTGATATTTTTTTATGTTCCATCGTTTTCACGAATTCAGGATCAGACGGTCCATATTATATTTTTTTTTGCTTCCAACCGTTTTACATCCGGCTCACCCGTCGCCGTGCGTACGTCCGACGCACCTTTTGTTTATCTGGTACGGTTGGTGCGGTTTTTAAAATATCGTTTTTGCGACATTCGTTTTTTGTCAACGATGGGGTGCACGATAAGTTCGGGCGAGAAGGAGGCGGTGGAACGATCGAAGAAAATCGACAAGTCGCTCCGGGCCGACGGCGAAAAAGCGGCGAGAGAAGTGAAACTGTTATTGTTAGGTGAGTCGAAATCGGCCGTTGTCTGTACCCACAGGTACCTACGTTTTGTTTTCCACAAACATAGCAGGGTAGACGTGTAGTAAGCCAACCCTTGTACTTATGGTATAATGATTTATATATTCGTCGTAATATCAATTAATTCATCCAATAGATATAGTAACCACTTAATCGTATTATGTGAACGCAGTGTCAGATTTTCAACAAGAATCTTTGGGGGGGGGGGGGGGGGGGCAGATATGGCCAAGTGCCTTTATTACATTTTTTATTTGTTAACTTTAACCAATGTATAATAATTTCAAATAATCATTAATAGGTAGGTAGATAATTTTCGTCGTAATTTTCACAAATTGTATGGTCAAAAATAAGTTTATCTAGGTAAATTATTGGTTATTTTATATTATAATATAGATATATACATATTTAAATTAATTATTTACTTTTCGATTTGCCTCCATGTAATTAAGTTGCAGTACCACGAGATACTGCTATGACTATATTTAAGTACCTATGCTCAGATATGCTCTCAGTGCACTCAGTGAAAAATAATTTTGGAGTCAATTTAACCCCCTGGTACTACATTTGTATGAAATCTTCACACATCGCTGATCGGTATAATAAAATAATGCATTAAAACATAACTAATTTTGGTTAGTTAAAAATGATTGGTACTGGTCACTAATTTATTAATCACAACAAGGCCATACTAAGGAGGAATAAGACAACTGCCTTAGGGCACTGACTGATTTTTGATGTTTAATTGTGTATGCTGAATAGGGGTGCAAAATATTATTTCCCTGGGCGCTAATGTTAGTTAACACGGCACTGAATCACAATATAAACACGGTTTCAATATCAAACATAAAATATTTCGATCATTAAAACTCAACTACGATGTACAAATTAAATTAGAATAATAATAATATACAGTGAGTACCGCTTAATGTGATCACATTGGTTCAGGTCATTTTGATTCCATTAACCAGTTGATTCCATAAAGCATATTTTTTTTCAATATAATATTTGGTTTGGGATTTTAATTTTTTATTCCAATAAACGGTTATTTTTATAAACCAGTGATCACATTAAGCGGAACCTACTGTATCAGGTATCACATATGTCAACATTAGCAAAATTAAAAACCCATTTGTACCTATCTATCTTTTCATGACTGACTTGTATCAGTACAGGTGTGAAAGTTTCTTAAAATTTCACTATTTTGGCCATAATCATGGAAGTAAATTAATAAAAAAGGTATATTTATATATTACTATTTGTTTTAAGTAAAAATTATTAAAATAACAATTTCTCAAATGGTGCAATGTGCAACCTGCATACGGTACTACCTACACTACACCAGTTTTTGACAAAATTAAAAGATACATACTGTTTTTTATTATTTCTAAAATATAAACCCGAAAAGGCTAGAAATGTCTGTAATAACTACTAATGAGAACCTTTGTATTAAAATGTAAAGCCTTAGCTATAAAAATTGAAGTTTTTCATAAATTGTTAACTACAAAACAATGTGCATATTTTCGCTGCATTGTTAAAATTGGAACCTAAAATACTTATAAAAACAAATCTTATAAAATAAAAAAGTATTAAATTTTCAAGCTTTTTGGTCATGGCTTATATTTTTTAAAAAAAATTTCAAAATTTGGCATGCCTTTAGGTATAAAGCTTAAAATTAGTCTAAATACAGTAAAACCTATAAATACTGGACACTCTCGTTTGATAAAATGTTGTCTGCTATTAAGTGTCTGTTAGGGGAGATTTCACTGTATTTGAAAATTGTATTGAATATAGAACATTATAATAGTAAACAAGTAACAGTGGAATCAGGGGCGCCCGCAGAAAATCAGCTCAGTGAGTGCAAAATTAAATTTATGTTATACATACATAGGTAGTCACATATTTACCTTATTATACACTAATTTTTTTGTTCATTAAAAAAATTCCAGTGGGTTCAATGGCACCCACAGGCCCCTATCTACAAGCGACCCGGAGTAAAATGTTTCTAAAATTAATAGGTAGTTCTTGAGTTACAACAAAAAACTAAACTTATTTAATGAGAAATTCTTAATTCATGAGTGTGTCAAAAGCTTGTCAAAATGTGAGCTACAGGAGCTCATAAAAATTACTTGTGGAATTGCACCATGAAACTACATTTTCAAACTACCTCTAAGCTTTTTTTAGTTAAATAGGGGATTGATAAATAATAAGTAATTATGGTACTTATCATTTGACTTTGATAAAATAGTTTCCACTGTGTTATTTCCTATTTTACCTAAAAATTAAGACCAAAGAGGAAACAAAATATTTACCTATGTCAATAATTTATGTTGTAGGTAATTTGTTTTATTCAGTAATTTAATTTAATTTCTCAATATAGTAAATTTTTACATTAAATATTAGTTGTTCTTCTTTTTTTAAATTTAATCTTTAACATATTTAAAAATTGAACACGGATTTCAATAGATTATCATAGATTCTTTTGTTACATATTTTTTAATTATTATTGACCTATATTTCAGTCAACTCCAACCAGAGTGGTTATGCGCTACAAGCGGTTTTTAATTATAACACGTTGTTTACAATTTGTTGACCAGTCAACTACGGCTGATAGACATACATTTGATAAATTATCAGCCATTAGTTTATTTTTTAATTATTTTCTAAATAATTCTAGAGCTTCTTATGAAGTGAGTGAATTTACTACAGTATTTAAGTAAAATTTATTTGAAAAACATTCTGTTGTAAATTACAAAATGCGCCTGTTCATATAACATGATATAGTGGCATATCTTCCGAAAGGTTAAATTAAAAAATAAAATAATGTTTATATGCTATTAATATATTTTTGTTTGTATTAAAGGTGCTGGTGAATCTGGAAAAAGTACTATTGTAAAACAAATGAAAATCATTCATGAGACAGGTTATTCTAAAGAAGAATGTGAACAATATAGACCTGTGGTATTTAGCAATACAATCCAAAGTTTAATGGCAATTATACGAGCAATGGGAATTTTAAGAATTGATTTTTCAGATCCTAGCAGAACGGTAAATAAATGTCTACTAAGATTATAATAACATTCACTCTTAATATTAATTACAAAAAGTAACCTAATTTTTTATTTTAGGAAAATGCCCGTCAATTTTTTTCTTTAGCTAGTGCTACTGAAGAAGGTGAACTGACACCCGACTTAGTTAAACTTATGAAAAGACTATGGGCAGATTCTGGTGTGCAAGAATGTTTTTTGCGCTCACGAGAATATCAACTTAACGATTCTGCTGCTTACTATTTAAATGCCTTGGATAGAATATCTCTGCCTAATTATGTACCTACACAACAGGATGTGTTGCGGACAAGAGTCAAGACAACTGGTATCATTGAAACAAATTTTTCATTTAAGGGATTGAATTTTAAGTAAGTGATATCAAGGCATATTATTTATTTTTTTTATGCCGAAGATTTATATAATATACTTATAAATTTGTTTATTGAATTGAAAACAATATTTTTTTTGAATATTCAGTAATTAACCAAGACATATGCATATTTAAATTATAAAGCATTTAATATTTTTATATGCATGCCAACAGTTAACTATAAAATATTTTATTCTAAATAGTATAATATACATATCAATATATCATAGACCTATAACTAGCATGCCAGGTCGGTTGAGAGAATTAGTGTTAATATTATTTAATAGAACTTATAATAATGATAACAGCAATTATATTATATTGTACATAATACATATGGATGTGTCGCTACTGGACGTCATGTGCCATGTGCTTTGGTAGTTGGTGAGACGCAGAATATTTCTTACTACTATGTTCTGTCGATTAGTATAAGGTCTATTATAAATGTATATAATTTAATTTCTAATAATATTTAGTTGTATATAAATCACAGGGTGACTACGCACTTACTTTTTTTGAGTGTGCTCACTTATTCACACTTATTTCTTTGATACCTCACTTTTCTCACTATTTTAAAGCTCTTTATATTATATATTGAAACATTTAATAATTAATTGAGTTTTGGGAATATTTTTATTTATTGGAAATCAATGCAAAATTTTTTTTTTTTTTAAAAAATGAGAACCCCCCTTTATAGTGAACATTATTTAGTGGGTGTTTCTTGACATTTATTATGTATCTAAATCAAAATTCTAATACATAGTTATCAGTTTCTGGTTTATTAAAATGTATATACTAAGCCACTATGGATGATAATTCTTAAATAATTATAATTTTATAATATTATAAACTATATATATATATATATATAGTAATATATATATATATATATAGTAATTACTAGTTAGGTACTTATAATAAATTACTAAAATTTTAAAAATCATCTAAGCACCCAAATCTATTTACATATTACCATAAACATATCAGTGATATTATTATCCTTAGTAAGTAACCTAACACAAAAACTACTATTTCTAATTTTGATTTAATACATTAAAATTCTCAAAAAAAAATATCTGCAGAATAATTAAAAGTGAGAAAGGGGGTTCCTTTTTGAAAAACAGTGGTTTATATTGTCACAGAATCTGTTAGGTGGTAAAAAATCTCAAGTTTTCTAAAATATGGTTTTCAAAAGTAGTATTTAAAAATTCCAAAAATAGGGCGTGCATAGGTCCTATAAACTTCATGCCTCTATGCAATTTTTACATAACATTGTTATTGTATATATTAAAAAGAATTGTTTTTATTAATATTATTTAATATTATGTTATAACATTAAGGTAATAACCAGTAACACAATCAAATGAAAATAATATTTAAAACTTGTATTTTTTATATTTTTGATTAATAAACCACATTTAATTGAAAATAATACTCACTATTCTCACTTTTTTAAAAATAAAATGAGTAGCAACCCTGAAATCAGCTTGCCGCTTGGTATTTTACACCTATGCAATATACATAATAATATACAATAATATATTTTTAGTACAAAATGAAATATCAATATTTTTTAAATGAATTAATACATTAGTTTACATTTTCAAAAAATTGTATTTTACATTAATTTTTTAATATTATAATATTAAGTTTTTATGATTACATTGTAAGTGTAGTTTCTTAGTTTTAATAGCATTTATAACATTTCTGTTATAAAGATATAATATGGTATCCCACCAATATCTTAAACTACTTTATTTATCCAAATATTTTTATAAAATAAATGTTTTAAATATTTAAATGTGTTTTGTAGAATGTTTGATGTTGGAGGCCAAAGGTCAGAGAGAAAAAAGTGGATTCATTGTTTTGAAGGTGTTACTGCTATAATATTTTGTGTGGCTCTATCAGGTTATTATAACACATGAACCTATTTTTACACCTTTGTACTTATTCTTAGCTATAACTAAATACTTTTTTTTTATTATTAGGTTATGATTTAGTATTAGCTGAAGATGAAGAAATGAATAGAATGATTGAGTCTATGAAATTATTTGATTCAATTTGTAACAGCAAATGGTTTGTTGATACATCAATCATATTATTCTTAAACAAAAAAGATTTGTTTGAAGAAAAAATCCGAAGAAGTCCGCTAAATTCTTGTTTTCCAGAATATATGGGTAAATATTTTATTTTAAATATAGGTATAGAATAAAGTTGAACAAATCACTATTTAATTATTTTAAATTTAATTACAGGTTCTAATAATTATGAAGAAGCAGCTGCTTATATACAAATGAAATTTGAAAGCTTAAATAAAAGAAAAGACCAAAAAGAAATTTATACTCATTTTACTTGCGCCACTGACACAAACAATATACAATTTGTTTTTGATGCTGTTACTGATGTAATCATCAAAAATAATCTCAAAGATTGTGGTCTTTTTTAGAAACTGCAGCCAGTTGCCAAAATTATTATGACTATTTATTATTTTATTAATTATTTAACTGATTATCATTATCCTTTTTTTTTTCATATGACTGATAAAATGATAAAGATCTTAGCAGTTCTCATTTGTTGTGCCAAATAATGTTAAAACTTAAGTAATCAATTACTGAACAAATTTAGTATATTTAATGCTTAAATTGAAAGTACATATTTTTGTAAGACTAAAAAACTAATTTTTTTTTACATTCTATTTTACAGTACATTATTTTCATATGTAAAATACCTTAATTATTATTATTTTTATTTTTCATTGCATGCGATTTAGCTTTTTTTGCATGTCTTTTTTTTAATTATAGCGATTTACAAAGTACTTGCCTATAATTATATTTTTGTATTTTGAAGACCTTGAAATTGTTAATTTTTGTTTTAGCCTCGTGGTGACGTTTGTATTATATATTCATTAATACAATTTAATAGGATATACATATTTTAATACAAAACAATATCATCTGTAATTAAAATTTGTGAATTTTTTTATGATGTCAATTATTCTCAATGACTGATTTAGTGATAACTTGGTAAATCTTTACATATTTTTGACTGCTTGAAGAAAAAAAAACAATTTTGTACTTAATAATTATTTTCTGTGTTACTTTGTGAAAGTATACATTAAAAAAGTGTAATTTTAAATATGGCAGTATTTTATTTTTATCTTTATTATTATTTTTATTAGTTAGTAATTATCATTTATATTAATTTATTTTTAATAGAATAAAACATTCATTATTGTGTGTTTACTTGTTTTGTATGCACATCATTTTAATTAATGTTCAAAAACGTATTAATTGTATTGCTTTTAAATGTCCAGGGTTTTATATTGTGATTAAATGAAATGTTAAAGAATTCTCTGTGTTTATAGCATTTCAAAATAATGGTAATAAATGTATTTTTTGGAAGCTTCTTATTTTTTGAAATGTATCATAATTCTTAAGACATTTTATATTTAATATTTAGTTACCAATATTATTGTTCGGATTTATCGTTATTTATGTACATTGATTTTTCTAACAATATATTTTTACTGCAGCTACCTAACTTAACAATTATGAATTTATTACACTATTTAACCTTTTATTTATTGTCTATCAAGCAATTTTATAGATATATAATAGTTAACCAATATTTTCTATATTTTTACTGATTCCATATTTAGTATATAGAGTAGTATAGTATAGTGCCATAGAGTGGCATGATGGGCAATGAGGTATCTTTATTATCTATTCAATAAGATATTCAAATCATAGATAATATTATATACAATAAAAAATTAATGATTTTTTTTTTTATGATAAATAATAACGTGGTCAAAAGCAAGGACTAAGATATACCTAAGTGGTAGGTACCTATACAATAAGATAGTCCGCGGTCAAACATATTTTTTCTATTTATTATTACAATTTATGATTAATATTTACTTAGGTACCTAATTAGTTAGAAATTTCAGGATATAGGTGCTTTTATGTAACCATTGATTTGTATAATGTATTAATAAATTAAAATTACAATAATATTTAATGCAATTGTTGGTAAATGTTACTGGTATTCAGGCTAGGATTAAGGAGTAAACACTAAGCAGTGTATAGGCTGCAGCCTACACAAACATGGATATGGAGGCAACAAAAGATAATTTTTCAATATTATTCGAGTACATATATACTTAATTTTAAAAGTATTTGAGTACAAATACAAATACTTAAAAAAGTATTTATAGATACTTTCAAATACTTTAAAACTTTTTATAAAATATTTTTTTACCTTTAATCAGCTGAACCTATTTTCATGGTTTAAGTTAATATTATAGAGCATTTAAGCATTTTACCCGTAGTGGGTTTTTTAAATACTCATCTGTTTTCTTTGTCAGAGTATTTTATTTTCGGTTCAGTATAATTCATAGTCGAAAAATATATTATAATTATTTTCAATTTTTATTTTCATTTTTATTTTACGTGATCAAAATTAAAATAGAAAATAATTATTAAAGTATTTAATAATGAGTGTTTAATTTTAAATACCAAATCTTTGAGAAAGTACCTACCTATTTAAAATATCTATTTGAGTACTTAAAAAGTATTTGAATACCTACTTCTACTCAAATACTTTACAACACTGAGTCTGTCCTTACGTACGATGGTATAATATATAATATTATCTGAAATCTGAAATAGTAAATCAATGCTGCTATCGTTTTCTTTTAATCTGATTGTGAAAAAAAAGTCCTTTTGGTTAAACTTTTGACAATTTGTACAGTATAGGTACTCGAAATAAACGCTCGAGATCACACAACCTCGCTATGGATGACCTTATCAAAATATTTTATCTATTTTGGAAGATTCATTATACATAATAAATTACTATCTATGATCATAGTAAAATAAGTTCATCTCTCTTGGTTTTATTATATTATATGCATTTTATTTAAATTTAAAGATTGTCATAAACCTTTACTACTATATATTGTTAACAAATACTGTACATTTCACTTTGTCCTTATGTACCTATTTATGTATTGATTAAGTATGCTATGTCTATTGGCAACTCACATAGTGAGCACTGAGCAGCTCTCTTTAATTTAATTTAATGTTAATAAAAGTGTTAAGTTGTTTCTCTCTCTTACTTCAATTAAACTTAAGTAATTATATTTAACGTGCAATATTTAATAGATTGTTTATTACAATTTTAATATACAATTAATTTTATTTCTAATATTTTTATATTTAATTTAAGTGATATTATTACTAGGTATTATATAATTTACTAGCTGATCCCGTGCACTTCGTTGCCCATTAAAAATGCCAACTCTATATGAATAATAATAGCTTTAAAACCCATGGCAACAATTTGTAAATAAAAATTTCCATCGGAAATCTCAAAATCCCTGTTTGAGCTTTGAGCACCTCCCGGGATTGATCCTTTCCCTTTTTCAACTAGCCTATCTTCTGCCCAGAAGTCTTTTCTATTTTTGTACCAAATTTCATCAACATTGGTCCAACCGTTCAGGAATGCATAAAGGACACACGCACAAGCAGAAAAACATTCATTTCTATATGCGTAAGTATATTATAAGTACCTAATTCTCATAAATTATTTATATTTATTTATATTTATTTAAATTTAACGTGTTTGTCGCATTTCTGTAAATTCTATTCTTGGAATTTTTTCACGGAGATTTTTCAATTACCGATGCTACGACCTTGAGTAATTGCGTCAGTCGTCACTACTCGTCGACATTAAATTTTTTTACTTGTTTTTACACACATATATGGATATATTGATAAAGTTAATAAATTCAAAATATTATATTATTATTTATTCGAGTTGAGTAGTGATGGGTTACTAATTGAAAAATTAAAAAAATGTATACAATATATTTTTGAATATTAACAAAATATTTTTACAAGGGGTAGTATAATATTAGGGGCAAAAGACTTTTTACAGTCTACAGGCACTTTTAAGTCTTAATCCGGGTCTTATATTATTGGTATATTATAATTTATATTTCAACTACCTATTGTTGAAGACGGATAGTTAGGGGGGCCCGGGCTAGGTTGAATTTAAATCATTGTAAGGAACGCTAATTTTTCTTTTGTCTCGGAGTTCCTTTTCTTTTATTTTTCCAATTCGATCACTTCCTAATATAGCTATATTATCTTTAATATTGATAAACAGTAAATATGATTTTACGCTTAAAAGTATATTATAATAAGGGTTGGAATTTGTTTTGTAATATCACCAATACCTACCTATTTAGTATTGGCCAGGGGTGGCTCAAGGGGGCCTCTAGCCCTCCCTAAGGACGTATTTCTAAACTGTTGAAAACAAAATTACAAAAAAAATCATCAAAATTATCTGAAAATTATGACTCCTCCCCCTCCCCCCCTCATCCATGTGTCTGGAGCCGCCACTGGTATTGGCTATTTATGGGTAAGACAAACAAATATATAATTCAGACATAGTGTTAAAAATATAGTTTTGTTTTTTTTATATAATTTAATTCTGTTTTATAAACTTAATACCGTTGATTTTATAATATATTAAATATGTACCTAGGTATATTATGAAATCAATGGTATGTAAGGTACCTACGTAAATAGTAACTGTAGGTATTTGCATTCACATGTTATATTCACAACAATGTGTTACAGGTCGTAGTTAAAGACATAATAATAATATATTATTATCCAATATACTAGCTGATCCCGTGCACTTCGTTTCCCGTTAAATGTACCAACTCTATATATGACTCAGACTTTGTTCAATTCGTTATTTAATATTCGGTGTACGGTGTTCGAAATTCATCTTAACTTTTCTGTTGCCTGGAATAAAAATTCTGATTCGCAGCAGTATATTATCAGGTAGGCAATCTGAATCGTGCTGTTTGTACGTAACTTTATAATTTAACTCTAAAGTATCAAAGTTATACCAAGTATGTCACTGAACTCCTCCTAAACGGCTGGACTAATTGTGAATGCCGCCGAGTCTGTCGACCAATATTTCATCCCCGGCCACGAATACGTGGCATTGTCTTATGTACGGAACTTATATGTGAGTATAATACGCTCAATGTTTACGTAATCGCGATACATATAATATCAAAACACAGCGCACAAAAATGCATTGAATGAGTACACTGATTTCACGGCAACCAATTATTATTATTATAATAGTTTTAAAACCCATGGCAACCATTTACAAACAAAAATTTCCACCGTAAATCTCTAAATCCCCGTTTGAGCACATCCCCTGGTTGGACCTGGGGGGGGGGGGGGATAATTTGTGAATCCAAACGATCCGGGGCGTCACCCAAACGCATACAAAAAAATTCATTCAAATCGGTCCAACCGTTTAGGAGGTGTTCAATCACAACACACGCACAGTAGAATTATAAATATATAAAGATAATATATGAAGGCTCTCTAGTCGTAGCCATAGGGAAATATTATCCCAAACTTTAGTTTATTGGGATTTAAAAATAATGGTGTTACCAATGCGATTTAAAAGTTAGTTTATTTCAAACAAAACCCGTACCTACTAGTGTGATATAAAATAAGTGTACGTCTTCAAAACAGAAAAATCAACCCCAGATATATTTATAATTTTAAGGTAAGTACATAGATTATTTTCAGTTTATTTTGTACGATAATTAACTGATTGCTTACATGGTACAATGGATAAAATATATGTTTGACACAACTAAATGTGCGCCATTTTTCACCATATCAACATGTAATTTGCACCACTTAAAAATAATAAATAATAATTGTTAAGCTTATTTATATTATGTAATGTATGTTCATCAATCAAGTTTGTATAGAAAATTATTAAAATTTACAGTAACTACGAAAAATAAAAAATACCAGCTAATTGTAATATTGTAGGTATAGGTACGTAGCCACGCGTAAGTATTTTGTAGTTTGTGTATGAATAAGTATTATTTCAGTAATTCATTTAATAATAAAATATTATGTAAGAACCGGGGGAGGCGCTAAGTTGCATCGTAGGTGTCATATAAGATAACACTAATCTGTTACTATTAATAATTTATTTCTGTATTATAGGGTGTTACCACTGGGTACCACCCTCCCTAATCTTATGATTCATGGTCGACCTATTTTTACTGTCATCAAACCTACTTATTGTACCAAAAAATAATATATATATTAGTATATTTATTTCAATATAATAAAAAAAAAAAGGTGTCAAGTGGGTCACCGTAATAGTTGCGTTAAATTTGAATCCGCGTTGTGGCCCTTTAACAAATTGTGTGCGGCCCGCATTAAAACGGAATTTTACATTCTAAAATCCAACATTCTACACTCGATTAAATAAAATAAAATACTTATATCAATATAATAATTATTATCATTCAAAATGTAACTTTGAATCTTTACATTCGGGTCCCAGGGAAAAAAAATACGGCTTCTGTCAATATTATGCGCAAATTCAAATTTACTTTCAGCCTATATTAGTATATTACTAAGTATATTTTATTACTATTAGTCATTCTGTCTATAAAATATAATAGCCAATAGGTAATATACTTTAATAGTTTCAAGAACCCACAAATAATATTTTTAAATTTAAACAAATTTAATAGCTAAAATCATTATTGTAATGATTATGTATCTTCGTGAATTATTTAAATATTTCTAACTATAGTAATAGTATATTAACCTATACTTTTTTTACTTATTCTTTTTGATTTCCTTACTTTTTTAATATTTATTTCTTAATCTCCTTTAATCACGTCATCACCTTCCTCCCGAGACACTAAACTTACTGTTTTCCTTTTCGTAAGAAATATTATATTTCTTCTCAACTCTCTTCCCTTTCAGTCTTTTACTAGGTAACTTCTTGGCCATTTTAGTTTCTATATTACTGTTGCCTCACTCCACGTTTTTTTAAATTTATTCTGTAACCATACCTTTTTTTCCTCAAATTTTATTTATTTTATTTTACCTTTTTTATCAAAATATTTTTTTTTGAATTTTTTGGTTTTCTGTCATTTTTTCTTTTATATTTATATTCATATTTTTAACTTGTATATCTCTTATTGCCTATTGGTAATGTTGTTCTTAATATTCTAGTTTGTACTAAGTTTGCAGATTAGGCCAATATTCACTAACAAGGTGTTTCTATAATTTATTAAATAATCTTCTATTTCACTATTTGTTTCACTACATTTTTTTTAATCATATTCTTTACTATACCCGCATATTTGTCTGCTAACTCATTACTAACACGATAGTGTGGGCTTGTGTTATTCATTTCAATTCCCCACGCCTTTGCAAATGACTTAAATTTATAACTATTAAATGGCATATTATTAACACTAGAGTCTAGAGATACTAAACCTTGCTGTTTTCAATTTAAGCTTCCTGACCTCTACCCATCTTCAAAAATAGTTTACAATTATAACACAATATATAACAATTATTCTCCGTTTAAAATATATCTAATTTCGTCTAAATTTGAACTTAAAATATCTGTTAAAAAAACTGTATAATATATACCTATAAATATACCTATATAATTTTTCTATTTTTTAGTTACAGTATGAATTACTTATGATTTACGAGAAACCTTGTTTTAAATTGTCAAATCGCATATAAGTATAAAAGAAAGCGGGCAGTTAGGTGTCGCTCTGCTGTACAATAGGTTACAAGTGGGTCACTGTAATGGATGGTATTACATTTGAATTCAATGATACAATATAATTGTATACGAAAAATGATTCTGAGCGGAGACGGTTTGTCAGGATATTTTATATTATATTTATATTGTTATTACTTATTATTAATGCAGTAGCCGGTAAGTTGAATTAATAATTTAATTAATTAATTAATTACAACAAATAACTATATTCTTGGTTACTTATAATATGTAATTTCGTACAAATTTGAACTTAAAATAACAATGTAAAGATGTAAAGATTTAAACTTCAAACGCTCATAAATATTTAATTTGACTTTCCGGTTGACATTTTAATTTTGATAAAAGTAGAAAAACTTATGAGAAATCTTGCATTCAATTTTGAAATTTTATATTTAAAAAGAAACATTTTTAGGAGTTTCTAACTCAAAAATGTTTGCACATTTTCGTGATTTTTACGTATTTTGTCAAAATTTGAACTTCAAATGCTTATGAAAAAAAAAATTGTGAATGTAATTTTATATTTTTCAACAACCATTGTAACAATATTTAGGAGCTTTGTATAAACTTTCAATCGATTTGACCCAACGAGGTAGTATAGCTTCAATAGTATCAACATTTTTATAATCTAAATTATAAATCTATTTTTTCTCATTTGCATAATAATTTAAAAATTGAAACGTATTTATTAAAGTCATATTTTATTGATTTAAGGGTATATTTTGATATTTTTTCTGTCTTATTTGCATGTATTTTTCGAGTTTTTAAGGTCATGAACCTCCTAACCCTAGTAAAAACTAATAAGTGATAACTCATAATAAGTACTATAGGTAGGTATAATATTTAAAATGTATATTTTCGATATTTTCAATAGGTACAATATCGGAAAATCGAAACTATATCGATACACAAAATTATATGCTTCTCATTATTATCTAAGATTATTTTTTAGGGTTAATCAAAAATCAAAATCATTGTTGTCAAAATCTGGTTTTGGTAAAATTTTACGTTATTCTTTAATTTTTTTTTTAGTTTTTCTCGACTCTCTTGAAACCCCCAAAGTACTAACTAGATTCACTTTCCTACCAGAAGATATGTTGAAGTAGATACCTATTGAAGCATTTTTACTGCCCTAAAAGGCGACGACGAGCACAAATAAATAAAAAATACAATCATTGTATAATCAATATCGCTCCTCTCCCAAACAAAAATTTAAAAAATACAATCTCTTGATAAAACTTTATTTTTTAATCAATATCATTGTGATTTGTGTAGGTAATTTGATTTGAAGAAGCAAGACTTACCTATATATATATATATAACTAATGTCTAAAGACCAAGAGGTAACACACGTTGCAGATAATGCGTCGACAGACAGTCCTAAACATCATACAGAGGAATCGTTACAGTCGTTGATGGGATTTCGGTTTAGGCCGAGATTTACCGAGACCATTAACTTGGAGTTGATGAAGCAAGTCATGCATGATGTACATCGTGAAAATTTACAAGGAAAAACTTGGGACGATCTGGACCCGAAAATCACAAGTACCGAGATCTCAGTTTCAATCAACGAAGGCGTGAAAAACATTTGCAAATCGATTCGCGAAGACGGCAGATACAAATATACGGTCCAGACGTTTCTCAGTAAATTCCATTCGCAGTTATTGAGCTTGCAAACCCGTTGCATTTGGGATGAAAACACCGATAGAATCGTTTTTGAAAACTTTATTAATAGTTACATTATTTGTTCATCTCAAGTGATTTTTGTATATTATTATTAGCGCAATATACGAGATATCTCTGTGCCTTTCAGTACGATTATACATTTATACCGCAGTTGAAATGTACAATATAGGTTGTTGCATGCATACCCCGTCTCGATTACATATCTGATGATAAAAACAAAAATGACAGCGTAAAAGGAGCCAACAATAATAATGCGCGGGGTTTTTAATTTGTTAGCAATAATTGGCAGCGCATTTCTGATGACGGGAAAAATTTATATTTGTGATATCCCTTTACGCAGCCATTTTGTTTCTGATGATAACAATCCGAGTCGATATTATGCAATAACCTGTATATATTTTCAACCATGATTTATACCATACCAACTGCAGTGGCCAATTTAAAATGAATACATATTATAGCTAAGTAACGCAATATCGAAATGTTTGTAGTTATAAAATAAAATAATTTATCTACGTAAAATTGCATATATAACTACATTTAAAAGATGTAAGTTTTATTTAAAGGTCCGATGGGTTACGTAGGACTTACTGTCTTAGGATTTCAGTTTTACATTTTTGAATAATATATATTATTATTTGTTGTTTTCATGTAACTATCATACCTTTTGGTTCCATATTTAAATTTTTAAGGTATTGAAATGGGTGTGATTATTGTTTCCGCCAAAAATTTGATTTTCGTTCAATCGACTTCTATCTATATTATTGAGATGGAAATTTAGAACCCTTAGTCTATCTACAGTGCTATCGATCATCGATGTACATCAGAATTCGGTATAAACCATATGGTACATATATCGCATTAACTATCAATAAATATGAAGATAATAAGAGATAATTGATTTTCCACGTATATAGTAATTCCCATCCATTATAAATAAATACCGATCGATTTAACCTATACCATGTCAATATACGGTGTGTGTGTTATCGGTCACGGACTTAACTGTGAGTACCTACTGTGCAATAAATATTAACGAAATTACTACCTACGATAACGTAGCCGTGTAATTTGTTAACCCCTATAGTAAACTACTATCCAGTTTTCCGGATGCTCGGAGGTCTTACTAATTATATCTTAGTCCGTGGTCTTACCTCCACAATTGTTGATATCAAAATCAGTTTTTTCCTTTTTGTAAAATCATCAATCAATAAACTCTAGTAGAACTCTAGTAGTGATGTAAATACTGTACCGAGGTGTCTCATTATGTGCAGCACAGCAACACAATTAATAATTACGACGATTTACTTAATTATAATAAAATAGTGTTGAATTTTTAAATGTCAATCAAATGTGTGCGGTTTTTAATATTATTGACCCTCCAAATGTTCATTTTTAACAATAGATATATTATGTATTTGGTATTGAACGGTATAAAATGTGCGGTTACGAACTGTAGGTATCTAAGTGTGCAGTTTCGCTCTTATCTACGCACGGATAGTCTCAACTCATAATTTTCTCGATCTTTATTGCGCTTGTGATTGATCATTGATGCATGTGTATTTAAGTGTAGGTATAAATGAAGTTCATTTCTGAGATGATTTATTGTTGTTGTTGTTGTATGTATTCAAAAATGATTAATCGTATAGAGACTTAAAATAATATAAATATTTATAGATATTATAGTTTTCTATAGACATGTATAATAAGACAGTATAATGTAATTTTTTTTAATATTTTGAGCCATACGTACTTACTTATTTCGGGTATTTAGACATTATAAAAGTTCCACTGTTCTAAGTTTTTTTTTTCGATTTATGTTGCATCAATTTTATTTTGTACCTATAAGCCAAGAAGTTTATCAATTTAATACAAAATTCTATTTATCTTACTGCAATTAAAAATAAAAGTTTAGCGTAAAGACACATACATTTTTTTAAAAGCGTTATTAATCTTTAAATGTTGACGAAACATTCAAACGTGATATTCAAACATAAAAATTACCTCTTCTCCTACTACGATATGACGTGTTATTTCGTTAGAATCCTAAAAATATAAATCCTAGAAAATTGCAAAAAATCAATAGTCTATTACTAAAATTATAATTTTCTATACATAATGAAAATTTCTAAATATTTCGACTTATATTAAAAGGTTACTTAAAATGCTATAAATATACGGATTAATTTCATTAAGAGGACACTATACCTGCATGCATTTTGTCTCATCCGTCTTACAAAATATGTAAAACATAGCAAAAACGCTGTTTTTTGCGGGTAAGAATCACTCGCAGGCTGTAGTCTCAAGCTAAGCAACCAAATGTTTACACTTTAAAGAGGAGAAAATTAACTGTGCAACGTTGTTTTTATTTTTTCAATATCACAAATACGAATAAAGTTCTTATTGTTTAAAAATTCATTATTTTTGAGTTTTTCAAACTTGAATAACTTTTTTTAGTTCTGTAGCGTCCTCTTATTGTTGAAATAAATATTCATGCTTGAAAATATACATTGTAAGGTTTCCGACAAGTTTTTCTTATAGCAATTTAAAAATTTTGAAAATACATGTATTTTGAAAAATGTTTGAATTTTAAGATTTGACAAAGTTTAAACGAAAAATAACAATATTTCTTTTAACAGTTTTATCGTGATTCAAAAAATATTAATCGTTAGGTCTTTAAACTCTTCATCACTGCGTATATTATTATTATAATTATTTTTTTTTTAGGGGGGGGGGGTTCATTTTATATGAAACTATAAAACAATATCAGTGATTTAGGTGCCTATACAGATTCATTTCATTTTTGTAGGTACATACATTTTCAGTTAGTAAATTCTAAAAAAAAAAAATATATTTTATATCAATTAGGTATTTAAAAAAATAACGATTTTTAAATTTTATTTTGAATTTATTAACCACTAAAAAATGGTTAAGTTAGGATTAAATCTCAGATTTTTACAGACTAATTGAATGGAAATTTGTTAAAAAGAACGTACATATTTACATTTTAATCAACTATTCAAGAGAAACAAAAACTATTTATGGAATATAGGTACTTACTTTAAATATAGCCATATAGGACATAAAAACCTACCTTATGTAACATATTATATCAATTTAAAAATATGTTCATAGAGACAAGATGATACGCCGAAGCGCTTTTTTAACACAAAACGATGTGTTTATATAAATTATTTACCATAAAACTGATTTGGTTAAAAATGTGACTTAAGTACCTTTTAACAAGTTCCCATTCAATTAATAGGGCATAAAACACATTTTAAATTACATTTTCAAAGTTATTTATCATCAAATCCAAACATGTTCCATTTTGTCTATCTATATTGTTAATTTTATACCAACATAATTTTATCTACGGCCCAGCATAAAAACTGTTGTAAAATAAACAAATTATGATTTTATTTATGATTTTATTCAAATAAAATAAAACTGCATTCATTAAATAGAAAATAGTAGTAAAAATACTTACTGATTCGGAATCAATTCGTTGTTGGCATGTATTCCTATAGTACGGCGATGTGAGTCCAAAAAAAGAAATAATACGCTTGTCTCCCGAATTAAGAGTTAAACATTATTGACGTCTTCTGATAAGGTAGGTACTAGGTAGTGGGTACAGTGTACACTAACGAAATTCAAAGAATACTAAAATACTAAAAATAACGAAATTAAACATGTCACCAAACAGTTGGCCATAACGTAAACGTCACGTATTTACTATAATTTTATTCTATTTATGGCTTTCAAATTAAAACAAAAACCTACATTAAAATATATTTTTTTATTTTACGAAATTTTAAGGAATATTGAAAGTTGCAATAAAGACAATATTATACTTATCTATAACATAAAGGAAAGACAATACAAAACATTTTTCGATGACATTTCGAAGGGATGGGGGTTTACCAGGAACTCGCCCCCTCCTGAATACGGCCAATAAGATTACACTCCTGTTCTTCGTGCCCTCAACGATTTTAATGTTAAGGGGATTCGATACCGTGGTTTTCTGTTTTTGTCTAACACACTCGCGACATAGTATTTTAGACGTGTTTTTTGCCAAACATTCCAATTGATCTATTGAAGCGATAAGAATTCTGAAAACAGACTCGAATTCGTCGTCAAGTCTACTTGAAATCGACTTTGCCACATTTTTGATATTGTCCCCCAAATTCCAGAAAACGTCATATTAAAAAAGAATATTTAAACATTTTAGTATTTCAATTTTTGGAGAAGCTAAAATCAAAACTGTGGGAAAGTCGATTTCAAGTAGACTTGACGACGAATTCAAATCTGTTATCAGAATTCTTATCACTTCATTAGATCAATGGATATGTTTGGCAAAGAATCCGTCAAAAATCCTATGTCGCGCGTGTGTTAGACAAAAACAGAAAATCACGGTATGGAATCCTCTTATTTAATGAATAAACTTTAGCTGATAAATTGATAGAATAGGATTGATAGAAATCTTAGGTTTTTGTGTAAATTATTAATTCTTATATTATAGAGACTCCAGTATTATTGGGTAATGAAAATTTTCTTGTCAATTCTATGAATTTTCCTATTCATTTTCCATTTCTATTAGTTCTACATGTTATTTAAAAAATAATCTTTTATAGAATGATAATGCTCATTATTTGATTTATTATTATTATTATTACTGTTGTTAAAATTTGTTACTAATATTTAAATTATTTCATTATCATTTTTACTATTTTAGTTTTAAGATACTTCAGTTTTAGTTTGTCTGTTATTGGTATTAACATATTTTGAAATGTGTTCAACCAGTTTAAATAGGTATAAATAAATAAATAAATATGCGATATAATAAAGTTGCAAAATAAATTATTATACTAATTTGCAACTTTAATTATTAAAGGAAAAAATATATTCAATTGCATAAACATCAGTCCTTTAATTATAGATAATAGTAATTTTTCTTTTATAAAACAACTGCAGAACTGTAACAAATAATATTATTCTATTGAAACAAACACTTTTTAGACGGCCATTATTTCTAAAATTGAAAATAAATGTTAAAAACATAAACATAATGTTTCAGGTATGATATTATTGATATTTTGAATATTTTCTTCAATTTTATGACGGAGATCAGGCAATGAATACGATGGATGGATACACAAGATTTTACAAATGACCCCATAAAAAAAATATTCATCAAGTTGGGAGACCTTGGTGGCCAAAGTACTGGACTTTCTCATTAAAATAGGCTCTATTCTGCTGGTATTAATAAGTTGAGAAATTATTGGCCACATACGTTCTTCTAACAAATCTATATACTTTTCTTAATTTAAATTACTTTCAGAAAAAAAAGGTTCGTTAAACTCCCTATTCCAAATTCCACACCAAAAGTCCAAACATTTAATTTTTCTATATTTTGGGCATGCAATTCTATGGATTCATGAGGGATTTCAGACCAGTCTTGTGTCTACTAGTTTTTCCGTTTCTTTTAAAAGTAGATTCATCGATAAAAATTAATTTATTTACAAATATTGTATCCTAGCTAATTATATGCAGCGCCCATTCACAAAATTGTAAACGCCATTCTCCATCATTGAATGAAACTGCAGTTCAACAAATTTCGTTTTATGTGCCTTTATTTTATTTATTATGCAGCATTCTATGAACGGACGATTTGCTTACTCCGGCCTCCATGCACCAATGACGAAGTACCTACGAATAATTTTGAAGCTACAGCTACATTACCAAGAACGTTAATTATGGTGTTATCAACATTTATTGCGCTCTGAGATCTACCTATGATCTGAGATCAGACCTATTTCGCTCATCGACATTATACTTTAGAGTTAAAAGTAGGTTATTAATAAAATTAGAAAATAAATTAAATAAACGGTACCCAGCTTAATCATACGCTACCTAATATCTATATGGCCATCTATATAGGTACGTGATTTTTAGTTTATTGGGGAAAAAATTAATTTTTTTAAAATACCTAATATGACGATAGGCCAAGCCTTCAACAATTTACTTAATATGCATTATTCGTGCAGTTATGCACAACAAAACAATTAAGATAAAAATTAATTGCAACACTGTTATAACTTATGAGTCGAGGATAACGCAATTTAAATACTGTTTTCAGAAATCAAGACATCAATCTGTTGATATTGAACAATGGTTTTTTACGATCGGGGTACTCTGCAATTCCATAATTGTGAGCAGATTGTCTACGACTTTCGTGTTTTTAGAAGTAACATTTCATCATACCGATATATTCGTGTATCCATGTAGTAAGTACTGAGAAAGTATAAGTCATTTTTGAATGTTTAACAAAATAGGTACGAAACAAAAAAGTTATAGCAGAACGACACTAATATAGGTATAAAGAAGGAACACAAGTGAAACATTTTAATTATAATTAAAAAAATTGTGATTAGCATATTAGGCATTATTATTTTAAATTACATTTATAACTGTAAGATAAAAATGTATACCAGGCAGCCACAGCTATTTGTCCCATTTCGTAACTTTAGGCTAACTTCACTATAATTAAAATACTTAAAAATAGGTAACCAGTTTCACTGTTCAGTTAACGATAAGACACAGCTTTTATTATTTCTATTCAAATCAAAACTTTTATTAGATATATCTAGATATATATAGGTATTGTCAGACTTAAATAGATATTTTATTATTGAACTGTAAAATAATAATTTTTTTTTTGAATTATTATGAATTTTTACATACAAAATACCGGTTATCAAAAATTGATAATTTTGAATCATAACCGAAAGCTTTCACTAATATTTAAATATTAATAGATTGTCGTCAAAATTTCAGCGATCCGACTTCCAATCGAGATTGATTAAAGCATGCAATTCGTATTTTGCGAGGTACCTAACATAATTATATAACTGTTATTCTTAGAAATTCAAAAATCATAATTTGCTTTAACTTGATCGATTTTTATTAAATTAAGAATTGTTTTACTGTTATAAAAAATATGATGAACAAAATGGTTAACTTGAAAATTTAAAAACCTAATTTTTTTTTGGTAATTTTTGAAAAAAAAATCAAATCTTACGCCATTCAATAAGAATTTCCATACTTATTACAGTTAAAAAAACCACATTTAAATGTATTGATTTTCCACGGGGATACTTAAGGGGATATACGGGACTTTTGGGACAGACTGTATATTGTTTCTTTTTGTATGCACTTATTATATTATATAATATAATATTATGTTTACAATATGTACTATTGAGTACTTGATCTCAATCGCATTAAAAAAACTGGTAGTGTACATAAACTCTTCGAGGAAATATTATTTTTGTAATAAATAAAAATTCACACATTACTTTCTTAAGCCCCGCCCATCGTTTCTGCCAAAATGAAAAATGTTTTGTTTTCGATTCCACCAAATCATTTTTTTCCAACATCTTTTTTTTTGGTATTGAAAAAATTATAATTCCGAAAACAGTATGTTTCAACCCACAGTGAAATTTCAGTGATGGTTTATGCAGAACAACAAATAATTGCGAATCATTCGTTGCACATTTCAACGAACAGTTCTACAAATCTAATGTTAAAACTTTTTTTAAAAATTTAAACTTCAAGTGTTCAAACTAGTATGTATGGATACAAATAAATATTAAATATATAGTTCTAAATTAAATAAGTATGCAAAAATCAAAAAGATAAAATATTTAAGAAAAACTCTTGTCTTAAGTAAGTCATGCTATAAGTACGCAGAGAAATCTTGCAGAAGTATAAATATATTTTTGGCAATTTGTTCAAAAGCTAATACATTTGGTGTAAATTGATTATATTATTATCTATAAGTCTATAATGTTTATTTTCTTTGGGCTAAGATTAATATTATAGTTTAACTTACATATTTTATTAATGGACTCCTTAATTTTATATTCGTTTATTTACATTGAATAAAATTGATGTAATGCGTACTTAGACACTTAAAGTATAAAGTTTGTGTGAACTCCTATGATGAATACATCGGTCGTCTTTCGTTGGATTTCTTTATCTCGTAACATTTGTAAAACTAATAATACTTTAACAAAATGTAGGTACAAGGTACGATAGTTAATATATTATAAATATGATATACATTATACATATATATACGATTAATAAACATGATTATACAATACATAATATATATGTTTAAATTATAATTTAATACAAATACAATACTACACACATAATATAATAAACAAATAATGTATATAATAGTAAATAATTACAGAAATATTAATATAATTGAGTACTATTTTAAAGTAAAAATAATACATCTGGCAAATCAATAATAAAATATTTGGTAAATATCAATAAAATGTCTTGTGTATAATCGTACTAAGCCTGTACAAAAATACTAAACCGTAATAGTACCTACTAATAGTTGGTATAAACATAAAAATACCATAAGGATACACGAAGAGTATGGGATCTCAAAAATGGTGAACTCTATATTATACGATTCGAAGGAAAATGAATCTTCAAAAAATTAAGAAGTACCTGTTTATAAATATTAATGTTTTGGAACCTTAAATCCTGCTTGTTTCTCTTTTGGCATTTGAAACGTATAAATTCTAATATTCGAAAACAACCGATCGAATCGAAATTGGATCATTATAGAAAAATAAAACGTGATAATAATATAATTGTATAAAGTTGTCCCATCAAACAATTTAAAAATATAGTTTCGTAAGTCGTATAAAATTCGGAATTTCACGAGACTGCACTCGCTAATAGGGCCCAGTCTTTGCAGCGCGTAAGTCGATTTATTCAGTTGTCGGTGAATGAGCATTCACGTTCTAATTGTTGTTCACTATGAAATATGTAGGTATAAATAGAGGTACGTCCTATTTCAATAATAATAATTTAAGATATCTGTTGGTGTGACGCGCGTGTAATAAGCTATATACAATTTCATGAAACGTCATCGCACGTGTTGGTACGATTTTTCAAGTACCTATCTATGTTATATGAAAATAGTCTAATTATTATCATTTATATAATATACCGTGTGTTCACAAAAGCGGGGTAGACTGTATGTCTGTATGACTCAGTTACTTATATTACTCAGTACCGTATGCATATTTTTGAATTTTGTTAGCGGGACGTGAGACGAAACTATAGCTTATCCAATATATTGGATCATAAATTCCCATATGACTAACAATTTTTTAACTCTTGTATTTTGCGCAACAACTTCTGTGTACCTTGCTTTCGTGGACATATGGTATATAACGATATTAAATGATTTGTTTTTTTTTATCTGTTTTTCGTCATATGGCGGGGAAAAAACCCAGTGACGACAACGTGTTCGACACCCTGGATATGAGATCTCTTTTGTACCTCCAGATGGTCGTGTCGATCACACTGTTCTGTCTGAACTCCGTGCAAGTTTTCTTCAGTGTTTTTACGCAGTCAGCCCGATAATGTTGCAGATGTGCATCCGCCGTGTCCATAGCGTACGAGGTGCATCCCTGGCTCAGGCACGCCAGTGGAAAATGGTTGTGCAGCGTCAACGCTCTTTCGGGGTTGTGAAAGCATTTCACGTACTGATTCGGTTTCGTGTAGTTCTTGCTCCTATACACGTGCTGTAACATGTGCATATACTTGGGAATGGTCTTGAACCAACCGTGAGTGTGGATCAGATCGTCCAGGAAATAAACGTTCCGGACGTTATACGAAGCGCGAGTCTCGTTCCTGGCCGCCAGCGCTTTCACCATCACCGTTTCCATGAGCTCCTTCCACGTCCTGGTCCGAATCGGCATTATCACTTCGTCGATGTCCAACAGAGCTATGTAGTCGTATGAGTAGAGGTTCCGGTACAGGCAATCGTTGTACGGTATCAGTTCGTTCTGCCGCTTGTGGTTCACCTTTTTGGTCAGGTACAGGTGCTGGAATCCTGGCACGTTGGGCTGGCCGCCGGGCAACGTCAACGGCGTCACGTGCACGCGGCCCACCGACTCGTAGTGGTCGAGCACCTTGCTGATGTTCGGGTGCACTTGCAGCTGGTAAAAGAATATCTTGTCCGCGCCCAGGATGTGCAGCAGCTCGATCCACTCGACCAACCGCACCGAAAGGTCTTCGTACAGGAAGTCCAGGCCTTTGACGCACACCGCGAAACCCTTCTTCACAGCCGGACGGTTGTACACCACGCGCAGATTGTTGGTGGCCTTATCACACACGTTCTCCACCAACGAAACGGACGCGGGCACGGCGTGGTGGTGGGACTTGGGTATCTGGCAGGCGATCAGGTACGGCTGGAATATGCCCTGCTTGTAGTTGCCCCACTTCTTGTACCATATGTATTTGTATTCCATAATTTTCACGATGACGGGTTGCTTGTGGTCGTCGAACCAAAACTGACAGTGAGTCTTGACCGTCGGCTCGATCCGATTGATCATGCCAAGTATCCGGACCGCTGGTCCGATCCTGCTCAGCTTACGCACGTCGTAGTAAGCGCTGTAGAGATGAAACGACCCGTTGGACGTCTGCAGCGACTGCCAGTACACGTTGTTGAATTCCAATTCGTATATACTCGGGAACTTGGCACAACTCTCGTTTTTGTAGTACATTGCTTTGTTCTTATTCTGGTTCCAATACGTAACGGGCAGATTAGGCAGCCGTTTTTGTACTTGGTCCATGATCAGCTGTTCCGATTGCACAGACAGCTTGTCCACCCATGGCTCGACGGTCAACAGGCTCTCGTAGGGCGGTGTTGTGGTCCGTGCGATATGAAAATCTATCATATTCTGCAGGATCATCCTGGTGTTGATGTTGCTCGACTTCATTGCCATCGGCCGGTCTGATCTCCATAACGTTAACAACAGTTGTGCGAGGCATAACAATATAGCCGCCCAAAATATCAGACGGTATAACATATGCCTCAACACGCCAATCCCGATAAACGCAGCCATCCCTGTAACATCATCAATACACTATTGTCAATAATTTCAAATAAATGTTTATAATTTCCACCTAACCCCGCAGACCAAAATACGAAAATATAACGCTACTTGTTAAGTATGTTACCTACAATTATTTGTTTATACCTACAGGCATATTTAATATCCACAAAATTAATAACTTATTACATGACTAGTTATTATATTTTGATAGTTTAGTGCCTACTACTTACGTGTTTCGAAGCTTAGAACAATGTATAAATAAATATAATATCGTGATTTTTGATTATCGTGTTAATTAGTTGCGGCGTATACAATGGTAAATTAAATAAAATAATAAAATGGATAATACAAAATATAGATTTATTATAGAAGTTGATAAAACAATGATATGGAGTTAAGACAAAGGGAGTAACAAGTCTACTTCAGCGACACTCAAGGTGGCCAATACATTCATAACTGATATTGTGTTTACGTCGTTTTTTTGGCGTGACGTAAAGCTGACAAATATTGTTTTAATTAGCTCAAATTTTTAATGAAGTAATTTTTGATTAAAAATATTTCTATCATAATAATATTAAAATTTGTAGATAAGTAGTATTAACAAAATAAATTTACGATGCAGGTAGCATACTTAACGAGTACCAATTTTACAGTAAGTAAACAGATTATTTTTTTCAGAATTTTATATGATTGCAAAACAACGTTTTCAGAAAAAAATTTTAATTTTTCTTTTTAAATTGTTATCGTAGTTACATTAGACATTCCAGGAAACCCTCCTCGTCTTCTTAAACGCAAATGGCTTAAACGATGAAAGATAACAATTCTTAACAATAACAAAAAATAATTAAAAATTAAAAATTAAAAGACGAAAGTATCGTCAATAGGTGGCTTCTTCAATCAAATTTTTATGTTTTCTTTTTTTATGTAGCTCATACTCTTATTATGGTACAGATTGTGTATACATAATAACAAATAAAAAAAATTTTATCGTTGTAATAATTTACTGAATGGCAACAAATAATTTTAATTTCATATCCGAGAGTAGAATATTTTTTCAAGAATTTCGATACATTAAAATCGAATTACGAACGAGTAGTTAGTTAGTCGTAACTTATAAGTATTTAAAGTTTAGATGAACGGACTGGTAGACCAACATTTTGCGGGGTAACCCTTTGCCACTCTACACCGCTCGTCTAAAATTTAAATACTTATAAGTTATAAGTGATAAGTAATTAACTACAAAATTCGAATTTTATGTATCAAAATATTCCAAAAAATATTCTGCATAAGGATACGAAATAAAATATGTATGTGGTCGTTCAAACAAATAAAAATATTAAATGATAACGAGATGCCATAAATATAATTCATTTTCAAAGATGTTATTTTGCAACGATATCAAATTATGTATAAAAAATATTTTCAAAAAAGTTAAAACTTTTCAAAATAACGAGTGTAGACCACTAGACCACTTTAATGGATCCCCTTAAACTTTAAAGCATAACATACCGTTACGGAGTTTGTTTATAAATAATTTAATAAAATATGTTAGGTAGGTAGGTCAATGTGGAAAATAACGTTAATTAATGAGAAATTTTATATTTACTCTAAACGTAGGAAAATTATGAAACATCAAATTATCCAGCCATTATAATACAACGTCATAGACAGTGGCGTAAATAAGGAGGGGAGGTGGGTGTCAGATCCCCCCATTAGCTTTTTATTAACTTAGTAAAAAGTTTTGAGAGGGTGGAGGATTTTCCAATTTTCCTCTCCCATTTAGCTATGTCGTTTTTTTTTTAATCCTCTCCCCTTTCAGAAATCATGTCTACGCTACTGGTCATAGACCGATAACTTGATCTGATCGAATAAAAATGTAATAGTAATATTTTGTATGTTATATATTATATTTATTTTTTAGTTTTATATCATGTAAATCGTAAATTATGAGGAATCGGAATATAATATAATATTGTATTGTTGGGTTTTATCATAAGTCATTATTTTAAAAAGTAATATTTGAAATTGCGTTTATTTCAACTGTTGCATATACCTATAGGTATATAATGTCTTCACTCAATATTATAAAGTATAAGTAGTAATCGTAATCTGTAATGCCTTTTGTGGTATGGAACTTGTTAGTTGTTGAAGCGCACTGCATAGCAATATTCGATATATATTATATATATAATTCGTCTCACCAACGGAAGATGTACTATATATATTATATAATATATTTCTATGTTACATAATACAATTAATTTAACCTAACTTTATTAAATTTACCATTTTCTTTATTGAATTTATTTAAATGAAAAGCGTTCTATTCATTCGTTAATTAATAATAATTATGGTAAACTGGGAAAAATGCACTGCACCAATCTATTGTAAAAAAAGTATAAACGGATATAAGTACTACAGTAGGTGTCTATTGGTTTTTTAGTTTAATGATATATATAAACAGTATACTGTATCAAATTTGTATTTAATTAATATAATGTAATTATTTGAGTTAAATGATTACAGCTCTGCGTGTGAAAATAAATAATAAGATATAATAATATTTCATTTATCATCATAGGCCATCATCCTAGGATTCTAGGCAGTGGCATTTTTGACGGGTCAAAAATTTAATTTGCAGTTAGAATTTTGATTTTTAACAACATTTTCTCATATTGCTTGGTAGATAATTGGCCATTCTTAGTCAATGACGTTTTTGTTCGAATAACGTATTTGACCGTAACATACATAAGTTAATTATACATTGTTTCTTATAAGGTCAAGATGTACTAAAATATTTACCTATTAAATTAACTTATCAAGATAATAATAAAACCAAGAAGGTTTATTTTCGTGTCTCAAGCACATTTTTATTGTTTGAAAATGTCCACTATATTATGGTCACTTTCGATTTGGTCATCCTCCGAGAATAGTTTATAATTAGGGCAGAGGACTTGTAGCATTTGCATATTTGTTTTACACAGTCATAAAAATTAGCAGACTACGAAACGAATACATAGCATGATTTCACAAAGATAGTTTTGAAATTTTATTTTGCATATACCTAAATGCATATTTATTATTTTGAGTTATTTTTGTTGTAAGGCCTTAATTTCTTAAATTATTATTTATACTTTAGGAGACGTATTTTAACATAATTAATAATTTTGTCAATTTTTTGTCCACTAACGCGTTTTTATTTTAAACAATACAAGCAAAACATAAATTAATTTATAGTTTTCGTCGTATAATATGGTTCTTAACTGTCCGCGGACGCACGTTTTTTCAATAAAAGCTCGAAGATCGTCGATAAGACGATAAGATTAATTTGTCGTATATTAATAAAATGTCATTAATATATAGAAAATCGTTTACTATGTGATGTCGACATTGTCAGCATTAAATTGTGTTTTTTTAAATTCATATTTTAGGTATATTTTTATGAATGCATATTTGGCGACTTTTTGTGGCTACAAGTTCTCTGCCCTAATTATAATTATTATTTTATAAGATTAGGTATTTCAGTCATATCTTGTGATAGAAACTTTATAAAAATATACTAAGCAATATATTTAAAATTAATCTAATATTGTAGGTTGAATTTCAAACACCATTATTGACAACTTTACTATACTACTACACTTCATAAATAATATAATTGTATATATAGGTACAATTCTACTTAATAAAATTAATATTGAAGTATTTTATAAATGCATAAGCCATAAGGGCCTGGGAGTATAATTAATTGTTTATGTAAATGTGTAATAACTAATAATTACTTTGTACATTTAATACACTAGGTATCTGGTATACTATATAATAGTCTATATTATATACTCTATAGTCTCTAGTTGTTTATACGCAAATACACAATAATAATAATAATAGTTTATATACCTAAAACAGTATTTGCTACCGCTTATTCGTTATTTCCACATGATGATGATGGATTTCTCTATTGGAACTAGATTTCTTGGCACGCACAATAATTACAGAATTGATCATGGCTTCGGGTTGTTGTGCTTTCCGTACTCATGAGACGACGTTAGAGTGACCAAACCATACCTGGAAAATATAAAAGATTCCATTCATAATTTTGTGGAAAGTATAATAGGTAGGTATACAATATGGATATTATTATTTAATTATTATTCTTTCTTTATTGACGGAAAAAGTCCATTCATAAAACAATCTCTATAAAATGTACACAACGTGTAATATATAAAAATGACAATAAAACCTATGGCTAGTACAAATTATATTAAAATTAATTTTCCATAAATATAACAAAATAAACTTGACGTGTATAATTATATATAATTCAATAACTGTATAACCGTAATGGCTAATGGCGTAATTAATTATCAAAGAATCAACTAAAATTAACTTCCATACAGTATATTAGTATTTCATATTGCCATCAGTATATTTGCAGATAATGATAGTAAATAAGTCTTAGAAAGATTATTAATTAAAAATATGTCTTGATTTAGAGTAGGTATACTCATATTAAGTTTATGATATTTAAGTTTACATATTAAGTAAAAATGTAGTTATCGGTCCAACAAACAAGGGCCATAATATATAGAGTTATTTAATATGTAAAAATACGGAATGAAAGTAACTTCTCCTTTTATTTAATGATTCTAAATTGAAATTCAATAATACACCATCATAATCAGATTGCCGTGGACTTTCAACTTAAAACTTGGAAAGATAAAAAACGGAGAAAACGATTTTGAACCTTCGAGAATTTGTGTTACACAAAAGTTATTAGAATAGTTACTTAGTTATTTATTATTATAGTGCTCTTCAGAATTTATTATTTTCAAACGCCTATGATATTGAAGACGGCTGCAATTTACTGTGCAATATGAAAATATTTTTTAGGTTTTCAATACCTATGCCATTGAAATACTAGTAGGTATTATAATACGTATCTACCTACCTATATAATTAAACGATATAGGTAGTGAGTACTTAGAAATACGATAAGTATAATTAATAACACATCCATATTTCATCATAGACATTAAAATTTTAGGTATAGGTACTGAATTTCAACATGGTGTGCAGGCCAGTGGAGAGTTTTCTTCGGAGACGGATCATCATCGTTTCACCGGTGAAGATTTTTGATCGGCATCGCAATTAAACAATAAATCTACATTATACAATATTTTGCACTCTCATACTCATAATATAGTAAACAGTAATACAGTATAGGTATAACTAGGTATAGGTAAACGTTTAATTCGGCAACCAATTATTATATCCAACACTTTTAATATACTTTTACTTTTTTTTCGTACATACACATTTCATTTGAATATAGTTACGTTATAATTGTTTTGATTATAAATACTTAAATTATTTTCTAATTAAGTGTGGGATATGATATGGTTTAGCACCTAGGTAACGGTGAAAGAATCATAACCATCGTGCAGTTCATTACCATCGAGTTAAAGGTAGCTTAGGTATATCTTAACAAAAAAAAAAAATACAAATGGAGATTTATTCTATGCATTAGAATCGGAATATGATATAATAATACGATTTATTTTATCTACCTGCAGGAACCAATGGCAGTTGGCATAAATACGACACAATGTACAGATCGAAGAGAAATAATATAAAATGGGCTCAAGAAAGTTTGCATCACCTCTGCAGATCGTATAAATAACAATAAGCAATATTTTCACTTTTCAATGTAAGTGCTCATGTTCAACTCTATACCTATTGCTTGTACTTAGTAATATCGGTAGGTGTAATATTTAACTCGTAGTGTTGTTGACTGTGGACAATTACTAATTAGTAAGCACACAACAATTATATAATAACGCATTATACCTAAAAATCCAGGTTAACGAAAAGTAAATTACAACTATACAGTGAACCGTTCAATACTTTTGTATTTATTGTTAGCCAACTCGTATACTTATTATAATTCAGAAAAAGTAATTTTCCTATTGACTGTAATACTTAATTTTCCTATTGAACAGCTTTCAATACCGTATTAAATATTTTTTTAAAAATAGTTACAATAATATAATAATAATTCAAATCGTTGAATAACCAAACGTAGGGCGTAGCAGGAGGTACTCATTATAAAATATACAATTGTGTTATTTTTTTTTACAATTTTCTTTCATTAACAATTTCAAAAGTACCTAGTAATTAAATATTTTATTTATTAAAACCAAATGCGTTATTTTGTTCCAAAGGATGCACTTTTACTCGTCCTTCATTATTTGCAGATTACCTATTCGTATACCTATTAATTGTCGTTCCGATCTGTTGAGTTGGTTTCTACATGCTATAAATATTCGTAGGTACTGCACTCATAACAATGCAATAATTCGTTTTCTTAATACCTTAACCTAATAATCTTCATCCTGTCAAGCGTCAGCGTTTGTTGTCCACTATACCTGTGTTTTTCATTTTCTAGTAAATTACATAAAAACCCATAACGGTTAACCAAAATATAGATATGCAAAATAACAAATCGTGTATACGTTATAAGTCGCGCCTAAAATATATACTAGGTCACAATTGCTAACTATGTCGGACGGTCACCAAACAAATATTTGATCATGTATTTATGTTTATTTTGGTTGAAGCAAATAGGCTTTTTAAGCAGGAATTATGGCAGGTCGTTCAATTTTTGAAGAACACTGCAAATTCGAACCGACCAGATGATCAAAATGCCAATCAATATACTACAGAAAATTGCAAATACGCAAATATACACTTCGCAGTTCACACGCGACACGCCGTGGTCCAAATGACGCCAAAATAATATCCAAACACTCCTAATAATATTACTATTTCAGGGCGATTCTGTTATTGGGAACCAGGCAATAATTTTGGGAAACGACAAATATAAAAAATATGTTTTTCATTAGACTTTAAGACCTAGGTCTAATGTTCTACTAATAAACATTTAAACAAATAAAAATTATAATATAACATCTTAAGAGCTTAAAGATAAACAAATAGTTGTTCGTGTTTTCTATATAGGCTTTCTAATAGATAAGTGTATTATAATTTATAATATTATAGGTACGCGGTACCTACATCAATATGATCCATCCCACGGCCCACGAAGCCTTTTTTTGGCCCATGGATACATGAATTATAATAAATAATTAAGTAATTAATTAATTAATAATGTAAAGAAATATAATTTGTACAATTTATATAAAAAACTCCGATCATTAGAATCGTGCATCGGATTGTCCACCTGCACTGTTCGATTTAAAAAGACAAACTGGCTTCTGAAAAACAATGCCATTCATCATATTTAATTGCCTAATCATCATAATTATATTATATTACCTACCGTTAACTTGTAAATTGTATATTATGTTTATAAAAAAATTAATAATAATTTTCTTTCCGTTTAACGAAACACGGGCGTACTCACGAGGAACTTTTATTATAATCCTAAATAACTGGTACTTTTGATATTGTTTAGTTTGAGTTTTTATTACATGCGCCTACAGCGTATGTGACAAACTGATATCATAAAATGCATATCTTTTTTCATAATTTTTTTATTGAGTCTTAATTATCAACTGTTTGTCTCGACTCAGCTGATTTTCAAACCGCTATAATTGCTGAACTAAGAATATGGCAGGAAAAGTGAAATCAAATCGTAAATTTCCTTAAACAGCTATATAGATGCGCACTACGTTTATGTAATCATTACATTTGTTTAACAAAAAATTATTTAAAATAATATTATACGATATTCAGCATACAGTATTTTGACAAAATATTTTAATACATGAAAATATTGAAACCTATATCTATTAGAAACACAATGACTGAAATAAGGTGAACATATTTACTAATAGTATTATGACTTTTTAGTTTTGATGAATTCAATGCAATTAAAGAACTGTGCGAGTAATATTGTTGGCCATCATCCACGGAGAAGTGGTTATTGATCCCGAAGAGGTTCTTGATGTCAAGTCTTGAAAATCAAGAAAAATTGGCTGCCTATACTGGTTGCGGACGAAATTCCGAAAGGTCATTATTTTTGAAATACGCAACAGTATGGCGGACACGGGTTTTGATTTAGACATCTTAATTGCGGACGTGAAGTATATGTAACGTATAAGTAAGTATTGGTAACTAACGAGAATATAGGTATAGGAACGTTTTTTTTTATCGTGTGTTCGATATCGACATTTTTTTAGTGGTGAAATAACAATATATGTATATAAATTAATTCAGCATGTTTCTTAAAAACAAAGATGACAAAACTTAAATTATTATTTTTGTGAATTTACAAATTTTTTTTTATTTACTTAGGTGATTTTAGTAAACTCAGAAGATTATGACTACTTTTACGCAATACAGCATATTGTTAACTAAATCTAACGACTCAGTACAAAATAAAGTATAGGTAAGTACTAGGTATTATACTCTGATTGGTATTTTTTTCTAAGTCTTGAAAAAGTGATGAAGGGAAATATTTGTGTTGCAATTCGCGTGCAGGTTTTCATTACTTTGTCCGCTATTAGGAAACACTGGAATAAAGATGTACCCATGTACTTTTATATATTACATTTTTTTTTAAATACAAGTCATAATAAAAATAATATTTATTGAGATTTAATGGATATGCTATTGTTATTATTGTATGGAGGTGGTAAGAGGGCATCGACCATGCGGTAAACTTTGTAATAAAATATTGTAAAATATCTCCAACCATTAAAAAAATTCTGAGCACACCACTGGCCCGCAATATTTTTATGAGTGTGTGTAAATAATTGGCCCTCGAGCTACAAATAGTATTCATAGTTATTCTATAGTTTTGATAAAATCATACAATCAGCAAAACGTAATGGCAAAACACAATATCATAAATCACGTTCAGTGATGGTATAGCTAGTATAATATTAAAGCGTTTGACCACATAACCACACTGTATAATATAGGGTGGCTGTGGGGACTGCAGGCATTTCTAAGGTAGGTATGCTTTAATTTCTTTATATTCAGATTTAAGCCGGTCTGGCGAGTACCATTATAGATAATATTATTGATGGTGCCAAAAATTACAAGACTAATGTCACACGTGATTTTATGTTATAATTTTGAGTAAATAAATGTGGTGTAATTAATTTTTCATTATTATCATCTGGAAATTAAACAAAAATCAAAACTTATAAAATTCAAAAAATTCAAAAATCGATTTCTAATTTTTCTGAATCACCCAGTGTATAATGTATATAATAATATACTTACATACTGATTTATTTTCTTAAGGGGATTCCATACCGTGATTTTCTGTTTTTGTCTAACACACGCGCCACATAGGATTTTTGACGGATCCTTTGCCAAACATATCAATTGATCTAATGAAGTGATGAGAATTCTGAAAACAGATTTGAATTCGTCGTCAAGTCTACTTGAAATCGACTTTCCCACAGTTTTGAATTTTGAATTTTAGCTTCTCCAAAAATGTTTAAATACTCTTTTTTAATATGACGTTTTCTGGAATTTGGGGGATAATATCAAAAATGTGGCAAGGTTGATTTCAAGTAGACTTGACGACGAATTCAAATCTGTTTTCAGAATTCTTATCGCTTCAATAGATCAATTGGAATGTTTGGAAAAAAACACGTCTAAAATACTATGTCGCGCGTGTGTTAGACAAAAACAGAAAATCACGGTATCATAATCCCCTTAAATTGTTTTCAATATTCGTTATGAGTACCTATCAGAATATGACGTATACCACATTACCACATAATAATATATATTATTCAATATTTTTACCAGTCCTCCCCCCCCCCACCACCATGAAATAAAACTCTGTACACTCCCCTGGACTATTACAATATGATAAAAGAACATAGTAGTAAACATAATAACATTTCGACAGTCGGACGTTACACATGCGAAATAATCAAATATTCTAATGTAATATAATACGCGCGAGTATTGATAAAATATTGTAAACTTGCCGCGCATTGTATTGTCTCCGCATCGGCCATGGACGTTATTTTGTTCGATTTTTAAACCACAAAAATCGCGTGTAATAATAATTATAGCCTATAGGTATATGACTCTTCGTACACGTCATGCGTAGGTAGTAAGAAGGTACGTCATGGAAAAAAAAATAAATAAACATCATCGCGCGAAGGTTACAAATACAAATATAATAATATTATATAATTATATGACCTGCTCGACGGCGGCGTCGCACTTCTCCGTGGATCGGAAAGACCGCGGGCGCGTAGTGGTTCATCAGAAGTCGAGGTCCGGAATATCATTATGAGATGCAATTTTTTGTTTTGTTTTTTTTTTTTCTAAATAATAATGTTATAATAATATTATTATCGTATAGCTCGGCGCGATCGCAGTGGTTCGGTCCGCGCGAACGATTATAATATTGTCAACAAACATCTGTTCGATGCGACTGGATAATTCGCCGAACCGAGGTCACGACGAGCGGATCGTCGTTATAGACAAAAATATTTATTGGCATTTATCCGCGTCTATATATATTGCGTAACAATAATATCTTCGATGTCGTACGATCTGAATAAGGAGGTTCAAAGAATGTCGGTTTAGGAATACCGTTCATATAGTTTCATATTATTTCATAAAAAAAACTTGTGTACGTACACGACAAACGGAGAAATACATGATATTATTATTATTATTGGGTATATAGGTTTCCGGCTCGCCAGTGAAAAGATGCGATTGCGATCGTACCCATGTTGCCTTCCGTGACGAGTAAATAATATACGTCTCGCGCACTCGCGGTAGGTATTAATATATTTTTATTTTTTATGTACTGCGGTTGTAATATTGTTTTCCTGCAATATAGGTATTATATTATTATATATTGTATTGCCGTATTGGACATATTCGAGTGTAATTTTCATTCCCACGTCCGCGCCAAAGTAGCACGAGATGAAACGGAATCGAGGCAAAATTACGTGATCCAACAACCGCCGATGTGATACGAGAAGAAACACGTGACTAAAATCAATATTAAAAAAAAAAAAAGGTGAATAAGTGGATGTCACTCTGCTGTACAGTAGGTTACAAGTGGGTCACTGTAATGGATGGTGTTAAATTTGAATTCAATGATATAATATCATTGTATAAGAAAAACGATTCTGAGCGAAAACGGTCAGTCAGCCTATGATATTACCAAGTATATTTGATGATATTATTGTGAATAAAGTAATTTATATATAACCTATTTACGTGGAGCCTTGTTTTAAATTTTCAATCCTTAGCCATAAAAGTTAAAAATTTATAAATTTTTAACTACAAAATAATTAATAAATTATAAATTTGATAAATGTTGTCAAAATTTGAACTATAAATGCTTATAAAAAAAAATTGTGCCTATGTATTTTTAATATTTTTCAACTGCTATTAGAACGATATATCAGGAGCCTTATATTAAATTTTCACGCTTTTTTACCCAACAAATAAAAGAAGAATTTATAGAAAAAAAAAAATTAAAAAAATTGAAAACTGACAATGTCCGTAAACAGCTCAAAAAGAGTCAAAATATTTTATAAATTTTATGGTATATAGAAAATGCTAATATAAACATTCAGTGAAATTTTCAAGTATCTACAGTCATTCGTTTTTTAATTACAATAAAATAAGAAAATTGTTACATGAGAAATCGAGTGAATATCAAATGTTGTAAAAATATAAATTTCAGACGCTCATAAAAATTGAATTATAAGTTTCTTGTAGACATTTTTTTTTGATGAAGGTAGACAATCTTATGAGTTATGAGTAATCTTATATTACATTTTCAAATCTTAAATTTAAAAAGAAAAATTTTTATGAATTCTCAACTCAGAATAATTTGCTAATTTTCGTGATTTTTCCGTATTTTGTCAAAATTTGAACTTTAAATGCTTATAAATAAAAACTGTGACTAAGGATTTTTAATTTATTTCATCTGCCTTTGAAACACCTAGGAGCCTTCTATTAAATTTTCAAGCTCTTTTACTCCACAAATAAAATTTTAATGATATTTATAGAAAAAAAAACTAAAAAAAATGAAAATTGACAATGTCCGTAAACAGCTCAAAATAAGTCAAAATATTTGGAAAATGTTATGGTGTATAGGAAATGCAATTATAAACATTCAGTCAAAATTTCATGTCCCTACGGTCATTTGTTATAGAGTTACACCAAAAACCAAAATCGATTTTTTTGAAAACAGATTTTACGTAAAAATTCCCGTTTTTTCTTAATTTTTTTTTTGTTTTTCATGTCGCTTTTGAAAATTACTGGGAAATTTTTACTTTTGACGCCCCAAAGTACCAACTAGATTCACTTTCCTATCAGAAAAGTTACTGTTGAAGAAAATCAAAGCACTTTTCCTGTCCAAAAAGGTGATGACAGACACAAAAATAAAAAAAAAATAAAAAAACACACATTATTGTAAAATCAATACATTCATCGCTTCGCTCAGAATCTAAAACAAAATATATAATGCATCTAATTTTTTATTTTTTTGGTACTTATTAAGAATAATAACTATTATTAGTGCTTTTAAGTTATAAGAAAATAAATAACAGTGTTCCAATAAACAAACTTTTCATGTATTTTCTATTTATAATTTTTTTCTAATTCAGGTTAAAAAACATGAAATTGCATCTTTTAGATGTATTATTAACAACAACTCATATTTAATAACATATTATATAGTTATGATAAACGTTTTATCAGTTTTTTACGTTTAAACACTTCTACCATTTGAAAGATATTTTGTGTCCATATAATATGTTGCAATATATGCATAATATATTAGTAACAGGTAAGACTTCCGCTATTAACATAAAAACAAAAACAAAATACTGGTATTCTTGACCTTATCCTGGATATAATATTATGTATATATAGTGCAATAGTTAACATGCAGGAAATTAACTGCCACGTCGAGCATTTATATTTTAAATATTATAGTCAATACTGTTCAACATATTTTGGAGTGCACAAACACGTACGCATGCATTTTCGTAAACAATATTTTGTTTGAGATTCTATTTCCATGTTTATGGGAAATAAACTAATAAATAATAATCAATCACGACAAATCGAGTTACACCATGGTCGAATTTCGAGAAATTGGTTTTTAAATGTTTACATGTTGTTTAATTAGACTGTCGTGTATTTTTTCTTATTTTGTATGAACTAAAACAGCAGATAATATTGACTCTTTTACCCACACAGAATTTGGGAAATGATAATATTTTGTGAATGTCTTAAAGTGGTTGAATAATGAATATTTGACTAACAATATTTTATAAATATTTTCTTCTTATGATAAAAAAATATTGTACTATATGATTGCATAAAAATGTTGACTTAATATTTTTATAAAGTTTCCGTAAAAATGTTTTTTGAAAATATAGGTATGATTAAAATATTTTGTAAATGTTTTTTGGGCTAAAGAATATAACTAAAATATTTCCTAATTATTTACGCAACTTTTTTAAATATTTTGACAACTATATTATTTTCCTGAAAATATTTTTACCATAGTTGGGAAATATTTTTATGCTGTATGGGTAAGAACGGGATGTGACATTTAGAGTAAATGCTCGTTTAAAATATTATTCCGTTATTCACTTATTATTCCATATTATTTATATGTCGGTTTTCGTTTATCATAGCGACACAGCTGCTATTATCATTTTGTACTAAACAAACAAGGAAATATTATAATATATTAATTTATTATAATAGATACCTACTACCTATTATACTACTATGTGTTGTGTGTGCATGGTTATGTGATGGAAAATCAGTAAAATATATTGTTTCACCAATGTACCAATTGGAATAAAATGGAATGTAAGCTAATGTTTTGGCACTACTCCAATAAACTGAAAAAAAATTGTCTGTTGTAAACAATTTACATATAGGTACAAAGTAGATATAGTTCGTTGGCATTTGACAATTTTTTGCTACCGGAACGACGGGGTTCTGTAAACTTCGAATCTTGGGTGTTCCACGAATTTACTTTGAAATAATACTTTTTAATGGCGGGATAACGGCGACTTAACCGTCCGCAAAAGGTCGAGAAGTATAGATACAAGAGCGTATAGCACACCTCGCAGTTGATGCATCCTCCTCCCGTATAGTAATATATATAATATTATGCGTATATGTAAATGTCGTGAAAGATGTTTATAGCAAATCCCGTTTTAATTATTACGTTTCAGTTGTCTCGGAATGAAATTAACTAGCTATGCGATTTTATTAGGTACCTTATATATTCACAAAATCAACAATTATAATGTACCTTACTTATAGCCACTGCCCACTATAGGCACATAATAATATCCAACAGGAATGTAAATATGTGAGTCACGTCTCACGCTAATAATTATAACTTATAACGTCTTAACACCAGTCAACGTGCCACTATATAGGAGCATTCCAAGCAGTTGAGGCTTATCACAAATACTCCTTGCAGGTATATATATTACAAACCTATCCTTATACATAAAGACCTTCAGTTACCAACTGTGAGAGAGCTAGCAATTAATCGATATACAAAATTACATGAAAAATCGTAAAAACCATACAAACCTAATTGTACTAAAAATATATTTCTTATCAATACACCAGATAACACATCATGTTAGGTTAGAAGGAGGTGTTAAAGCTATGTACTGTGGTACATTCACTTAAATACAGCGGGTCAGTCATTCAAAAATTATAGAATAAATAATAAGGTGTGGTTCAGCCTCTTATTCCTTCTCATATCATGTTATTACACTATAACTATTATTTGTATTACGTAGGTATTGTGTAAATAATTACAAACTGTAAATAAATTACTTAATATATTGTATAGTAACTTGTTAAACTGTATCACATGTATATAATATAACAGACCGCCATAACAATTTGAAATACTAGCTAATTTTCATAGAATCATAACGAAATTTAAGTATTTTGGTGTATATGTTTGTTATTCTTATTTAGTTATCGTCAGTTTCATTATTTATGAAAATGTACCTAAACGATGAATTATGAAATGTTTTTGAGTTAAGTAACAGATAGGTACACAAAAAAGAATTGTGATATATAAATGAGAAAAAAACTATAAAAGTTGACAATTTAAAAATATGAAATAGCTTAAAAGAGCTAAAATTATATCATGTCATTAAAATGGCAATCTTAATATTTAGTGACAATTTCAAGTATACTTTGCGGTCAGTCATTTTTGAGTTGTATAAAAAAAAAGGTAATCAATTTTGTGATTACCGTTGTTGCGTACATTTTTCCAAATTTGTTTTTTAATTTTATCCAATTATTTTGAAAAATGAAAAGTACTGGAAGTTTCCTACTTTTACCCCTTTAAATCCTAAGTTCCAACTAAATCCAATTTGCTACCAGAAACCACCCTCAACATTTAAGTTTTTCCTGCTTCTAAATGAGATGACGTCCAAAAAAAAAAAATATCATTGTAAAACCAATATACCTACCGCTCTGCTCGGAATCTAAAATGAGCTACAAATATTATTATTATTTTTTTTTTCGAAAATTGTATTTAATATTAAAATAGATTAGATAAATAATAAAAGTGATATAAATTAATATACAGAATGCGAAATTGTAAATGTACATATTGCTTTAAACTATATTTCAGTATATTATAAATTATATAATAATTATATTAATTTTAAAGATATTATAATCGTCTAGAAAATATAAACGGTGTTCAATTAAGTTAGGATCTAAGTTCTCCAAGGGATACTAATAATACATATTTTTTATTGTCACTTTAGAAAGTAAATACAATATAAAAAATGTAATTATTATTGGAAATATTCGTCGTGTATCTATATTCGAATTTAATTATTTCAAATAATTGTGAATTTATTATATTAAAGACCAATTAGAGGGAATCTACACATTTGGATAGTTTTTTGACCCTATTATATTTTATTAGTCTAGGTCCAAATTAATACTTCTTAGAAATCCTACTATAGTTGATCCTGAAAATCAAAATCCCTCTTGTTTCAAAAAATTATGACTGTCAATTAATTATTTTTATAATTTGTTGTTAATTTACTTTCAAAATCTTGTTTGAAACTTTAAACATACTTGAATTTATAACTGTAATTTCATAGGGTTCAATTTGTACATATATAAAATAAATGTGCCTTTTCTAATATTTCTTTGTTTCGTATGCTTATGGGTATTTTTATAACATATTTATTCGAATGACTAGGTTAATTTGAAAAATATATAAATATAATATGTCATATCACGCCAGATAAGATATAGAAAATCGAATCGTTGTTCTTATATTTTCACGTACAATAGAAGATTGGCCTCGATTCGTCAATACAATTTGTACTCTGGGCTTGACTACGGAAATAATCATCCCACACGAGTTATTGTGAGCCATCGAGATAGTAAGCTCTGTCCCACCCACTCACGTAACAAATTTAAGGGTAGTCTTGAGGGATTTCACCCCTCCCAAACAACCACCGAGTTCCGAGATTCGAAAAAACTGGGCACCCTCACGGTCCAACTGCATCATTAATTGGAAATCCTTTGTAATTTGTACATGGAATAATATTAATGATAGTATACAATATTATTTGGTATTTAATAACAGGTAGTACGACAGCATTGCACTTGATCTGTTGAATTTTTATTATTGTAGAAAACGAATTGGATTTAACGATATATGCATATTCATAATAACGGCGTCTCTATAATAATATAATGCGGTTACCAATACGTAGGTATTGTATATATCTTAACGGTTTCGTCGTGTTTTAATTTTCGTAACGCAAGTCGCAAGACAATGGCATATTATATTATATTATAACCTAGATAGAATAAGAACAGTTTTTACATTTAGAATACGATGACGATTATTTTTACAATATATATTAATACATAATATCTTATATTATTTTATTCTCTCGATGACCGCAATGTCTTAAATACGACTAAACGGCTACTCACGTATAATATAGGTACATTATTTTACCTGAGTACCTAAGTACCTTACACATAGGTCTCTATGCTTATTGATATGAGGTATATATATTTTACACCAGATAATACACTTACTATATTCAAAAACAAAATTGTTATAAATTCTCAGAAATATATTAATATTGATATTTGTTAGACTTTTGCTCATCACATTTGGTCAATGTAACACCTATTGTAATGAAACAAATTTTAACACATTATAATATTACGTTCAGAGCTTAAAGTGGGAAAAAATTCCAGGGGGACAAATGTCTCCAAATATACTATATAGTTATATATATATGTAATTTATAAGTGTAAAAACAGTGATTGTTCTTCTTCAGTGATACTCACCCCACTTTTAGCCCTGAATAATGTACAAATTTGTAATTTTTTTCATGTAAAATTTACTTTAACTCCTGAACGCTCGTTGACAGACTTCGGCTCGACGATACTACGAGGAAAAGTCTGGGGAAAAGAAGTCCGATGGCAAAAAAGGATATTGTTGAATTATAGAGAAGTCGTATTCTAAGAATTTCAAAGTTTATCTGAGCTAAGTAGTAAGTATTACAGGTGACAGGACTTTGTATAAAAATCAACGCTTTTTATAATATGACATAGATATGGTTCTGATAAACTACTATTTTTGGCTTTTGCTATGAACGATGATTTAAGTTATATCACTTATGCAAATAATTGGTTTTGTGAAAGACATTAATTTTTAAGTCCTGAAAATTGTTTACAATTACCTAATTATGCCATAAAAATAAAAATATATAATATATAAATGGTGACAACCTCTAATAAAAAAATATTTATTTTAAATAATTTTTCTTTCAGCCTTTTTAACACTTATCGGATTTTGATCGTCTAGAATCATGTTATGTACATGTTAACAAACACCGTGTAAATAATAATAAATAATATTTTTATATTTCTCGTAACAAAATATCGATGGTGCGTAATAAGGATGGAACTGTATGATACACATTTTCGTGGCCTCGGTCCGTGCGTATATTATATTATTATTTATTACTATATAATAGAATGCCACAGCACGTCACCCAAACCCTCCCTCGTGTTTCGTAATGTTTAGCACATTTTTGTCTGCCGGACGGATGGCGTCGTAGGGTCGTACGATGATGATAATATACGTATTTCACTATTTCCTAAACCAATTCGGTTTAGGTTAGGACGATATAATATGCGTTAATAATATTTTATCGTCGTCCCATAGGAGGCACCTATATATAATAATAATGTATACTATAGTTTATGCTTTTCAGTTTTATACCCATGGTCATTATATACCCGACGGGAAATGAGGCGACAGACTATACGGTGGTGATGACAACACCAAAAAAATAATACACACACACACACACACACACACACACATTAAATAAATATACTTAAGAGGACGTGATACCCGTCCATCTAATGAGCAGTATAACGCAATTTATCTACGAAAAATCGAAAGTTATTACATAGTTAATAACATATTTTGTCAGTTAAACCCTGCAGTATAGCGGTGTTGATCAACCCTAGGGAGATATTTTATATTATGTTTCATAAATAATTATGTATAGAAATAGAATATTGGTAAAAATGAATAAATTATTTTCTTTATTTATCAGATAAATATACCTTTAAATTATGAGTTATTCAAACGAATAAGAGTGTTTAAAATTTAATTACCTTCTTATTCATGCCCTCTTTTAAATGAAAAAAAAAACAAAATGATTTTTAATAAGGTGGGCCGCGTGTTTGCGTGCTATTTTTACTAATCTAAATAGGGGTAAAATTTTTTTGATAACTACCTCTGCTGACATGGAAGTAAAATCTTTAGGTCTGGCCAACTGGGGTTTTTTGGTGGGGAGGGGGTTGTGGAGTGGCTATACCATCAAAAATGAGTAGGTAATAATAAGAACAAGTATATATTATAAGGTCATTTTTGATTTTGTTTTTACATATTATTAAGTATATATAACTTTCTTGATTATTACAATCTGAGTAAAACAGCATAAATGATATTAAATATTAATAGATTTAATTCCTATGTAGTATGTGTTATATTATAATTTAATTATATATATTATAATATATTTATAGTAATATAATAATAAAACATAACTTCCCCAAATTTAAAATTTTCTAGCAGTAATCAGCGTGTTGGTTTAGGGAATTGATGTCTCCTTTGCTACCAACCCTTGTGCGGATACAAGTAAAAGCATGTTCTAATTATTATTATTTTATTATTGTTATTATTATTATTATTTTAACGTCGATGTCCCTAGTGTAAATCATATAGTTTTCCTCGGTCCAATTGGTTTGCGAGTCCGTAAACGGAATAGACGGAGACTATAATAATATAATATAATACCTATTATATATAGGTACGAGGTACCTACTGCAAAACCAGCGCGATAAAAATTTACAAAAAACACGAGCAACAGTACCTGAGACGTGCTTAAAGAATTTAATGTCAACTACATATATATATATACGTCATTAGCGTAGTGTTGCTCGTTTTTATCTGTCTTTACGTGCATCGTAGCAAAAAAAAACCGACATGGTCCACAGTTTTCTATATACATCTGCAGAATAAAATTGTGTATAGGTAAATGTACTATAACGTGAATAGATATAATATATAATATATATAATAATAAGCACATATTATGTTATATACGATGAGTACGACACTGTATATAGTCATAATATCTATAGTAATAATATACAAAATTTGATTTAAACAATTTTTCCAAATACGACATAAGCCAATGGAATCCAAACACTAAAATTATTAATTGCAAATAATGAATCCTAAATATGATTTCGAGTATTACAATGCTGAAATAGTATCTGACTTACTATATCTAAACAGCGGGTTAGGCTAAAACAAATATATACAATACTACCTATATCCTGTATGATTTCGTGTCCTACACCATATAGTAAAGGTACTAGATAGCTGCCAAGTAGGTACTAAGTAGGTATATAGGTAAGTACACGCAGAAAATGTCATAATTATACAAAGCCCGAGTAATATGCTAAAATAATAATTGTATCGCTATATTAATTATTACCTGCTATCATTTATCAGTTTCCTATAAGTGTTATTACTATTATTACCATCATCGTCGGGCATTAATGTTCTCATTTGTTTCTGATCACTATATATAAGATGAAAAGTGATTGCCCTTAAGTGCATATTTACCCACCTAACCTAGATACTACGTTTATTATAATCATTATAGTTCTGTAAAATGTATTCCCGCTTATACTGGGCGTGTATATATACGTGTAGAATAATAATTCCACCACATTATTGCACCCATGATATCAATCGCTCTTTTTGACGATATGAAAATCAATTCCAGATGTTAATATTCTACGGGCAATGGACATACGTTGCACAAATGTTCAAACGAAAACCTTCCGGTACACATTCATTGTATCGATTAAACACGCTTTAATAAATTATAGTAAGAGAACAAAAAACTAAAAAAAAAAAACTATTTTATAATTAAGTATAGTATTTATTTTGGTATTTTGGTATTAAATCGAACATTTAAAAAAAAGATAAAGTTCTTATATTTTATTATTATTCATTGCGATATGCCGACATGAATAACTGTCATGACGACATATAATAATATAATATAGCTATCGACCATCGGCTATAGATGCCGAATCGATATGGATTACAAGTTTTAATAAGTAATATAAACTAAAAGAGTAAATTAAACACGAATAGTATTTCAATAGGTCATTTATATACAACATCGATAATATAAGAATGGATAGGACATAAGAACTTATCACTAGAAAATTTAGTGATACATTTTTAATGTTATATGAGGCAAATATTGATATGATAATTGATAAATGATAATAAATAACATTTATGATTAATTAGTCATAATTAACCATCTATATTATTCTATATTATAATTACAATTAATTATGTACGCAAAGTTTAGAGTAATTTGAGTATTTCTATTTCTATTTTCAGGCACAACGATCAAAATACAAATTTGAAATTGACAAATGTTGTAAACAGTTTTTGGACATAACCTTAAAAAAAATCCCCATATTGTCTTTCTCTCTTCCCCAAAAAAGCACATCGGCCCCATATGAAACTGGTATAGGCATGTCATTCTTATATTATCTATGCTATACAAGCGCATTTATCTAGACGAATATCTATATAACAGTAAAGGAATATTTTTTAAAAGTTCACATTCCCCGCGATTAATCGTTCGTCATATTAAATGCCCGGACAATATAAAAAATGTTTAAATAATAATAATAATAATATTTACTACGAACCACATTATGGTGATTAATGCAATATAATGCAACACGTATTTCTCCTGCTCTGCCAGTGCTTCTACGAACATAATATTTACTAATGCCTAAACATATTATGTTGAGCATGATTTTTTTACGTATTTTAATTTTTGGACGTTACCTATTATTATTGTAATCACTTGCTGTGAAATACATTATGTGTGATATATTATATATGAATATTCTCAACATTTCAAAGGAGGACATTGAAACATTACCCTTTATAAATAATACGCCTGCGGTCTATGCAGAATGTAATCAGCGAATTAGGGATTGCAAAGCATGTAATGTGTCGCTTATACCTATTATAACAAAGGTATACAGAGAGTGAACTTGACAATATCTTAGGAAGGGATCTTGAATAATATTGTTTTTAGAACTTACTACCTGGGTATTTAAAATTGTTCTGCAATTATCGAATTGCTCACAGAAAAAAATAAATTTCTTTGAATTTTCGATTACTGTTTACGATAAAATAATCATTCCCTTTTGATTGTATATGTATGGTTTATATGTATACCAAAATAGTATGATGCACACATTAATACGCACATTATTTCTTATAAACTACACATTTTGTCCGATAAAATATATGATTCTCAGACTCTCGGTGTGCCAATTATTTAATAATAATAATAATAATAATAATATTATAGAATGCACAGCAATAATAGAACACAAGAGTAGGTTTTTTAGAGCCCTATAGAATATAATATCTTGGAATATTTGAGAAAATAACAATATAATTTATTTTAGTTTTCAATCATTGCAATCAACTTTAACTTTGAAATAAGTAAGTTGTACCTATAACATTCTTGTTTGAAAATCATTTTTAGTCGGTAACATCAATTTGTGCATCCAATAATTTTGATACACACGCAATAATATGTATTCTATCAAGTGCTGATTGTGCTTTTATTGTCGAAAAAATACATTTTTTGATTTGCATTTTTTTAAGTTAACGATTATTTTTGATTACTTTTCTCGTTATTTTCAAGAGAATAATATTTTAGTATAGCATCATAATTTGACTTATTTTTAACAGCATAAAACCCCGGAACTTAAACTTATATAAGTACGTGTGAACCGATATTCATTGTTGGCGCAGTAACCGCAAGTACCGCGATCGTCCTTATAATAATATAATATCGGCGGACGATTATGCTACTCGGCAGTGATACTTACGCCAAGAATGTCCGTCCGATCAGCTGCAGTTAAACACCGACACACGCGTATAATGTATATATATCATATTTAGCTAGGTATGTAGTAATTGTAATTGAAGTCCCTCTCACTTGACCCGCACGCTTATATGCCACCGCCGCCGTCAATCGTATATAATAGATCTATATAGGTAATATAATAACAACAACTAATAAACGGATTCTCTCTCCCGGTCAACGCCATTTCCTATATTGTTATATGTTTCGTATTTGATCGATCTGCGCTCGACGTCGTGACGATACCATGGTATTAAATCATTATATCTACACGTCACCTGTTGCACAGTCTACAAAAATAATATGTCAATTATTGCTTATTTTATTAGTTTACGATAACACGCAAATCCATTGGCGGAAATCGAGGGGGATTGAGGGGGCCTAGCCCCCTCCCCAAAAAGTCCGTCAAGCACCCTCCTTTTTTTAGTTTTGTATAGATTCGAATCCTTCCGCTCACAATTATGCTAGTAATGTTAGCCCCCCCCTGAAATTTTAATGGATTTCCGCCAATGCGCAAATCTCGTGATTTATGTATAGGTAATATATATTTGGGCCGGAAGAGAAACAATGCCAACAGCAGTTCCTTCGTGGATCTCGATATCACGTAAAAAAAAAAGGTACCTAATACTATATAATAATACAGCGTGATTCACCAATCATGCTCACACCCATTTATTCATTTGATAAGAAATTTATTCAAATTCTGATTTTTGGCATTTTTAAATGTACTTAGAGACCGTATTTTCAAATTCTTGAATTTTTTTATACTACCTACTTAAGAAGTGTCCTATAGAAATTCAAACTTATATTTTTCAATTGAAAACCTCCTTTTTTATTTTAAATTACATAGGTATAAAAGGTAATATTTTTGAAAATGTTGATGTACCAAATTCAAAATTCAAACGAGTATAGTTTCTCAGTTAGTCAGTTGTTAAAATGTTAATACCTACAAAGGATAATACTAAAAATGGAAAAATATGAAATATATATAATATTGGATTTAGTATTCATTATAAAAGCTTGAATGCTTGGTCAACCATCCTGTATACGATGATCTGATATTTTTTTTTGCGGTTATATAAGATAAATATATTGACCATAGACCAATATGGATTATGGACCGATAAGTACGCGCGTTTACATAAATCATAATACTAAAATATATTATACACTTAATTCAAATTTCAAGAGGTTATATAAACACATTTTAAGGCGTTACAGTCTTTTACACTTTTCACATTTAAATAAATAAACGAAATTGTGGGAGATGTTCAGCCACCTACGTCTTACACATATTACCTTTGTAACAGCGATGTGGATTACCTTGTATAAACACCGATTTTAATTCACTAATTTATACATTTTGGTTTTAATTGTTATATTCATTACTGACAATTAATACAATATATATATTATTGTTAATGGTATGCGTAAAACAGTTACAATAGTTACCTAAGTTACCTAACCTAACCTACAATCCTACATCAAGATTATAAAAGCACGTATTCAGTTTATAACCTCGGAAATCAAAAGAAAATCTAACAACCATAACATAGGTTGATAAATCTTTGGAAATTTGCTTCAAGGTAAATTCATGACAACATAACTTAAACGTGAACGTTTGAAGATCGTGGAAGTACCTAAATAAATTGAAATAGTTCAAAATATAAGCCTACGTTGTTAGTGTTAATGCCTACAATAGTTATAAGAGTTTCTTTAGATTATTGTAATTGATTTTGATTACTGTATGGTTTTATATTAAATATATATTGATTTTTTGAATTTTCCATTCATATTTTATAAGCCAACTGTAAATTTATAGGTAAGAACCGAGAGCCAATATTTATAATCGAAATCAGCCAATTTAATTGCAGCAATTACATTTTCTGCGATGTACATTAATTTTATCGTATACTTTAAGGCAAGGTATTCGTTTGGTATTCACATACCTTTAATAGTGTTCATTTCAAAATGTTTTTTACTACATGTGTAACAGTCTAGACGACATTTAATTTTTTTTTTTTAATTTGTAATAATCATATATTACATACTATTGTTATTTGCTGACCAAATCCCACTTTTCCACTTCATGAAGTTCCATCAATAATGGATGGTTTCTTCAAACAAGCCTATACTACTGCCTTCTTATTTTTAATATGCACCAGCACCACTTGTTCTTATTCTTATATTGTATGAAACTGTAAAACCGCATTTACATATGCATAGGTACCACGCATTATAGATACCTGGCTATTACCTATATGGAAATAAATTAAAATATATTATGCATCTGATTTTTTCTATAAGTTCTATTTTAAATATTATTAATACTTATAATAAAATAAATAAGATAAAGTTTTTAAAATTTTTGAGAATTTACAAGTTACAGGTCTATATTTTTGATTGATAAAGATAATTTATGCTATACTTATCTTTCTATCATTATTCTTTTTCAATTAAATGTATATTTAAAACAATGTTTATAAACCAAACTTGACATATTATTATACTATTATCTATCTATACTTTTTCTATTCCAGTGTAAAAATCATAGAAATATATATTTTAGCTGTAGGTACCTATTTATAATAAAAATAATAAGAAATCAAAACATATTAATAACAATTATTATCGAAAGTATATATATATATACTTATGATAAAAACTTTTTTCAGTTTTTTACGGTAGTTTAGGTCATCAAAATCCTCATAAATTTATCACGGCTCCGTTCTATATACAAACGAGATGTGGTCAGATAAGATGTATAATGAGAGTAATGTCCCGTAGTTTTTTATAGGCCACACGGGTTATGTACATCGCTATATAGGCGACTATACCAGATAATAGTTCCAAAATTTCTTTCTAGTTCTACAACTTTTTTGTCATTTTTTATGCGACCAGTTACTATTTGTATGTCATATACGAACACATTGGAACAGATGTTGAGTAAAAAATAATTGTTGCTGACATGAAACATATTTACATTTTGTTATAATAAAATACTTATAAGTCTTATCTTGTGTGCACAAACTGAGGTTTAATTATGAGATTCTTTTGTAAAATTAAACATGTTTAGTGACATGATTGACAAAAAATGATAAACCTAAATTAAATGTTCTAAATAAACAGAACATGAGCAATAATATAGTTTGAAATATAGTAATATCAACTCCCAATGATCTACAGAACAAATGAATATACGTAGAAATACTAAAATACTCGCATATTACTCATATAAGTTATGTGACGTCGCAATGATTACGAATCACAGTAAATAATCTCGCATGGACAGTGGGCACATTGGTAATGAAGTAATGTATATCAAGCTCGATCTCGTGTTTACACAAACTTTCATAATTTAAACATAGGTACATTTTACAAAATAATTTTAAACTGAGGTAAAAATATAGAGGAGAACCGTGATATTTATCAATGACCACCCATAAATATTATAGAACTGTATTGGTTTGAATTTAAATCACAGACTAATAGTCACGATGGAATATGGAGATGTAACTCTATAATTATATAACTATAAAAGCGATCAGAAATTACTTTACAAAATGTTTTTAGTAACGTAATTATTGTCCAAAGTACATACAACCGATGTTTTAAGATCCTTAAGGGTAATTAGTTTAAAGTTTGTGGATACCCATTAAAGGTTCCCAGATACATTCCACGTAATCATTGCTGAAATTGAGCTTATATACTTACAATTCATCAGCAATTTAACGATCAAAAATCAAAATAGGGGATTTTAAGCAGAATATTTCGCGGCTGAGGCCATCATAGTGTCGTACGATGTAAGTATAATATTATATGTATTGTTATAATTTAGAGTAGATAGTAAACGCGATAAAAATATAAACTTTAAATGAAATATTATATTTGTTGTAAAATATTTTATATATTTGGTCAAATTAACCATTTCTTTTTACGTTATCCTAAAAAAAGTTAATTAAGTAAAGTTTAAAGTTTAGCTGCTTTTTTTAAATAACTCGCCCTCATTTTGTGTAGGTTAACTACTAACTGATTATATTATTATATAATAAAGAAATTTAAAATAAACAGGAACACAATTGAAAAATTACAAGAGCCATTCATTACATATTTTGAATAATGAAGGTTTTTTATGTTGTGGTCAGTTAACTGACAATTGTAGACCATCTTTCTCGCAAAAGCAGCTAGCCATCAATACCAGTACATCACTACAAGAGCACTTGATGGAACTGTGATTTTGTATTTTACAAATGTTTTTAAGACAATCATGTAACAGTTTCCATGTATTTAATTAAAATAATTACTAGTTTTATAAAAATAAGAAAACAACTTTTTTTAATTAAATTAAATTATAAAAAAATAACTAAGTAAAATTATTAAACCAAAAGTAACTAAGTTCATAAGTTTAGTAATTTTTAAACGTACATTGTTTAACTATTTAAGTTAAAAGTTATAGAAAAAAGTAGAAAAAAGAGTATTTTCCTCACAGTTCTTAGAAACATGCTTACCACATTGAAATTTGTAAACAAAATATTTATAAAGTTATAAAGAATTAATACATTAATATTCAAACAAATTGTCAAAACCACAAAAATCAAACATTCATTTTAATTAGAACAAAAGTACGGTATGGTTAATTTTTAAACGATAATTTAATTGATTCAGATGTTTTATTTCGAAAAATTGTTCTTAATAAAATCATGTTTAAATGTATTAACATGCTGTTTGTAACTGATGGACATAATATATAGAAAAACTTTGTTTAATCTAAAAAATTAAATCGTAAAAATATATTCTCTGAAAAAATGTATCGAACTTTCATGACTTTCTTGCTCCTGTAAATAAAGCATACAACCATCTAAAATGGCACACATGAAGAAGTTTTATGTTTTATAAAAATGCATTGAAATTGCATTTGGAGCTAACTAATGCAACAAAATATAGGTACTAAATTTAATAAATCATAAAGTAAATAATATTTTATTTATATTTGCATATGAGAAGTTATACATTTATACATGCTTTATAAATAATAAACTTATTCAGATGCATATTATTATGTACATTTTAATATAAATACCTATAGGTATACAGAAAAATATTTTTATTGTAAGTTATGAGTTCTGGTAAAACTCATAAAAGAATACCGGGCTATCTGAGTGCGAGTTCACATTTATACACATTAATAGACACTAAAAATGTAAAATGCAAACTGCCTTCATATGGGATTTGATCCTTATCTAATACATTATATCAAGTAGGTACCTAGACCGTTTATACCTACCTATATTACGTATATTATATTATAATAATATCATTGTTGTGTATTTTAAATTATTGTAATGTATCAAGGAGTTTTGAATGTAAGCTATATGGAATATGAATCGAATATAAAACACTAACCGTATAATGAAATTGTTAATTGATTTGTGTTGGGTAAGTAAAATGAACACCGATGATAAATTATACATAAAGTACCCACCTATAATCAAACAAAAGTGTGTTACATAATACATGAGTATATTTTTTAAATATGTATACACGTTGGTCTGACAGGTATAAAAAAGACGAGCATTTAACGATTTATTATTTATATTTCCGAACATTTTAAATCGGTTTATGTATATGTAAAATAATTATTTTTAAATAAAAAATGTAACAATAATTACAATTTACAACCCATAAACAAGTAGTTTATAAAAATATTCATTCAAATATTAAAATATATAACAACTGTTGTTTAGTCTTAATGGCGTACATTTTATAGTTTGACTTCAAGTTGTAAGCACCTATTTGCATAATAATTATTGTTGAATGTAACGCGGTAAATCATGTAAAATTAACATCAATTATGAATTAAACCCATTCAAACTTAAAATAATATAATATTATACCTAACAGTTATTTATTAAATCATAATTGATAAGGAAAAAAACGTTCTATACATGATATATCCATAAAAATAAAACCTATGTACATGTAACCACATAAATTTTGTTTTGAAAATCAAACCCGTAATCATGCGTAGGTATCGTTGAGTTTGTAATAATTTGCAAACCGATAACCGCCTGTCAGCTACCACCTAGGTACATGGACACAGTGTGGTATCATTATAATTTCGTTGCTCTATAAATTAAATAACACACTCCGGATAATATTGCGACGTGTTAGCTTAGCTAAATGTGTGTGTAGGTACTTGAACGATGGATTTACAACCGCGGTATAGTCGGGCCCGTTTGGCGTTTATTTATAGTATAGACTTTCATCGGACGTGCCCAATCCGTGTCCTATAGTGTTACATCGTACCGGACTCTTACCTCTACCTAGCGTCAATATAATTAATATTATTTATTATTGTTATTACTTATTATTATTAATTATTATTTATTGCCTGTTTACGTTCAAAGTCTTCAAGTATGCCGCCAGTGGTTGACATCGAATGCGAAATGGCGGAAGCTACAGCAGTTAAAGGTTAGATTATATGTACCTTTAAAGACTGCGTCGATTATTATACTGAAAACGACCACCTGTGACTTGTATGTGATGTATAATTTATAAAACTTATAAATTATGTTATATGTCACCCAAATGATCTTTTTTTTCAACTTTGGTGGGCAAAACGGGACGGACACAATTGAGAATTTCTCTATAGCTAAGGGGGCTGAAGCCCCCTCCCTAAAATACTATTAAATACGCCCTATCTCTTGTCTATATATTTTAGTTAATTTATACAAAAACCGTGTAGCAATAGTCTCCAAGTTCTAACAGTACTATTATATACCTACGATATTTTATACATATTTCAATTAATATATATTACATATTTTAATTATATATAGGTGCTATTTTACAACCCTCTTTTTTCGTTCCTAGATTAGCCACTGTCCCACAGGTGTATTCAATTTTGTATTCAATTTTATTCAAATTTTCAACTATATGGCTGTATAATATTATTATTATAGCTGCCATAAGCCGAATTCACATCTATGCAATATTCGCTCGCTTTTTCTCGCATGAATTATTTCATGTTAGAAGAAAATTGTACGACTCCAACCCGTCACAAGCTCGCAATAGCTTAACAAAACATGCACGCAATTATAATTAGATTTGAAAAAATCGCAAATTTGTGAACCCGGCTCAAGGTCGTGTTTGCATTTTGACAATTTGTTGCGCGCCAAACTTTCAATAATATACAATAATAATACTATGTAGTATGTACCGTGCACGATATTTGTGTCCAACGTCTATCATAAGATAAAATGAAATAATTATGTAAGTATTTAACCAGACAACGAAAGTTTGCTTTTCAAAAGTTCACGAAAATGCTATTACCTACTTATAATTAAATTTAACAAAAAACACGCAAAAGAAAAAAAAACATTTTTAACCCATGCCAACAGACAGTCCTAAGTCTGTTAAAATGGAATATTATTTTCTTTTGGTATCTAACTGTAGTGTGCGCCGAATATTATTATACGTCATTTAGCACTTTATTCGTTGGGGTGAACGGTTTTTCTTGTTCTTGCACGTCGAAGAACACAAACATAATATACTTCCTATTTTTTGAAAACGTGGGAGAATTGACGTGTGTCTCATCAACAGGCAGAAATCATATTTTCATAATTTATTATTATTTTACTAGGTGTACTCACGGTTTGAGGTGGTCTGCCTCGCGCGCGCACTGTCGGACGGTGGTGGACGGCGACGACGACGCGTGGCGAATACACCTTGCACAAGAGCGGTGCCGAAGTAACTGGCCGGCTGCGGTACGGCGTACGCGACTGCTGCTGCTGCACTGTCTGGTCGCCGGCCGAGGACGGTGTCTCTCTCTCCTCCGCCGACGCCACCACCGCCGCCACTACCGCCTCCCCCTCATCATCAGCCACCACCGCCACTACCTCTTCCACGCGGAGACTACCTACTACGTACGACGAACGGCTTTACACATTATATTATTGTTATTATTATTATTATTATTACTATACTCTCTGGAACCGAAATAATAATAATAAAATCGGCATCGGGACTACACAGCTGCTGCTGCTGGTCATGACGCCGTCGTTGTCGCTCTGCCAGCCAGCCAGCCTGTGTTATTGTTGTCATATCATTATTGTTATTCTACGACGGATTGCGAGACGACTGAATGTTCGATAGTTGTGTACCCATCTACTACCCAGTAGGTTACCTGGGGGCGATATGGGTACCGGTGGTCACGCATTGTTTTCGTCCGAAAACCGCGTATACAACAGTCGAAGTTACGTACTGCAGTTATGGGAGTTTAATAATTGCGCTTGAAATTACCTGAGATTTTCAATTATTTTAATGTACATTGTTTAGTGTAATTAATGTAACGTAATTAATGTTCAATGGTTCACATCTGAAGGTTTAGGACTGGCTGTTAAGTACAAGGAGCGCCAATGTTGCAGTACACTGCGACGTTTTGCGTAAAATTAAATAAAAAATTGCATCCCCGTCTTATGTGCAGGTCCAACGGGTTTGGACCAACCAGTTGCGCCAAATTTGACATTTGTATTATAGGATCAGTCTACCACAATATTGGCGCTATAATACAAATGTCAAATTTGACGCAACTGGTTGGAACATGCCCACTGCAACCTTACGCGTAAGGCGGGGATCAGATTTTTTTTTTAATTTTACGTCGAGACTCCGAGCCAAAGAACGTGTAAACACATCACGTATTACAAACCCACGTAAACCGTTGCATAGTTTTGCAGGTGTACATAATATTTATTGTATTTATTGTATTGTTGCATTTCGTCGTTATACCCACCCACCCACCCACCCACCCGCATTGACGCACGCACGCACGCACGCACGCACGCGACGACGACGACGACTGGCCAGTCCAGTCCGCATTGTCCGCGTGAAACGAGTTTTGTAAATGGCAGCAGCTGGCATACTAGATTTCTTCGTACTTTTTGCTTTTATTTTTCGTTCATTTCGTTCTTCCTTCTCCGAGCCGATGTTTGCCCAAGACGTGACGCGTATACATCATGCGATCGGAGGACCACTATATTATTATTATTATTATTATTATTATTATACATATTACACGATGCGACGATGCGTTCAACTACTGCCGCAGACGTCCGCCCCACCGGCAGACCGATGGTGACCGTGCGACGGTACGAAGAACGGACGTGTGGGCAAGAGGAGGGAATATAAATAATTGTGGACGACGGTACACACGCAAACGCGTCACAAGGATAATATGATATACCTATAGGTTTCCGGTTTAGGTATTATAGACGCGTTGAACTCACTAAAGACGGCTGTTAGACGGACGAATCACAGACGGGCTGACATGTGCGGCGGAGTGCCATATGCATTTTTTTACCACAGTAATAATAATAATATGTAGTCAGTGACGTAATTGGGGAGATTTTGGGAGGCCAACGATCACGGCATTTCTTTTTTTTTTTTATGTAGTAATTGTGGTACCCAAAACTTGTTATAGGTAATAATATTGCTATCATTTGACTTGTGTAATATTTGTGGCCCACTGTTTTAAGTATACCGTTACTATAATTATCTTAACAATTTGACTTATCTGGATAAAAATAAAAACCACAGCATTCTCATCTAGATAATGAAATAGATAAGTTTAATTTTTTTTTTTTTTATAAACAATGGTGCTTTATAATGATTGTTAATTGTTTTGATGTGTAAATTAAATATTTAAGTAAAGTTCTAATGATAGCTCATTGAATCAAACTCACTATTTCATATATAAAGGCGTAAAACTTAATTTTGAATACATCGTTTTCATGGAACTCGATCTGCTTGGTGCAATATGTCGAGTGTCGAAGTGCTTTTTTGTACGAGGAAATAAAAATTTGAGTTCAATGATAAATCATTGTATGCGAAAAATGATTATGAGCGGTGTGTCAGCATCTATTTCCAAGTTAATTAAAAGTTCTATATAATTATTAAATTATATAACTAACAGTGGTGTACGAACCCAGTGGGAGGGCTAAGGGGACTTCACCTAAAAAACCAGCAAGGTGTTCATTGAACTATAGTCTATCATACTCAACTCATATAAACTTTAAATATGGGTACTTACAAGTTGCAACTTATTAACTATTCGTTTGAAATTTGATTTTTATGCATCGAAATACACTGAACAATATTCAGCTTCGGAATTTGAAATTGAAAATGATTATGTTTACTGTATAGTCATTCAAAAATAGTAAAAACAATAGTTGATTTTATATTTTCAACATTTTTAATGTTTTTGGAAATAATGAACCCATAGCGTATCACATAAAAAAATCATCATTTATGTAATTGCTAATGACCTATATATTTTTATCATATTACATTATTTTCCAAAAGAATTATGCCCAGAAGAATTCAATTAAATAATTAGACCAAATAATTATATAAAATTGTATACTTATATAATAAATAAAAATTAATGTTATAATTTAACGTACTCAAACTATGTAATATCATGTACCTAACTTAAAATAGTAATTAGTAACTACCATTTATCTATATATTATATTTTATTGTATTATAAGCAGTGGTGTAACTGGGTAAAAGATAGGGGGTAGGGGAATGGATTGTTATCAAAATCGAAACCATAACCTAACTGTTTGTTTTTAAACAATTCTTAAAACTAATTTTATGACTTATAAACAAATCGTATTGGTACTTGGTACCCATATCGTTAAATAATATTAAGTAAGTACCTACGTCCTACATATACATAATATAACTACCTATATAAGAGTTCATAAAAAAAGTTGCAAGGTATAACTTGTTTGAACAAAATAATGTGATGATAATCCTGAAATTATAATTCATGAAATAATATTATTTGGTAATTTATCAACCCAGATAATGCGATACCGTTGACAATACGTCAACATATTATACAAGAGGAGAAACGTGAAAAAAATGTATACGCAATAATTTGAAGGAAAAAATATATTTATCTTATACATTTATGTTATAAATGTATTGCGTTCGTTTTTAATTTAGAAGGATTATCTGTAATACCTGGGTAGAGGGGGGGGGGGGCAAAATAATACCCTTACCACCCACAGTTACGCCTGCACTAGTATTAGGTAATACTAGTATAAGTATACAATTATTATACATTATACAACGGTAATAATTTAAAATGAAAAAAGGAACTATTTGTACTTATCTTTAAAAATCCAGGGTACACCACAAATAACTATATTACTTATTTTCAATTTGTTTTTCAATTAGTAACACACTAGTCACGGCAAGTTGAACTAATTAATGCCAAAAACATCGCACATACTGTACAATAACTATTAACTTATTATAAGCAGTGGTGCTCATGCGGTTTAGCCGTTACAGCATTTATTATTTAGGAGACAAAATTAAGTTCATAATATATATTATATATATATATATTTGAAGGAAAATGTGCACTGTTGACTGCAACAGTCATTTATATAAACGAGTGGGTGGTTTCAAAATAAATCCTGTTGCTGCAAAATTTAATTTAGACTTGAGCATCACTGCGTCTAAGTCAATAGCGAGTACCATGGCGACGTATACCTATACAATATAGAACGGTTATGAAAAGGTTCCTGATTTGGCTTAACAATATTTTTAAATTAGTAGGTACAAATATTTTTAAAATTGTACTGTATAATACTGTAAAGGCGCGTACAGAATATAAAATAATACTTTTCGTTATGACAAAAAGTCGCAAGTTTCAACGAATAACGATTAATATTTTTTCAATTGCGACCAAATGATTAAAATCGTTATTTTTTTCGAGCATGTTTTTTTGGTCCAAAACGCGATGACAAGCACAAAAAATGATTCAAAAACATACATCAATGTAAGACCAATATACTTATAGAAATGTATCGTTCCAATCAGAATCTATAATAAATATTATTATAGTTGATACATTCATAAAAAATTAAAAATTAAATTAATAAAAAATATATCACTTTAAAATAGAGACGATGGTGCGTCTGCGATCAGAATCGTTTTTCCTATTCAATGATTTATTAATTAATTCAAATTTAACACACTTGTATCAGTGACCTTTTCTATGACTAAGTATCTAAACTACAACCATTTTTTGAATCATAAGAGCACTTATGCATAGGTACATATTTTTTAATGCATATTTGATGATTTTTTTTAAAGCATTAAAGTCTTTGTTTTTATTGATAGCAATTTTCATGCTTGGTTTAAATGTTTCAAAATGTAATACAAGGTTTCTCGTAATTTGTTCTTATAGCGATTGAAAATTATCGGAAATACACACGCACATTTTATACAAGTGTTTAATGTCCCAGATTTGACGAAATTGTATATTTTAAGGGAAAATAACAATCTTTCCTTTAATAGTTTTAGTTATTTTATTGTAGTTAAAACTTTTTTTTTATTGAACAAAAATTTATATTTACAATCTGTATTTACACGTTATACAATAAGTAAATTTGATGTGGTTTGATTGGCGAGAGGGGGAAGTCACCTAATGGCGGCACCCATGTGTATAAAACTTAAAACTTAAAACAATATTAATCGTTGGGTCTTAAAATTCTTCGTATATTATTATTTTTTGTTCACAATAAAATTTATAAAATATTTAGATTTATTTTAAGTTATTTTTACTAAAAACCTAATTTCACAGTTCTCATATTCAAACATTTGTATCTACTTTATATACAGTATGTCGGTATCGATTAAAAGTAAATTATTTTTAAAGCACGAATACCACCACTACATGATTTTGATGCTATATGGCAGCCAAAATGCAACTGTTGAATAATATTTGCATTTATTTTAGTTAAATAAAAATAAAAATATCTACGATGCTTGGTTAATTTTTAAGTATATTATAGGTGTTTATATTATCAAATATCAATAGGTACATCAATCACAACTAATCAGTTCCAATACACCAACTTATATATCTGCAATAACTTATGCCAATAACGTTTCTATTATTACAACTGGTTGTAAGTACGGCTATATAATACATGCCATATGTACCTACTTATTTAATTGTATAAATATTATAATTTATAAGTACCTACTGATATAGTGTTTTTTTTTTTTATAGAAACAACAAAACGTGGGAGGGGGTGTAAATGTTTCAATCCCCCCTCCACAAACATGATCAAGGGGGGAAGGAGTGGCCGAGCGGACCAACGCGTCGGTTGCGACGCAGCCGACCCGGGTTCAATCCTCGGTCATGGGAAGCATTTTTCTTCGGGCAAGTCACAGTGTCCGGAGAATAAGTGTCGCCATCCCCCCACCCGGGCATGGCAGATACCTACGGGTGCCCACTTGAAAATCTGCCAAAAACTACACACACGTGTTTACCAACCAACAGTATCCTCCCCTATAAATAATTAAACAAACAGCTAATGGCCATAGTTGCCGGGCTTAATGATCAATTAAAAAAAAAAAAAAAAATGACCAAATTACGCCACTGCACAACTGTCTGTAACATCATACTCACAAGTCGCAGATATATACAATGTATGTATTATAATATATCTGTGGTTCCATCCACACTTCCATATAATTGAGTTTGTACACTTTGATGGTCACAACTCTCACTTACCACTATTGTAGTTTGTTAATAAAAATTCAAAATTGAATTCATCAAAATTATGAATAGTTAATTTTCTGCGTCTTAGATCAAATTCATGTAGATACATTTTTCTAAGTTTTTTTTTATCTAATAAGATTATATTTAAATAATATTTGTCCAGTCGTCCAGATAAGATCAGTAGGTAGGTAGTTATTATTTATATAACATATGTCATTTATAAATAATTTCCATAATATTGAATATTCGTTTTGAAATGTACCTTTATGTTGCATATTTGCATACTTTCATACTTTATTATATATTACTTTTAAGGTTTGCACGTGAATGAACGAAGACATATTTTTATTTTATTTATGCTGAAAATTTGAGATAAATGCCTAATTTTTTCAAACCAAGGAAATAATAAAATATTAAAGCGTATATTTACATTATTTAATTGTCATCACAATATATTATAGTTATTAGTTAGTGTCAAAAGATTAAAAACTTAAAGCAAGATTATATCAATGATTCTTATCTACCTAGTTCGTATTTATTCTATTTTATTTTCCAGCAGAAGTATAATAATAAGCAATAAAACCAATAATTTATGTGACATTGGCACACGAGTGATTGCTATATTTGTATGTACATTTTATTCTTCCAAAATATTTTGCAGAAGGGTGAAAATCCCCGACTGATTTGTTGGTATAGGTACATATGTATATAGTTTTAGACAGGGCCGAAGCCCTACCAGAATTTTTATCCTATACTTGCGCCAATGTATATATTTACGTAAAAAACGATTTCGAGTAATTCGATCACTATCTATCTATACGCAGCGTGATTTGCACCAAGTATGCTAACCCCATTTTTTCCTATAATAATGGATTTATTCTATTTTTTTATTTTTGGAATTTTTAAGTACAGACTATGGTATAGGTATAATAATTATGTGAAATTATTTAGACATTTATACCATTTAAGGAGTGCAGTCTTGTGGCGATACATTATTATTTTATTAAATTATTATAGGTACCTATAGTAGTTTATTTTACTTTTAGTAGGTAATACAACAGCTACTGCAGTATAAATTATTAATAGAATAGGCAATAGCATAAGATGAATCTAAATGTTTTCAAAATGTCATTGTGTATATGAATATTATGTATAAAAGTTTTAAATCTACACAAAAAATATTTTTGAGTTATAACAAAATAACTAAAATCGTAATCCTTCGTTTAAATATCGAATTTCTTCTAAATTCGAACTTTAAATATAGAAAAATCAAGTTTATATACCTATTTTTTGAGATTTTAACCTTGTACTAGATTTTTAAGCCTTTGTTATCAAAATGTAACACTACATTTTTAGCTGTAAAATAATTTGCAAATGTTCGTGATTTCACTAAATTTTTTAAAATTTGAAAAAAAAATGGTGGTTATAATATCCAACTTTAATATTTTTAAATAACTGAAAAAAAATTATGAGGAATCTTGTAATAAATTATCAAACTGTTTAACTGAATGAAAAATATTTTATCGATATTTATTGAAAAAAAATTGTAAAACGTGAAATGTCTATAAATAGCTGAATAAGAGTAAAAATATTATAAACATTATGCCATGAGTAAAAAATGACAACATAACCATTTTGTGAAAATGTCTAGTACTATAATCTTGTTTTTGAATTTTAAAATAGGTAAGAAAAACCGTTAGATAATAGTAATTTTACTCGTGATATAATAATAATATTATTACTATCATAGTCTATATAATAATATAATATTTTTTTGTTTTTCAGGTTATTTTGAAAATACGGCGAATTTTCTAATTTTGCCCTCTTAAATGTGGTAACTAGATTCGATTTTTTTTTAGCAGAAACCACCCTCAAAGTTTAAGATCGATGTATTTTGTTATAAATTATCGTGTGTACATACACAAAACAAACACACGTCATTATTGTAAAATCAGTGCACTCATAGCTCCGCTCGGAATCTAAAAGGTGATTTTTCCTCTGAGAAAAAAAATTAAATCGTTTCTGGGCACTCCTTCATACAGGTAAAAAATTCCAAAGATCAGAATTTAAATTAATTTATTATTTAACTTAAAAATGGTGAGCCTGCTTGCGAATCATTCTGTATACTGCACAGTCGCTCGGTTACAGATTTATATAATATTTATTATACAGATGATATAGTTGAAGAAAAACAAAATTCGAACCCAATGCAGTTCTGTGCACACATGCACAGCACATTCGCGTCATATGTTATTATTTTTATAAGGGTCGGTCGCTATTCTATTACAGTCTGGAGGGACTGTATTATATTATGATAATATATAGTATTGTAATCCGAAACGGTTATGTCAGACACGTCGTGTAGGCATAGGTGTGTGTAGAATTTTTTCACATGGCGAGTGAATAATTTGAGTAGGGGTAACTATCCTCGACTTACTTTATACAGGGTGATTCTTATGTTACATAAAATCTCATGAATTCGAAAATATGGTCTTTAGTAATTTTAAAAATTCCAAAAATCAAATTTTGAGCATATTATTGAAGGAAAAGGGATTGACAGACTTGGGTAAAATACTTATTAAAAGTATTTCAAATATATATTCTGAATACTTAGATTACTAGATTTAGATTTTAATAGCAAAAATATTATTTTTTCAATTCTGTGTTTAAAAATGAACATTATTCTAATCTCGATAATACACACCTATCTGGCTAACTATTAGTTATAAATTATATTCAAATTAATATAATTAATAAGTAATAATTAGTAATGTATAAGAGTATACCTATATAAGAAAAAAAGTATTCCGAATAATGTACTCAGAATACTTATAAAAAGTATTCAAAATACCGTATTGAATACTTTCAAAAAAAGTATTCGGAATACTACCCCCAAGTCTGGGGACTGAGTATGATTGGTGAATCGCCCTGTATAAATGCAAGTCAGGTCGTTATTGAATAAAGTCGACGTTTTTTTTTAGTTCAAAAATTTAATATACTTGTTTTAAACTTTTACTTTAGACATTTTATCTGCAGCTAATATAATTATAATAATATTTGTAAATTAATCAAATATTTTTACGTAGGAATGACGAGAATACCTATACATAATATCATTGATTATAAATACTATAAGTAATAGACAATAGTATTAGAACTATGAGTATTTAAAATCAATGATACTACATGAAAAAATGTAAAAACGTTCGTATAGAGTAGCGCTATCCTTGGCGTTTGCGTCAATTTACGACTTTGCGTATTTATATTATTAACATTCAACCTATAATCTAAATAGATTAATTAATTAATTTAACATCGTTTGTGTCTAATTCCTATAAATCTAAATTCAATTAAGTTAATGTTTTGTTTCGTTTATTGTTTTTTTAATAATTGTTGTCTGGTCAATGTTTGCTGCAGCTCGCTGCAGTATTACAGTGCAGCGGTCGGCTTTTACAGTACAAATAATATGTCTGTCTCTATTGTGTCAATATATATATAATATACATACAAATATAATACAAGTATACAACACACTCCTGTGCGGCCGTGGTAATGCATCAACGACTCCGTTGCAGCTGCAGCGCTGTCCCTTTAGTATACGATTCTATAAATATCCAAATGTTCTGTATACATAGACTTTAGACGTTTAGTGGAGTAATTTTGTTTGTGTGTCGTCCATGGCAAGCGAGAAATACAAACAAATTTCCTTAGCTAACATTATTTGTTTTTACAATACCTGCAAACTTAGTTTCTGAAAACATAGGCAATAGTGGCAATACATAAGTAATTATTCGTAAACATGCGTGTGTTCGTGAAGGCGTAAACTTTAGTATTAATATTATTCAATTGAATGAAAAAAAATGGCTTAAATGCCTTATTATTAAGCACTTACCTGTAATTATTCGTAAACATGCGTGTATGCGTGAACTGTAATATTAATATTATTCAATTGAAAAAAAAAAATCTAAATACCTACCTAGTAGATGTAGTATTTTCATATTATGAAAAAATAAAATAAATGTTTTATGTTAATAAATATGAATAACTTACACGGAGGTTGGTAAGGACCAACGTTTTCTACGCGTTTTCTCCTTGATTATCCTTCGTGCCTTGTAGCCAAAAAAATAACTAAATAGTTTTTGATACACTCCGATAACATTGTACCTACTAAACTGATCTGGGTCTTATAAAATATAGTCTATCTCCCCAAAATATCGAAACTGGTGATTTCCAAGTTCTTGTGTTTAGTTTAAAAAACAGAGAGGTATGAAAGACGTTGCAGTTGTTTATCGCTTTTTAATGTTTATTGAAGAAAATCGCACAACACTACAACAGCATGATTATAACAACTACCTATAACAGGCTAAACACTAATATATTTCCATCGCTGCTCCTAACCTTAAAGACTTCAACGTCCCAATGGCCCAATGAAGTATCTACGACTTACGATATTTCGCATTTATAATATCTATTATTTTAAATAAGTACGTGCACCAAGGACGTACCCAGGAATTTTTAAAGAGGGGGGGGGCGTCTAAATTTTTTTTACATTTAAAAAGTATACAATAAGTAATTTGCACCTTAAGAATTTTAAATTTTGTTAATCAATGGGGGGTCCAGATCCGACTCCCCCCCTTGGGTACGCCCCTGATGTGCACAACGATTACCAATAAATTCAAATTGTAGAAAGCATGAATATTAAATAATAACTAGTATAATATGAAGGATGCTGGATGATTCACTAAGCATGCTCACCACAATGTCCACGAATCATATAATATTATACTTACATATTATATAATGTTATTGTAAAATAGTAAAATAATGTACCTAGAAAACATATTTTTAAATTTCTCGACAAAATATTGTTTAAAGTTTTAACATAGTTTTTGCATAATTAATAGTGCTCTGTCCAACTTTCTATAAGTGAAACGTGCTTATAATATTATATAGTGCTTTTCAGAATCTTTTCTCGCGAGGTAAAATTTAAGCATAACCTACTTCATATTATTATAATGATGAAACTATACGCAGCCGAAATGCCTGGTAAATAGTAAATAGTATAATGACTAATATGAACTACCAAACCACACCTCTCGGATTATGTTTATTACTTAAATATCCATATATTATATTATATGCCCGTATTTTGCAGTTTTGCACATCATAATATCATTGTTATTAAAATATTTTAACAATCACTTAGGTAGTATTTGATGAACCTGAAAAGTTTTATCAATTTTCATGCATTTCTGTAATAATATTATTTTTTTTATTTTTTTTTTGCAAATTGAAAAATATGCTATACAATATTTTATAATGACCACAGGGAGTTAAAATATCTTCCATCATCGTTTTTTAAGGTATCGTTTGCATGGCATGTCAACCTAAAATAATTGTTGATGATATTATATGTCTAACTAAATACTAAATAATAATGTAGTGCGAATCGTAATGTACCGTAAATTATTTGGTCAAATATTGAACTTCTTTTACATTTTTAAATAGTTTATATATCATACATAGGTATAGGTGCATTATATAAACATTTTATAACACAGTTTATTTTTTCGTAATATTTCATTCATTCAGTTGAAATGTAATAAGATCAAGGGAATATCGTCAAATCGTATTGAGTAAATATTATATACACGTTTAAAATTGAATTATTCACTTTAGCCGTCTTTATTATATTATATTATATATTACACTATTGAGAGATCTACTTAAAAATAGAAATATAATCTAGTATAGGCTAATATTATATTTAATAACTATAATTAGTAGGCGGCACTGAGGCAGCAATTAAAATTATCAGAATAATTAAATTATTTTTAAAAAAAACGAGTGGATGTTTTTGACATGTTGGTGGGCGGTGGCCCACAATGGTGGATAATAAAGGGACCATTACAATATTATCAGTTATCACATTTGAAAAATAAATCTAAACAGACCTCAGTTTATTATTGTTTTTAAATTAAAAATATAAAACGTAATGATAACGATGTTTGAAGTTAATTAAACATATTTCACATATTTTGGACTCCTGACAAAAATTTGTTTTCTTTTACATTTTTGTATTTAAATATATTTAAATATTTAAATATTAAATAATATATTTTTATTTAAAAATAAATCCATTTTTAGGTAACTATAAAGTGTGTGATTTTTGATTCAACAATAATCTTATTACTTATTAGTTACTATTTTATGCTCCCCTAAAATGGTGATTCAAAATCAATATTTAAAAATGTTCTTATTGAAAATTAGTTTTTACCTTAAAGTTTCCAAAATATACTTTTCAGTACTTGAATTGGTGGAGGGGGGGGGGGCGCAGGGGGTGAAGCTCCTCTACTATTTTTATTTTTTAATCTGTACCCCAACTATTTAGTTTTAATTGGTTGTCAATGATATACCTAATGAAATTTACAATTTTTATTACCTATTAAAAATATCAAAAATATTGATATTAAATTGTTATCTTTTCTTTGGTTTAGACTGTCTAGAAATTCGCTAGGCTAAGCCTGTGTGAAAAATAATGCACCGGGATGTTTGGATCATATATCATTTGCATGGTTCATTATGCCGGCGAGGGATAATGTGGAATTTTTTTATAAACCGATCTAGTTTAACGAATTTCTAGTTAATAATTTCTTGCTATTTTTACTTTAGTTATTGTAGCTAGTTCGTTTATATCATATCACGCTTATCCATTGCCTATAGTGCAGTAGTGCACAGATATGTACATTGTACAATAAACTGTGTACTAGGTTGTGTTGACAGTTGACATATGCGTCTGAACCACGAATTAAGATACTACATCACTGATAATTATTTTATTTTTATTTCCTACTGAAATATGTATGTATTGCTAAATTGCGTTCAAAATTGGAATTCTAATACATAAAACAAAAAAATATCTTTGTTAAATGACTGAAAGTATGAAATGTAAATGGAAAAAATGTCGAGAAATTGATTGAATATACACCCCCATTCAATTACATGTTACATATATAGTTCAATGATTACATATTATATTGCCTAGGTATATTTGGAGTATCATTAAGCTAAAATGCTATAACTAAGCCCCCACTTGTCTGCAGTGTTGAATGATTTTGCATTTGGAACGCAGTTTTTAAATCATTAGATTGAGCTCCTCTACTTAATTTTTCCCAATTCGAGCACTATACTTTCTGGTAAAAAACACATAATTGAAAAATCAATAAATTCGAGAGTAAATAACGGGTGACAGTAAACTCTCCCAACTTTAATAACCTGTAAACTCTCCATGGTTAACTTCAGTACCTATACCTGAGAGATACGTATAGGTATGTAAACTCTCCCGAGTCTGTAACTTCCTTTGCACATTATTATTATATCATTAAAATCTTATGTTTATAATAATATACACATTTTTAAAAAGTCAAGCATAATATAAAGTATAGAAAAACTTTTAAAAAAAAATAGTAAAAATCAATTTATATATTACTGTGACTCTTACGAGCTATAATTAATTATAGTCTGAATATTAATAAAATCAAAAATCATTAGTTAAATTGAATATATATTTAAATTTAATGTTTAAAATATAATATTAAATTTAAAACAACTCGGGAGAGTGAACATAATATTTCCTTCAAATAAACATGTTGACCCAGGAAAGTTAACGAGTTTTAAAATTCAGGAGAGTTATTATGGTATCAATTTAGGGCTGTGGTTAACTCTCCTAATAATCCAATAGTTTGAAATTTACTTAGCTCGTTTATTACTTAACTATATACGTTAACGGTTAACATACTGCCTTAGAACTACTTAACCTATTTCTAAAATTCATCATATAGGATAAAAAAACTCATTATTAATCATTGAACAAACTAAAAACAGCTTATTGCTTCAATCACAAAAAGAAAATAATTCATAAAACAAACACTACAACTTTTATAAAACAATGTTATAATTTCAATATCATAAATCGCATCATTACATAAATTGTAATCTTTTTATAGATAACATTTATAAAAACAAAACAGTGAAATATAAAATGTATAAAAGTTAAGTATATTTTAAAATTTAAACGATGGAAATAAGTTATGATAATATTGACCTCGTGTGTTTAAAACAGTGTTGACTTTTTCAAAATGTGTAAATAAAAGTACAGTATGTCTGTGTATTTCATAGTCGTAACATTTGGTTATTATACACTTGTCAAAATATTTAAAATGACATATGAGGGTCACTCGATTTTAATAACGGTTAAAAACACTTCGGTAAAATGTATGGCGCTTACTTCTCTACTTACACGCAAACGCAATATAAGTAAATAATATATATATTATACATACAAAATACCTACAACTATTCCAAACAGTTTATGTAATTAATTATAATATTATATGAGCTCATTAATCATTCGATTACACCAATAACTAACCGTAAATTCGTGTTGTATAATTAAAGTTATTGTCTGTAGAATTCGGAATAATTTCGATGAATCAAGATTACATTTATAGTTGTTAAAAATGAATTTTACAAGCTCTAGTCATAGCCTCAATACAGTCAGGCGTTTAGATTATTATGTTTTAAATTAGTTTACGATTAGGCTTGTTTTTTCATTTGTGTTGCAATGTCGTTATAAAATTACAACAATAATTATTATTGAAAATGAACATGCTTGAGACGGTACTCCGGAATTCATTAGTCGGAGTCCAGACGTCCAGATGTCTCGGTTTTAACATAATATCAAGTACGGAGCATTAATTGAATCTGACATTATATTTAATAAACAGCAGCAATTTAAATGTTGTTTCCTTTCCATACGGTATACGATTGTTTTCCTACAGTATATTATTATGATGTGAACAAAATATTATACCATATTGTCACTGCGGTGTATCATTTTCTATGCATTATGTATAAGTACGGTTGTATGTGAATATTATATACATAATTTACCGACTTAGTTTAGTTAAAGATAATTGTATATTTTGTAAATAGTGCATGCAAGACATATAACCGTATATAATATATCTTCATATACAGAGTGTAACATAATGACTTGACAAATGAAATAACTTTTGTTCTGATCAATGTTTAAAAACTTGTTTTAATAAATATAATTTATAGATAAGTACTTACGCTACTAGAACGGTATAAATTGTTTTATTTTAAAAAATCCAAAATACCTATACCTATAGCCAATTTGTAAATCTAATTATTAAACGAATTTTAATTTTATTTCATTTTTTAAAATACCAATATTTTTTTGGAGTAAATTTATTTGAAACGTAATAATTTTTTTTCAAAATATTCTCTGGAAATTTCCTCACGTATGTTTCTTATTATTTACTATCTATATCATTTTCATAATTTATGTCATACTTTACCAGTAAACTTGACACATACTTTACATACTAAACTTTATGTCTACTATTTTTTTGCACATTTTTTTAGTATTTTTAGTGCATTTTTAAGTGCTCATATGTGAATGTTCTTAGAGCTATATAAGCCATGAGCCCTGGTCTTGACTGTATCTAAATTATTCAGATGATTTTATGGCACGTATGAATGTTTGGCTGTTTATGATGTACCACAAATCACAATTACCAAGTTGGTACTTGGAAATACTATATAACAATAATTTGAAACATATTATTGTAAAATTCCGATGGGAAGAGACCATCAGAAAACGTTGATCATCACGTTGATTGTAGGTATGGAAGAACGCAAAATGATCCAACGCCGAAACTCTTTTATATTATAGGGGTGTGAGTGAACTCTCCGAATCGCATAAGTTTGAAAGTCATGTGCTGGAAAATTTGTGTTTGAAAATTTATGTCTTCAAAAACACATGTATTCATGTATTAATTGTTGTACTCTTATAAATAACAATTATTATAACAAATAATAATTAATAGGTAACTACCTACTAAAAAAATAATAAAACAAACTCACATACTAATAAAAATAAAATATTAATAAAATTATAATTTTAATTTTTAATTTTATTATAATTATAATTTTAATTTATATAGGTAAGTACTAGGTAAATCAAAATTTAAAATATGATCATACATGTATAAAATAAATGTTAACATTAAAAAAAAAAGGGGGACTGCAAGTGGATAACGTTCTGTTGTACAGTAGTTGTCGATTGTAATGTCATTGTAATAATCAAATTTAATAATTAAAAAAGATGTGGAAATGGGAGCGTTTTTACTACCCCAAATGTTGATGATAGAGATTGCTACGCTCAGAATTTAAAATATATTTATTAAACTAAACTATGTATGTAAAATTGTAAACCAATATAAACTAATGTGCAATGTACCTTTTAAATGTCATCCTAAATTCTTTGTTAAATATATTTAACGGATCGACGTTCCTCTTTACTTTTTTTAAAGTCCGTACTCGTATTGGCTGTTCGACTGCTGTTTCTGTTTCATCTCGCACTTTTTGTATTAATTTAATGAGTTTAATAAATACACCTCAAGGCTGAAGCTTAATATCAAAAAATAACCGTAATTTTATTAGTTAATTTCTACGCTATTAACTGTTTGAAATTACCTGATTGGAGAAACTAAAGTAATTTATTTTCCTGTGCCACGATTCTGCATCGTTCGAGGTTTTTGACAAACCACAATAGATTCAGACGGTCAACTACCGACCACATTTCTAAAGGAAATATTATTCGATTACAGCCGGTTTGTTTTGTTGGTCTTCCTCTCAAATGCCTGTACCTCATTTTTCTCGCGTTTCCTCCTTATCGATTACTTATAGATACTCAGTGTTGAATTTACGGGGGGGGGGGGGGAGGGAGAGGGGGGTACCATCTTAGACACCGATATGATGTTTATTCAAAAAATATACCGTCAATACTTGTTGTTAATAAAAATAAAAATAATACCTTCCAAATACATATTATTTTTAGGACCCCAGAAAAATTTTGAAGACCCGCCACTATCGATACTAATCAAACAATAACCAAATTATACACATATATAGGTACAGTCATCTCAATAACTCAAAAACCTCGATAATTTGAATTTTTTTCCAGCTCCTCGAAGTGTTTTTTAATTGTGTTTTGGATATATAACTTAAGTCTTAATACTTAAGTCGAATTTATTTTTATTCCCCTTGAGATTTTTGCTATTGAAACTCTACTGTATATATACATGAAAAACCAGTTTTCCATGTGAAATACCGGACCACGTTCTAGATCCAATTACATAACCAGTTTTGGTTTTAATTTAACAAATAACTTTTCAAACAGATAATTTTTTGAATACATGACTTTTTGAAGACACGATTTTTCAAATACATGAACTTTCAAGTACAATACGACCGTCGAATAGGCGACCGGAATTGCATTTATAGGTATACTCTCTCAACCATTTGCCGAGAAAGAGATAAAAATTATTGCTATATGACATATGCGCCAAAGAATATGAAAACAGAAAAGTACAAGCCATTTGCACCAAAAACAGTAGGACATAAGTGCAAACAATGTAAAAACGAAGCATAATTTGTACCAATATTATTACTAAGTATTTTAAAATATTAAAAATTCTGTAAAAGTTTATACTTTTGTTCATTTAGCAAAATGCATAAAACTACCTACTTAATACGCACATTTTTTTTTGTAAAATTTAACTGTCCCTACGGTATAGCTTTCACAATTGCTTACTTAGTAGTTAGTACTTACTAACAATATAAATAATAATGTTATAACACTTATAACACAAAAACTCTGACGGATCTGACAAATGATTGAGATTATACGTTTGGCGTTTTTGAACGATTTACCTAGTTCTAAATTTAATATCTGGAATGAAGCACACAGTTACCTCTCTGGGACTTAAGCGATTATGTCTTCCATTGTAAATTATTAGTATAGGTAGGTACCAAAGAGGCCAAGCATGAGTCGTGACAAGTCCTCAATTGATTTTATTTTAGGTTCCTCTTGCGTAATATTAAGACAATAAATAAATCAAAACAAGCTGTATATTGGCTATTAACGGTAGTAAGTACTAAGTATACAGTTGTACACATCATTGACCACGATCGAGCAAAAGCAAAAAATGTATAATATACTAACCAAAATCGATATCACGAATTACAATATATTTATCTCAAATTACATTTTGAAATTATATAAAATAAGTTAATTGTTAGTTTTTAGGTAGTATTTATCTATTATACCTATACAATAAACATGCTACATATAGTGTATATACCTAGTTATTACAATAACCATTTATAAATACATATTTAATTAACGTAATTTTTTAAACATATCGGAAAAAAGTAATATATTATTAAATGTTTTTAAAAACAAAAATTATATTGCATGTTTGCATAATATTACAATTTATTGAATACAATCTAATTTTTATATTCCCAAAAAATATAAACGTACTGTTTTTCGTAATATATATGGTTAGGATATATAGTTAGGTATATAATATTTGATCAAAACCGACTTTAGTATTCATATTTAAATATGTTTAAAAACTGTACAACTTACAAATCTTAATATTACGATCTTAAATTTATTTGCGGTGGTTTTTCCAAATGGGGAAATAATTTCTGGTGATCAATACTCGCGGTAGGTACTTTCGAATTGAACTCAAAAACGTTGACATTTGATGTTATAAATTAAATGGGATTTCAACCAAGTTAACCATAATTACGCGTAGATAATATATGTTATGTAGTAGGTGCGTTTAGAAATGTTTATAATGATATTTAAATGATATAAATCGTTAGAATTAAAACTAGTGAATAGCATGAATAGTCTTTAACATTCAAAGATAAATAATGGTAATGGCGACTAATGTCTAATGGACTCACGGAATTTGCTTGGCAATAGTTATGCGTTTTCTAATCCATATATTGTTATACTATAATGGTAAACAGTCATCAATCATATTATAGAATCATTCTACGTGAATAATTATTATTTGCCTGTCAAATAATGTAATATTATATTAAATATGCGTTATACTGTAAAATTATAATTTTTATAATGTTATTACTTATAACACATAATACAAGGTCACAATAGGAGGTGTAACAGAAACACCTGACAAACGAAATATACATATACCTAACTGTTGTTCTTATTAATATTTAAACATTTTTTTTCTCTATAATATAATTTATAGATGCTTGCGATACAATAAGATAACATTTTTTATTTTTTCATACTGAAATCATTAAATTTTATAAACATTTAGTTTTGGAAAAATTCAAAATAGCCTGCAGTTTGTAAATTTAAGTTTTAGACAATTTTTGATGGTAAAAACGTTTATTTAAGTCAAGTGGTTTAATTTTTACCATTTTTAAAATATCATTATTTTTTCAGATTAAATTAATTTGAAACTTACAAGTAATAACTTTTAGATTTCAAGCGTAATGCAGCAAATGTATATTGTTATATTTGTATTTACAATTATGTATGTTTTTTTTTCTATCATCCACATTTAGGATAGAAAAATTAATGCTCTGATTTCAACATCTTTTCTGATAAAAATGTGAATAATATATGGTGCATTTGGGAGGTTAGGAATTTAAGAGGTCAAAATAGAAAGATTTCAAAAACGTAGGAAAATACAAAAAAAAGGAAAGAAAAATGGGAATTAATTACGAATTGAAAAATGTATTTGAATAATGTATTTTATTTTTTTGGTCTAATTCAAAAACTAATAACCGTAGACGTTTTAAATTTTCATCAAATATTAGTATTTTTCATATATGATACATTTTCAAAATATTTCTTTATAAAAATCTTTTTCAGCTATTGTAAAGGCCATAGAGAAATTTTTCGAATTTTATAAAAAAAATTTATAATAGCTTGATAATTTAATGTATAATTCTTCATAAATTTCTTTAATTACACTTCAAAAATATTAAAGATATGGTTATTTTTTATATGCATTTAAAGTTCAAATTTCGACAAAATTCAGCAAAATTAAAAATTCTGAAAATGTGCAAATTATTTTTTAATTAGAAATGTATAAAATGTTTTTCTTTTGGTAGCTAACATAAAGAATTTTAATAGAAGAATCCACACAAGTTTGTCTACCTTTAACAAAAAAATAAGTTTACTGGAATAGAACATTAACTTTTTATAAGTGTTTGATTTTAAAATGTTTACGATACTTATTAAATTTGATTACTTAATATAATTAATACAAGGATTATTTATAGGAGAACACAACGTTTCTACTCAGAATCTGAGGTAGGTATATTTTTTAATTATTATCCATGTAATTTTCATCATACGTTTAACTAGTATCAATTTTTTATTTGTTAGGTTTTCCTGTTACACCCTGTCGATTATGTATTCATAAATCATGTATAGGTAAATTCGTCTATTTACGTGGTAAATTTTCACGTGAAATTGAATTCTAGTATAGTTATTTCTATGTGAGAGGAAACTAATGTTTTTGGGAGGCAACTCGTATTTAATTATGAAATATCTGATCATGTGAGGCAACTGGAGTATAATATATAATATATTAATCTTTTTATTTAATATAAAGATGGGTGACAATTCGTATATTTTAGGAGACAACTATAGTATGCACCGTGGCTGCACTCACGTCTCACTCGGTATATCAATAAAAACAATTAGTTATTAATTATTATTTTCGTTTACAGTTTACAAATGTAGTATGTTTACAATTTTTAGATGGTAAAAAAACGGTAAAAGTATATATACAGATGTATAATAATAATGATCGGAAATCCAATTTATTTATCGGTGCTTTGAACAAGATTTCCTAAGCAGTTGATAATTTGTGAAAAATATTTAAAATATCAAAGTAATCGAAGGAAACTTTTATATGGGTTTTTATGAACGCCATACAAATATATTATACAATAATATGAAGCCGGTCAACGCAGAAATAAATTTGCGAAAATAAAAATAGAAAAAGTCATTGGCACATCTAGCTCACACTTGTGCGGGTTATTGCAGACGGTATGTATATGTGTGGCAGCTGATTGAAACATAATAATATATAATATTTATTATATTATACGATTTCTGTATCGTATTGAAATATATCAGCATATACCTACAATACTAAAGGTACTCGTGTCTCGTATGTATGTTGTGTTATTCATATTTATAATATTGGTACGAATGTATAAATTATAATAATAATAATAAAAAAAAAAACAAATATCGAGAGTGACACTTATATGGTGCAGACACATGCGGTCTCCCCGCATCATTCAAAACTGTTGTTATTATAATGGCTTCGCTATTTCCAATAACGATTGCTTGAAAATGTTCAACATATTATTATAATTTGTAGATGCCAAAACGAGAATTATATTTCTGATTTCATTCAACAATTCGTCAAATTTTGCTTCCAAATGTGATGGCATACCTACGACCTACCTACCTGATTAGTGATTATCTACACTATAACTTAATAAACAAACTATTTCAATTAAAAACTGTGTCGGTTAAAAATACAGACATACATTATAGTACTTTAGTTATATGTAATTGTCTGCAGTACTTAACCAAAAAAACTACTTATATTTAAGTGATCTGCACAAAATACATATACCTACATAAAATAAAGCGGATTGGGAGTTTAAGACGTCGAAGTATAATAATAATAAAAAGGAAACTTATTATATATTAAATGGCTATAATAACATCCGAGTGTTTGGGAATTGGCCATTAGGGTATAAGCTCCGATTTCGATTCACGTGAAACGTTTTATAAACATTAAACAATATTATAATCTACTGTAGGTAAATAATAATGAAAAAACATGTAAGTGTACATCAGTGGGACTTGGAGTGCAGTGAATATGAGTATTTATTATCATATTAATATCTATACATCTCTGTAAGCCCGACTTAAGTCCTCTAGAGGTACATGACTCAAGACCCACTAATAACCTAAGCCCTTCTCCCCTCCCACCACAGAAAATTAATAAATAATATATTCCTCAAGGCTCAAAGATTTGAATATATATTATAACAGTGATGAGCAAACTGCAGGACCGTATTTAGGGTACTTATACCTTCAAATTTTCTAAACGAGGTCCTGCGAACTGTGTTATATTACCTACTGCAGGATCTTGTTATAACTTACAATACCATCATAAAATAGTAAAATACTAAAACATTCCCTAAAATATACATTTAAAAGTTTTTTAAAAATGATATAGGTAGGGTATTCTAGGTATATAATTAGTATTGTAGTAGGTATAGAAGTATAACACTTTATACATATTATATGAAATAGATTATGATTGATATTGAAAATACGGTCAAATAATAACAAGTCTTTTAATTAATTATATATTTAGGTTTCATTGGGCACGACCTAATTAAAGTAATTTATTGTACTTAATATAATAATTGTAATGATTATTTTTATTTTTTTTATTGATCGTGAAGCCCGGCAACTATATGGCTGTTTGTTTTTTGTTTGTAGGGGAGGGAACTGTAGGTGTAACACGTGTGTGTAGGTTCGGCAGATTTTTTAGTGGGCACCTGTGGGTATCTGCCAAGCCCTGATGGGGGATGGCGGCACTTCTCTCCGGACACCGTGACTTGCCCGAAGAAAAATGCCGCCCGTGAACCGAGGTTTGAACCAGCGCCGGTGTGCGTCCCAACCGACACCTTAGTCCGTTCGGCCACTCCGTCCACCTGATAATGATTGATAAATTATATGTATAGTAAAAATTATTATTATAAGCAGATGAGTGATGACGGAATGTGTGGCTTGTAACCTTGTACACATTGTGGTCAAATCGCAGTACTTAGGTAGAATATAGATATAGGTATTGCTTGATTATAATAATAATAAGAATAATATAAATTATTTCAAAACGCAGTATGATGTTATAGTTAGTAAACAGTTACCACGTTCAATTTTTATAATATTTTATATTATGTTAATTTATGTACCCAACTACCTAATAGTCAAGTGCATAAAATCATTCTTGTTTATATGAAACCAAAATAATAGGATTAAAGATTATATTTGAAGCCCAAAGTTAATTCAAATATTTTTTATTCTATACGATCTATATTAGTTCTTCCATGAACAAAACTTTAAGACGTGTGTTTATTTTTAAGATCTGTGTTATGAAAAGTAAAAAAAAACACTACAATAAGTTCAAATTAAAAAAAAAAAAGCTGTCGAGGAAGTAACCCCTGGATATCAACATAATTTATATATTATATACTAGAGCTGTGAATTTGTAGGAAAATGCATTATTTTCTCATTACAAATAATACAACTAAAACTATAAAAACAAAACTGTAAAGAAAATAAATATGAAAAAAAACCATTTTTGTATTTTAATTTTTAAGTAAATATCATAATTAAAATAAATCAAATAAAATGTGCGAGTAAAGATTCCAAATTGTACAAGAAATAAACTGAAAAAAAAAACAAAATATGTAACACTTCCGATTCTGAGCGGAGCAATGAATGTTTCGGTTTTACAATATTATATGTGTTTTATTTATTGGTCGTGATGTCATCTTTAGGAGCAGTAAAATAGCTTCTTAAAATTCAAGGTCGATTTCTGGTAGCAATTTGGATCTAGTTTTTGGTACTTTGGAGGGTCAAACCTCAAAAGTAAAAGCCGTCGAGTAGATAACCGCTCGTAAAATAGATGTCGAGTGTACCTCATCTTGAGTAGGTCACTGTAATGTATGTGTTAAATTTGAATTCAATGATAAATCGTTGCATACGAAAAGTGATTCTGAGCGTAGATGGACTGCCAGCTCATAATTATTGTTACCGACAAAGACGTAAATTAAGGAATTTACGTTAATAGAGAGTTTTTGCACAACGCCGGTAAAAATAACGTTCGGTTAAATTATACGGTGATATATTAACGTTATAGTTGCAACTTTAGTTTTTGCATTACCGGATATATAATATTCGATATTAGTACCGATATTTGGTGCGCATGCGCAAAGGCTTGTTTTGGTAAATAACATTAACGGGTTCATACGTTATTTTTAACCGGCGTTGTGCAAAAACTCTCTAATAACGATATTTCCGATCAAACTATACAGTATACGATATTTACTAGGAAATAACGCTATTGTCCATTATTTTAAGGCAATGATGCATTTAGAAATATTTCTTAGGTAATTACTATAACTCCAGGCTTTCTCAGACATAATTGACAAAAATGTTAAATCAATTCAAATCACAAATCTATTGTAAACTGGCTGTTAGGTGAACTCTAATATTAAATAAAACAGTCTTTCGAATACATATGTGATATGTCATCTATGCCTATGACTATATAATAGGTATACAATATAAACCACGATAACTTATTTTTTCTAATAATTAATTAATAACTATATTAATTAAATTATAATATTTTTACACACGCATTCCTACTAGCACATTGCACAACATGTATCTAACATCTACCTATAGTACCTACCTTCAAAGTGTCACAGGTAGTGGCGTCATTTAGGAGGAGGCGTCAGTGGTTTAGACATGATTTCTGAAAGGGGGGTATCAAAAAAAGAAAACGACATATCTAAATGGTAAGGGAAAATTGGAAAATCTCCCACCCTCTCAAAACTTTTTAGTTTTTACTATCAAGGTAATAAAAAGCCAATGGGGGAGGGTCTGACCCCCACGTCACCCCTTGACTACGCCACTGGAGGGGGTTGGCAGGGTATGCATTATTCATGAAATATTAAGTATAATTTATCTTATATGCGATATTAAATTTTTACCAAATTTTAATATTTTGCTAAACAAAATTATCGACATTGTCTGTCATTTGCTAGTCATAGTTGTAAATGTGTTAACAAAAAATTTGAATTTTACAACCTTCCCTATGTTGTCACTTAACGCCTAGACATTGGCGATATATCAGCTACTAATGTTAGGAATTTATGATATTGGCTAAGCATTTACGTTTTTACCTAATTTACGACTGTAACATTACCTATTTTAAAAAGTACTGAGAATTTTCAATTTTTACCTTCTATAAGTACCAACTACTAACTAGATCCAATTTTTTACCAGGAACCTCAATCAAAGTCCATGATTAAATAATTTTTTCTACTAGAAAAATATTTAATAAAAAAAACATACACTTTGTAAAATCAATACATTTATCGCTCCGCTCAGAATCTAATAACTTAAGAAAGTGATAATTTAGTTTAAATCGTGGCAGTTGTATGCACGAAATGCGAAAACCAGCAAAAAAAAATAATGATCGTTTATGTTTTTATTATTATTACCAACACTATATAATTAAGGTCAATCGTAAGACCTTAAAAAATACATAAATATTTGAAGTGACAGGTTGATTTGGCGTTTTGAAATTCTCGCTGAAAATATTAATTCGCATTAAGCTGCAGTTTATATGCATGTTTTTAATCCCGGAGTTGTAGTTACTTTATTATTACTTTTTAAAGTAATTAATTCATTTTTAGTAATTTTATTATTTCGATTCATTTCATACATTTGTCCGAAATCCCGAATGAACTCTGTGCGAATTAACGATAGTTAACGCGTACCACAGGTGTCACAAATAATATGACTATAATGAGATAATAATATAATACAACAAAATATAATAGTATTATTATAATACTGTTAACATATGATATAATAGTAATATTATTATGTTATTATTATAACATAAATGTTTAAATTGTTTGGAGCGATCTAGATAAAACGAAATGTTTTTATTCTGATTCTAATATTAAACATTAAATGCTGTTCGTAATAGCCAACTACAATATCTATTTTGAAAATTGTGATCTAGTTCTTGGATAAAAATCAACAAACAAACATTATGGATTATTATGCAAAAGTACATACATTTCGACGACTGGTTATAACCTTGACAATTGTCTGAATACATTCGGAGCAGAATATTATAAAATTATTTATAAACTTGTACTGTACATGCATGCGGCATTACGTATTTAAATTTATATTTTTGGACTTTTTTTTTTTTTGGTAGGTTATATCCGTAAACATCGGAGTACTTGTAATACATTTATTATATATAAATAAATATAATAAATAACTCAATATAAGTAACGATTAATTTCGTTATTTTATTTACGCACATCTTTTGAGTACGATTGAGTCGTATTTTTATCAAACTTCGTAAGCCAGTCTGTCATAATCTGTGTCGTCCATGCCTTTTTATTCCAACACCAGTCGACAGGGAATAAATTTCTAAATTTTTGAAAGCTCGCAGTCTCTTAGCTTTACCTATGACGAGAGGACGTTCAAACTCACCTATGATATTACTACATAAAAGTACAGTCAATCGTTTATTCGAAACTTTACCACCCCACTGCATGTTTTTTTTTTTTTTTAATGCCATAGTTTTTTTGGATAGAACTCGGAAAAAAGTCATTAAAAGAAAATATTAAAATAGTGTCCGCTATTGGGAGATGTCCGTTAGACGATGTTTCATTGAATTACTTAAATGCATATTATTAGATTTTTAGGAAATAAACACATGTTTAAAAGTACATTTTAGGACTGTTTTAATTTAGAATATTAATATTATAATTTAATATGTATAAAATTAACATTAAATATAATATAATATTAATAAATTAAAATAGGATTAATATTTCATATTTATACATTTGCTTTGTAGAATTGTGTTTGTTATAAATATTTTTAGATTTTACATGATAGCGTAGTCATGATGGAATTTTCGTGTTTTAATGGATATACCATGTGTATATGACATAATGTATTTATATGTACCTACATAAATTATAAATACGTATTTAATTGAGGTGTATAATATTTATTTCAATAAAGGATTTAATAGGTATATTAAATTCCGATGTTTAATACTAATTTATTATTATTTATTAGTAAGTTCTTAACTTTTGTACCAATTATCACTTATTTAGGTATCATCCTTGATCCCAAACTTCGTCGGTCACCTCACATTACGTCACTCACAATTTTCGCCTCTCGTTGGTCTAATTTTCTTAGATCAATAACTGGTACGTGGTGGGGCTCTCATCCCTCATGCTTATTATCCATTTACTTCTCAATTATACGCTCTAAATTGGACTATGGTTGTTTCCTTTTTGGGTCAGCCTCTTTTTTTAATTGGAAAAAACTTAACAAACTTCAAATTTCCTGCCTCAGAACCATTATGGGTTATGTAGATTCCACTCCATGCCCTGCCATTGAAGTCGAATCTATTTGCCCGCCCTTCAATATTAGATGTTGTTGGCTCGCTGGTAAATTTATTTTGAAATCATTATCTCATAGTAAACACTTAACTTTTGACATTTACTATTCTTTATATCTAAATTGGCGCTATGTCCCCAAATCCACTCCAGTCTTATCTATTATCGCTAATTTCGTTTCGTGTTTCCACCAATTCATCATCAACTCAGTTAAACTTCCTCTTTATGAGCTTCCATATGATTCATTACTATGTTCCCTTCATGTTCAATTGGGTCATCAATTTTCTGACCTTTCCTCCAATGATTTCAAATCGATGTCTTACTCCATGGTAAATGCAGCTTTTTCAAACGATCTTAATATACAGTTTCCCGATTTTATTATTATCTATACGGATGGATCGGTATCACCTCTTTCTGCTGGTTATGCTTTCCACATTCCAAAATTGCATTTATCTTTCACTAACAACCTCCCTCCATCGTCTTCCTCCTTCTCAGCTGAATGCTATGCTATCATCGAAGCTCTAACATTAATTCTTAACTTCACCCCTAATAAATATTTGATAGCCACTGATTCTATGTCCTGCCTACAAGCTTTAGTTTCCAACTCTTTCAACTCTCAAATCTCCCCTCTTGTTCTTCGTATCAAATCACTTGTTTTCAACCTCAATCAATCTAACTACACGATTCACTTCCTTTGGATTCCCAGTCACACTGGTATTCGAGGTAACGAGATTGCTGATAATTTGGCTAAATCCTCCTCCCGTCTAATTTGTCCCTCTCTTACACATCTACCACATTCTGACTTTATCCCATTTTTAAAACACTACCAATCTAACCTATGGTCTTCCCATTGGCATAACTTACCTGCTGAGTTCGCTTCGAAATACAGACATACAACGCCTAATATCAAAAAAAAAACAAGGTTTAATAACTTAAATTTACAGAGGTCTCATATAGTCCATTATAATCGTTTACGGATAGGACATTCGTTATTACCTAGTCACTCATTTAAACTTGGACTAAACGACTCGCCACTTTGCTCACTTCATCCAAATGAGTATATATGTGACCTTCCTCATATTTTATTTAACTGCCCTGCTCTCCGACTTAAAAAACTAATTCTTTTCAACACTCTTATGTCTCTTAATATTCCCATCAATCTTTTTTCCATCTTAAACTCTAATTCTGAAACAGCTATGAAATCAATAATTGCCTTTATACAGGAGGCTGGCTTTATTATATAGTATATATAAGTACTTAATTTTTTGTTAATCTCAATTTTATATTGTTTTATTCTTACTATGTAATTGTTAAGCTATCATAGTCTATACTAGCGGCTTTTAAAATAATAATAAAAAAAAAAAAGTTTTTAACTTATTTTTACATTATTGCTTTAATAAAATCTGATAATTTATAAACATTTATTCAGTTTATAAATAATTAAATTGTTTAAGTATTATAGCATTATTTCTAAGTCATTTTTTCCATGCACGTTTTGGAGTTTTTAATGAGTTTTTAATTAACAATTTCTAATCCATATTTGGCGATTTTTTGTGCAAGAATATTCGAACCCAAAAATTATAACTAAACAAAACGATTGTAAGTACCTATTAAAATATTAAAAAGTGTGATAAATAGTCAACGGTTTACCTCAAGCTTCTTGATAATAATTAGCCCATAAAAACGTATTTTTCCTCGTGTGAGTATTCGTATTTTTGGTTTTTCACGAGTCACATGAGTTTACTAGATTCTATTGAATTTAGTTCAAGCAAAAACAAAGCATTTATAAACCCTGCAACTAGCTTTTCTTCGCATTTTTTCACCATTTCACCAGTGTTAATATCGGAGTGCACAATTATATAATTATACTCTACAAATGAGAATGCGATTTTTTCTACGCCCGTCGTATAGCAGGTCCTTTAATAAACTCTTTCTTGTTTTATCGAAATCGTTTAAAATACAAATCTTATAATTAAGAATTTCGTTTGACACAGAACAACGTACCCCACCCCACCTATGTAGATTTTTAAATTGAAATAATAATAATAAAAACCTTGTTCATTAATTTCTTAGGTTCTTATTTTTATAATATTACATAATATCAGTTGACTATTTATTGACAATAAATATATAATGATGAATAATTTAATGTTCAAAGTTTCAAACCAGTTTTAATTGGGTTAACATACAATTTAGATTTCAAACCAAAAGACCATGTATGTATCTGTTTGACAGTGGTGTTCTTTTCTTTTTTTGTATTTTCTTTTTCTGCGAATGTTTTTTTTCGTACTCAAAAAGTTTCACGTGGCACTTTCATAGATCAGAAATCGTATTTCGGGTACTTTCAATAGATTATATGCAGCATCAAATTTTTATAACCATTAAACCTTTATAACCTACCGACTATTTATACTTTGTTACGCAGGCTGTAGCTCATATAACATGACCCAAACGCAAATATAATCATCCTATTAGCGCAAATTAATTTTACTGAAATACAATTTCGTATTGAAATCATAATTATTATTAATTGAGTTTTTAGAGTAATGATATGAGTATTATTATGATGAGTACTTTGCTTAAAATTAAATTTGAAATTTGAAGTAGTTTTTTAGTAGTCTAATCCAGACTTTTGTTTCCGTTGTCCTGTTTTTTAATATTTGAGATAACTTTAGAGCTGTGATTCGTATTTTTTCGTCTATTTGATTGTATAGTTTTAAGTAAACTTCTGCTCGGTGTTCCTCGAGTACCTCAATACAAATTATAAATTGATGGGTGTGGATTGTATAATTTGCCTTCCAAGTGACGTCCAGATTCTGGACCGTTGCAGGTATAGTCCTACCTCGTTCGAAAGTGGCTCAGTCTAGAGGTAATTCACATAAATACTTTAACGAATGTGAAGTATTCAGATTCATTTTTGTTTTAGGCATTCAATTTTAACTCGACTGTACCAAGCTTGGCCTTAGATCTTGTAAAACCGGTGACTTATAATTTCTGTACTTGAAAAATATGCAAGAACCCACTAGGTACGAGCAGATAATTCAAAATCTAAAATTATCATTTGAGGTTTTAATTTTTTATTACATAATGTTTTTATTAAATGTCACGTTTTTCATAAATAAATATCAGTTATTTTGGATGGAACCAGACAATACACTACCTACTTGAATGTACATTGATTTATGTAAAACACGAATTCTATATTAAGTTGTTGAAAATGAGCGAGACAAACATTAAATTGTATCATCGCCTAAAAATAGTACTACTGTTATACTATTTTAGACTAAATTATTAAATTACTAAATATTCTAAATTATACTGTTCGTCGTGAAAATTACTATTTTCGACTTTTCATTTACATGGTAAAATGTTCCATTAAACTATTGATTTGTAGTTTGTACCTAATTGTTGGAGTTCATAAGTAGATTATTATTTTTCGACGTTGCAGTCTATATACGTGCATTTTATTATACCTACCTTATCATTATCGTCATGTAGATATGTAAAAGTTCTGTATTTTACTATTTTCAACAACCGCTCCCGACGAATAATTTTATTTGATCCCTCAAAAGTACATTAAGTCGTTTTTCGTTTGCAATTATTACAAACTATTTCCAACTTATTAATAACCCAGATTTCTACAGTATTATTTATATGAAATACGTCTCCGTTTTCGGTCAAAATGTTGGATATTTTGTCATTAGTTTGAATAGTCTAAGTTCATTGTCTTATGCATTATTCATCAGCGCCAAGATATATTATCTCCGTTTGCCATTACTCGTTGTTTTCTGTACTTAAAATGATTATACACTGCGTGCCTTTTATTTGATTAAAGTAGTGTAAATGACATTTTAATAATTAATTTTTAAATGGTCATATTTTTAACTTTACCAAAAACCGCGGCCACATACGCACACCATCGTAGTGCAAACACGAGCTGATTAGGTAGGTAGATATATGCGTAGAGATATATAATTCAAAACATTTTACTGAAATTTCGAATATCACTAAATTAAAAATAAAAACGATTTATGATAAAGTCAGATAATAACCTATATAACTATAACCCTATACCTTATATAGTCATCAAAAACCGCATTTTATGTAAGTTTATACTTTATACTGTTTAATGTTTATATATAGTTTATAGTTATCTTAAATGATTATCAATCTTCATCGTAGTTCGTTAGGATAAAATACTATGCAATAGGACTAAATTCAAACTGAACTAATAGAGTACTTACCTATTATTAATTTATTTTAAATATAATGATAAATGAGCGTCGAATATCAAACTTATAATGCAACAGGTACAATAATGTACCAGGAAATTTTTATTCTACTACTAAGATAGTCTTTTTGAAAAAAGACGCTTTGCGTTTTTCAGTACCACAGCTAGATCTAATAATCTAATTTAGGATAAATTAATGGACACAGCCGTTTGGACGGTGGGATAATAAATTGTACGTGCAATAAAAAATTATAATAATAAATAATTTAATAGAAATATATTAGTACTTATATAAAAAAAAATTATAACACGAACAAAAAAAGTTATTTATTTACGCTAAAAATAGATCAATAGGTATTAAAATAATTAAAGAAAAAGGAAAAATTATTATAATTAAAATGTTATATACATTTCTTTTAAAATGACAATTTTTGAAGATATTTTTTTATCACATATTTAGCGATATTTAAGGTTATAGCACACATTTATGCGGTTTTACCTAAATGCTATAAAATCCTAACCCTAATTATGATATACTACGTATTATAGATACTGAATTTTACGCATATAGGAAGTATAGGTAATCTATGATTATTATTGGCTATTGCAGCCGTTTATATTATTTAATACACTTTATCGCAACACTGCAATAATACAGTGATAATTATTGTTGGCGTATTGTAATAAATACAAACAGCTTTTTTGGTATTGTATTTTTTAACTTTTTAATTTTTCTTACTTTTTTTCTGTTCTATTTTTTTTTGTTTTTGACGTCCTATTGTTTCTGCGTCCAAATTCGCACCGCAGTCCGCAGCTATGTATGTCTTTATGGGGTCACAGGCCCCGTGTATCGAATGTTTTCTAATATTATAGGGCGCTCAAGCGTGTAACTTTGAATTCATTATTTTTTTGCAATACTTAAAAACTAAATATTATTAATTAAATATAATATTTGTTACACTTATAATAACAATATTTTTTCTGAAATATACGTATTTAAAATTGTCGATGAGGGTATTAATAGGTATTAATTTTATTTGCAAAATATAAGTATCCGGAAGGTATTATAAATAGAAATCTAAATCCAATTTTTTTTTATAATTATAATTTTGGTATACCAATTATAGTTTAAAAATCGTGCCTATAGTATATACATTACACCTGTATGCTACATCATGTTACATACCCACTATATACGATAATACAGTATATTATTGGCACAATATATTTTATAATAGGTACAGTAAACTCTCATTATGTCTAGAGCGTCGACACTCAAAGGAAACAGAAAAAAGTTCGATATATTGAGGAATGTTAATATTACTTAATAGGGATTTCAATTAAACTAGAAAAATTCGACATATCACTATTCGACATAATGAGAATCTACTGTAGGTAGGTACTATATATATTATGCACTATACACTAAAACCGTAACCATAATGAATTTTGAAACAAAATATTTACTCTTCAGTCTTCACGTGATAGTTATTATTTCATTTAATGCTTGATCTTTTCGAGACTGCATTTCCTTACATTTTATTCAAAGTGTTTTAGTGGAAGAAAATATAAATAAAAATGTTTGTCCATGATAAATTTAATATTTAGCAATGATAATACATAACACATGATATTTTTGAAAAATTATAAAATATTACTATCATTCAATAAAAAATGTTAATGACCATATAAATTCAAATATTGTTAGAAATATTTAATTAATTTAAATATTTGAAGTTATAGGTACCTATATTAATATTATACTATTAACGGTAATTTAAATATACATAGTATAGTTGCTTTAATAGGAACTATAAATTACCTACAAATTAACAGGTATTTTTTTAAAAATTTTTTTTTTTATTTTATAACATCAACGCCTGACGGCAAATTTCACAAAGATACTAGTAAACAGTAAAAAGATAATAAATAAATAAAGAAATTTTGGTACAATAACAATAGATACTTAAGTTATGTAGGAGTTGTAGAGTAAGTATAAGTAATATAAAGCATTATGTTTTAAAAGAAAAATATTTTTACACAAAATAAACACAGAAACTATTAAGTACGTGGTCTAACAAAGATTTCCCTTTATGTCGGTAACTAAGACTAGAACTCTGGTGTCTAAATTTATTACACGCATTGATTTTTGAATCGGGTCACTATATAAATAGTTTGGTATTACTTATTACTATATTATCATAACATAACATATATAATATTAAGGTTGTACATATAGTTGTATACTTGTATTTCTGAAAAATTTTAAAATTTAAAAAAATGGGAGTGAACAATGTAATTTTACGCGAATTGCAAAATATTGTATAAAAATTAATATATATATATTAATTAAAGGAAATATGGTTTATAAAATGTCATGGCCTTGAAATAGGCTTCTGTACCTGTATATATTATAATAAATGTTCAATTAAAGGTTGTATAATTAATTGTTAATAAACAATTCAATCTGGACTAAAGGACCGCGGTGGATGGTTGCATTATTTTTGTAATCGTAGGTATCCAAATATATATTTTTATCTAATTTATTTGTTTTGTTAATATAATAAAATAACTTGTTAGATCTATAGTGTTCTAAATAATTATTACTGCAAGTGATTTATGTGGCATGCTACATGACTGGCTGAACGCGGCATATTCATTACGGGTTATACGTTACCCTATAATAGGCTATATTACATACAGTTTATGTCATAAACGATGTGTGCATAAAATTAATCTTCACGTTAACTATATTCAATCGGTAAACGTATTATTTTTGATTTTTTTCTAGAATCATGTCCACAACGAATAATATAAGTATGCGTTTTAATTTGTTTTTATCTATCATACACATATTTATCAGTTTTGTTAAGTATTCGAATACTTGTATTAAATACTTTTTTTGTATTTCAAATACTTTTCAAATACTTTTTGACCAATGTATTTTAAATACTTAAAAAATACTTTTTATTTGTATTTTTATTCTAGAATTGTAAATACTTTTTTTAATTCTCGTGGTCTAATTCAAATTCTAATTACTAATATTTTGGAATGTACTATTTTAAATTTTGTTTCTACGATATTATTTTAAAATTTTTCTAACTTCTGACAATTTATAAATAAGGTTTCGCCAAAATACAAGCAGATAACAGAATAACTAAACACTGAAACCCCTGTCGGCTCCTTATTCCCATATTATACCATGGAATACAAAAGTACAACCACTGGTTGGATTGGCATTTATCTTGATCTAATTATCATTCTTCTTATTTAATGGGTGGTACTGTGGTAGTAGTTTATAATTTGAATACAAGTTTTGGTATTAATGTTATTGAACTTTTTTTTATCATATTTATTTTAATTTGTACAATCGGTATAAAATATTTTTACAATAAGCACAATAGATGGAGGGATACATAAAAGGGATTGGTTGGCTTGATTAAAGAAACTATTCAATAATAGTACTTCATGGCGTGGGTAGTATTGGTTAGTCGGATTGTTATTGAATTGATTTAATTATTGATAGTTGATTATTTATTTAACTTAAAAAAAAGTATTTGTGTAAGTATTTTGAATACTTTTAAAAGATATTTGTATTTATATTTAAATACTTTCAGCAATTCAGCAATCTTGCCGGTTTTTAGATATTTTTTATTTATTGTTTTCAAATTGAACACAACAAATTGTACAACGGACCACTACGTCAGCAATTACCAAGGGTTCCGTGGGACAATCTCAAGGGTTCCGCTTGATGTATGTGAATATTAAGAAAATTATTTTATATTATACCTACTGAGCAAAAAAAATTCACCTAAATAATAGTTACTAGTATAATATAAAATATTCGTTTTACAGACATTGGGGTTCCACGAAACACGAAATTTTTTCCTAAGGGTGCCGTGATCGCTAAAGTTTGGGAACCGCTTCACTACGCTACCACATCTGCAAATTGAGACGAACCGAGCGAAACGTGTGCCGAACGTTCCTGCTTTAACTCCAGTCTGTCTGAGGTTTATATTTTTATCTCGTGCCTACTTATCTTCATAGCTCTCACTCATTAGTGTATGCAGATTATATACTGAACATCATAATATAACACAACATCTGTTTGTAAATAAAAACGACTAAAATATTTAATAGGAGTGACACAATAATATAGTGTTTATAAATATAATATGTATTATACATGTGAAATTTGTGTTTGTATTTTTTATTTTTTCACACAACCAACGCTGCAGATAATAATTAAAAAAGACCAGACCCGGTTCGTGATAATAATATGTTACAATATATTTATCAGAAAACACTAACACTGTGTTTTTTTTATTTTGAAATGACATTTGTTTTTCATTAAAACGGTTGATATCTATAATTTATTCAAAACTAGTATCGCACGCATTTCTCGCAATATATTTCACACACCGAACGCGCTAAATAGAACAGAAATGTTCTGCTACATATTGTTATGAAACCGTTGGAGTAATCATCGTTCTATATGTGCCCTCCCGAAATAAAAGAGTTCGCAAATCGTAGACATATCGAAACACCGAAACACGTAATTATAAATATCAAAGCAATATATAGTTTCCACACAATAACTCGTAATATAATCATACCTTATTTATATAGAACCCGTCCGTTTTTGTTGGCCACGTTCGAATAATAATATATTTTAAAAATCGTACAATAATTATGTTACCATTTGTTTTATTAAAAACTGGCTAATCCTTCACGACGTAACAAATTAGATGCCCATGAATTTACCCCTTCTTAAACTACGTTAAATTTAAACTGCGCAGATTTTTGACACAGTCATTTGGGTTGTTTTGGCCACATACAAATTACAGGTCTAAAATTATAACCAATCACAATAACTATTTTCTCGCTAAATTTGCTGACGAACATTTTATGAAAATCGGTTGAAAACTGCTGGGGATTTGCACTACGGACACCCGTTTTATGCCTTTGGTTTTATATAGTAGACATAATTATTAATGATGTTACCGGTGACAAATTAAATAATGCCAGTGGATGTGGATTTACACTTTCTTAAACTTTGTTAAATGTAAACTACACACATTTTTGTCACAGTAATTTGGCCATATGAGTTGTTATACATATAATTTATAGTCTAAAATTATACACAATTATAATAGGTATTTTATTTTTTACAACCATTGGAAATCCTAAACAAAACAAAAAAAAATATTCATTTTTTCGAAGCCAAAAATCCCTGTAGTGAGCAAAATTTAAAAAAAAGGCTTCGAGGTGCACATCCTCATAGGATCGCCCATGTACCAAATTTTAGAACCACGAATGTGATAGACTTGGTTGGGAATCACACACACACACATAAGTAAGTAAATTTTGCCTTTTTAACAATTAATATAGATACTATAATACCATAAAGTAAATTCTGCGATGTCTTGAGAAAGTAATTGCAACGTGAAATGGTGAACTTACTTAGTTAGTAAGTATACTTATAGGTTCCTAGACAAAAATGTTAGCGATACAACTTTTGGTCCTTTACTCCTTTTTGGTATCTACCTGTGGACAGTGGCCTAAATAAAAAACAAAAGATAATTTATATCTTACCACATAACGAATTTATTTTGTGATGATATTATTATACGTCCCTATTATTAATCTATACTATATTTACTCATATTGTGATGTTTTAATTAAATTTTGGTTCCGGTCGTTACCTATACTCTTACATAATTAATTATACAAATAATTAATAAATATTTTTGAGAAATCTACACCTAACCTCATAATATGTAGATTAATTCATTAATGTAATAATAATCTTATTATCTTAATCAAAATCTTATTAATATTGTGTTGCCTATTGGCTATTTTCCGGTACTACATTTGAAGAACCGATAGAAATATAGCACAATATAAAACATTAACGATTGTCCTTGTGATGTAGGTAATATTAGACCGACATTTTAGGAAAAAAAATAAGTGAACATAATAATGTTATTTTGTATCAGTGCATCAGCCAAATTCAATAGTCAATACAAAGTGGTTGGGCAAAAATCAAAAATCTTTGTAAAAATCTAACCTAATTCCTTGGCCCAATTTCTTTAACAATTTTATTGCAAAATTTAAAGAATGGCTTACGTATATCACCAGGTCTTCAAATGTATGTACATTAATATTAAATATTTACACTATACCTATACACATTAAAAATAATCATTAAATCTATATTCGAAACATGGATGGCCATGAGGGTGCATATATAGGCACTTTATTTTTATTTTTTAGATTAGATTTATTTTATAATTTATGTTTTTAATTTCTTGATTTATGACCAAACTATACGCGTAAATATCTATAGAATCTTTAAACATGCAAAATCACTTAAGAAGATATCACCGCACTGTTTGTTTTCTCTCTCTGGTCTACGTGCACCGCAGAGACCAAAAAATTCATGCCAAAATCATGTTTTTATGTTGTTTAGTAATCTTAGAGTAAAATCATTAATTACGAAAATTATAGAGAATAACATTTATGAGAGTATGACATATCAATTTGTGTAAATATCGTCTCAAAAAAATTGAATACTTATTTAAATTAATACACACTTAATTTTTTTTTTAAAGTCACATTAACAATAAAATATCAACCAATATGACAAATCCTGAAAAATATTAGCCTTTATAACTTGTGTAATAGATGATTTTATTTAAAGATTACACCAAAGTCATAAAAAAAACGCAAATGCATGAAGATCCCTGTTATGACTAATGAGCTGTTGGGATATTATAGCAACTTAAAATTGCAGTATTAATATGCGGTATAATATTAATTATCACCTTAAATATCACTAAATATTTACTAAAAATATGCAAAAATTGGCATTTTAAAACAAAGTTAGGTGGGCATAGGCATAGATAATTTTGTTTAGCCCCCCCCCTCCCATTTTTTTAGTTACTTTTTTAGAATTTATGTTATGTACCAAAAACATAATAGGCAATATAGCCCACTGGATAAATTCATCACGCTACGCCTATGTACAGGTAGGTACAAGGTACTTACAAGTTTTAGGCGCAACACGTTCAACATAACAAGTATAGAAGTATAGTACTAGTAGTGAGTACACTAGTCGAGTAGTCGACTCTAAAATACAACGCTTTCGACACTTGTTCGATGAGCCGTAAATGGGAAAAAAATCAGAAGAAAAGATGAACGGTTTAGACACAACGGTGAAGTTGGTCTATCTTACTTAATCTAGGTATATTTATTTTTAAATTAGACAATAATGAAAACACGTTTATTAAAATGTTATTTTATAAAATATTACCAATTTCGTACAGGATAAAATCTAAAATATCTTTAAAAACCCAAAAATAGCACTAAAATCAAGAAAGTAAAAATATATGAGTTATTCAGTTCTCTAATCCACGATACAAAATTTAAGTTCATTGTGCTGTTTGTTTACTAAGTATTTTATAAGAAATATGCAAATGCTTTAAAATCCCAACCCTGCCTATGAGTATTGAATTAGAAAAAAATAATTGTAGTTAAAACACCCAGGATGGTTGGAAAAATCTAGAGATGGTGAGAAGAGCAAAAGTAACAGTTTGCCCTTATAAAGCCCCCTATAGTTATACTTAAAATTATTTTGTTTTCTAGTTGGTAATTTTTATAACTATACACCAGCCAAACATTTAATTTACAAACAATATAAATTTAATAACTACTAAGACTAAATATGACCATATTAAGTTAACTTAAGATACTGTTCTCTATTAATAATAAAAAATGTATCACCAACCTAATTCGTATTATAGTCTTCGGCATTGAGTCCAGCTTGTCCGTTAACTATGCCATAATAATTTTATGATTTATATCAATAAGATGAAGTGTAAATCGTTGCTAAACTTTATTCGAACGGTCGCGTAGTTGACAACTGTGCATATTCAGATCTTAGAATACCATAAAAAAAAGCCAAGAGAGTGAGTTAAACCTTCTAAACCCTTTGGCTACGACACTGCGTGACGGTAAAATATAGTGATGAAACTTTTGCAATTGAAATATTATATTCAAATGTATTTTTTTTCTGAATTAAAAATAACAGCACAGTTATTGTATAAAAATGAATACACAAATTATTTTGTATTAATTGCATCAGATTAAAACAATAGTTCCTTTAAAATAATGCATTATACACTCAACGCTTGTATGCACGTTTGGATGCATACAGTTACGCCTCATCACTAGTCACTGAATAAAAAATTATAATGGAATACTATTTTATTTTGCACAGCGTTGCCCGTAACAGATGTAAATATTATGTAATGTCCGTGTATTCATTCCTTATTAAACTCCGTAAATGTAAACTGCACAATTTTTTTAAATACAAGTTGTATCCAATAATAATTATTCATAATAATTTTTACGTTTTCTGTAACAAATGGCAACAATATAATATATAAATACAAAAATGAGAGTTTTTCGTAAATAAACTATATTTAACATTTGAGTTCCGAAAAGTATATTATACAATTATTATAATATAATATACAAAATTAATAATTCTAAGAGTTAACTTTAAATTGTATTTTATATATTGTATTAAGCACGCCAATACGCCATGACCTATATATGTATAGGTAATAGCTAATAGATATATTGGTAAATGGTATAAATTATTATTGGTATAATATTATGTTGGTAAGAAAAACATTAATAAACTTTGCGTGACGACTATTTACATCCTTGTTCATTATTGCCACTCAGGCAGAGCCAAGTTATTACTTTGCAATTTTAAGTTCAATTAATTTGATTCGTTTATTGAATTTTTATGAGAAGTTTGTATACCACTAGGCCACTACTAAACCAGTTACTTATTTTTCTTTTTAGTTGGCACCATTTGTATGCGAAAGTATTGTTATTTAATTATTTGCTTCCATCTTAAATGTAATTTTTGCTCGATTATCAATCACCATCAAAATTGTCCAAAAGAGTCTCGGTTAACGTTAAATATATTATGAGCCTTAAACAAAATTAATTTATGAATCTGTCCATAGAAATCAACCAAAGCATATGGTTAAGCACGTGAAAACGTGTGTTTTCCGGGCTCTATCTTTCGATTTGTTTTGTTTTGGTTTTTATTACATAAGCAGAATAATACCTGCAAATAGCTCAATATTTTTGGAAGGATTGGAGTCCATCTCTCTAGACCGTAATTTTGACAAACAATTATGGAGTTTGCCCACCTCCTTATACCAGAACAATATTCATCGAAAATGAAAACCTAAAAAAATATTGTATTAAGTATTTTAGTAATATCTTGTAGGTATAGTATTGTATACTTTTAAATATTTTTAAACGGCATTCTTTTTCTACTATCGGTTTTATAATATTATCTGAATGTATATTATTAATATTATTAATGTATCTCTCTTCATGCGTAGAAAAAATGTTTTACCTATACCTACTTCATGAGGTCTGGATGAAGACTTTATTTGTAAACTGAAGTCAATTTGCACCAAAGTTGGCCCAAAATATATACATCATGGCATGTGTAATTTACTCGAAAATAAAGATATGTAATTTACATAATCTCAAGTAACAAAAAAAGTGGATAAGTGGATGTCTATCTGCTGTACAGTAGGTTACAAGTGGGTCAATGTAATGGATGGTGTTAAATTTGCCTATACGTGAGTTTTCCGGGCTCTATCTTTCGATTTGTTTTGTTTTGGTTTTTATTACATAGGCAGAATAATACCTGCAAATAGCTCAATATTTTTGGAAGGATTGGAGTCCATCTCTCTATACCGTAATTTTGACAAACAATAATGGAGTTATGCCCCCTGCTTCCTTATACCAGAACAATATTCATCGAAAATGAAAACCTAAAAAAATATTGTACTAAGTATTTTAGTAATATCTTGTAGGTATAGTATTGTATACTTTTAAATATTTTTAAACGGCATTCTTTTTCTACTATTGTTTTTATAATATTATCTGAATGTATATTATTAATATTATTAATGTATCTCTCTTCATGCGTAGACGAGGTAAAGAAAAAATACAAATACCTATATTATTCGGTTTAAATTGCAGAAAAAAAATGTTTTACCTATACCTACTTCATGAGGTCTGGATGAAGACTTTATTTGTAAACTGAAGTCAATTTGAACCAAAGTTGACCCAAAATATATACATCATGGCATGTGTAATTTACTCGAAAATAAAGATATGTAATTTACATAATCTCAAGTAACAAAAAATATGAATTGTAAGTTTCAGTAATTGCACTAAAATTCAAATCGATTATACTTTCGATAGTTCACTATAGTACACATTTCAATAGTAGAGTATAGGATAGTACCTAGGATAGAAACTAATAGTAATAACTTATAACACAAAATATTCAATTTTTATTTCTTATTTAACTATAGGTAACCTGCAATTTACACAGCACAGTATTGAGTTTAAACTACCTAATAACCATCATAATATATTATATTACAAAAAATATAATTTATAATATTGTAATAATTAAATATAGGTAAAAAGTTCATTATTTATGACAAAAATTAATAAATGTCATAGGTAGAATACTGTGTAATAACGCGATTACGGCGGATCGGACTTCAAAATTTGTAATAATAATAACCAGATAAGGCTGCAACGAGGTACTCACCTGTAGTTAGAAATCCCGAAAAATTATTGTAATTTGAATCAACGAGATTAATGACACAAAAACACACATATTTAAACCACACCAACTACGTTAAAATCTGAATAAAGTGGGAAGGAAAATTGTATTCGTCTTAATTTTTTTTTCCGTGGGAACTTACTTATGCATACCCATGGGCCATAGCTGATTTTACCTGCTATATTTCGTGTGAGAACTTACATTCACCCCAAATTGCATATCTATATTTTGGTGAAAATTACGAATTCCCGATTTGAAAAGAAGGCTAAGTCCCTTCCCAACAAATTCCCAGTACAACCCAAACAGACATCGAAAAAGGGTTCACGGATAGGTAAATTCCCAAACGGCTCCAGTATTCGACAGTAAAAATTCTTTATAATTTACTTTGCATACAAAATTTTAAAAAAACATTAACTCATTTTAAATTTATGATTTATATTTCCTATGATTTTTTATATAATGTCAATTTTTATAATTTACTTTACAAATAACATTTCAAAAATTCCAACACATTTTACACTACACCTATTTAAAGACACTCCTAAAAGTATGTATAAAGGGGAAAGGAATTTGAGGGTGCAAAAGTGGGGGCCATTTGGGAATTGACGTATTTGTACAACGGGTGCCGTTTGGGAAAAATGGGCTATACAGAAATTTATTATATTAACTAATAACTATATAACTCTATCATTATCTTCATGAGCGCTTATTTCACAGGTTGAAAATCCAAGTGCTTCGATGTGTTATTTTTCAAGTGGCTTGTTAGTTGTTTGGTTAAAAAATCGTATTAAGCAACAAGCGGTTTCAAAATTTCAAAATATGTTCACAGTTGTCCGTTTTACATAGATACTTATTAAATGAACATTCGAACATTTTTAAGAGCACATTAAAAAATCTATCCAAATTACTATTAAATACACTTATTTTATTTTTATAACCTCCATACCGGCCATATCTAAAATACTTTAGTATAGATTAAATATGACAAATTGTGTTTTGTTTGTATGCAGGGTTGCATACTTGCATATCAAGCATGCTTATTACAATACTACTAAAGGAGTTTCTAGTGTAAATACAAACTTCTATTATTTCAAATGAGAACTCTATTTTTATACTGTAGGTTACTGAGTGAATAATTTTTTTGAAAATTTGTATGCATCTAATTCTAAATTCGAACAAATAGTTTCTCGGGTATTAAAATGTTTATACTATAGAGTATAGGATAATAGTCCTTAAAAAAATATAAAATGGATGTAATATTGAATCTAGTGTTTATTATATTTGGATCATTTTTACATTTTAAACATTTTGATTAATTACTAAAATGTTCTACTCACCATAGAACACCAGAAGTTTGAATTCCTATACAATTCCTATTCCTTAAGTAGAACAAATAATCTCATGAATTTGAATATCCGGTCTTCAAGTACCTACTTGGCGACCTGTATTTAAAAATTCCAAAAAACAGATTTTGAATAACTACATTATTGAAGAAAAACAGGGGGTGAGTATTCCATGTGATTTACCTTGTATAAGTAGTACTTAATATAGGTGAAAAGAATGATATTATATTATTTTCTAAACCTAAAAAAAAAACAGAAAAATAACATCAGTCATGACTCATGATAATATTATAGAATACGAATCATATATGATTATACGATAATAATCGCTTCCGAGTTTAAGAACACACCCACCTAATCAAAACAATGACCTATATTCGATGCATAAAGGAATGTCCGTCTTTTGTCTTTTCTCTTGTAACCATAATATTATAATAATTATAATTTATAATTCGCACAAATATCGATGGTAGGTACGAAAACAAGTTGTTACATAATTTCGTTTTTACATTCTAAGCTATGCAGGAATATATTGATTTATGATATTTTTTTCTACTCCATTTCTGAGTATATTTTTTGTACCACGCATGCAAGGAAAGTTTAATTTTCAAATCGTTGAAAAATAAAGTTTTTCATTTCAGCTAAATGTTTTTTTTTACTACTCACGTCAGATTAATATACACGAACGTATCGATACTCTTTGTCTAATATAGTATGGTTTTCATACGCCATACGGTGCTCTTAGGGTAAAAGCAGTATAAAAATATTTAGCATTAAAAAGACAGGAATCTATTTAAGAGGACGTCGTATATTTTCTTTACTGCAGTTGTCCTTCCCCTCTATACAAACATATATACCATTGCAAACTTTACTTTCAGAATAAGTATATGTTCAACTATGTTATATGTTAAGTAACTGAAACCGACTGAACCGACCTATTATGAAATTTAAAGGAAAAAAATTATCCAAGTTATCAGCATTTAGAATTTCAAAAAAAACATACAATTTTAAAACATTTATAATTTATTTCAAAAACGAAATATCGTAAAAAAAACTGTTGTGCGAACACAGATGATGTTCTTACATTTAAGTAATAGGGTCAAATCACTGTAATATTAAAATAACAGAGTAAAACAGATTATTCTGAACGTAAAATGTACTATGGTAGGTACGTGTTACTAGTAGGACCATTTTCTAATAAAATAATAACAAAACATTAATTTATTATTGCTATTATTTTCAATAATAATTATATTAAAATTTTCAATGGTAAGCCGGTGACATCACATGTGAGTACGACGTCCTCTTAAATTAAATAATATGTAATATTAACACACATGTGTTTAAAATGTAGTTAATAATGTTTTGTTCGTAGTTTAATAATATGATGACGTACACACTATTTGTATCAAACGTTGGATTATTTGGATAAACTGTTTCACAGTTTACATATTATATAGTTACTCGCGTGAAGATGAACATATTTATTTTTTACGGTTGAGGTAAAACGATGATTGCGTTTCACGTGTTCTTTGAATGGTCATTTGATAAAATTGTGTCAGATCAGAATGAATGTACATTATACATATACCTATATAATATATATATATAACTTATATTTTTATGTATACATACCAACCCACTACCACGACTACCCATACCGAACCGGAATATATACTTCAAGACGTCTTAAACACGACCATGACTATATTTATACATAATAATATCGGTTGAACGCGATTTAAAAACGATTTCTGAGAATCCAAAGACCTATAATTTGTATTACTTACTATTATACCCACACAACTAGAGGACAAAAATGGGTGACACATAAACAATTTTTTAATCGTTATGTTTGTTCAAGCATTTACAGATGAGTAAAAACCTAGTCGAGAATATTAATCTGCTGATTAAGTCCTATAAATTAAAATTGTATACTATAATATAATTTGTATATACTTTATATTATGATAATATATATTATTAGTTATAGTAGGGCCAAGATTTCAACGACAAGCTCATTCTTTTATTGGTACTTTAGGACAATGTGCTCCAATTAGGTACTAACTTCGTATCACGTAACTTCAAAAGGTTAAGGTTACGGCTTTTAAAGGCGAAACTTTTATTTTGTATTTTTTGACGTTTTTCTATTTTTTAGATCTTTTTTTTAGGATTTTCGGGTCATTTTATTAATTTTAAGTTCATATTATTGTAAAACGAAGATATCTCATGCAAAATTTGCGTCCTCTTAACATATTCACAGACAATATGTCAATTAAAATTTTTGTATCTAATATTTAGTGCATCGAGTAATTAAAACCTATATATTTACTATATTTGTTGGAAATTTGGACCGTATAGACCCGCTCCAAGAACCGTTTTGATAAATTTATTGAAGACAGGAAAAACAAATATTTTCGCAGAAGACGCCTTCATAGCGGGATTGAAGATTGTAGGTATGACTATAACGAACGGTTGCGGTGGATACGTTTTACGAGTAGACAACTCCCGAGTTCTAAAAATATAATCACTGGTTCTTCATAAGTTTTGTGTTTTTATATTAATATCGAAATAAAAACGTAAACAAATTTGTTTATAAAATACATACATTTGAAGTTCAAAGTTTGACGAAGTCGGACAGCGATCTTGCGATTTTATCCAAATAATATAGAATAGATACGAGTGACCCTAGAGCGCGTGTCGCGCTTTTCCGGAAAACTCTTCAATAACAAAATATTCCGCGAATAAAATTCCTTTCGGACGCAAATTGTTCCTATCAAAATCGTCTGTTAAAATCACAGATATCTATATTATACTAGATAAGGTACCCGCGTTATCGTATGATGATATTATTAATTTGGGCATATATTAAGAATTTAAATTCAGGTATAAATTATGTTATATTAATCACATTTTCATTATATATTTTTAATTTTATTTTAGCTTAACAAAACATAGGGTCGAATATTGCAAATGAACTATCAAATACCATATCGATTGAAAGAAAAACATCATTGAGGGAAAACTCGCAGCACAAACTTTATCCTCATTAACAGCTGATGCTCTAGAATTTTTTAGACATATAAATGAACCCACCTTTAAAAACAATTGAGTTTAAGTACAATGCATAAATAATAAAATATGTTCATAATCTTTGTATAAATATTTTTTGCTGGATTTCAGGTGAACCAACTGAACTTATTAGAGTAATCGAATAATCCTTTATTTACGTTCTAATTATTCAAAATATATTAATCGAAGGGACTTGAAACTTTATGTTATATGTTACCTAATATACCAACTATTATTATATGTTATATTATTACCTAATAGCTATTTTTTCAGACAATTAAATTTTAAAAATGTTTGGACTAATAAATAATAATTCTAAGCTAAGTATATTTAATGAACTATACTTTACCACGAACCTATCGCTTCGTTTTACAGTTAGTACATGGTAAGTATATAGGTACTGACTTAGGTATAAACAAATAACGCTAATAATATAATATGTTTTTGTCAGAAATTAGTTCATCTTATCCTTATGCCATATTATTAATATAAAAATAAGAAACTAAATATACAAATAAATATAAATAAACTAGAAAATATGCGACGTTTAAAGTCAAAATCACGAAAGTTTGAAAATTATTTTATAATTTTAAATTTATACTTTAAGCTTGGAAATGATATACAAAATTTCTCATAAGTCGCTTTTACTGAAATTAAATATTGTTTAGGATAAAGCCATTTTTATGAGAGTTTGGTGTTTAAATGTTGATGAATTTAAAAATTCAAATGTAAAATAATAATTTTTCACACACGTTTTTTGTTGTTATTTTGTAATTTAAAAATATTATTAAACATTTAATAATAATATATTATTATTTATTAAATGTTACGAATATGGATAAATATAATCAATAATCTTTTAAATGTTTCTTTTTCTCAGTCTAAAATCCTGAAAATTGAATAGGTTCTATATAGATACGTTTTTTTTTATACCAATTTAGAAATATCTAAAATTAATATGTTTGCACAATTTTTTTTTATAAGCATGAAATTTGACGTAATTATATTATATTATTTAAACAAAAAATATTACTATTTCCGTTATTTATTCTTGTAATTATTATTATTTTTGTTTAAAAGTGACTCTTTTCGTATCCTTACGTGACTATTATTGTTATTTCTATACACAATGAATTGTTCAAAATTTGAGACTTATTTTATTTAACTATTTATTTAACCGCTAACCTATGCGGCTATGCACGCCGTTATATGGCACGTTGGTTATGTCTAATCAGTTAATAACAATAATATATTATTATACATTATTAAACAATATGAAATTTCATATTATGATACATTATTAATTTATTATACAATATATTCGATGTTTTTGGCAATAGTTAGTTAAAGTGGTTCAGCCTAGCTTGATTACCATATTACTAGAAGAAAAACAAATTACTAATTGCAAATTGTATAAAAAATAAACAATAAAATATCCTTAGAAATAGAGGCTGACTCACTGTTTCCGTTCAATATCGTTATTTGATTTATCATTGAATTCACACCCATTACAGTGACCTGTATAGGTACTCAACAACGTCACAGCGACTTTCCGGTTTTTTTTTTAAGTATTTTAAGTAAATTTATTTAAATTTTTTTCAGTCATTAAAGAGCCATTTAATAAGACTTTAAAATATAGGAGTCTGTGTGTGGCTCAATGGTTGGCCTCAGTCACCAACGTGTTCTGAGGTCGAGCATCAGCCGACGTCACTAGTTCCCAGATGGGTGACCACATGGGTTTTCAGTGACGAATTCTCGCTCCACATACACGTATTCTTCAACCTTAACCTCAAACCTCTCCCCCCCTACAAAATGCTAATAGCCATAATTGCCAATACTTAAATCAATAACGAAAAAAAAATGTATCGTTCATTGCTGTTTAGTGTGCAATGTGTATTGTACATACGTTTAATTATTTCAAATATTGAACCAATAGTTAATGATGTATAAACATTTAATGTTGAGATACGTGAAGTAGATACCTGCTTGGTGTCGATTGAGAACGATTTACAAGAGCTGATAATAAAAGCGCAGCAAACAAATTGCGAACGCGTTTTCATACGATTTCATCTCGATAATATTTAACAATTGAATGTGTCTGAATGCTCGATGTAAATAAATTATTATTTATTTTCCTTCCTATTCACACGCACTTAGGACTGTCAGCAACAGTATTGAATATTATATTGCTAAAAAACATAGGTAGGTTAAACATAATATTTTTCATCGGATCATTATACATATTAATATATATTAGGTATTTAAGTATAAGCTAAAAATCGTAAAATGCATTAAAATTATAAATTAAAAAAATGTATATACATATTACATATAGATATAGTATATTAGCTGTATAATAATATCTGACTTCGTCCTGGAAAAAATCAAACAAACATAAAATACGGTGATATAACTTTTATTGGTCTAGTATTTTCTGAGATTAGCTATTAGTGAAAAACTCATTTCACATGTGAGTGATAAATAATTTAAGATTTAATGATTGAAAATTCACAAAAAGAATATTTTGAAAAAAGCTATTACCTATACGTTTTGAATTAATTTGTTTCAAAAAAATATTAATATTTAAAAAAAAACTACTCCACTTTTTAACGTTTATTTAAAACGTTTTAACCATCAATATTTTTCGAAAAACAATAAATTGTAATACAATTAAAAATTGTCATTTTCAGTAAAATAAAAAAAAAGGTGGGTAAGTGGATATCTCTCTGCTGTACAGTAGGTTACAAGTGGGTCACTCTAATGGATGGTGTTAAATTTGAATTCAATGATATAATATCATTGTATAAGAAAAACGATTCTGGGCGAAAATGGTCAGTCAGCCTATGATATTGATAATATTATTGTAAATAAAGTAATTTATATATTTACTTATTTACGTGGAACCTTGTTTTAAATTTTCAATCCTTAGCTACAAAAATTGAACATTTCATACATTTTTAACCACAAAATAGTTATTACATTTTAAATTTAATAAATTTTGTCAAAATTAGAACTTTAAATGCTTATAAAAAAAATTGTGCCTATGTATTTTCAATATTTTTCAACTGCTATTGTAACAATATATCAGGAGCCTTGCATAACATGCTTATGATTTTATAGAAATAGATAATGATATTTATAGAAAAAAAAAACTAAAAAAATTTAGAACTGACAATGTCCGTAAACAGCTCAAAAAGAGTCAAATTATTTTCAAAATTGTATGATGTATAGAAAAGGCTAATAAGTATAAACATTCAGTAAAATTTTCTAGTATCTACAGTCATTCGTTTTTGAATTACAACAAAATAAGGAAATTGTTACATAAGAAATTGAGTAAATATCAAATGTTGTAAAAATATGAATTTCAAACGCTCATAAAAATTTAATTTGACTTTCTTGTAGACATTATTTTTTTGATAAAGGTACAAGACAAACTTATGAGGTATCTTGTATTACATTTTAGATTCTGAGCGAAGCGATGAATGTATTGATTTTACAATGATGTGTGTTTTTTTATTTTTTTTTTATTTTGTGTCTGTCATAACCTTTTAGGACAGTAAAAGTGCTTTGATTTTCTTCAACAGTAACTTTTCTGATAGGAAAGTGAATCTAGTTGGTACTTTGGGGGGTCAAAAGTAAACATTTCCCAGTAGTTTTCACAAGCGACGTGAAAAACAAAAGAAAAATTAAGGAAAAACGGGAATTTTTACGCAAAATCTGTTTTTGAGAAAATCGATTTTGGTTTTTGGTGTAACTCTAAAACAAATGAACGTAGGGACATGAAATTTTGACTGAATGTTTATATTGGCATTTTCTATACACGATAAAATTTACAAAATATTTTGACTCTTTTTGATATGTTTACGGCCATTGTCAGTTTTCAATTTTTTTAGTTTTTTTTCTATAAATATCAATAAAATTTTATCTGTTGATTAAAAAAGCTTGAAAATTTAATAGAAGGCTCCTAGGTTATTGTTTCAAAGGCAGATGAAAAAAATTAAAAATCCTTAGTCACAGTTTTTAATTATAAGCATTTAAAGTTCAAATTTTGACAAAATACGGAAAAATCACGAAAAATAGCAAATTATTTTGAGTTGAGAATTCATAAAAATTTTTCTTTTTAAATCTAAGATTTGAAAATGTAATATAAGATTACTCATAAGTTTGTCTACCTTTATCAAAAAAAAAATGTCTAGAAGAAACTTAAATTAAATTTTTATGAGCGTCTGAAATTTATATTTTTACATTTGATATTTACTCGATTTCTCATGTAACAATTTTCTTATTTTATTGTAATTAAAAAACGAATGACTGTAGATACTTGAAAATTTCACTGGATGTTCATATTAGCATTTTCTATACACCATGAAATGTTGAAAATATTTTGAGTCTTTTTGAGCTGTTTACGAACATTGTCAGTTTTCAATTTTTTTAGTTTTTTTTTCTATAAATATCAATAAATTTTTATTTGTTGGGTAAAAAAGCGTGAAAATTTAATATAAGGCTCCTGATATATCGTTCTAATAGCAGTTGAAAAATATTAAAAATACATAGGCACAATTTTTTTTTATAAGCATTTATAGTTCAAATTTTGACAACATTTATCAAATTTATAATTTATTAATTATTTTGTGGTTAAAAATGTATAAAATGTTTAACTTTTATGGCTAAAGATTGAAAATTTAAAACAAGGCTCCGAGTAAATAGGTTATATATAAATTACTTTTTTTTTTTTTTTTTTTTTTTTATTGATCTGAAATATACATCGACAACTAGGCCATTAGTACATGAATTTTAGATTACATTGTTAGTATTTTAGCATTTACATGGTTACATTAAATTAAATTGTACAATTCTGTTTTTTTTAAGAATAAAATTAAGTTTTTAACGTCTTGTGGGTTTGGTCCTAGTGCTTGACAAATTTGTTCTGATATGTGGTATTGATTTCGATACATGTTGTATTTTTGACATTCTGTGATGACGTGGTTGACCGTTAAAAGTACATTGCACGCGTCGCATAGTGGAGGATCGTCTTTGGTCATCAAATAGCTGTGAGTTAGGTGTGTGTGACCAATTCGGAGACGGTTTATTATGGTTTCTTCTTTTCTACTGAGTTCAAGATTTATCCATAGATTTATATTGTTTTTTATTTTATTGAGTTTGGTGTTGAGTTTTCGCCAGTAGGAATGCCATTTATTGTTTGTGTGTAGTTTAATTTCGTTTTTTGCATCTGCAAATGTGATGGACTTTATGGTTGCAGTTAATTTGGAGGTGATTGCATTATGGGCTTCTTGATCAGCCATTTCATTTCCTGGAATGCCGATGTGGCCCGGAATCCATACAAACTGGATGTATATATTTTTATTTTCTGCAAGAAAAGTTTCTTCTTGTATTAGCTTAGTGATATCTGTTTGGTTTCGAGTATTTGTGATGGCAATTAAATTGCTGAGTGAGTCGCTAAGTATTATACATTTTGTTTGGTGGTTTGAATATTCAGTGTGGAAATATTTTACAGCTTTGTATATTGCCATCGCTTCTGCTGTGAATATTGATGCTTGAGGTGGAAGTTTGTATGCTATTGTTTGATTGTTTATTATCATAGCGAGACCAACACCGTCATTTGTTTTGGATGCATCAGTGTATATGTGTACACTGTTTGGGTGTTCTTGCAATATGTTGTTGAGCATGTTTTTATATATGGATGGCATTGTGTTTTCTTTTTTGAATTGAGTTAAAGTAAGGTTAACATTGAATGTTGTGTTCCAAGGGGGAAAAATGTACGGTTTTCTTTCTAAAATATTGTTTATTTTTATATTTTCTTTTTCGGCTTGCTGTATGTGTGCATTTATTACTTTGATGGCTGGATTGTTGATATTTCTTTTGGTTCTGGCACAATATAATAGCAGTAGTTTTTCTCTTCTAAGGTTAGGTGGGATTTCATTAGCAATGTTTCTAATACTCTCAATTGGGCTGGATTTGAATCCCCCTATTGAAAGTCTTATAGCAGTATTAAGTTTAGTTTGAACCATGTTTAAGTGGTTGGTTTTGGCATTTTTTAACAGTATTGATCCATAATCTGTTTTAGATCGAATTAACGCTTTATAGATCATTAAAAGAGATGCGCTGTCACCACCCCATGATGTGTGGGCAATTATTTTGATTATGTTGAGTTTTTGAGATAACGAGTCACGAATATTTTTTAGATGAGGTATCCAATTGAGTTTGGAATCGAATGTTATTCCTAGAATTTTAATTTTATTATGGTGAGGTATAACTAAGTTGTCTAGTATTATATTGAGATCTTTTATTTTTTTTTGTTTTGTAAATATAATACTTTTGGATTTGAGGTTAGAGAATGAGAAGCCAGTTTTTTTTGACCAATCTGATAAGCTGTTAGCACTTATTTGGAGTAATTCTTGGACGGTTTTTAGGTTTTTGCTTCTGCAAAAAATGTTAAAGTCATCGGCGAATAAATTAGCTTTTACAGGAACTTTGATTGTTTCGACAATATCATTAATGGCCAAGAGAAAGAGTGTGACTGCCAGTGATGATCCTTGTGGGATGCCATTTTCTTGGTAGAACGTCTTTGATAGGGTATGTGATACTTTGACCTGAAATTGTCTTTCTTTTAGGTAGTTTGTAATATACATGAACATATTGCCGTTTGTTAAGATTTTGCTTAGTAGAGCTAGTATTCTATGTCTCCATACAGAATCGTAAGCCTTTGTTATATCCAAACTGATCATTCCGAGTATTTGTTTATGTTCGAATGCATTTTCTATTTCAGTTTTTATTGTAATTAAGTTGTCCATTGTTGATCTAGTGTGGCGAAATCCACTTTGCTCTTTAGAAAGTATTTGGTTTTTTTCTAAGAACCATGTTAATCTTAAGTTTATAATTTTTTTCATAATTTTTGTCATTGTGTTTAGGAGTGTGATAGGTCTGTATCCTTCAGTGGAATGTTTGTTTTTCCCTGGTTTAAGAATAGGAATTATTATTCCCTTTTTCCATTCTTTAGGTATAACTCCTGTGTGCCATATATTGTTATATATATTCAATAGAAATTTTTTTGCTGTTATGCCGAGGTTTATAATAAAACAATAAGGGATACTGTCTGGGCCAGGGCTTTTGCTCTGGCATTTATTTAGTGCAGTTTCCATTTCATTGAGTGTTATACTGGAGTTCAAGACAATTTGGTCGCTATTGTTCGGGTTTATCATTGAGATTATTTGTGAGTTTTCGAATGGTATTTTTATTCCGTTAATAAATTCTTGTGTGTAGATTTTGTTGCTAAAATTATCTTGGAAGTAAGCGCCGATTTTTTCGGCGACATCTTCTGGAGCTGATGTTGTTCCTTGTTCGTCAGTTATATGAATTTCTTGGTTTCGGTTTATACCTTTCAATGAATGGATTTTGTTCCATATCTTGGATGAGTTAGTTTTGGAGTTTATGCTGGTTGTGAATTCTTTCCATGAGTTTTTTTTGCTTTTTTTTATTAAAAATTTGGCTTGGGCACGCAGTTTTTTGAGTTGTATGAAATTTTCTAAGGTTTTATTTTTTTTGTACGTGTTTAAGGCGTTCTTTTTATTGATTATAGCTCTTTTAATCTCATCATTCCACCAAGGAACTTTGGGTTTTTGGTTATGGTTTATACAGCTACCGATTGATATTTCTGCTGCTGAGGTGATTATGTTAGTTAATATTTTGACTGCGTTTTCTATATTGGATTGGTCATTATATTGTATTTTGGTAATTTCTTCCTCTATAATATCACTGAATAATGTCCAGTTGGGTGTTTTTAGATTCCATCTACGGTTTTTATTCGTATTAGTATCCCCTATCCTGTGCATGAAGTTTGTGAGTATAGGTAAATGGTCACTGCTATAGATATCAGGCAGCACTTTCCACTTGAGTCTTTGGGCTAAGGAGGATGTGCACATTGTTAGGTCGATAGATGATAAGGTTCCATTGGCTAGGTTAATGTGGGTGGGGGATGTGTCATTTAGAATTACAATGTTTTCGTTTTCTAGTATTTTTTCAATTATCTTGCCTCTATGGTCTGTTTTTTCTGATCCCCACATGGTACAATGTGCATTAAAGTCGCCTAATATCATAAATGGCTTGGGGAGTTGTTTAATTATGTTTTCGATGTCGGAAAATTCGATTTTAGTTTGGTTGGGTAAATACAAGTTGCATACATTTAAATTTATTTCATTGAGATGTATAGAAATGGCAATAGCTTCGAGATGGGTTTTTACTTTTATTTGCTTGCTAGGGAAGAATGACTTGACATAGATTGCTACACCACCGCTGGCTCTTAAACCATTAGTTCTGTTTTTAGTGTAGCATATATAGTTCCTTAAAGTTTTGTGGGTTTGGTCAGTAAAATTGGTTTCTTGTAAGCATATGAAATCGGGCGAATGCTCGGCTATTAGTATTTTTAATTCATTTATTTTTTTTTGAAAGCCATTAAGGTTCCATTGTATTAGTTTTGTGTTATGTGTGAGGTTGTTTTCTTTTTGATTTACATTCATTAGAATTTGAGAATTTGATTAATTTATTTGTATATGGGCTTTACGAGTATAACTCTTGTGGAGTTGCTTGGAATAGTAGATTTGCTAATTTGGTGAGTTTGGTTTTTGTTGCTCGGTCGTTTATCTTAGGTCTGACTATTTCGATGGTTTTTAACATTGAAGGTATGTCAACTTTTGCTTCTTCACAGAGAGAATGTATGTTAATTGATTTATTGGAGAAATTTTCAATTATGTATTTGAATTGGTAAAAAGAGATATTGATTTCTTCGTTTTCGGAAAATAGGTCTTGTGCAGATTTTAGGTGGTCCTCATCATTTGTAGCAATATTTTCAAGCGAATTGCTTTTTTTTAATTTTTTAATTTGATCTTGAGGTGTTTTCTTGTTTTTTTTTTGATTCTAATAACTTATGTTCAAGGTTTTTGGTCTGATTAGGTTTCTCAATGTTTGGCTGTGTGTTTGATTGTTCAGAAATTGTTGGAGATGTAGGACAACTTGATGTTGGTAGAGATCTTTTGATTTGTTTATTGGGTAGATTTGTATTGGTCGTTGTTTGGCTTAATATATTTGAGTTTTGACTGTTTTTAGGTATGGCAATAGTATTTACTTCTGTTATGTCGTCATCATGTGTGGGATATGAGGACGTGGTGGGGGCATCATCTATTGTTGGTTTTTGTGTAATATAAATATTGTTGGTCATGGTATTTGGTTCTTTTTTGCAGTGATTAGATGTGTGGCCGCTTTGTTTACATGCGTAGCAAGTAAGAGTGTCGTCCGTTAGAAAAATTCTGAAGTCTGTATTGTCATATTTGATTATTATCGATCCGGGTACATTTGCTGTGTCGTCGGGGTGAATATATACCTGTCTCCTAAAACTACTGATGTGAGCGAGCTCATCTTGAAAACCAGCTTTAAGGAAGGTTATTGGAGATAATGTCTTGATGTTTTCTAGTAATAAGTGTTCGGTAATTACTTCATGAGGTATTATCGGGTGTGCGTTAGAAATTATAAATCTCTTGGCAGGGTTTACTAGACGACGAAATGGTATTTGATTTTCATTAACGGTTATATACGAATAGTTTTGTGTCAGTTCGTCAACAGTTATTTTGTCTCTAAAATATATACAAAATCTGTTGTTCGAAATACGGGACGCAAAGATGATGTTTTTAGGCGGTGTTATTTTGCTAAATGCTTTAACATATTCTATTTGTGGTATTTCGTTTATCGTATTTAATATAATGGCTTGATCTTTCTTAGGAAACGTTGTGTTGGCTGTTGTTTCGGCAAAGGTTTTTGTGTTGTTTATTTTTGGTGGTGATGACAGTTGAGATAGTTTTTGGTTGTGCATATTAGATAAAATATCCGTAGACATTTTATCGGTTTAATTGGCCGCTATGTACCGGCGGCCGGTGTAATTTTGCGTTGCAATTACGAGTAAGATAAGATTACATACCTTTTTCGCTGTTGATTTTTGTGTGCATGTATATACTGGTATTGCTATCGGGAGCTAAGAAATACGGAACACACGTGTGCTTGGGACGGAGGTCAAACACGTACTGATAAATTACTTTATTCACAATAATATCATCAAATATACTTGGTAAAATCATAGGCTGACTGACCGTTTTCGCTCAGAATCGTTTTTCTTATACAATGATATTATATCATTGAATTCAAATTTAACACCATCCATTACAGTGACCCACTTGTAACCTACTGTACAGCAGAGCGACATCCACTTATCCACCTTTTTAAATCTTAGATTTGAAAAGAAAAATTTTTATAAATTCTCAACTCAAAATAATTTGCTAATTTTCGTGATTTTTCCGTATTTTGTCAAGATTTTAACTTTAAATGGTTATAATTTATAAATAAAAACTGTGACAAAGGATTTTTAATATTTTTCAAATGTCATTGTAACAATATATTAGGAGCCATGTATTAAAATTTCAAACTTTTACCCAACAAATAAAGTTTTATTGACATTCATTGAAAAAAAGACTAATAAAATTGAAAACTGAATATGTTCCTAATATGTTCATTTGTTTTAGAGTTACACCAAAAACCAAAATCAATTTTGTGGAAAACATGATTTTGCGTAAAATTCCCGTTTTTCCTTAATTTGTATGTTGTTTTTCCAGGCGCTTTTGAAAACTATTAGGAATTATAAAATGTGACCTCCCGAATGCACCAAATAGATTCACTTTTCCATCGAACAAGATACTGTTGAAGAAAATCGAAGCAGTTTTACTGCACCAAACTGTGATGACAGCAGACATACAAAAAAATTTTTTTAAAAAAACACAAATCATTGTAAAATCAATACATTCATCGTTCCACTCAGAATCTAAAATAAAAGTTAGTTTAAAATATAAAATTGATTTAATATAAAATCATAACTTTCATAATAATAATCGTCCTCATTAAATAATAGTTAGGTATGCGTTAATGCGTAAGTATATGCCAAAAGTATATAAGACACAAAAATAAAATAATAATTGTCCGAACAATTAATCAAACAAATTGTAATGTGTATTAGGTATGTAAAAAAATCTTAATTATTATAATTGTAATAATCATAAAATATATATGTACCTTATGTTATAATATTTTGAACTGTGAATAATATGTACGGATATTCTAACTTCGAAGTCTAATATAAATCGATTATTATAATTTATAACTAATTTATATATAGTGTTCTCTAACACTATCATTATTTTTTCTTCATTTTTAATTGTCGAGCTTATTTGGTTGCAATATATATTATTAAGTATTACATATTAAGTAAGGCGGAGTTTCCATATATACCCGCTTCAGGTAAGAAAATAAAACTAAGCCCAATATAATATTATTATCGTCGTGCATTATTATTAAATATATTACAAATGACCGATGATTTACAGCAATAACATAAAGCAGGGAGAATCTTTACAAGCTTATAGGTACGACCATTATTTATAGTATTCATACATATTTTTATTGTCTTATTATTTTATTATAATATTTCATTTTATTATTATTTTGTTACTATAATAAACTAATAACTAGAAATCATACGCGTTCCTGTAAATTGTTTATTTAGGCATGTATTTATCTATTTTATCCTAGCCTTTTTCCTTAAGTCCACCACTGGTCATTTATCAAAATTCTTATATCTGGAACGCAACGACTATTGTAGGTACCTATTACCCAGGTGAATTGTCAGTTAAAAAGCCCCCCAACCATAAATTTAGTTTTATTATACTATATTATATAGGGCATCTTATTACCAGCTGTTGGCAGATCCTGTGTTATTTTGCACACCAAAACCACAATTCGTGGAATCCTGTGTATGTGGAAATCGCATATGTAAAAAAAAAATCTAGGGAGAAAATCGCCATTTTCAATCCTCGAAGGCGTTTTTTGAAACGACAATAACGCGGGCTACACTTGAATTGTAATGGACCTACGTGAAACTGGCACTACAAAGTTGGCACAATAATCTAAAAACCATTCCAACAAACTCTACTCGGACTTGTTGGACGTTGTTGGACAATTGTTGGAATTTGTTGGAAGCTACATTCAAAGTTATGCAATTTCAAAGTTTGTAGTGCCAACTACATGACCAGTACTACATATGAAAAAAAAACTTTAAAACTCTACCAACATTACTCATATAACATTGTTGGACATTGTTGGAAATTTGTTGGAACGTCCAAAAATTATTCAAGTTCAAAGTTTGTAGTGCCAACTTCACAACCAGCACTACGAATAAAAAAAAAACGCTGAAAACAGATCTAAAAATATACTAATACAGTTTTCAGACATTGTTGGACTTTTGTTTGACATCGACTAAAAAAATATTCTAAATTTAAACTATGTTAAGTAATTAAGTTTGGTTCATAAAAAACTGATTTCTCAATAAAAAATTTTTAACTATCGTTATATTGAAATCTGGTGTCCAACAACTTCAAAAAGTTGTCCAACAAACTTGTTAACACATCGTACAAGAAGAAATATTACTCCAACAACTTTTCTAAGTTTATAAATCACCATTTCCTTCTAGTACTACATTTTTCGTTTTTTCACCTAATATTCAAATTAAAAATTTGTAATTGTTATTATATTGAGTTCTGGTGTCCAACAACTTTAAAAAATGGTCCAACAAACTTGTTAACACATCGTACAAGAAGAAAAATTACTCCAACAACTATTCTAAGTTTTTAAATCACCATTTTCTTCTAGCACTAAATTTTTCGTTTTTTCACCTAATATTCATAATAAAAATTTTTAAATTGTTGGACACCAGAACTCAATATAATAACAATTAAAAATTTTTTTATATGAATATTAGGTGAAAAAACGCTTTAAAACTCTACCAACATTACTCATATAACATTGTTGGACATCGTTGGACACTTGTTGGAATTTGTTGGAACCTATTTCAAAAGTTATTCAAGTTCAAAGTTTGTAGTGCCAACTTCACAACCAGCACTACGAATAAAAAAAAAATGCTGAAAACAGATCCAAAAATATACTAATACAGTTTTCAGACATTGTTGGATTTTTGTTTGACATCGACTAAACAAATATTCTGAATTTAAACGGTGTTAAGTAATTAAGTTTGGTTCATAAAAAAATGATTTCTAAATTAAAAATGTTTAATTATCGTTATATTGAGTTCTGGTGTCCAACAACTTTGAAAAGTGGTCCAACAAACTTGTTAACACATCGTACAAGAAGAAAAATTACTCCAACAACTTTTCTAAGTTTTAAATCACCATTTCCTTCTAGCACTATACATTTTTCGTTTTTTCACCTAATATTCAAATTAAAATTTTTTAATTGTTATTATATTGAGTTCTGGTGTCTAACAACTTTAAAAATTTTTAAACTTTCACAAGTTGGCACTACAAACTTTGAACTTGAATAACTTTTGAAATAGGTTCCAACAAATTCCAACAAGTGTCCAACGATGTCCAACAATGTTATATGAGTAATGTTGGTAGAGTTTTAAAGCGTTTTTTCACCTAATATTCATATTAAAAATTTTTAATTGTTATTATATTGAGTTCTGGTGTCCAACAATTTAAAAATTTTTATTATGAATATTAGGTGAAAAAACGAAAAATGTAGTACTAGAAGGAAATGGTGATTTATAAACTTAGAAAAGTTGTTGGAGTAATATTTCTTCTTGTACGATGTGTTAACAAGTTTGTTGGACCACTTTTTGAAGTTGTTGGACACCAGATTTCAATATAACGATAGTTAAAAATTTTTTATTGAGAAATCAGTTTTTTATGAACCAAACTTAATTACTTAACATAGTTTAAATTTAGAATATTTTTTTAGTCGATGTCAAACAAAAGTCCAACAATGTCTGAAAACTGTATTAGTATATTTTTAGATCTGTTTTCAGCGTTTTTTTTTTTATTCGTAGTGCTGGTTGTGAAGTTGGCACTACAAACTTTGAACTTGAATAATTTTTGGACGTTCCAACAAATTTCCAACAATGTCCAACAATGTCCAACAATGTTATATGAGTATTGTTGGTAGAGTTTTAAATTTTTTTTTGCATATGTAGTGCTGGTTATGTAGTTGGCACTAGAAACTTTGAAATTTCATAACTTTGAATGTAGCTTCCAACAAATTCCAAAAATTGTCCAACAACGTCCAACAAGTCCGAGTAGAGTTTATTGGAATGGTTTTAGATTATTGTGCCAACTTTGTAGTGCCAGTTTCACGTAGGTTTGTAATAGCTGTATATATATAGTAATTCAGAAATTATTCTCAATTTTATTTTATTCCATAATACAGGTACTCAAAATCCGATCTTTATTATTTTTAAATATAATTTATGGCAGTATTTTCAAATTTTTGAGATTTTTTCAACTAAATTAATTATTGGGTGTCCTGTAGATATACAAACGTCTGTTTTTCAAATGGGAAGGGGGTTCACAAACGGGGTTTTTTCTACTGTAAATTATTAAGTGCATCAGTTTTTTGGTATTTTTGACGAATCAAAATCAAAATTTGGAGGAGTAGTTTTTAAGTTATTTAACTATGTATACTAACTACTACAGGTAATATAATATGGTCAAGTGCAATGTACATAATCTTCGGTTTGGAAGATATAGGGCTATGGTGAGATGTGGTAAGTTTAAAATGTTAGCAAATAATAGTATAATCAATATCTTAAAATGTATAATTTATAATTTGCGAAAATGGTCCAAGTATTATAAATACTAGATCCAATAATACATGTTATTGCACTTTTAACATAAACTAAATAGGTTAGAATATTGTCGAATAATAATTAATTTAGTCGAATATTGTACTTGGATTAAAAAAGGAAATGGTCGAAATTCACTCCGATTCAAAAAAAGGGTTTTTCAACAAAAATGTTCAAAAAATTTACTTACTTTAATCATTTTGAAAACACTTATAACTTCGCCTTAACTAATTGATAAAATGTTTTCATGGGCATACTATAATATATATGATATTACATATTAATTATTATATAACATACGTATGTATATTATAATATATTATTATATTTTAAAGAAATTATTTACAATAAGAAAATGTATTATTTATTAATACCGACCATTACCGTTTTATAAATCAAGTGCAACTTGACTAAAATAAGTGCCATTCAACCTTACCCTATTTTATATTTTTGTAAAACCATTTTTAAGGACTTGCTATTATTCTTAGTATCAACATTTTAATAGTTGAAAAGTTGAACTAAGTACATCAAATTTTTTCAAAGGGGGTCTCAATTGAAATACAGAAGTTTGTATCGCCATAGTAGTATAGTACAATTTTTAAGTAGTACAAAAATCTCAAGAATTTGTTAAAATGGTTTCTAAGTATAGGTATGTTTAAAAATTCCAAGATTCAGAATTTTAATTAATTCATTTAATTCATAAATTCATGAAAAAATGTTGGTGAGAATGCTTGGTGAATGTACATAATAATATAATATCTGTCAACACTAGTCGAGGTATTTTTTCTTTAGTTTTGGTACGAAGCTTTTTTTAATGAGGCCCCCTTGGATATTATTGTACGAACCTGGCCCCAAAAAGTCGTAAATCAGGCACTGCAGTTTATACTTCGCGATGGAAGTTACAGTACTTCCGACGGCGGATCATCGAATCGTGCCCGATTGACCTTAAAATATATACATTTGGATCATGGTCATATCATAATATTTCGGACCGTTAATATGTACGATTTTTTTCCAGTAAATTAGGTCATCAGAAAACCAGTACCTACCTAGTAACTTTTTCACTCCCAATCCTGGCCATTGCATTACTTATTTAGATTTTCGTTGATTTTTATTATCCAGCCTATAATATTTATGAAAACCGGCTTCCGGGATATCATAGATGTGTAAAATCATAACTAAAAATTCTATTAATTTTTAAAATAAATATCTACCATATGCATCTACGTCATGTACTATGCATAATGTTTTATTTAAAATATATTGGTAGGTCCGTAACAATAAATTAACAGCTAACAAATAAAATCTAATTTAATTCTCAATTTTTATCATTTTTCTTAAATACATACTTAAATATAACTTTTTTGTTTTTTATAGACTGAAGGTCGAGGATTATTTTTAGTGTATGGAATGATGGTTTAACATATATAAACTATTCTACTAACTTTGTGTTCTATAGGCTTATGGCCAATAAATTTTAGCGCTGTATTTTTTCAACTACCTAATGGTAAAAACTACATTTTTTGTTATACGTTATAAGACGTAAATATTTCATTTTACATTTTTAAACTGAGTTTAGTTAATGCACATTAATAACATTAAACATTAATATTGAAATTGTTGTATACAAATTTAAAAAAAAAATTCTATGTCCAATATGATAAGCAATACAATTTCCTACGTGTTCTTTCCGGCTTGATAAATATTTATACATAATATAAATTTTAATATTTTAATAGTTTCAAATATAATTCTAGATGACACTATTCCAACAAAAAATTTAAAAAATAAATGTATTTTTGCAAAAAAAAATATACAGTTGAACCAATGACGAATTTAAGGAGAGTAGAGGGGGGATGAGTGGGCTGCAGCCTAGACACCACCAACAATTTGAGCCCCCACAGTTTTGTAGTTATTTAACGATAAATACAGAACAATTAGTTTAATTTAAATGTATACATACTAAAAATGTATAGTATGGAACTTGATTTGTATACATACAAATATATATATATTAAAAATTAAATGTTCATCAAATAATTTATAGGTATTTTTGTATAATACGTATGAAGCGTATGTGTATTATTTTAATATGCGTTCATATCGAAAAAAATAAAAGAAATAATGATCGGTGATCTAGAATCTAAATTAGACAGGTTTTTGCGCCGACCGCGATTTAATTGGTTTTATAATATTTATTATTAAGTAAAATTAAATATGTAGGTAGCTATTTAGAGTAGGTACTACGAAATAGTTAAACATTAAGATGATTTTGCATTACTAAACAGTGTGCAAAAAATGTATTGTCCTGTCTATTTAGGAGGCCATGTGGGCCCCCACAATGTATTGCGCCCAAATTGGCAAAGGCCATATCGACCTACCTAAGTCCAGTCCGGCCCTGAATCAAAAAGTATAATTAATACTGTAGTAAATAGTAGTAAAAAATCGGTAAAAATATTTAAACATTATTGACATTGAATACTGTCGTGTATTGCAATTAAACTACTGTAACGCGTATTCAAAACCAGTCTATATTTGAAATTGAGAATACTGAACTGTATTATACCTAATAACCAAAGTAATAATTACAGACTTTTGATGTTAAACAGTTACAATAGTTACATATTATACCAGTTTGAAATAGTAATGATACAGAAATATAATGTTAGTGTGTAGGCAATTTGATACAATGGACACGATTTAAATATCAAACAAGATATTTACATTTGTATACATTGCACAAAATATGAACAATATGTAAACAATATGTATTTCAGTATCAAATATTACATAATTCAAACATTGGGGACAAAAATTTCATTTTTATTTTCCGTATCGGTGACTACATCTGCGGCGTACCCACTTACCTACCTACTTTGTTATAAAAATCAGAAATTCTATTATTTTCTCATTTCTCATTATTTTTTTTTTTATATCAATAAATTGGTATACATCTTGGCCCTTGGGACAATCCTACAGTCGATGACCCGCATGATTAGTATATCTCCGTGTTTAAATATGGTAATAAATTACACTTAAAAATCCATTTGTATATTGTGTATTTAACAGTGCCTATATAGGTATGTGACAGGGAAATTATTCTTGAATCTTTAGTAGGTATTACCTACGTCCAAATCAAAATGTGTAAACTAGTTTTTTCGTTTAAATGTACCGTTACTTTTACGCTCGTCGCTCACATATTATATATACACATAAATATTACGAAATACTGAAACGGTTAAATAAATAAAATTAAGTATTAAAAAACCAGAGAAGTCTCTCTGCTGTATAGTAGCCGTCTCGTCAAGCAGTAGGTCACTGCATAATATTTAATGTACACGAAATACGATTCAGAGCGGAGACGGTCTGTCAGCCTATATTTCTATATATATTTTATTATATCAAATATTATATTATATTATATTTAGTTTGCTATTGGTAATTTATGTTGAAAAAGTAATACGGTAAATTTAACTAATTTTTGACAAAAACAAACGACATACATCATATAATAATATTTATAATACAATTTCATATAATTATTATAATTTCGCTGTTAAATAAATTACTTTAATAGTCAATATAACCGTAGTACGTTGAAGGGTGTAACTGTGTGAGTATAAAATAGGTTTTAGAAATAAACTGCTAAAAATTAATCTAAATGCATTGAAAACTTAATTACCTGCTATATATGCTATATAGTAAATAATAACATACACAATAGAAAAAAGTTACAAGTTCTTACGAGTAATATTTTTTTTAACTACAACAAAATAACTAAAATCAATATTTTTCTTTAAATATCCCTTTTTTTTAAAAAAATTTGAACTTGCAATGTCTGCAAAAAAAGTTGTGCCTATGTATTATTGATTTTTTTAAATTGCTTTTAATAAGTAATAACAAATTATGAAGAACCTTACCTTGTATTATATTTTCAAGCTTTTTGAATTTTGACCGATCGAAAAATTTTTAATTAATATTTATACAAGAAAAATACAAAAATAATACAAAAATAAAATCAAAAAGGTGGATAAGTGGATGTCACTCTGCTGTACAGTAGGTTACAAGTGGGACACTGTAATGGATGGTGTTAAATTTGAATTCAATGATATAATATCGTTGTATAAGAAAAACGATTCTGAGCGAAAACGGTCAGTCAGCCTATGATATTACCAAGTATATTTGATGATATTAATGTGAATAAAGTAATTTATATATAAACTATTTACGTGGAGCCTTCTTTTAAATTTTCAATTCTTAGCCATAAAAGTTAAACATTTTATACATTTTTAACTACAAAATAATTAATAAATTATAAATTTGATAAATGTTGTCAAAATTTAAACTTTAAATGCTTATAAAAAAAAATTGTGCCTATGTATTTTTAATATTTTTCAACTGCTATTAGAACGATATATCAGGAGCCTTATATTAAATTTTCACGCTTTTTTACCCAACAAATAAAAATTTATTGATATTTATAGAAAAAAAAACTAAAAAAATTGAAAACTGACAATGTTCGTAAACAGCTCAAAAAGACTCAAAATATTTTCAACATTTCATGGTGTATAGAAAATGCTAATATGAACATCCAGTGAAATTTTCAAGTATCTACAGTCATTCGTTTTTTAATTACAATAAAATAAGAAAATTGTTACATGAGAAATCGAGTAAATATCAAATGTAAAAATATAAATTTCAGACGCTCATAAAAATTTAATTTAAGTTTCTTCTAGACATTTTTTTTTTTTTGATAAAGGTAGAAAAACTTATGAGTAATCTTATATTACATTTTCAAATCTTAGATATAAAAAGAAAAATTTTTATGAAATTTGCTATTTTTCGTGATTTTTCCGTATTTTGTCAAAATTTGAACTTTAAATGCATATAAATAAAAACTGTGACTAAAGATTTTTAATTTTTTTCATCTCCCTTTGAAACAATAACCTAGGAGCGTCTATTAAATTTTCAAGCTTTTTTACTCAACAGATAAAATTTTATTGATATTTATAGAAAAAAAATGTCCGTAAACAGCTCAAAAAGAGTCAAAATATTTTCAAAATTGTATGGTGTATATAAAACGCTAATATAAACATTCAGTCAAAATGTTATGTCTCTACGGTCATTTGTTTTAGAGTTACACCAAAAACCAAAATCGATTTTTTTGAAAACAGATTTTGCGTAAAAATTTCCCTTTTTTCTTAATTTTTCTTTTGCTTTTCATGTCGCTTTTGAAAACTACTGGGAAATTTTTACTTTTGACCCCCCCAAAGTACCAACTAGATTCACTTTCCTATCAGAAAAGTTACTGTTGAAGAAAATCCAAGCACTTTTACTGTCCTAAAAGGTGATGACACAAAAAAGACACAAAAAAAAAATAAATTTAAAAAAAAACACACATCATTGTAAAATCAATACATTCATCGCTTCGCTCAGAATCTAAAATGTCAGATTTCGAAAAAAAACTGCTTAAGAAGTGTCAAAATATTTTTAAAATAACAGCATATATTTCTATACACGTAAATATAAACTTTTGGTGAAAAATTCGAGTATCTACAGACTACAGTTTTTGAGTTACAACAAAACAATAAAATCGATTTTGTCGAAAACTTCAGGTTTTGTGTATTCCCCTAGTACCTACCTATTAGCAGTGTTGGGAATTATCTAGATAAGATTTTTTGAAATAAATTATCTTTTAAAGTATCTAGATAATTATGTTACAATTTATCTAAAGTTTAGCTTAGATAAAAAATGGGCTTATCTAGATAAATATTATAGTGCCCCTAAAAAATTATAAAACCAATGTTACTAAAATTCTAATATAATATGAATTATTTATAAAATTAGAAGAATATATTTCTTGTTATTATTGCCAACGACAATATTACGATAATACGAGAACCTGCATGCGGGCATGCACTATACATCGTTCTCTACGATAAAAAAAATAGCCATAATAAGCATATTAAAATTAATTAGGTATAGGTTTATTTCCCCATTCATTTTAAAAATAAATTTAAATTAACTTCGTAGTACTGTATTTCAAAGGCTCAATTCGTTGTTATAATAAATGTTATGTCATTATACTGATATAAATATAATATTACAAAAATACTAAAAAACAATAAAAATAAGTGTAAAAAATGATATTTATCTAGATATTTATATAGATAAATGTATTGTTGTATTTATCTTTATCTAGATAAATTACACTTATGTTATCTTTATTTTTATCTAGATAATATTTTGTTAAAATTGTCTTATCTTATCTTATCTAGATAATTTATTAGTTATCTATTCCCAACAATGCCTATTAGTTGAAAAAAGTAGGCACGTATCATAGGTACATAACAACTGAGTGAATTGTGTACACTAAACTTTTTTTTATAATTCTAGTAAGCAAAACTTATAAGGAACCTTGTACTACATTTTCAAATATTGGGTATGAATATTAAAATTGTACGATTTTTGAATTACAAAATAATTTTCAATTTTTCACGAAAATTCCAACTCGTAAGACATAACTTATCAAAATATATCATAGTTAGGTAGTAGGTAGAGGTACCTACAATACACATATTATTTGAAATTTAAAATGTATTTAGGTAGTTTTAATTAAAGCTACTGCTTACTAAGAGTTGGACACTTGGACGGAAAACAATGGTGCATTTTTTAACCAACTATATTAATTATTTATTCAAAGTATATTTTGTAGAATAACGATTTTGATTTATTATTTTATTATGTCTAATTTATTTCTAAGATGTACCTACGTATAATCCAAGTATAGAATCATACTTATAAATCATACCTAACTTGTCATCGCATTCAGTGCTCGAAGTGTGGGGGGGGGGGGGATACGGAGGGATGTCATCCCTCTACTTTGTTGTTAAATGAAGAATAGAAGAATGTTATGATGATATCAGGAAATCTGAATTGTAAAGCATCCCTCCACTTATCTTGAGCTATTTCGATCACTGATAGCATTATTATATAGGTAGCTATTTTATTATTATTTGGTTTTGTCAGTGATTGTTATAAAATTTTAAGAGTTAAGGTTAAGGTGTTATAAAATCAAGTCGTCATGTTTTTATATATTCCAATATTTTATTGTAAAATAAAAAAACAATACTTATTTTTAAATTATGTAAATAATTTATATTCATATATATTGCGAACAATTGTACAATACGGATATATTACTCTTATAATAATTGTAATTGCAGCTAGATATGTACTTTATAGTAACAAAATAACTCAATTAGCTTAACTATTTACATGCGAACCGACATTTCATTATTACAGTATTTGTGTTTTTCTGTCTTATAACTATGGTAGATATATAATTAACGCACCTCATTAATACGTGGTCAGTGAAGTCATAACTAGCAATTATTATAGTGAGTAACGAGAACACAATTATTAAGTTACTTTATATTTTTCAAAACACTATGGGTTACCTATAGGTTAGCTTTTTTTATTATTTATTTTTTTTTGTTTTCATACCAGCTTGTATTATTACAAGTACTTAAATCTTAAACTTCGACTATGATTTCTGGTAAAAAATTGGATCTAGTGACTAGTAGTAAACTTGTGGGGGGTCCAAATTGTCTTAATAATTGAAAAAAACTAAAAACAAATAATTTTTCAACACCGCAGTAGTTGATAAATATGTATTATTTGATTATTTATTGTATATTTTCTATACATAATTTGATTTTAAAAATATGTTACTGAATTATTTATATAAACATACGAAATGTTTGAATTTTAGTTTTTTTTTTAAATTAATGTTGATAACATTTTAATCGCAAATTAAAAGGTTTGTATACTTAAAAAAAGGTTCCTTCTCATAATTGTTTTTGATGGAGCTAAAAAAGCTACATTATTTTTTAATGAGCGTTTGAATTTTAAATTTTGTGGAGATTTGTTAAAATCACGAAAATGTGCAAAATGTTTAATAGTTAAACTAGCTGCTGGTGGGTCGCGGGTTAAATAAACCTCGCTTCGCCGGGAATACCCTTAAATTGGAATGTTCCTTGGACCTGGGTCCTAGCCTAGGACTCCTAGGTACCAGCTAATTGAAAGATACCAGTTAAAAGTCTTCTCGCAGAAACATGTATTGTTTTGTTTATTGATACCAATGATTAGGCGGTCTTTTACATGTCAGGTGTACCTATTTTTACTGTGAAATAGTAAAGTTGTTGAAAGCCAAGTTTAAGTATGTTCATTTATCACTGATCACTTATCAGTGAGCAAGTAGGACTCTTAAGACGACGCTTAGGACGACGCTTGGGTGTTTTTTTTATGTAATATGTAAAAACTAAAATGTGGAAAAACTAAAGGTGATGTTGGTAATGATTAGTTAGAGTTTAGTTTATAGTGTAGCGAGGGGACGTTACTCTATGGTGAAGAAAAGAAAAACATTAATAATGATTAATAACATACACAGCTTTTAAGTACCAAAATACTTACAGATTTTAGTTACATTGTTGCAACACGGCGATATGGATGAATTACGAATAATATTTTTTATGTAGGTATGAAAAAAATTATATTTATTTGATGATGGGCGGCAGCGGTAGAAATCATACAGAGAAAACTCTATCCGCGAGTAAAAACGCACATCTGTCGATGCCGAAATAATTCAATAGACGAAAATAATTACAAGGCAAAAAATAGCACGTACCTATAATACCTAATTATTATTTTAATGTTCCGACGAAAGGTAACGAAAAAGAAATATTTATATTAACACAATGTGGCAATGTCATTATAATATTTTATAATATATTAAAAGAAAAAAGAAAACACAAAACTCAAAACCGGAAAAAGGAAATAAAAACGATAAAGTAAAGACAACAATAAGGTAAAAAAAATGGATGAAATTGAGAGACGTCGATTGAGTGTCCATTAGAAAGCACTGAAGAAAATAATTTATTAGGAGATGTTTCGAGTGACGATAATGATGAAAATACTCAACTATAATAACATGAACGACGACATGACCAAAATGAGGATACAGAACAGTCGGTGCCAAGTGCAAGTTCTAACGGTAATATTTCTAATTAATCAGACTCTGAATATTTGTGTCATAAATCTAATGATGATTTACCTAAACCTATTTATGAGGCATTAATATTTAATTGGAAAAGAAATGGAAGAATCGGTAATTGATATAATAAGTTATACAAAATCAGGAGTTGAGTTTATAGCCTAAATTGCAAAAATAATTTTGAAATTTGGATTTATTTTTTTTCAAATGAAATTTTAGATCATAGGAACATAGTAAAAGTTATATATATTATATTATGTATATTATTATATATTGATAAAGTTCAACCTAATAATACTCGATAAAGATTCATTAAATAATATATTATGACTTTCATGTGAATAAAATAACTATTCATATTGCATACACATTAATATTAAATAAACAATTTTAAGTTACAAAATAGAAATTTAAAGTACCTAATAATTTGAAAATATCTCATAGTGAGGACAAGTTTTAACTAACGCCTCTATTTCAATGTTCATAATATTATACTGTACCCTAGGCTATAGCCCCATTAGTCCCTAGTGTTAGTTTAATTTTAAGAAAATAATTTATTAATTTGGACCTGGCTGTGACGGTAATAATTGTATGTAAATAATAATATGTGTATGCACTACAACTAACCTTTATCTTGAAAAGACCAAATTATAGAACTTTCCACTTGAGCTGATGTATTCTCGTCAGTATTATTTCTGAGTATATATTATACTATGTACAATAATATATATTATATACATAGCACTACAGCAGTACCTACCTATACATTTTGATTCTTGATCGCATTTAGCTACATGGCTACACGGCTACAAGACTATTGAATTATCTGAATTTGATATAGTTATAGTTCAAAACGTTTTTGTTATCCATTAGATGTAGGTATGTACCAATAAATATAGTAACACTTTTAGTACACACACGTCTTCAACAGAGATCTATATGGCTATATGGTTGAATAAACGAATTCGATTGACTGAAAAACAGACAATTTTATTTGATGTCAAAGGTCTTTTAATATTTTATTACAACTTTTTTTTGATTGTTTTTTCTTATTTCAGTGGTGTTAAGTTTATGTGGGTACATGTGAGTTATGAGTGCATTTCAATTATAAGATTGTTATAGTTTAAACTCATAAATATTAAATTTTCTGTAAAAAGGAAGGAATAATAAGGGACGGCATTTTAAAATTTGCTCACACGTGACTATTAGGTATTCGTTAACAAGGCACTAACTGGTCCTAACCTTTTTCAATTCTCAACTTCAAAACCTTATACAATAAATGATGTTTGAATCAAAATTTATTAATTTTAGAGTTTAATAAGTTAATAATCAATATCATCAATGGCATATTATTTATGAATTATTCGTTTTTAAATTGAAAAATGTATATTCATATAACTTAAACATTTTTTTGTATTATTTATAGACAATTAACGTCTCACGTGGTTTATGTATATAATACGCAAGTACAAGGAATTTTTTTAATATATCAGCTTTTATATTGTATTTGTTAATAATTTTTTTTATATTATAATATTTCTAGGCTGGATTTTTCTGTTGCGTGTTTTCTATTATAATCGAGTCCGGGCACCCGGTTATGGTTAGTGGTTACGTCATAATAACCTAATATATCAATATTCAGATAGTCAGGAACGCCCTAAAATAATTTGTTCTCCAGATGCCATACATTTGTGATATACTGATATTTGATCCGTAGTCCATACACCTATGACACTCCGAGTATCGGAACGGCCCCTCATCGTATTCATTGCCTTTATTCAAACATGTTTATATTATCAGTTCGATTAAAAATTATTTACAATTTTAAAACAGAATTTAATTTATTTTCGTAAAAAAAAATAAATAAATATAATATTGTTATTGTATATTTCAGTATGCAGATACACAACAGTGTATTCTCCATAGAATAAATAAATAAAGTATAGAACATATTTTTAAATCACCAATGTCTATGAATTTTCACAAAGAGCCAAAATATTTTAAATAATATAATATAATGCCAAACTCCAAATTAATTATAAACTAAATATTTGGTAAAAATTGCATAATCATATTTGTGGAAATTTATTTTTGATTAGGTATAATTGAATATAACTGACCAAAAACTGATCTTCAGTAAATATTTCCGTTTTTACTTTTAAAAGTACTAGGAATTTTTACTTTTGATCACTTGAAACAGTTAACAGTTAACAGTTGACGTAGTACCATTGATCTTATTTTAGAACATTATAAATTTAATGGTAGTACCAATTAAATCTAATTTGCTACCAGAGACCAATAAGTATTCAAAATTGAAGATTGAAACGTTTTTATTGCTTAATGACATGCAAAAAAAATAAAACACACATCATTGCAAAACCAATACATTCTTCACTTTACACAGAATCTAAAACAATGCGAAAAAAAATGATTTCGGAATGTTATTTCTACATATTCGGTCTTATTAATACCACAGGTTTATATTTTTAAATTAAATTTAAATCACCTAGAGATTTGTTCATATGCGGCTGACCGGCTCAGATGGACTTATCCGCATTTTCTCTCAGGACATGTCCTCTCGATTTTTATGTATATACTAAGATACTGCACGCCACACATGTATATGTGGTATGTGTGTGACTGCGATTTTATAATGTCTATTAATATATAATTAGACGCAACACTGTTCTAATAGAATTTATATCGACCGGCTAACAAATATTTATAAATATAAGTCTGAAACAGATAAAAAAATATCTGGAACGTATTCATTATTCGTTATTTTACTCAAGTATATCATAAATTTTTTTCTACAGACGATCTCCATCGACCAGTGTGGCTATGATTTTGAAAATTGCAGAGGCAGCACATAATGGCTCATACATCTGACGCCACCGTATATTGTCACACCTATGATGAATATGAATATATGATGCATAGAAGGCCACAATACTAGACTACTTGAGTGAATAATCTGGGTGGGCTAAAATTTGTTGTTTTCAATCGAGCTATGTGCTACCGGGCATCACTTAGACAAGAGTGACATCAATTATTCAAAATAAGTAAATATATTAATAGGTACGCGGGTACGCCTTAAAAATGATTGTATTTTAAGCAGCTATTGCAGATTGTGTATTTTATCTTCTCATACAGGCATCTACTCCACAAATAAGAATATACAAACAGTATATTAATAAAATAGGTAACATTATATAGTTACTATAATACCTATTATTAATGTTTATGAATAATTAATAAGTAATTCACCTTTATCGACTAGGTATTCTTATTTGAAAAATTATCAACAATCAACTTGGTGTTGATTAAATTAGCAATATCTTTTTCTCTAGGTACCTACCTATTTAAAATAAATAATGAAAACAACAACTATAAACCCTTCTTATCCTATGATATACTTATTAAGCAATTTGAAAAATGAGAAATATCCGTTCACTTGCAGCTGAATTGCTGAAATGATTCGTACCTATTGTTACATAACATATCACCTGGTAGATCAGTAGGTTTCGGAAAGCCAAATTAGGTGAATTGCGTACAACGCTCCGGAGCTTGTCTGGTATGTTTTAATATGAAAAAAATGTCAAGTTAAAAGCTGTGATTAAGTTTCTAACTATGAACAAGGTTACCACCAGTGTAGGACGGTTTAAGTGTATTTCGATTCACGGGAAAATCGGTCATCTAAATACATTCAAACATGCATGCGTGTGTTATAACTTATAACATGGGCAAAAAAACATTTTGAAAAAAATGTAAACATAGAAATCCAAAATAGTACGTTTTGGAATAAAATATTTAATATAATATAATATCCTTTGTTTAAACTAGGTGAACTATAGGAACCAAACATAATTGTATAGCACTATATCAGTATGACTGTACGAGTATCTATTATGTAATACAAATTGGCATATACACTATATTGTAAAGATTCAAGAGACGCCAGCTGTATACAATAATTTATAGTTAAAATAATAAAATGGTAAATGATTATTTTTGTACATAATTACCTGTTCCTATAATAATGTACGTCTTATGTATAATAATATATATACCATAGTTAATATGTTAGAATAGGGGTTAAGGTTACATTTATTGAGGAAAAAACTGTTAGGTAAGTTGACCTCTCCTGGGTTTGCTCCTAAATGTAAATTATAATACTAGTTTTTTTATTATTTAATATCGAAACCGATTAGTATGCTGTTAGATTTTTCAATTGAACTGTAATTCCAAAACACAGTAGGAAATCATCCAATACTTAATATTGTTAATACCCACTGTATGATTTAAACTTTAAAGTCAAACGATATGATTTTTTGTTTATACTTTACTTCGAATTTAAAAGTTAACAATCGTTTCAATGAAAATCAAAAGATATTAATATTTAGTGTGCCTAGATACCATATAAGTCTCCAATCTCAGAGCTGGCCATTGAACGTTAATAGTGACAATATATTATAGTGCACCAAAGTGCAAGCAATCGAAATCAAAGTCATAAGTTGACCCTATAACGACTGAAGACGATTGATATTATATAGGTTCACATGTAATAATAAAAAACATTAAAAAAAGGTGGGCAAGTGGGTGTCGCTCTGCTACACAGTAGGTTACAAGTGGGTCACTGTAATGGATGGTGTTAACTGTTAAATTTGAATTCAATGATAAAATATCATTGTATAAGAAAAACAATTCTGAGCGAAGACGGTCAGACAGCGTATGGTATATCTAAGTATATTTGATGATATTATTGTGAATAAAGTAATTTATATATAACCTATTTACATAGAATCTTGTTTTAAATTTTCAATCCTTAGCTATTATTAAAAGTTGAAAATTTTATAAATTTTTAACTACAAAATAATTATTTAATTTAAAATTTGAAAAATGTTGTCGAAATTTGAAATTTAAATGCTTATAAAAAAAAATTATGCGCATGTATTATTAATTAACTGCTATTGTAACAATATATCCGGAGCCTCGCATTAAATTTTCAAGCTTTTTTACTCAACAAATAAAATTTTATTGTTATTTATAGAAAAAAAACTAAAAAAATTGAAAACTGACAACGTCCGTAAACAGCTCAAAAAGAGTTAAATTATTTTCAAAATTGTATGATGTATAGAAAAGGCTAATAGGTATAAACATTCAGTAAAATTTTCTAGTATCTACAGTCATTCGTTTTTGAATTACAACAAAATAATGAAATTGTTACATGAGAAATTGAGTGTTGTAAAAATATGAATTTCAAACGCTCATAAAAATGTAATTTGACTTTGTTGTAGACATTTTTTTTTGGATAAATGTATACAAATTTATGAGGAATCTTGTATTACATTTTCAAATCTTAGATTTAATTACGTTATGGTACCTATTATAATATCTCTATAATTAAAATGTTTTAAATTATCGATTAGCCAAACTATTTCAATAATGGAAATACAAAATATCTGAAATCGATAAAGTACCTATAAATCTATAATTATTATATTATTTATAGTATATTGTTCCATGTTCATTTACTTTTGTGGACTATGGACTTCGTGGTTGTCAATCATTTTATTAATCAGACATTCGGAATAAACACAAAACATTGTTGGGTAAAAGCCAATATAGTTACCTACATCAGAAGTAACAGTTTTTATCTAGTAGTTGTCACTTTTCTTCGTGAAATATTTTCAAAATGGGTTTTGCCCAACTTTTTATATATATATATATATAATCAATTCAGTAAAAATTCTACAACACATGAAGTTTAAAAACAAATTTTAGATCATTTTAATTTATAAAAATCGTCTAACCACTATTACAATAACGTAAAAATGTACTTTTGATCATGACTATAAATAAACATGCATATCAGCTCGATAACACTGCTCATAAAATTGTGATAAAATGTTCTCCAGACTTGGAATAAACGCTATAATCATAATCTAGTAATCTACATTATCCATTTTATATTATTTTTGGCATGTCTGCGGGAAACATACAAGACAATAATGCAATTGAAATTTTAGCCTGACAATCCCAGTATGTTTTGGAAAACCAAAAAAATCATAAAAACCAACTTTTGAAAATAACGATTTTATTATTTTGGCGCAATTCAAAATCTAATAACCATAGAAATTAGAAATATAAATATAAAATATAAAATAACACTTGAAATTGTTATCAAATATTAATTATATTATATATTTTTCAGCTATTTATATCCATAAGAAATTTTTAAAGTTTGTAAATTATTTTTCGGTTAAAAATTTATAAATGTTTTTCTTTTCATAGTTAACAATAGGCATCTTAATAGTAGATTCCACCCAAGCTTGTCTACCTTTATCAAAAAGTTTACAGGAACGGAATATTAACTTTTTATGAGCATTTGAATTTAAAATGTTTACAATATTTATTAAATTTGATTATAAAGATTACTAATTATAGGACGACACAACGTCTCCGCTCAGAATCGTATTTCATGTGCAATGATTTCTCGTTGAAATGTTTGAAATGTTGAATTCAAATATAACACATCCATTACAATGACATGCTCGACAACTATACTGTACAGCAGAGCGGTACCCACTTGTCCACCTTTTTAAATTTAAATGTATGGTATATTTAAATACATATTATATTGTTATTGATAATGTTATAGCTATTAAAATAAGTCTTATACTAAAATACTTGGTAAGTTTAATTATTAAATTAAAACTCATTAAAATTATCAATTGCACGTTTCACAATTCACATAAAATAAATATTTATAAAAATATTAATCTTAATTATTAATGATCTATTTTTTATTTATTTAATGAAGTCAACATACTTGGAGGACGTTGTACCCATAGACCTTATGAGTTATGTTAGTATGTATTCCTTAGTCCTAAGCTTAATGTTTATGGTTGTACCCGCATGTAATGTCTTTGTCTGACATACGCGTAACATAGCAAATGTACTTAACCGGATTCTCACAGTTTATTTAGGGTGAATATTAGACCAAATCGACAGAATATAATCGAATTAATAAATTGTGGATAAGAAAAATGGTAATCAAAAAAAAATCCCCAAAGCTAATATATACCTAACTGTATTGTTGAATAAAATCCAAAATCCACAAAGCAAATACTTATATATAATTGTACATCATAAAATAATAAATATACTCATAACTCGCTTTAAAATTAAAATATAATATAAAACCCTATATGATATTGCCTAAATAATAATCTTAACTTTAAATAATAGAAGTTATAATAATTGAATAGAAGTCAATTCACTCCAGTGGCGTATATATAGGGTGTCCCACAAAGTGCGCAACTTTTAAATAATTAATAACACAGTTATGTATCAATCGAAATTTATTTATTTTTATATATTTACATTCAATAACATCTTCGATTTAATAGTGAAAAACAATATCTGGCATATGACCACCTCCACTAAGTCGGCATGTGTTGACGCGCTCGATGAAATTGATAATAACCAGCTCACAAATGTCTGATGTGACGTCGGCAATGACGCGTAAGATTTCCGCTTTCAGTTGTTGAATGGTACGCGGTTTGTTAGCGTACACTTTAGATTTGACATAACCCCACAAAAAGAAATCACAGGGGGTAAGGTGGCAGGACCTGTCAGGCCACCCCTGGTCACCGAGCAGTGAAATCAGTCTTCCCGGGAATTTTTATTTGACAATCTCAATTGTTTCACGTGAATTGTGGCATGTTGCACCGTCCTGTTGAAACCATAAGTTTTGCATATCAATATTTTAAAGGAAAGGCCATAAGAAGTTGGTTAACATGTGACGATAACGTTCTCCATTGATTGTAGTCGTAACACCTTCGTCGTCCTCAAAGAAAAACGGGCCTATCACTCCACCGGCCCAAAAACCACACCACACAGTCGTTCTTTCAGGGTGCATTTGATGTTCGTAGGTTACTCGTAGATTTTCATTCCCCCAAATCCTGCAGTACTGTTTGTTAACAAATCCACTGAGATGGAAGTGTGCCTCGTCACTGAAAATTATGTTTTCCGCGAAATTTTCATCCACGGCCAGTCTCTCTTCAATCCATTCGCAAAATTGTCTTCTTTTTTGATGGTCCGCCGGCTTGAGCTGCTGCACGAATTGGATTTTGTATGCATGCATATGGAGGTCTTTACTTAACATTCTTTGCAATGAACTGCGTGGAATACTCAGCTGTTGTGACCGTCGGTGAATTGATTTCCCTGGACTCACTGTTACACTTTGTTGCACAACAGCGATTTGTTGTGCATTGCGTTGAGTGCGATTTCGCCCAAGTGACTTCACACTAGAAAACAGAACCAGTTGTTTCAAACTTTTTTATCAGTCGCAAAACTGTAGACTTGTTGGGTGCTTCATTTCTTCCGAAAATCGACCGTAGTCGCCTTACCATCTCAGCCCCACTTTCATGATTTTGATAATACGTTTTAACGATCTGAACACGTTGTGTATTTGTAAACCGCTCCATGACGACTGAACCAATATAAAAAACAACAGCTGATAATTAAATCGGAGTAATAATAGATACTAGAAATGAGAAGAACAGGGCTGCCAACAAAATATTTAAAAAATGACAGCCGATTTAAAAGTTGCGCATTTTATGGGACACCCTATAGAAATAATTTTTGGGGTGGGCTATAATGCTATGTAATATGATTGACTATTAAAATATGATACTCTAAATTTACAGTAAAATCTAAACAAATTTGTTTCTTATATAATAGTCGTCGAAATTACCTCCCACTAGATACAAATAATTGCGATGTTACCTATTACTTTTTTTCGTCTAGATAATGTTATTAGTTATGTCTATTGTCTTTAATTATAAAATTGATAATTTTAGTATTTAATTACATATTAATACTTAAGTTAAAAAATAATTTAAGATGTTAGGATTCATAAACAGTAATACGATTAGTTTTAAAAATATTAACTCATTTATAATATAATATTATTTAATTTCTGTATAATATTTGTCAAATTGAGATTAAACTTACTGTACTTTTAATTTTTATTAGTAAAGGGTATACCTATCTGTTTATAAATAAATAAAAAATATTTATATAATATAATATATACCTATTTATGAATATTTTAATAATATAATAATTATCATTCAAATTGTATATATTTTTATTATTTTTGACAGCTGTTGTACCCAACAGTACGGTTAAGTATTATAGCTTTGGGGATTTTTTTTCCTAGATTTAGAAAAATAGCTGTGTTTGGTTGTAGAGTTTTTTTTAAAGACATGAATTTTAAGTCGACATTATTGAACTATTCGAGTATTATTATTTCTTATATAGTTATATCTATTATATGCATAGACTTATAGAAATAAATGGAACATTTGTTCCGAGGACTGGTAGGCGTGGTCGTGCCAAACTGATGAAGAGAGATAGCATGAGTTTTATCTTAAGAGTGAGAGAAATAGCACTGTCCCGAGGACAACCAATACATAGCTTAATAGCGCCGATCCTCGTAACAAGCTCTACCCTTGCACGCGTTATCATACCTAATGTTCCGTCTATTATTAAGTCTATGATTATATGGTAAATGATAATCGTTGTAATTAAATTGAGGATTATGTCAAATTTCAATTTTAATTTTATGGTTTCCAATGCTTTTATATTATACTATTTTATATTTGTAAAAGTATATATTATTATGATATTATCAACTCCCGACCAAATCACTACCGTCGTATAGCTATTTTCTAAATAAGATAGTTATATAAGTATATTTATATATAAACCAAATTTAGCAGACCTAACAAAGTAACAACTATACGTATACGGTATACACCTCCTATATGGCTATATACTTATTATCTATTGAGTTTTGAGTATTGACTATTGTCGTACTGGCCATTGCCCATTGGGTGTAATAATTAATTAAAGATTTAATTTACAACTTTGGATGATGGTGATAAGTGATAAGTGATAAAACTATGGATATAAACTATGTATACGATTGTAATATTTTTTTATAGGTATATATAGCAATTATTAGCAGAGATGGCCAACATGAATAATATGTTTGCGAGCCACGCGGAGCCACCAATGACATCAAGAGACAAGATTGTTTAATCAACATTTTTAGTAAATATCTAAAAACGGATGTCCAATATCACATCCTAATCATCTTTTTGTTAAAAATAAAACAGATTTTGAAATAGAACTCTTTAGAGTTATTAGTTATAACTTATAATAAGATAAACATTTTAAAAACCATTGTAACTCTATTTTGGAAGCATATTCCTATTTTAAAATACTCAAATATTAAAAACTGTGCGGCAAAATAATTAATATCAATTTTTGAAACGACATCATCGCTTTATTCAATAATGAAAATAATTGAATCGAAATATCGTTCAAATTTAACTGATGAATGATGATCATCTTAAGAGTTACTCAGAAAGTCAGAACTACAACAAGATCTTAAAAAAAGCTCACCAAAAAAATATTTTAATTATTAAGGTACATTGATTTAAGTGTAATTATCTGTTTGTTTGTGTAAATAAATGATGTGAACAGGGAGGCAACAATGAGAATCCATATTTCCCTCGCTGCCCACGATTCCAACCAGAAAAAAAAAGGTACATTGATTTATGTACTCATAATATTTATTTATATTTTATTATAAGTATATTATATTTTGTTCATTTACAATAAAAACTTTTTTTTTATGTTTCTCAAAAACATTAAGATTTATAATAAATAATAACAATAAGTAAATTAAATTAGGTTTTTGTAAAAAAAGCGCGAGCAGCTAGTTGACGACACCCGGTATATAGCATATTTATATTATTATCATACAATGTAATTGTCATATAATATAATATGACAGTTAGGTATATCAATCCATTAAAGATAGGTAAAAAAGCTTAATTAAATTTTCCGGCTAGACTGGAGGGCTAGTATAGTATAATATAATGAATCAAACGTAAGGAATATAATAAATATAAATATATTATATATTATAATATATTAGTTAGATATTAAACATAACTTTGTATTTTGAAAATGTCTTAATTTAACTGTTTAAGTATAGATACAATGTATTATCATTTATCAAATGTCACGTATGCATCATATTCGACTAAATAATATAAAAAAAACGTTAATATACAAATGCCTAAATATAATAAACAGTTTGGTATAAAAAGTATGTTTTCTATTGCTATTAATTTATGTAGAATTCTTAATATCTACAAATATATTTGATTTTTATGATTTAAAAAATTTTAAGTTATACTTTAAACAAGTCAAGTTAAAATAATATTGAAATATTAAAATATTAAATAAAGTATTAAATATTATATTTTTATTTATTTATTTCAGCCAAATCAATTACAATAAATTACATTAATAATAGTAATACCAGCGGAACAATAAGCTCGTATCTGAAGGAAAATAGTATAAACTATTAGAAAAATATTGTGAATTATCTTTCAATACCTCTACCACAAGGTCAGCTTATCGGAGAGTTGCAAATTATTATTTGCAAAACCTATATTATCTGTATCTTTATTTATTTAATTTTATTTATAATCATTTTATGTGTATATGTAAGATACACCACCTATCTATTCAGTGTAATATTGTACTATTATGAACTTATTTGCAAATATACCTATATTATATTATATTATATTAACTATACAATATTTGTAATTTTTATATTTTTATTTTTTAATTATTAATTATAACTCAATATCAACTATAAATATTGAAATATGAAAAAAAAACTTTGTATGAGCACTGTTTATATTAAACTCTTCTACAAATTTGATAGTAACTATTAAGTAAATAATATGCTCTAATTCTAGTATGTATTGACTATAAATAAACTGTAGAACCGTGAGAACTGAACCCTATAGGTTAAAGGTACGTAGATTTGCCGTGTTACTTGTATGTCAGACAGAGACAACACATGCGAGTAAGAAGTCCTTTTTAAGTATGTTGACACAATTAATTAAATAAAAATTGTATTTATTTTTATAATGTTACAATATTACATACTTTAATGATGATTTGTTAGAATGTTCTGAGCTTTCGCATACGTACATTTTATCATTTCACAATACTTTTTTATTTTTACGCATAGACACACCGGAAACATCCTTTTCATATAGTACTAATATAAAATTCGATTTCTTATCTTATTATACGCCTAGACACCTAGAATATCTACTTGAAACTTTTAGAGCACTCTGACAAGAACTGTTCAATAGGTGATTAGAAAAAAAAGTTTAAAAAAATCATTATTTTATAAAAATGATAAATTGATACATTACATCTTAGGTGTTTTGTGATTTAATAATAATGGGAAATAAACTATTGGAATTGAAATAGGAATTATAAAAACAACCAACTTTACGACAATTATATTGGTTAGATTCGTAATAAATTCATACTTTAAGTACCTCAAGTCCTCACTCCTCGACACCTATTTACATATTTAAAAAATAAATAGTCAAACCGTTTTGGTAGTTGTAATTTAAGACGACAAAATAGCAGCTTGCGCCGAAAAATAATTTATGGGAGGGCTAAGTTAATTAATTAACTGACTTGAAAAATCTTTTTTCGCTCTCCGCTCTGTACGATTTTAATTTGTATCATAGTTTATTACAACTTTAATCAATTATTATTAATTGTCCTATGCCCGTATAGTCTGGCCATGCGATGGAAAAGAATAAACACATTGTTTTTCGATATTCGCTTGCCGATACATGTCACATACAGGTCAGTACGTGTCTACTCTTTTGGTGGTGATGTTATAATGTCAAGAATCTAAAGTCCCAAATCCCACGTGTAGTTACTAAAATATAAAAAATATTATACTGTTCCAGAAAAAAATTATTTAATTTTGGTTCTTCTTTGAATATTTCGTGTTTTACTAACTAAAAAATCAATGTATTCACAGTGAGTTTTGAGGACCTATAAACAAGTGAAATGAAAGGATTGTTAACCAACTATTCCTTTGAGACGGCCTTGATCGCAACACCAAATGGCAAATAATCATATTATAATTTAGTCACACTTAGTCACACTTGGTCACTTTATCATATGTGCAGTAAATTATAATATAGTGGGAAATTTTCACTGGCTGCACTGCGGTTAAGTAATAATAATAATATTGTAAGTCCGCCAGGAGGGCACCCGCCTCGAAGATGAGAAAACTAATAAAGACGGAAAATAAGAGAAAATGGGGTCCCCGGGAAAATAACTTTTGCAGCGACGATAAAACCGGCACGCGCGAGTCCGTTCGCCGCCGTCACCGTATCACACGTTCCGTTTGTCGCCGACGCGTTACCAACGGCCGCGTCGTCGTCGCTATGTCGTCTTCGCCGGCAGACCGAACATGTGCGTTCGAAGTGCGCGCGCTGAACGGCGGCGCATAACCATACACACACGCACGGCAAAACGCGCGCGCGCGGATTCGTACAAACTCGTGCGCACGCAACACACAGCAGCTCACACACACGTGCACAAGTACACGCGCACTCACGCACACATAGACACGTGCATGCGACCAGTACTGCGCGTGCGTGGCCCGGTTCACCTCCTCTCCGGAACCGCGTCGTCGCAACCGACCAGGTATTTCATTGTCACTCGTCTTGGCGCTCTCGAACGTCGTCCGGCACCGTCGCCAACACGAGAATATTATAACACCGACGACGACGACGACGGCGACAACGACAACGTGCATTTTGATATATTTTCGTAATATATATTTTTATTGAACACCTAAACGATCGATTATTTTCGTCCACGTTCGGATCGACCGCCAAACCAATACGTCCTGCAGCGAAAACGAAGCAGTTCAAAAAAAAAAACCGTTAAGTCGTCCCACGTTTTTTCAAACTACGCGCGAAACATAATATTACCTGCTTGACCGGCTCGTGTTGTACCGAACGATGACGACGGAAACCGCCAAATCGGTGTTCGCCGTCGAGGGACACCCGTGTTTCAAGTACAAGCTCAATGATCCAAAGGCGTTTTGGAACGGTGCCGGTGCCGGCGTCGGCATCGCCGGCAACCACCAGGTACTGCAGGCTACGGCGTCCACCGAACGGTTTTGGGAAGAAGAACCGGAGGAGGAGATCAAGCGGAAAGTGCAGGATGCAAAGATCAAATTTCACAAGGACAGGCAGCTGCAGGTCAAGCACTTGCCCAGAAACGTTAGCGAAGAGGTGAGTAGTGTGTGGAACGCAGAGTAACGTAGTGATTAAATTATAGTTCTGTTGTAGTACTAGGTAGTATATAGTAATAAATAAATATAAGTATAGAGTCATAAGTTTAAGTACAAGTGGTTAAGTAACTAGCAAGTAAGCAAATTTAAGTAGGAGTGACTACCTATAAATGAGTATCTTTTTTGGTTTGATTTTTCGTATCGTTTTTGCGTTTGGTAACGATTATTATGTACGTACAATGATATTATTGATTACGACCGACCGATATTTTATTATCTTCTACACCGGAAATAGAACCGGGAAATGCCCTGGGGTCATGTTTTTGTGTGCCCGCTATGCGGTCCTTATACGCTGGCCTTTAGATTCGGCCTCGTCTGTCCCGAAACCGCGTCATCGTCTCAACAAAGATGATTTCCGACCTTAATCCAAACGTTTTTTTTTTTTATATATAATAAACGCACACATTGTTTATTGTTGGCTGATGCACGACGGCCACGCGCGCCGAACCGATATATCGATCTAAATTTAACTGCGGCTTCCGACATAAATTGCAATTACGGGTTGACAATTTGACATTATCATCGACAGCTCGTACGACAAGCTCGCGCAGCGATACGGATTTCCCCAAGTTAAAACTGGTTACACATGTGTCATGTCCCGATAGTATTCTCATTGAAAGCAGTCTCAATAATATTATTATTATTATGCGCATCGTCCGTTTAGCGTGAAATAGAGAATTGATAAATACCGCTCGTGTGCCTATTTAATCTGCGGGTACCCTTACTTACTCACGTCTTGCATAGGTACATTCAACGACCGATAAAGTAATATTATTTTCACGTTTATGATACCTACGCTGTGACTTGTGCTGTGCGACTCATTATCATAACCTCTTTTGCGAATCGTATTTTATATTTTTGTTTTATATCGACTACTACAACTGCCGTTCTTACGTAATCCGTTTTGCGAAAACGGCTTTTGTCATGTAAATTAGCTGGGGTGGGTATTATAAAATGTTTGAGTATAATATTGTGTTTAAAATTAAATACAGAGACCGGTGCGGATACGATACCGGAACGGGAGTGAGTCTCCCGTATTTTTTTTAAATGGTGTATCCGTATTCAATCTGGTATCTAGTTGTTATCATTATTTAGTTAATATGTTTTTCCATTTTAACTTTTATTTTTAAGAAAACAATGCCTGAATTATGAATATGTAAACCTTAACCGCCTTATTTTTTTAGACGACGGGCGTGATTATTTAAGTAGGTACATCTCAGTATATGACTAGAAACTTCTTGAGAATATCAACAATACTAGTGTTTGTTTAACTAATTAGAAATTACATAAATAATTTGTTTTAAACAATAAAAACAAATTTTAAATTCAAAACTATTGTGTATACCTATACCTATGCATACAAAATATAATTTAAAGTCGAATTAACAGCTTATAATATCAAAATTATAAATATGGATGTTTATCTGCACTTAATGTTTATCTACGATCTACGTATACACAATAGGTATTTTCTATAGAACTCTATAGAACACTATTTTGTGAGAACGTGGGCTACTTTTATTTTCTATTTGATTTATTAGATATTACTTATTACTTTAAACATGACTAAATATTATTGTTAGAACTGATAATTAATTGGCGAGGACTCTAGTGAATTAGTCTTCATGTTTAAAATTTCTTATTGATATTAATTGATTGTTAAATGTTATGAATGATGATTAAACATTGAATTAATTAATGGAGCTTAAAATCAATTGATCTGTTCTTATAGACTTTAACAAATTTAAAATACATACATATTTAACTCTGTGTTACCTATACAAAATAGTAATATTGTAAACATTTATATGTTTATGCTTTAAAAACATTGACCACACATTAAATAATTTTTAAGTTAAAAATAATAATATGTTATAAAACGTGTGGTAATACCAATCAATGTATTATTATAAATTACAATTTTGCAGCTTTCCGGTTATTATAATTTATCGAGCGTGAAATAATAAGTTCCTACACAAAAATATAAAATATTAGTGGACGTTCAATAGAGTTGTTTTAAACAAATCAAAATCAAATGGCAATTTAGTATTTAAATGTAATATCATTGTAAACAATATTGGAAAGAATCTGTTTTCCTAATTTTCTCATTTCCGTTAAAACGTTTATTTTTATTTGACGTCGATTTAAAGTAAATCTAAAATACTCGGACTAATTTACAATTACCTTAATGTCCAAAATATTCATTCCTATATTAGTAAAAATTGCGTGGCTTTAGATCTTTTAAAATTCTGGTAGAAATTAATGTAGTGATGTTTTTTTACGTTTAAATATCATAAGTTAAAAACGTCAATGGTTAATATTAATAGTCATTAATTATTCACTTAGCTGTATAATTATTATTTAAATGCTATTAACTTATTGTATGATGCACACGACAAAAATAAAGTAATGAGTATAAAGTAATCATATTTTTATATTTATAAATCTGTATCCACTTGGTTCCGTATTTGCTACAATATTAAATGCTAAATACGTGTTAATTATAATTTTTAAATTTTATCTCATCGAAATATTAGACTTATCAGTTGTCACCATGTAATATTTTTTGTGCCACTTTTTTTGCGAGGTTTTTATAATATTATATAAAGGATTCCTCATTTCGATTTACTGTAATTATTTTTTTATAGCTTCAGTTGAATCACGCAACATATTCTTATCGTAGTTGTTACATTGCTTGTGTATTATGACGATATAATACCTAACAGTGTTGTTTTATAAACTCTTTTTCATTTTAAGATATTATCCATATAATATATTGGCCACATTGCTATTTTTGATACTAAACAAAATATTAATACAATTACGTTCAAATTCAAAAGTCCAATAATACGGGTTTGTTGCCCTCTAATTTGGCCTTGTGCCTACTTCAAATCATTATAAACGACAAATATTTTTACTCAAAACACCAAATAAATACCGGTTATTACTAACGTTGAATTTTGTTAAGGGGATTCCATACCATGATTTTCTGTTTTTGTCTAACACACGCGCGACATAGGATTTTTGACGGATTCGTTGCCAAACATATCAATTGATCTAATGAAGTGATAAGAATTCTGAAAACAGATTTGAATTCGTCGTCAAGTCTACTTGAAATCGACTTTCCCACAATTTTGATTTTAGCTTTTCCAAAAATTGAAATACAAAAATGTTTAAATATTCTTTTTTAATATGACGTTTTCTGGAATTTGGGGGATAATATCAAAAATGTGGCAAAGTCGATTTCAAGTAGACTTGACGACGAATTCAAATCTGTTTTCAGAATTCTTATCGCTTCAATAGATCAATTGGAATGTTTGGCAAAAAACACGTCTAAAATACTATGTCGCGCGTGTGTTAGACAAAAACAGAAAATCACGGTATCGAATCCCCTTAACTGGATATTTACCCATCACCAGAATGAATCCTAAAAATCGTTTACCTATTAGTATCGATCAGATAATCTGTGGCCACTTTAATTTATTAAATATTTTAAGATTAAGGTTTAACTTTTTATTTCGACCTGAATATTAATTGACATTATCTTAATACTTACACTATAGGTATAAAAAAACTTGATGCATTAATGCACTTAATTATAAATATACAGTTGTTATTCAAACAATGAATTGTAAGTTAAATGGAGGTTAATTTTTTTTCATTTTTTGAGTCAAATGTTTTTAAACACTTAAAAAAAATCTCCTCGTCATTCGTTATTTATATTTCTATGATCTATCATATTTAGGTACATATAATAATATTATGTTGTCCACACGTTCGGTGTTCAATACTTAAATTTACACAGTTTTACGTTTAATTTAATTTCTTGTTTTAAAAATATATCTTGCATACCTATCATATTATATATTATATTGTTAGTGAATCATTTTTTTTATATTACAAACGGTCTTTTTTTCAACAGCAATACCATCCTATTGTTTTTTTTTCTTAGGCTTTGCAATTGAACCTCTGACCCTTCAATATTTATTTTATTGTACATTTTATATAGTCACATTCTAGAACTGAGAAAACAAGTTAACAAAATGGTTGTATACTGTTAGACTTATTTCTTAATATTCAATATTAAAAAGTTGTAATATGTTATCCGTAGTATTTTAAAACTCGTAAAAGTAATTGCAAACTTTTTAAATCTTACTCTGTTGACAAATCCAGATTCTCCAAATCCTCAGAGTATGTCCTATGCAACTCTTAGCGCTGAGCATATAAATTATAATTTAGAAATTGAAAAAGCAATACCTACATACGAAAGTATCGTTAACTTGAAAATATTTTCTTAATTGTCACCTAGAGTCTAGACAAAAGTATATTTTATTGCTAATAAAACATTATCTTTCTGAAAAATACTAAAATAAAACCATTCAAAAAATTATATTTAGGTAGGTACTTAATGCGTATATATTATATTGTATATATAATTACAAAAAAAAAATGAAATAACATAAAAACAATTTATTTTTAGATTTAAAAACTAAACAAATAACATTTTTGATTTGTAGGTGTGCTCAATGTATTAAAATGGTTTCATGTAGTTTTAAAAAACTATATTTATAAAAATGAATAATTTAAATTTATATCATAATACTGTATCAGTATAATGATTAATGATTATACCCGCTTGACTAACATTTAAATGTCATTAAGAACATAGTTTTGCTAATGAAACCTAGTATGAAACGAATCTAGAAATATCTGCAAAAAATATCTGTTTAATTTGTTATACCAAGAAATGTATTTTCGTCTTAATTAGTATACTTTTAAATTTAAACAAACAAAAAAAAATATGTAAATGTAATGGTCCATATTTGTCTATGCTCTCTAATCATTAGGTAACTTGTTTTGTTAAATCATTATTTTAATTATTATTCATCGTATATTATACATAATTTTGTACAAAAGTAATAAGTAAATAATAAGTATCGATGTATTATTCATTTATATATTTATAAATTATAATCAGTTACCTCAAGTTTCTTAAGTACTCACGTTTCACAATAAATTTCAATAAAATAAATGATGACGTGAATTCAATATAAAACCATGAACCCTGACCCGAAACATGACAATTCGCGCAATGTACATACGCTACTTATAACAAACCTACCTACATCATAATATATTTATTATATATTATTATGTTATGCATGTTGACTATCCTGTTGATCATAGTTTATATCACCAGTATAATATAATAATTATTATACTAATATTGACTTACAAATAATGCCCATGCATCTAAATAATATTCGTATTAACCATTATTGTTATACCCATAATTTAGTCATATCCTACATATTGGTACCTAATACCTATTAAGTTATAGATAAATAATATAATATACCTATTGCTATGGATCATTTTATAAAATGTCAATTTCACAAGTTTTAACGCGATTCTAGGACTCATATTTCATTTCGGTTGTAGGTAGGAGATAAATTACGTGACTTGAAAACGTGATTACTTGGTATTTTATTTGAAAACAAGGATGAAATTGAAGAGTTAGACCTTGGTGGATTTAGGCATGTAATTTTTGCGCTCTTGACAAATGTGTTAAACGAAAAGTCCGTTCTCTATTCCAAGGTAACTACGTGGTCAATGAGTGCTTTTCGGTTTTTGATTTTTTTTTCTAATTTACAAACCAAAGTATAAAGGATAACGTATTATGTTTTATTGTTTTTACTTCAATTTTTGAATCTTCTACTAATGTAATCATTTCGTACAAAATTCATTTTTTATTTTATAAATTCAGTTTACGTGGTTTAGTTTAGTTTAATTCTCAGGCCAAAAACGTATTTTTAACTTACAAAAGATAGACGGTTTAATAGGATATTTTCTTATTCTTATCCGACCTAGTGCAATTATTTAAATCGTAATTGCCCGATCTTATCCATTGTTACTCCAGAAAACAAAAAAGGAGTAGTTGAACCCACAAGTTTTCTATTCATTATCACGCTTTTCACTGGTGTTGGTGAGTCGCATAACCCATATTCATAAATTCACGTGGGCTTATATAGATAATTAGTTTACCTGATACTTGTTTTGACTTGCGTGTGTGGGAAAAATACATAGTGCGTTTATTTCCTCTTATTTTAAAGGTTTTTGGACTAAAACTGTTTTTTTATTGTATGTAAAATAATAATCATGGGTTCCAAATAATAGCTGTCCATCGAAACCACTAATTGTTTCCAAGAAACAAATTTTAAAAATATACAGATTTGAAGTAACACAACAATAATTACAATTTAATAACAAATGTACGAAATTGTACGTAAATGAGTATTTAATCAACATTGAGATTGTTGCAATTTTTTTTTTATAAATAAAATACTTAATATTATATTAATTTTGGCAAATCATGTACTTATAGTCTTCTTTAACTATTTAACATAAATTATATTATATTTTATGCGTGAAAAAATAATAAATATACTTAAATATAATTTATGGACAGATTAAAATTATTATTTTAAATAAGTAGGCAGTTTATTTGTGTGTGTGTTTAATTATTTATATCAACTTAGCGCTTGTTAAGGTACATTAATCGTTTCGTTAATCGCAAATGTACTTTTAACATCGAAAACATTATAAATCAAATAGATAAATAATTATTATCATGATTGTATGCTCTTTCATGTCCTTAATAATATTAATAATTTATTATCATAGGACGTACCTATATGATGCTCAAATATTGGTTTATTTGACAAATAAAATATCGAGTACGCTTATAATACAAGGTGTAAAAATTTCTAGTGACTAGTGTATAGAGTATGTAGAATATACATTGGCTATCTTAAAAGCATTATGTAGTTTTTCACGTTAAATTGTCGGCCGACACAGTTGTATTATTATTTCCGCGGCGTTATGATAATATCAGATGCAAATAATGCAAAAATTATAATACCAGTATACCACGTGTCCACGCTGCGTCTCGCCTCCACAAGGTTACCTATCGTAATAATAATTATATTATTGTAAGACAGTCATACGGTTTGTCCGTACATTATGACATGCGCATAATATTATAATAATATAAAATGATTTTTATAATATTCGTGTATCTCATTGCCGTAACGGGGTTTTTCTTCGTAGTACAAATAAACGACAATGTACCCAACGCACATCATAAATAATAAAAAAATCTAATTATCATGTACGCCGCTAACCCAATAATCGGTTGCTCGTGTGTGTGCGAGGGCGTCGTGTAATATGTAATTGGTGAATTCATTTTTAAATTTAAAAATAATCGTTGTTAAAAGGACGTCATTCGTTGTTCGTACCAGTATGACGTGTGTCTCTGTTAACAATCGGATTCTCACTATAGTTTAAAGATTATATATATTAGAATAATATTAGATAAAATTAAATTTACTGAAATTTGTAGACTGACTTTTTTTATTTTTTATGTGGTTGCAATAAGTATTAAAATAATTTAATTTTTTTAATTCATATAACTATTGTATTTTATAATATGATAAAAAAAACTCTGCTCGAGCACAGTTCTCCTCTAAAAATTTTGTAACTGGTCATATTTTAAGTAATTATTAACTATTCTGTAGGGATGTACCCATGTGACAACTGATAATAGTCTTACCAACGCATAATAATGTAAATTTAACGTTAAAAAGAATCCGTTTTACCCTGTTATTTTTAATACTAGGGTGAATCGATCTAAGTGATTAAAGTGATTATGAAGGTAAAAATATCATTCATTGCCACACAAGGGTTTTTTTTTTGATTTTTTAATATTGAGTTACAAACATTTTAAAATGCGTACATATTGAGTGTCTTCCCACTGACGGCATAGGTATATTCTCCGGTAGACTTGCGCGGCGAACGAGGTTCACCCTAACCAATTTTTCGCAGTCTCCGCCTCGAAGGTCGCGAAAATTGGCGTTTTGTGTTCTTCCCCCCCCTTCTTAGCTCGAGTAACGTTCTACCGCCGACCATGGGTATTATTATCGTGCACACACAACATCGTTTTAATAATATTATTTATGCCTACTGTAACAATAATAATAACGACGACGACGACGCACAAAAGGCGCGCATCGCCCCCGCCGCCGTTACACCTGTTGAATCGACGAACGTCGACTATACCGGCGACCGCGCGAGGTGTAACGAAATACTACTCGAGGCGCATCGGCGGCGGGTTCAACCGTGTATAAAACGCGGACGGGGAAAACGACAACCATGGTGGGTGACAGGTGGGAGGGGGCTCAGTCGCTACCGTCGAAAAAAAATATTAAATAATTTTTTTTTTTCTTTTCGGAGAGAATAAAATAATATTATTATATTTAACGCGTTTCTTATGGTCCGTTGACGACGGCCGGTTACTACTCTCTTGCTTAGTGGTTATACTATAATATTATTATTACTATTATTATTATAGTCATAGTCATCGGCCGCAGCGGCAGCGGTGGTGGTGGTGGTGGTGGTAGTGGTAGTAGTTGTAGTAGTAACAGCAGCCAGCTCGCTGCTGCGGCGGCATCGGTGGCGGCGACCGAAGAACAACGGCGGCGGCGGAACCTTGAAACCGTCGCCGGTCAATGGCACCGGTCCGCCAAGTTCAGTACCACGGGCACTACACTTGCGTGTCCACCACTGCCGGTTGTTGTTAATACTCTGCGCGCTCGTGTGCGTGTAAGCAACTAGTAATAGTAGTAGTAAAATAGTAATAGTAATAGTTGTTGTTGTTATTGCACTATGAGTGTGTTTGTGTGTGTGTGTGTGTTACAATGGACAACCGTGCAAAGAATACCACCTCCTCCCCACCCCATTACCGTGTTAAGGCTGCCGCTGACGGAGGAAAAGCCTCTTCGCCGCCCTCCCCCCCCCCCCAATCGACGGTCGTCTTGCACGATCTTCCGACGATCGTGGCCGGCGTTTATGTACGAAATGTACAGATAATCGTACCTATATCGTGTGCGGCGCGGCGCAATATGACATCGGCTCGCAGTTTTCAGCGGTCACGGTCGATGACGCGCTAAAATTGTAGATGGCTTTGTATCTTTTTTACTCTACTCATCAATGTCCAAACGAATTTGGATGTTCGACGGTATGGGCAGGCGACTCGGGGTGAAACTTTGGAGGGCTCAAGCTCCCCCACAAAGAAATTTAGGGTGGTACTTTTTGCCATGCAATTTAAACAGAGACATAATATGGTAGATCGTTGCGTAGGGTAAATACATGGATTGGGTCTTGTACATAAAGCGAGAAATGTCTATTTTACATAATATTAAAAAATATGTTTCAATATTGAATAACAAGTCTGTTTGAAACGAGAGACGTTTGAGCTTGATTAAGTCTGTACATAGGTATTAAATTATACATTATTTAAAGTTTAACTTCGTATTTGACTTCATTACTCAAGCCACCTTTAAAATTGTTATTTTATGGACACATCAAAAATGAGCAAAACAAAAGATATTGGTAAGAAATTATTTTAAAAGAGACGCCATCCCCTCCGATGATTGTAAATTTACTTACACACTATAGATAGGGTCTAGGAGGAGTAACGCAGAATGATTTCCTCGTTCATTGGTGGTATTCTGATTCGATCTTGGCTTGGTAGTACGATTGATATAACTTTATTATTATTATTATTATAAACGCCGGGTATGCCTATATTTAAAAAATAGGGGTTTGCCATATACGTATTTTTTGTTTCTCGTATTCAACTGGAAGAAAATTACATTTTATTCCTGTTGTGTGTGGTGTCGTTGCACTTCCGGTTATTTAGGTGTATCAGCCAAACCAGTTTGACACGTGTAAAAATATGCAACGTTTCGTTCCCACCAACTAGCCAAGTGGACGGTGGAATATTACGCGAATCGACTAATTTGTTTGATCGGTTAAATATGTTTCATTGAAATAATAGTATAATGACAACGATGATTCCCATGTCTTCAATAAGTCGTCATATTGTTTTATCATAATAATATATTAACATACTCGTTGCGTTTGTGGGTTCTCTCGCACGTTATCGCCATTTGGTTTGCTGCGCTATTAATACGTTACTATTTACTATAGTTTTCTTCTCGTGATAATATACAGCTCAAAGTAATTGCTTTACTCGTTTCTGTGATATTATATCCAAGTTGTTAGTCCAACGAACGTCTCTATTTCGTTTCCCGTGATGTCTTCTACTTAGAACAATAGTGTTTGAATTTGTCTACATTTTTGCTGTGATGGATTGTATAATATCGGTTTATACTTTATTTACACCGTTCAATAATCGTTACATGATTTGTCATATGCCTACGGGCTACGGTGTGCGTTTGCTGCTCTGTGATAAAACCGTGTTGGCTCTTTTTGTTTTTTTTTTAATTATTGTATTAATGCGTCTATCGGTGCAGTATAATATAGTTCATGAAAAATGCACCAACTTTTATTTTTATACACCCATTGTGCGCGTGTGCGGTTTCTCGAGTACAATCTTCATTGTATTCGGGCGTTTTAAATTCATTCAGCGATTTTTTTTTTTTAGGTTAATGGGACTCGCAGGAAATAAATGACTTTTGTCGGTGCTATATGCGTACTGTACACAGAGAGTACACTAAAGTTTCGCGCGTATTTATCATATTGTATTAATTACTCGGCGTGTGTCAATGTACGCCAATGACCTACCACAGAGCCGTGGCGGAGGCCACGGGTTGTCCGAAATATATTATTATTCTTTGCTTCTTTTGCCCCGAGGCACAAATTGACCTATAAAATGGTGAGCATAACTTACTAACAGAGGCGAGACGAAATGGTTCACCGTTCACATATGACACACGCCGTATATTATACACCCCACTACAACTTACAATAACATCGTAAAGCGCTTATAATATTATTAATATTACCACCATTTTGTTTATAAATAAATAATCGCACTTGTAAATGAATTATTTCTTGACACTGCACTCCATTTTCTCTCGATTTAATATTTATAAAGGTCTAAGTACAATGTTTTTTCTTTTAAATGTATCTAAAGAATTGTATAGAAGATATTATATTACATGCCGTTAGTATTTTTATTTCAAATGTTTCATTAGTGTGCATAGGTACTACATATATTATATAATTATATAAGATGATAGTACGCTGATTAAGAAAAAGTAAGTTTTACTTTTAATCGCGGTCATAACTTGTATTTATGTGTTTGTAAAAACAATTATTGTGATGTACTTTAAATTAGTATTTCTTTAAACGTTAATTATATAATATTTTATAACACTATTAAAATTAATAATAACATTATATGATATAAAATCTACATACAAGATCTATAGATACCGAAATACGTTTTTATACCATGCAATGTGCATAATATAAACCCATATACCCATTGTTTGTATTTTTTTCATTAGTTGGCGTTTAGTTAGTTTTTCACGGTGGTTGGTTTTGGTTTTACAATATTACTATGCTAATTTTTTAATGTATGTTTTTTCTCCAATAAGTTTTTCCTCATTGGTATACTAGTCGATTAATCAATTTTCGAATTTGACGTTTTCCTGTCACAAAAAACTTGGTATTTAAATATTTTAAATTAACTAATCTTACGTAGTCTTAAAACGCAATCAATCATTCGTTTTAATGGTCTATTTTGGAACTTATTAAATTAATTCAGTGAAAACCAGTTCTTCAACTACAACAAAAAACCCATTTCATACCTTTTTGTTTTATTATTTATTTTCAAATCCAAACCCATACGCAGTAAACCCGGTGCTCGCGCAAAATAAAAACGCTAGAGAAAAGCGTATTATAATATTATTAAATATACGAAGGAATGCGTAGTTATCGATCTGTATAATAAAAGAAGTATTAAATATTGTTATAATAATTCTAATAGACTAAAGATATCATGCTAAAGCGGCCTTACCGTATTTCAGAATTATATCCAGATAGCACCTGTACAACTTGTAATAGCCCTCCTCTCCAAAATAAAATATTCTATTTAAAAAATTAAATTATTAAATTATTACATTTTTATTTAAATGTATAACTATTTTATATTGTCTATGATAAATAATATGGTAAATGTATGCCTGTATTTGCTTTTAAGGAAACGATTTATGTCGGCACTTTACTACGATTATTATTCACAACTGTACAGTATATGCACTGATACAGACGGTATAATATTATTATTAATCTTATTATTATTGTGTAGAAATGTAAAATAAAACTTAAATAAATAAATATTTGTTTTTTTTGTATAATTTTTTATATTTTTTATTAATTATATATGGAACGCCCACCTTTTACTTTTCATGTCATGTTAGGGGGAACTGTAGCTTCCGACATTTTAGCCCTAGTTACGCTACTGGTCTCGTAAAACAAAAAATGTTATTTGTATTTGTCTCACCAAAAGAGACTTATAAACAGGATGAACTTGTAAATCAGTGGATATTGGTTTTAGAGGTAGGTGTTGACATTAAAAAAAATACAATTTATAATATATGCGTATGCGTCCAATAAAATAGGCCTCCAATTTAAAAATCGTTTAAAAATGTGTATTTCAGTATTCCTTAGTATACTTTCCAAAAACCCCATTTCAACCCGAGATCACTGAACAAAAATATTTGTTTTTAAAATAAAATGCACTCGCCACTCTGTATAATATAAAACATAATATTTATTTATAAATATATACTATCGTGTTCTAATTTTATTTAACAATTTTATGTTGGATTTAATAACTAATATTAAACGATATAAATAAATATTTTTTTTTCTTTAAAAGCTACTTTAAACTAATTTATTTCATTAGCATTCCGTTCTTAGTTATATTTTCGTCTTGTATTTCCAGATTTTTTTAATATGGCCATTGGCCACCTTATATTAATATAATTATATTACATAGTTTCGAATTCCCGTTATTGCGACGCCGAAACGCACGTACGAGTTCGTAAGTCGTTTTTAGTATTGGTTTTTTCACACATCGTCTTCCGAGCCACTTGGGAGTACCGTCTGGTTGTGGTATGTATAATACGAGTATAAGAACTCTGCGCTTAAACTTCTACCGCGTTCGCGGTTTGTTGGCCCCGCGTTCGATCGGATTTCGGCAATATAATAATAATACAACAATAATGGCGTGTTGTGTCCGTCCATTGTGTCTTGTAGTTTTGTACGGTTTTTTTTAAAAAAAACGTTACCATCATATTATTTTCTTCTTTTGGTCGGTCGGTCGAAGACGTGCGCGTCGTCGCTACTCGCTAATGGCGTTTTGACTGCGACCGTGCGAATTCGTCGTGAAAAAAAAAAACATGTATTAAATAATCACGGTCTAGAGAACGCGTCTAAATGACATATTATTATTAACCATAATATGTCATATTCGTTCCATTATTATAGTATTGTCATCATTATTATTAGTATGTGCGCGCACGATAATGTGTTATATCAAATACATAAATCGACATTGGAATATCATCAACGGTTCGTGTACCGTTGGTTCGTTCACCCGGACTGCTCAATTTAATAATAATAATATAATGTTATAATATTACTATTAAATTGCTGTTGTTATTGTTATTATTATATATCTGGTAAAGAAATCGTTCGAGGAATCGGTTCATCGTCGTTCCGACGGCGTACAACGTACGGCCGGCCGGTTGACCCAGAGCGAATAATGTCGACGGCGGCGGCGGCGGTGGTGGTCGCCAAATAACGGTTTTGCCGTTTATGCGTGTGGTTTGGGCTACATAATACATAATAATATTATATACCTATTTACCATTATACCATATTATACATACCAGGTATATTGTACATAATAATATTATATTATTAAATCTACCGAACGGTACTGCAGAAGAAAGCCGACCTGTAAACGCTATTTATAACCCGGTCAACGAAAACCAAAAATCGTAAATTTCTTAAATATTTTAATAACCACCCCGTATACGCCCCCCTTCCTATAAAGACAATTAATATTAAATTGTGATTGTAACAAAAGACTTTGGTAGCTATACGTCGTACCGAAGTTATTAAATAATTAAGTCATGCGAACAGAGTCTTGAGCGTCGATGAGTGGTGGTGTTGAAGCGATACCTCATTTATGGACTTGAAGACATTTTCAAGCTTCAGCTAACGCGATCTTTGAGTTTTGGAATATCGAGGTCTTTGTATATTATGTTTATTTTCTTACGAGCCATAAAGCATATTTTGGGCTTATTCTTAAGGATTTATTTTGAAATGTTTGCAATTTATTCAAGTGGGTGCAGTACTCGCTTATAAATTACCTGTCCGTAATATAATATTATATTATTTAGGGCTACTCCGGTCTCCCGATTGGTATGTAATGTGTTTGTTTTGCTAATGATTAATTTAAGTACACATTCAACTGCGCATTAATATTATTATTATATCGTCTTGTTGATTGTTTCGACGATGTCGTTACTCGTTAACTTAACATTTTTCATTGGAATGCTATTAAATCTAATAATATTTCGATGTAACCAATTTATGGCCCAGAACAGTTGCAGTTTTATTGATTATAATTTACAAGTTTAATTATAATACATTATTGTGTATTTAATGTTCAATTTATACTTGCAGAGAGTCGTATTTTCGAAATCGAAGAATTCGGATAACCCTATTGATTACCTATGATAGAAATATAATATAATTCTCTAAAAATTTAAAACGTGATGTGCTTATTCGCTTTAAACATTTTAATTGCGTCAATTAATATTCCTACATTTAAATTTTAAACAACAATTATTTACGTCAACGAATCGATTGATTGATTCAATTCTATAGTCCGTTATAATATTACACTTCAATAAAAAATACTATATCCATTCAAACCGTCATAGTAAATAATATATGTAATATATAATATATAATATAATGTATTATATAATATAATAATTAATAATAATATGTCTTTCTAGTTTCGGATTGGTATGAGACAGTAGATACGTGGACATATTTCGGTTTAAGGGGATTCGATACCGTGATTTTCGGTTTTTGTCTAACATTCCAATTGATCTATTGAAGCGATAAGAATTCTGAAAACAGACTTGAATTCGTCGTCAAGTCTACTTGAAAACGACTTTCCCACAGTTTTGAAATTATCCCCCAAATTCCAGAAAATGTCATATTAAAAGAGAGTATTTAAACATTTTTGTATTTCAATTTCTGGAGAAGCTAAAATCAAAATTGTGGGAAAGTCGATTTCAAGTAGACTTGACGACGAATTCAAATCTGTTTTCAGAATTCTTATCACTTCATTAGATCAATTGATATGTTTGGCATAGAATTCGTCAAAAATCCTATGTCACGCGTGTGTTAGATAAAAATAGAAAATCACGGTATGGAATCCCCTTAACGTAAAACAACTCAAAACAGTATTGATAATGATAAATGGAAGTACAATTTATTAGAAATTAGAATAATAAAATTCGAACTCTATTATGTAAATTTGTTTGTTGTGGCTTGTAGAACCCTAACAGTTCAACCCTGTTTTTTGTATTATGACGAGTCATATTTATTATTTAGTGTCTATATACTTACCGTAATCGATATTTGATAGGTAGGTACATGTAATCGGTATTCGGTATAAGGAAAAATTCCACAGTAATGAAAACCCATGCGGGTGACATAATAGTTATAATATTATGTAGAACTATATTTATAATATGCATAATATTATATTAATATACTGTTTTGTAAATGGGATATTAAGTATGTTTATCCAATATCCACGTACAAATAACAATTTACTATGACATAATTTATCGTCACTTTTAACTTGAAGTTATAATCTCTACTTTTGCGATTAATTAAATATTAGAAATAATAATTTAAAAAGTAAAAAAAATACAAAAATGTAATTGTTCTGAATGAACTTTAGTTGTTGGACAAGGTTTTACCAAGTGTAGTGTGTACACTAAACGGAAATACACTTTTTATTGAATAGACCTTTCAATAAATTACAATATAATTGTATTAACCAACTATGATAAAAATGTCGACATAATATTGTATGAACTGTTCTGAAAAAAGTATCTACAGTTTAATTTATTTAAAATTTTTGTATACCTACTACCTAGTTATATCACTCATATTACGTTTAACTATTAGTTGCTTGTTGTGTAGATAAAAGAAAAATTAGAATTTAATTTATATTCGAAAAAAAACCACAATATCTTAAATTGTCTGTATCACAATGTCGACTATAGTCTTACTCTATTCAAACATTACAACAACCATGAGAGTTGTATTCCTGCGGGAAGATTTTTTTTCGGTGGTTTTTTCCACGATTCGTTTTAATTGTTCAATTTGTAATTCAAACGATTTGTGTTTAAATAAAATAAATTCGAGCGGTACAAATTCGGAAATCAAATTATTTATAACACATCTTGTGTCGAATCGCCGCTCGTTTATTTTCGCGTGTTATTTTTTTTTCGGTCATGGTCCGTCCGTACGTGTTAAACGCGCGAATATCGTTATACTGACTGAGCTGAAAATTCATAATATAATATAATACGAACAATATCGAATGTAAACACGTTTTCGCGCGTATTACACAGACGTGTACCATTCGATTGAAATAACTACAAAAAAAAAAAAAACTGTCCGAATTTCGACCGAACAATAATCCGTATTCTTACCGTAAACACAACAATAACGTACTTGTACATAATAGGTAATATATTATATACTTATATTTATTATATAAATACATAACGAAGTGATGGTAACACCATGACATGCACTATATTTAACTGTATAATATAATATAAACCGTCGCACTGTTCGTCCGGGGGTGGTCCCGAACAGGTACAGGCACGTACACCGTCCGCCCGAGCAGGGATCGGAATAATACAAGAATATGAGAATAACGACAAGTCTTATGGTATTATACTTTTTATTTAAAGATGGTGTATAATTTATTACGTTGAGAAAATCACGAAAAGCACTGCATGTGTTCAATGATCGTGGTTTCTGAGAACAACCCCTAATCCCTATTATATGTGTTCTGTCCCCTAGTGTGATGGCGGACCGGCAAATCGCGTTTGTCGCCCGTACAGAGTCGTATCTGATTCTTCCGTTCAGGCCAACAACGTTGAGACGGCGCCTGACCTTCGGTTTCCACCACTCGTCGAAATATTATTGTGTACACATTTTTTCGTCGTTTTCGAATAAGGTTCAATGACGAATCACACACCTATAGAACCAAACAACATCTATACATTTTGGGATATTTCCTTACATTTTTCAATTTTGGTTCTAAATTACAAAGTAAAACAGCCATTTATTTACGTTTTTAATTTTATCCAACAAATCATAATATATAAGTGAAAATACCATGACTGCTTTATTTCGAATTGTGACATTCTTATGTTGAATATAATTTTCTGTAATCTGGTGTTTAATGCAAATCAGCAACATTTAGAGATATGCATTTCATAATTTTTGGATATTTCAGCATAATATTGGATTCAATACTATCATATTTTCAGTTTATTTCGTTCTCAAAGACAATATGTGTAGACCACATCTTAAAATAAGGCTTGCTTACGTTTCCTTGAAAAATCTAAAAGTTAACATAATATTTAGGTGGTATTTTTAATATTTGAAAATTTAATTTTGTAAAGCATTCTTGTAAGTATTTTAAGTATTTGTATGTTTTTAATAATACGATAGTGATCAACTCTAGATTTCAAAGATATCTTTCTCAAAACTGCATCTTGAAAATCTGTTAACGTTTTGTTCTGGGTGTGCGAAGTTATGGCACAATTTCTAGATTTATTAACCAGCTCTTACCTACCGTATCGGGTTGGCAATTGACTTAGATTCGTTACTACGGAAAAAAGACAAAATACACTTAACACCACTAGGGTTTGCATGACAGTTCTATAATAGAACTGTTACTTTTTTACCATGAACAGTATTGTCATAATAATTCAATGTTATTTGTTTGCGGTACGTTTAAACCACCCGATTGGTTCTCGTCGTGCTACCATTATTATTTAACACTGAATAAGTAGAACGTGTGTCTTATCTGTGTTTCTCACAGCGTCGTCGTTAGTTTTCATCTTTTCATTAACAACATTTTTTTTCAACACGATAAAAGAGAAAACTAAACGGCTCGTACACTCTAATTAACAATATTCTTTCTTTGCTTAAATAGGTATTGGTTATGTTTATAATGAAATTAAGTTTTTTTTTCATTCTTGATAAATCAGACCGTATTAATAACTGTAGGTACATATAATTTCAATAATATTATACCAAATGCAAAATAATATAGGTAATTTCAATAATATTATAGTTCTATATTAAAACCACTCGTCAATGTAACTTATAGCATTTAATTTCAATGTAGGATTTCCTGAACGAATTGTTTTTATCTTATTTTCCGCCAATACAAACGTATTATGCTTGACTTTTTTTAATTTACATCACAATCGTTGAAAAGTATCAAATTGCGGCAATTATTGTCGCACGATACCTCATTTATATCATATTTTATATTATAACGTAAAAAAAAAAAATAAAAATTTGTAGATAATAGTACAGAAAAAATATTTCAACATCGTGTCCCAGAATTTTGCGCGTGTATTTGAGATAAGGACACGTTAAACGACAAAGTAACGCACTGCAAAATATTATAATCGAATAATATTATTACGGCATGGCATAATAATAGTAGGTACCTATCATGTTTGGTTTTAAAAAAAATGCGCTAATGGGGAATGTACTTCACACGTGCGTTTTAAATATTTCTAAATATTACGATTTACGTCTAGTCACACTTTTCGTTATAATAATAATGTAGCGATGGACTCGTGTCCGGTGTGTAGATATTTCTAAAAATCAATATTATTTTCCCTATTTCGCGTCCCACCAGTTGATCCACAACGGATCAGCCTTGCAGAGAGTATAATATACTTTATATCCTTGTTCACGTTTTTTTATTATTAATTTAATTCGAACAAATACCGTTAATTCACCTTTATAACATCCCAATTCACACTTTATCGATTTGACACATCAACTCTACACATCATCCTCATAGTTTTTTTATTTTATTAAAACTCGACATTCTTTAGCATGCGTCTTATCGTCGTCACTCGTACACGATAATATATGTAATATTAAATCACGTAACCTAATGTTCGTAGCGTATAATATTATATACAAATTGTATGTACCCACAGTATATATCTAACCTGTATAGTGTATTATATATTATTATACTATACATTTATACACGCATGATAAATAATATACTGACGCCGAAGAACCGTTAGAATTAAAAATCATGTGTGTGTCTTACAAAAGTACCGTTCTCTAGGGACTTGTTGTCGAGAAGATTCCTTCTCTCTCCCTCCTAACACTATATCTCTCTCTCTCTCTCTCATTCTTGCAGAGTTCTCCGTGTTCGTGTCCTTGGGCGAGTTAACGCTCTCGTCGGTTGTGCCTGCAGTTGAATTTTTTCGTTATTTCTCAAACATTTATTTACACGGTACGTTATACAAACGATTCTTCGTTGTAAGGACATATCCTATTGACAGTATTGAGAATACGATTGAAATTTTTTATTATTGTGTATTTTTTTTCCCCAAAATTCGTTTTATGTCGGTTTGGACAATATTTTTTTTTGAAAATAATATTAATATTATACACATGAATAGATGTCGTATGGTTCGTAAAATATCAGCTTTTTTTTTCTCTGTATGTTTTATTTTATATATTATACAAATGTGGTTTTACATTATTTCCACTGCACACAAACGGAATAAAAAATATCATGCGATACAATTATTATTGTCCATCACTTGCTAGCGTCGTATTTCTCTGAAAAAACATACACACAAATAATTTTACACCCTTAAATATTTTAATTCGATAAAAAAAAATTTAACTAGAAAACATTTTGAGCATTTGATTGATAGGTTTCGGAAAAAAATCCCGGAAAAAACCCCTAAATAAAAAAAAACGGTAAAAAAGTCCTAGAAAAAAAACCTTTAATTAGTTAATTATTCTTATTATTAGTTATTTTTAATGTCATATTGTACTATATGTAATTTGTCTTTTATAATTAATTAATAAAATACCTAAATATAGTAAGTAGTATAATAAATTAAGTACTTTTGGCCGGGTTCAAGTCCAATGGAAAAAAAATTAGGTGCATGTACGTAAAAGCTATATAGTTGTACGATTTTTTAACTTGGGTAAGTACTATATTTTTTTGTCTATTTTCCTATTTTATATTTTTATTTCATATGATTAGTTAATGAACAACAATAGTGTTTAGTGTACTTACCAATATTGTTATTAAATAATATGATATAAAAGAACAAAAAAAGAATAATTATATTAAATTAATTTAAAGCACAACAATACATTATGTTAAAGTACATATTATTATGTTGTGTTACATAATTATTAATCTCTAAATAATATCAATAATTCTGATAATTCATAAATAACTCATAATTAGAAATTGAAATATTAGAGCATAATCATTGAATGCTTATAGTGTTTTTTAACGTATTATTATTTCGGGGCTTTTTTTCGTCTGGATCTTTTTTCCTAGATTTGATCAATAACCATAGTAGTTTGTATAACGTTTGTATAAACGTGTTTGTTATATTGTTTTCATAGTCAATTTTTCGAGTGCGTTGATTTATACATTTCGACTGTACACTGTAATTATTATCAATTGCGCATTTGATATAATTTTATCTCGGGGAATTTAGTTCTACGTAATTAACACGTTCTTGGTTTCCCAAGTTATATCATTTGTAAATTATCGTCTTGGTTTCTACGCCCGATAAAAAATTGATATATTATGTATATAGGCATGTTAATATAATATCTCGTGGGTATTGTATTATTTGAGATTATTACCGTACTATCGACGCTTTAGATATGCAAATTTTATGGTTTACGGTCTACAGCAAAAAAATAAAAAAAATACGCAAAACCATAATATTCTATGTATATTATAGTTAGTTAAGTTTGCGCGACGTGTAATACTAAATAAAAATAATCGTATAGTTTTTTTATGAAGCTATAAACTGGTACGTAATTTAATTGAACATTTTCAACTGTGCCGTTTATAATAAGAAGTCAAAACTATACCTATTTATACTATTTAGTCGTTTTTAATCGTTTTTTATTTCTAAACTCTTTCTTGTTGCTTATTGTTGACCGCTGACATACACATACTATTATTGTTATACGGTTTCTTAGAATAATACAAATAGATCTATTTATTTTGGGGCGATGCTAATTTTTTTTTACCCTATTACGTTAAAATAAATGTTTTTAACACTTATCGGTTATCGCAAGCCATACGAGATCCGTATGAAACTGTTATTTAGATTGGTTGATAAATCATCCTCCGTATCTACAAAAAGTTTCGAAAGTTCGACATTTTGTTTTTTGTATAGAATAGAGATGTATATATCGATGACTGTTATTATTTTGTCTCACAATCAACGAGTTCAGCGTTTCATTAGCAAAAGTAATGGAAAACGAGTTTGTTTGTTGGGTTGTGTTAAAAAAGAAAAAGAAAAATAACCAATTAAATATATCATGAATGAATGAATCACTGTATTACTTTGCTTCGCCGACATAAAGAGCAGTGCGTGCGTCGTCTCGTTGACATAGATTTGTTATTATTATCAATCAATTGACTCGTCACATACGCGTCCCGTCGACGAAATAACAATAATAATATACGTTTCTTTGGTCGTGTATGTGCTCTGTACGATAAATCGTATTCATAAACTCTGTATTACGCACCGGCACCCCATTAGTAGGTACTATATAATATGTATAAATGTATAATATTATGAAATATATATTATATATAATAATATATATATTATTACATTATAATATACGTATACTTCACAGAGGTAGTCATCATGTTGTGTGTTGACTTTGGTTCGTTCGATATTGTAGTTAGATACTTCGTTTTTCGAGAACTACATTTATGAAACTTGACATTTTTCTTTGATAGGCTCATTTAGCTTAACCTCTAATGGTTTTTTTAAATTCATTTCACCGATATTAATCTTAATGATTTTTAAATTGATTCAAAATGATCAAACTAAATAGTTTACTCATTTAAAACCAATATTTGATACTTTACCGTAATTTGTAGGTATTAATTTCGTCGATGATTTAATATTTTAATGTATAAACAAAAAAGAGATAGACTAGGTGTAAGACGAAATTCGTCTTCTATGTTTATTATAGACTTTATAGTACTATATTTTTATTACATTATAAATAAGATATGTAATAATTTTTCTATTACGACATTGATCTCAGAGGCCAGAAAGACTTGCCCTGAAAATTTCCCGCTTGTTGCGCCACTGTTTATAATTATTTTAGTGGCGATATCGGGAGGCGAAACCTCGTATAGAAAATTATGTTTGTAGCTCGAATAACGCAGCTCTGTTAGTGTATACGATGTTCGGTGATTCCTTCGTTGTAAATAATCGGTTGAAAATCAAATTATTTCCGTGATTTCTGAACTAGTCTGCACTTGCTTGCAGTTGCCTTATAATGGTCTAGCAATTTGTGTTTGTCAATTTATCTACAACTGCAAAGTGCAATGTTTCATGAACAGTTGACGAGAGTCTAGTGCACTGTGTTGTAAAGTATTACCTGTATTTGTCGTCTTGTCAGTCTGTTGTCCGGTTGTCGTAATAAAGAGTGCAAAAAAATAAAAATGGTTCTCAATATAAAAAAAAAACGTTGAAGGAAGAAAAGTTATTGCGCAAACCTAAAAATACGATGGCTTTTTTCAAAGGGTAGATTTTTGGCATTGGCCCCTAAATCCGACTCTGATCACGAAAACTGTCCAACAGAAATTAATTTTGATAAAATAGTCTTGGTGAATTAATATTATTACAGTGAGTGTGGTGCCCTCTTGAATTAGTTCGTTATTCGAATTCGACTTATTCTCGGATCGCGGCTATAATATTATAACTCGTGGTGTTTTAGGCGGCGTAATATTATTCTGCATCGCTCTCCGCCGAGATAATAATATATTAGAATTTCCACTCACGCGGTACACCGTTAATAAACTTTCGGCGGTCGGTTTCCGCTGCGCAGTACGCGCACCAGATAAACGAAAATAGCGAGTGTGCCATGTGTGTAGTTCTGCCGAATTATATGGTTTCTGCGACCGAGGAAATTCGCTCATTATTTATACGAACCCGGCCAATATTCTTAAACGCGGCTGCTGTGTGTTTTTCTCGCGATTACCTATATCATAACCCATCATCGTTTAAAATATGTGTTGCGCGATTATCGTCGTTTGAGATGACATCGCATCGCCATATCGTGCCCGTGCCAGCAGGACGATGTTTATGCTCGTCGAAAAATAATTGTGATGGGACGACGACAGTCTATTGCATTTGTTAAATTATATGTATACAGGGCGATTCACCAATTTTTTTTTTCAAATTCACCCTCCCCTTTTTTCCCTTTGATTATGCATGTATTTGAATTTTGATTTTTGGAATTTTTATATAGGTTTATACTCCGTATACGTAAACTTGTGCTTAGGCTTCATTTCAAAATACTCGGACTTTAACATAATTTAAAGGGAAAGTCCTGGGACTGTACATACTTCTTCTTTCCAAATAAAAACCAACCTTTTTTACTGTAAATTAATAAACAGGTGTTTTTTTTTTTGTTGAAAATGTATTGATGTACCTATCTAAATAAAAATTTGAACAAGTCATTTTTGAGTTATTAAAATATATATACTAAGGATAGGTAGCAGAATAAATCAAATAATAAGAATAATATAACATATATTGATATATTGAATTTCTACAATTTTTAAATCATCGTAAATCATCTATGTATACATTTTTCAACCAAATATCATGTACCTACTTATTATTCTTGGTACATAAAGTTAAAATACTTAAAAACTGATAGTTCGGATTTCGGTTTGAATGCATTAACATTTTTAAGACTGCATAATAATTAACACTGACAAATTTTATTCTCATTTGAAAAATAGAAGCTATTACAATCACACTGCTACAAGACACTTCTTCTTAATTAATGGTATAAAAAAATCTATCATTTTAATATAAGGTCATTAGTCATAACTCATTAAGTATTACTAAATACGCGTGCGTGCTTGATGATTCACTCTGTATAATAAACAATATATCTATCGCCTCTGCAGAGTTCCTCCGTCACGACTATAGTATTATAGGTATATGGTATACTGTATGATCTCCGTATCTTAGTAAATGGGAAAAAAAATGATATATATTATTATATATCGCAGACGTTTTTTTTAAGGGAAAAAATGAAAAAAAAAATTGGCATATATTATAACTATTGGAATTCAGCCATGTGTTCCACTTCTTTTTCTTTTTTTTAATCCTGTTTTTCGATTTGGGACGGAATAACATAATAATATACGAATGGGCTACAGCGCGATTGAATATCGCGAGAAGTGTGTTTAGTGTTTTCGCCCTAAAGATGCGATAATAATAACAAAACAAAACAAAAATTAAATACGTACTATATGACGACTGTTTGAAATAAATTATTATATACTTCAACGGCTCATAATGCACGTTGCCAGCCGTAAAACTTTAATGTTGTGTTATGACTATGTGCGTATACGTAATAATAACAATAATAGTATCTAATAATAGTGTCTATGTTTAGTGTTCATAAATTGTATACAGATTACAGATAATGTATTTTTTTCGCTGTTCAGAGTTACCTCCTTGAGGGTGACTCCAAAACGGCAATGTACGATATTCCCGAGATGCGCTTAAAGTATTAGATCTTTAATCATAGTTTATCGGTACTTACTTTACGTGAACTCGTATTGTGGTAATAAAATTATTATTTTTGTTTTTCCGTAAACTTCCAAAACAAAAGATCATTATTATATATCTATAAAAAAAAATTGTCATTCACCTTGCTCACTTTTTATAAAATGTTAGCATACTAAGAAAAATCAAAATATCAACATTTTAAAAATACAGCATATACGTGTATATTACATAGATTGCACTTACAAGTATCACAATATGACATATTATATGTAATAAAAACCTTGAAAATATGCAAAAAAATAAATAAATAATAGTAAAAAAAATGTTCCAAATTGAATCGTTTTTTGATAATTATTAATGTAGATATTATCATTGAGTATTGTACAATATTCAATGATATTGTATACAAATCATTTTTTTAGTAAAATATCTTGGCAAGATTATGAACAAGAAAGTTCACTTGCTTTAAAAATTATAAAATTGATAGGTACCAATTTGTTTACCAAAAAACAACGTAGGTTCGTAGTCAAAAAAATGTATTTTTGATGAAATTTTCTATTCGACGAAATATTATTTTACACTTTTGTTAGATTTGGAAAACTGAATATAATTTTATTTCACTTCAATACGCAAGAAAAATTGTTTTCATCGGTTTGAAGCTATTACGATTCGTAAAGATCACTGACAAAAATTTAAAAATATACAACTGTAAATATCCTTGTGTGAATTGAGTTCAAAATTGTGAAAAACTTTCGGTATCAATAAGTGATAAGATATTTGTTTATTTATTTTATGGTTACAACAATAATAATATTAGGCATGGTATTACAGTGTGTTTGGAAATGGAATAACACGTGTTTGTGTTTGTAAAAAATTACTTCCACACATGACCGAGTATTGTTATTTATCCGTGTTTACACATATTTGACTACACTGTGTGATGTATGTAGTAAAAAAAAAACATTGAGTCTACTCGGATCGTGTTACGTTTTTTTTTTTTTTTTTGAAGCGTATGCTTTTAAATTTTTATTAACATATTAACATAAATGATAACTCTATTGATTCGTTTTTCGGTTGGGCACGTGGATTTTCGTTTACGCATCACCATTTTTCATGTCTGGTTATAAAATGAGTTTCATCGTTGTCACTTGGGTTCTCACTTCCAAGAGTCTTCGTCTCCTTAAGAACAGTGAAACACCCCTTATTTGGGCAATTGACTGGCACGCTTAACAGAAATTACCATCAACAATTGTAGAGACAGTATAGATAGTATAGTATTATTATATTTATATTTGTATCATATATCTATATTGAAATGTTCTAATTGTTTGTGGAAAAATTAGTAATTGTCAATACAACACACGTGCATTCAATAATATTTGGACATAAAGCATAACAATACAAAATCCATAGGTACTTTTATTGAAAAATAAAAAACAGACTAACGTGAATTATGATGTAACCGTTTTTATTTTTTGTTAAAATATTCTTGCAGATTTTATATATTGCATCATTACTGACACATATTTGAATAATGTATAATTTTTATTTTTCATTAACTTACTGTCGTGGGCTTTACTTAATTTGTTTGGATATTTGTTAAGAAACGATAAATAATATCTTATCATGGTGAAGTGTTTCTGTAATGGTTTTTATAATGAAGATGTTTGCATTATTTTTTTCATAAATAACATTTTAGGGTCATTGGAAATTCGTCATTATAACAATAATATTTTATGAAAGATTATTATAATAACAATAATTATTTCAAAATTACTTTTGTCTAATATGTTATGCTTACCAAACTGTTTTAATTATTATAAATATATTTTTTTAAAACCTTTTAGGAGGGACATGCAGTTATTATGAATATTGTTGAATTTTTTGAATCGTGTAGAAAAATTATTGCTGTTAAAATAATATAATATGGTATCTATGCTAGACGAATCAATGCGTTAGGGTAAAATGGTCCCATGTAATGTTCACCGCGCCGAATAAAAAATTAGTGAAGCATGATATTCACCGGAAGTGCAGTTTACCTATTCACGTGTTCGATAGTTAACATATTTTTTTAACATAACACCATATTTGTATATTTGTTGAGATGTTAATGTTAGTAAAAACTCGATTAAACAATTCTAATACCGTTTTAATTTAACTACTGTTAGACAGGCTTTTTTTTTTCAATGTTTGTTTGTAGTATTTGTATGGCTTAATTTTCTACTCGATCGTCTCGATTACAATACTTGTTTTGTTTAACTAGTAGAAATAATAACTATAATCAGCATATAAAAAATCTGTGTATTATTTGAATAATCCATTTCAGTAAAAAATGTTAATTACCTACAGAGTGTCTCATGTCGCTAAAATAATTTATTAATTGTTATCACAACAACTAAACCTATAGAGAATAAAAACGGATCACATCTAGAAGTAATTAATGTAGGTGAGTAATCACGAGACAGTGTCGATAACATGTAAGTGCCTCTTGCCCTTATACATTTTTTCAGTTGAAGGTCGTATAATTTTCCGAGCATAATCGATATAGTAGGTAACTACTACCTCGACAACCAGACATCGTTGAATTAAATATTTCAACCAAATTCGAACAACACGAACTGATAAGTTAAATGTAAGGTTGTTTAGTTGTTAGCTATATAATAAGCTAGTTTGAAAATCATTCAGGTAGTACTCTAGTACCTAGTACTTATGTGAGTTAAGCGGATTTCCTATGGTCTTTCACCCTTTAAGGATCGCATTTACAATTAGTTAACTTGAGTAATAAAATAAAATAAACCCAAATTTAAAGTGACTGAATTCAGGTTTATCCAGCCGCCCGAGTGTGTAGAAGTGTGTTTGGGCTTTATATATAATTATGTATAACGTAAATGTTTAAACTAAACACGTTTATATTATATAGACATATAGTATACCTTATTTTTATATGGAAGGCAGATCCGCGAATCGTATCAGATCGATATTTTCCTACTTCTTGTATTTTGCTAGTATATCTACTTACCTATAGTAATAATGACCCGTTTATAAAAAAAGTATTGAACATAATTAACAATTTTTTTTGGTTTGTTACAGGAAATCAGAAAACTTTTAATCGAATTTCCCGTTGAAAGCATTCACATCAGCACGACATCCGGCAGCAGCATGGCCCGAGTGACGTTGGAGGATCCGGAACTAAGAATGGAAGAATGGGATTTCCACAAGCAATTCGTGTTGAGAGGACAGCGCATACCAGTGTCGCCGACTCCCACCGAAATGCTCTTGTGCGTGGCCAGGTTGCCGTACAGCTACACGGAGGACCAGTTCACCCGGTTGGTGCAAATGTACGGTGAGGTGCGCAAGACATTTCTGATAATCAGTGAGAAGACCGGCGAGAGCAAGGGATATGGATTTGTCGAGTATTTGAACAAGGAGTGCGCGATCACGGCCAAATGCGGTTTGGACGGCAAAGGTATCGATGACCAGACACTGGTTTGTGATTGGTTGGACGGTAGTCATATTACCTACGAATCACTTCACTCCAAATGCCTGTATGTGGACAACTTGCCCAAGTCATTCAGAGACATGAGCGAATTCCGTAAAGTGTTTGCCAAAGTTGTGAACCCGCCATATTGCCAGGTTAGTATCTATACAGAATCTACGACCATGTTGGTAGAATAGTGTACCTACTGAGCATTATTTTATTGTTGTACTATCCATGCTAAATTGAATAAATCTATTGTTTAGATTGCGCTTAAAAATGGATGTCCATTAGATTGGGGTTTAGTGGAGTATAACACAGCTGAAGATGCAGAACGAGCGCAATCGGAGTTGAATGGACATACATTGAGAGGCCATAATATTCGCATTACATACTACATACCCGGAGTCAGAGCTATAAATTTGTTTTTGAAACTATTGAACGAACCGGTAATGGTGTGGAAACAATCTAATATTTGTTTTTATTCTATTTTATTCTATTTTAATTATTTTAATTTTTTTTTTTCAGAGTAAATCTAAATGTGGTGGACTCTTGCCAGACCCTCCGCAGGAAGTCATTGAACAATCGTTGCAAAACCTTTCCAAACAGAATCCAATCTGTAAGTACCCAATAGAGATAGTACAATATTAATTTAAAATTGATTTTTATGATTTTTTTTTAAAAATTTTAGTTGCACAAAATCTTCAAAATATTATTTTTAATCAAATCAAAGCCGCTCAAATGGGGTCTGAACTGCAAGATTTTAACGATTGTAAGTCTATTAAAATGTTTGGTTGTTTAATCAACTTAATTGTATTATAACTGATTTTTATTGCAAATGTTTATAGCAACACTAAGATCACATTTAATAAACAACAAAGCTCCACCGACTATGTTGCATTCTCCAACAAGTTTACCTTACATGGGTGCTACTCCAGAGGTAAATTCAATTTTTTTTTTTAAATAATTAATTGATTTGTAAGGTTATATTATGTTTTATTTTGTTATTTTAGACTTATGGATCAAGGTTATTACCTAGCCCACCTGTTGGAGAAGTTCCACCACATTTAAATTCTGGATTATTTGATGCAGATTTAACCAACCCACTATTGGCTAATTATTATAGAGAACTAATAACCGCTCAGATTTTGGCTGGAACACAAAAGGCTAATGGATATGGAGGTTTGACTGCCAACCTTAATCCTGCGTTTGTTGATTCCGTACAACAAACTGCAAATAACAATAATACTTTGAATCAAATTGATGCTGTACAAAAAGTTTATCAAAACCAAAATTTACAAAGTATTGGCCAACAATTAGCTCAACAAATAGCTCAACAACAAATAGCTCAACAACATATAGCTCAACAACAGATGAATCAACAGTTAGTTCATCAACAGCAACAACAACAACAACAACAACAACAACAACAACATAATAATAATATTGGCCAACATAATATAAGTCAACAACAAAATGTTGTTATTAATATCTATGGAGGTGTTAATACTACTACACCTCCCGCAACACCAACTCCAACTACACCTACTTATCCATTTGGTTCATCATTATCTCTTAACTTGGACCAACAGTGGCCAAAAAATACTCAGTCTTCAACAACTGATTCGTATCTAGCCAGTCCCATTGCTGCACCGGAAAAATCGTCTGTGAGTTACTCGCCATCATCCACATGGTCCTCTATGCAGAGCATTGCTTCGACTCCATCCCCACAATCTATGTATTCTCCTTTAGCTCCGAATATCTGGACACCTACTTCATCCACCTCATCGTTGTCAAATCAACATGAAACAGCTCGTGGTCAAAAAAGAGGAATTCCTCCATCACCTGAACTTAGTCCTGAGGGTATGTATATTGGACAGCATTCACAAGGAATTGGCGGCCACTATGCTGATTCCTACTTGAAACGTAATAAGAAAAATTGAACTCCGTCCTCAACTTAGCTTTCTATGTTTAACTTAAAACGTACATAATTCTTATGTTAATTTCATAGTCCAGGACAATCATTATTTTGTATTATCATTTTAGTGTTAGATTTAATTATTAACAAAAAAACGATTATAGATTCGCTTCTGTTCGTATTTTATGAGGTCATACGCTAACTCTTAATGCGAAACAAAATAAATACCTTAAATGGCATGCGTGCAACTTATCTATTTCTGTTTTCTTTATAGCACCTACATATTTATTTTTAATTTATTAAAAAATCCTGGACTAATTTATTATTTTCAATGTTTTTGTTTTGACCACAATTCAATGTTGACTGAAATGATGTGATATAATGTCATATTCATATTGTTTTTTTTGTTTTTTTTTTTTATATTCTTGATTTATTGCAAAGGTCTAAATTAACTTATTTTTATCTTCTCAAGTATTCATTTTATGTACATGTATTTTTCACAAGACTCTTCAAATGGACTTATTAACTTTATTTATTCACATAGCCATCAACGCACTGAATGGAAATTCTGATTTATTATGAAAGATAATTCGTATTTATAGTTGATGTTTTTACTTATACTCGAGTTTATGTTTGATAATGAGTTAAATTTGTCATATTTGTCCATTTTTTTTTCTTTTTCTATTGATTTTTAGTATTTTTTAGTATGTTTTATTTCTTTTTTTGAAGTCCAAACCAATTAGTATATATTATTTTAATATAAATATTGATTCTTAGATGTAAAAATAATTATCCACCTTGATAATAAATATTTCTTATTTTAAATTTAAAAATTCATACTATTGGGCTATAATCCACTGGATCTATTGGATCTACCCTCAATTCCCAGTATAATTTACTTATTATAATATTAGAAATAATATTTAATTATATATTATGAACTACTTTTATGTATAAACATAAGTTTAAAATTTGTAGATGTTAAAACTGTGATTGTACAATTTAATATTATTGAATTTACTTTGTTTATAAGCCAAATTGTATTTAACAACGCTCATTTGGTCTTAACTACACGCGTTTAATTTTATTTAAAATAATGTTCTATTAGATGTTGGCAATCAGAAACAAAAAAATATATTTTATCCAATCATCCTAATTTTGTATATTAAGACTGCATAAATATGATAAGAGTATGCAATTTTAATATTTGTATTACTATTATTACATATTTTTAAAACTTAAAATGTTTCTAAGAAGTAAATTAACGTATTGTTTTTATTTTAAGGCTGATTAGTTAACCTGCTTTTTTCATTTTTCAAAAAAACATTTTAGAGTAGGCAGTGTTTTTTTAATTAATTTATTTATTTTTATGTATGAATCATTTTTTTATGTTACTTATCTCATCAACTGTTATCTTAAATATATATGTTTTTTTTAAATTCTTTGTATTGCATAACATTCAAGCTATGCTAATCTTCATTTACGAAGTACAAATTTTCGTTACAATCCTTTATTGTTTAATGTATATAAATGTATCTTTTAATGTATTTAATATTATATGAAAGTGCATTATTTACCTTATTGTGTTACTTTATCTTAATAACACATCTTTTACTAAATTAACATCATCAATTTTAGTTTAGGCTTTTAATTATTTAATATATCAAATAATATTAATTATTTGTATATATTTTTCATCATATTTTTGTTTGTATATCGTGTATTATTTTTTCAGTACTATTCTTAGATTGTTAGAAAACTCCATGATATTTACAATTTTTATTTTTTTGTTTCCAAATATAAGTTAACTGTTATAATTTTTATTTGTATTATCTGTTTCAACTAAAATAATAATATGATAATCATGACAGCATATCTAATAATATGTATTTAAATATTTTGCCTATAGTTGATTAAATAATCATATGCTTTTATTTAATGTCTACAGTTAATTAACAATTTCAAAAAGGCTGACTAGTATATTCATATGAAATCATAATTTTTCCATTAAATTATGTAGGTACAATAAAAATGTGATTTATCATCTGCTAAGATGATTGATCTTCAATCTTCGTAAAACTTTTTTCATAATAATATTGTTATCTTAACATTCTTACGTTATCTAATTGTAGAATAATATTATTTCGTTGATATTTTATTATCAATGTTCTTATTCTTTGCTATGACCTTAAAATAGGTAGAAAATACATCGATGTGATTTTATATACATTTATTTGTCCTTTTTTTTAAGCTTATTGATTTATATAATATATTTGTTTTGTATCGCTTATTATTTACATAAATATTTTTTGACAAATAATTTGAATTGTAGATTTTTTTATTAATATATGATGTGATTGTTCATTAAACAGAAAATAATTTTTATATTATATTATTTTTTTTTCTTGATAATTATTTTTTTTAATAGTATTGTATTTCAAAGAAAATATGAGGAATATATTTGAAATAATTATTTTTTTGTATTTAAGATTTAACCTAATACATTTTTATTTCCTTAAATCCTTAAACAATGTTTTTATAGAGTTAATTAATTTGGATAGCTTTGTTAATTATTTTAAATAATTATATTTATGAGCGATTTTCAATCAGTTATTATAATATTGTTTTTCTATACTGGTGCTTTTGATGTATTATAAAAAAAAAAGCTGTTACACATAAATTTGGATTTGGTATATAATTGTAAGCATTTTTGGCTGATATAGTTTTTATACTTTTTTTTTATGAAAATTTAAAAGAAAATGTTTTTATGAAAATATAAAACTAAATAGTTTCATGTGTACTCAATGTTGAACATATATTTATAATCCATCATATTTTTATATTTAGTTTGAATTGAAGTATGATTCTTTTTGATGATTGTAGAATAGAATTATATTAAAACTGACTGTACCTATTATTATTAATTAAATATTAAAATATAAGTCAGTTTATGGGTATAAAATTGGCAATGTCGCCAACTGAACGTAGATGAATTTAATAAGTTGTTACTAAAGACTGGATTTAATTGATATTGCAATTTTTTTGCAGTTAAGAAAAACCTAATTTGATCAAATGTATAGTCGATATATACTTAAAGTGTTATACCTATTTAATTTTTTAATGCAATTTTTTGCAATTTTATAAAATTTTGTGTTTAAATTAACAAAAATTTTAACTCGGCTACATTTATTGTGTAAAACGCTATTATGAGTTAATGGCATACGGAGTTTTCGTTGTGAGTAGATAATCTGTGGTTGTACCATAAAACCATTATATTAAGGGGATTCCATACCGTGATTTTCTGTTTTTGTCTAACACACGTGTGACATAGGATTTAAGGCGGATTCTTTTCCAAACATATAAATTCTAATGAAGTGATAAGAATCCTGAAAACAGATTTGAATTCGTCGTCAAGTCTACTTGAAATCGACTTTCCCACAATTTTGATTTTTTGATTTTAGCTTCTCCAAAAATTGAAATACAAAAATGTTTAAATATTCTTTGTAATATGACGTTTTCTGGAATTTGGGGGATAATATCAAAAATGTGGGAAAGTCGATTTCAAGTAGACTTGGCGACGAATTCAAATCTGTTTTCAGAATTCTTATCGCTTCAATAGATCAATTGGAATGTTTGGCAAAAACACGTCTAAAATACTATGTCGCGCGTGTGTTAGACAAAAACAGAAAATCACGGTATCGAATCCCCTTAAGAGCCATTATCAATATATATATACACTAGCTGATCCCGTGCACTTCGTTGCCCGTTAAATGCACCAGCTCTATATGACTCAAACTTCGTTCAATTCGTTATTTAATATTCGGTGTATGGTGTTCAAAATTTATCTTAACTTCTCCGTTACCCGAAATAAAAATTCTGATTCGCAGCAGTATATTATCAGGTAGGCAATCTATCTGCCGTAGATCGCGGACCCCGTGCTGTTTGTACGTAAGTGTATGATTAAACTCTAAAGTATCAAAGTTATACCAAGTTTGTCGTATTCCACCTATGGTGGATTAATATAATCAATTAATACAAAATCCTAACCTAACCTAACCGTACTAATATCAGATGAATAAAAGAAAACCAAATTTAACCATTTTTAAATTAGCCTGTCTTCTTCCCAGAGGTCTAATCTACACAAAAACATTAATTTATATATCTATACTTTAATATATAAAGCTGTAGAGTTTGTTTGTTTGAACGTGCTAATCTCAGGAACTACTGGTTTGAAATGAAAAATTATTTTCTTGTTGTCCATTCATGGAGGAAGGCTATAGGCTATATCATAACACCACGCTACTACAAATTTATAGAAGCCTGGGGAAGTGCTCAAACAGGAATTTTGAGATGTAAGGTGGAAGTGTTTGTTTATATAAAGGTCGCTATTGGTTTATAGAAGAATAATTTTAAAAAAAATTTGAGCCAAATCGGACCAGTCGTTCTCGATTGATGAGGTAACGTACATTTTCCACGCTCTATATTTTTGTATAAATAGATTATCATTGAATATATTTATTTATTAATTAATAGTAATAATTATACTAAATAATAATATAATACTATTGATATTATAATCTATATATATAAAAATAAGTGTACATTTTGAATACATTTTATAACTCAAGATGCACCAAACCGATTTCGATAAAAATTTCAATGCATATTAAGATTGATATGTAGATGGTTTCTGTGAAGTTTGTTCGCTGTGGGATAAGTGGTTCCGGAGTTATGGCCTCTTAAGTGCACACCTGGTGACATGGCCAAAAACAACAACAACGTCTATACAATTATTTTTATCTATATATTTAACCCATAGCAACCATTAAAAAACAAAAATGTCTATCGTAAATCTCAAAATTCCTGTTTGAGCACCTACCGGGGGTGATCACTTCCCTTTTTAAATTAGCCTATGACACTCACAAAGAATGTGGCTTTGTATTAGTGAAAGAATTTTCGAAATCGGTTCAGTAGTTTCGGAGTTTATCCCCAACAAACAATCAAATCTTTCCTATTTATAATATTAGTATAGATATAGATAATTTTATTATCGTCGGTATTATCTGATATGGATAATTTTAGTTTACTGGAATGTTCGGTATAAAAGTTGTTGGTAATAGCTTATTACCAACAACTTTATTCTTTACTTTACTCTAGCTGTAAAATTATATAAATATTATTTTATAAAACATAGCATACTTTATTAGAAAAAAAATATGTTGGGTATGAATAAAATAAATGAAACAATTAAGAATATAAGAAGATTGGCCCAAATATTATCTAAGAATTTAACAAATATGAGGGAAACTATAATTTTTCTGCGTCAGGCAAAAATAATCTTTTTTTAATTGGTCTTAAGTATCGACAACCATGCCTAAGTGATACCTATGTATAATATTATTATTAATGTATTATTAAATTATTTAAATTAAATATAAAAATGTTTGGTTTATATTAGATATTTTATGTGTGATTGAGGATTCCAGGGTTTGTTTTATGTACTAATGATTTAATTTAGAATATAATAGTATATTAGATAAATACATGAAAAATATTAAGATTTTAATTTTCGAGCTTAGTGAGAAAAATAATATTTGTAATAACTATAATACAATATATACCTATTGGCCGGCTGAAAATTTTTTTGTCATTCCTAGTAGTTCCTAGTAGTTCCTAAGGACACGAGCCGGTCTTCTTTGCAGCGTTATTATCGGCAATCGTCAGTCGGTCAAATTTTATTCTTGAAATAATTATATTTATGAAATTAATGTATTATTATTGATAACTGATTAATCATTAGTATAAATAGTATGCCGTCTGTTGGATGTTACAAAATAAAAATTTACAAAAATCCTAGTCATTTTTTTTATGTTTCCTTGTAACGCCCTAACACTAAGAACACTATTTTATAAGTTTTTTTTAAAAAAGCCTATGCGGAATCTGACCCACAGATCCCCCTTGTATACGCCCCTGTTCATATACAACAATTTTTTTCTGTTATTATACTGCAGTAAAATCAAATTTATACATACATTATTATTTAAAAAAAAAACTGTTTATAGATTTTATTTGTTAACTGTGTATTTTTAAAAACCAATGTTTACATCCAATATTTTTTTAATAGGCTAATGACAGCTGAAACTTATACCTATACAATATAGATCAATACAAAGATATTTTAAGTTGAGTAGGTACTAGGTATTAATGTAAGTCCCACTGACCCACTGTACTCGTGTGGTGATAAACATAATTTTCCAAAAAAATGTTTCTTGATGGTATTAATGTAGGTAGTCCTTTAAACAAGTAAAATGTGAATAACGCAAGATTAAAGTATAGGTATTATAAAAATATATAAAAAGCGGCGGTAAATGGATTTCGTTCTGCCGTACAGTAAGTTACAAGTGGGTAACTGTATAATGGATTGTATTAAATTATAATTCAATGATATAATATCATTGTATACAAAAAACGATTCTGAGCGGAGACGTTTTGTCAGTCTGGATATTATTTTTATATTGTAAAAAACACTAATTCGTCACAATTGTTTATTCGTTTCTATAGTGATAATCAAAGTGGTTTTTCGTAATTTGTCTGTGATTTTTTCCGTGGCATTAAATAACTATTAAGAAAGTCGAAAAATGACCTCTCTAAAGCACCATCTTGATCCAATTTGCTAAAAGATAAGATAATATATTATGTTGAAATCAAAGCACTCCTTCGGTAGACATTTTGTATCATGGATGAAAAAGAAAACAATAAACACCATGGTAAAACCACTATCTTCCTCGCTCGGCTCAAAATCTAAAAATAACATAACATAATATTATATAAAATATATAAAAATATAAAATAGTTTAAAAATACTTGCATAAATACATTCCATATTAAATGTTGATACATTTGGATGTCACAAATTCACATTGACTGCTTATTCATTCCAGAATTCAGTCTCATCACTACAGTCAAGACAATAAAGTTTTACAGATACCTAATAGGATTTCCTGTGCAGCAAATTTTATAATTATTGTTTTGTCAATAATGTGTGAATAGGGAAAGTGGATAGTTAAAGAACTAATGTTATACTATCTTAAGGAATAATTAATTACCAACTTTATTCTGTTCCCAACTGCATATAAAAATCTTCATTATTCAAATGTTATGAACATACTGCTACCTCATGGCTGATAGGTATGTACTACTTTTGATATTACAAAATATGCCGGATCAGTCCACTTCAAAACTGTTAATTAGTAGCAATTATTGCTACTGCGTGGAAAAACAACCTTATTTTACTATAGGGTTTTTACTGTCGCCAATGCTGAGAACCGTGAATATACTCAAGTTCATCATCGCATATGGATTTACCTATTATATTATGTAATATCCAATCTGATTCCTGATGGCAATTGGTAACTATTCCATTTCTTAAATTTCAAGAATCTTACAAATTACAATAAGTGTTGCTCTAAACTCTTAAGTCTTAACGTAATAGTGTAATGTGTAATAGCCAATAAGTTTTACTACTCATTTATCTGAATTATACTTGTTATAATGACAGTATGACACGTTAAAGCAATATTTACTGTAAACTCTATAAGCTATAGTTGGTAAGAGGATGTGAATGGATTGTTTTTCAATATGATGTATAATATATAGGTATTGGATTATGTTAAATTGTTAGGTACTTATGTTAAATAATCATACAGTAAATTAAACCAAAAGAAATTATTATTTTGGTACATGCATAGTATGTTACATAATACCCTAATAAAGTATAATTTACCTCAGTTATAAGTTAAGTTTATATGCACCAATAACAAAAAGTTAAAAGTTAAAAGTTAATTTAACTATAGGTTAACTCAGTTAAGTTAAAAGTTAATACACACTTTTTGTTAACTTTTTATTAAGTTAAAAAAAAGTTAATATGTTTATACAACGCTAGCGTACTTAATTTTTCTCCAACCCAAAACTAATTTATAGGATATAGCGTTAATACTTCATACAGTATTTTCATATAAGTTAGATTCGAATGATATACATTTTTAACTTTAAACAAATAATTTACGATACATATTTTTCGACATGAAAACGAAATAAACTGAAATAGTGAAATATTATAAAATTAAAAACAAAATAAATTAACTTAACTTATTTCTTAAAATGAAAAATTAACTCGTTCATTTCACGTTAATTGAGAAAAAAATTTAGTAAAACAACAGTTAAGTTAATGAAAAGCCAAAAGTAACTAGTTAAGTTAAAAAGTTAAAATAAAATTAACTTTTTAACTCGTTAATACCCAGCCTTGCATAATACACGTACTTACAAAGTTATAAACTTATAAATACGACTACTTTTACACTTATAAAATATTATAATTGTACCAAAATATGTGATGACATAACTTACCCTCGTTTATATCTTGCGTATATAATATAATAAATAAATATTCAATAACATAATTTGACCAGCTGGAAATCTATGAAATTACATTTTAATTTTATCTCTGCCAGTTTCATTACAATTTTCAATTTAATACGAAGCATAGTTTTTTTTTTACCAATTCATTACAAGACAATAGTGGAAGGTACAATTTAAAACAGTAATAAGGTAAAAATGATATAGGTACCGACGGTACTGTTTATTTTGGTTTTCTATATTTTGCAATTAAATAAGTATTAATACTTAAGAGTATGCGGGTTTTGTACGATAGCAAGTTTTGCGTAAATAATATAGGTACGTAGTGCAAATAAAGCAAAAATTGCTCATAACTTAAAAACTAAATTATCGTAAAAAACCCTACATACAAGGACAGATAATGTCCTTAGTTCTACCAGTTTTTAGTTCTTACCATTAAGTTTCATAATAGGTCTTCGGTTCACTTTAATTTTTAAACTAACAAGCTAAACGTCATCTGTTGAGAGTGAATTGCAACAAATGCACTTTACCACGCCCCTCACGAATTAAAAATTTTGTTTTTTAACGACGTGTTTTTAACACCTATTTTGAAACTATATTAATTTTTTTGCAGAAATTATTATTAAAGAAGTTATATTAAAAATACTCATAATGATTGGTAAAATTCTTAAAATGATGGTCTGGTGATCAAATCCCTCAAAATAAAGTTATTACGCTTATTACTCACTCGGCAATGTCACTAAGCTCCGCAAACAAAAAATATCCCTCGATTTGCTATAAAAAAGTGAAAGAAAATATAACTTTAAAAAAATATGATTTTGGGAATTTTGAATGCCAAACCATCGTTTTACGAAAGCACTATGAGTATTTTTGTTACAATTTCTTTAATAATGATTTCCGCAAACATTTTTACATATTTCTGTTTTACCGGACACCTTTTTTTGCAATTTTTTTGTTTCTAAGTAAGTAGTTGTAACTTTGTAAGCATGCTGAAAACGTTGGTAAAGTCAGAATTGGGCGGTCGGACTTAGTTTTGAAGTTATAGCTGTATGAAGTATTGAAGTCCGAGATCCACCCGTGGCTATACTTAACAAGTCGAGTGATTTTTTCGATTTTAATTGACCGAGCGAATGACTACGCCAGGTGTATATGAAAATAACATAAATTTAAATTAGCCATAATTTTAAAACTAAGTCCGGCCGCCAAATTCTGACTTCGTCATAATTTTTAACATGCCTAACTACATTAATTTGAAATGAAAAAAAAAATAGAGTATCCAGTAAAACAATTAAGTTCCAAAAGTTCATACAATTTCAAAATCACCGTTGAAATACGTCTTTAGAAAAAACGTTTTAGAAATTCGTATGGGCCGAGGGGCGTGGTTAGGTTAGGTTAAGTGCATTTTAGCCCGTAGGTACGTTTGTTGTGTTATGCATTTTTAAGACGGAAAGAACAAATGTCCTATTAAAAAAATAAAAGTTTGGGTACATTCAGTCAGTAATTAGCGCCAAAAAATTTGAATTAGTTTTTACATCACTCAAGTAAGGAGCTGGGTAGGCAACTTCAATGATGTTCGGCGGTACATCGCCAGCGGTGTGTTATCAACAAAGCAGTAGGTAGTTGCTGTACCCTTATCTCGCTCACAATTGTTGTTATTTCGTGTATTGCTGATTAGAACAAGGTACGAACAACGAATGAACGAACTTGAGACTTGTGATTTGTGAACTGGTCGAGACGTGGTCCTGGCGCACTTATAAATCGTCAAATCGAGAACGCTAGAAGATCTTCATGTGGGTGATTGCGACGTTTGACAAATATTCGTCGATTAGTTTTCGATTTTAATTCGTGGACGTCATAATAATTTCAGAGTTACCACCTTATAACCCGAATTAAGTCATTCAATGAAGTACACGCACAGAGCAACAGAGGTATGTTCCATTCTAGAGTCGTATCACTATTACCTACTGATCACTATATCATACTCGTTAATTCCACTCAAAACTGGTTCAAACGGTCGTAAGAATATTATTTTCATCTTTCCACTTTTCGGGTATTATATTTTTACGTTCACCTATCAACAAACATCTGATTTGTGTACCTTTTACTGTATTGATGGAACAGCGTGTGAATGGTGTACACTCACTGTTTCTGTAATTTGTATTTTTGCTTCTTCTCTTTAGTTAAATTTAATTTATGTACATGAGCAGTGCAACAATATTTTTACCACCGACATCTATTAATTTCAATACGGGTTGTTGGTCTCAACAAAATAAAATATTTACTTTTAATAATAATTTGGGATTTTTAAAGTCTGTAATATTACAAGTGAGGCAATTGAGACAAGTTAGACATGGCGCATTCTGCATCTTACGTTTTTTTTTTTTTGCTAATGGAAATGATCTGTGTACTTGATAGTCTATAACATTTAAACATTATTTTATATTCGTTTATCTCAAACTTTAATATTTATCTATATATTTATGGTTTGACATTTAAAACATATTGATGTGGGGTGGGTAGGGCATTGCATTTTATTGGAAAAAATAAATGTATAATATTAATATTTTTTTTTTTACAGAATTTATAAACAATAGTTTAAAATCAATATTTACTTGTATAAAAAAATGACATTCTATTATAAAGGACATGAAAAAAAAATACCAGAAATAAAATGCTGGTATCCAAAATCAATAGTGTATGATGTGATCAAAGCTGGCAGTATAGATGGCACTGATAATGAACCACACGATGCTGGAATTATTAGAGCCTTAAATTCCAACTATAAAACGTCTTACAAGGCGAAAGGGAATCCTCTAAATACAATATTTGTTGGCAGACTAAGCTTAGATACAACGGAAAAAGATTTAGAAAATGTAAGATAATTATTATTATTATTCTGAAACAATAACTAGAAAATAGGTAGATTGATTTAATATTATTTTATCTAAAAACAGAAAATAATAGATCAACAAAAACAAACTGAAACCTGTATGTTATAAAGATTATGATAATAAGTGCAAATTGGTTAAAAACTTGTTATGTATTTTTATTGAAACATATGAAACAGTATACTATTTCCTTCCGTCTATACAAATGTTGTTACCATGTATATATGTACATGAATTATGAAATAATTTTGTTTTCATAGTTTCATAGGTACATACATTGTACAAAATATTCTGAATTTTAATTTCAATAAATAGTTTTATTGATATATACTTATACACTGTTTTATTGCATAATAATTATCATCATTCTTTTTTTTTGTCGGGGGAAGGCTTTTTTACCATATTATATAATGAATGTATGCACTTAGATACAAATAGAAAAACTACAACTAACTGGTTAAAATCATACTATTTAACTGAAAATATTATAATATAAATTAAATAATTTATTGTTGTTTATTTTGTTTTAGGAATTTTGTCGCTATGGTAAAATGATAGCTTTAAGGCTGGTTAAAGATATAATAACTGGTTTAAGTAAACGATATGCTTTTATAGAATATGAAACATTTAAAATGGCATTGAATACTTATGTACTTTGTAAAAAACTAGTACTAAAGAATTCTGAGGTATTTGTGGACTTTGAATGTGGACGATTGCTACCTGGTTGGAAACCTCGAAGATTAGGTATATTGATATGTTTTTTTTTAATTTTTCTAATAAAAAGAATTAATATAATTTACTTTTAAACTATGTTTAGGTGGAGGTTTTGGAGGAGAAAAACAATCAGGTCAACTTAGATTTGGCGGTAGAGTAAGAAGTTTTAGACCACCTTTAAATCTGGATGACTTTAAAAGGAATAGATCAAATAATTATAAAGACAAAGAAATTAGAAAATCAATTACAACTCAATCTACTAGAAACATTCATTCAAATTTTGTTAGCGTCTCAACTACACCTGCGCCTTCAATTATATCATTACCATTAACACCACCATCACAACCAGCTATAGTTTTACCATTAACACCGCCTTCGTATTCAAATGCACTGTTACCATTAACACCACCTTCACAATCAATAATAGTCTTACCATTAACACCACCATTAAATTCAACTGTCACATTACCATTAACGCCACCATCTCATTCAACTACATCTTTACCTTTAACGCCACCCCCAATTCCACCTTCTTAAAATTATATTAAATTTCAATTAACTTATTGAAAATTTAAATGACTAGCTATAAGTAATAACAATGTATGTAAATATTAATTTTTTTTTGTACTAATTTATCTGAATATTATAATAATTATTGTGATTGTAAAAACTGTTTTTATTAGGTACAATTATTGTTTTTTATTATTAGTAACTTACCATACTTCATAACTTTGCAAATAAATATCAGTATTCTCAATTATTGTATAGATTTATATATGTATTTAATATGTAACCTAACAATACTCTATTCAAAATAAGAACTGTTGTCCCCCACCGAGTCAACGCACATATCAAATATAATTTTCAAAGTAAGAGAATGATTACAAATAATAATAATCTGTACATTGTTTAAAAATACATAATCTCATGTTAATGCAATAATTATTATTTTATTTGTACGAGTAGGATCATAATCACTAGCAAATGTTTAAAATCTTCATCAGATCCTGCCAAGTGCACTCTATGCCACATTCAACCTCCAATAGATAGGATATCTTTTTTTTTTTTTAATCTCAACTCAGCTTATAAATATAACATTTGCTATTTTTGCTGTACAGTGCAGTTTTTTTTAAATATCTATTTGAAAATTGTTTAATTTATACTAAGTAAATTTGGTACAATAAGCAGAAGAAATAAAATCTGAATCATTAAATAATTTATAAAATTATAAAATTAACATGTATGATGAAGGCCAACAAACTGCACTTTGAAAATGATTTTTGGTCTCAAAAATATTTAAATCTATTTTATTAACATCTGTAATCATAAAATATCCAACTTCCTCTACTTCCACTCCATAATACTAATATTTATTATCAATATTCATTTTTATTATTCTCTATTCTTTTATATTGTAAAATAACTGTTGAGATGTAATAACTTTTAGTTGAAATCTCATTAAATTAATAAATGTATTAATAATTATTACCTACCTAGATATTAATTTAACTTTAAAAATGCTGATAATTATTCCTTAGTTATGACTTATGATACTGTATTTTTAATACACGATTATTGGTAGCAGGTATTTATGACCCCCCCCCCCCCCCCGCCAAAAAATTTCTGGATACGGCCTCGCACCTACTTATAGTGGTTAGTAGACAAATAATACAAAAATTGCAATTGTTACAAAACTATGATTTAATATACCTTATAATTTGTACATTATACTCATAATCATCTTATGTTAATACAACATACAATTACTGTGTTATTATATTATATATTTTTTAACTATCCAAATATAGAACTGACATTTTCAAGCTGAAACAAAATTAGTCTAAATTTAAAATATTTATCTACCTTTGTATTAATTCAAATAAAACTTTCATGATTATTGAATTATTCTTCTAAATTATGCATAATATGAACATTCTAAATTTTTTTAAATTATTTCATTTGATTATTAAATTTAAGTTTAAAAAATACTTTAATGATATATTAGTATCTACCACGGTTATCTACTAGTAGATAAATGTGAATTGTGATTAGTACAATAGTACTTGTATATACTTTTTAAAGATATTTTAGTACGTTAGTGCTTTACTAATTTTTATTAGATATTTTCAGAGCTGTACCTGTTTTTAATCAAAAGTAACATTTTGGTTTTCACCTAATTTAAATTTTTTTTACAAATTTATAATTAATGTAAAGACGTATAAACTATAAAACCATTTTGGTTACCAATGGCAGCACATATCATACGCGCCATGTGAAGTGTAACAACAAAAGCATAATAGGTCTTAAGGTTTAATTAAGAAACTCCCGATTCGAGATAATAATTTATAATATTATTATACTTAAAATTTAAATATTATATATATTTTATGAAAATTAATAGCACAATTAATATTCTTAAGATTCTAAAGTAGCATAAAGTATTGCATTTTGAAGCACCAAGAATAAAACAAATTATGAATCTGTCAAAATACAAATCAGGTCAGCTAACACGGATAAGAGTTCACTTGAACTCACTTGCTATTTAAGGGGTTTAATAAAGACCATTTTAAAGACAAAGAGAATAACTATAATTTTAAATAATAACTAAAAGTTTATTAGAAGTGGTCCCATGTTAGAACCAACAATGGTTGTTGCAATGTTGCGTAATATCGAGATGACGAAATTAATTATAGGTATAGAAAAATAATTTCGAGCGTGTCAAACTCGCAATTTTAACAATTTACAACTGATTTTCCATACTGTCATATTACATATAAAAGAGAACTTTATACATGTGTAACATTTTTATTTTGTTGATATAAATTCTCATTATATTTTGTAATATGCAAATGAAAAATACATGAATCTTTATGAAAGAATGATTTAAATTGTACTTATATTTAAGTTATTGAAAAAGAAAACGCTACGTCATAGTTTAAATTGTATTGTAAAAATTCGGCAAGCTATACTGAGAATACCGTCTCCGTAAGTTTGTCTGCGCAAAACCATTTTTTATCGATCAATGGTGCCATGGAGGTCCTTAGGCTTCCTCTTATATACATGAGTCATATTTTCTGTATAAAACCGCCAACTTGTACAGGTACAAGAGAGTAAGAGACTATACAACATACATTTATACTTACAAAGTTTATTTTAGATTCCGAGCGGAGCACAGTGATGTGTGTTTTTTTGTGTCTTCGTACACGATAGGTAGGTATAGTTGAAATAATGCTTCGATTTCCAACTTCAGTAACTTTTCTGATGGGAAAGTGAATCTATAGATATAGTTGCACCGTTCGAAAGGTCATAATGAAAAATTCCCAGAAGCTTACAAAGCGTCGAGAAAAAAAATCAAGTTTTCAACGAAATTGATTTTGTTTTTTGGTGTAACAGCTCGATAACGAATAACTGAAAGATATTTGAAAGGTTCACCGTATGTCTATATTAGCATTTCCTACGCTTTCCAAATATTTTGACTCTTTTCAAGTTATTTTTTTTTGAACACAAGACATTTTCGATAGGAACTGTAGTTACAACATTTTTGCTCTGTCAAAAAACTTAAAAATTTAATAAAACTGTTATTAGTGTAATTAAAAAAATAGCATAAATTCACAATAATATTTTATGAGCGTCTGAAGTTATAATTTATACAAAATTCGTTTATATCACAATAATTTGCAAATTATTTTGAGTTAAAAATTCATAAAAATTTTTCTTTTTATATATCTAGGATTTGCAAGTTTAATATGAAATTCTTTGTTTTTTTTCCACAATTAAAAAAAAGAAAGTCAAATTCAAGTTTTTACAACTTCGTCCGTTTTAGGTACATTATATTCACACTTAAACTAACGATTTCTCGTTGAATGATTTTCTTCTTTTGTTGAAACTAAAAAACAAATAACTGTAGATAGGTACTTAAAACATTCACTGAATGGACATATTAGCATTTTCTAACTATTTTGGCTATTTTTCCACACATTTTCAATATTTTTTTAGTTTTATTTTAGTTTTGGGTTTCTAAACATAAGTGAGAACACCTTTTAGGTATCACATTTTGTCCGTTAGTATATTCGACGTCCGTCCGTTAATTACCAGTACATAACAAGGTTATCTACTTGACTTAATAATATCTAATAAATACCTACCCGTGGTACATATAGCAACGATTATTTGTATTAAGATATTTAATTAAGCAGCCTAGCTCGTTTTTTTTCTTTAAACATCGATTAAAACATTTTTGCTGTTCGTTCAATAGCTTGAAAATGTAATACAAGTTGTTATAAAATTAGCTTAAAATATTAAAAATACAATATATGGATAAATTATTTTTATAACCATTTAAAGTTCAAATTTCGATAAAATTCATCAAAATCACAAACATTTGCGTATATTTTGTTGAATGTATGAAATTGAAATGTAAAATTTTTTATAGCTAAAGATCTAAAGTAGGTTTCTCTTAAGTGTTTCACATTGTAACTAAAAAATCTAAAAATTATATAAACAGTCATTTTAATATATATTTTAAGTTCAAATTTGGACAAAATTAGATATTCAAACAGAGAACATCGATTTTAATTATTTTTTGTACTGTCAATTTGGGTGACTTGAAATTTTGCGGTGACTTGAAACTGTTTTAAAATGTTTAAATTTGAAATGTTTTTTTGGGCTTAAAATGTTTTACACAGTATTACGTATTTAAGTGGTTGTCGCCTTACGTGACAACAAATTATTTTTTTGCAGATACCTATCTGTGATTATTTTCAGTCCAAAATAAGAAAAATAATGTTTCAAGTCAACCAGATTTATGGTAATTTAAAAATATTATTATAATATAGGCTGACAGACCGTCTTCATTCAAAATCGTTTTTCATATATAGGTACAATTATTTTATATTATTGAATTAAAATTCAACACATTCATTACAAAGATCCATACGACACCTAATGTAATTGTACATCAGAGTGGTATCCACTTTCCCTTTTTTTTTAATATTAAAATCAATCCAGTGAATACAAAACATATCATATTACCTACTCTAAATCATGTAACCGATATTATATTATATTCATATTAATTTAAGTATAGTATAGGTACTTATACGGCTATACCTACTGTAGTGGGTTATAATTACTAATTAGGGCTCCGATTGAAATTACCTTTAAAAAAAATGCTTTTAACATGTAAAACTGTTCAAGTACGTTTATAAATATAAAAAAATCGGCCAATTATAGTTGGTGTGACTTAGATAAATTTTAGCCTTGTCTAATTTAAAACTAGATTACTTGATAGTACATAGGTAGTTCAAAATGAAAATGATTTACTATACGTAATACGTATTTATTTATGTTTCAATGAAGTCAATTATTTAGTCATAATATGAGAAACAGGTCAAAAATGTCTTAAAAAATTAAAAAATGCATTAAAAAACCTCAAAAATTCCTCCCAAAAAATGTTGTGGTTACAACATGTCGTATTTAAAACACATTTGCAACTTGGAAAGCTCGTGTAAGACATTTCAAAAAAAAGATACAAATGCATTGAAATCCGAGCCCTAGTTATAATATTACGTATATAATATTACACATTACGCATGGGCACATGGCATAATTTTATATTATAATTTAATTTAACATATTAAACGGGAAAAAGTAGGTTTTAAATACATAAATATATACTGTATTGTATTAAAATTGAAAACTTATTCCATATCAAAATAAACTCATATAAATAATAGTATTCGAAAAAGAATATTTTCACTTTCTCTTTGTTTTAACCAGTCGCTGGTTTGGTATTTTATGAGTGTCAGAGATTCCTCAGAAATCAATAAGTGCTCAACTGTTTAACACTATATATATGTAACAGATATATCTATATAGCTATAAAAGTTTATATTGCAACAAGTATGTTTTTTTTTTGTATACCTAGGATACTGTACCTTTGGTACATAGTTTGTAATTTTACATAGTTACTCCTGTCTCCTACTCCATAGCTACATTACACTTATAATTAATTATACAATAAATTATTCTTTGTATTAAATATTATACGAAATCGCAAAATAAACACGGTTTAACTTTTAATCAAATATATAGGTATTATAGGTAGGTAACTGATAATGTTAACAGTGAAACCATAGTTTTCCATAGACCTACTAACACGTATATATTTTTTCAGTTTGTCTTCTTTCGTATGTTTCTAAAATGTCACGGACAAAAATCATTATCTCTAAAGATTTTTCTGTCCAATATAGTACCTAGAAAAACTAAGTTTTTTCAGTCATCTTTAATCGCAGGTCTCATATAGGTGCCTATGTTATTATTAGCCTCAAATAACTATAAGTGTGAAGTAATATTATTGATTTTATCGACAATAGTTTTGATTTGGATACCTTATTGATGCTATGGAGTACTTATATGTGAACAATGGATGGCAGAGCATGGTAATTTGGTAACATTTGTTTCTGCTAGAATGGTAATTGCTAGATATTCTTTTGACTATTTCCTGATGCATGTCATTCTCATTATTTACATTAACTCCTATGTATTTAGGTATTAAAAGCTTTCCATTTTTTAAAATATAAAATGATCCACTTGTAAACTAGGTGATGATTGTCTAGGTTAGGTACTTTGAATGTTATGATTATTTTACTTCCGTAATTTAATTTACCTACTGTTAAATGTATTTGTCAAAAAAATAGAACCTATATCTAATAGAATTCGTATAAAAACATAAAAGTATTAAATTTAGCCCCTACTACAGTTGTCTAAATTACCCTCTTTTCTGTTTAATGCGACTGTTTTAAGTATTAACTTTCAATTTTTAAACACGTATAGGAACCTATTATTCAGTAATAGCTCAATACTCATGTAAGGCATACCTTATATCTACCTACATAAATGGCTGCCGAGTGCAGACAAGTAAGTACTTATCACTCCAATAAAACTTATCTAAACATATTGCCATATTAGTATACAGTCAAGTAAATTGATTTTAATTTTCTTCACTGGTAAAGATTAATAACTAATAAATATAAGAAAATATATAATTATAAAAAGAAAACAATTGATATAATAAATTGTACTAATAACAACTGCTACAATAAATAATTTGTGTAATACATATTAATTTATGAAGTATACATTTTGATTGATTATTATATAATGACGATATTATTATAGATAGTAAATCTATACATTTAATTTTGTTTATACACATACAGATATCATATATATGGATAATGGATATAGGCATATATCCGATATATGTATAAATGTATAATATATATAAGCTAAACATAATTTTTTTAATGATCTTAAGCAACTATGGCCATTAGCATTTTGTAGCCCATTATAAGGGGGGCGGAGTGGCCGAGTGGACTAAGGCGTCAGTTGTGACGCACACCGGCGCTGGTTCAAACCTCGGTTCACGGGTGGCATTTTTCTTTGGGCAAGTCACGGTGTCTGGAAAATAAGTGCCGCCATCCCCCACCCGGGCATGGCAGATACCTACGGGTGCCCACATGAAAATCTGCCGAAACTACACACACATGTTTACACTTACTGTTCCCTCCTCACAGTTTAAAAACCACACAATGGCCTAAGTTGCCGCGGGTTAACTAATAAAAAAAAAAGATAATAAAATGAATAATACAAATAAATCAAATCGTCAAATAAAAGAGTATTAAACAAAATTATAATTACAATTATGTAACCAAAACAGTTATAATTATTATATAATATTATAATAAATGTTTTATTTCATAAGTAGACGATACTATATACCAAACTTTGGGAAAACACGATTTCCCCATATCTGCGTTGTGGTAACGTTGCACCGTCAATGATCAATTATTATCAAAACCAAGATTTAATTTAGTTTTTAACAAATTATTATAATGTTATTTGTTTATAGTTTTCTAAATAATATGTAGGTATGTATATAATTTTTTATGAAAATGTTTAATTTTAATTTTAGGCAACTATATCTAAATTTAAAATCTTTAGGTACATAATATAACATATTACTGAAACTAAAATAAACTTAAGTAATATAATATTATGGAATGCTTTATACGCCTAATAATGGTTGTGTACAAATATTATTTAAGACCTCTATATTATACAGCCATTCATGATTTATGACCTGTAGGAGAGTGGTATAAAAGTCATAGGATATTGTATTCGTAATATGATACAATGATAAGATAAAATCACATAATATATTAACCAAAGTCCAAAACTAGTGGGTCTCTCAAATTAAGATATTTAGTATGTTGTCTCTTGTATATCTCAAAGTTCAAACCAACTGTTTTCAAATCCAACAATGATAAGCAAATATTTGTGGTTTTGATAAATCTCGTAAAAATATACAAATATACTTTAAATGCAATTAAAAAACATTTTGCCCATGTACTTTTGATATTTTATTTGGAATATGGACAAATTATAAATCTTGTATTCAATTACCAAGCTATTTTACCTCTAAACTCTAAACAATAATAATTTATACTATACTTACCTAATACCTAACACACGAATGAAAAAAATAGAAATTTTAAATTTTAACAAGTTGACGGACAGTAACTATAATAGCAGTCATACTAATTTAAGTTGTAATATGACCATGACTGGTATAGCAGTTATATAGTAAAAGTCGTAAAATGGCATGACTGCTAGAGCAGTTGCGTTTCTTGTGGCTTCACCAAATTGGAAATTATCTAGTGTCCTATCGTGACTTACTAACAATTTAGGCAAAAAAATAAAAAAAATATTCTAAGAAATATATAAAAATTTATGGACTATGCCCAATCAGAGAGACAACCAAATTACAGTAATTTGCATAACTGCATTAGCAGTCATGTCCTTCAACGTGTTTTAACAAGCTATACATAGCACAAAGGGAGCAAAAATATTAAAAAATGAAATCATGCCTAGCAGATTCAAATATAAATATTTAGTGGAAATTGCAAGTCTCTACAGTTATTCATTTTTAGTTAGGTACTGCAAAAAAACAATCATTAGATTTTGTCAAAAACTGGTTTTGTGTAATTATTCTATTAAGTTGAAAATCACCTGAAATGTGTTTCCTATAAAGTACCGACTAGATCCAATTTACTACCAGAAACCACCTTCTAAGTTGATAATAAAATCATAATTACTGCTCCAAAGTCCAAGAAATCAAAGCTGATGACAGACATAATAAAACACATATCATTATGAAACTAATTCATTCATTAATCCGCTCGGAATTTAAAATAACAGAGTATAATGTATTTAGCTTATCGTAAAATTGTACATATTATGCGTTAGCGCAGTAAGACAGAGGTAACACATGGACGTTCTCTTAACTGGACGACTTTTGAAAAGGTACTTTGATAATATTGTATGTGCTATATGCACAACATAATATATTATAACAATATCATCTGGGTGATCATCTCGTAAACACGTCCACATATAGTAGCACCTATACCAATTTCATTCTTACCTATACGACCACATTATAATATTTACCTAAATAATTATCTTGGCATGATACTTTCTAATTCTTACATTTTATTATTTAGTTGATAATATTATATTATACAGCCATATATGTAGTTACTATAAAGTATACCTATACTATAATAGCACTGATTAAAAATAGTATCTGAATACTGAATGATAAATGATAGTAGGAACACTAGGAACAAACTCGAATGTAGCCATCCCTAACAGCACAAAGTCATCCATCAGACCCTCACTATACGTCCTTATAGGGTATTGGGCACTTTATAAAAGTCGTCCGTAGATATCAAATGGATACCCTAATGGCCCAATGTTCACATCCATAGATTAGTCTTACTGCGGGATGTTCCTTTGGAAATAATTTTTTAATTATTTATGTCCACCCGAATGCTAACATCTTATCCATTAATTATACTATATTGATTATCAACAGACTCTTAGATTTAGGGTTGTGGGGGCCTCAGGACCTTATAATATTGAGAAACTTACTACAAAAGGGACTTATTTTGTGGGGGCCTCTTATTATAATTGAATCTTGTGAGGACCTTCTTAAATCCAGCCCTGAACAGAGTTCCTTTAGGAAACCAACGGACCAACTATTGAATACATAATTACTTATATATTACCTATTCACTACGACACTACCTATAATTATTATTCATTAGTAATTAACTCCAAATTATAAACAAATGTTATTAATAATTAATATTTTTAGGACTTATTATATTATTTACAATTAAAAATTGTAAGTAATACGTTTTTTTAACAATAATATATTTAATAAAAAACATTGGTGATACAAATGAAAATTTGTAATTTACTACGTCATATTAAATACATATTAAATGAACAATAAATGGAGAAATAATAAAAAAAAATAGTACATGCCTATTATTATTGTATATAGAAGTAATTCCAAATACAAAATAATATACTTATATACTGTAATATATGATGTTACAATACTTACACATTTGTTTTAAGTTAAAACACTTAAATATTTACATACATAGGTATTATGTTATATTTAAAATTTTAAACACAATCGAGCATTATTAATTATCATCAATAGACTTTCAAATTAGCAACAAACATTATGAATATTTAATAGTTTTAGTAGACTAATTGCATTTTTGATAAATATATTTTTTAACAATTATAATATATTCAATCTTAAACATTGGTGATACACATCAAAATGTTATTATTATAGAATTATTATCGGTATTTTTAATTTACGTACCCAATTGGCGTTGGCTGTCGTTTAATATAAATATATAATACAGGCTAGTATAAGTCATTCAGAGTGGTTATATACGGAATCGTGGTATAGGACTCTTAATGGATTCAAAATGGATACTTATCATTTACGGCCCGGGAACTCTGTGCTATTATAGGAATATAGGATGATTGGAAAACACCATGAGGCGCACGAGTGGAAACCACGGTTGTAGATATATATATATAATACATATAGTGGTATATATAGTGGTTTCCACTCGTACGCCTCATGGTGTTTTCGAATCACCCTATATTCCCCGATTGTATAATATCTACAACCGTGGTGTAAACCGATGACGATTATAGTAATATTATTATGTTTGGCATCATGGAATTCTATACTGGCCGTTTTTAAGGAGTTCAGTATAGGCAATTTTCTAAATGTTTGCTGTCGTGTAAAATACATGTGCGTAGAAAGTGATCATTAATTATGTGAGTGACAGTAGTTTAAAAGAAATAGCGGAGTGCTCCCGCGTGCTTTTACTTTTCTAAAACTTTCGATCTATTGCCAGTTGTATTAACTTACCTATTTATCCAATAAAATATCTGAAAAAATATTTAAAATCATCACGAAGTTGAGTTGAAAATGAGTACCTAGGTACATTTTTCAATTATTTTTTTTAGTTTAATATTATTAAAATTTTAAAATACTTAAAATTCAAACTTCAAATATAAAAATTTAAGGGTTTAAGAGTTCAATTTTAAAAAGTTGAAGAGCCGTTTGAAAACTTCTTTGTAAATTCGAATATGATTTCAAAAGTTCAATCCGATTACTAGAACAGTCGGTACAATTTATTGGCATAAGACAGGTGTATAATTTTGGAAGAAACCCAGCCGTGATCAAATCCCCATAATATAACTTTAGCGTCTTTTTGGAAAAAAACTTCCAATTTTACCCTCGCCTCGATATTACGTAAACTCGCGCAATGTGTAGTCATTGGTTGTCGATCAACACGACGACTATCGATAGTTGCGTAAGCGGTGCAGTACAACGGGCTTCAGAGTGCAACCATATTATACATAATATCCACACTGCCAGACTGCGTCCCGTAAACATTATTAATTTAAATAAAATAATAATAATATCGTCTTGTCCGGCAAATAACGACCGTAAAACAGTATTTTATGCGGTTGTCGAAAGACACTGGTGCACTACGACCGCGACCGCCGACGAAAAATCTACCACATTATCACCACCTATACCTACCTACTAAAATAATTTATAATAATAAGCCGTGCCAGCAGTGAGCAGCTGCGATGGTACTCGGCACTTGGCTGCCCGGAGACGCGAGGCGGTATAAGAGCGGTTAAACAGCATTCCCTCCATGGCGGCGACGGCGGCCGTGTAAATGCGATAAACGCGTCGTCCGCCCGCCCGCCCTCCTGCCCGCCCGCCTGCCCGCCCGCCAACGCAACACAGCACTCAGGCTCGTACGTATGTCCCACCAGTTCGCCAACAGCGAGTGTCCGCGCGCCGTCGTCGTCGTTGTCTTGTTCACACCGTCCACCCGGTACCCGGTCTTTTGGCGCGCAGTCGTGTTGTGTTCTCCATGTGCGTTACGTAACGGCGGCGACGTTATCACACCGTTATACAATAATATTGTTAGTACGGTTGACATGTTTTGATCCTCGTGAGTATTAAACATTATAACATATTATTTAAATATCGTATTTTTTTTTTTATATACTATTATCGTAGCTTCATCATCGTGGCAATGTGGGTGGTGCATACACGACAAAGATAGGCAGGGGTGAAAGTACGCCCCATCTTCGACTAAATGTCACTTTTTGTCACTTATTAGAAAATGATCACTTATTATGTAAATTTGAATAGTATTAACATTTGCTTAACTCATAGTACACTATATAATATGTTATTATGTTAATTGTTTTGGTAAAATTAAGTATAGCCAACAGTCTCGCTATATAATAGTAATGCCAATATACTCCTAATAAAATAATATTTTAAAAGAACACTTTTTATCACAGTTAGTCACTAGGTCTAGGTCATTGTTTTTTAGTATTGGACACTTCCAGCTCTGAGATATGGATAGGCTATACCAACTACGCTAATTTGGGGCCACGATCTTTTTTTCAGAAGAAAGAAAAAATATTATAATATATTGTCATCTACGCTTTAGAGAGGTTTCTCTTTCCAGACCTAAGTACCTAACCTCACCAACCAGAAATGTTCTGATAATTTTGAATCTATATTTTTATTAATTATGGGTAGGTCACAGAATCCACATTTGTTGTGGATAACAATCGAAAAGGAAGATAGAGAAGACAATTCGTGATATCATAATTTGAAAATATTATTCGAGAATGGTCGTTGGTGCTAGAAAAAAGCCATAAAAAATTAACAAATATGTCGCAATGCGCCTCGTCGAAAATATTAAAATTTCCAATCTCCGCATAGTATTGTATTATTATTATTTATTACAGTTGATAATAATATAATATACAGTATAAAATAGTTTAATAATTATATAACACGTTATATTATACGTAGGTCGTAGATCCTATGCACATTTTGGAAACCGTCTGCAGCCGGCACGTTTTTATAACCCGAATAACATTACAATATTGTTATTATGATGACACCGCGTACCAACTTAAATATGCGCCGCTTGTAAAAAAAACCGACGGTATTGTAATGAATTGTCAAAATAATAATGTCGAAAAAAAATGTAATTAAAAATAATATAAGCATATTAATAATAATATTAATTAACGCTAGGTATTACACTTATGATAATTGGGTACATAATATTATAGAATATAAGTAATACGTGAAGAATGTAGATAAGTACATTTTCTATTGTATTTGTCTATCTTATATTATATTATTATATAGTGCACTTGTATACTCTTTTACCTCAGAACGTGTGCACTGATCATTCCTATTCGATATTAACAATGTGAATAAAGGACTAGGTTAATTTGTTTTTGTATGTAATAATAGGTGTTATAAGATAATATCATAATAATATAAAAACTGTAGCCAAAATAATATAATAAAATTGAGCTCGGCGTACACCCATGTATATATAATACAGTATTATAGATAATATTATATTTTATATATTGCTTACTGGTCGTACACTAAGAAAATGTTGTGTAAGTTGTTCAAACTCGAGTTCTAAATAATAAATAAGTATCTCCCTTTTTTTATTTTCAATCTTACTTTTGAATTTTTGAAACGTTTGTGTTCAAACGACTTGGTTCTAAAATCCCCAACTACCTGCAGCAACAACCTCTCTCGAATGGTTTTAGAAAAAAAGAGGGTGGTACTGCGTCGCTGCAACACAATATATGTCACAGTGGAGTGGTCGTAGATCTGTACAAGGGATCAGTTCTTTCTTTTTGTGTAGTCTCGAGAATTCTGCTGCACACCGGCTATAACGAACTACCAATATAATATATATATATATATTTATTTCGATTTTAAAATAAAATATATTTTAATACCAGCTACGCAGTTATTTTATTTAAAACGGCAGGTGATTCAGATATTATTTTGGGTATATTTTACTGTGGTTATTGTCATATTTCTATTGGTGTAGAGCTTATAATATAAGCTATAACGAATAATGTTGTTTGACTTATTAATTTTATATACTAACCTACATTAGGTTGATGCATTGTCAAACGTATACGACACACCAACATTGCGTTCAGCAGAACAAATCAAACAACTTCAATATTAGAGTGAATTGACGTAATATCAAAATTAAACGTAAGAATGTTTTCGTAAAATATTACTATTTCGAAATGCTCATAATTTTATTAAAATTAAAATATCGTAAAAAACCAAGATATAAACACAGGTAGCTACTGTTTTTAAGTTTGATAACAAGTCGATTCATTGTAGTATTAACCGTAGGCGTTGTCTCCGTCTTACAGACGCATAACATACCAAATAGTACATTCTGAATAATTAATTTAACTATGTAGTTATGTTTAATTTTTATATTGAATTAATCTATAACCAAATTAACCAAATTTTAAAGTAAGAATATTATCTATTCAATGACGAAAGGTTTTTTTTATATTTTAGTTTTAATACGAGTGTTTTAAAATAGTTAATTGTTTGTACCTAGATTTTAAAATGATCATAACTCATAAGTTCATAACACGCTTTAAAATTATAATATAAAACAAAATCTATGTCATTAATAATATTCTTACTTCTAAATTTGGCAATGGGTCAATTCACTCAGAGACACCCCATGCGGGTATGGCTTCCTCTTAAGGGGATTCCATACCGTGATTTTCTGTTTTTGTCTAACACACTCGCGACATAGGATTTTTGACGGATTCTTTGCCAAACATATCAATTGATCTAATGAAGTGATGAGAATTTTGAAAACAGATTTGAATTCGTCGTCAAGTCTACTTAAAATTGACTTTCCCACAATTTTGATTTTTTTGATTTTAGCTTCTCCAAAAATTGAAATATAAAAATGTTTAAATATTCTTTTTTAATATGACGTTTTCTGTAATTTGGGGGATAATATCAAAAATGTGGCAAAGTCGATTTCAAGTAGACTTGACGACGAATTCAAATCTGTTTTCAGAATTCTTATCACTTCAATAGATCAATTGGAATGTTTGGCAAAAAACACGTCTAAAATACTATGTCGCGCGTGTGTTAGACAAAAACAGAAAATCACGGTATCGAATCCCCTTAAGCTAGCAGCACAAGATTGGTTTAGCTGAACACAATTTTTCTGTTTGTAATTTTTTGTTGCATGCGAATCCTCATGCGTATGTTTACAGTGTTTGATTTCCATCAATATATCTATGTAAATTTTTTAATTAGTATATTAATATAAATTACGATCTTTGAATGTAACAAGATTCTGTAATGGTAGCTGGTAGGCCACAAATCAAACAAAATAAAATATTCAATATCTAAAATTTGTGAAATAATATAATTAAATCGTTAATTATGAGTAGGTAGGTATTCAAATTATAGTCTATTAGTCTGATTATTTTTATATTGACTATCACTATTACTTACGTGCTTTAATATAGTTTTATATAAATAATAAAATATGAAATCATGGAAATACCTTTATTATTATGATTAATCATCCATCTCAAATATAATGAATTCTATTTCATTGGTTATTATGTAATAAAAGGATCATTGAAAATAGATACTTTTTATGGAAGACATTTTAAATTATTAATAAGTAATACAATACGCATTTTACATTGGTACGTGTTATGTATTTCTATTTTGTCTGACTAGTATAGTGTACTGATCGATATATCAACGAGTATTACGATTTCCAGTTATTCCTTGTCACAATATCTATAAGTTTAAAGATGAATTGATAAAAGAACTTATGTTTCATATTTTAGTGAAATAAATAAACTGTATTAAATTTGTAAAAATTTGTTTCAAATAATAAATTGTTGTATGTACGTAATTCTTTCGTATCTACCTAGTGTGAAAAAAAGTGAACTCGTACTGCTGCATAGTAGGTTTCGTGTTTACTTCGTGACTGAGTAGATGGAAGTGTTCGAATTGAAATTCAATGATAAATCTCTGTATAAATTGTAGGTACCCATATGAAAAACTACATTACTACATTATAAATACGATTATTACTAAAATAATTTATTTTCTATTAGTAATAAGGTTGGTAGCATTTTAAATTTTTAAGTTATAACAAAATCAACGCATATAATATAATATTGTGATTAACTTAAAGGTACTAGGTAGGTATAACTTATGAGTTGTAAGTAAATACCGACGCAGACATTTATATCTTTTCGTTTAATATCGTAAATTATCGTTTAATTATCGTTTAATATCTTAATATTAATCTAAATAACATAACAATTCCACTGTGCTGAGAAAATAATAGTATACTAGATACCTACGTAATGGTAAAAAGTTTTAAGTTTATGAATAATATATTTTTTGTATAATACAATAATAAAACAACTTTTTTTTTATTTAAAAGAATATTTTCAATCTTTACTACCTAATAGTAGCATAATAAGTAAATTATATGAGTATGACGAAATAAAAACATAAACGTACATGCCATCTAAAGTATATTATATCATAGTTTTTTTTAAAATTAATATTATTTTGAGTGATAACTGATAAGTAATAAAACAATAACCAAACATCTAAAATCATTATTTTTCGTTTAAATATCAATCCAATTCAACTTAAAATATATACATAAAATAAATAATAATCGTGCGCATGTATGTACCTAGGTATTCTTTAATTGTTTTGAGTATAAAATATAGGTTTAATTTAAGAGGAACTTTGTAATACATTTTCAAGGTTTTTGACAAGAAAATTGTTTGTATCAAGGTTCATAGAAAATCAAAATCGAAAATTTAAAATATTAATAAATAGTTCAAAATTAGGTAGCTAAAATATTTTGAAAATGTGATTAATGATTATGTATAAAAATTTATTGCTAATACACAATATTGGTCAATATTTTAGTTTCCTCTAACCTCTAAGTTGAATATTAACACTGAAATACGAGTATAATATGGTTGGAATTTGGCATTAGGTACTTAAGTATTTAATCATCAACTAATAACTAAAAATGTATATTTATTTTTAATTTTTTAAATTTAACTAAGAAAAATACAATCTATACAACAAGCATGTCATACTTACTATTATTTTAAATATAAATACTGAGGTACGTCATAAATACATATACATATATATACAATATATACATATATATATATATATATATATTATAATATTATATATTTCAATATTTGTATGTGTAGGTTACTACAATTCTAATGTTCAAACATTAATTTAGAATTTAGATTATAATATAATATATGATATAAATATAATCAATTTACTTACTTAACATTTTATTAATTTAGAAACCTAAGCGCTTTAATATCAATTCAATATTGGTATTGTAATATAATTAGATGGGCTTGTTTAAAATATAATATAGGACATAATATAGTGATTAATATGTGAATAGTGAATACATATTCTATGATAACTGATAAGGGTTTATCATTGTTCTATACTCTTTAGAGCTGTACAATATTACGAATAATGGCTTTGTATTTTCTATTGTTTAACTAAATCATCATAATCAAAACAGTTATAATTCATTTTATTCGTTTTGTAGTATTTTAACTATATAAATATTTATGTCCCCAGATTAAAAGTGCAAAAGCGTCTACTGAAGAGTGATGTTTTACTGTATATGTAACTGTATGTTTGTACCTTGTACAGTAGTCGTGTTTACTAAAACTAACACAAAAAATATTGTCGCTTAAAATATAGATATTTCAAATTTTCAGTTTTGAACAACTATAATTAAACATTCATTAAAATTAGCTATTTTAGTCACTAATGATAATTCAAATTTAATATAATCAATATATCATAAATTGTAAGGTTTTTAAATTTTATTATTATAGAATAATAACCAAAGTTAATTATATTTAGGTTGCTTTGATAACAATTGGTTTATAAACATTTCTTTTAATCCTGAACGAGAACGAAATTGTATTGATGTTTGTAGAATAATTAAAAAATAACTGTGTAGGTATTAATATTACTATATCATTATTACATCGACCTAAGTCATAAAATAATGATAAATAGTTGTTGGTTAGGTCATAAATGGCATGTATAGTTTGTAGTTACTAGTTATCCGTGTTTATAGATTGTACAATAAACTAAATAGTCATAATATATAAATGCATTACATTATAGGTACCTATAATTATGTACGTTATGGGAAAAGTGTATAGTGCTGTATCATTATGATATGATTGAATTTTCCTCTTTTATCTAATTCTTCTTATTATTATTATAATTTATAACACATACATTTACATATGGAATTGTCAAAGCCACATTAATACATATGCCTGTGTGTACCATGGAGCTGATGGTATTTCAAATGTCGACATCGGTATCCGTGGTACCTAATTATTTGTTTATTACTGGTGTAATAAAGTATCTTCGATAATTACCCGGGTATGGCATTTTCAGTGAATCCACAACCAGTGCTGCTCAAAAAAAACTCTTTATCCAATTACCTGTATTTAAGTTATTTAATAGTACCTATACCGAAATTACCGCCAGTCCCGTGTGCGTATTCACGGGGGTGATATTATGGTGGAAAGTTCCATGACCAAGATAGTATGGGCGTATGTATTATAATGAATTTTGGTTACCCTGGGACGTTATGTTAAAATATCAGCTTAATAAACAGTTCTGGAATGTGAGTGATTTGTAAATAATTTGTGTATACGTATAATTAGTAATAAAAATTAGTAATTACAAAAGTACGCAGCATGTTCAAGATACTAATAACTTAAAAAGACACGAAGTTCCTAATTCCAATTATTTTTTTATTTCTAGATATAAATATGAATAAAATTATTCACTATTTAAACATTTATAATATTATACTTTTTTGAATGTTTGTTTTGCAGACAAGTGTTGATAATTTTAAATCGAGGGTATAATACTACTGTCTATTATGTTGTACATAGCTAATGCTTACTACATAATATACTTAATGATAATGTCACGTGTATTTGTTAAAAAATGATATATAACGAAGATATGTTATATTTGTACTGTTGTTGTTTAAACACCAAGAAAAATGAAAAGATAACGATTTATATCTATAAAAATTGAGTTTAAAAATGTTGTAGACTTATTGTATGTATAATGTTCAAATTACGTTTTACTAATTAATAAAAAAAACTAGTAATTTATATAATATCTGAAACTGGCTTTCTCATAATGTGTATATTTGTTTTTTTTATTGAAATTAAACCCGGGTTGGCTTTTAAAAATTAAAATAATATTGTAATATACCATAATATAGTATATACCTAGACCTATAGAAGTATTAGGTTTAGTACAATAACAATTATAAATAGAAAACTTAAAATAAACAATAGTATGAATTTGCATATGAGAAAAAATAATCGTGTACTTACTCTGTAAGAAAATCAATAATGGTATAAGATTATATTATGTATCTATTAAGATCACGTATTAGTCTAATCAATGATGTAGGTATTGCGTTACCAATTATATTTCTGATATAAGAATAATTATGCTGTTAATTTTTGTTATACGCAACAGTTTATTTTATTTATTGTAAGCATTTATTAAATTTGTCTTGATTCTTGGTTTTCTAAAATGTATTCACTCCTACTTAAGATTTTCCCATACGCAATATGACCTTGGATATTTGTAGAAGGTTGAGTAGTTAAATTGGCATAATATGATGTTCACATAGTTTTTTTTTATTGTCTATATTTTAATTAAGTAAATATAAACACTTTTCATAAGTTTCCTGTAATAAACATAATATTTTAACCTTGTTTTATAACAACCTGTTTTCAACATTTTTTATTCCAACAATGTCGTGTGTTTTGTACCTACTATTAATTAACCTACGTACAATTTTAATTATTGGTTTTGTAAGGTACCTATATGGATATATACACATGATCCATCAAATTTGGTCTTAAAAAATTAAAATATCCGTAATCCAGTATTCCGTATTTCAGTAATTTTTTATCTATTATATTTACCAATTACCATAACCCATAAGGCATAAGCAATTAAAAAATTTATTGACTACATAGGTGTAGTAGTAGTTTAGTAGTTTGCTGATCAATTTCTACATTTATATGTTTATATAAATTATAAATCATTGTATTTGAAAAATTATTCCGAGTGGATACTAGATAAAACAGACTTACTAAGATTTTTCTAAAAATGTTTAATGGTTATCTGTAGTTTTTTCTTATACACTGAGTGCATATACAATTCAATAAACTACACAGCTACTTAGAACTATTGAAACACATTCCTGCTCGAAAAATTGTCAATAAAAAAGTATTTTTAAAAACTTAAAACTAACAAATTTCAATGTAATTATATATATTTATTAAATAAAGTACCCTTATACTATGTAGTTTATTCACTAATTTACTAGGTATTTCAAACTGTAAACATTTCTCGATTTTGTGTAAATTAATAAAATTACAACTAAAAATTCTTGGATACAAACGCAGAATACAAATTGATTGATTGATCAATTGTGTACCTACTGTGTACTTACCATACAGTACCTACAATACTTAATAATACAGGTAGGTACTAAAATATTATACATTTCATCAAGTATATAAGTATATTTTAATATTTCTAATTTTTTTTTGTATGGTTCGAATAAGATAAAAGTTATATAAAGCTGATATTTTATTTGATATAGGTAGGTGCAAGATGATTTTAGGAATTTATTTTCGTTGTAATGAATGTTGAGAAAATGATATCTTAAAGTAGCAAACAGACTTATTGCTTATTGGAAAATACATTAATATTTAATCTTAATGGTTCCAATATGCATTACTTACTAATAACCGCGTGTTCGGAAACATATTCAATCAAATTAAATGCATTAAAATTTGATGTTAACACATAAGAATAAATAATATTTGATAAAACTTAAAAATAATTTTAACGTATTTAATGTAGGTATTATATATATATATATTTAACAGTTATACATTTCTTATATTGAAGATATTTTCAGTATTCAATACGAAATGTACCCATATAGGTAATATAATCAAAAATATAAAATGTTTCATAATATTTGACTCAGTGCATTGCTTAATAATTAATGGGTTTAGAAAAATATATAAATCACGATGGTTGTTCGTTTAAATACTTTCTGTCTTCTGTGTTTATTTTATATTTTGTAATTATGTAAATTTCAAATAATTAACAACACCAAAGAATATAGTATGTTTCCTAACCACGATATTAAATAACGCTACACAATCCATTTCCATGAAGTTATTTTTCTGTCGTATACATGTTTATTGTTTATAAGTTATATTAATATTATTGTTGGCAAAGTACTGGTATTAGGCAATCTAATGAATTCCTTGTTGTTTTAATTATATATACCTAATGTCGAATCATATGGTAAGGTAAATTGTTGTTGAAATTTAAAATACTGAAAAACAAAAAAAATATCATTTTAATATTTTTAAAAAATTAGATAATTAATAGATATTATCAAACATATATAGTTCAAAATATACATTGGAAATTCAGGTGCGGATCCAGAATATTTAATAGGTGGTTTCCCCAGCATTTAATAATTTGTGAATATTATAAATTAAATTCCCACTGTAAAATCTGTGTTTTAGTAGGTACATATTAAATTCAAAGTTAAAGCAATAATTTAAAACGATTACTACATAGAGAAAGGCAATTAAAAAATTCAATCTTTATTTATGTAATTATGTAACTAAATTAACAATAATATACATAATACTAATAAAAAGTATTAAGTTCGTAATGTGAGTTTAAATTTGTAGATAGCAATTCCTAATAAAATGAAAACAAGGTACCATGCGAGCTGTTAAAAAGTTCCATCCGTTGTAGCAAATTGCTGTTTAGATAAGCTACTATCGATTATATTATTTGTGAACACTGAACGTCGATCACGGTTGGGTTGAAAATCGGCGCGATAAAAAGATAACCAAACCATAATAAATAATAATTATCTATTATTGTCTATTATGTTTAAATATAATAATCCAATAAAGTAAAAACCTAGTCATACAATACAGTCAATATTATTATTATGCACATATCGTAGTTTGACATACAAACGCAGTACCTACCTGTCCTTTTTGTTACTGGATTTACGTCAAATAATAATTATTATAATAATTATTGACGTACCTACGACATAGCTTGACAATTCTATAGCCTCTCTAAAGTATTACAAATATTTATGGAGATTTTAATAAACATTTTATATTACTTTTTACAATGAATGAAATGTATTTTCCTTAATACTTTGGAACATTGTCAATGCACGATATAATTTTTATTTTATACTTAAAGTATCCAGTTCAAAATTTAAATTGGAAATAGACTAACGGAAGTGGTTTGGTCAATACTTAATACATGTATAGTATATTATATACTGTACACACACACAATCTAAACTAGAATTTAGTCAAGGTACCTATATTCCCCCCATATAACCCGCGATTTATAATCTGGGTCCCTATTAGAACGTTTATTATTTAATTCGTTTGGTTTATTTAAAACAAGACCGTGCTTAAAAAAAACTTTAATTTCTTGAAAGCTTTAGTTATTTTTAAAATTAATGGCAATAAAGTTTATATAGACTAAAGGCTTACAATTAACTTAAATAATCATGGATTTTCAGTAATTAGACAAAATTAGGTTGATTAGAACGAGATAATATATAGGTACAATGCTCGAATTTAGATCTAATCAACCTAATTTACCCATCTCAGTGGTGTATTTAAGGGCCCCCCTGTGGCGGTGATGGGGTGATCATGGTCAGGGTGATGGGGGGCTAATACCCAGGGGTGCCAAATTCTGAGTCCTCAAAGGGGTGCCATCGTTAGAGGTTATAACAAAAAAAATTAGTTATTTTAGATTCTGAGTGAAACGATGAATGTATTGATTTTACAATGATGTGTGTTTTTTTTTTTATTTTTTTTTTTATTTTTTTTTTTATTTTTTTATTTTTGTGTCTGTGTACACGATAAGTAGTCGAAATAATGCTTCGATTTTCGACTTCAGTATCTTGTTCGATGGGAAAGTGAATATCGTTGGTGCATTGGGGAGGTCAAAATTTTAATTTCCCAGTAGTTTTCAAAAGCGATGTGAAAAACAAAAGAAAAATTAAGGAAAAACGGGAATTTTTACGCAAAATCGATTTTTAACAAAATCGATTTTGGTTATTGGTGTAACTCTAAAACAAATGACCGTAGATGCATGAAATTTTCACTGGTTGTTTATATTTGCATTTTCTATACACAATAAAATTTACAAAATATTTTGACTCTTTTTGAGCTGTTTACGGCCATTGTCAGTTTTCAATTTTTTTAGTTTTTTTTTCTATAAATATCAATAAAATTTTATCTGTTGAGTAAAAAAGCTTGAAAATTTAATAGAAGGCTCCTAGGTTATTGTTTAAAAGGCAGATGAAAAAAATTAAAAATCCTTAGTCACAGTTTTTAATTATAAGCATTTAAAGTTCAAATTTTGACAAAATACGGAAAAATCACGAAAAATAGCAAATTATTTTGAGTTGAGAATTCATAAAAATTTTTCTTTTTAAATCTAAGATTTAAAAATGTAATATAAGATTACTCATAAGTTTGTCTACCTTTATCAAAAAAAAAATGTCTAGAAGAAACTTAAATTAAATTTTTATGAGCGTCTGAAATTTATATTTTTACAACATTTGATATTTACTCGATTTCTCATGTAACAATTTTCTTATTTTATTGTAATTAAAAAACAAATGACTGTAGATACTTGAAAATTTCACTGAATGTTCATATTAGCATTTTCTATACACCATAAAATGTTGAAAATATTTTGACTCTTTTTGAGCTGTTTACGGACATTGTCAGTTTTCAATTTTTTTAGTTTTTTTTTCTATAAATAACAATAAATTTTTATTTGTTGGGTAAAAAAGCGTGAAAATTTAATATAAGGCTCCTGATATATCGTTCTAATAGCAGTTGAAAAATATTAAAAATACATAGGCACAATTTTTTTTTATAAGCATTTAAAGTTCAAATTTTGACAACATTTATCAAATTTATAATTTATTAATTATTTTGTGGTTAAAAATGTATAAAATGTTTAACTTTTATGGCTAAGGATTTAAAATTTAAAACAAGGCTCCACGTAAATAGGTTATATATAAATTACTTTATTCACAATAATATCATCAAATATACTTGGTAATATCATAGGCTGACTGACCGTTTTCGCTCAGAATCGTTTTTCTTATACAATGATATTATATCATTGAATTCAAATTTAACACCATCCATTACAGTGACCCACTTGTAACCTACTGTACAGCAGAGCGACATCCACTTATCCACCTTTTTTTATTTTATTATATTTTATTGGATTTGTTGAGAAATTATATTAGTGATAACTGATAACCTGTATCTTTCTTATAATATATTTTACATTTATATACATATTTCTATATATAATCTATTTTATTATATTGTTATAAAAAAGCTAAAATCTAAAATTAGAATTTGTTTTATTTGATTATGAAGGTTGACTCTTTTATTAGAAATAAATGGAGTGTTAATGGTAAAATAAAAATATTCTTTAAATTAGTGGAAGCATAAATGCAACAAGGGAAAAATATACATTTTGGGTTATCACTTTTACAAGGATTGAAACTGATTGAAAAAATTTCGGTTTTGGTTTCAATTGTTTTGAAACAATTTTTCAATACCAGAATTAGGAAATATTTGTTTTAGATTTTGTATACCGGTTTCCAATTTTTTTCGGTTTCGGTTTTGGATTTAATAACGATTTTCATTTTTTTCCGATTTTGTTTTTGATTTTGTTTTTGGTTTCAGTTTTTGAACGGTTTATACCGGTTTCAAGGCCTGGACTATTTACGTTCATTCTTAGTTTATATTGCCGGATCGAGCGTTCACCTGTTGTGTAAAGTAAACTTTCCAAAATGTCAAGACACAGATTTAAAAAAAAAACCGTTTTTTAAATTATACTTTCGGTTTCGGTTTTTAATTATAATACGGGTATCCAATTTTTTTCGGTTTGGGTTTTGATTTTGTTTTCGATTTTGGTTTTATACCTAATGGTTTATACCGGTTTCAAGCACTGCACTTTTAATGGAGAGAAAAAGTAAATTCTAAATTAGAGGGGGCTTAAAAGTTTTTTGCGACAATCAGTAAAAGGAAACTGAGAAAAAAAAGAACGCCAAAATGTGTGTACCTTATTGGCCGTCAAAATCGTAAATACGCCTCTGACCTATCTTATGAAATTTGTATTAATATCCATCTATCGAACTATCTTTATCATTCACTAATCATTTGTCTCTAGATATAATATAATATAATATATTATGTCAGTTGGGTCAGAGTGTCAGACAGTTTATCTGTTGTACGTATAATTATGAGTTAACTGTAATTAGCCATCAGTAATACCAATTTTTGCTCAAATCGTGTTCATCTGGTGTAAATAATGGTCTTCAAGTTGATCATAATATACCTCCAATAAATTTTGTATAATTGATTAATGAACTGGAGTAATTTTAAATTTTCTTAAGAGTTATGATTCTGCCTTTATTTTTAGCTTTTGCAATTGCAGATGACTTGAAATTGTTCGTCGGCATATAGAATCTCCACAGAATTGACAAATTGTACCATTTAATTAAATCAATTTTCAAAAATGTATAGATACTAAACAGCAAACGTGATTTATATCCGAATCGTAAAAACACTTAAAGTTGCACTTGACTATTTGCTAATTAGGTACAATAGAAGTATAGAACTACACCGATTTATGGCAATATATGAATCATGAAGTGAGATGAATCTAATGAATAATTTATTATATTTACTCTGTAGTATCATCGTTTTGTGTTAATTCTATTGATGGCTGAAATGTTAAGTTGTTTAAAATGTTAACACATAAGTATATGTATCTATACCTAATATTAAAAATGGCGTTACCTATCATTACCTACATAATGTAGTAGGTTATATCTAAAAAAAAAGTATAATACAAAAAATCGAATATTCGACGTATTTGAAATATTACAGTACATAAAAGAAAACCTGTTCAAACATAATACATATTACATTGGTATTATAAAATCATGTTAAATAAAATGGCATTACAGTTTTTTAATTTGTTTTCAGTATAAATACAATCATAACAGCACGTTTAGTTAATATGAAAAGTATTGGGTTAACACTATCAATTATAAAATTCTTATATTATTTTCTTGTATGTTTTAATAATGTTATATTCTTATTTAATTTACTTTTTGTACTTACTTACTAAAATACAATTTGCATATGAAATGAATTAAATATTTTCAATTAATAATTAGAATACGTTAAAGTGTGTTGTGTATAGAGTATACCTATTTTAAATTGTTGGTATATACATATTTTAATGTTTACCTAGTATATGAATATTGTATAGTAAAATTAAATCTACATTTATTTTTGTTTCTAAAAAAAAAACGTTTTATTAAACTGTACTTGAATGAAATTTACCTTAATACATTTTTTTTCCTTAAGTGTGCACTGTACAATTGGATCGAATTCATTATTTTTGGAAGAAATTGAATATGTTATGTCTTTGCTAAAGACTCAGTACGTAAATGACAACGATACAAATTTAGAAGAAAAAAAATATCGGGATGACCATGACAAATTATACGATTGTTACCGCAGACCAAATGCGCGCTTGTCAGACGAAAATTATGACATCGGGAATGACATCCGTGATTTTCATCTGAGAGGTACATATACTTAAAAATATGTTGGCATGAATTAATACGTTCAAATTTATTAAATATTTACTGAAATCGTTAAAATGTTAAATGTCTATGGGTACCTATAGTATCTGGTTTATTAGGTAGGTATACCTCATATTTATCTATAAGTTTAATAAAATAAATAAATAGTTATTTATTTAATATCTACTATAGTAGACAATAACTAGATATATTAATTTTAAGTGAAACGAGTATTATATTATGAATCATGTTCATATAGTTCCTTGGATTATATGAATTATTTATTCTTATTCAGATACTATATATTATTATGTACCTATATAACGATAATTATAACTGGGTTTCTATACATTATAGAACCATTCAACCATCAATATGACAAAATGTATCAGAATAGTGCTTTTTCGAAGCGATGACCCAATCTGTACTTTTTTGTAACTATTGTAATTAGTAATGTATCAGTTATTAACTTTTGGTTGGTCTATAGCTTCTGCTTTAGATTATATATCAGAATATAATGCTGTAGAAGCGTCTAACTGTATTGATTTTGTTTAAACTGCAAATACTTTATTATCTATATTACGTATATATATAAGTAAATATGTGTTACGCTTATAGATGATATTATATTCATACTTATATAATGCTTTATACCGTGTCTGAGTAATATTATCGATAGATGTATGTTACGATAGCGCTGTTCATTCCTTATATCACTAGTCAATAGTATATAAATTTCTTATAAAAAAATCAATGTCCACATAATATATTTATATTTAAAATTTAAATATTCGATTATGCAATCTAAATTATGATTACCTACTTGAAATTAAAATTATCATTAAGTTTATTTAATAATAATGATTGGTTACCTGTATAATATTAGCGATGAATATAATATTATTAGTAGCAATTGTAATTTTCTATGAATTGGTGCAGAATATTATTTTTATTCAAAACATACAAATCTGAGATTATAATATAGTAGGTAGATAATAATATTGTTGTTTATGTAAATATTTTAAAGTGATTATTCCCGTTTAGTTTATTCAAATAGTTATGTAAGTTTTAACGTTTAGTTAGGTGGGTAGAGGAGCATAGCATATAATGTGTTCGAAGACAAAACCGGTGAGGTACTATATAATATTATAATATATTATACTGTTATATATTATCGCTTTCGTAGAGTTGTTTGTACGCAAATTCATATTATGTATCACTATATAGCCATTACGCAACATAATCAGAGTGTAAACGATAATTTAAAAAACTAGTGTACGTGTTGTATACACTGAGAGGTAACTTAAAAGTTTGTAACACGCGGCCAAGTAATTAATCGTCCTACGCTATTTTATATTGCCGAATGTCTATAGCAGTATATAGTCTATTTATTATAGACTGCGTAGGCAACTGCAGGCAAGCACATGTCTGTCAACGTGAGATGAGCCCCATACGATCTCACGTGTATAGTCGTGGGCTCGTGGCCCCAGTTTTTGCAAACAATGTTCGATTCAAAAAAATCAAGAATTATCATAATTAGTAAAATCAGTCCCGATCTGGCCTGCATATCACTTGAATAGATTATTTTAGGGAATTGTAGACTTAAAAAACCAAATCGATGACTATTTACGAGTGTTATTATACATGGAGACATTGAAAACAATTCCACTTAGTTTTTAACAACGACGGGAGGGTTTTTAAAATGTTAAATGTGTACCTATAATACATTGTTGCAAACACCGCGTTAAAATTTACCAATCCCTTTGCCGCTGGAATGTTTACGGGGTCGATACGAGATTTTTGGGACATCAAAATATATAGTTGTCACGATTTGTTGCAAATTCTATTAATGCTTGTAAACTAATCTTTTCTTGTTGCGTAATTATGTCTTGCAACTTTGTTAATTGAATTATTTAAATTCCAGATACCATAATGCCAGAGAAGTTGTTCAAAGTAATCATAATAGGAGACCCGACTGTGGGCAAGACTGCGTTTGTCAAACGATATGTACAAAAATCATACAGCAGAGAGTACAAGGGTACCGTTGGTGTTGATTTCGCATTAAAAATTATCAAAGTTTCCGAAACGGAAACTATTAAATTACAACTATGGGATATAGCAGGTTTGTTGTAGGTCTTATATAATGTTTAATAATAATATAAACACTATACAGTTCAAATAATAGGGTGTTGTCGAAGATGATTTTTTTTATAATATTTGTTGTGTTATAAGTCAATAATTACATAATTTTAGTTACAATAAATCATATAAGGTACAAATAATAACTTACGAAAAAAATGGAAAAAATAAACGGAAATGGCAAATACAATTATTGTATTATTATGTAACTTTTAACTGTCCATTCCTTGAAAGTTAAAAATATCTATAACACTATATAGTGGTATAACATTAGTTACATATATGTATTATGTTTACCTACTGCAGGTTACTTACATCATGTGATTCAGTCTAATTTTCATAGTAACATATCTATTTATACTTCTCATTACAATAATAATGGAGAACGGAGCTGCTGTATTTTTGAAAACTTTCTATAAAATGTCAATGAAATTTTTATTCCTATATATAGACCTTATATAACAAAACCTATATATTTGGGTACATTTGGATTTTAGGTATATTTAGGTTGTGCTGTATAGCGTAAATTTAAAATTATAATTTATATAAAAATGCAAATACTGATGTCTTATAATTAGTAATTATTAAATAAACTTAAAGTGAAATATATTAAAATGCAGGTCAGTCACTCTAACTGTGCCTACGTATGGCTATCAAGTTTTTTATGTAAACCTTGAATATAAATGTACCTACTACCTACCTATGTATGTATAATCATGACACTGTTTTTTTACATGTTTAGGTCAAGAGAGGTTTACGTGGATGACCCGCGTATACTACAAAGACGCACATGGATGTGTGATTATGTTTGATTTGTCAAATAAGAATTCGTTTTTAAACACGCTCAAGTGGAAAAAAGATGTGGATGCAAAATGCACTCAATTAGATGGCGGTCCCATACCGTGCATGTTGTTGGGAAATAAAGTAAGGACGTTTTTTCATCATCGAAGTAACATTAATTGACTATCTTTCAACGCTTCAGGTGTCACAATAATTACGATAATATTACAAATTATTTAAGCTCTACTCATTAGGTTCATATAAATATTTTATGTTTTAAAGGTCTTTGTCCCTATACCCATTTAATACCTTTAGAATGATTTAACGGCAGTCGTATACATATCAGATAAGGCGAAATCGATAAGACGAAATCGTTACACACGAGAATTAACGTGAACGAGAAAAATATTTATTTTTGTAATTTATCCATGAAAATGTCGGACAAACTTACACAGGCTGTAACTCTTAATAGCTTTATTAAATTTTCACAATACAAAGAGAAGAATTTTATCCATGCCGTGTCATGTTTTATTTTAATACAATCGTTCATTCAAAAAGATTCGTGATTTTTGTTTTTTTCATTTGTTTATTACAATTGATAGCATTGATAAATATATAAAAAAAAATTAAACACTACAGCACAGATAACGTTTTTTTTCTATGTAGTGAGAAAATTTAGTAAATCTGCTGTAAATATATTCAAATTGTATACTCGCAAGCTTGTTCCACATGAAACTCTTTTTACGTATATTCCTCCGGGGTTATAACACAACAACCCTTGTTGGTACTGTCATGGGACCACTTTTAAAATACTTTGAATTAGTGATTAAATATATTTAAGATTTAAAATTTTAACATTTGATTGCAATTGCCTGTATCAAACACCTTAAATAGCACGTGTGTGGCGTCCTCCGTGGACATGTTGTCATTGTAAATCGTTCATTTTTAAATCAATAAACAAATTACATTCCTTTGTATTAAACTATGCATTATGAGATAATACCATAAATTAAACTCATTGTATATAGATGTGGTATTTATAGTTTGTTTATTTATATTAGAGGCGCTGTGAAGTGTAAATAATTTTATTGTGTGAGGAATAGTTGAGTAGTAATTATCGTCAATTAGTTTGGAGATAACGTAAGTAAAATGTATGACCTAAACACACAATTGTTTTTGAATTTATGTAGTTATTAGTTATTGGTAATGAAGACGAAAAACTTAATGGATAGCTGTTAGTATAATATATTAAAAAATAGTTTGTATACCTAATCTCAAATAATATATAAATAATAATTAATTTAAAATATAAATGGATGTATTTATATGTGGAAACTGGCAGTCAAATAATTCAGTCGTACGAATTATATTTTAGAAAATATTTAATTAGCGAAAATACTAATTCGAATACAATACAATACCATACGTTAGTTGCGATACATTAATTACTAATACATGTATGTTAGATATAATTCATATAAAGTAAATAACTATTTATTTTGTGTTTTTTTTTATTGAAAACATAAAATAGCTAAGACTAAAAAAAAATTAATAATACAAATGCTTATATCATTATATAAATAACTATGAATTCTGTTATCAGTTTCTTTACATAACACAACAATTAACATTTACTTTTATCATGAAGATACTATTCTTTTTGTGACTTGATAATGAGTAATGACGGATGATGACCTATAAGTTATAAAATTTTATTAAACCGTACATATGTAATTAAATTAGCAGTAGTACTTCTGTTTTTTTATTTATTTACTTTAAAATCAACACCAATAAATACGCGTGAATAGATTTGTGTGTAAGATTTTAATTACCGGTGTACCTATAAAAACAATAAGATGTACCTATAAGATACTACTTCTGTTAGATAATCAAAATACAATTTTGTTATTATTTCATAATATGGATATAATTAGTATAAGTATATAATTTTTGTAAATCTATAAAATATGTAGGTACATAAAAGCTCACCATAATTATAATTTATATCATAATATATTTACTAAAATTTATTATATATTTAAAGAAGAATATATGTATAATATCATCTTGTTTAATATAATGTTGGCAATGGTAAATTGGTTAGACAAAAATCAAACTGTACTTTTCTCTTTTCATTTATGGCTTCAATAGTCAATATAAGTCTCACTTTCAGGTTAAAAATAATATTACGATTGTCTTCTGTAAATAAACAATGATTGTTTTATGTTTTGCTATATCTTAGTATTGAAAATGCAAGTGCTCTTTTCGAAATACAAACATACTATTATTATTATTGTCCATACGTATCACTGCAATATAATATCGATCATATAAGTGTAGGTCTGGATACTAAAGATAAACACTCAATCACTGTTAAATATACAGAGTAATAATTCACCAAGTATGCTCAACCTCATTTTTTTTTATATCCTGGCTATTCTGAGTGGAGCGAAGACTGTATTGATTTTACAATGATGTGTGTTTTTTTTTATTTGTGTGTCTGAAGACACTTTTTCTAGTAAAAAAATACATCGATCATCAATTTTGAGGGAGTTTTCTATAGCAAATCAATGGTTAATCTCGATGGTTACAAGCATCCCCTTTGGGAATTCAAAGTTGAAAATTCTTAGTAATTCTTAAATAATTGAAAAAACAAAAAAATAATTATTAAAATAACAGTTTGGTAACCTATCATTTATCAACAAATTAGAACTTCTTCACTCAGAATAATTTTTCATCGGTATACTATGATTTATTATATTGAATTAAAACTTAACACATCCATTACAATATGACTTTCTCAATGACGAGGTACACTCGACACGTCTTACTGTTCAGCAATACTTAGCTAATAGCTATACCTATTTGAAGGAGTTTAAATATTGAATTTATTTAATTCTGATTTTTGAAATTTTTAATCACAGTATCAATTATTTCATATATATATATAGGTACTTGGATTTTTTTACACCATTTAAATAAAATCTTGTGGGCCGTGACAATAAACTCATTTTTCAAATGAGAACACATACTTTTTTACTGTAAATTATTACTCCTAGTACCTACTTAATTTTTTTAGAAATGTTAAAGCTTCTAAATCGAAATTTATATGAGTATAGTTTCTGAGTAGGTAATTAAACTTAATGTATAATAAGGATAATGGTCCTTAATAATTGTTTCGCATAAACTATAATCCTAATATCTCATAAACCTATTATGAAGGTTTGTTATCCTTATTGTACATAAAGTTTATTGACTCAGAAACTACTCATTTAAATTTCAATTTAATTTCAATTAATGTCCAAAAACATTATCTGAGTAATAATTCACAGTAAAAATGTGTGACTTCATATTTTAAAATAGTTTGTTGTAAAAAAATCCAAGCTTATATGAAAATATGATCCATAAGTATAATTATAAATTTCAAAAATCAATTTTTGATTAAATGCATTATCATAGCTAAAAATCCGTAAGTGAATGTCACTCTGCTGTACAGTAGATAGCATATAAGTGGGTCACTGTAATGGATGGTGTTAAATCTGAATTCAATGATACAAAATCATCGTCAGCCTATAATATTACTAAGGTATATTTTATGATATTATTGTGATTAAACTAATCAATTTTAGTATTAGTCATTGTAGTATCAACTACAGTAGGTTAAATTAATTTTTGACAAAAAATTATATTTGCAAATATATTAATTGGTGAGTATAAAATATAATAATATACTCTAAAAGTTTGAAATACCCACGAATAATATTTTCAAATTACAACAAAATAACTAAAATCGTAATTCTTGGTTTAAATATGGATGATTTCGTCAAAATTTGAATTTAAAATGTCTGTAAAAAAAATTGTGATTATATATTTTTTAGAGATTTTGGTTACAGTTACAACTATTTATGAGAATCTTTGTCTTCAATTTTCAATCCTTAGCGGTAAAAATTAACCATTTTTTAATTACAATAGTTGATAATTTTCGAGATATTGATACATTTTGTCAACATTTTATATTTAATAATACTTGTAAAAAATCGTGCTGATGGATCTTTATTCTTTTTCATTGACATTTATAGGATAAAAAACTAAAAAATTTCAAATTTTAAATGTCTATAAATAACTTAAAACTAGTCGAAATATTTTGAAAATTTTATCTCGTATAGAAAATTATAAAATAAACATTTGATGAAAATGTCAAGTACCGACTGTTATAAGTTTTCGAATAACGACTAAATAAGAAAATCGTTGTATGAAAATTTGTTAATTTACGGGAGAATATCCAATGTCTAGTTTCAAAAGCTCGTAAAAACAAGTTTTACTTTCCGGTAAACTTTTTTTTTTGTTGAATCTAGGAAAACTTAAGAGGAATCTTATATTTAATTTTCAAAGCTTAGATAAAAATAGAAAACATTTTTTTGAATTTCTAACTCAAAATAATTTGCCATTTTTCCTGATTTTGACGAATTGTGTCAAAATGTTAACTTCAGACGTTCATAAAAAGTTATTGTGGATTTACACTCGACTTTTTTTTTAATTTTCACCAAAATCAACTTATGACTAACGTTGTATTATATTTTCAAGTTGTTTGACCGACCGAAAAGGTTTGTATCGACAATAGTAATATCATAATTCATATGTATATTATATAAGTAAATTATACTGTATTAAGTAGATGCCGTTTTCACTACAGCTGCAGGGGTTGAAGAACGCGTTGAGTCTTGAGAATCTTTATATTATAATTATTTTGGTCACTATTATGCAGACATATTTGTTTAGCATTTTGTAATATATATAAGTCATATGTGATATTTGATACCAATATTAGTATCACGGACTGTGTTGCAGAAAAAATTACAGACTTCAAATTTTAACGCGTATTCATATTTTATACAATCATACTAGTATACCTATTATATCTACTTTTAACTTCAGTTTCTCTTCGTATATGCGTAGAAGTGTAATAATGATTTAATGTGTAATGTAGGTATTTAAATGTTCAGTGTTAGGTATATTAGCATAAGTACAATGTACACACATGTAGGCCGTAACATACGTACAGATATTGCAATTTTATAATATTATATTATTGTTACAGTGCGATTTGCCCCAACGTCAAATCGATCAGTTGGATATCGAAGCGTTCTACAAAGAAAACAATTTTATCGGCTGGACAGAGACTTCGGCTAAAGACGGGTTGATGGTTAACGATTCCATGCAGTAAGCCAATTTCTCAGCCCCCTCGTCCAAAAACTCTGTCTAAAATTTTTTTTTTTAAGGTTTTTGATTAACTCGATGATGGGACAATACAACGACGAAACCGACCAACCAGAACTCGTTAAACTCTCCGGTCCTAATGCGGAGAACAAGAAATCGTGTTCATTTTGTTAGCCAACGATCAATGTTTTAAACGTTAAGTCCATGTTTTTACTGTATCGTCTGTATTGTTCTTGTGCATTCGTCGGTAATTTCAACGAGTAATTAAAATGCAATATTGCTGTTGAAACTATATATTATATATTATTAATTATGTGTTGTAATTAATTTTAAGTTTCAAGCCATTTAGGTCTGATATACGTATTTGGCTATTGCCTGTTCACCTCAATAATATACTATTGTAGCAATACAATATTATATATTATTTTTAAATTTAATCAATATGATACCTATTTCGGTTTATATTATTGCTATGATTTAAACAGACTTAGGTAGTATCGGGTGGGCCACTGTGCTTTCACGTTTTCCAATGTCAACTGTATTATGCAATAACAAGAAAACTCAGTGCCCACCCTGCGTCATGCATTTTATGTTTCATGTCTTGTTTCATAATTTTTTCCATTCGTAACAATATTGATTATTTATATTTTTACACGTTTAAACTGTATCATATTATGTTGCTTTATTAGTGAATACATTTTACTAAATAGAAATTTAGAAATTTAGAATTTGAAAATGTGTGTTTTTAATTTGTATGTTAATTATACTGCATTATTTTATTTTATTTTAATTTGTATAAAACTACTATGTTGAATTACTTGAAAAATACAGTACGATTTTACAATACGACACTGCTTATATTATGTCTATTAATTCTTATATATTCTCCATAGTTCAATCTAGCCATACAATAATTATTTATTGTGTAGACTGCCGAGATTATTATAATATTATTAATTTATACAGAATTTCTACAACGTATTTTGAACTCTGTAGTGTACGTATCATATAACAATACTAATACAAACATATTTTAAGATAGTAACATTTTACCTATAGATAGGTTTTTAAATAATTTTATATATTTTTATATATTAATAAAAATAAATTATTTAATTAAATAAAAGGTTTTGAAATGTATTTTATTCAAAAATGTTATCAATATCAATATTATTAGTGGTTTACCAAAATGTTGAGTGATTATTGTTTCTTTTTGAGAACTTAAACAGTATCCATGAGTAAAATAACAGAACAATATTCTATATTATACACTGGATGATTCTTTCAACAATATATACATCATCTCATTATCTCAAAAAGTATTAACGTTTTTAAAAATCTTTTTGATGTTTTAATTTTTTCGTATGATAAAAACCATTTAAATTTCATAGAATTATATTAGCAAAATATTTTTCTGAGAATTTACGTGTTATGTATTAGAATTTCTTGGGTAATTAAGTTATTTTAAGCAATAATTATTTAAAGTTTTTATGAGCGTAGTCTTGTGCCTCTTTCCTTCTCTCATCTAAAGTTTTAAGTTTACATATTTTTATAAGTTATAACAAATTAACGGCTTGTTAAAAGTTCAATTTTTACAAATAAAATTTCTCGGAAAAATGTTCTTCAGCGGAATATCCGAATACGAAATAAAAAAAAGGTTAAAAAATGTGAAAACTTAAACAATAATAACGATAAAAAAAAATAATTTTTTTTTCATAGGCTGAAAATAATTTTCGGAAAATTGGATGTTTATTGTTAAAAGGATATTCTTCTATAGATTTAAAATTAAATAGAATGAAACACTTACGAATTGCGTAGTAAGTTTTAAAAATATTTTTAAAATTTATTTCAAGAATAAATGTAAGTACGTACCAGGTAAGGTTTTAAAAAAAAATATTCGAGTAAACAGCTCCGATCAGAATCATCTTTCAATTTTAATGTTGACATAGTATACAACCATATATCTACCGTTCAAGAAAATACATAATGTACTTATGTCCTACTTCAATTCTGTACTAACTCAAATATTGTGTTGTGGAAAACTATTATTATTATTATTCAGTATTCATATTCACGATTCAAGAGTGCATATAGTGCGTTTAAAATATTATAATAGGTAGGAACAATTAAAACTGATAAACAAAAATAATCAATTTATAGGACATTTTATGCAATTTTGGAGAACAATATATTTATGTGAAAAAGAGCAAAATAACACAGTCGTATTTCGAAACACTGTTTAGTCGAGTTTTAAAGTTTATACTTACGTAAAATAAATTACCAACAATCCTCTAAACGTTAAAAAATGTGTTTGAATAATACAATTATAACCAACATTGAAACATCTGATGGGCAAATTCTAGTTCCATATATAGGCTATAGCATAATCTAAGCTATAAGGATTACAGAGACAGGTAAGACAGTACTTATTTAAGTTTTCAACGCCTTGGGAGCAAAAAACAAGCTTTTGCATTTCTTCTGTGGGCCTGTTTAATAGGTTTTAAGTGTAGCTCGCCATTGTCCGTCGTGTAGGCCACTGTGATGGCAGTGGCGTCATTTCAGTTTTTAATAGAGGCAAAAGTTTTGACCAGTCCAAAAGGTTAACTTAAAAAACAACCCCTCACTAGTGAATATTAATATATTATGTTCCTTTTCCTTCATAAGGCACACATACATACATACATACCAACTTTCAGGCACGTCCGTATCTACACATACTTCTAAATATAAATATATTACAACTATTAATTAGTAATCACTAATTTATCATTGTGACAATAATTTTTTAGTACCTACACAATATAATATTTTCCTATAAAATATATAGGCTGCTTTTGCGCTAATATAATATAATAATGGCTAATCGAAAACCACCGGGCTCCGGCCAATTGGGCTGCTTTTAAAATCAGACAGGATAAAATATAAAAGGCCCACCTTGCCTACCCCCCAAATGACGCCACTGCGTGACGGTAGTGTTTAAGTTTGAACGTTCAGAGAATAATTATTCTCAGTAGAATATAGTAGGTGCACCAAGTTTAATAATTCAAGAACCACTCGTACAAGTTTAGATAGGTACATCAATACTTAAAAAAAATTAGTTGCTTGACAAATTAATGTGAAATAATATGATGATTCTTATTTTTTTGAAAAATAGAAGTTTGTAACGTTACTGCATGGGAAATAAAAATCCAAGTAATTGAAAATATACGGTCCATAAGTATACCTAAAATATCCAAAACTCAGATTTGGAATAAATCCATTATCAAAGGAATACGTATATATAGTAACATATAGCTGTAGTTAAAGTGTAGCTCGTCATTGAGTAGCTATAGGTCACTATGATGAATGTGTTGAATTGGAGATCAATGATGAATCATATTGTATATGGAAAAAAAAAACGATTATTTTTATTATTTTTTATCTATAAATTTATGACAAGTTGGAAATCATTTATATTATAACTACTATATATTTTTCAAATTATCATAGTCTTCATATAATCATATCTTATAAACCTATATATTATTATGAAAACTATTATTCTTATAGTACCTACCTAGTACTTACACAAAGTTAAATAACTCAAAAACCGGTAGTACAAATTACAACTTAGGTAGGTACAAAAAAATTACAGTAAAAAATGATGATTCTCATTTAAAAAACAGCTACTCCATTATTTTTTAAATAATTAAAAAAACTGGTTTCCGAAAACAGACGAAACATTTTGATGTACCTAGTTCTAAACTAGAACTATATAAGTAAAATATATTTATTTTCTGAATTATGAATAACTTTAATAGTTTAATAAATTAATCTTACTTGGATCAATTGTATATTGAAAAGAAAATGTTTCCAGACTTTTTCCTCTTCGAGGTTCGATAGATTTTTAAAACTGCTTATAATTACTTATTATGTCTAATATTTTTTCTGAATGGTGCGAGTACCTTCCTACACACTATTAGAAATTTTTATGCAAGTATATTATTATGCATCTCAATTATTATTTCTAAACTTTAAATCAACTTTAATTGACACGTTTCACTATTTCAGTATACTTTCGGACACAGATAAAATAATTATACTTTTATTTGATACATAATATTATATAGATTATAAAAATTGCTTGTAACATAATTCTATTATATAGGTAATATAATTTTTTTTTTATCAAAAAGCTTAAAAAATTAATAAAAGTTGTTATATTTATTATATTTAATTGGAAATTGTTATAATAGCTGTTGAAAAATATTGAAGATTAAAATATACATAATATTATACAGGCACGGGTTTTTTGTATAAACATTTAAAGTTAAAATGTTGACAAAATTCATCAAAATCTCGACAATTTGCAAATTATTTTGTTGTTAAAATACAAAATGTTCAATTTGTATTTTGTATAGCTTACTAGATGATACCGCGCATTTCGTTGCCCTTAAAAATGGTAACTGTTAAAATTAGGGCTCAACTCCTTTTGGGTGTGACTTGCTGCAGTAAATGCAACTCAGCCACCTTGGTAGACAATTTTCGAAAATTCGATTTGATGCAAGCTTGTACCTGAACTGACCGATTAATCAATGGAAACCAATAACAAATAAATACTAATTTCTGCTAATTATTTCTCCTATAACCAATGGCAACCATTTATAAACAAACATTACCAACGTAAATCTCAAAACCACTGTTTGAGTACTTCCACGGGTTCAATTATGAATCTAAATCATCCCGGGAACAACTCAAAAACATATTAAAAATGTCATCAAAATCGGACCAGCCGTTTAGGAATGCATAAAAGACACACACGGACAAACATTCATTTTTATATATAAAGATATACCCACTAGGATGACTATCAAAAACATGGAAAAAAATAAAATAAAATTTTTTTTATCCTACCCGCCCAAAAGGTGATATATGATATAAAATATATTTTGTGAAAGTAATATCTCATTCAGTTGATATTTAGAGGTCACGCACCTTCTTTTATGTTATAATTTTAAATTTAAGTATTAACCGAAGGTAGCTATGTTAGCTATATATTAAAAATAGCCCTTGATGCCGAAAAAATAAATAGTGAAATTGATAATATTGATGAAAATTATCAAAAATCAATGTTTTTCCACTAACTTCCAAAATATCCTTAAAAAAATGTGTTTAAAATGTTCAATATAAATCATATGACTGTGCACCAATAGTGGTGTCTTAAAAAAAAAACAGCTTTATGGTATTGGTGGGGTAAGCCCTATACCTGAAGTTTATAAAAAATATTATCCACCCCCACATTTTCTGGATAGTGGGTACCAAACATTTAAGAGAACGTCGCACCCGCATGTGTTGTCTCTGTTTTACACACGTGCAGAGTGAACTGTCATATTATCAAACTTTTAGGTACCTATCAACCTTATCTGTGTTCTCTCGTTGGTTTTTTACGAGATTTTAATTTTTAAGTGAGTTATGATTATGTAAAACATTAATAATTGAAAATGATTATAATTAATTTAAAAATTAAAATATCATATAAAACCAACGAGAGAACACAGATAAGGTTGATAGGTACCTAAAAGTTTGATAATATGACAGTTCACTCCAATATCAAAATTAACAGCACACTATTTAAACTGGCTATTTTGGAAAATTTGCTATGTCGTTCCCTTAAGCGTCAAACAGTGGAACAGCACGGCCGCGTCAGACGCCGTCACGCCGACCCTATACGTCCAGACGCTGCAAGGAAAACGTACCTTTACGAAAAAAAAAAATGATATAATTTGAGCTATACACGTATGTAAAATTATAGTAAAACCCTTTAGGTTAGATTACTTCAATCGATTGTAAATGTATTATAACAATTATTTAGGTACCTATCCCTTTAATATGAGATTGAGGTGGCATCGTGACGACGGTAGGGTATGACATTCTTGTCAACTAAATTATACGAATATGTAAGAAATGTCAAATGATACAAAAGCAATATAAAATAGCCAAAAATTAAAATACAACTATACTAGATATAAAACCATTAACCTAATTCATTAAATAATAAATTATTTATACAATGATTACGGTGTATTACTGTAAATCATTAATATTATATTATTTGCTTACATCAATTTTCAAAGAGACAAGAGTTAAAAATAATAGGACCCACATTATTAATGCATTTTTGACCAAAACGTACAATATTTACAAGGCTGGGCATTAATGAGTTAAAAATTAAAATTAAGTTAAAACGTTAAGTTAATTAACTTGTTACTTTTTTTTCAAATTAACTTTTAACTTAATAAGTTACTTTTTTTCAAGATTAAAGTGTTAACTTTATTTCAAAAATATCTAAATTAAGTTAATTTTCGTCCGAAGAATAATGCAAATTTTTGAATGTTTTTACTTTGATGGATCATTTTAAATTTCCTCAGTAATTTTCTTGAGTGTAAAGAAAAACTATCTAATAAACCATATTATTATGTCGGGAATATTTTATTTTTGCAAATTAGCAAATTTTAACTTTACACTAAGTTAAGTTACTTTTTTCAAAGTTCACTTTTAACTTAACGAGTTAACGAAAAAAAATACAAGTTACTTTTAACTTAATTTAATTTAATTATTTTAAAATAACTTAACTTAACGAGTAAAAAAATCGATAACTTGCCCACTCCAGTCTTGATTATTTATGTAGTTACCTGACTTTAATGTTATAAAATCGGTTTTCTTTCTTTTAAGAGTTCGTCATTCTGCTTTAAGAAGAAAAAGTAGACTATTTATTTAAAATTGAAATTGCCATTTTCTTATACCTATAGTAATTAAGTGGTAGCACGTTAAACCCTTTATAATTAGAAGAGGAGACCTAATTAGATTTTTTTTTCAAACATAGACGAATTATACTTTGGTTTTGCATCCTTTAAAAATTCAGAACAGTTTTTGAAGGTCCATCAAAAATTACCATACCGATACGGCGATACCGATATACCGTCTGTATTGTAATTTGTAATTTATATTGATATATATATACATATATATATATATACAAATATTAAAATTTATAATATAGGATATTTATACATTATAATATATTCATGTATAATAATTAATAGAATATATTATAATAATATTATGTTAACAAACATTTAATCATATAAAGAACATTTAAACACGTTAAAATATTCATATATACTGGTATTGGAGTACCTATAATATATACAAAATTATAATATATTATATACATTAAACAAGCAAGTGAAAAAAATTATTATATATTATTTATGTGGATAACATTTATAAAAAAAAATTGCCACCCTTTGGACTATTTAAATAATGAACCTAACCAAGGTGAAATTGGTTATACTAAAAATATATCACACATCCAGGTACCAAGACGAATGTTTTTCCGAATCGCTATTATAATATAATGCGCTCATTGTGTGTGCACTGTGCGCGTGCGTGTCTGATACTCCAATGTGTGTATAATAAAATATACAATATACCTAAGCAATTTGATTTCCCGGAATACTGAGCTCGAGTGTAATTTATGCAACAAAGTACAATCGAATGACTAATAATGCCAATATTAATATTAAAAAAAAACTACATTTATACGAGATTGCTGCGGAGGCGGATATTATACTATACGCCGATGCAGACATACGACGACGATAATAATTATAAATTATTATTAATATTATATTATATTATTGTTAAAACGACGTGCACGTGAAGACGACTTTGTACTTCATAGGTTTCCCACACCCGACGCCTACGTTCGACCCGTATCGCCCGTATATTATTATTACTATATGTATAAGCGACGATATCGATATTATTTTCGGTGGTTGGTGCATGTAATTCGGTTTATTACGTCGGGCGTCAATTTACTATTGAAAAATAATATTCTTGTGACAGTAAAATTTCGTGCCGGGCCGTAATAATATTATTCTGTAAAGAATTCCTATATTTAATTAATATTATAGGTACGCATCTATCATAATAATTATAATTATTAATATTATTATTATTGCAGTACGATTAGAGACCGGTTATCACGACGCGCGACAAGTGTCCGGCGAGCGTGTCCTTATCATAACGTCGTAAATAAAGTAAAAACAGTCGTATCACGCGAGAATGTGAGATAGTGGTGTAAAGCTGTGTAAACACGCGCATTATCATCATTTCCGACTGTTCGTTGTCGTATTTATTCGATCCGTTGCGGCGTCGTGAAGAAGCAGAACCTTCGTAGTTACGTACTCGCGAATAATCGCCAATAATAATATACCTGTTGACTATTGTAACTATTACCGTGATCGGCCGGGAAATATTCTAGATATATCCGTAGGTGTGCGCCGACGCCGTCGTCATCGTCGTAGTTTCGGGTGGAAAAGCTGAGAGGAACCGTACGCGCGGGCTCAGCAGCGGCGGATGACGACCGGGCACAGCGCAATCGCGTAACGATTTATGTTTCCCGCCGCCGGTGGCCACCCGCAACAGTCGTCGTCGAGACGACGCCGCGCCGCCGTAGGTCTGACGTCTCACACGGCACCGTCTAACTGCGTACGCGACACTCGCAGTCTGCGGCAGTAGTGAGCAGTCCGTCGTCTACCGACGGTTTTTCCGTCTTTCTTCCGTCGAGGAGGCAGTCGCGTTTTGCGCTGGGTTTTCATTGGTTTACGTCGCATTTCCCGTCTTCCTGTCGCACATTCATTTCGTCCGTGACATTTGTGTGCCATGGAGGAAGCAACTTCGAACGACGTTGTTGACGACCGAAACCTCAGCATGCAGAGTGAGTACCGTCATCAACTTTCATTACAGTACTTAGCGATCACATATAATATCATGGCGTATTAATTGTATCCCCCATCCGTAAGCCCGTACGAAAGCGCATCAAGTTAGGTTATCGTTATGATCAGATTGGGAAAATCCGACGGCGGTAAAGCGCTTTGTTTGTTCGGCAATTTTTTTAACATTCACCCACAAAACCCACCGCCTGACACTTTGTCTACTTGGTTTCTTTGTTTTAGCTTCTTGGGCTCTCATGGTCATTTTGCTCTGCAATTTCATCTAGAGTTTTTATTCTAATCTTCTGTACTTACCCCAAATATTCTTACTTCCTCGTAGGGTTAAGGAAAGAAGTAGTAGTAAAACCATTTTCCACTCGCTAAGTGATTACTAGGTGTTGTAATAGTTCAAAATAATTTTGTTTAGACATTGATGTTTTCTCGTTTTTCTTTAAGAAAAAAATATTCAATGATATTTTATTTGTTAAAATATTTCTACAATTGATTATAATTTGTATGCATTTTAGGTACCATTGACCGTTTACTTCATATGATAACCGAGGAAAGAGATGAAATGGTATTGAATTCAGTTTTAGCGTCTCTTCAAACCTTATCAAAATCTCATTCCACACAAATAGTTCAAAATATGATACATTATAAACTTCAAAATTCGGTAATTATAATATTTGTTTAAGTATATATAACTAACTATGCAGTTTTTAAATTAGTTTAATTTTTTATTGTATTACTATTTATTACCTATTTAAGCTAAATGACTGTATCAATAATTACTTAACAATCATTGTTAAGTCATAAAACAGCAGTATAAAAAGTTTATTAGTGTACTCTTTAATTTGTAGTATTTTGTTGGTTCTTATAGTTGAAATATTATTAGAAATAACATGTATTTATTAAACTTATTATTGATACCTATTATTTTCAGTTGAGTGTCGTTGAATCTAAAAGCTTGCTATCTGCTATGAAACAACTTTGTGAAAGCCACTATGATGATTTTGATATAGAGCTTACAAATAATTTGGTTCAATTTGCCACAAATGAAATGTTTAAGTCCTCAGACTCTCAGTTCCCAGCATCAGATATGTTGATCATCTTAGGCCGAGGAAGATCTGATCAGGTAAAATATGTGGGTAGAATATGATTGCGTGTGGTGCTTATCGGTGATACCTTTTTTATAACAATTAGGTATGTTAAATTAATTTTATTTTTGTGGTTTTGCCTAATTGTTGTACAATATTTACTTTTATAAAACTTAAAAATAAAATAAATCTTTAGAACAACAAACGTTTCAGAAAGTTACATAATATTACACAATATTACCTATTTCATTGTGCTTGCACATCAACACAAGATGTGGTATTAGTATACAGTTAAGCCTCAATAACTCAAATCTCAAGGGATATAAAAATACATTTTATTTTTTTTTTTTGATTTATATATCTCAAATTCTACTTATAAACACTTCAAGACAAGAAACGAAATCAAGTTATGAAAGTTTGAGACTTAGAGTTACACTCTGTTACCTTATAATTTTAATGGAAAATATACAAATTGAAATAAAGATAAACATTTTTCAATATCAAAATTCAATCTATCCATAAAAAATTGCTTTATCCAATTTAAAATGTTATCAAAGTTCAATTAAATTATGTACTTCATATAAAATTTTTTCAAAAATATATTGACAAAATTATTTTCAATTAAAACTATGTATTTCAAGGAAATAATGTATTTTTTAATTTATATCGAAATTTATTCTAAACTATTAACCATTTTATTTTTAAATTAATCATTAGTTTAAAGATGTTTAATGTTTAACTATAATATTATGAGTAAAATAAAAATTAGTCAATTTTACCCTACATACTAATACATTTTATAATCCAACAAAACATTTAATTACGATTAGGGTATTTTAAAAATTGTATAATTTTACATGTTACTATATTAATGCTGATTTAGTACAAAATCATTTTGTATTAAGAGCACATTACACCGGCATGTGTTGCTTCAGTCTTACAAATGTAAAACATAAAAAAACTGTTTGGCGTAGGAAAGAACCGAGAAGGTTACAGTTATCAGTTACAACTAAGCAACAACATTTTCACCATATAAAAAAGAGAACTTAAGCTGTGAAATATCATTTTTATTTTTCGATATTGGAACTATAAAAAAAGTTATTCAAGTTTGATAAACACTAAAATAATGGATTATGAAACAATAAGAACTTTTTCGTAAAAGTGATATCAAAAAAATAAAAAATATATTTCACAGGTAATGTTCTGAACTGTAGTGTATATCAGTTTGAAGTCTTAACTATCACTACAATTTGAGTGGTTCTTTACTGCACAAAACAGTTTTTGCTATGTTGTACATTTGTAAGATGGAGGCATGTGAGTGTAGTGTTCTCTTAAGAAATTCCTTTGTTATTTGTCAAATATTATCAAATTTACTCAAGAGAGTAAATCATATGTGATTATGTTTTACCCAAATGTATATTTTACTACTATCACTAATCTAGGTAATAAGTATATTTGTATCATACCCTATCCACAATGAATATGTAACTATTTTTTATACACTTAAATTAGTTTTCTTTTATTTTACTGTTGAGTCACCATGTATAAATGTATTAGATTGAAGAAGAATCTTGGTACAATTCAAAATATAAACTAATAATTAGGGCCATCTCGTGTTACATTCTTATTGTGGAAAAAGTATAGTTGACTAATAAAATTGAATTTTCTGTCTATAGATAATACAAAATCTTATGTCTCATTTAAAAGAAGGCATTCCTCCGCATCCTTCTATTATATATTCTTTGGGGCACCTTGCTTCAAATCACCCTCTTAAGTTTATTAACTTTGTTGATCCATTCTTATCAGCTATTTGCTCGATTTTACTTCTGACCAAATCAGATGCTTTACGTAAAATTTATGGCACAGGTTTGTAATATTTACATATATTAATATACTGTATTAATTATACTCTATTATTAAGTGATTATAAAGTATACAATTAATAGTGTTTGAGGATTTTTAGAAAGTTGCCATAACGATTTATTAATATATTAATAATGTAGTGTTCATTTTTAACTTCGTTTATTTTAGATTCTGAGCGGAGCGAAGATTGAAGAAGCTAGTGGTTATACAATGATCTTTATTTATTTATCTTTTTTTTTATCCTGTATACAAAATTTTTACCAGAAGGAGGGCTTTGATTTTAATGTATCTTATCTTTTAGCAAATTGGATGAAGATTGTACTTTAGAGAGGTCATTTTTTGATTTTCTCAATAATTATTTAATGCCACAAGAAAAACCACCGAAAAATTATAAAAAACTGCTATTTTAATTTCTAACGCTTTCTTTAACACCATAGAAATGAATCAAAAATAATAACATTACATAATTAATTCAACATACCAGCTATAATGAATAAAACCGATATAAAATATCCTGACTGACAAACCGTCTCCGCTCAGAATCGTTTTTCTTATACAATGATATTATATCATTGAATTCAAGTTTAATACAATCCATTATACATTGACCCATTTGTAACCTACTATACAGCAGAGTGACATCCACTTACCCGCTTTTTATGTATGAATTTTGATAATTCCAAAAAATTATATATGATCGAATATGATTACCATCAAATGTTACTAACTAAAATTGTTTAATTTAATGTAACACAAATCATAAAATATAAATATATTTTAACCATAATATTTATTTTATTTTAGCAATTGGTCAGGTTTGTGCATCTGTTATTGAATGTGAACCATCAGATATAAATGAAATTAAACAAAATTTGTCACCTAAATTAGAAGAAATATACAAAATTATGAATGATGTCTGGTTAATTTCCAAGGATATGAAGGTCAATATTAAACAATTTTGCCTTTTTAATGTTATACATATTTGTTTGTAGAATATATGTAAGTTGTGCTTTATATTATTTTAAAATATAAATGTTCAAATCATATTTAGAGTCTACCATATAGATGTAGAGCACTCACTACGCGGCCTGCGACTGCATGTGTCCTTTTAATAAATTTTGTGCGGCCCGCACTAAAACTGAATTTTTCCTTCTAAAATCCAACATTTTACGCTTTAATAAATAAAATAAAATACTTATACTAAAATATTATTTGTTTAACTTTTATAACTATTAAATTTCATAATTATTATTATTCAAAATATAACTAGGAACTAGGAATCTTTACACCCAGGTCTGGGCGGGGGAGGATATGCCCAACAAAGATACCCTTTTTATTTGTTGGTCAATATTATGCACAAATTTAAATTTATTTCCTGCATGGCCCTCAATCAATTTTTAAAAATAATATTTGGCCCTTTCAAAAATCATAGTGAGAACTGCTGATATTGAACATTAATCATCAGCGTTAATAAAGCACATACATGTTATTATAAATCATATTCTATTATTGAGTATTGCTTCTGTTTAAGTTTAAACTTTATGGTTATGCATTATTTATATGATTAATAATATGTTATAGGTACATAATATCCTTGAAAATGTTGATTTTATTCTTCTTCTGTACAATTTATTCTACAAAAACTACAATATTTTGCAAATCATGTTCCGGACTGAATGTTTTTATTGATGTTTAATGTTAAATGTTTTATTTTTTTTTTATTAAGTTAATTAAACTTTTTACAGTTGCACCATTTCAGTTTTAATAGGCTTCTTAAATATTTATCTCGTTAAAATTCCCATCTTACATAACTTAATACGTATCTGAGGAAAAAATAGCTTCATTTTATAGCAATAAAATGTCTAAAACTCCACATCGGAGGTACTAATTAATCATGGCACCTACTTCAGAGTTGTCATTTTATACTTCTATAAAGGGTGTCAAACAAATAACTAACTAAGTCGTATTTTTTTTTAAAAATTTAATCTTTTATATTCCTTAAATGTTTGATCTGTAAAAAATGTATTTTTTATTATTTTTTACAGCTGATTGAACATATTCTTGATGCTTTAAGCTCAATTGTTATGCTGATGAGTATAGAAACATTAAATAGAGATTGTATACCAATTTTGACTAATATACTAAGCTTGTATAAAAAATGTCTTTCTATGGGCATGTCTCGATATTGGGTTTCACAGTACTTGGCAAGTTTTTTATCCGTGATACCGGAAATTATGCTTGAACCAGTAATAGATAATCTTTTTTCTATATTACATGAAATGGTAATTATAGTTATTCTAAAGGTATGTCTAATTTATCTTAACCTAAGAATTATTCTATTTTCAGGTTATTGTAATGCCAGACTATGATTTTCCAATGTCTATAAAAAATCATTCCGAAGTTCTAAGATGTTACACTTATTTAGGTATTATTTTATCTTGGTAATTGGTAAATTAATGGAAAATTATAATTTATTTTATCTTATTATATTAATAATATACAAAAATATGTAGATAAAAATGTAATCAATAATATGCTCTTGTTTTAATACTATATTCTGGTAATAACTCATAACATTTATTTTCTATTGAAATAATGATATTTATTGTTCGATACATTAATTATATACCTGAATATTTCAGTTATAGCATAGATTAAAATATATAACACTATAGATAGGCAACACCAATTCTACCATTTATTGCTCATTATATTAATTTGGATAATACTCTCTAGTGACGCAAAGGTGGGGAATGAGTATCTACTTGTCTCCTGCCACCATGCTTACTAATGAGTCAAATCCAAATTAAATATGATTATATAAATTAAATTAATAATTGAATTGGCGTTGCCTATGTATAATATATTTAATATTTAACCTATAGTTATAGTAATAGGTATATAAACAGTTGATAATATAAAATTCACATTTTTAAGTTCTCAAAGTATGAACTTTTTCTATGGACATTTTAAAAATTGTCCTAAATTATTTTCTTGAGATTTTAACAACAAAACCCTGTAAAATACTAAAATTAAGATATCTAAAGAAAAATAAATAAAACATATGTTTTGTTCTACATTCTTACAGAACAATACATTTACTATTAAATAATAAATAATTCATAGGTATATTTTTACTATAAATAAAAATATAGACAAATGCAGTATCAGTAAAAAATGAAATGCATGTTTTATAATATATTGCTCTATAATATTGATTTTTTTACATAAGTTTATATGTTAGGTAAACATTTTGGTGACAAAATATGTGAACTGATATTACGAGACCTAAAATCTAATTCAGAACAAGGAAGAATGGGTGCTTTATTGATTGCATCACATTTATTAAATGCTTCCAATCAGAGTATTAAAGTAAAATCATCAGAAATTATTCCGATTTTGTATGATCTGCTGAAAAACAATAGCTCATATCAGGTATTTATTAAAGATTATAATTTAATTTTATGTAATTTTAAAAATTAATAATTAATTTCCAGATGAAGAACTTATTAGTAAAAATTTTTATATGCTTTGCATATCAAGGACATTTAACTGAAAAGGATGATTATTTTATTGAGTTTTTGATAAAAAATATTTGTTATTATGGTCCATCAAATGTAAGTAAATTAAAAAGTATTAAGAGGATGTTATACCCGCATGTGTTGTCTCCGTCTTACAAGTGCGTAACATAGTAAATTTTACGCTCAGCAGAACAAGTGTAGCTTTGTTAGTATATAAATTAGAGCGAATTTACCTATTATAAAATTTAAAGGTAAGATGATAATCTAGGCAACCTCATGGGCTTTTTATTATATTTTAATTTTAACGCGATTTATGAGTATTTTAAAATTGTAAATTTTTTATACATTTTAAAATACTCATAACTCGCTTTAAAATTATAATATACTAAAAAGCCTATGAGGTTGCCTAGATAATAATCTTACTTTTAGATTTTATAAGAGGTCAATTCACTCTAATTTTTAAATTAATGGAGCTATACGTGTTTTTCTGAGCGTACAATTTGCTATGTTACACACTAGTAAGACGGAGACAACACATGCGGGTATAACGTCCTCTTAAGTTAATATTTTAAATTATTAGTATTTTAAAAATTATTTATATATACTGTACAAAATGTTTCTTTTCAATTCGTATATTTAATTATGAGTTGATATTATTATTGTGGGTGTATTTGTTGAAAATACATTTTATTTATTACTTAATATCTTACTGTGCATTATATTGTGTTAAGACGCTCTTTGTGATAATTAATAAAAAATTAATTTTACTATTTTTTATATTATAATATGTTTTTATGAACATAAAAGATGAAGCTGTTCCCAAATTCTTATTAATATTATGACGCGTCGTCAAACGCGCTACCATCATTTTTTGGGGGATTTGATCCTATCTGAGATTTTTTACCTTAGTAAAATCCCACCCTCTCTATTTCTCTATCTTATGCCACCCTTATCAACTATCCTAGTCCACGGATAAAAAAGTTGAAAACAACTTTTTCAATTTTTTTAAATTTAAATTAGAAACTTTAAATTCGATTTTTAAATTTTGAATGTTAAGCATATTAAAATAGTAATAATGTTAAAGTGAAAATTAAAAAAAATGTAAGGACGTTGTTTTTAAGTAAATATCATAACAAATTCAAATATGTTTTCAGAAATGTTATTGGATCTATAAATACAATATAAGCTGCCAGCTAATACTGTGTGTCTGGCAACACAATACTAATTGGTGTTACTAAATAATGTAATTGCATACTAATTATAATAATAAAATAATTTGTTTCAATAATAATAATACAAGGAATATTCAATATATTGTGTTCAATGTAATGAACAAGAATATCTTATACTCTTCAAAATTAAATAAAATAAATTAAAGATGATATTTAAAAACGATGTCAAGCTATTAAAATATTAGTTTACATTAATATTACACATGAAATATTGATTAATAATATAGATTTTAGAGTATAGTTGGATCGAAACAAAACAACTAACATAAAAGCCATTTATCGATAGTTGAATGTTGCATTAAAATGAAAATTTGGCATTTAGGTATTAGATTTAATCTGGTCATGTTAATATACTATAGATTTTAAATAAATGTACCTTAAAAATACTTTTAATTAGGGAATTTAAATAACTAATTACTATAATTTTTAGTTGAATAAAATATTTTATTATTTTAGAATAAATATTCTACTGATAATGATGGGCTCTTAATAAAACAAACTTGTGAAGATGCAATATATATTCTGTGTACATCTATAGAACCAGTGCAAGTATTATGTTGGAATAAGTTATTAACATTTTTACTAAGTAATGAATATGAAAATGCTGTACCATCAATTACGCGGTCTTTAGCACACATGGCCACCAAATCACATTTAAGTAAGTTGGTAATGTTGTCATTTGTATTGAATATTGAATAATAATTTGAATTATTAATTAAAAATTGTAGTATATTTTATTATAAGAAAACAAGAGTTGATAAATAGCTAATTTTATTTTAATGTATTAAATAATTAAAACATAATTTTAATTCTAGGATCTATAAGATTTGAAAAAGAACAAGATTTGATAATTGCACGATGTCTTTTTTTGTTATGTCAACCATTCAGAGATAACAGGGGTAGTTATGTTATAAACTTCTTATTAAACTATGGCTTTTATGACTTATCAGATAATGAAAAAGAGTTTTGGACAAAACACGCTGAGGTGTTGACAAATTTTCTGGATTGTATGTATAAAAATGAAATTTTTATTTGACATATAAATTGATAATAAAACTGTTTTATATAATAATGTTAATTTTTTTTAAATAGCTGCATCTGAAAAAAGTGAAAAAGATTGGGAAGTTGTTTTGTTAAGTAGACTCAGCATTATATTAGATGAATGTACACTTAATAAACATTGGTGCTTAGCATTAGTTGGACAACTGTTTGATGAACTAATAAAAAACAGTGAAAATACAAAAATATTTTCTTCAGATATGTTTTTAATGGTTAAAATAATTTCATATGTTGCTGCTTATTTCGATTCTGAAGAATTATCCCTAACAAAAAAACTACTGTATTTTATTTTTCAAACTCTTTTAAAAACGTCATTTGAAAATAGTCACGTAAGTTTAATTTATCTATTTTAGTGATTATTATTTTTTGCTCAAAGAACTTAATATAAATATATTATATTTTTCTTTTATAAGTTGAAATTATTATTTTTTGGTGGTTTAAGAACTTTTTGACTATTAAAAGTTAATTATCAAAATATATAAATTAAATTTTTTTTCTATAAATTTTTTAGAAAATTAATATATTTATATTACTTAATAATTTTTATATTTTTATATTTTTAAATTGTTAAGTGTTAAAATTTTAGATTAATATTTATTTAATAGGAATTTTCTAGAGCTATTGGTGTTTTAAGCCAAGCTCATACTGGAATAGTGGTGAACAAATTATTAGAATTTACCAAATCTGAATTAACCAAACAGCCAAATAAATTTTTAGTCCTTATTAGAGACAAAGGTAATGAAGTGAATAGAGATAAAATTCGATCTGCTATTTCCATAATTATACCTGATATAGTGAAGAATGGAAAGCTTCAAAGTGTTATTTATAGCATGTATGATATTGTCATATTGGTTACTCACCAAATTACTTTAACAAAGGTATATTTGAATATATATATTTTTACCAAATTTTTTTTTTTAAATATCATATTGTACCTAATTCTATTATTTTTTTTATTTGCAGAATTTGGAAACTAAAAAATCATTAGTCGAGTGCCTCCAAGTATTAGCAAATGTTATGAGTAATGTTGAGATTAGTGACACAATACCAAATTTAGCAATTATTCGTGATACGGTCATTAAGAACTTAGTAAATCAAATTGTAAACTCAAATTTAATATCGGATTATATATATTATCAAGTTTTGGCATCTTATATGTAAGTTTTCTATATTTGTTTAATATTATTTATATATGTACAGTAGTCACTCGATAATTCGAAAAACTCCATAAATCGAACTAAACGCTAAGTCCTCTGAGAAAACCTCTATAATTAGAAAAAAATACATGTATTCCGGTCCCCTCGATAATTCGAAATGTCTGTCGGTGAGGCACACTCTACAATTCGAATTTTTTTTTCACGAATCTCTATAATTCGAATTTCTTTAAACACGATTATATGTACGTTCATATGTACATATAAGGATTATGATAGTTAAATATTATCGTAGTTTAATGTTATCGTATCTTACCTACCTAATCTATACCAAAATAAACCTCTGCTATGGGTAAACCGTTATTGAAATTGAACAAACGAAATCAGTCGTAGCTAACGTAGTCAGTCGCAATATGGGTCCCATAAAAGTGTACAAGTGTTTGTCGATAGCCGACAAACAAAAAGTGATCGCAGCAGTTGAAGCAGGTGAAAAAAAAAAGATGTTGCTCTACGTTTTGGTATACCAGCTTCTACGCTTTCAACAATACTAAAACAAAAGGACCATCTTACAACATTAACACCTTATTCATCGCGGATCAGACAGAAAAAATGTGAGTACCCCGATCTGGAAGAATGTCTTATGGCTTGGTTTACTCAAAGTAGGCAAAATAATATTCCAATATCAGGACCTATTTTAAAAGAAAAATCTAAGTTGTTTGCTACCAACTTAGGTATCACAAATTCTCAAGCTAGTGAGGGTTGGTTAGAAAAATTTAAAAAACGTCATGATTTAACTTTCAAAAAAGTATGTGGAGAGAGTGCAAGTGTTGACCCGTGCATTTCACAAGATTGGAAAAATGAATTAATCAATCTATTGGTTGATTATGATGCTAGGGATATTTTTAATGCCGATGAGACTGGACTTTTTACAAATGTTTACCAGATCGCACTTTGACATTTAAAAACGAAAAATATCATGGTGGTAAAAATAGTAAAGAACGGATAACAGTGATGTTGGCCGCGAACATGGATGGATCCCAGAAACTTAAGCCCTTAATGATCGGAAAATTTTCTAACCCACGCTGTTTCAAAAACGTAAAATCTTTCCCACTAATGTACCGGTCAAATAAAAAGGCGTGGATGACAGGTGTATTATTTACAGAGTGGTTGTTATGTATCGATGTAGATATGAAAAAGGCAAATCGAAAAATTTTGATGTTCGTTGACAACTGTACCGCACACAATAATATTCCTCATCTTGAAAATATAAAAATTCATTTTTTACCTCCCAACACTACATCAACTCTCCAACCACTAGACCAGGGAATAATAAAAAATTTTAAAACGATGTATCGGAAGGAAATTGTTCGAGAAGTGTTGGCGTGCATTGGTGAAGTTCCATGTAAAATTTCTATACTCACTGCTATGGAAATGGTACACAAAGAATGGGAAAATGTTAGTGCACAAACCATCGCGAATTGCTTCAGAACTTGTGGTTTTATTAAGGACGGACAGACAATTGGTGAATGTATTCCTGTTCAATGTGAGGAAGTTGAAACACATGGAACAGACTATAAGTTCCTGTATCATTTGAAAAATTTGTTCACTTTGACGATAATGTCGCAACTGCTGGTACTTTTACTGACGAGGAAATTATTCAATCTACTTTAGCCAATCAGCACAGTTCTGACAATGATGACGAGGAAGAGGAGGCGGAGGCTCCTGTCATATCGTTAAAAGAAGCAAAATTTTTTATGTCAGGATTACGTAAATTTTTTGAGCAATCTGAAATGGACGAAAAAAGATGCGATACAATTTTCAATGCTATCAGTAAGATAGACAACGCTATGGACCAGATTGTGACCAACAATTTTTCACAAAAAAAAAATAACAGATTTCTTTAAAATGTAATAATATTAAAAATAAATGTAAAATATAATAATATGTATGTATAATAAATAAATATCTATTAATAGTTTTAAAATATATATTTAATAATATTTATAATAAGTAAATGTAAAAATAAACATAATACATACATACATTATGTACAATTTTCCACCTCTCTTTAATTCGAATTAATTTTTTTTCCCTCGATAATTCGAACACTCGGTAAATCAAAAACCTCTATAAATCAAATTTTTAACTCGGTCCCCTGAATTTCGAATTATCGAGTGACTACTGTACTTAATTTGTGATATTGATTTAAAGGTGAAATCAAACTATATTTTGTTTTATTTTTCATGAAATGCATTAACAGTAAACCTGTCCCACACATTGAACCTATAGATTTAAGTACAAGGACATACATCATAACAAAATGTGTTGAAAAGATATTTCTACTCTCATCATCAGAGATTGTAGACACTGATGGACAGCAAACAATATTAACATTAGGACATCTATGTAAGTGTTAATTATATTTGTACGATTTTTTAGATGCAATTCCTAACAAAATGTGAATATAATTTATTTTTTAGGTAAAATTCTTGATCAATTGCTTATAATTAGAAGTGGGTCCTTTGAAGTAGTTGATGAAATTGTTCTTATACTAGATCCATACATAGTATCACAAAAGAAACAGCAAAGATTTATCGCTGTTTATTTACTGCAAAGTGTTTTGAATTGCTATTATAGCCATAGTAATTCTCAGTTAACAAATGTAATTATTAATTAATAACTGTAATGTTTAATATTGCTAAAATTGTTAAATATTATTTAAATACATATATTTTTTTAGCTGCCTATCTGTTTGAATTCGTCTGCACCCTTATTTGCAAAAATGTGTGTGCGTATTGCTGAGCCCGATCTTAAAATAAGTCTTAATGTTTTTAAATGTTTGGATGTTTTACTTAAAATAACTGCTGTATATAAAGGGACTTTTACTGAAAGTTATATAAATGAATCTGAATTTGTAGATAAAATACTGTACAGCAATAAACCCGAATCATGCAGAAATCTTTTGGAGGTATTATAAAAATATTATATTATAAATATATTTTTCAATTGAGAATTTTTTAGGCTATACAAAAAATATTAAAACCATCAGATTTACCTGTGTTTTGTAAATTATTAATTGATGGTTTGAACGACCATGAAGAAAAATGTCAATTCAAAACTAGTGAAATATTAAATATATTATTCCCAATTGTTGCTCAACAACTTAATCAGAAGGCCTGTAATGACATTTTAAGTACGATATTATTATATTATGTACTATGTATTTGTTTAGCTTTTTTTATTTTATGTGTAAATATATTATTTTTTGTTAATTTTCTTATCTCTAGAAGAATATTTTAAAATTTGAAAACCATGTGTTCTGTTTGAAAATGTTTGTGTTATATATTAAGTAGCGATTTAAATCATGGCAAACTTAAATTTATCTATCATTTACGCTAAATCTTGTGTGTTAATATAACATAAATGTTAAGATCAGTTATTTTTTTACAGATTATTTATTTAAAGAGCTTGAAAACTCCAATGATATCATTAAGGCAAACAATATAAAAGCGTTGATTACTTTTGGAAAGTTTATCAAATCTGATTTTATAGAATTACTTATTAATCAAAGCCTGCCATTTAATAAGTAAGTTTTTCTTTTCTACTCTTGGTATGATTTAAGTTTAAAGTTTATTAATCGGTATTCATTGTAATTAATTTAATTAAAGTACTGTTCCAAAATTTACATTATTGCATAAGATATGATTCAACAATTGGCATGTACGTTATTGTTTTGCCTAGTATAACATAAGTTTTAACTAATAGTATATAGTTACAAATAAAATATTTATTAATTTTATATTTCAGATATATAGTCATATTTTTTTCTTCGGTTCATTATTTTAAACAAGTAGAACCTACTTATTCCCTAATAATTTAATTGCGTGCTTATAGTAACTATTGTTTGAAATATCAGTTAAGCTGTACAATTTGATTATAGTTAATTAATTATTGTAAATAAAGTATACATTACTAGCTGATTCTGTGCACTTCATTGCCCGTTAAATGTACCAACTCTATATGACTCAAACTTTGTTCAATTCGTTATTTAATATTCGGTGTACGGTGTTCAAAATTTATCTTAACTTTTCTGATGCCTGGAATAAAAATTCTGGTTCGCAGCAGTATATTATCAGGTAGATCGCGGACCCGGTGCGGTTTGTACGTAAGTGTATGATTTAACTCTAAAGTATCAAAGTTATACCAAGTTTATTTTGATATAATACGGCGGATTAATGTAATCAATTAATACACAGTCCTAACCTAACCTAAACGTACTGAATTCCGACGAATAAAAACCAAATTTAACTCTTTTTAAATTAGCCTATCTTCTTCACAGAGATCTGCACACAAACGTATATATTTTAATATAGGCTATAGCTGATCCTGCACACTTTGTGGCTTGTAAAAAATGACAACTCTTAAATAAATTGTGATTGTTTAACTCCTTTTTGGTGTAACTCACTGCAGTAAGTGCAACTCAGCCACCCTGGTAGGCAATGTGTGAAAATTTGATTTGATGCATGCTTGTACCTGATCTGCCCGATTAACCAATAGCAACCAATAACAAATAAATACTATTTCTATTAATTATTTCTTTTATAACCAATAACAATCATTTATAAACAAATATTTCTATCATAAATCTCAAAATCTCTGTTTGAGCACTTCTATTAATTTAATGTAGCGTGATGTTATATAGCCTATGACCTTCCTCAATGAATGGACTATCCAACAAAAAAATAATTTTTCAATTTGAACCAGTATAGCCCTTACAGCCCTTTTTTAGTAATACAAAGTAGCCTATGTTGTTTCTCAGTGTCTAAACTATATATGTACCAAATTTCATTTAAATCGGTTCTGTAGTTTCGGAGCCTATTCAATACAAACAATCAAATCTTTCCTCTTTATAATATTAGTATAGATACATATATTATTTATATTTTTTTCTGCTAGATGGCGCCACCGGTGTAACTCAGTTTTTGTCTCTAAATCTCTAACTCACATTAGTTAGGTCTATAATTTATGCTATAAACCCGCTCCCCGACATTTTCTATCATTTAAAAAAAAATTTGGCAAAATCGGCCCAGCCGTTCTCAACTGATGCAATTTCGAATTTTTTGTCTCCATTTTTATATATATAGACAATAAAAAGTCAGATACAATATTATAAAATTATGTGTGTTTTATTAACATTGTTTTATAATTATGAATTAATTAGAAAATTATCTTTGATTTATATTGGATACAATAATATAATACTTATTAATTTCAGGACTGTATGTGCTATTTGGCAATCTTTAGGGAAAGATCAAATGTGTTCCCAGATTATAGATACACTTATAGAGTTCATTACATTAACACCATTGTATGACACAAGTACAAAACAGTTCTTAAACAAACCAGTTGCTTCGCTAATTCCTATTTCAGTGAGTATTATTTGAATCTGTTTTATTTGTTAATATATGTGTGTTTGAAGATAATATATGACTATTACATTTATTAATTATGTAAGACATAAGCAGGGGTTGACTGGTGGGTATAATGCTAGTATTCTACGACAATTAATGCCCAAACCAATTTTATTCTAGTCTTTTTATCTATTGATTTTAGAAAGATTTTTTTGGCTATAAATTTTGCCAGTCTGATGTGCTACAGCCGGTCTATACCTTTTACTAATAGACCGGCCCTCTTCATATTTCTACCGTGTCATCATAGGTGGCGCTTTTTGGTTACTCGTTACTCTGATAAGGTAATATAAATATATATATATATATATATTTAAAACTGCAATTATCTACTCAAGTTACGATACAAGGTGTAATAATGCGGCACAAAACGGGGGATTAGGGAACTATAAGCACTAGTAGTAGTCGTGCCATCCACTGAGCTCCGATCACGTATTATATATGTATAAATATTAATCAACGTCATTATATTTTTAATACTTTAGGCTTGTAAGTCGATTTTTATAAATTGAATTCTAAACTTACCTTTTGGTAGAGTTATTTTTAGGAATATTATATAGGTATTAGGTATTTAAGGTTCAAATTCATTTTGGATTCTTTTTTACAGTGTTATTAATCACACCAAACATAAATCAATTGTATTTATATAGAAATAATTAAGAATAATAAATGACTAAAACCATTTAAAAAATATAAAAATCTTGTTTATTATTATACAATTACAAGGTGTAACAAGAAGACCTGACAAATGAAATAACTTTTGTCCTAATCAATATTTAAAAATATTTTTATATATATAATTTATTGAAGTTTGTGCTAAATGTATAACATTAATTTTTTATTTTTATTTTTTACAAAAAATAAAATTTAATTATAATTTTTTTGGAAAATTAAAAATAGCCAATTTGTAATTCTAGTTTTTAGAAAACTTTTGATTGTAAAAACATTTATCTAAGTCAGATGGTTTATTTTTTATGAAGTAACTCATTAATTTGAAAAGTAAATATATTTTTAAAAGTAAATTAGATTTTAACAAGTATCAATCAAACAATTCTCATAAAATACTTTTAAAAAGTTTATAAGTTTAATGTTTTTTTTTAATACTGGATCAACTTTATTTGACAAAATTAATGAGATACATCAGATTTAAAATTTTTAGTTTCGGTATAAAAAAATAAAAATAATAAATGTAAAGTCATATTAAAATATAATTTTACTTTAAAATCTGAGTCCTACTAATACATATTAATACATTTATGTATATTGTGCATGTTAAGGTCTAAAAGGTCTCATGGCACACATTTAATTTATTTGATATGATATATTATATACCACTAAACACTGTACTTGAAAATTTAGTATGTTGTGTGTAAAAAAATGTCTATCCCCATAACAAATTCCTAATTATGTCACTTTTTATCAGTACTTAATAGTTCTTAGCAATGTATATTTTATCAAAAGTATTTATAGACAATTTTTAAATGCAGTAGACGTTATCAGATCCAGATAGGACGGGTGAGTTACCGAATAAAACTAGGTGGGTCGCGTAAAATTTGGATAGGGTTAGTAGTATATGTCCAAAAATATTTGAATACCTCAAACTCTGAACAATAAAATATGAATAATAATAAATAATGAATATTAGAATGTTTCATTTAAAAATGAACTGTTAACTTTTTTAGAGCCGATTAATATCTTAAAACTCAGTGGACTGATACCTTGCCTTCCACTGCTGTATGTTATATGATCATAACATTCTTAGCGTAGTTAAATTACTATTGTTTTACATTTAAAAATCTAATATTCCAGCAATGTTTTAAAAATTTAAACACTTTTCTTGTTAATAACTTCATAAGACTTAATCAATAAGCTTATTCATAATGTTTTTATTTATTTTGACTTTAAGATAAACCTATAAAATAATTGTTTAAAACAGTTTTTTATTGAATTATATAATGCTATGCTAGTTATCAATTAATAATAATTAGCATATTTCTTTAAGCACTAAACTGCTATATTGTGTTCTACCAGGCTTTCACTTTTTTTTATGATGAAAGACAATTAATAGTTGGGTCGTCTTATTGTATAAACTAATTAGAAATGTGATATGGATTGTTTTATAAAATCTTGAAGCAAAAAAAATGTAAATTTTTTTTATATTTTTGACAAAATGTATCAAATAATATCCAAAATAACCTAACAATGCATTAAAACTTAAAAATTTTATAATATGCACAAAAAATGTTATCAATATTAATTAGTGTATAGTTGTATAGCTGCACATCTATATCTTTAAATTGTTGTGTTACTGATATATTTAAATATTAAATAATATATTTATTTTTTTCAGGCACTCAGTGGTTTGAATGAAGTGTTAAAACAAATTTCTTACGATTCAGCTATAAACTCATTTCCAAAACTTTTTAATATTATATTTTTGACTTTTTCTGCATTGATTGATGTCCGTTCACCCATAAGAGGGACTAATAAGAATTTATTTGTGTCTTTTAAAGAAGCTTATGATATTAATCCTGCCAAGTAATACATATATTTTACGATTTTCCTATTTAACTGATTTTTTTTTTATTAATCTTTTACTTTAAATTGTTTTAGAATTGCTCATAAAACATTATATCATTTATTCAAATCTATTAAATTAGAAGAATGTTCCAATCATATAATGCAATCAGGAAATTGCTTGGATACTACAGTTGATATTATAATGCATAAATTAGGACCATGCATAATAAAGTAATTTTTTAATTTATTTAAAATAATATTTCAACAGTAGCTTAATATTTAAAAAAAAGCGGATAATTGGATGTCGCTCTGCTGTATAGTAGGTTATAAGTTTGTCAATGTATAATGGATTGTATTAAACTTGAATTCAATGATATAATATCATTGTATAAGAAAAACGAATCTGAGCGGAGACGGTTTGTTAGTCTGGATACTTTATATTGTTATTATTTATTATAGTCTGAAAGATGAATCAATATTATAATATTATTATTTTCATTGGTTACTATGGTAATAAATAAAGCGTTAAAAATTAAAATCTTGTTTTAGCAGTTTTTCGTAATTTTTTGGTGGGTTTTCCATGGCATTAAATAACTTTTGAGAAAATCGAAAATTACCTCTCTAAAGTACCATCTTTATCCAATTTGCTAAAAGATACTATATGTTGAAATTAAAGCACTCTTTCTGGTAGAAATTTCGTATACACAATAAAAAAAATAGAATTAACTCTATTGTAAAATCACTAGCTTCTTCGATCCGCTCAGAATCTTAAAAATGATTGACAGATGTATCTCAATGTAAATTTTTTGTAATATTGACTGCTTTGTGTTAAAATTATTTCCTCTTGGATATAAAGATATATATTATGAAATCATTAAAATATCATTAAAATCTCAATTATTTTCCAACTTTAAAATTATAAATTATTTTATCTTCTTTTTAGACATAAAAAATTGTCTTATTATGTCTAAACTATTCCTCACAATTATTTATTTATGAATCGCCAATTCTATCGTTAAATCCCAAACCTTTATCATATTAGAAAAATACTCACCTTATCATTTTTTGTTATTCCTATTTATGATTTATAACTTAGACATCAGTCAATTTTTTTGTCATTTAGAAATTTTTATTAGTTAAGTTCTTTTATTTCCTTTTCCTAAATATTTGTATAAATAAAAGAAAACATATGTTAGATTTTTCATACTATTTTCAAAATATGTAAAAACAATCTGGGTTACATTTTCATTATTATTTAAAGCTATACAAAATAATATATTTCTCTATTTTAATTATTCTGTTTAATTGTAGAGGTTTAGTGGAAACTCATTTTGAATTGATCTCAAAAATAATTAGTAATTTTGACCAAAATTTAAACAATACACTAGAATGTCAACGAATTGCTATTGTAGTATTATGTTTATGTGTAAGTATATTTATAGAAATAATGATCTACAATAATCATATTTTTATTTATTCAAATATTTATTTTTAGTGTACAGAAACCGTAACATCTGATGTTAAATATACAACTAATTTAATAAACATCTTCTTAAAGTGCTTAAACGATACCTCTTATGATATAAAAAAGTACTGTTTAAAAGGTCTTACAGTAATTTGTCAACATCAGCAAATTTTGGTAAAAATGAAGAATAAGATTCTAATTACAATTTCATTTTTAATTTATTGTATTAATCTTATGACAGTTATCTATTTAATATATAATTTAATTATATTTTCATATTTATTTTTTAGTCTGAAAATCAGTCTCAATACATACTCGATGCATTAATGCAAGGTCTTGATGAATATCAAACACTACAAAGTGATGTTACATTAGAAGCATTACGTGGCCTTATATCATTAGTTCCTCATTTATCATTAGATAAATTTGAAAAGCATTATACGACATTGACATTTCGTATAAAACAATTTTTTGAGAATGTAAGTTAGTTTGTTAGTTTGTATGTATGTATTATTTAATATTCATAAAATATTTGAATTTTATAGGAAAATAATGAGATGCGTTATACGTCCATAAGACTTTATGGTGAGTTGTGTTCAAAAACAAAAGAATTTAACATTCAAGTGGATATGTCATTACATCATAGCAATATGGTTACTTTTTTATTGCATTTGTGTGAAAATGATACAAATATTGTCAAGGTTAGTACCTACTAAGAAATTATGTATTAAATTTAAAATGTTAAATATTAACTTTCTTTGTTTAAAATTTGATATTTATAATATACCTATATTATAAGAATGATCATGATTTTGGAGACAAAGGTTTAAAAAGTAAACAGCTGATTATAGTATTTTCAATTTTGTTTTCAACCAACCGCGTTTTTAAATATTATACGAATAATTAATAATAATAATAATTTTTCTCAAATTACCTACAAAAAGTCACTTTTATTTGAATTTATCCAATACCATAAATTTCCCAATAAACAAATAGGCGAAATCAAAACCATTATTCAACCAAATTCATATTATCTTTGAGTTTATACATAAACATGTGTAGATTCAATAAATCTAAAAACAGTATCAACTCCATAGTAATATGCGAAAAAACATACCTATTACATATTATATGATGAATTGATGATAGCTGTGACTGCTCCACTCACGAAATATAACTCAAAATTAGTTGTCACAAAAGTATTGATAAACCTTGCGTAAACGTATGTAGAATTGGAGTAAAACGTGTAAAATGACATTTCTCAACAATAGATGCATTTTTTTTAAATTGTTCATCCGAACTGATTATTGTTAGTTACAATATTGAATTGGAATAATGATACTATTGATTTTTTTAATGATTTAAGTTTTCTTCTTTTTTTTCAACCCTCAGATTTGTCTACAGCTTTTATCCATTAACTTTTATTATTCTATTTCTGATTTTTTGTACATAATTCTTCAATTTTGTCTTCTATACTCGAGGCCCACGAGAGAAGTAACCCGCTACGCAGGCCCGTATTTAGAAATAATGTGTCCTGGGGCACTTATAAATTTCCGCCCCCCTCCTTTGGTGTCATGGGGGAGGGGGAGGGGGTTGGGGTGAATGTCCAGTGTTAAAAATAAAAATTATAAATACCTATTTCAAATTATAAAACATTACATGTATTTTAATTTTTAAATAAAGGAACAAATTTAGTTTAACCTAGCGTTTTTATGAATTTTTTTTTTAACACATATTTAAATGAGTTAAGAACAACGGTACAAAAAAAATGTTCAAATCATTGTTTTGGAAGTAATTTCCTTCTAAAACTTGTGATTTTCTGTTTTCATGTAGGCGCGCAACGTTACGGTTTACAGCCATGAATCTCGCCTTTAATCGAATTTAATAATACCCATTATTAATATAAATTTTTATTAACAATTAAACATATAACACATTTATTATTAATAATTATATTATTATAATGAAGGTAATAAGTTTAGACAAATAGTAGGTATAATATACATTTAATCATAACATATCATGCATAATTTTATTTATTTAACACTGCAATAAAAAAAACTTAACAAACTTAACTTATAATATATTAAAACCCTATATAATATATAATATATTTTATATTAAAAAACTTATATTATAACCAATAAATTTAAATATTTTTTCTCCTTGTCTGTTTTTCAGCAAATGTTTTTATAATTTCACTAAAATCTAGTTTACTAGTTATCGATAATTCAATAGCAAGAACTGCCAAGCTGTTAAGTCTATCAGATGACATGGTAGATCTTAAATAATTCTTGATACGTTTTAACGCTGAGAACGATCTTTCAGTTGAACAATTTGAGACTGGTGTACATAAAAACATATTTAATGCTATATTAATGTATGGAAAAGTAGTTACCAGATAAAATTTTCTTAAGAATAAACTCATTTGAAGTAAACTTGTTGGTGGATCTTCCAATGTCTTCAATAAACTTTGAAAATGTATACATTCATTATCAAATAATTCATCCAGATCCTCATTGTAAACTGTACGTAACATTTTAGCGGCCTTTCTTATTGTGGACGGACTGTATTCTTGTAATTTCAATATAAATAAATATGTTGAAATTAAATTATCGTAAGCCTCTTTTCTCTTTACTAGTTCATTCAACAAATTATCACAGATAGGATTAAAAGTATTTATTTTAAAGTGTCGATAGCCACTAAACACAGTATTTGGTTCATTAAATTCATCAATTTGTTTTTTTCTTTTTCTATTTTTTGTTTCAAACTGAGGAACATTTTCTTCAAATTTGTCTTGAGCCAATTTTTCATAGGTGTTGAACATTGTTCGTAATGTTTTAATATATTCTATTAGTGTATTATACAATTCAACAACACAACTGAGATCTATTTTAATAGACTGCAATTTTTTACTTACATTATTAAATGTTTGAAGAATATCACACCATAGCGATGTCATAAATGCAGTGTCTAATTTATTTATATTCCGTAACAATCCACTGGCTTCACTACGTGTAAGTGGTTTTTCACTATCAGAATCTACTAGCTCCTGCAATGCATTTTTTACAGCTGTCCAATTTTTATTAAGACTCTGACATGCATCATTTCTAGCAGACCATCTTGTTACTGAAAGTCCCTTTAGAGTTGACTCAGCATGTTGGTTTAGTATCTGCCAGCAATGAGTTGATGATGAAAAAAAAATATATAAATGTTGTACAAATAAAAAATAATTATTTGCCACACTACAACAACTGACTGCACACAAACTGGCTGCTTATTTACAATGCTAGCAGCTGCCGCGGGCTGCTCTCATATCGATGCCGTTATCAGTTTTCCAAGGAATTATTGTTGTTAGTATAAAAATAGATTTGAGAGAATATCCTAAAATAAACTTTGGAGAAATCTCCACCAAATCACATTACATAAGGAAAAAAAACTGAAAATGTACCGCCCCCAAATACCACCAGCAGGGGCAATGGCCCACCCTGCCCCCCCTAAATACGGGCCTGCCGCTACGCGCATGCAGACTGGCGCCAGCGACCGTTCCGAGGCCTCTATTTCTCCACTTTGTGTCATTCAGTGTCGGGCTGTGGCGTGCAGAGTGATTATAATATATTATCACTCATAATATTATCGTATAGTGGAACAAATCTAAATTAAAATTTATTTTTATTTTTTAAATATTCAATCGTTTACAAAATTGTACGTGATAGTATAAAAACATGTAAAATTAAAAGTATAATATAAGTACATATTATGTATAATATAACGTGATATTTCACATTTTTCAAAAGTAATTTAGGTATGTTAGTATTAATAATATAATTTACAATCGTATAAAAAACAAAAATATATACATAATATTTAGTACATGAATACAAAAAAAAAATTTAAGTCACTTTTATAAATAATATATTTTACAAGAATTACTCGTCAGAAAAATCAGAAGAAGTGTCACCAGTTATTGTCATAATATGTGATTCTTCATTTTCCAACATATTTTCTGTGATGAAGTCGATTTCATACAATTTGTCTTCTTCTTTGATAGTATGACTAACGAAATTGGCCCACATGTCAGAAGTCACTTTCTGGACACCTTCAATCAGCAATTTTTTAACATCATTTAGGTTAAATGTTGTATTATTTTGTTTAACATGATTCTTCACTACAGACCACGCAAGTTCTATTGGATTAAGTTCACAATGGTAAGGTGGCAAACGTAATACATGTCAATTTGTTTTCAAAGCTTCTTCATCAATTACATATTTATTGTGAAGAGGTTTAATTTCGTTTACCTTATAAAGCAATCGAAATTTCAACATCGGTTTATCGAAAACAATATCTTTGGACTTCAACCAATTTATTATGTCGTCTTTTTTCCAAGCCGTTGTAGGAACCGGGTCTTTTTTGATATAATGGTACGATGCATTGTCCATGACTATTATTGCATTTTCCTTTAATCGGGGCAGAACTCCGCAAAACCATTCGTAAAACGTGTCGACATTTATTTCGTCGTGGTAGTCTGCTGTGTTTTTTTTCGACTCAAAACGTAATAGACCACCCTCGACGAAACCATCTGCTGAACCGATATGGACAACTATTAGACGTTTTCCTTTACCTGTTGGATTTTTGAGGCCTATAGACAGTTCTTTCAGGAATGCATCCCTATGAGATTTTACCGAAGTATCAATCCATACTTTACTGCTACACTCCCCTGCGTTTACCCACGTTTCATCAAGGACATATATTGTACGACCTTCACTCCGATATCGTCTTATGTCCTCAATATATTTTTGTCGTCAAATAACGAGATCTCCTCTTTTCGTAAGCGCACTATTCCGATTCCTTTTTGTATATTCAAAATTGAATTCTTTCAATATCCACTGTAAACAGGTTCTAGGTAAACTCGGAATATCTGGATCCTCATCAATAGCAGTGATAATTTTCTTTAAAGTTGGTATTTCACCTCTAAACCAAAACCCATGAATTTTTTGACAAATTGCGTTTTTGTCAAGATCGTCAATTTTATCGCGAATTTTTGTTTTACATGGCGACTTCAACTGTCCTGTATTTTTGTACTCACTTATTGTGGTTGTCACTGTACGCTTTCCAATCCCAATGTCTTTTGAAATAGATGCTATTATTTCTTTGTACTTTATGTCTGGTTGTTGATGTTTTTTTGACTTGTTTCAATTAACAATATTCTGTTTTTGCCCTCTTCCAACAAACTGATACAATAATTATTAATTATAATTATAATTAAAATACTATAATACGACGTTTAAATATAAAAATGATTTTGATTCATTCATAATTTAGAATTTACGAATAAAGTAACACATATACAAGGTGTAACAGATAGACCTGACCAAAAAAAAAAAAATAAATAACTAAACTTAACGTAGGACAAAAATTTTAACATTATATGAGTAGTAAATAATTTAAGAAATATACTCATGTCAACAAATTTCCTAAAATTTTATTTAAAAAAAAGTTTTTATGTTCCAAATGAATTTAATCAAAAAAATATTGATATTTTAAAAAATTTTAAAAAATAAACTATTATACTTAGATAAATATTTGTACCATCAAAATTGTTCTTATAATCAGATTATAATTTGATTAACAAATTGGTTGTATTGAACTCATCAAAAAAAATTTAGTTAAATTTAAAAATTTTTATATTCAGTATTAAAAAATAAAAATAATTTTTTTATATTATATATGTTGCGCAAGTAAATATAAATTATATATAAAAAAAAATTCAAAATATTGATTATAACAAATGTTATTGCATTAGTCAGTTCTTTCTGTTACACCCTTTATATAATATATAAAAAATATAAAATGAGTTAATAAAACTATAAATTCAATAAATAAAAAAAAATTTAAAAATTCTTACCTGTCCTTTTCGATTTTTTTTAATAGGTATTTCTGCAACATCGATGCTTGTTTCAGCACATGTAGCAGGGTCATGTTTTGATTGACATTCCTCTTGAGAAATATTCATTAAAAAAAAATATTAACCAACAAAAAACGACAATAATTAAGTAAACAAGTGGTTTATAGACGTATAAGTGGCGCGGAATATAGTGACACAGACGTATTGACACACTATAGCGAGTATATGTTATGAATCATAACATATGATACATACTATACAACGTTGCTGAACGTCAACGGTTGAGATAGTGCAACGTCGATATGTGGGGGATACGCGATTCAGTCGGGACACTGGTTACTTCTCTCGTGGGCCGGAGTATAATCAATTTTTTCCATCATAATCTTCTTTCTATATTTAATTAAGTACTTCTTCATCATCTAGCTTATTCTTGACATCTTTATTCTGTAACAACATATTTCTAATGCCTCTAATCTCTTTTGTTCTTCTATTAATATCACCCAGGTTATGTGTCAATATAATATAATGCTCCAAACACATGTCTTCAATATATTCCATGAATGCACTATGTACAACTATTATTTGTATTTAATAGTTTCTGTTTTTACTAAAAGCTTTTTTATCTTGGGAAATGCATTTTGCTATATTCTTCTGTCTCTTGCATTATTACTTATTATTATTACTCATCCACTAATTCACTGGTTATCATTAGGGGCCGGATTTAAATGCTCTACAAACTATCAAATAATAATCTAAAAACTATCAAAAAATGCATTCTTAATCACAATAATGTCTTTAAAAAATATATTTAACACTTCTTGAGCAACTGAAAATAAATGAAATAAACGAAGTTATTATGTAATTCAAATTGACAAATTACTAATTACTTGTTACTAGTTTGAGTCCCGCACCCACTACAGCCATTTATTCTATGGTAGATTGATAAAGAAGTTATTAAGTATAAACATATCAAAATCATAAATAGTACAATTGACAAACGATAAATGGTTGGAACAAAATTTTAAATTTCTTGAGCTAATATTTTGAAATACCAATTAAATTTAATATAAGAATTTATATAATTTATAAATATACATTACAAATAAACAAAATTACCTATTAACTATGAAACTGCTCTAAAAAACGCCAAAACTGCTAAAAATGCTAAAATAAAAGTTTAAGTTTTCAATTTTCTGATGTATCAAACTGATTTTGCACTTGAACAGCATTGGGACTTCCCAAAAAATAATGCATTTTGCATTCACATCTATTCCTATTTTTGTACCATTTACTCTTCTACAAATTAGAATTTGGTTTTCTGTGGATTTACTTAAAAGTTTTTTCTTTTTAAATGTTTAATCTCCATGGTTTTCAACGACTTTTTCAATTTTTTTTTCATTGTTCACAATTATTATTACGATACTTATCATCTACAAATTTACTATCAGTTTTCTGATCATCTTCTGATATCATCTTCTATGTTGGTCTTTTAATACTTTATTAAATTAAAGGAAATTTCTTAATGTCTAATCTCTTTGTTTACTATATCATTTTCTTCTTCAAATATTGATAAGATATCAATTACAACTAAAGATAATACTATCCATCTGATATTTTCTTGTGTAATTATCGCTTTCTTGCATATTAATTAAAACACATATTTGTTAATATTAAAGACGCTGAGTGGAGCAGATAATATTTGTGCATGGGCTAGGGGTTTTTTAAAAACTGTAGTAATTACTTAAATAAATAATTTAATTTATTTTAACATAACATAGCTATAGTAGTACCCATTTAACTTTTTACAAAAGTTTTTATGTTCTAACTAGTTCTAAGTTCTTAATAGATAATATATATGAGCTTTTGAATAATAACTAATGTTTTAATGATACTACCTATATTGCTACATAATATTTTTTTTATGTAAATAAGGAAATATTTTAACACAGACTTTGCATGATTACATTAACAATGATGTACAAATTTAAAATTTTACTTTTATTACACCGCCTTTATGACTGAATGGTATACTACGTTTAACATTTGTTTCATAATTATAAATTAAAATGATTGTATATTATTTATAAGCAGATAAATTTGATGGACTGGAATTTTAGACAATGATTTGTGGTTCCTATCTTTATTTCCATTCAATAATTAATAATTGGTATTTAGTAAATCCAATAATAAATTAATAAAATATTTATTATTATTTTTTATAATCACCAAATATATTTTGTTGAAATTGTAGGAAACAATAAAAATAATAACTGATAAAATTAATGATTTAACTGTTATAAACATGGAAGTTTTGTTACATTTTCAGTGAGTGGGCTGGTGATGGCGCGGGATTATATTTAGAGGGGGCTAAAGCTTTCTCTAGGCACCCCTTAGCGTTGTGCCTGATTATGCACCTCTTTCATTTGCCCATTTTGTATGCTCTGATTAATTTCTTTACTTTTGCATCTACAACAACTGAATTCCAGTCCATGTATTAGGTATAAGTACTTATATCAAATAAAATGGTTAATACTGTGACGGATTATACATATATTTTACTATTTGTCTATCCATTCAATACAGATCATCTAAGACTAAAATTTGAATTTATTACTTATATTCCCTGTGAATATTATGTTATACTGTTCTTATTAAGGCTTTTATAAATTTGGTTTATAGGCCTGTAAATATTCATTGAAAAAGATAAGCATCTTATTACATTCTGAAAAAATGATAACCATGACCCACAATCATTTGATTGAAGAAGGAAGATTGAAGTATACGGAATTTATCACTCAAATGTGTAAAATTATGGTTTGTATAATTCATTGTGTGCAGTAATTTTAAAACAATATTCATATTTAGCTAATTACCGATATAAATTATTATATTTAAAACTTTTGTTGACAGACTGATGAATTTTTATCTCATGTGACCATTTATACTATGGTTGGAGTATCTTACTCAAAAAGCATTTTTCCTGATGTAAGGGCCAATGCGGCATTATTTGTCGGTAAGAATAACTATAATAATATTATCTGTTAAGTTTTTGTTTAGTTTATTACATAAATAAATTATATTTATATTTATACATTTTCAGGTTCGTTGTATAAAGCTAATCCAAGTAAATCTTCCTTTGACTTGATATCAAGCAAAATGTTAAATCTTACGATTGATCCAAATCCTAAAGTCCGTACTAGTGCCGTTGCTTGCCTCGGAAAACTTTACGAGTAAACATTTTTAGCTTAATAAATGTCAATTGTTTATGTTTTTCTTGATTGTCTATTTCTATTTAAATTATATTATCTCTTTAAATATTTATAGTAGTTTCAGTCATAGAACTGTTCAATTTTAAATTGTAGTCGTAAGTAGTAAAATACAAACACAATTTAAATGTATTCAAAGTTTTTTTTAACTATTATTGTTTTGAAATATTTTATGTGTTAATGTTTGTGTGTTTTTTTTTTTAAATGTTTATCCTATAAAATCTATGTACACATATACATTCATCTGTTTATGATTATGGAGTTAATCAAAAACTTGAATAATACAAAAAGGTGTGACTGTCGAATTTAAAAATGTTATTATGATTAAGAAGTATCAATATATGGTGATTCATTTATCTCAAACAACACAATATCGTGGGAAATATCCCAACATTTTTAAACATTTTATCACATTCGTAATAGTAATAATAATTGTGTTCAAAATGTCAACAATTAAAAACTATTATAAAAATATTCGAGTTAACAATTTCAGCTTGATTTTAAATAATTATAAGAATCTCATATGCATTATATAAGAACATGTCAAAATGTTCAAAAATGTACTTTTCTTTTTAAATTTAAAGTAATAAATATAATTACTATTGTTATGAAAATATATTGATTTTGTTTCATTTTCTTAAAATACAAATTTTTATTTTCATTATTATAACAAAAAAATAATAGTACAAACTGCTTTAAAAGAATCACCATGTATATCAAAACTATTCCATTATTATTAAATAATATTTTGCAAATTACATAGTTTTTGTTTAAATTGCTTCTATGTTGGCTTGTTTTATTTTATCTCATGAATTATACATTTTAGTGTTGCCATTTCCCTTTGGTTGCCATATTTTGGAAATATTATTATGTTCATGTTGTACATTTAAGGCAGTGGTTCTCAACCGGTGTTCTACGGTACATGTGTATATGTTGTGTCGGTGTGAATAACTATTTTATGAAGTGTCCAGGATAAGAATCTTAATGATCAACTTGTTTATAATTTATAAAAAAAATGTATTTTTATGAAATGGGTTTGGTTTTGGGGATGGTGTGAGGCTTTGCTATCCATATTAACATGATAACAATTCGTAGGTCGCTTCATTGAAATAAAAAAGTTCACGCCGCTACTGTTGTACATTTGTATTGTATCATTATTAAAATTAGAAATTTCCCAGTACTTAATTTTTATTATCAATAACGATTATTATATTTTGTTACATTTATTGTTTAGTGGTCGCCAAGTTATAGGTTAACCTAACCTAACCTATGAATAACTATTAGTTGTTAGAAGTAAATATTTTCTAAACTAGTCGTGGTTTTAATAAAACATTTTTAAATTAACATTATTTATAATTTATAACTTTTACATACTATATATTTTAATATAATGTTCCATCTAAATGTATTATTATGAAAAATGTGCCGGGAACATAAAAAAGTTGAGAACCACTGACTTAAAGTGTAGTTCTTACATTAAATACTACCAATGTATACTACATATTATGTAATATTAAAGTTAAAAATAAAGTATATGCAAAAAAAATGTGTTTTTGATACAAACCAAAAAAACTATTAATTAAAGGAATTTAATATTTCTATAGTTGCCAAATAGTTTTATTGTAAAAATATAATTTTCTAGAATATAATATGCTGTAGCCTGTAGGTATTTAAGCAATGTTTGTTGATTGATGACAATTTAAATAATCAATTACAGTAGAACCTTGATTATCCGGAGCAATGGTGGAGTAACTATTATTATTTATCTACTTCTATTTAGTTATTTAAATAATAATGGTTAACTTAAATAGCAAATATTATTTATGATACTTATATGAATTTTAATACCTTATGCCAGGATTATAATAACGGATTATGATTGATCAACAAGTTTACTAGGGAATGATCGAGGCAATTTTAAATATTTTTTTTATCAGTTTTGATATCCAAGAATAAAAATATCAAAAAAATATGATATTTTTGTACTTATATTATTCATTATGACACTAAAAATAATTGGAATATTCAAAATTGCCTCGATAATTCTCTAGTAAACTTGTTGATCAATCATAATCTGTTTTCAAAATTAATATCTGTCAAACCAAATTCTTCCAGTTTTGTCTAGCTTATTGGTCTAAAAGTCACTTTTTTTTCATTGACTGGAGCCCCCTCCAGCCCCCTTAAGGTTTATTTTATGATATGGAATTTAAATATATCGAAAAACATTATAACAAACAAAATTAATGTTTAGATTGGTCAAATCTACATTAGTTTTGACTTTTGACAAAACCGGCTGCAGACCCCTTAAAATGCTTGTACAAAAAAGTTATGAATTTAATATTTTTAAATTATTTTAATAGTGAATTCTGAGGAAACTTGTATTCAATTTTTTATTGACATTTATGGAAAAAACTAAGAAGGTTCAACTTTTTGATAATTAAGGTTAGATTTCTACAGTTCTACTAAACAATTTAATATTTTAATAGTATTATTAATTATAAATACAATTATAAAATTATTATAAAATTATAAAATATTAAGAAAGATTTTCTGTTTTAAATCACAAATAAATATATAATAGTTAAGTGTTTTATGTTTTGCCTCCCCTCATAAAAAATAATTCCTGCGCCTCTGATCAGTCTGAACCTTCAACCTATCTAGTACCTACTACCTAGTTAAGACTTAAGAAATATTTTTCTAAAAAATTATGTTTCTTACTAACTATTTTAATTGTTATCAAACATCATGTATTTTTAATTCCTTATTCCGAAGCAGAAATGCAGAATATTCTATGAAGTATTTCAATGTATAAAAATCGAATTTTGAACGAGTAGCTTATGAATTATAACTTATACTTTTGAACATAAGTTATAATTTATAAGTACCTATTTATTCACGATGAGCGAAGTGGAGTGGCGGTGTTGTAGTGGTGGTACAGAGGTACCTACTCCGCAAAATGTTGTTCCACTATTCCACTGATCATAACTCATCATAAATAGTTATGTACTTATTATAATGAATTTAAAAATAGGTAGACCTATGGAAAGTGTAGGTATAGAGAGAGAAATCGCCAGACGGGATCGTTGAGAGAGAAAAGAGAGGATTTTGGATTTGGCCGTTACAGTGTGCCAAAACATGTATTTTCTCTCTCATATGCTCTTAGTTTTTTGTTATGTTTTCTCACTCATTTATGTACTTATGTCATCTGGATTAATAGTTTACATATCAACTTTTAGACAAAGGTTAATTTTGCCGCAGTTTACCATCTCCCGTTCAGACTGTCCTAACTTAAACTTGAAGTTTAATCTTATTACATTTTAGATTCTGAACGGAGCGATGAATGTATTGATTTTACAATGTGTGTTTTGTTTTTTTTAATAATTAATTCTTTTTTTTTTTATTTATTTATTTTTTTTTTGTGTCTGTCATCATCTTTTAGGACAGTAAAAATACTTAGATTTTCTTCAACAGTATCTTTTCTGATAGGAAAGTGAATCTAGTTGGTACTTTGGGGGGTCAAGAGTAAAAATTTCCCATTAGTTTTCAAAAGCGTCGTGAAAAACTAACGAAAAATCAATGAAAAACGGGAATTTTTAAGCAAAATCTGTTTTTGAGAAAATCGATTTTGGTTTTTGGTGCAACTCTAGAAAAAATGACTGTAGTTACATGAAATTTTGACTGAATGTTTATATTAGCATTTTCTATACACCATATTATATTCCAAATATTTTGACTCATTTTGAGCTGTTTACGGACATTTTCAGTTTCCATTTTTTTTTAATAATATCAATAAAATTTTATTTGTTGCTTAAAAAAGCTTGAAAATTTAATAGAAGGCTCCTAGTATATTGCTTCAAAGGCAGATGCAAAAAATTAAAAATCCATATTTACGATTTTTTTATAAGCATTTAAAGTTCAAATATTGACAAAATAAGTGAAAATGACAAAAATTTGCAAATTATTTTGAGTTAGCAATTCATAAAAAAATGTTCTTTTTAAATCTAAGATTTGTAATGTAAAACAAGATTCCTCATAAGTTTTCCTACCTTTGACACCATACAATTTTGAAAATAATTTGACTCTTTATGCTTAATTGAAAAAAATATAATTTTTTTTTTGTAACTCTAATATAATAATTATAGCAGCCCGGTCGGCCCTCACAAATACCGGCCCATCCGGAAGATTCCCGATTTCCCGATAGGCCAATCCGCCCCTGTAAATATGGTTATAGAATATACTTATGTCCAAAAAAGGTTAGGTTACCTATATACAAATATTAAATTATAAAATGTACACTATAATGAAAATGCGTTATGTATTTAGTTAGTACGGGGCTTTTTTTTCCGAATACCAGTATAACTAATACTATCTACTTATCCAAAGTTTGATTTTTATAGATCGAAGTATCCCAAATATTATTCTGTTCCAGTACTTTAGAATATTGAGTTAGAAATTAATGTTGTCATTACCATAGATAATATATTATATTATCTATGGTCATTACGGCTATATTATCTATAGCCGTGGTTCAGAGGTTGTCATTGAAAAGAGAAAAAAACTTTAAAAAAATGATAACGATAAAAAATAGTTAAAAAAAACGTTTTTCATAAACATTGGTGTTTTTTTTATAATAACGTTAAATTGATCACAATAATGATATCGAACGTAACTTAACAAAGGAAACATAAACAAGGACAATTCCTTAATATTCTGGACAATCAATTTTATAATGTATTATGTAAAAACTTGGCGTCACGCATAACTCATCGTGTATACCGTAAGCGCCTTAACTCAATGAGTTTTGATTAAATTATTTCATACTGTTATTAGGTAACTGAGTGTCAATACCCACGAAAAATCGTTAAAGGAAAACAACAAAACATTATTTTGATGTATTTTGTCCGTTAGATATTATTTTGAGTTTTGACCAACCGTAGACGTTTGTTTCTATGCGGAACGAACCACCACAAATTCAAATAATATTAATATTTTTGTTCGACACATCACACCGTGGATAGTACGAATTGAGATATTATGCTAATTGTCAATATCGTAATACGTGGTGGATAGCGATTGTCGTGATTCTGTGGTTACTGATCTAAGGTCATTCGTCTTATCGTCTCGATTGTCTTATCAAATTAGTCGTCCCCCGATCACTGGTGGTCGCTAGTCCGTCGTGAATATATTTTAAATTGTTGAAACTCTAGTCAACTTACTAGTTACTGTCTACATGTTTTTATTCACGTTTTTATATGTATAAAATATAATATATTATAATTATTAATAACATTATATTCATTATTGTGACGGCTTTTATTAATGCACCCAATTTTTATCAGGATTTGACACGACTTACGATCGTTTATTTCTTTCAACTGATAACTTACACTATAGGCTCATTGTAACCGAACTCGACAACCACAGTACTTAAACCGGAATTTTAAGTATGTATTTTTCACTAATAATATAATATAAGGTATTTGATTTCTTTTACAGTTTAATGGCGTGTGGGGGCCAATAACGTTCTTGTGCATTTTTATATTATCAATAGGATAATATTGTGTTGTTGTGGGTTCGCGCTAGAATTAAAGTTTTCTATGCGCTTTGAATGAGAAAAATTGTTACAATGTCAACATCAACATATTTATTATGTAGTATGACTTGTCTCTATTGCACGATAGATTATTTTAATTATTTTGAGATGTGTAGATTGGCCTTGCTTTCAACGCCAATTGATGCACTCAACGAGTGAAATGCACAGGTCGTTACTAAGTATGTGTGTAGTCAAACTTTGTGTTTACAGATGCTCATGGATCAACAACGAATTTTGTGTTTTCATCAAGGCCTGTTAAGTTGTCCCACCTACTTGTACGAGTAGATATCAAGAGCAATCCTATGCCATTTTTTTTTTACAAAAATTTGTAAGTGCAATTTTTAATAACATGCGAGCAAACTAACTACACATAAAATTAAAATTATAGTCAGATAAGTCAGCTCAATGTATCCCACCAAAGTATTCCTAGAACTTTCAAATTGGTATCAAATAGTTTCTCTGAATTTACATAAATTAGGAAATTCATTTTTGGGTATTGTGAGATATAGTTAATAAAAAAATGTAGACGAATAAGTACCTAAATAAATAATATTGTTTTAGGTATTGATTATTCTGGATATTTTTTATTACAATAATTTTTAAACTTATTATATATGTTATTTATTTTAGTTACCACTTATGATATGAATTATGGTGAAAAATTACCTTAATTAGTCTTGGCCTACTTGTAGTTGGCTCAGCCTTACTTTTGTTTCGCATGCAGAAATAATCAATTTTTATAATTTAAGAGGAATCAATTTGAAAGTTCAAGGCAATCCTTTAATATTATTAGTTAATATAATTAGTCCTATTACATACATTTGTATGGGTCGTTGCAAATTCTATATTCTGTCCCCTTACCTCATTAGTCATTACCAATAAACTTCCATAAAATACTTTTTTATTTATATTTTTTTTCCATCAAGAATTAAATGGAGGCAATAGTAGGCCTTATGAAAACCACTTTATTTTTAAAATTCAATTTGATTTTGAACTACAAATTAACTAAAAATATATGTTTAGAAAAATTATTTATTAATGTATTTTAATTTAGAACTTTATTTGATTAAAAAACTTTCATCCATTTCAAAGATAAATAATTAATTTAATTTTTTTATTTTACATTTTAAAAATATTTTTCACACATTGAAGTACTAATTTTATTTTTACTTACAGCTTATAATTTATGATGTCAGTATTTAAATATTGTTTTTTGCATTTATGTTTATTTTTAATTATTATTATAGGGTAAAAATTATAGTTTTGCAAAACCTTTTATGTTTATTAAACAAATGACTGGGAATATCAATTCAAACTATCAAAATTAAGTTAAATAAATGGATTTTAAATTAACTACCTAATTACTTTAGTTTTCTGTGTTAAATTAAAATGTAAATTTCTTATACAATTAATAAATAAGACTACTTTGAATTGTGCACAGTAAAACTGTTTATATACATATAGAAAAATATGTTTCTAAGATTATAATATTATTACTTAAAAGTATTGGTTTTATTATTCCTATACAAAAGATTTATTGTAATCTTTTAATGTGTATTTCATTAGTATGTGGGAAAATTATGGTTGAATATTATTGGTTATGGCGACTTGCCTATGTTATAATAAACAGGTAACACCGGTAAACATTTAGCTTTGAGTAAATTGACATTTAAAGTATTAAACAGACGGTTGAGCTCGGAAAATTCTTCTCTCATTAATTAATAAAGTTAATTTAATATATCAAGTCTTGCATCTCTAATTTACCCAACAAATATAATACTTGGTTTTTATATATTTATATTTAAGTTAAATCTTACCCACCTAAATATATTCCTTAATATTTTATATTTAATTAAAAAAAATAATTTTTATTCTATGAATTAAATTATCATTTTCTAATTAATTAAAATATACCACTTACCTATGGATTATAATTTATGATAATTTACTTAATTAACTTAAACAATTTAATTTAATTATTCAAATGTTGTCATCACCAAATTGTTTCTAAATTCAAAACTCTAAATTGATTACTATATAAATATTTAATATCTTGATATTTTGAATAGTTCCAAAGAAATGTAACTTTTAAAATTTTTTTTTCCCACTGGTGGTGTACATTTATTAAAATTAAAAATAGTGAAAACAAAAGTTGTTTCTTACTGGTTGAATCAAAATTAATCTTATTATTTTTTGTTATCGTTGATAGGCAACATAGTTTGGTTATATGGAAATGCTATCAAATGGATATAGATGTATCAAAAAATGTACCAAAGCATTAAAGCAATCCTTATTTGATTGGATCCTTCATAAATTTAACGTAAATAGTAAAATTAAATTGTTCTTGTATCCTTACTTCAAGCTGAGTACTATAATACTAACACTATATTAAGTTTAAAAAAATGTTCATATTTTTTTTGGATAGGCCTTTTAATCTAACACTTTTTTATGTCGGGATCTTCTTAGTGACTTTAAACTAAATATATCAAATTTCAATTCTTTCATCAAAATAAGAATCCAAAGCAAATTAAGGCGACATTTTTAAATTAATTCTGTGGAAATTTTATAAGTCAATAGCCTTAACTCAATGCTATAACCTAATTAATAAATGTTTCCACTTCAAAATGATGGAACTTTTTAAATTTTCTTAACTCTAATAATTGGATTTTTATTTTGAGATTTAACTAAATATTTCTATTGTCGCTTACCTTTTATATTTTAGATGTATAGTAACATATTTGTTCACTATTTGACATGGTCATGGGTATGGTATTATATAATATTATTGACGGAATTTCATCAAAAATCCTTAATATTATTTACCAATTAATTGTTTATGAGTATAAAATATTATTTCAAAATCAAAACAAGTATTTTCAAAAATAACATATTATGACACACTATGAAAATTAATGTATAGTAATTTTTTGATGATGTGATACAATTATTAATGTATAAACATAATTAAACACAATAATTGTTCATTTACTTTCAGTAACTACTTTCTATAACTATGGGTTCAATTTAATATTTCAATGGTTCGGTTTTATTTTGAATATTAATCTAACGTATTGAGGTTTCTTTGGATTCAGTTCAATATCATAAATCAGGATTTATTGGCACCACTTATCATTTTGTTATATTTTTCTGTTAATTGAAACACAAATATTGCAGTGCTTCTAAATACGTATTACATTGAAATTATATTTTTATTTCAACTGTATGATCTTAATTATTTACTAATAAGTTATTTTATGATTTTTTTCTTGACATGAATAAAATATAAATTGCAAATTATACCCATTCATTTTTTGATAATTAAATAAGTTATTATATTTAATAACTTTAATTTCTAAACTCGCAAATAGGTATACAATAAATTGAAATATATTATATAATATAATCAAACTTGGTCAACTATAAGTTTAAGGAGCCAGCAAAGAATGTGTGTCATTCTAGAAAAACAAAAGTATTAAATAAAAGTACATGGGTACACATGTACCATATTGTATTTACATGTATATTTACTTTTAATACAATATTTTTCAAAAAAATATTTATTGTTTTTATATCTTCATTTATACATATTAATTTTACTATTACCATAATTTATCATTTTTAAAAAATAATTATTTTTTGACAATTTTAGCTTTGCTACATGTGTGGTGAATTGTTAGATAAACTAATCAGTAACAATAACATTAATGACTTAATTTCAAAAAGTAATTATACATACATACAAGGATAACCCTTATATCACCAATTTTAATGAAATTGGTACTTCTAGTTATCTACAAAATATTTGAGTTAAAAAAATTGTTTTACACTGTTTAAATAAGACATTCTTGGGACCAGGGAAAAAGTTTGATGTATCGATAACTTTGAGTTAACCAAGCTCGATTTTATGTTACTGTATATTGCGGTAAATTATTACAATGCAGATTTAATAAATTCAAATAAAATAATGTATTTAATAATACAAGTATCACAAAAGAGAGGCTGCTTTTTATAAGTTTTATTATTATATTTTAGCTTATATACTTATTGTAAGATATATCATTATATTCCAAAATAAATCTAAAAAAAATTCATATAATATAATAGTATTAATTTTTAAATATGAACTCATATTTAATTACAAAACCACATATAATGTAATAGTTTATTCTTTGAAATTCTATAAAAAATAATACTTTAAAAAAATTTATCTGATCATTTTATTAAATTATTAACTAAATCTATTTGAATTTAGTGTTCATTAAATATAATTATTACAAATAACTACTTTAAAATAATTTCTTAAAATTTTATGAGACTAAATTATTGAAATTTTAAACTATCTATTGAATAATCATGTGTTGATGGTGCACTTAATGGCTGATGGATGTTTTCAATATGCTTTTTGTAAATGAATGTTTTTAAATCTATATTGTGAATAACTGATAAGCATTTAATTTTTTTTTAGAATTTATTGACCAGAACAATGAGTGACATCCCAACAGCATCTACATCAACAGCATCTACATCATCAGCTTCAACGTCACAAACCATGCCATATACTTTTGACAACCAGTGTCCACTACGAGATTTAGATTATACAACAACAGACGAATCAGAAATGTCGTCCGATGAATCAGAAATGATTGATGATGAATCAAGTTACTCAAATGATAATATTTGTAAGCTGAATCCAATAATTGACGATAACATGGACGATACGTCATGGTCGTCTACAGCATCATCTAATACATCATATGGAGATAAATCAAGTTCTGAAAATTCTGAAACTGAATCAATTTTAAAAGAGTTGATTAGAGAGAGCTGGACTCTTGATAAATCAACTAATAATCAAGAAAACACAGATAGTTTCATATCACCAATACTCATATTAGTACAGGTATTATTTGAATTCATTAAGACATATCATTAGAATAAAACCTTATTTAAATATTGTGTGATCAGGACTAATAATAAATTGTTGTCTTCACCTTTTCTTACAATGAAAACTTTATAAAATATAATATATGTTTGTGTCTCACTGGGTGATATATAAAATAGATCCCTTTGCCATGACCTTAATTTATAATCCCATTTGTGTTATTTGGATAAATAATTTTGTACTTTTGATATTGGAGTGTTTTTAAATTTTTCATGCACTTACATTAATTGCAAATAATGTGTTTGGTGATAATTAATATATCACTTTTGATTTGTTGCTATCAAACAATTGAAACCATGTTACATTTTATCTTTAAGAGGATGTTACACCGACATTTGTTGTCTCCGTCTTACAAGTGCAACATAGCAAATTGTACGCTCAGCAGATTATGTTTAGCTCAGTTAGGTTATAATTAGATTGCCAATGAGATTGCCTGGATAATAATCTTACCTTTAAATTGTATAATAGGTCAATTCGCTCTAATTTTGAAACTAACCGCAAGCTAAACATATTCTGCTGAGTGTACAATTTGCTATGTCACGCACTTGTAAGACAGAGACAACAAATGTCGGTGTAACATTTTCTTAATTATCTTTAAACTGTTATTTCCAAACTAAAAATATAACATGCAAAACTAAAAGTATCATAAATTTCCAGAAACGCTTATAAATTATTGCATTTTGCATTCTATACTTGCCAATTATTTAAAATATTATGCACCATACCAGTCTAGTATACAATTATTACTCATAATACGCTCTTTATGTCAACTCCTGAGCTGACATTTTTATATAGTAAGACATTTTTTTTATCCTTTTTTAAAACTGTTTCAATGGGTTAACATTGTTGGTCATTCATAGAATAGTGGTTATTAATTCCAAATAAGTTTGTGATGTTGATGTCTAAAGAATCAAGAAAAATTTATAAACTTTTTTAAAACTGATGTATAAGAAAAATTATATTTGTTAAGATTCAATGTATAATGTCTATTGTAATTGTGTTGGTGTTGGTGGTGATAGTGGCGTGCTTTGAAAGGGGGGGGGCGTACATTTTTTATTGTTCTCAGACCACGTCATATAGCAGTAAGTATACTTTTATTGCCTTATGATGAATTTTATATGATAAAATAATCCAAGGGGGGATATGACACCCTCATTCACCTCCACCAGTGAGCATGCCTCTGGGTGGGGATGATTCAGGGAGATACAACTCGTTTTCAAAATTTGCTATCAGTTTTTTTGCCCCTCCATTAAAAATTTGAAAATTCCATTGGGCATGTGTTACGAGTAATGCCCGATGCTTGGCTAATGACAACATATTGGATATCAGCAACCAATAAGTAAAATTATCCAATTATGTGTGGCTATTGATTTAATAACATTACTGTGAAACCTCTGAATAGCGAAACTCGATCACAGACATTTTATCTGCTATTTAGAGGGGGTATATTTTAGAAAGTCATAAAAGGTTAATATAACATTGTTTATTGTAATAATATATTTATAAAATAGTTATAAATAATAATAATGATATTATTATATTTTAACAATCCATATTTAAATAAATATTTAACAAAAAATAAATATGGATTCTTCAACAATAAAAAAATGCATACTTCCTAAAAACAATTACATTTGGTGTGAAAAAATTGGTTAGCTTGGTCTAACTAACAATAATGCACAAAACATTGGCCATCAAGAGCTTGATATTTTTGTCATAACAGTCGTTATTCATAAAAATCTTTTTATATTGTCCCATAACGAGTGTTACGAAAGTATTCTTTATTGTTACACTAGTGTTAGCGTGTTTTTCTGTCGTTGATTTGTCATTATTTTTAAATGGAGATTAAAATAGGTATCCGCTATTGAGAATGTCTTCGTTCCTAAAAAAAAAAACCTCTGCTATTGGAAGGTGTTAGGAGAGGTTTCACTGTATTTATAAATTAAAATCAATTTGATTCAATAACATAAATGATGATATGTGTGTTAAAATAAAAAATAAAAATATTAATTATAATTGTTACATGTTATAAAATGTAGAACAAATTTGACACTTCAAATTCCACTATATTTCTAAACCCTTTATGTTATAAACTTGTAAGAGTATTCATTTGCTGAAACATTTTAAATAATACACAAAAATCTTACACTTACATTTTTTTTTTATACAACCACCTTATGACCAAAAAAAAATTAAACAATTACTATTAAAAAAAAAAATTCAAATATTACCAAGCATTCATAAATATTTTTAAAATGCATGTATCAATCAATTATTTATATTATATTAAATCATATTTTAATGAATAATCATTTGAGTTTTATAATTTATTTATTTTATCAAGTTTTAAATTTAATCATTAATTATATGTGGAAAAAAAATTTAGATTTTTCTTTCAACAAGTGAAAATTGGTTTAAAACTACCTTAAATTTTTAAAAAATGGTTAATAAAGACTTATAAAAACTTTTGACCCCTTATTTTGATGGGTTATAAATATTTAAAATGTAATCAATTGCTTGTATAAGTTGTTTGGATTTTCATGGATATTGTTTGTTATTAGGTCTTTTGCCAACAGTGGTTGGATAATAATAATTGTACGGGTTGGTATTAAGATTATTCACTTTTGTTGGCTGAAGTTCACAGTATTGTCATTAGCCAAAATTTGTGGTTGTGGTGACAAAAGATTTTGTCTTTATTTACATACATAAATTTATTAGCAAAACAGTTTTTCTAGTTGGTAATTTTTTCGCCAAGCTGTTCTAGCCAAACGCTAGTAGCTTTTTAGCTATATACCCTATACTAGCTGTTTTGAATATTTAAAAGTATTAAAAACAGTATTAAGTATGTAGAATACTAAACTAAGTCGCTATTAAAATTTTTAATATAAAATTACTTAAGTTGAACAGTTGGATCAAGTGAGAAATAGTAAAAATGGGTTTTTTTAAAGTTAGTATGATTGTGTTAGACAGGAATAACAGATTATTACTCATTTTATTAAAAATTCGGGTGGCATTTTTAAGCATAGCTCAAAATAAGTAATAAAACAAATTAATTTTAAGTTAAATTATGTTTTAAATAATTATAGTATGGCTTATGAAAATAATTATAGTATGGCTTATGAAAATAATTGTTCACCAAATTGTTTATTTCATTTTATACTGTTATATTGATAATTGCGTACAAAATTGACGGCAATTAAAGGTTTTATAATAACATATAATCAGTATTTGTATATTTTTCATGAGTCAGACTAGACAAATATTCTTTATATTTGTATTATTATATTTATTGATATAATTTGTATATTATAAATTAGGAAATATAGTCACTAACTTATATATTTTTTTTTTTTTTCACAAAAGCAACCATGTGAAACTGAAGGCCAGGTAAATATATTTACATATAATGTGTTAAGTTAATTAAATCCTAAACCTTTTATTCAATTAAGTATTGTACAATCAATAATAAGTTAAACATGCAATAAATTATAGTTATATATTTAATTCATATCTTTTGATATACATATTTTTTTAACTATTAATTAAAATTAAATATATGTTTTGGGAAATGTGGCAATGGAGGCTATTAACAAAATCTGGACTTAATAATTTTTTTATCTTCAATGTGGCTTGCTATTGTTATTGTATGTACATTAGAGATTCCAGAAATTACGTTAATTAATCATAAACATTTTTTAGTAAAATTATGTAAATTGGTAAAAGATGTAAAAAAAACTTTTTAGGTATAATTTTCATTCAATTTTCAAATAAAGCTTACGATCCCAATTCTTACCTTCTCAAAACCTTTTTATGTAATGTGTAGATGTAGGATTAATATTTTTTTTAATTTTTTCTATTTATCAACCTATCTAACGTATACAATACACTAAAATACTGTGTCTGCACTTATAGTCCTATATGTTACTTTGGCTATCTAAATAAATGTTATTACACTAGTAAAAACATTAAAAAAGAAGTATCACCAGATTTTATGAACGGTAAAAAAATCTTAATAAAATTTACTGAGCTGACATCTCTAATGTACATTATAATTATCAAATTAATGTTTGTTCAAGCAAATCTTTATACAATTTTGTGTATATAACAACAATATTTGTAATTATTATGTTTATTTTTATTCATTTTTGTTTTAATGGGTCTTTTATCCACAGTAGTTTTGTCAGGCATATACAAATAATATTGAAAAAATGATATCTCAAATAACTTTATTTAATTTTAATTTATAACTTTATAAAATTTAAATTATCAAAACTAAAGAGAAACATTTCACTTTACTTGACCGATATAAATTAAGTAATCTAATATTTAACTTGGCTTTTAAATCCATAATTTACAAATAATATGATTGTATGTTTTTAGATGAATGAAATTGGAATCGACCTGATCAATGTGGAAGAACACGCAAAAAGACTTAAAGAACTTGAAAAAGAAATAGATTTCATAGAATCAACAGAATGGATGTATCGCCCAATAGACTCATCTATTAGATAATATTAACTAATTTAACAATCAAATTTGTTATACATATTCACATTCTTCTATTAAAAGACAAAAATTGCTGAAACAAATTTTAAATTAAAAAAAATATAAACTCGAATGTAATGAATTTTTAAACAATATTTTGCATACTTCAAATTAATTATTGATTTAATAGAATATGTTTATGTTTTAATGTTAAGATAAACTACATTTTTTATACATTTTTATGAATATTTTTGTAAATTATATTAATATTTACATTTGTTAACTTCCTACAAGTCTTATTCTTTTATAACTTTTATAACCAACTAAAAAATAATTAATATAATATTATCACTACCCAAGAATTTTTGAAATAAGAATTACCACTTTTTATATTCATTTGTTAATATCTTCTTACCATTTTAACTTAAGGCATGGGAGTACTACTAAAATGTGGGTTTGGTGTGCATTTTAAAGTCTGGTACTTAATAACATTTTTTTCAAAATCAAAATTGAAAAAATAAATATTTTTATGGACAACTTTAACAAGAAACTATGATATGGACAGTAATAATGTATTTTTTCTTTTTTACCCAGTGCGACGGTAGTGGCGCGAAGCTAAGTAAAAAAAAATGCAGAGCGGTCACTGCCGTAGTACATTACACGAGCCAGAGTTTGCCCACTGAATGTATGTAAATTTTCCAATTTTCTTTAGCTAGGGCTACAGACCTAATAAATAGACGGATTGGTCCGTTTGTGGTATCAATAGAACGGGCATGATGTGCAGATTATACCTTTGTCATTTTTGAAAAAAATAGTGGAATAATGCCGAATATATTAGCAAAAAAGTGAAGTATTTTTGATGGAAAGAGATATTGTACTCGATCGTTTTAGTTATAACGTTTCATGTAGCAACGCCAATGACCGTATACGGTATACCCCTTTATGCCGTATAAGTTTTCGTCTCGGCCGAACACTAGGCACCAGTTCAATCCATCTTTACATACCATATTCAACTGTACACATATATAAATAATCTAATTAATTCTTAGGTTACTGTAATGGATGGTGTTCAATTTGAATTCAATGATATAATATATATTATAATGGTGTATAGGAAACGCAATTATAAACATTCAGTCAAAATTTCATACCCCTACGGTCATTTGTTTTAGACGCTCATAAAAATTTAATTTAAGTTTCTTGTAGACATTTTTTCTTTGATAAAGGTAGACAAACTTATGAGTAATCTTATATTACATTTTCAAATCTTAGATTTAAAAAGAAAAATTTTTATAAATTCTCAACTCAAAACAATTTGCTAATTTTCGTGATTTTTCCGTATTTTGTCAAAATTTGAACTTTAAATGCTTATAAATAAAAACTGTGACTAAGGATTTTTAATTTTTTTCATCTGCCTTTGAAACAATAACCTAGGAGCCTTCTATTAAATTTTCAAGCTTTTTTACTCAACAGATAAAATTTTATTGATATTTATAGAAAAAAAAAACTAAACAAATTGACAATGTCCGTAAACCGCTCAAAAAGAGTCAAAATATTTTCAAAATTTTATGGTGTATAGCAAATGCTAATATAAATATTCAGTCAAAATTTCATACCCCTACGGTCATTTGTTTTAGAGTTACACCAAAAACCAAAATCGATTTTCTCAAAAACATATTTTGCGTAAAAATTCCAGTTTTTCCTTAATTTTTCTTTTGTTTTTCACGTCGCTTTTGAAAACTACTGGGAAATTTTTACTTTTGACCCCCCAAAGTACCAACTAGATTCACTTTCCTATAAGAAAAGTTACTGTTGAAGAAAATCCAAGCACTTTTACTGTCCTAAAAGGTGATGACAGACACAAAAATAAAAAAAAATAAAAAACACATCATTGTAAAATCAATACATTCATCGCTTCGCTCAGAATCCAAAAGTTATTAAAATCATTCAATAAAGGTTTAGCTTGAATAATAATTTCAATAACTATTTAAAGTAAAATATTATCAATTAATTAGGTGGAAGTATAACAGTAAATTTCATACCTAGAACATTACTTGATAGACGGCCACTTCTTATTTCTTAGCTACTTTTTTTTGTTCTTTTTTTTCTGTTTAAAAATAGGAAACGGGTGGGAACGGTTTAGCACAATATAAAAGTAAGTTCAAAAAAATATAAGAAACAATCTAAACCTTATTTAAAATAAGGTACAATATGAACTGTTTATGAGAATCGTCATTTAAAGTTTTCAATCCTTAGCTATACAAATTGAACACTTAATAATTTTTAACTACGTTCACATCAAGTAAGGGTGGTATTTTTAAAAAAAAACTACGTTCTAAAAACATCGATGACAATACAATAATAATAATAATAATAAGATGTTAAATAAAATAAGTTGTACGTTTTATAAAATTGTCAATACAAACATCGATCACTACACTCTACAGTACCTAATAATAATAATTTGAAACTAAACATATTATCGTCATCGTTTTGACTTGGATTTTTGTTAGTATTGATATAAGCACATGTTTTGGTGGATTGGCGCTACGAAATATTGTCCTATGAAATTTGTACTACACTTTTAAACTACGCTCAGAACGTTCGTCGGTCAACTAATAAAATCTACAGTGGTTATAAGTAGTGTGAACTTTTATTTCACGAATCACGATAATCATTTGATATTTCCAGTTTCGTCTATATGTGACTTCCGGCTAGCGTGACAACGTTACACAAAAATAACGTACGCAATCGTCAACGATTCATTTTTTTAGCTTCATAATATATTAATAAACCTACGATTTTTTTTTGTTGGTAAATATATTTTGTGTTCTTACTAATGATAGACACAAAGTGTCTTCTTACTAGTGATGACAGACACAAAAATAAAAAAAAAACACACATCGTTGTAAAATCAATACATTCATCGCTTCGCTCAGAATCTAATATCAAATCTAACCATTAATGCACTACAACAATTAAAATTGATGGTAAATCTTATAATTTAAAATCCATCATCTGCCATCATGGTCCATCTATGAATGAAGTCCATTATGGTATTATACTAGTATAATTTTACATAAAAAAAATGACGAAGATGCAATGACACTTCAATAAATTTTGAACGATGGCCATGAGGGGGTAAAGATGCATATATTATAATAATGGGAAAAAATGAATATGATTTAAAATTTGATTCAAAAATTGAATAGGTATGATAAAAAAAAAATCGAATAAAACATTTAATAAACAAACACAATTATATCATTACTAGCTGACCCGTCATAGCTTCGCCCTTGATTGGTTGTTTATTTTGTTTTGGGACGATGATATGTATAATTTTTTATTTACATTTTATCGTTTAATGTGATCGGCCAGTGAATATAAAAACGGTTAATGAAAACGTATTGAAATGTTTCTAGCGGTATTAATGGTAAAATAATTTTTATAGCACTTCATTACCCGTAAAAACGCTAATCTTAAAAAAATTATGATTGTTCAATTACTTTCGGGTGTAACATGCTACAGCCTGCAGTGAGTGCAACTCAGCCACCCTGGTAGGCAATCCGACTACATCAGATCGCGGACAAAGTGCAACTTTTTCACCAATCACCTTGGTAGGCAATTTTCAATAATTTGATTTGACGCAAGCTTGTACTTGATCTGTCAAAAAAACTAATGGCAATAAATAAAAATAAAATTTTCAATGTAAACTTCAATGTTCCTGTTTGAGCACCTCTTTAAAATGCGAATTTTGGCAAATCCTTTCTTATTGCACGGTGAAAGTATTAGAAGAACCTCTATTCCAAATTGCAAGTTCGTACGTTGCGTAGTTATTGAGTTACAGCGATCAGTGACTAAGTGGTATTTTGATTTTATATATGTGTAGATATAATAAATAAATAAAAACATAAAAACCTCCAAATCATATTATATGCCGGTGTAACAGACGATTATTACTTTCCCAGAGTGTAATGGTGGGCTCACACACTCTCTTATTTTTTTTTTTTATTAGAACTAGACAAACTTACTGTTTGATACCTATTTCATATTTTATCTTTGGACTAAACAAACATAAAATAAATTGTCATCTGTTAGGTTATATTCAATCTTTTTTTTCATATATTAACTTTTGAACTACAATACATCATTGAAAATTAAAGATTACAAAATTATTTAAATTTTTAATTTAAATATGTTTATTTAGGTTAAATGGAATTAGGCACACATCAGAGGCAACATTTGGAAGGGGTCAGGGTATGGGGTGGCACCGTTTACTTTTAAATAGTCCCAATTGGCCTATGAAATAATGCACCATTATTTATATAGTTAAATTAAAATTGTATTTTAGATTAACATATGAAATAAACAAAATATGGCGTTCTATCAATTAATAATTGAGCCTAAACTACATTGTTCTTAAAGTTGTAAAAGAGGTAGTTAACACTATAAATATAAATTATAAATACAATATAAATTTTGAAGACGCTAAAGAAGCGACTGTTAAACTTAAATACCGCTGGTAACCCCTTTTTTTAAATATATATTTTTAGAGCATTTTCATTTTACAAATTTAGTAGTATAAAATATTTATTTATTTTGTATGAACTTACATAATTGACCGTTGATAAAAGTAAACATTATGTGCTTGTTTTTGCTGCATTAAATTTGTCTTCTTCAATGTTTATTGCATAATGCATTACTTATTGATTTTCACAGATTAAGTAATCAATTTTTTATTATCTTTTAGTTTTTAAATTACATTTTGCTACCTACTTATGTTGATACACAGTAGTCCATGACGCATATACTCAATTAAATGCAGGGTAATATACATAGATCGATTTATTTTTATATGCACGGTGAAATTTTAAAATGGCAGCTAAAAACCTTGCACAGTGCACACCCCACAAAAAAACCCGAATTGACGTCCCTAGAACACATTAGCGATGGTCGATAAATATTATCAATAATATTTTGTAGTTAGAACATTTTAATTGTACACATATTTAAAAAGTGAGAATTTGTAAAAAAAATATTCGTAAATAAGTTGTGTAGAGGAAATAAAATAATACAAAATTAATATCGGTTCATTCGATTTTGGACTTGAAATCAGGTAAGATAAATAAGATATTTTAGTGACCAACATGTTCCATAGATACGTATCAACTTCAGTGCCTGATTTCTGACAATATGAAATATCACGGTTATATAATATTTTTGAGAGTGTTACAACAAATTTACATCGTAGTTAATATCGTATCTATGTAGGTACCTACTATAATGCCGTCGTACCTATTTATTTTGTAGCACATTTTCCACAACGACGCTCTAGCCTAGCAACTACCTTCGTTTGTCTACTCAGTATAACTCGCAGCATATATACATTGTATATCCTTTACATACCGTCATTGTCTATCGTGCGATAGATAATAATATTCGTCCAAACAATACGCGTTTCGCAATGTCCAGCACGAAAAAAGAAAACACGGCCATGCGCAAGCCATGTCCCAAGTCGAAGAGACGGTGGGTCGATCAGGACGAAGACGGCGCGTCGAAAATTCTAGTCCGCCAAGGCGGACTGTTGAGGATGGCAAAGGCCGTTATCGGGGCGGCCGTGGCCGTTCTCGACAGTGCGGAGGAGGACGTTATTGACATGGCGGAGGAAGCCGTTCACGACAAGAAAGAGCTGGCCATGCAGGTGGAGTACGGAAGCAGTAGCAGCGGCGCCGTGTCTAAAAGCTCGTCGTCGTATCCACCGGTGCCGCGGCACGCCGTGAACAGTTCGTGGAAAAGGGTACCATTAGCTCCCGTGCTGACGCTGAGCGTCGCCAACGACGTTGTGACGTTGGTGTGGGACGAGCGGGCGACGGCATCAATGCTTCCCAAGTACGCGCGCGTCGAAGGCTACGAGCTCTTTGGATACCGCGGTGACACGCCGGTGTCGTGCGACGCATGGAAAAAGATAAAGTACTTCAAAGCTGGCCGGTTGCCAATGAAATGCAAGTTGGTGTACCGAAGGAAGGACGTCGTCCACAACTACGCAGTGCGCGCAGTAGACGTACACAACAGATGCGCCCCCTGCGCCGTCGTGCAGACGATAACCCCGTCGAGGATTTGAATTATAAGAGTATTTATACTCACCATAGCAACCCGCCCGTGCCTTACTCACGAGCTGCACAGTGACTTACGCGCGGAAATCTCCCACAGTCTCTTCCTCCCCCTCGAACTTTTTTTAATTGTACATATAGTTATATTATTATTTGAATAAAATATTCAGTATTTGGCAAAAAAAATATAAAAAAATAATTGTTACCTACTGATTTGTTTTATTTTTGTCGTAATCTGGTTGTAAGACCTCTATACCTATCTAAAATACATATTAGCTACAACAATTAATTATAGATATATTACGCAGGTATTTATACTTGCGCAGATATATAGGTAGGTATTGTAGACACGTCTACATTGAACCTATAAGCCCATATAAGCTCATAAGTATTAGCATTGGGTATAGATAGTATAGAAACAAATTACATCGATTTTGAGCATTTTTTATTGATGTAAAATCTATCTTAATTAGACAGCATAAATGGGGCCTAAAACGTAAATTGTTTACGATCTGATCATATATTATTATAGGTACAGAGTTAATGAAAACATCTTCACGTTAATACTACATTCATATAATCAGCATCAGTTCAGTTGTACTACAATTGGTTTTTATTAAGAAAAGCTATAGCCGTATAATTAAATAAAAAGACGCTCAGATGAATAATGCCTATACAACCTTATTACTTACTTACCAGCTGAAACGTTCTTTTTTTCTTTTTTACAGGTGTTATTATTTCTATTAAGCTAAATGCATTTTGAATACGGCTACACGTTTGAAAAGAAAATATTGTGCATAGGTAACTTAATGAAAGATTTTTTCTGATCTTAGCAGATTAAAAATCTAATCGGTGATTTAGTGGTTAAATAATAATGTCTACTTAGTTAAAATTGTAAATGCAATTTTTTTGCAGCCTTGCAGGTACCTAAATGTAGAAATTAATTTTTAAATATTTTAAATATTTTTTTGGAAGACTAATATTGCAATTAAATGGAACGATTTTAGGAATAATTTTGTTGTTGCCTATTGGCCGAAAGTAGCTGGTACATAGGTACTATAGATTTTTTATAGTTTATAGTATAGAGTCTATAGACTATGCTGAATACGTTTTTCAAATTGTCAAGATTAATATTATATTCGTGCAAAGACAGTACCTACCAGTGGCGGATCCAGGGCTTAATTTTGGGAGGGGAATGGGGGGTGGGGCAAAAGTATAAAAAGTTCCAAAATTGGCTAAACACAGTGTAAAACAAAGGAAAACTACGGTGATTGGGGGGGGGGGGGGAGGGCAGATGCCTCCTTTGCCCTTCCCCTGGATCCACTACTAGTACCTACCCAACTTACAATTTACATACCTTCTACAATTTGACCTATTTAATTACTACATATCTACATATCTACAAATAAAAATAACACTGAAATACCTATTATCTGCATACATATTTATTATTACCTTTATAATATTTATTATTTTATTATACTATACATTAGTATTATTGTCATGATTTGACGTGGTGAAAAGGACAAGTAAACCCTATACCACCATCGAAATTTTCACTGATTACGATAAGGACATAATACATTTGCATTTCTCATTTGCATTGTAATTAAAAAACGAATGACTGTAGATACTTGAAAATTTCACTGAATGTTTATATTAGCATATTCTATACACGATAAAATTTTGAAAATAAGTTGACTCTTTTTGAGCTGTTTACGGACATTGTAAGTTCTCAATTTTCTTAGTTTTTTATTTTCTATAAAATTTTATTTGTTGGATAAAAAAGCGTGAAAATTTAATATAAGGCTCCTGATATATCGTTCTAATAGCAGTTGAAAAATACTAAAAATACATAGGCACAATTTTTTTTTATAAGCATTTATAGTTCAAATTTTGACAACAATTATCAAATTTATAATTTATAAATTATTTTGTAGTTAAAAATGTATAAAATGTTTAACTTATATGGCTAAGGATTGAAAATTTAAAATAAGGCTCCACGTAAATAGGATATATATAAATTACTTTATTCACAAGAATATCATCAAATATACTTGGTAATATCATAGGCTGACTGCCCGTTTTCGCTCAGAATCGTTTTTCTTATACAATGATATTATATCATTGAATTCAAATTTAACACCATCCATTACAGTAACATTTAAATAAAATATGAAAATATTTGACCGCAGATATATTTGAACTGTACCTTGTGATGTTCCTAAGGACACGTCAGTAACTCACGTCTTTATTACATTACAAAATAAAATAATAGTAATAAAGTATAGAAGGTGACACTTTCGTTAATAATATTAAATAAAGAGAGAGAAACAGAGTTGTAAGTAATCATAGTGATATATTTTACATGGCATTTTCAGATAATAAATAATAATTTCGGAGAAGGATTTCTGACATTTTTTTCGGGGAATATAATATAGTTTACAATATAAACAATATAATAAAGATAATAATATAACAATAAGTATAGAACAAAATAATTTGATGGAGATACATTTGGATATAGATTTCTCGTGTAATGAATAATACTAATGTGAGTTGTGCTACGGCTCCACTGGGTTCATGGGCACGAATCTTTTCATTATAGGAGTAAGATATAACAATGGTAATTATTATGAGGAATATCAATACATAATTCTCCCTTATGCTACAGACAACTGGGTTGCCGGACACGCATCTTTTACAAATTACAAATATGATATTAGTTCCTTGTGATTTGTGAACCCGTTTTTGGATTTACACCAGGGTTGCAAAAAAAAAAACTAAAATCCTTTTTATTTGTTTAAAACAATGATGTTTAGGTTTTAAACAGTGTTTTATTGTTATTTTGTTGGTTTGTTTTAAACAAATAATAGTGTTTTAAAGTACCTACTATAAAAAACATGTTTAAAACCAATTGTTTTTAACAATTTGCAACCCCGGTTTACACGGAAAGAGAAAAACAGGAGAAATGTAACATTATAAGTTTTTTGAATAATATGACTGAAACAGCAAGACATGCGGTTTGCATTGCAAATAGAGAAAAAACAGGGAAAGCTCAGGGGACTGGGGAGTATACATTACACAATGGCGGACGACTTGAGTTGTTGATTGATGTGGAGAGTATCTCGATAGCTTCACCCTCCATGGGCCCATTGCCGAAGTCTAGCCTGTTCACGACACACGTGAAAAAAAAGACTGTCTTGCAATGTGGTGTTGATGGTGTCATTCGGGTGAGAGAATAGACTTAACGATGCAACTTTGGCGTGGTCAGCGGCCTTTTACAAAATGCATTCGAAAACCTATCAAATTATATCGTTGTCCAGGCGATTGGGCTGCGGGCTACGTCCAGCGTGTTGGTTACATAATTTGTTTATTTTTCAGGCGGAGCGAGGAAACATTGCAGTGTAAAAAGTATTATTTTATTAATATATGTTTTGTTAAGCCCTTTTTGATTATGAATCGATCATTGTTTGTTCTGCCGGTAGATTATTGGGATGGTTTAGGCGGTTTAATTGGAGGTGGGACGCAAGGCTCACGTGATTTGTACATAATATATTAATTTTTTTTATATACGCCACTATGCATAAGCAGAACCATATATATCATGCCTTAAAGAAATAATATTTTCGTCGATTGGCGTGTAAACTCATTTGCTACGTGTTTCGACAGTACAACGTGTCTGAAAAGTGAAAAAGGGATTTTTGGGCAAAAGTTCTGGCTAGAAACCATCCACCGTTGTAGTTTGTATTCAGTTGATCCAACAGAATTATCTTAGAATTTCGGCACAAGTACGGATTTAAGGCCTCGGCCGATACTTGGGGCACAGACCGAAAAAAGTACCCCTGACTACAACAGCAACTATTGCGGCAGCTATCCTATATATTAACAAATTGTTATTTTTCATCGTACAAATCTTGATACCTAATTAATTTGTTCCTAATTAATGTAAAAAAATAATAATATACATAATGTACATAATTTAATATTAAAAGTAGAATGAATTTGATTACTTTGGCTCAAACTACAATCGGAACTAGGAAGACAACTCTTAATTAGTATTTTTAATCAAATAAAATGTATCCATATCTATTATTTCAACTTAATTGGGACCAACTTATACAGATTAATGGACAAATGAATTAAATAAATATATAATAAATGTATTCATTTAATACTTAAAAGTTAGTAAATATTTGATTTTAAATCAAATGTTTTTGTGTAAAGTTTTTAGCCATTGAAAGTTTTTTTTGCATGTATTTTTTGATGCTTAAAAGTGGATGGTATAGAATACTTAAGTAAAATGTCAGTCATAGATCGTGGATTATAATTTATCTCAGTTTAGTAATATAAAATATTATTTGAATTTGAATATATTTTTGAATTTGACATTGGTTCTGCTCTAATTTTTCTCTGATGAATAACATAAATTAAAAACAAATCTTTGGGCGGGACAGCTAGTTTAAATATAAATACAATTATAAAATATACGAAATAACGTTCGTTATTATTGATAATGAAATTATTGCATTACCAATATTCCATATAAAATTTCAATATTTTTGACATGTTATACATTGTTATAAACTATACATAAATTAATATGAGATATTACTTATATTTTTTTCACTAAGTCCAAATATTAGTGAAATTATCTTTAAAATTGAAATAGTTAGAGCAGAATTAATGTAAAATTCAAAATGATAAATATTACAAACTGAGGTTAATTATAATCCAGGAACTATGACTGACATTATTCTTAAGTATTTTATACAATCTACTATTAGGCATCAAAAAATACATGCAAAAAAAAAATGTTCAATGGCTCGCAACAATAAACAAACAAAACATTTACAAACTTTTAAGTATTAAATGAGTAGAAATAGAAATATAGAATTTTTTTTATTCATTTGTCCATTGATCCGTATAAGTTGGTACAGATTAAGTTACAATACATTATGGATACATCTTATTTGATTAAAAAGACTAATTAAGAGTTGTCTTCCTAGTTCCAAATGTAATTTGAGTCAGGGTAATCAAAATTACTTTTAATAGTAAATTAGGTATATTGTTATCAATATTTTTTTTTAGATAAATTAAGAACAAATTTAATAGGTATCAACATTTGTACGCTGAAAAATAACAATTTGCTAATATATAGGATAGTTGCCACAATAGTTTCTGTTGTAGTCAGGGGTACTTCTTTCGCTCTGTCCTCCATGCAAGTATCGGCCGAGGCTTTGAATCCATACCTTTTACTCTGTGGGTTCAACCGATTACAATCTGCAATGGGTATAAGCCAGAATTTTGCCCAAAAATCCCTTTTCATTTTTCAGATACGTTGTACTATCAAAGCACGTTGCAAATGAGTGTACACGGCAATCGACGACAATATTATTTATTTAAGGCATAAACCTAATACTGATAGACTAGCCTCGCCTATAGAGTAGCTGTGATTGTAGCCGGTCAGACATACAACCGTGATCACATTATCTGTCGAGTACGATGTACAAGAATATAGTATAAGGTCTATGATTGTTATAATATATAAGTATACTTAAGTACATGAGACCAAGTAATTGGATTTGTTTCGGTCATAACAACTGGTCCAAAGTGGCAATATATTAGTGGGATAAAAGCAATCTCACTTATTGTTGTCTCTCATATAGTCATATCATAAACCAGCCAAGATCCCACCTCCTCGTGCCACTGCCGTTACTGCTTCTATCCATTGGATTGCAATGATTTAGTATTTTTGAGCCTTGCCGGGCACATTCATATCTCAGTAGAAATCGCTTCTTTGCCCTCCAATACACTAAAACGTTCTGATCCACCGGGATTATGGACCTCGTTTTTAGGTTTGTTATGTTTCCTGCAATCATACAATGGCATCAGATATTGTATCTAACATTTTTCCACGCATATTGACTTACTACAATATTAGCTTTAATAACCTACTCCCGTTACCCAAAGTGTGACTATGTGTGACGTCGCGGAATTTTAGGCCTCCAATAAATATTATATTAAGATTTCAAACACTTCCCCTTTTAATACACACATTTTTAATTTTTATCACAAACAACATATTTTCAAATACACTACCAAAACAGTAAGACATAAGCAATATGATATATAATCAACAGTTTATTTTGTAGTAATAATTATGTAATATGTTTATTGTTTAAGGAGAGCCACAAAGGCTCTTTTTGTATATTTATTTATTACTACGGGTATTAATACGCTTCATTATTAAAAGTACATTATTTTGTAAAAATGTATATTGATTATAAACCTATAAAATAATAAATACCCAATAAAAGTAAAAAACAAATTTTGTTTTTATAACTACTTTTTGAAAAGTTAAACCACGTGGGTCGTGAAAGATTTTTCGAGGGAAATTTGGGTCGAAGTACAAAAAAAGATTGAGAACCACTGCTGTAGACTGTATTACATAGAAAAATTTAGTTTAGCATATAAGGAATGAATTTAATGATTTTTATTTTGGCAGTTTACCTACATACTGTAGGTACCATAATACTTTTATTTTATTATAATTAAAAAGCAAACAATTTATAACAATATTGATTAAATTATAATATAATATTTTTTATTTAAAATTACAAATTATTTACTTATAGCAGATAACACAATTAAACATAAATGTAGTAAATGGAAATATAGTAAAACTTCCATATAACGAAATTCCATTTAATAAAATGTACTGTTTAACGAAATATTTTTGAGTACCAAACCAAATTAGAACCAAATTTATTCAATTCTATTTAACGAAATTCTCTACAATACTAATTTTTTCATGCTCCATGAGACTTCATAATATAGAAGTTTCACTGTATATATAAAATTAGTTTAAAAAGTATCAGGCTTATATTAAATCAAAATCTAATGGAGCTGTATCCAGTCAATCTATAGTAACTGTGCTAAAAAACTAGTTATTAAAAAATCAAAGTTTTTGAGTTGGTGTAACACTGTAAATACTGAAATATTTTATTTTATAAGTATTTCAATTGATAATAATAACTAGCCAAATTAACAAGAATTAAAGACTGTTAAAAGTTAAAACTTCAACAAAATTCAACAAATTTTTAATTTATTTTGTTAGTTTTAATTATTATATTTCTTATATTATTATAGATATTATTAATAAAATATTTCATGAATTGTTGTTTTTTAAGTTGAGTTTATTTTATATTCATAATATTTATTATGGTTATTTTTATTAATAGGCACTAAAAAATGCACCAAATTATTTTAATTTTAATAATTTTGATATAAATTTGGTTTAAATAACAATATACATTTTAAACTTAGTTTTAAGGATTGTAAAAAAGTTTTACAGATAGAACTGATCGTCTTGGACTTCTTTAATATGGAAAAACAATTATTTCCATAAATTATAAGTTTAGATTATATAATTATTTTCTGTACATAATTTACTATATATTATACACACAATGACTTTTAAAGATCAAGTCAATATTATTTCGATTTACGAATTATGAAATTAGGTAAGTACTAGGTAGTCATGGTATGGTATCATATTTAGATAAAGTTTATTGTAGTTGGTAGTAGGTACCTATATTACACTATATGTACATTTAGTATTTAGTTTCCAATTAATACACTTGAGTGTGTAATTTTAATTTTAAAATTTTATTTATCATTCACATACAATTGAAAAAAATTTAATTAATAATATGTATATTATATAGGAAACTAATAAATTGTTCAAAACATTAATTAAGAACCTATTTAAAACTTATATAAAAATCTGAAGTATGAAAACTCAAAATTCAAAAGTGAATCCACAATTTTTCAAAACAGTGATTTTAAATTGTAAGATTATAATAATAATTTTAATGGTTGCCTGAGCCCCCGGGCACCTATGTACCTATAGCGCCTATGAGTATACCTATTATTTTGTAATTACTTAAAATAATACAAAAAATTACGTTAAAAACGTATGTTTTCTGGTATAATAGTATTTTACGTTAAATCGATCACCTCGTATATTATCCTTAATGGTTTTTCTGATAAATCAATATAATTATTTCAAATGATGAACTATATGGTCTTTGATAGTTCACTTGACGGTGTGTATAGATACCACCATTCACCTGCGCGATAATGATAATAACAGTCTTAAATGTTTTATTAATCTAGGTATGTATATTATAGATAGTATATTCTAACTATAATCACGCGTGTTAAATATGATAGAAAGTTCAATATAAAATTATAATATCTTATATTGTCACCTTATTCACGGCAATAATGATAATAACAGCCAATAAGTCATAAATGTTTTATGCATTTGTCGTGCGCATCGCAGGGTATGCCAAATGCTAGCTACTGCATCATGTCTACATCTCCGTTAGGTACCAAGATCATGTATAATATGTAGGTACAATTGAACTTTTTTTTTCTTAAATTACTTATTATTAATATCTACATTTCATTAATTCAACTTAAATGTTGAATGATAACAACTCTTTTAAATACAAATAGTTATATATTTTAAATTTTACATATTGTTGTCAAAAAATATTGAACAAGTTATGAATAAACGAGTACCTACAATATTACAAAAATGTATAATATTTTAATTTTTATATTAAGGTTTTAACATTTAATATACATTTCCTCATAATTAGTTTTTATTAAAGCCCAAAAATCTAAGAAAATAATATATTGGTACAGTTTTCCTTTTATAGAAATTTAAATTTAAAATGTTGACAAAATTTGATTTTTAAATGAACAATTACTTATTAATAGTGTTGTAAATCAAAAATATTATTTGTGAAGAATTGAAACATTTACATAAGTATATTATTATATTTTACTATACATAATGATATAGTCAAAATCCTTAGATTAATTTAAAGCTTCCTAGGTTAGGATAATGATTGCTAGAATCATGCTAATAAATTAAACATTCATTTAGTAAACAACAAATTTTGGTACTTTGCTATAGGTATGATGTATAATTAAATTAATAAGGTGGTTCTACAGTCTTCTAGACAGTCATATTCTACAGAGATTTGTATTTAGGCAGTTCATTATCTCTTGTGCGATAAGACTTGTTTGTGTGTGCAAAGTAGACTGGGTGCGATACAGCACGCCCGCGACCAGTATCAGTTCTCACTTCTCACACACGAATAAAAAAGTAAAATAAAAATTATGTTAGGTAGTACGTACATCCATCACATTTTGAAAGGAAATATTCGTCAGAAGTGAAAAAGTTGAGAGAATTCGAATTCTGTAAAAACCTTAAGATTGTCCTGATATCAACTTCTAGAACTTAATCGTGGCGTTTTTTGAAATATAAATGTTTGACTTACCTATATACCAACAGTGAACAGATATACAAAAGTAAAAATTTATAAAGTTTGTGACATTTTGCCTCATCATACTGAGGGTTTTAAAGAACTGAAGTCGTACCAGTGTGCAAGGTCTAACGATGTAGGTATTACTGATATATGTTTCATTTTGAATTTATTATGTAATATATTAATATATTTACATGAAAATCAATTTAGTATTGATGTTATATGTTTTTGTATAAATTAAGAGTTTTTACAATATATGAACCTATATATAAAAGTATGAAAGTAACGAAATATATAAAAAAAAATTGTATTTTAAACTATTTAAAACAAATTTAACACTTTTCAAATTTGACTTATGATTATATTATGTTAAGGCTGTTGAAAGCGAAACATTTTTAAGGGGTCGTATTTAGGCAATATTCTATATCCATCGTGAGTTATGTATGACTGTGTGTGTATTAATCATTAGTGTGCATGAGTTCTCTGAACGCTTTAAGTAATAATTAAAGATAAACTACGGCTAAGATTCTTGGAAATCAGTAACATACATACGCGCAGTCACTAAATTTTGCAATCAAAAAAGTTTCAACATAAAAGTCCCAAAAAGTGGAAGAAAAATTCATCCAGCACCAAAAGCCAGATTTTAATTTTGAAAACATATTTGAACTCCTAATCCTATTTTCTAGGTCATGTAGGAAATGGATTTTGTATTGTTTAATTAGTATAGTACCAAATTAATTATATATATATATATATTATTATTATTTTCAAAATTCACCATTACTTCAATGTTACAAAAAAAAGAAAACGGAAATCAATTTCCTATATAACCTAAAAGAGAATAAGGAATTCAAATGTTTTCAAAATTAAAATTGGACTTTTTTACCGAGGGAATTTTTCTTCCACTTATTGGTCTAACTGTCTAAATCAGTGGTGGATCCAGGGGGAGGGCAAAGGGGGTATCCCCCCCAAAAACAATTAAGCCCTGGATCCGCCACTGGTTTAAATGCAAAAAAAACCACAAAAAACGACCAGCTTTCAATTGCCTTAAAATATTAGGTATTGTGTACTTCTCAATGTCCGATTACTGTAGTTCTGAACTTCTGAATACCTACCTATGTATGAAGTTATTAGCTTTTTCTAAGTTGTGTAGATAACATTTTTTCGTTTTTTTATTTCACAAACCTTAAAATTAAAATTGTTTTTAATAGACTATAAATCAAAAAACGAAAATATTATTTTAAATATTATATTATATTTTAGCTGTAAACGATAAATATTATTCCTACAAATAACCTAGTAAAGTGGTTAATGAATACAAATATTTTGAAAAAATGAAAAACTGAGCCATATATTGTGTTACTTGAAAAGTTTCCACTATAGTGAATTAGTAGATTCATGGGTCAATTTTTATCAGCATTTGAAATTTTTAGAATTTTAAATGAATTTAGTTCTATCCCATTAATGTTAGTTTATGTATAGAAATTAAATTGCCTATAATAAATTGCCACTATTCCAAATTGTATGCTCAAACATCCTATTAAAAGTTAGTTTTAATTTTAAATTTGTATTATTATTTGATAAACGTTTTATTTTTTATTTTATATACATTTGATAGTAAAATACAATTCTAATTCTATCTGATTGCGGTATTGAACCAATAAAAAAAAATTTCTAGAATCTAGTAATAAATTATATTGAAAACAAAACTATAGGTAATAGGTAGGTATATAATATATACCTTATGAATGAACAATATTTATGTATATACAGGCACGGACTGGTAAAATAGGGCACGGGATGCTACACAATTTAAAGGGAAAATAATAAAAATTGTTAGGGAAAATTTAAAACATGTAGATTATTTATAAAATATTAATATATTTTAATTTGTTTTAAAAAATATTGAATATACGTTAAAAACATAAATAAGTACCAAGTTACAACAAACTTTCAATCAAAATTGTACAGTATTATAGATTACTAATAATCGTAGGTTGGTAACGATCTGCTGTTCATTAGGTGTCTAGAGTCTTTAAATGTATAATAAATAATATTAGGCAGATATATTTTAGGTCAAGGGATGCTGTAGTATCCCAGCAACCCAGCCAGTCCGCGCCTATATATATATTTTATATAAATTAAATTTATTTATTTAAAAATTGTATATACCTACTTATTTAATTAGCATAAAATATTATTTGACTAAAATCTGGAATAAACATCCTATTTTTTTAGATTTTCTAATCTACAAAATCTTATATTATTATTTTTTCTGTATTTTAATTACGTAAAAAAATGATATAGACCTTAATGCCGTGTCCTATGTAATTCCGGTGAAAAACAAAACAACTTGTAGGTAATTCACTGCAACGGACACCGGATTTACTTAGGACATGGTGTAAATAGGTAGGATATGTAATATGTAAAATATTTTACAAATCAATCAGATGTATAGGTACCACCAAAAACAAAAAAAGTAAAAACCATAACACAAATTATTTAAAAAATCTTAAAACTGCTCTATGGTACAATTTGGTATTTGTGAATTGAGGCTACAACTTTTAGTCTTAGGTTAGCCATCTATTTATCATCTGTGCCAAATTGATGCAATTAATGGAACTAAAAGATTATAAAAATTCAATTTGAGACTTATTTTACCTGTCACAGTCACACTGGAGAGAAAGAAACATTTTGATCCGCCGCGTCAGTATACTCCAAATTTCATTGAACTGGCCAGTAAAATTATAAAAGTTTTCTTAATTTTCTTGTTGCGTAGTCAACCTCTCAACGCCACTTGCAAGAATATTTTCGGCCAAGTGTGTATGATATTCCTGGTTGGTTGTGTGTGATGTTTTCGGTAAGCGCATGCTGACACTATAATACTCTGCAGATGAATAGCTAAACTGACGGCCACCTACGAACAACGACGACGTGCGACGCCTAATATATATGACTACCATGGACGTAAGTTGAGGAATTTTTTGGTGGGGTAACATTATTGTTCGGCAGTATATCCAAAGATTAAATTTACAAAATATGTAGTTTATCGTAATATCTGAGCTAAATGTATAATAGGTATATATATAATAGATATGTATTAGGTATATATATTACAATCATGTAATTTTATGAGGTACCTATCTCTTATGAACACATTATGTCTACGATATTATGATTATATATAGAGTAATTACTGATTACCCAAGCGTATGCTTAGGAACCTACATTTTATCGTATGATAGTGACTTATTTGTTCAAATTCTAATTTCGGGAATTTTTAAGTACATCTGCCGGTACAGTACATCACCTACTCAACTTACAAATACATCGAATTTTTATACTATTTATAAAAATTACCATATGGCAATAAAAAATTCTTTCTTTCCAAATGCATTTACTTGTAAGCCAATCTATTTAACTCTAAATTCTAAAGCAGATGATTTTTTTGAAAATATTGATATATTTAAATAAAAAAATATATATGAAGATGGCCTACTATTTAAGTAGGTTTATTATAGGCAATATACAGTATGGGTAGAATATGAGAGACTTTAACGTAGGTACCTTATTACATGAAAGTACTATACATTTGAAAATAATTGTTGCTTATATATATGTTACGTGTATAAAGTATAAATAAATAACATGTATCTGACTAAATCAAATAAAACTATTGGTATCACAAAAACCGGCAGTGTCAAATATGTAGCCAATTCAAGGGCATTTCAAAAATACGCTATTATTTATTTATCCTAAACATATCACAATTATGTATATTATTACGTAAATATTACAACTAGCTCTGTTTTAAATAATAATAAAAAGAAATTTAAGTGCATTATTGTTTATAAAATAAATGTAATATAAGATGTAGGTACATACGCCAAAACACGTCACTATTACTTGACACACATCTAATTGTTAGTATTAAAATGTAAAAGTAACAATACATAAAAAAAACACATACTTATTAATTGCATAAAAAATTTAAATATGCGTTATTCAACATTAATAACGCTATGTAAAGGTGGTCCAGTCAAGATAATGGAAAAATTTAAATGAGTCATTAAGTCAAGTCCAACATTAATTTCTGTAAGTATACGATATTAATAGTTAACTTGCTCCCCTTTTTTATACAGTACTCATTTATAAGTTTTATATTATCCAGAACTTAACTACACCATGATACATGCCAATATCCGTGGTACCATGATGTCCGATGGTGTAGTGAAGGCTCATTATAGTGTTTATAATTTGTCTGTTTTGGCATTAATACAAATTGACCATCACATTTTGTGTCAGTTATCTTTTATTCTACTTTACTTTTATTTTAGTTCATAAAAGCCCTCCAAAATCAACAGACGTTAGTGGATATACAGTTACATACACTTACATCAAATTAATAGTACCTAGCATACCTTCGTCCAATAAAAAAATATATATATAATGATTCTGCGGTTCAGTTAAAAAAATATTGTTCACGGCTGCTTCACTGATTTGTATTGATTATAGCTGGTGGGTGAATGGGTTGTGGGTATATATAGAATAGACAAATTATCCCAATACCCATTAAACATAAGATATTGCGTTGAAATTGTCGTAACAACTGCTAAAACCATGATAAAATGTATATTTTAATCAAATATTCAATTTGGTAGTAAAACGTACACATCACATAGAATGAGTCGCAATATAATCAACTAGAAAAATCGGAAATTCTGGGGACCTGGAAAAAAGCTCGAGATATCGACGATTTAGAGTTTAAAACGTTCGACTGTATTATAATTTAGTCTTGTAAAGTATTCGAATAAATGTAGGTATTCAAATTAAATACTCACTATATTTTATAGTAAATAATAATCTTATTAGTATATCATATTATAATTTACTAAGATTGAACGTAAAATAACAAAAATTAGCAGGGAAAAATTAATATATTGTAAAAATATTTGAATACTTTTTCAAGTATTTTAATAAGTATTCCAAAAGTTCATTATTATCCAACAAATTACATTTTCCTTGGTATATTGCCATTAATATTAATTTTTGTAAGTAACTCGTTTCGTTTTTGACTATAATTTAATTTAACTAAATTTTTTATAAATAATTAATATTTTAGCTGTGACATGTACTTGTTATATGCATTTATTAAATCATAGTAATTAATTTCAATGTTAAAAATATATACAAATTATTAAATATTGAATTTTATATTAAATTGTTAATACATTAGTTTTATGTGACGAATTGACGCACGGCCAAATTACGTATATCCGTTATTCCAGATCGTTTGTATAATAATTTATACTTATGAGTTACAACCAGGTAGTTATAATATGTTGGTGTAATGGTACATAATAATATATAATATAAACTATACTCTATTTAGAATAAGAACAGACTAGATTTACGTAGCAAACCCAGTTTTGACCGTGACCGCCTGGTGTGCTCTTATTCTGAATAGAGTATCTTATACTATTATACTTAAAACTTATTCTCCTTCAATTATTAATTATTATTTTTTTTAATCCCTATACTTAAAGTGACATCAGTGATGCTTAACGCTAAATCTAGGTACCTATTTAGCTGGTAAGAATCACTGTTTTAATTTAGCTGTATTATAATATAGTATGACGTATTGTATACAATTTGCGTAGTCCATTGTCGTTCTGAAAACAATTTGCTGAATAAACATTGACCTATAAGTTTTTTTTTTGTGACATTGACATCGACAGCGCCGTAAACATCGAAAGTCTAGTGTTTGTTGAATTATTTGTACATGTACCTCTATTTGGATAATCCATAATAAAATTATTGGTGGCAGTGGCGTAGAATACGACAAATTTCAGCATTTCATTACTATTCAGAGTACATATTATATTAACTACCTATAGTATACAATATAAAACTTTCAGAAGTGCTTATATTTTAAAAAGAAAAAAACGAAAAATTGAAGCAGATTATTGAAAACAGAACAGATCAAATGTATATAGTCGATATAATATACTTTATGTGTTATGCCTATTTAATTTTTTAATGCATTTTTTTGCAATTTTCCACGTTTTTGCAATTTTTTACAATTTTGTGTTTAATTTAAATTAACAAAATATTTAACTCGGCTAAATTTATTGTATAAAAACGCTATTATGAGTTTATGACATACCGAGTTTTCGTTGTGATAAGATAATCTGTGGTTGTATCATAAAGCCATTATCAATATATACATCATTATCGTGGGTATTATCCGGATCATTAGTGTACATGAGCTCTCTGAACGCTTTAAGTAATTAAAGATAAACTACGGCTAAGATTCTTGGAAATCAGTAACATACATACGCGCAGTCACTCGTCACTAAATTTTGCAATCAAAAAAGTTTCAACATAAAAGTCCCAAAAGTCAGAAGAAAAATTGATCCAGTACCAAAGGCCCAATTTTAATTTTGAAAACATATTTGAATTCCTTAATCAATTTCATAAGTTATTTAGGAAATGGAATTTCGAGTTTTGTATTGTTTAATTAGTATTGTACCAAATTAGTTATGTACATATATATATTATTCTTTTTCCAAAATTTGCCGTTACTTTAATTATGTTACAAAAAAGAAAATGAAAATCCATTTCTTACATAACCTAGAAAAGAGAATAAGGAATTCAAATATGTTTTCAAAATTAAAATCGGACTTTTACTATCGGGTCAATTTTTCTACTGCATTTAAAACCGCACAAAATATTATACAAGTAACTCGTTTGCACAATAATATAGGTACCTAGCCTAACCTAACCTACCTACTATGTGTTCGTCCGTTTATATTATTAAAACATTGCAAAAAATATTTATTCAGTTATATAACTTTCATACAGCCTTATAGGTAGGTAATAGTAATGTAATAATTTACATATAGAATTTGGTTTTTTAGAAGATAATCAAATGTTAATCACGTTCACAACACAACTATATATGAGAAACATTCTAAAATGTATTTTCTTACATTTCATATCGACCTTAAAATAAATACTTTCATAACAGTCACAACTCAATTATAAATATTTTTCTTCAGTATAAAATTATCAGTCAAATGGTTTCGTCGAATCTTAAATACAAAGTACCTAATAGTTCATTATTACATAAGTATATTATAAAAGTAATAATTATGTGGTTGGTAAATTTAAAATGAATTAAATTTTTTGAAGTAAACAGAACAAGTGGATTTCATAATAATAACCTAAATTTAAAAACTATAATGGAGTTAAAAATTCCTAAAATTTTTAAAATTCATACCTAAAATTTGAAAATATTTAATACAAAGTTCTTCATAAGTTAACGTTACTGGAATTTAAAAAATTGAGCTTAATTATACAAATAGCCTGGGTTTGACGTGTGATTTATCATATTATCCTATAACCAAATAGTATAACCTATTAGTGTGAAATATACCGATTTACCTTTTTAGTAAAGGTTTTATAGAGTTAAATATTGTAGGAACTAATAAAAAGTATAGCCACGCTCTCGGTACGTTGAAATCAGATGAAATTTTATTTTTGTGAATTACCTATTATTATTTTTGTATGATGTAATTATTTTAGATTCTGAGTGAAACGATGAAATGTGTGTGAAGTTGGCCCCCCGACTTTGTCCGATCGATTAGAGAAACATGTCAATATTTTGCAAATTGGTTTTCAGAATTTGCAAATAACACGTTAACATATTATAAGCAAAAAACCGATACAGGGGGCCAACTTCACGCAGCCCCCCGACTTTGTCTGATCGATTCAGGAAAAATGTAAATATTTTGCAAATTAATTGCAAATTGATTTTTAGAATTTACAAATCAATATTTTTTTTTTTGGCGAATTTTACAAGTATTATTGCCAGCTCCCCGACTTTGGCTGATTGATTCGTGAAATATGTCAATATTTGCAAATTAATTGAAAATAATGCAAATTTGCATTTCTTATGTAATATGCATATAAAATATATAACAAGTCTCAACACTCACAACTAGGTAGGTACCTACATATAGTACATATAGACATTAAGCTCATATTTAAGCGCTTGTCGTGATAATGTAAAAATCATAACCATAATTAATTTATAAAATGGGTCACAATTTCGATAGGTATGGTACGTCTATAATATTAGTAATTAGTATTTTCCTCTGCACCATAATAAATATAATAATTGATTTATAAAAATATTATAGATTTTGATAACACGATCGAAGGATATAATCATGTAATATATACGTTTTATCAGAAATCACTAAATACATGAGTTACAAACAATTAATCTAAAATATAATCATCTATATATACGAGTAGGTACTATTATACTACCTATCCATCTATCCATATATTATTTTCTTATTTAAGAATTTTTATTTGTAATTTATTCCTTAGTTAGGTTTAATATAGGTACATACCTAATAATATTAGGTATATTATGGCTACATAAGATATATACATTTATTGATTTATACCTATAAATACTGGCTATAAATAGTAAACCATATCTGTATACTCAGTATGAATAATGTATTTATAGGTATATTTCTATATTGACTCAAATTTCGAGTATCAAATTATAATATTATGTAAGCTCTCCACGTAAATATTTGTCTTTATTACAATCTCATATTATATTGTTACCCATAGGCGCAAATAGCGTTTGAGATTTGGGGGGGCTGAAGCCCTAGCTACTAAATGAAGCATTGAAGCATTTATACAAGTAATTAACACCAAAAAAAAATTTTAATACAATATATAGGTATATTGTATACTGCTTACTTAATTACAATATTGACAGAAAATAACACTTACTAAACATTTTTTTTTTTAATGTGCTATTTCATGTAGGTACTTATAATAGTTGTCAAAATTATATTTATAATATATAATATACATTATACACCACATAACTTTTAGGAAAACAATAGGAATTATTACTGTAAGTATGGCTTTAGAGCAACAATTAACAACAAAATAATATAATTATAGAACACATTTTTATTTTAAAAATGTACTATATACATGGTTAGATTTAGCAAACGTGTTTAATATTGTTTCAGTATCTACTTTAATATCTTTTTCTATATTCAATATTGCTAAGTTACTAAATCGGCCCTGAGTCATGTTAGCTCGGACATATGTGTTGATCCTTCTCATAGTTGAAAAGGACCTTTCACAAGTGGCCGAGCTCACTGGTAATGTTATTGCCACTTGCATAATTTTAAATAAATTAGGAAATACTTCTTCATTTAGATGTTTTTTGATATTTTCAAAATTAACTTCGTTCATCATGTTTTTCATTACATTCATTTCACATTTCAAGTTTGAAAAATTGATATCAAAAGTATCCTGTACAAAAATATACAAGCAAAACAAAATAGTTTAAAAAAAGTATTTGTCAAATGGAATTCATAATTTATAAATATTGCTCAAATACAAGTTACAACGTACTTTATAATAATCAATAAGAAAAGATTTGTTGAAAATTTAATTTAAATAGTTCATCAACTGCTGTTGCAATGTTTAAACTCTCCTGTGAAAATCGAGTACTCAAACTAACTATAATTGCATCTAATATTGGATAGTTAGCATGCTCTTCCCAATATTTTTTCTCTGACGATTCACCTTCGTGCATCGAGTTCTCAGCCGCAGTTGTGACAGTACATGGTAGTCCTTGAGGGTTTTTGTTTCTGTTCTACGTCTTTTCGAACCTGTTGAAAAAGACATTTTGTACATGTTATTTCTATGAATAATTAGTTAATTTTAAAATAACCTACCTATGGGAATATTGATAGAAATATCATTAGTCTCTGGAAAATAAACAATTTTTTCCCATAATTCTGCAAAGTATTCTGGAGTACGATTTTTTTTCAGAGTTTCTTTAACTCCATTTATTAAACATGCCGAACTTCCTAATGTTGCCAGTTTTGATTGTAATCGTATACTCAATATATTTATTATTTTCAGAACATCATGAAGTATAAACAAATATATAATAAATTTATGATTTTTTATAGTTGCTAAAATGCCTGAAATATAATTAATTAACTTATTATTTAAGTTTAATTATTTTTTATTAGTACAATATGTGTACATAAATGGTCTAATATATTATTAAATACATTAAAATTAAACATACCAATTGCTTGAGCGACATCTTTACTCTCCTGTTCATCAATTTCATTAGTTAACACATTGACAATAGCATCATAGTAGTTAATAAGAGCATCACAACTCTTAAATCTACATACCCACCGAGTGTCACTTAATTGGGATAGAGTAATCTTAGTTAAACCTAGCTCTTTTTGCATTTCACAGAGTTTAAAATTTGCAGAGGGTCGTGAAAAATAAACATAAAGAGCTTCTAATCCATTAAACAAGTTCCTTGCATCCTATACAGAATAAAATATTTTATTATTTTAAAACACCAAGTTGGCCACTCTTATGATTATAATCTTGTTTATCGAAGATCTACCTTTAAATGTTTACACATGTCGACTACCACCAAATTCAGTCTATAATATGCCATACAGTGCACATAGATAGCATTCTTAGCTTGAGGGTGAGCTTCTCTTAGCTTTGTTTGCACACCACTCTTAGACCCAGACATCATATTTGCTCCGTCGTATGATTGACCTATTATTGGTACTTTATCTAAATTTGATGAATTGATAAAATTAAGTAATGTAGAAACTAATGCATCAGCATTTTGACTTCTTAAAAAAAATGTAGGAAATGTTTAGGAGGGCTATTGAAGTGTTTTGGGGGGGGGGGGGCTTAGCCCCTAAAGCCCCCCCCCCTATTTGCGCCTATGTTGTTACCTATCATATATACCGCATAATATAGGCTATAATATATTTATATAATTATATATGTACAACCCTACTATATTATTGGTGATGGGGGACACTTGACCATTCTTACTTGAATGTGAATTCAGGACTCATTGGTTTTGTGTTATAAATTATAATATAACCTTGCAGGGCACTGTACAAAAGTCCAGTACGTGGTTCGGTTAATCAAGTAATTTGTACGAAAAAAGCCTGCGACGTTAAGAGGATGTCAGCTCAATACTTGTTTTCTTCAATATTTGTTTTCTCTCTCAGACCCACGCGCAACAAAAATAAAATGCTTTCACCTAAAATCGTTTTTTTTATGATTTTTGAATTTACATTTAAATGATGTTTAAATTATTTTGAGACAATATTTAGACAAATCGATGTATCATATACTTAAAAATATTATTCATTATCGTTTTGGGTGATTTTACTCCAAGATAACGCAAAAACATAAAAAAATGATTCTGCGTAAATGCATTTTGTCCATGTTGCGCGTAAGGCAGAGAGAGATAACAAATAGTGCGCTGACATCCTCTTGATACGCTCGTTTAAATCATCATCACGTGGTATTTCAATTAGTTGCGTATTTACGTGGGGGGGTCCAGGGGTGCTGGACCCTCCCCAGAACCTCTCTCTCGAAAAAAAGAAAACTAAAAATGATTACATATTTACAGACCCTGATTTATGTAGGCACGCGTGTACATTGTTTTTTCCCGTGAACTATATTTATATGAAATATAGTTTAAAATTAGCTAACGGACTCGGTCGAACGCTCAAAAACCCGCCGCCACGCGTAACTAAACTTTTCCTTGCATTGCGAATGTATTACCACTTTATAAAATACCCGTATTAGATAAACATCAATAATTCTCGAAACAGTCCAAACATTGCAAAAAATTGACGATGCACACCATTCTCCAATTAACTTTTTCTGTAGATATAAGCTATAATTATTAATGTATTTGAATTTTTGCTTAGTAAACAAGGCAATTGTAGAATCATTTACGAAGGCAGCGGCTACAGTTCATATTTCTTCAATAAAATAGAATAGATAGGTAATATCTATTACGTATGTAAGTACCAAATAAATATATAATAAATTAGTAATAATAATAGCTCATTGATCTGATGTGAGCCGTAAGGAATATATTATTTTTAATAATAACATAGAACATTGATCTAATTTGTGTGGCGTAAACTGGCCTACAATTAGGACCATGTTTACTTACGTACTATTTATTTTATGTCCAGAGATTAGCGAGTGATATGGACGATTGTTGTCTTAATGTCATATTTCTACAATTTAAAAGATTCTTTCTTACCCCATGACATTTTGGATGAACTTTGTAAAAAAAAGAGATTAGATTTTGTACTTTAAAATTATAAAATATCCTTGTGTTAAAATTAGCCCACGAAGTTTAAAATACCTATATTAAAATATAATAAAACAACTATTTTCTATTCTTATAACAAGCACTAAAAAAAAAAAAAAATGTTTGGTTAATGTTTCCGAAAATGTTGTGTGGGTGAAATGGTTAACACTGTTTTTTCAACAAATAATAATTTATTAATTTCAATTATAATAAGAGAAATAGGTATGACATTGATGTATTATTTAAAGAGGCATAATTTATTTGATATAATATGTAGGTATATATATATAAGAATTTATCTGAACACAAAGTTATCATTTTTTACAAATAAATATTTAACACTAAAGAATGATCAAGTGGTAAATGTGATCGGCAACAAATTATAAAAATAAAAAGAGGGAAGGTAAGTGAATACAGAATTCATAAACATTATTAAATTCGTCTGTACTTACAAACGATGTCATAATTGAAACAAATTGTACTTAAACTGAAAAATTAGTATATAAATTAAAAAATAAAAGAGACGAAAATACTTAGCTCAGCGGAAAACGTTGATATGTTAGTTGCAATAATAATTATAGGTAGGGTACTTTTTGAATTTTACATTAGTGTGACAAAATACAACTAATTAGTTAAATATTTTACTAATTGAGTATCTCCGTTTAATCTTGTTGTGATGAAAAATGTCAACATCAAATGCTAAAAAAAATTTAATTTGACTTTCTAGTAGACAATTTTTTTGTTGATAAAGGTAGAAAAACAGGTAAAAAACAGATACGAGGAACCTTGTATTAAAATTTCAAATCTTAGATTTAAAAAGAAAAATTTTTATGAATTTCTAACTCAAAATAATTTGCACGTTTTCGTGATTTTCAAGTATTTTGTCAAAATTCGGACTTTAAATGCTTATAAAAATGCTTATATAATGTTTACCAGGGAGAGTTTACACATTTCCTTCAGGTAAACATAATGTTGACCCGGAGAGTTTACCACCGCCCGTAATTTTACATAAGGTATACCTACTAAATTTTAATAATTTCAGTGTAGTATAATATTATAAATATATAATATAAGTGGGTACTACACTACATCTAAAGTTTTAAACTATGGTTGAAGACGCTTAAGATATCAGATGTCGTTTGAGTAGTCTAATAATAATTGGACGGCCAATGGATTGACTTAGTGGTCTAGCGTGCTCAAAATCGTGCCCTTCTTTTTTCAGATGATTAATTTTTCGACCAAACCAAAAAGTTTAATATTACTTTATGATACTAATATAGAAAATTAATAAAAATATTAGTTGTGTATAAAGTTTAAACTATGTATTATAAAAAAGGTATCATAGGTACAATATATCAATAACAATTGTTTTTCTATGTATATTTTAAAATAATTTTTTAAATTATCAAATCTATAATATAAGTTCACGGAAAGTCATAACTACCTATTCAAAATATTAATTTATCTTACAAACAAAATATGAGTACTTAAGCTCAATGGATAAAATTATATAAATGCAAAAATGAAGTAAAAAATTATTTTAGTGTTTAGTGTTTACTATTTAATGGTAAGATACATTTTTATATTATAACTGAATAACATTAATTTCACAAAATGTTCTTCACTCATAAATAGGCAACTGCGATATTTTGTGAACATTTCGCTTTTAATATTAAAAACTTTCTATATGGAAATACTATAGTTGGAAGGGAAGTGTTATATTTGATGAATACCTTTTTAACTACCTATATGTATTTAATTTAATGACAGAATACATTTATTATGACTCTTTGATCAGTACGCGAATATTTCGAATATTTCACTCTCACTCACTTAACAGTTGTCCGCGATTTCGCTAGGCATTATATTTTGAACACCAGATAAAGCTGATTAAGATTTTCAGTTGAAAAAATTGTTTGTCTGAAATTTAAAACTATTTATCAATTGATAGTATATGTTACGCTTGATACAAAACCTGATTAAGTAAGAATATGGTTGTACAGATTTAAATTGTTTAAGTGTTATGAAGTTCCATAGATATTGATAAATGTAATCAGTGCACCCAAAGAAAACCGACATGCATATTTAAACCTCAACTGAAATCATTCAGTTCTAAAAATTATTCAAAATTATATTACATTTGTTGTATTATTAAAAAAAAACACAATTAAAGCACATTTTATTTATTTAAAATATTGAACTACAATAATCGTTTTTTTTACTATTTAACAACAATAATAATTTTATTTTTATACATTAATTAACTTACAAGTATATACAGTTTTATTTATTTAAACATATCAATTTTAAAATATTAATTAAAATACGTAGAAAAATACTAATAATATGACTATATATTTATTATTTTTACATATAGTTACTTACCATATCAGTTATTAAAGGAACATGTGAATGTAATTTTGTCATTATCCTTTACAACTTTATTTTAAATAGTTATTTTATGCTAATTTGACATCGCGGTTTTGATTCTAAATAGTTCGATGAGTTTATTGATTTTACCATCTATGTTATTTTTATTGTTGGTGTCTGTCACCACGTTTTGCAGAAGCAAAGAAGTTTCATTATTAAATGGCAGTATAAATTCACATAGGTATAATCCCCAATAAAATAATAATCTTTCTGTTACATAGAAAAGTATATTTTGTCTTCTACATAATATAATTTCCATGACCCTCAATAAATAAATTAATAACTAAACAAATACTTAAAATTCTCTATTATTTAAAACAAAATTTAAAAATGTTGCATCAAGTCCAAAATTGACATGGAAATTAATTAAGGAAATTACAAACACTGAAGTAAACTTATTAAACGAAATAAAATCAATATTAATAGATAACAAAGTCGTAAATGCCTTAGATGATCCACACGCTGTTTCAAATTTTTTTAATAGCTTTTTTACTGAAATAGGGAAAAATACATTAGATAATAACACAAATTTTATAAATAACGAATTTAAAGATAATAAAAGTGATCTCTCATTTGATGAAATTTTTAGTACAACAATTACAGAATCAGAAGTCATAAATATAATTAAGAATTTAAAGGATGAAACAGCTGCTGGAATTGATAAAGTAACGGTAAAACTAATTAAGTACATTGAATCAATTATTATAGGACCACTAACTTATTTATATAACTTAAGTATTGAAAAATGTACTTTTTCTGATAATTTCAAAATTGCAATAGTAACTCCTTTATACAAAGGTGGTGATCATAAATACGTAAATAATTATAGGCCCATATCAATGTTAAATAACTTTTCGAAAATTCTTGAAAAAATAATCAAAAATCGACTCATTAATTACTTAGAAAAATATAAGCTACTGTCTAAAAATCAATATGGTTTTAGACCTGGCTTAGAGACAGTAAATGCACTTTATAGCGCCACGAGTCACATATATAATGCCCTTGATCATGGTGAAAAAACCTTAGCTGTTTTCTTAGACCTAGCAAAGGCATTTGACATGGTTAATCACGAAGAACTAATAAAGACTCTACCTAGTTTTGGCATAAAAACAACTAGTTTAAATTGGTTTAGAAATTATCTAAAAGATAGGCAACAAATAGTTAAAATAAACAAAACATTAGGCCAAAAAAGGAAAATCATGTGCGGAGTTCCACAAGGTAGTGTTCTTGGTCCTTTATTTTTCATTTTATATATTAACTGTATATGTAATATAAATATAGATGGTAAAGTTGTAACATATGCGGATGACACTAGTCTACTCTTTACAGATAGCTCGTGGCCTTCTGTGCAACTTAAAGCAATATCTGAGCTCAAAAAAGTAGTAAATCTTTTTAACTCAAAGAAATTATCTTTGAGTATAAAAAAAATCTATTTTATGACATTCAGTATTTACAATTCGGTTATTCCTTTTCAGGAACTAACAGTACATTGTTGTAAAAATGTCGCTGAATGTAATGATGATATGTGTAAAAAAATTTCAAGGGTCCAGTCTACTAGATATTTAGGTATAACATTTGACAGTAATTTTAAGTGGAAATTACATATAAACAATATAGTAATGAGGCTACGTTCTTCACTCCACAAATTTTATGAACTAAAAAATATCTTGCCTGTAAATATATTGCGCAATATATATTTAGCTCTATATCAATCAGTGTTCCAATATGGATGTTTAGTGTGGGGTGGACTATCCGAAATTTATTTAAAGCCATTACAACTTCAACAAAACAAAATTATAAAAATCTGTTTAGATGCAAAAACTATGGTAGGCTCAACGAATCAAAATTATAAAGAGTTTAAGGTTTTGCCTATTAGATCGGTTTACAAAAAAATTGTAATATTTTGGTTAAATACAAACAGAAATACATGGTTCAATACAGAGTTATACAAAAATAAAAGACAACACAGGGCATTAGACGCATTAGTAAAGTATGTAAAAACAACGTGTGGTCAAAAATTCATAGACTACCTTGGGCCTACTACATTCAATTGATTGGATTATGATATAAAACAGAAATTACTATACTTTATAAAAACAAAAATCAAAAAAAAAAAATAATTAATGAATGGTTATTGTGCAATTTACCCTAAATCAAATTCTTTTTATATTATAAGCTAAGTAAATAATTTTAATCTATATTAGTTTTATTTGTGTATGTTTGATTATAATGTTTGTTTATTTAGTTTTATATGGATTTAAAATTTTAATTTAGTATAATTTCTTTTATTAATAATTGTATTACATAATTTAATAACTCTCTATCTCCAACACAAGCTTTGCTTAAAGGAGAGAGATAATCGAAAATGTTATCTATAAAAATAATTTATGTATATTCTTTCTTTCGATCAATAATAATAAAGAAAAAAAAAAACAAGTTAGGAAAGCTCATTCTGCGAGCTTGTTAAGTTCCCGGTTTCAAACGTACTACAATGCAATGCAATAAAGTATAAGCTGTATAATTCCAAATACAAATTTAAACAGAATTTGGTAACCTTAATAGTATTATATTAAGTAATATATATTATGGCTAGTATGAATATTATATATTTATAATATATTAAATGCATTTACTATAAAATACATATATTAAATACTTTTTTTTTGATTAAAATAGAAAATTTACAATCCGTAGCAAAATATGTGCAATAAGCAAATATGACTTATACAAGAAAAAAACATCAACAATTATAACTATGTACTGGTAAATAATGGACGGACGCGGTCACGGGGATATAAGTTGTTCTAAATGTATGTTTCGAAACCTAAAAAGTTTTGTATATTTTGTCATCCACATATTTTTTTAAAATATTTTTAACTGTACTGATATTAAATTTCAAGATGCAAACCTTTGAATAATTTTGGAAATAGGAGAGGTCTACGTAGGCTAAAATACGATTTTATGTATATTAATAGTTAATACGTATGAATCGTTGAATAATATACCCACTTATAAATTACAGTAGGCATTACTGTCCAGTGTCCATCTAGTGTCTACTTATATATTTTAAATTAAATTCATATGTATTTTTTTTAAATCATCCGCTTCCCATAATTTAATGTTAAATAGTGGTTTTAATCGCCACAAGAAACTTTATAAATGGTATAAAAATCGTATTTGAAAAAATTCCCGAAAAAAAATTTGAATAAATTTATTATCATACGAAAAAATGTGGGTAGGTAAGCATGTTTGGTGAATAACTCTATATATAATTATATATAGATTTAAATTCGTAGGAAAAATGTTTTTAACGGAGATATCGCATAAAATTACATCATTGTTTTTTTTATGTATATAAGCACCTCTGGTACCTATTGTAAATTATGTGTAGTATAATATCAAAACATTTAGCTCAGATAACGTTTAACTACAGATATAGTAAAGCTAATCTTTGGTTAGACTGACAAAAAATAATATTGTCCCACCAAATTCCTCAAGTACTACGCAAATAGTGGGGTATCGGTGCATCATATAAGGCATCGCACGTCGTCGTGGATAGCTGTCAGTTTCAATTCATCTGTGTAGTGTCCGAAAACAGCACAGGCCCACACTCCCTGACGAGAAACAAAATCATATACGTCGTATGGAACTTGAGTACTGATGGTGATCAGAATGTTTCAATCTCATCTCCACCTATTATGACAGGTAAAATAGATTTAAATTTACATTTTTGTTATATATTAATTCCATGAACTGCAGTATTCATTTGTCATTTGGTAGGTACAATGTAAACATATAACAGGAGAGCAATTTTAAGGTTTTTTGAACCAAATAATTTGTGTAAAAGTTTAAATATCATATTTATTTTTGGTGGTAAAAGTATAATATGATTTATTTGTAAAATATTCTGCATATTACATAAATTACGTGTGGTACGTGAAACTGGCGGACCCTGTGATTTATATTTTGATTATGCTGTTCCGCCGCTTTACGAACGTCCAATGCGACAAAATACAAGCTGTTTTGTTTTTCACTGTACTCGCCGGGTTTACGAAGTACATGTCTTCAAATTTTTTTTAAATTACACTTTTTTTTTACAATTTCAATGGTACTTGTTAGAAATGGAAATTATAATTTTTTCGCCATGTACCTACCGGGTTTGTTAATTTAGACATATTAACAATAATGTTAATATAAATAATAATTGAGTTTATTAATGATATAAATAATTACAACTTACTAATTGATTTGATATATAAAATTAAATAAATTTAAAAAAGTTAATCAGCACAAAAACAAAAAGAGCATACTAATAAAATAATTTTTTTTTCATTTCTAAGTGAAACAAGACTTGTCTTAAATAATATTTTATGATAATAAAATATATCACATATTTAATGTAAAAATTATAAATATTTATCATTTTTAAGCTATTATAGTAATAAGTAATAGCTTATATAATTTGTATTCAAAATAATTTATTGCCAAATTCTGAAAAAAAAATTATTTTATTTTATCAACAGCTCAATAAAAATGTAATAATAACAAATAAAAACAAAAATCATATTTTACTTTAAGGCTGTTGGAGCAGATGATTGGGGAATATTGGCAATTTATTATATATGGAATAAAAAAATATAAACAAATTAATGTTAGTGTGAGAGAGCAGGGTTTCCTATGTAGGAATAATTAATGGGTACAATTTAATACATTATACACAGTATGTGTGTAATATATCTAAATGTAATATATATAAATATATTATACACAGTATGTGTGTAATATATGTAATAAATATAAATGTATAATTGAAAAATTATATATGTATTTTGAACAAATTGTTTAAGGATAATTCTCATTTTAAGACTTGTGAAATTAAAAAAATATTTTTTACTCCATCATCTAGAAAATAAACCAACAATAACTTCATATAGGTACTTAAATGTAGAATAGTAATTGGACATTGCGGGATAAACATATTCTATATATGCATAATAAGTAAACAAATTAAAATTATATTACAGCAATACATCATTATGTGTTTTCTATGATATTGTATTTTATTTAAGGTTCTTAGGTAGTTAGGTAAAGTCATATAAAAAAATATCGTAATAAACAAAATGTTCAAATTTTAAACAATCTTATTTAAGTAGATATATCTAGTCAGAAACTCACATTTAAAAACACGCCTCAATTATGTTCTAGAAATTGATGTCAGTCAACCTTAAGATTTATACAGAATTAATATTGGAAAGGTCAAAGTCTCACATTTTTTTTCATAGAGGACACAAATTTCTTTTTAGGCGTTATTTGGTATACGGTCATATTTTTAATTTTTAATGAATTTGCTAGAACCGATACTGGCCGCGACCGCGAACGGCGGTGCACAGCAATCTTGTAAAAAACACTTTTATAATTGTATTTAAATATACAAATAAATTAATAAAAATTAATTATATTTTAATTCTAAAATCCTTTAATATTAATTCTGAATTTTAGTAATGTTTACTAAAATGGTATTAAATTTGTAGTAATAAATAGGTAACAGTTATCTTAAAATTAATCCAAAGATTTTTAAATTTCATTGTGTAGGTACCTATAGTCAAATGTAATGAAAAACCTACGTAAAAGTTTCAGGTCCTCATGATCGAATAATATTTTTAAATTACAATAAATAATAAGCAATTCTTCATTTAAAAATCCGGTTTAGTCAACATTTCAAATTTAATGTCTAGAAAAGAAAATTGTAATGATATATTTGGTTAGATTTTTGGGTTCCAGAAATAACTACTAAAAGAAGAAATCCGTATTCAATTTTAATGCCTTACCTACGTCCTACACAAACTAAAATTGTATACATACCTACATCAATAACTAAAAATAATTAAATTTGTTTTTGTAATATTGACGAATTTCTTTATAATTTAAACTTTTGAACTAGACGATCATAACGTTTGTTAAGAATATGGGTTTCCTAAGAACAAATTTCACTCGTACCTATATAATTTGTTTAATAATTAAAACAAAATTTAAAATTTAAAAGAGATACCTACTACCTATTATAGTAGTATCATTCAGAATTTAAGCTCAACAATTAAAATGTATTAATGAGTCAAATATAAAAATAATATTACGTCCAATGTTTATTCCTCTGAGTCACGAAATGTGCAATAGAATATCCTGTGCACACATCATAGAATAATAACAAATTTGTACAACATAAGTATTTTATGACCTTTTATTATCATTATTGTGGTGAATGTCTGATAGCATCAATTACAATTTTACATTTTAATTTTTCCGTTATAAGCACGTGCGATTATAGATAGTACCTACTTTTTATCTATAATATAAACGTATTATGTCATAATAATATATACTATTACAGTTTTTATTAATATTAAATACACCTATAGGTACCTAATATATTATTATATTATTATCTTCAATTCATTGTTACCGCATAGGTAGGTAGCGCATTTAGTTGTCACTCGTCACTGATATTTATGAATAATAATGTACAGGAACAAAATAATGTAGAGTAACTTGAATGTTTAAGATAAATTATATATGTTATAATTTAGCAACATTTGCTAAAGAGTGTGTTATATTAGGTATATTATGGTATATTGGTATACAGTTTTTTTTATCAGACATGCTTTTGGGGAATTTTTTTTAAATAATCTGAGTTCCGAGTAATAATAAAATAATAATTGGAAAAAATATAATGTATCTAATGGTATGCATAAATAAAACAATTTTTAAACATGTTCTCAGAGATTTCAGGGGTCTACAGCTTTCACAGCCACTGAGTCACACCAATAAATACACCCCCGTCTTAAATGCTATATTTTGAGCTCAATTTTCCAAATATATTTTTTAAACTAAATATACTACATGACGTATAATATACCTCTGTACAATGAATTATTCAAGGTCATTAAACACAAAAAAAAAACGTAAAATCGGACAAATTTATAAGTTCTATTTTCAAAATGTATGATTTATAAAAAGAAATTTAACACTCAGCAATAAACAGGTTTTGAAAAATGCAGTATTGTCGATAAATGCAGATGCTGTACAACTAAAAAACATTTAATATTTATTGACATCATTAGCTGCATTGTACATAATAATAAAGCTGCATATAATTTGTTTTATTAAATTATATTTAGTTAGGTAACGTATATATAAATATAGGTAATTATACCTAGCATAATTTTAATTAATCAAGTATAAACTATAAATATTAAAAAAAAATTGATTTTGTGTACCAGGCATCTACTGGCTACTAATATAATACTACATATGTGGTATGTATGTAAAAACAATTTATCATTTAGTTTTTTCTTAAGTGTCCCATATTTTTACTTTATTTCTATGGCCACTACTTTCATAGAAACAATTTATGATATTTTAGATTTTGATGTGAGTAATGAATATAATATTAATTTAATTTTAATATTAATGATGTGTTATGTTTTTTTTTTTATTATTTTGTGTCCATGTATGCGATAAGTTGTAGTCAAAATAATGCTTCAATTTTCAACTTAAGTATCTTTTCTGTTGGGAAATTAAAACTAGTTGATACTTTTAAGATTGAAAATTGACAATATGAAAATATAAGTGTTTAGGTATTATAGATACTAAATGTTATCCACGGGCTACGTGTGATTATCAAAATATATGTAAAGATAATATTTAAGCACTCTTAAAATGTTCATACCTCTGTAAATATGTAAATACGTTAAAATTCTAATAGAATTATATGAAAAATATATTAAGATCGTACCTATATACATTTTTATACTCGAAAACAACATCCACGTGGCCATGACGTGCTGTATGCCTGTACGCGCTTAAAAATTCAAAATAATTAATTTTTCTCATGATAAATTAACCTTGGTTTAGAAATTATAGTAGTATGATAATATTGTTCTCGATTCCATATCAACAACCATAGCTTATCAGTTAGATTGCCGTTTCGCTAGATAACTTGCATTCTATATTTTATTAGTCAACATAACATTTTTGTAGTAATATTATATTAAATTAAATAATTTAACAAATTTAAAACTTGATAAATGACTAGTTCACAATAAATTAATCGTACAATGGAAAACGTGACATTATATTTCTTGAATCGCGTACCATTATAGGCATGACACGATCCGTATATATCAATTTCCCAGATGTAACTTTATCGAAATGTTGAAAATATTTATTAGGTATTAGGATAAACTTATTGTCGTGCCTATGATCTTGTAGACCCACGGCCAACCCACCCGCCTACCTTGCAATAAAATTTAGTAGGCAGCCGCTCCACTTATTGACATAATGCATAATTCAGTGCCAAAAGCTGGGCACTCATATCTTAAACCAAGTCTCTGAATCGGTATACCACAGCCGCATACAGACGTATTTCTATTTCGGTATGTGCATTATTCAATATTCATGCGTCGTTTAGTTCAGTATTTCCTATTAGTATAATTTGTGTACAGGTAATTTCATGATTTCGGTTATATCGTCCAAGGAAGTACCTAAGTATTAAGTTAGACTGAATGCATTTGATGGGACCATAAGATTGCATAACAACGTTGAGTGTATACAGTATTAACACCTAATTATCATAATTTAATTATACGTATTAGTATAGTTAGTACTATGATAAATAGTCGAAATAATGCTTCGATTCTTAACTTCAGTATCTTGTTCGAGTGTTCGACCTTTTTAATTTTGAGTTTACATATTAATGATTTTTAAATTAATTTCCACCTTCTAGTATGTTCATATGTTACGGGAAATGGGTGGTAAAATGGACGTTGCTAGTGCCCGGGCAATATGAATTGCAAAAACAAACAAATATTATTTTTCAACATTTAAATGACCAAATGTTCATTATTTTTGATTCATAAACTTATTAACAATCATATCTAAAAAAACTAAAAAACTTTTAATTTGGTGCCACTGGGGCACTTACGACTTACCCCCCTCATTATCATGGTCATGAATGTAATATATTTAGATAAGATATAATATTATGTATTAAGCTTTTAAACGGCGCTAGTAATAAATACTATTAATATTTACGTAATAACGTAAATTATATAATATTTATAAATTTACAATAGCCTATTTTTAAAATATCCGTAACTGCGGGTTAAATATTGGACACTGATAGTTTTTAATGGTACCAATAGTTTTAAATACTTTAGTTATGTTTTATATGGATATATATTAAAAAAATGATTTTAAGTTGTTGGTATTATAGTCCTTTAATTTAATTAGGTACCTACTTGAAAGTCTCTCGTATTCGATATACGTATAAAGTTTTCAGTTTTGCCTATAATAAACCTACTTATACTATAGAATATCTACACATAAATGTTTATTAAGATGCATCAATATTTTTAATCTTCGCAATATTTAGAGTTAAATAGTTTCATTTACATTTGAAACGAGTTTTTATCGCCATAAGATACTTTTCGTTAATAGTATAAATAGTCGAATTACCTATTTAAATATCTGATACATGTGCCGATGTGATAAAAATTCCCGAAATCAAAATTTGTATACATTATTTACATAAAATAACTGATGTTATTGAATGATTGCAGGAAACATCACAAACGTAAAAACGAGGTCAAAATACCGGTGGATCTCAACGTTTTGATTTATTGGGGAAGCAAAGATTCTGAGTGGTTTCTACCAAGACATGAATGACTCTGTAAAGGCGTACAAATGTGAAAGTATTTTAAACCAGTGGTGAGACGCAGCAACGGCAGTGATGTGGCACGATGAGGTCGGCTCGTGGCTAGACTTTTATATGATAAACATCATAAAGAAGGATTAATTTTACCCAACTAACATATCACCACTCTGGATCGGATGTTTCGACCAAAACAATACAAATTACTTTGTGTCCAGGGTGCTCAAGTATTTAAATAAAACAGAAATAATGGACAATGAGGCTGGTGTACCAACAACCCTGGTGGAATCTGAGGAACAGTGGAATCAACCCAACGCGTGGCCGCCGCTTCAATATATATAACGGTCATGGCATTGGAGAGCTCAGGCAACAAGGACGCCAATATTTTCGCTTCCAAAATTGCTGATAAATGGATATGTACCAACTACTTGGCGTTAAAAAAACACGACATCATGTATGAAAAAGTAAGTCCGAGTGGATGGTCTTAACGGATCTTAAATATAATAAGACAATTTTTATGGCGGAAAGAGGATACTTTTTATACTGCACGCAGTATAAAAAATATTATTTTAATTATCAATGTACATTTTATTAAGACCTTTTTGATTATACATTTATATTTATCATTCACAACAATCATAAGTCATAACCATTATAGTTATTTAAACAAATACTTAAAGTAGTTATATAGGTATTATAATGTGTGTACAAACATATAGAGATTGGTCTGCAGGACGATAGTTGAAAATGGTTAAGGCGGTTTAGCTGATGGGTGGGTTTCTCGTTTTCACCTGATTTGTAGACTGTAATTTTTTTTAATGCCCACTACTGCATCTGTAGTCCTGTAGACTCATATTTTATGCCCTAAATAAATCATATTGTCGTATGTTGTCAAGCATTTTAATTTGTCACGTGTTTTTTCAGTACCCTGGCAAAACAACTGGATCGATGGGCAGAAGTAGTAGCGAGTACGTCATGCAGGAAGGCTTTGGATAGACTAATGAAATAATCCTGAAATTTTTGCAGAAGTACAATTCCGCCAACTAGATTGAAAATTGGAAAATAACAGCACCAAACTGCTCTAAAGTACTGACTAATTTAACCGTTTCAAATGTTAATAATATAAAATGAGTTCCTAATTAATGTAAAAACAAATAACATCATGATAATCTATTATAATATAAAAAGTAGGATGTATTTGATGACCACCTTGATTCAAACTACAGTCGGAAAACAACTCTATATTAGTATTTTTAATAGAAGATGATATATCCATATTTTGTCGCAACTTAATTTTTGTTATTAATCTTTTTTAAATCAGATATTGATTCTTAGTTAAGTACTCTTGCTTACTCTTTATCATAAATGGTAAGAATTCTCATTTTTGTTTTCTTAACATTAAATTAAAGCAAGTATTGTAGGATATTGATGTTATTTTACTTTTTGTATCGAATGCTAGTAACTAAATAGAGCCTGATAAAAAAAGTTCTTTCTTTTAATTTAGGTTTAGATTTTTTTGACGAGGCCGAATTTGAATTTTGGAATACTTCAGCTCTTTTTCTTACGTGTATCATACATGTTACTTTTTAATACATTTTGACATCGTGTTTTTTGAACGCCAAGTAGTTGGTACACATTCATTTATCAACAATTTAGGAAGCCAATATCTTGAAGTATTTATTTCCGGTGTTTTCTAATGCCATCACTGTTATATATACTGAAGTGGCGGCCACGCATTTGGTTGATCCCATTGTTCTTCGGATTCCACCAGGGTTGTTGGTACACCATCCTCATTCTCCATTATTTCTGCTTTGTTCAAATATTTGAGTACCCTGGACACAAAGTAATTTGTATTATTTTGGTCAAAACAACCGGTCCAGAGTGGCAATATGTTAGTTAGATAAATTAATCCCTCTTTGTGTTGTTTATCAAGTCAAAGTCCAGCCACGCTCCGACCTCATCGTGCTACAGGACTAACGTAACTGCATCTCTCCATTGGTTTGAAATATTTTCATATTTGTGTGCCTTTATGGAGTCATTCATGTCCTGGTAGAAATCGCTTAAAATGTTTGCTCCCCTATACATCAAAGCATTGAGATCTACCGGGATTATTGACCTCGTTTTTACGTTTATAATGTTTCCTGAAATCATTCAATGGCATCAGTCCTATTGTATGCAACATTTTACCACCACATGACCTACGACAATATAATCTGATATAGTGTTACTTTTACTTACTCCCCTTACCCATGTTATTGTGAATTGTGATACATACGTCTATTATATTTACATAAAACAAAATAATAGGTAAAAACATTTAATAATTTCTAACCAACGGGGGGATTACTTATATGAAAATAATAAATTATCCCGGTCAGAACTGAAGTACCGAATTATATTTTATTCATTAAGACATCATGTACTATCAAAACTGGGATCAAGCCATAATTATCAGTCTTGTTAAGAATACTTTTCAAATGTATTCAAAATACGTATTTAAATACTTAGTGTAACTTTTTTTTTAAAGTATTTAAATATAAATACAAATATCTTTTAAAAGTATTCAAAATACTTACACAAATACTTTTTTTTAAGTTAAATAAATAATCAACTATCAATAATTAAATCAATTCAATAACAATCCGACTAACCAATACTACCCACGCCATGAAGTACTATTATTGAATAGTTTCTTTAATCAAGCCAACCAATCCCTTTTATGTATCCCTCCATCTATTGTGCTTATTGTAAAAATATTTTATACCGATTGTACAAATTAAAATAAATATGATAAAAAAAAGTTCAATAACATTAATACCAAAACTTGTATTCAAATTATAAACTACTACCACAGTACCACCCATTAAATAAGAAGAATGATAATTAGATCAAGATAAATGCCAATCCAACCAGTGGTTGTACTTTTGTATTCCATGGTATAATATGGGAATAAGGAGCCGACAGGGGTTTCAGTGTTTAGTTATTCTGTTATCTACTTGTATTTTGGCGAAACCTTATTTATAAATTGTCAGAAGTTAGAAAAATTTTAAAATAATATCGTAGAAACAAAATTTAAAATAGTACATTCCAAAATATTAGTAATTAGAATTTGAATTAGACCACGAGAATTAAAAAAAGTATTTACAATTCTAGAATAAAAATACAAATAAAAAGTATTTCTTAAGTATTTAAAATACATTGGTCAAAAAGTATTTGAAAAGTATTTGAAATACAAAAAAAGTATTTAATACAAGTATTCGAATACTTAACAAAACTGATAAATATGTGTATGATAGATAAAAACAAATTAAAACGCATACTTATATTATTCGTTGTGGACATGATTCTAGAAAAAAATCAAAAATAATACGTTTACCGATTGAATATAGTTAACGTGAAGATTAATTTTATGCACACATCGTTTATGACATAAACTGTATGTAATATAGCCTATTATAGGGTAACGTATAACCCGTAATGAATATGCCGCGTTCAGCCAGTCATGTAGCATGCCACATAAATCACTTGCAGTAATAATTATTTAGAACACTATAGATCTAACAAGTTATTTTATTATATTAACAAAACAAATAAATTAGATAAAAATATATATTTGGATACCTACGATTACAAAAATAATGCAACCATCCACCGCGGTCCTTAAGTCCAGATTGAATTGTTTATTAACAATTAATTATACAACCTTTAATTGAACATTTATTATAATATATACAGGTACAGAAGCCTATTTCAAGGCCATGACATTTTATAAACTATATTTCCTTTAATTTTTTAGACGCACGCATATAATATATATATATATATATATATATTAATTTTTATACAATATTTTGCAATTCGCGTAAAATTACATTGTTCACTCCCATTATTTTAAATTTTAAAATTTTTCAGAAATACAAGTATACAACTATATGTACAACCTTAATATTATATATGTTATGATAATATAGTAATAAGTAATACCAAACTATTTATATAGTGACCCGATTCAAAAATCAATGCGTGTAATAAATTTAGACACCAGAGTTCTAGTCTTAGTTACCGACATAAAGGGAAAATCTTTGTTAGACCACGTACTTAATAGTTTCTGTGTTTATTTTGTGTAAAAATATTTTTCTTTTAAAACATAATGCTTTATATAACTTATACTTACTCTACAACTCCTACATAACTTAAGTATCTATTGTTATTGTACCAAAATTTCTTTATTTATTTATTATCTTTTTACTGTTTACTAGTATCTTTGTGAAATTTGCCGTCAGGCGTTGATGTTATAAAATAAAAAAAAAAATTTTTAAAAAAATACCTGTTAATTTGTAGGTAATTTATAGTTCCTATTAAAGCAACTATACTATGTATATTTAAATTACCGTTAATAGTATAATATTAATATAGGTACCTATAACTTCAAATATTTAAATTAATTAAATATTTCTAACAATATTTGAATTTATATGGTCATTAACATTTTTTATTGAATGATAGTAATATTTTATAATTTTTCAAAAATATCATGTGTTATGTATTATCATTGCTAAATATTAAATTTATCATGGACAAACATTTTTATTTATATTTTCTTCCACTAAAACACTTTGAATAAAATGTAAGGAAATGCAGTCTCGAAAAGATCAAGCATTAAATGAAATAATAACTATCACGTGAAGACTGAAGAGTAAATATTTTGTTTCAAAATTCATTATGGTTACGGTTTTAGTGTATAGTGCATAATATATATAGTACCTACCTACAGTAGATTCTCATAATGTCGAATAGTGATATGTCGAATTTTTCTAGTTCAATTGAAATCCCTATTAAGTAATATTAACATTCCTCAATATATCGAACTTTTTTCTGTTTCCTTTGAGTGTCGACGCTCTAGACATAATGAGAGTTTACTGTACCTATTATAAAATATATTGTGCCAATAATATACTGTATTATCGTATATAGTGGGTATGTAACATGATGTAGCATACAGGTGTAATGTATATACTATAGGCACGATTTTTAAACTATAATTGGTATACCAAAATTATAATTATAAAAAAAAATTGGATTTAGATTTCTATTTATAATACCTTCCGGATACTTATATTTTGCAAATAAAATTAATACCTATTAATACCCTCATCGACAATTTTAAATACGTATATTTCAGAAAAAATATTGTTATTATAAGTGTAACAAATATTATATTTAATTAATAATATTTAGTTTTTAAGTATTGCAAAAAAATAATGAATTCAAAGTTACACGCAAGCTTAAGGATTTTTTTTATGTAAACTAGTTTGAATCAAATGTATTATATATAAAGTAATAATTAAATAATATGTATTATACCATGCGTACAGGGCCGTCCTGACAATTGGCGGGGCTCAGAGCAGAGTAAAATTGTAGGGCCTAAAATAGTAAAATGTCATTAAGTATGGTCTCTTGGCAGTTGCATATATTATGATATATAGGTATAAAGAAGCAAAGACACAAATAGACTTAAAAATATAGTACCTTGTATCACAACAATATGAATAAGTTAATAAGTGAATAAATTAATAACACAACACGTCAAAATGTCATATATACTTAAACTTAATATTAAAATAATATTGATAAATTAATAAATCAAAAATGTATATAGTAAGTATTAATACAATATAAAAAAGTATATTATAAATTAACCTTCCAACGTTTTAAAACAGCAAGTGTGTCAAAAATATCATTATATTTTAGTTGGGCAGCAATTTCTTTTTCTATAGATATTAAAGCTACGTCAGTGACTTTTTTTGGGACAGAGTGCTTCGATGATAGTTTTTTTTTATACTTTTCAGCTTTGAAAATTGAATATTAACCATTAACTCGTTTAAAATTCAATACATTTATTTTACGTCAACTAATATTGGTAGGAACTAGGAAGGTAGATAGGTAGTAAAAATTACTACAGTTGAATGTATAAGATATAAATGATACATTTTTTTTTGCTCATCAACTTGACCTTTTTATTGTATCTATAAAAGCGGGACCTGTCTTAGGGACGGCCCTGACCATGTATACATACCACAGAAAGCCAAAAGTGGAAGAATAACGATCGGTGTTCTCTATTTGTCGAAATAAAATATTAAACTTCAATCCTAGAACAATCTGTAAAAGAGCGCCTGTCTCCTATACAACTTAAGGGGGCGGCACTGCTGCACACGATGAAAAAAAGTGACTTTTAGCCCAATAAGCTAGACAAAACTTGAAGAATTTGGTTTGACAGATTTTAATTTTGAAAACGGATTATGACTGATCAACAAGTTTACTAGGGAATAATCGAGGAAATTTTGAATATTTTTTTTTTCAGCTGTGATATCTAAGAATAAAAATATTTAAAAAATATTATTTATATTATTCATTATTATGACACTAACAATAAATGGAATATTCAAAATCGATCATTCCCTAGTAAACTTGTTGATCAATCATAATCCGTCATAATATGTCATAGTCAACGGCCCAAATAAGCTGAGACAATAACCTAGGGATAAAATAAGTTAGTATTAAAAATAGCAAATAAGAAATTAAATGTAAAAAATAGCATAAAAAAATGAGGTAATTTACTATTGTATACTACCTCAGATAACCATACAAAATTATTATTATTGTAAATTATAATATAGCTAGTATTAATGTAGAATTAATATATTTTAGGGAATAAGTAAATAATAATTACTCAATCCAATGAAGCTAAAATGTGCTTTGGCGATTGCAACACTAACATTTGTGTATATACCTACCGGTACATGCGCAGGCATGAGGCAGACCCTCTGTCGCCATGGGTCAATAAAACGATGAAAAATTAAAAAAGTCTAGTTGATGAGCAAAAAAAATTCATCATTTATATTTTATACATTCAATTGTTGTGTTTTTTACAATAATTTTACTACATATCTACCTACCTACCAATGTTAGTTGACGTAAAATGAATGTATCGAACTCAACGAATGCGTAGTTGCGACGGTTATACAAGGGTAAGCGACGAGTGTAGCACGGGCTATGTATTTTATTTTGTTATATGTTTTATACTTGTATTATTTAAAGTGTTTCTGACCGAAAATTACGTTTTTATTTTATTTATTAATAAATATAACAAACTCGAGCAAGCTTGTGAAGAAATATTGCCCATTGCAGGTAGAAATCTGAAACAAAAACAAGTGTTAATAATTATTTAATATACTAGGTAGGACGTAGGTATATTATATATTATATTATATAGGTATAGGCACAAACTAAAATACTTGTTCCGGAAAATAATTATGTTTACAAAGTATTTAAAATATACATCAAGCACATCGGCGTAACTAAGCCTTAAAGTAAGGGGGACCTGCGTGTGACATGTATAAAAACAAATAATAAAAACAGTGGTATTGACTGTAAGGCAGTGCGATAGTATCGATTAATCGTTTTTAGTAATCGATACTATAGATTAATCGATATTTTTTATTAAACAGAATCATCCGATGAATCGAATACAATCGATAAATTAGGCAGGCAGCTTAACGTGTGCACTCCTCGTGAGTAGACGTACAGTGCCGTAACGACCTGCCTTATCTTTGTAATTAAGCTAATCAATTTCGTCGTTATCCAAGTAATACGAATATTTTAATTTACTTAATCTACCCACCAATTTAATTTAATCACCAGCAAATCGTTTTACAATGAATCCACCAGTTAAACATTCACTATCTCACAGTCATAATAAAAATACCAAAAATAACACAAACTCACCAATACACCCAATTAAAATTGTTAAAAGCAATGACAACTCAAATAATTGGCAAACGGTACCGCTTAGATCACCTACTTCGCCAACTTCTCCCAATCCAAAAATACAAAAAACCAACTCCTTTTCAAGCAAAAATCGGTTATCAGTCCTCGCCGATAATGAAAAATCATATGAAAATTCAAATGAAGTTGAAATGCGATCCCAAGAAATCTAAGCGTTCAACCCAAAATACCACCTATATACATAAAAGGCGACATCGATTTCTTCGATTTCTGCAAAAAAATTAAACCTTTCACTGACCCTGAAGGGTTAACACTAAGAGCTCATCATCTGGTTTAAAACTAACGACGTACTCAATAAACGCATATAGACAAATAATCAAATTTCTCGAAAACAAAAATATGAACTTCCACACCTTCCAAACAAACGAAGAAAAAGCTTTCCGACTAGTAATTCGCCACCTTCATCATACCACACCAACAGAATTTATATATCATATATATATATCGGCTAATCATCATGCTGCAACCAAGTACCAACTACAGTGATTACTGGTAACTGGTAAGTGGTTGACATTTAAAACTATAAAGTTACTATTACACCGTCACCGTAATCCGTGTAACCGTGTGGTCCGAGTTCAGAATTTTCTTATAATTCACCAAATTAAACAATATTGTTTGGGTAAAACGATTTCACTCGATAAACTTCTCGGAACAATTTTATTCTCGGAATCATTATTCTTATCTACACGACGACGATGACGAACAAAAAGGATAGGTTGCAGGTAGCTAGAAACCCGTAGGCCGCCGTGCCGCACAATACGTATTGGCAGTGAATAATTATAATCGTTAACTACTCCTCTAAAACGCAACATTTTTGAAAATCCTTTCTTATTGCATTGTAGTTTTTGAGATACAGCGATCAGTGAGTCAGTGGTCTTTGGATTTTATATGTATAGATAAGTAATTATTGACTAACATTATCGGACTTTATTTATGCCTATTACCTTTTTTTTTTTTTTATTTAATAAGAAAGTATACAACTATACAATTAAGCACAACAAGTAATAATGATGAAGATGATTACATAACATGAAAAATGGCACGATGTAGGAGGGCTCCCAATGGAGCTACCTACTTGGGTATTTTATTAATTAATGGAGGAGGTTTCTAACCCATTTTCGTTTGAGTCTTCGTGGGGGGTTGTCAGGGATGTGTTGAGAAGCAAGATAACTAATGTTAGGGTTACTATAGGAGCTAAATTTTTTTGGAGTTTTTGGTAAGCAGTTTTAGTGACTTGGTTTACGTAATTTATTCTCAGGTCAGAGTGAAGGGTTTTGTTACTTACATACCAGGGGGATTTTGTAATAGTGTGAAGGCAGATGGATTGGAATGATTGTATTTTTTGGATGTTACTTTGGCTGCCCCAAATTTGAATACCATAATACCATAGAGGAAAAATCAACATTTTGTAGATAAGGATTTTGAGTTTAAGGTTTAAATTTGATCGTAAGAGAGGACGTAGTAGATGTAATCTGGAGTTTAGTTTCTTTCTTTTGTCGAATATGTGGTCTTTCCAAGTTAACCTTTTGTCGAAAATGAGTCCTAAGTATTTAACTTGGTTGGTTTGGGGTAATAATTGGTTACAAAGTTTGACTGGTGGACAATTGTTTGGGCGAAGGGAGAAAGTAATGTGGCTGGATTTGTTTGTATTTATTTTTATTTTCCATAGTGTGAACCAGTTTTCGAGTAAGTTGAGGTGGTGTTGGAGTTTGAAGCTTGTTATTGAGGGATCAGAATCGGTGGCTAGGATACAAGTGTCGTCGGCAAAAGTATTGAGGGTGGTGCAAGAGGTTGTAGGTATATCTGCAGTATTAATTAGGTATAAAAGAGGAGAAAGGTCACTGCCTTGAGGTACCCGGCGTTAATCGTAATGTTATGGATTTTACGCACAACACAAAATAAACGTACGCACCAATTTAAGATTAAAATAATTAATGTATTTTTTATTAAAATTGGTAGTAAAAATCTTAAGTATAGCTACAAACTGTTAATCGAACACTCGTAATTCTACGACTGACTGACTCCCTGTGTGTTGTCGTGACGGTGCCCCGTCTCACATAAAAAACCCTTATTCAGCGGTTCCCACGGTAGCAGCGTCTTACGACACACACTCTGCATTATGATTGTCTATATATGTTGTTAACATATATAGATATATAAAAAATAAAATATGTACTAATCAGGGGTTCTTAACACCCCCCAGACTAAATGAGACACGGGGGTCCAATGACCACAGTGTTTCACTTAAATGTTTAAGTTTCTGCAAAGTTTCGAATTTTCTGTTATTTGGGGGTCAGTTCAGTTTGACAAAAAAATAATAAAATATTAAAAGGAAAAAAAATAATAAAAGTAAGAAAAATAAATTACACTGTGTGTCTTCCTGAATACCATTAGGTTTTTCATGCTTCTGGTATTTCAGGGTTGTATATTTTTGTGACATTTTTTCTTAAACTAAAACTTAATATACTAGTTGTTAATATTGTTAGTATTACAATAATATAAATGACAATAACGTGAATGTTAATGTTGAAAATTAATGAAGGTTCAGCTTGGGTATGTGAAAGTTCATTTAACTCAACTGCTTTATTAGTCAGTTGGTTCAAATTTTGAATTAGGATTTTATTAGTGAGGTTTTGAGGAATAATTGTTTTGACTATATCTGCCAATGTGTGTAACGGTTCATTCTTAGAATTTTCTGGTATAATATCTGAATGACTATCCCTACTAGCTTTGTTATTAGAAAATAATATAGAGTTTCTGAGATTAATTTTACAAAATGGGGGTATAGTTATTCTACCTACGCCCTCAATTTCTATCTTGGAATTTTCTGTTGGATTTGTGCAAGTGATGGTACCTACTTCCCGTTGGGTATAATAGATCCATGAATTAGTTTGCACTAACTGATGCCATATAGGGGCTTTTAATGAAACGAATTTGAATTTGCAATAGTCTGGATTAAATTGATTATTCACTAGTAATGAAACTACACATACATCTGATTCTGCACAATGCTGTACATGTTGATTACCTCTACAAACTTTATAGGGCTTTAATGTTGTACATTCTTCCCACTTTGCGTTATCTAAAGCAATAAAATTTTCGTTGTCTCTGCTTACACCTAAATAATCTATTTCAGGGTCGACTAAGAAAATGGTTTGTTCACTGTGGGGTATGGGTAAAGGTATAGGGTGGTATATACTATATTCCTCACTGGTAATTAGTGGGATTTCTATGACGTAGATAAGATAGTTGTCTTTTAAGAATATGTTTTTTTCAGAGATTCGGAGGATTTCATTAAGAGATTCTATATTAACTTCCAATGGAAAAGTATTTCCAATCGGCAAGTCTACCTTAATTTCGAGAAGTTCTTTAATAATGTGCTGTGGAGTAAAGACACTAGTGTGAATTTTTCCATCTAATGCTGTATTTATTATGGAGATAAGGTTCTGGGTTTCATAAGCGTACTTGTTTAAAACTAGTTCAAATAGTAATGATTGTTCTAATACTTTGGTTCGGAATGCCAATTTATTAAGGTTTTGGATAGTAAGATTTGTTTGTACTTGTAGGTACTGGAGGTTTTGTTCTACTTTTTGTTGTTGAAGTTCTAATTGTTGTGTAGAGTTATTTACTTCTGCTTGTAAGAATCTGATCTTTTCCGGAATATTGCTTTTGCTAGGTACTTTGCTTCGATTTAGTTCTGTTATTTGATTTATAATGAATTCAACATCAATCTTTGAGCATACACCATACAGAACGTTGGCCTTACGCCTGAATGTCTGCCCCAATCTCCGTCGAACTCTATTATCATCATTATTAATGGCTAACATAAGACTTCTGTGATTAGCTTTGATCTCGTTTAAATAGGGCAAAGTTGCTCTAGAAAATTGTTGTATAAACAGAGAGCAAATCTCCTCAATTTCCACATTACCAAGTCTATTCTTCATATTTTCACAAATGGTCGTGGTTGCTTGATAGTGAGCCATGATGACATGGTATTTTGAAATTAGTAATTGTACATCCAAGGAGATTAACAATTCCCAACTTACATGTGACAATCTGGCTACTCCATGTGACTCATAATAGATCCCTTGTTGGCTCTTGAATGACGTTAGATTAAATACTTGGTGGTGATTTCTTTGGTCCGAATCATTGATGGAAGGTTCCGTGACGCTTATTGAAATTATGCTGAGTCTGAAACATAGTTATGTTCTTTCATGAAATTGTTTTAGAAGGTTCCGGTGTACCTTTACAGGTTTGGTTTTCTTAAGTATCGTGACATTTGGTGAATCTGGTTGGATTTCTACGATGGGGTAAGGACCTAACCATTTTGGAGCTAGTTTTCCCTTACGGGCTTTGTCTTGTACTAGGACCCTATCTCCTTCTGCAAGGTTTAGAGGTGCTATTGATTTGTCATAACGCTCTTTAGATTTGTGTATGCTTTCTAATAGCTCTGCTCTCGCTAATTTATGAGCTTCCTGCATTTGTTTCTTCATCTCAAAGTAATAGTCCTCATAGTTGTATTGAGGTTCAGGATCTCGTGTGAATGAATGAGGAATTGTTATCTCATTACCATAAACTAATTGGTATGGCTGAAATTTGGTTGCAGTATGTACTGTTGAATTATGACAAAACATCGCGAATGGAACATAAGTGTCCCAGTTTTGAGGATCTTTGTCAACGAAACTGCGTAAGTAGTCTCCTAATGTTCTGTGGCTACGCTCTAAAGACCCATTACTCTGTGGATGGTATGGAGTGGTCGAAGTTTGTTTGATCTTAAGAAGTTGACATACTTCTTTGAATACATGACTCAGGAATTCCGTGCCACAGTCTGTGACAAGACTTTTCGGAAGTCCATGTAAGCACACAAATTGGGTTACAAAATGGTATGCTACAGTGTTTGCTTCATGGTTTATCATAGGTACTGCCCATGCGAATTTAGAAAGGTCATCTTGAAGAGTTAAGATGAATATATTCCCTTTATGAGATTTAGGAAATGGTCCTACAATATCCATAAAGATTTTCTCAAAGGGTCTGGAAGAGGTTGTGGTTATAACCATCGGTTCCTTTACTGATCGATTTGGTATTTTCTGACGTTGGCAAGTTTCACAGGAAAGGATATATGCTTTGATCATCTGTCTCATTCCCTTCCAATGATGCTGCTGCAATATTCTTTGGTATGTCCGATTTATTCCTTGATGTCCCCCCAAAGGAGTCTCGTGGAATTTTCTAATGATTCGTAACTGGTCTTCTTTCGATAACTGTTCTTGTGTTACGATTTTTATTTCTATTTCCGAATTTCGGAACGTGTAGTAGAACATGCTCCGGACGGTTTCCCATTTGATACCGTCTCGATCTATCACTAAACGCGGACAAGCGAGTCGAGTTACTTTCCGCTCGTGGCAAATTTTCTTGAGATTCTGTAGACTCTGAAAAATATCTTCGCAGGTCGGTTTTTGCCAGAACTTTTCTTTAGTAATGAGGTAGAATATGTTTCTGTCTGTTATCTCTAGGGATGCTACCTCGGTAACCTTTTTCTGTAGTCTACGTAGCTGTGCCAGGTTGCCAAATTTTCTTCTTATTTGTACAGCTATTCCGTGTGTCATCTCGAAATCCACCGAAACGCAACATGCCAGGGAAATGCTAGGATCCATTTCAAATATATTTCCTGATACTTCGCTAATTTTTTTAGTTGGTTTCTTAAGACTTGAATCTGCTTGCAGAAATTCCTGATAATTTTCGGTGATTTGTATTTCTATAGAAGAACTAGCTTGATGAGAGCTGTGATCGTTCTGAGGTTCTGAAGTTTTTAATGGTTCTGTATTGTCTGGATGTTTTGAGTTCTTTGCGGCCTTTGATGATCTGGTGACGATTTGATTTATCCGACTTAAAGCATCTGCATTTGTGTTATTAGTGCCAGGTTTGTAATGAATGGTGTATTGGTGTTCTTCCAATTTTAAACGCCACCGCGTTAGCCGTGAACCGGGGTCCTTTAGGTTAAACAGCCACATCAATGATCGATGGTCCGTTATAATATTAAACTGTTGACCAAATAGGTACGGGCGAAAAGTTTTAACTCCCCATACTATGCTGGCTAATTCCTTTTCAGTGGTATTATAGTTTATCTCAGCTTTATTTAATATTCTGGATGCATAAGCAGTGGCGCCGAACCATATTTTAAGAAGGTGGGCTGTTGGATTTTAAAAAGTTATATGGACTTACCAAACCTAACCTAACCTAACCTAACCCCCGTACACAAACCAAACTCGTGGGGGGCTTTGCCACCCACACCCCCCACACAACACTCTTAAATATGCCATACCGCGTTTGAGATTAATATTTTATTTTGAACTCTTATTACTCCTCTTATTTTTCACTTAATAAACTTTCACACCCCGTATTCCATACCATACCGCAAACTACGTGTTGGTACAGCCATCCAATCCAATGTATAAAGCGTTTGGAAAATATCAAGTACTCTTAGTTATAAGTTAACTAGCCAACTAGGTACACGAAATACATTTTTGTTGATTTTAGACCATGTCCTGTTTTATAGTAATATAAAGAAACAAATAAATCACTGAATAATAGTATGCAAACAAAATAAATAGTAATCAAATGCTATATATTTTAGGTTTTAATTAATTAAAGAATAACAAATAATATTAATAATTATAATGATAGTCGATAGATAACAAATTATATGTTATTGCCTATTATTAAATCATAAAATTAAATTAACAGTTTTGTTAAGACTGAACTGTATGATGCCATCTCATTTATAATGTTGTCTGGATCAACAGGAACATCCTTTTCACAAGACATTATCATCAGTCCTTCAAGCCTATCTTCGCACATAGTACTTCGAAGACGTGTTTTGATCAGCTTTAATTTTGAAAACGCTCTCTCTGGCGAAGCACTTGATATTGGTAGTGTTAGAGCTATGCTAAGAGCTATGTATAGTGCAGGAAATACATCATTTAATCCTGTCTTACAGCATACATTGTATAATGTGTGTATAGTTCCTACATTTTCACCGTGAAAATTATCATCGTCACTATCTTGTTCATTTTCTGTATCAGAATAGAGTACATCTGTAATGTCTTGATTTTGTTTGTGTAATTTGTTTGGTAGGGTTACAGATTTTTCTAATTCCATATAAACACTTGCAAATTGGATATAATCTCTTCTTAAATCTGCTGCAGTTATAAATTTCCCATATACTTGTTCGATACCATTAAATGCATCAGCAGGAATTTTTCCTGATTTTGTTATTTCTACCAATCGTTTCTTTTGAAAAAGAGCTAAATCTTTGATCAAAGGTATTGAACTTTCATTAAACCTCTCTGATAGTTGAGTATTAATAATGTCTATAATAGTGATGTAAGTGTTGATTTTAAAATTTTGAATTGGATTTTGACTTGGCTGTTCATCTAATGCCATATCTCCGGCCATAACTTAAATTGTATAGACAACTAAAGAAAAAAACATAAAACAATTGGAAACAGAAAATGTCCGTAAACAGCTCAAAATATATCAAAATATGTATTTTGAAAATCTTATGGTGTACTTACATAAAATACTAATATAAATATTCAGACAAAATTTCATATATCTACGGTCATTTCTTTTAGTTATACCAAAACCAAAATAATCCTATCAGAAAAAGTACTATTGAATAAAATAAAAGCATTTTTACTATCCTGAAATGTGATGACAGACTCAAAAAAAAAAATAATAAAAAAAACACATCATTGTAAAATCAATACATTTTTTCGTTACGCTCAGAATCTAAAATATTAATAATAACAACACTTAGGTACTTACCTAACTCAAAAGTTTCATCGATTTTTCTTTTCTTAGAAAAATAGTTTTGAAGAGAAGAAGAAGACGAAAAAGGCGTAATAATTTGAGTTTTTTTAATTTTTTTATTGCATGACTCGACGTGTCTCTGCCAATTTGTTTTATTTAAACTTCCTCTACTTCTCTTACAAATACCGCAAAACGCAGGCATTTTAAAATAAAACAAAAAATAATAAAAGCTCGAGTGTTAGGTTAGGTAGCAAAAGTTATTACACATCGAAAAACGTACGCTGCGTCGCAGGCGCTGCGGGACTGTCGACTCGAGACGCTACAAGCCTACAAATTACAATCGTCACAAATCGCAAAAATAAATATTATCCAAAGCGGCGAGGCTTCGAGTTAGATAAAAAAAAAAAATAGATTGTTTTTGTCAGTAATATTACTCGTGGTTTTTACACATAGACCTTATACTAGTATAAGGTCTATGTTTTTACATATTATTTCTACTGAATACTGATATTAAAACTGATTACACACGGAAGACGGAACAACAATTGTCCAAAGACCAAAATAGATCACATGAAACACGTATTGACGTATTCATAATACTATTAATACTCTTGAGGGACATACATACAGGCGATACAGCTGCTATTATAACAAGTAACAACACTGATACTGGTTTTGGGGGAATAATAGTCATTCGTATATATTGAGTATTGATTATGTTGTACGTTCATAGTTTTATACAATCATTATTTGTTATTCCTATTGGCTATCACCTTATATTAATATAAACATTATAAACCTAATGAGTAATCAACCTCATCCTTCAGAGGCTTAGACACCCACCATGGGACCCCCAACACCCACCCATTAAAAGAAGGGTGGCGGCTGCCACCCTTGACTTATGGTTTCGGCGCCACTGTGCATAAGCAATGGGTAGGTCCTTCCCAATTGGACCTTGAGAAAGTACACAACCAATTGCGTAGTTGCTAGCATCACAAGTGAGATTGAAGGGTCTGGTGAAGTCTGGATACTGAAGGATTGGATAATTTATTAGAAGGTTTTTCAGTTTTTCGAATGACTGTTGACATAGATCACTCCACTTGAATGGCACATCCCTCTTAAGTAACGAAGTTAGTGGTTTAGCGATCTGTTCATAATTTTGTATGAAACGCCTGTAATACCCAGAGAGTCCCAAGAACGATTTGATACCTTTTACGTTTTGGGGTACTGGAAAATTTTGAACACATTCAACTAATTTCGGGTCAGACTTAACGCCTTTGTCAGTAATTTGGTGTCCTAAATAAGTGACCTCTTTCCTCAAAAATTCACATTTCAAGGGCTGTAGTTTTAGATTGAATTGTCTGAACCTTTCCAAAATTTCTGTAAGTTTTTGTGAATGATCTGGGAGGTCCTTAGCATAAATAATGATGTCATCAAGGTATACGAACGCTTTTAACCCATTCAGGCCGGAAAGTACCTTGTTCATCATCCTTTGAAATGTTCCGGGAGCACCCTTTAGACCAAACGGCATCCGCAAAAATTCGAAATGGCCTTTATCCGTAGAGAAAGCTGTCTTCTCGCGATCGGCCGGGTTCATTGGCACCTGATGATATCCTTGGGCCAAATCGAGTGTACTGTAGTATTTGGACTTGCCTAACTGATCCAAGATGTCCGTGATATTGGGAAGTGGAAAAGCATCTCCCACTGTAACTTGATTTAGTCGTCGAAAGTCAACGCATACTCGATATTTCACTACTCCGTTAACATCCGGTTTCTTCGGAACCACCAAAAGAGGAGCATTCCATGGAGAGTCACTAGGGGCAATTACACCTTCTCGCTCTAAAGTCTCCATTTGTTCTGTTATTTCTTGTCGATGTCGCTGGGGTAGTCGGTATGGTTTTTCATGAATTGGGTGAACGGCTTCAGAAGTCTTGATTTCGTGAGTAATGGCGGTTGTTGCGGTAATTTTATCCCCTTCCAATTGAAACACATCAGAGTATTCCTCACAAACAGTAAGCAATGAGGATTTTTCTTCTGAGTTTAAATGGCAGGTTCGCAGGGCTGAATGTAAGCGAGATATTCTGGTCCCATCAACACAAGGTTCCGTATTTTCCGAAATTTGTGATAAGTGCACATTAGCTTCGTTGAAATCTTCGTGCTCGAGTTGCCCTAGTTGAGGGATTTGTAATTGAACTTCATTGTCTGTTGGATTAATAAAGGGAACGTATATAAGATGATTTCTCACTGTGGTAACACAATTTCCACAGGTGAGGGCATTGGTAATGCTTTGGCTTGAAATTAAAATGTTTGAACCCTCTGTTTTATTGGGAGCTGGAATGGCAACGAGAATTTCTGTTCTTGGTAGTATGGTTAAATTCACAAGAGGAGGGAGGATTAATTCCTTTGACTGGTAGTTGATTATAGTTCCATGTCCGATAATAAATGGTTTGCCTAAGATTCCTTCATTTGGTACTGGGAAATCAGATTTAACAACTTGGAATTCAACGCTTCTTTTTTCACTTCCAATTTGGAGTTCGATAGTGACGGATCCTAGAGTCGTCACAAAATTATCTGTTATTCCTTCGAGTTCGTACATGGTATGGTCGTATACTATTACTTCATCGCGCAATGATGAGAGTTTGATTAAATTTAAGTCACTGCCAGAGTCGATTAAAAATTTGCTGTTTGCTGGAATGGTCTGAGGGCTTTGAAACTGTACATGATCCTGTTCAATTTTCTGGCGAGCCGTATTATTTAAGATATATCTGCGAATGAGATTGCGGCTGTTTTCAGGCTTCCTGCCGGGCGCCCGCCGTCGGCACTCGACTGTGTAGAGTTTTTTGAATTGTGTGAGGTAGTAGCTGGAGATTCTGCGGATCGCTTTGAATTTACGTATTTTAGTTTCCTGCATTCCTCCTTGGTGTGACCTGGTTTCTTGCAGTAACGACAAGTAATTGTATTAACGATCGCCTTTTGGGCGTTTTGAGGTGTCTGACCATTATTTGGCTTCACTTGGAGAGACCTGCAGTCTCTGGCCCAATGTCCCATTTTTCCGCAATGGAAACAAGGGGTACTAGGTTTCTTTGTAAGTGTTTTCCCATTGTTTTGTTTAGCAGACGGTTCATAGAAACGCTTGGACTCGTCGTGCGATTTTCTCACCCTTTCTTCTTCTCTTGCAGCTTGAATCGCTTTGTCAAGAGTTGGCGGATTCCGAGCCTTTATGAAGTCTTTCAGTTTTCCCAATCCTTCTATAAAGACTTGAATGGTCTGTGCTTTCAAACTGTCCTCCAATGCTGTGGCGACTTCTACTGATTTTCCGTTTGTTTCCTGTTCTAATATGAGAGTCTGTAAGGCCTCAATACGCGATGAATATGTCATTACGTCCTCATCTCCTTTCTGTTTGATAGAATACAGTTCTAAATATAAATGTGGCGTAGTTCGCTGAGGTTCTAGTGACGTTTTTAGGGTATCCTTGAGCTCAGTCCAGGATTGAATCGAACGAAATTTTACTGCGGCCCGGGCCTTTCCCGTAAGCCGAATAATAATGCCTTGGAGCAGTCGCTGCTTAGCTTTCTCATTGGCACACATAATCGCGAACTCACATGTTTCTAGGAACAGCTCGAGATCTTCTTGATTTTCCCCACTGAATGTCGATGGTAATAACTTCAAGGCTGCTTCTAGTCCGATGGTGTCCACGGATTTCCCAGATTGTGATAGGAGTTCTTGTGGGTTGTTCTGTGTTGAAGTGTTTGTCAGTGGATTTTCGGTCTGTCGGGAATTTCCTGTTTCGAGGTTGTTTGGTTGTAGAAGGGATCCGTCATCGGTCATCGTAATGGTCTGATCTAAAATATTTGTATGCAAGGTATGGTTCGTATGAACAAGCACGCTATCTACGGCAGCTAAGGTTTGGTTAACGTTTTGCAACAACGTCTCGTTAAATTCTATGATTTCATTGGTCTGGTTGATAAAAAGATTATCCCCCGAAATTTCCGCAACAGGTCGTTCGGATTCTGGAATTTGTGGATTTGCAAACCTAACAGGGAGACTGAGACGTGGAGCAGGGAGAGGGTCCTCCGAAAGTTTCCTCTCTATCTTCCAATTCAGGGGTAGGGGTCCTACTATTAGTATCTCCCGGATCACTCATCAACTAAGTGTTACACAATAACGATTTATGCAAACTACTACTACTGTTGTTAACAGTTAAAATAAATTATTAAATTGTATCACTACTAGGTTTGATGACAATAATAATAATAATAAAAAAAAATAAAAAAAAAAATTTTTCAATAACTAATTTAAATTGTTAGTATGTTAGTAAATGTTCTGTTACTCACAACACCGCAAACTGTATTGATGCCGCCATGAGTGTTGTCATTGGAAATGTGTGTTGTTGAAAGAGTCTGGATAAGTCGGGTTGGCTCTGAGTGTTGCCAGTGAAAAGAATTATAAACGACGTAAATCCTCTTCGACAGCTCTTGTTGAATGGACGTTCGCTTGCCCCGAAACTGCTGGCGCGAGGACCACTACAGGTAGTGGGTTTCAATTATTGCTCCGTTATTGTTATTGTTGTTGTAAACAATGTTATCAATAGTCTTATCAATTTTGATAACTCTTATCAATATTGATAACAATATCGATTGTGCCTATCGATTTCGATTTTGACTATCGATTTCGATTTTGACTATCGATTTCGATTTTGACTATCGATTTCGATTTTGATGTCTTACCGTTGCTCGAACTGGTTCGACTGATGTCGGCTTCGGGCGGCGCACCAATGCCACGCCCAAGAATTTGCTTACGCCGATGGTAATAATAATAATAATAATATTATTTACGTAATTTTCAGGAATGTTCTGTAGAATGTCTGAATGTTAAAGGTCTGAATGTCTGAGTTGATCTGGAGTGTTTGAATTTTCTGCAGCTCGTATTTGAGTACATAGACGCAGTGCGCGATTTACTTAGCTATTTAAACACTTAAAACAAATTTTACTTTAAGCGTAACTCCGGAATCTACGGATCCCACCGCTGCCACCAAAAATGTTATGGATTTTACGCACAACACAAAATAAACGTACGCACCAATTTAAGATTAAAATAATTAATGTATTTTTTATTAAAATTGTTAGTAAAAATCTTAAGTATAGCTACAAACTGTTAATCGAACACTCGTAATTCTACGACTGACTGACTCCCTGTGTGTTGTCGTGACGGTGCCCCGTCTCACATAAAAAACCCTTATTCAGCGGTTCCCACGGTAGCAGCGTCTTACGACACACACTCTGCATTATGATTGTCTATATAATATGTTGTTAACATATATAGATATATAAAAAATAAAATATGTACTAATCAGGGGTTCTTAACAGTAAATTGGTTTGAAATTGAGTTGTTTAGATTAACTTGGAAAGAACGATGAGTGAGGTAGGATTTGAGTATTAAATAATATGGGGCTGGAAAGTTTGTTTTTAGTTTATGGAGGAGTCCGTTGTGCCATACTTTGTCGAACGCTTGAGCGGCGTCGAGGAAGACACCCGAGCAGTATTTTTTTTGTTCGAGAGAAGATGAGATGGCATTGGTGAGACGATGTAGAGGGTGAATAGTAAAATGGTGAGCTCGGAAGCCGTACTGTGAGTTAGGAATGATTTTATTTGTTTCGGAGATATTTTGGAGGCGTTTTAATAGAAGTTTTTCAAATAATTTACCCAGGATGGGAGGAGGCTGATTGGATGGTAAGAAGATGTTGTATTTTTGGGTTTGCCAGGTTTGTGTACTAGTATGATTGTTGAAATTTTCCAGAGTGGTGGGAAATAAGAAAGTCTGAGCATTGCATTGAAGATGTGGGTTATGTTGAGAATTGCTTTATTTGTAAGTTGTTTGAGTATATTGTATATTGTTTGTATATTGTTTGTAATAAGATCGTGTCCAGGGGCTTTTCCGTTTTTTAGTTTGCTGATTGTATATTTAATTTCATTTGGAGTAAAGTGTTTGGGAGGTGTAGAAGTGGGTAGAGCGCTGTTTAATGATTGGTTGATTTTATTTAAATGGTTAATAGGCGGGTTAATATTGTTAGGTTTAAATACTTCATAAAAATATTCGGCAAATGTGTTCGATTTTTCCAAGTCAGATATGGCTAGCTTGTTATTGGGTAGTTTTATTGGTGGGATAAGTTCTTTGAGTTTTAATATGTTTTTTGTTTTACGCCAGAGGGAGCCGTTAGTTGATTGAAGTTTGGTGATATTATTTTCGTAACGTTCAGTATTAATTTTGTAAAATTCTTTTTTTAATTTGTTAGAAATAGAGTTGAGTGCGTGTTTATCCAGAGGGTATCTAGTTGATTGCCATCTGGCTCTTGCTCTTCTTTTTTGGACTAACATTTCTTTAAGGATTTTCGGGATGTTATTAGATTTAGTAGATTTATTAAGGTTGGACGAAGAATCTGAGACAGCGCTTTGGATGTTATTTGTTAGTGTGAGAGCTGCTACTTCAATATCATGTGTGGTTTTTAGTGGTAATTTTAGAATTGTTTTATTATCTAAGATATCTTTGAATTTTGTCCAGGATATTGGACCTATAAATGACAAATTATTCTCCATGTTAGTCTAGTATCAAGACCATTTTAAGAGACTACTTTTTCATTTAATGTTAAGTTTTTAATGACTCCTATTAAAATTTAGTGACATGCATGATGCACATCTACCACAGCCAACTTTATCCAACGAGTGAGCTACATATAAATTTTAAGTACCTATCTAGTGATCGATCATCATTAATTTAGGTATCTATATTATTCATGGTAATGGACATTCCCCCCCCCGACTGTTTTTAGTCTAGTAGGACATTTAGTATGAAGTGAAATATAATTAATAATTAATACAAACGGTTAAAAATTCCGTCATAAAAATGATATATTTTGTAAAAAACATTTGAATTCTGGTTCTTTTTTATTTTTTGTTAAAACTGTACCAGTTTGAATATTTACCAATTTCATAATTGCTTGTCAATTTGATTCAAGTAGTTCAGTTGATTAAAAATATACATCTATAATTTATTATAGGTATTTATGAAAATATTTGAAAATATTTGACAATAATATTATAATATTATTATTATTATATATAATAATATTTTATTATTAAATAGTAAACTTTACAAAAAAAATAAGAGAAAAATATCCGCATCAAAAATACATCGGGGGGGAAATGTCCTACTACACCAAAAACAGTCGGAGGAAAAATGTCCGTGATTCATTATTTATATTATTGCATGCAGGAATGTAGCATAATAATAAATTGTACAATAATATTCTAATTGTATTTCTCCATTGGAAAATTATACTGTTTTTCTTCGCTAATACTTATGTAACTTTGTATACTATTTTATTTTATTTTTTGTATATTATACAACCTATACTATATTTCAAAATAAACAAAATTTAAAGTATTTGTTTGATATATTTTTTAAGAAAACTTCGAAATTCTACGTTGTTTATTTTATTTAATGGTATATTTGATAACAATACTTGAAAAAGTTATTCATTGAACGATCATTTTTTTTTGTCCGAGATAAATATTTGTGTTGTCACCTTCCCACACAGCAATTGTTAATCAATACGATTGTATAAATATTTTTATTTGATTTAAATTCAAATATTTAAAATTTATAGTTGAAACAATATTGAATATATATTAATTTTTATTGATTGTAACCAAAATATTTATCAATCATTATTAAATATTTAAATAATCATATTTTATTTTCAATTAATATATGAGGTTTAATAAGTTTTAAAATTTAATAATTATTAAATATACTGTGTTTCAATAACTATTTAAAATTAAAATTAGACGTTTATCCAATATTTATATTTAAAATTAATTGTTGGTTTTGTGTTGTTTGGAATAAATATTTTTATTTTCAACTACTATTTAATGTTTAAATATCGTTACAAATTAATTTAAATTAAATATTAACATATTATATTGATATTAAGTTAAAAATGCTTCAATTTCTATGTTATATAATCAGGGCTGTATTTAGAATTTAGGCGCCCGGGGCACTTATAAAAATCCACCCCACCCCATTTTGTGGCAGAATGAGGAGGGGGGACAAGGCCACCCGCAGCGCGGGGGGGGGGGGGGGCTGAATAAAAAAGTCCATTAAAATTTATCGCCCCCAAAAAATTTCACGAGAGGGGCAATTGCAGCCCACCCTGGCCCCCCCCTAAATACGGGCCTGTATATAATTATAAATTGTAGTCGCCTATATATAGGTATATATATATATATATTTTAATTATATTACCTTTTATCTATGATAATAAAAGGGAATGTTTGCACTTTGCAGGCGTATGTTTAGCCGTATAGGTACAATCGACTCTTACTATTAATTTCTATTTTATATATTATTATAATTACCTACTCAAAGTATAGTAGCTGGTACCTATATAATAACTGTATAAATATATATTTATATTATACAGAAAAATCTATCTTTTTCTTTTTATTATGTTTTATAATTTTTAAAATTATGTAAAATTTTTATTATATTATATTTTGAACAAATGAAAATATATAAATATATTGATATAATTATAATATTATAATAAAATCATAGATGGCAGCGATAGAGATTAATACAAAATATAATGTTTTGTCGCAATAATTTAATTGATAGACATTATTTTTATTATTAATTTTTAATAACCCTATCGATTTTTGATTGTATTTATACAATTTAAATATATAAATCTGATAACCTGCTGCAAGGATTGGGACTTTATGAATTTGCATATTTGTTCATTAGGTGAATATAGAAAAAATCTGGTTCGGTATAAAAATTTGTTTTGTGTTGTCTGGGTTTGAAATTTAAAGTTTAAACATTATTACAGTGAATATTATTGATTTTTTCTATTAATATCCATATTTTAATATAGATTTATTGATTTAATTATTACTATACTAACTGCGTCATAAAGAGTTAAGATACTTTATCTAACTTAACAACTTTGAGTTGGTAGTTTCAAGTTTGGTACATTTAATATCTTGATACAGACTTGATCTAGACGTTCTAGTACCTAAGACCTAAGTATTTTATATAGTTGTAAAATATGTAAGAGTAAGACCTACCTCAGGTTCCTTGTGATTTTATTTAATTGGTTTTAAAACAGTATACCTATAGGTATTTTACTTATTTTATGATCTCTGTATCAGTAGTTGCAGACTACGTGTATCAAAGGTAAGGAATTATTATACTCGCTATTATTAAGAAATGCAATTAACTAAATGCAGGTTAAAAGCGTATAGAATATTAGAATCTATACTATAGATGCGGATTGTTCTACATTTGTTTTATTTAAATGTAGGTATCAGAATATTCATTGTTATTTTTGTAAGTATTAGCCATTAAGACGTACAAATTATAATATTACAATACAATATTCAAAATTCAGTTTGTAGGAGATGATACTGTTTAAAATAGTTGTAAAATATAGTAAATTATTAAGCTGCGTACACTGCATTAGCGAGCCGAACCTCTTGCGAAGTGCGAACTATTTGCGAACCGTTCGCACGAATCCATTTACCGTCGGTTTTTTTTGACCAACTTCTAGCAAACTTGGTACAAATTTGGACGTCACAAACGGTTTGCAAAAGGTTCGGCGGCTTAACAATATTGTCTATTTTAAGTTATAAATATAGAAATCTGTTGTTGTTGAATTATAATTTATAAGTAATTTGCGGGGAAAACCATAAACGACCGTTGCGTCCACCGTACTCCGCACTGCCCATGTTTATCGTTCGGGCACGGCGTTCGTTGGCCGTCGGCCGTCTGTCACGCACTCACACGACAATCGACAATACGACATCGGACATACATATTACATACACTGATACAAATGTCAAATAATTACAATTACATTGCAGATTTAACCAAGTATTCTTGTCTAAATGCATTTTACATTTTAACATAAAACATTCAACATACGTATTCGTCACTTGTAATAATTAATAATTATTATACTGTACGTTTTATTGTGTCGTTCGTTTTTTACGATGGAAGTCATAATATAAAAAATATCTGCAGTTTACAGTTCACGAACACATGTTTGTCTACATTTTGGTAAGTATACTTAAGTTTTTATTATCGTGCTCATTATTGTTAATTGTTATTAATATTAGGTATAAATTATTGTAATCACCTACTAAAACGATGTAGACAGAATCAGAATGAATAGTTAAGCATAAAAATAATAAGTTATTTAATATAAACAAATAGGTATTACATTTTGTATTACGTATATTGTTATTTCTATGTAATATGTTATAAATATATAGTGACGGGCCAGTTTCATTATACTGCAGGTGATATTATTAAGTAATTCATTTGTTTTACTAAGTATATTAATATGTAACAATGTAAAATTATATAAATTAATTATTGTGGTTGGACTCCCTACTTTCACTATAAGCTTATTGTTTGTGTATTAACTTTGTTGGTTACCTACACATTTTGACCGTTGCTACAATCTGTAAAATATGTAAATACAAAATGTATATAATATAGTGTTCTTAAATTGAATTAATTTAAATATAAAATATATTAATACCTATTGGCTATTACTTAAGCAAGTTGTTTGATAACTTATAAATATATAATATACCTAAAATGTTTAAGTACTAGCCATGGTGGTGTAAGTAGCTGATAGTGTAATAAGATTATAATATAATATATAAATCATATTATGTTCAGAATTAATATTAATGATAGGAGTTGGAATAGTCTGCTATTGGTAACAATACTCTGGACGTACAAATTTTTAATTACAATTTACAGTTAACTATAAATTTGTTTTTCCTTTTAAAAAGGTTATTGGATGAAGTAAAAATTGAGATATTCGCAAGTTGACGATTGTAATGTACCTATAAACATAGTACATTTATGTCAATAATTTATATTTTTAACAACTTAAAAATTATAAATTTACAGCTTCAGACGCCACGATAAATTATTAATTTATATCAATTGGGATTTTGGTAAGAATAAACAAATTAAATTTACAATTAAATATTAAGTAGATAATTTTTTTTTTTTTTTTAATAAATTAGTTACCCTAAAGAAAATTGCAGTATACTGTTGCTGATGAATTCAATGCTTGGTATTGAAGTATAATTATTATAGAAATTGTATATTAGCATATTATGCTTTTATCATTTATTATATTTATATAAGTTTCCAGACGCCAACAAAAATATAGGTACACAGTATTATTTTTATATTATTTTCAATGTAAATTTTATTTAAGTTAGTAATAAGTTTAATTTATTTGTTTTACAATAAATTATTAATAGTTTGAAGTTAGCTGGTAGGTAGTAAAGTGTTTTCATATCTACTATTATTTACACTAGTAGGACTTTTCTATAATATATTATACATATAATAATAGTCATTCTTTTATTTTATTTTAATGACAAATATGTCTAGTAAATCTGAAAGTAAATCTACTAAGCGTAGAAGATATTTGAACGATATGGAAACTATTGATTTTATTGTTGAAAATCAAGAACAATTAAACTTTTTCCCACAATCAAGTACATCCCAAGATAATGGTAATAATTTGGTTGTAGAAAGCCATGCTAGACCATCTCCCAGCGTAATTGGTAATGATGATCACCTTTCTAACAGTCTTAGTATTGATACATCTACCTTTCCTTTTTCAAGTATTAATTTTGATAACAATAATGTAGACATATCTGATTATGGTGATCTACAAAATGAATCATGTAGCTCCGATTCAAATGATGAATGTTTAACAAATGCTAATAATATTTTATATGATGATCAATGTTCTATTCTTAAACTTATTGCTAATTGGACAATTGAACATAATATTACATTATCTGCACTATCTTCTTTATTAAAGGTTTTAAAAAATCATAAATGTTTTAGTTATTTTCCTGTTGATGCTAGAACGGTGTTGAAGACACCTAATAAACCTAACAAAATTCAAACTGTTCAATCAGGATATTATTACCATTTTGGTATTGCAAATGGTTTAAAATCTCATTGTAATTTTTCAATTATTAAAAAAAATATAATTAAATTGGTTGTTGGCATTGATGGTTTGCCTTTGACAAAAAGTTCCTCAAGCGCCTTTTGGCCAATTCTCGCATATGCTCGGTACAGTTCTTTTAAATCTAATGTGTTCATAATTGGTCTTTATTGGGGGAAAGAAAAACCACAAAACAGTAATTTATTTTTAAAAAATTTTGTTGATGAACTTAAACTTTTAGCAGAAAATGGTTTGGATACTGGTTATGGTAAAAAGTATGTGAAGGTAGATACATTTTGTTGTGATACTCCAGCCAAGAGTTTTATTTTATGCACCAAAGGTCATGTTGGATATTATTCCTGTCCAAGATGCACCGTTGAAGGTGAACGTATAAATAATACCATGTGTTTTCTAGGTACAAATTTTCGCAATAGAACTCATTTAGATTTTATAAACCGTATTGATGATGAACATCATATAGGCAATACAATATCAATTTTAACTGAAATACCTTATATAAATATGGTGGACGATTTCAGTATTGATTATATGCATTTAGTATGCTTAGGTGTTGTTAAGAAATTGATTTTATTATGGTTGGGTATATTTAAAAAATCTCCTGTACATGTTCGCATACAAAGCCGATATGCAAATATAGTTACCAATCGTCTCTTATTTAATAAAAAATATGTAACTGTTGATTTTTCAAGAAAACCTCGGGGATTAAATGATGTAGTGAGATGGAAAGCAACCGAGTTTAGACAGTTCTTACTTTATACTGGACCTATAGTGCTAAAAGGAATTTTATTGGATGAATGTTATATTCATTTTATATGTTTACATGTAGCCTTTAGAATTCTATTATCTTCTAATAGTACTGAAAAGTTGGTAAATTTTAGTAAAAAAATGTTGATACATTTTGTTGAAAAGTTTGAAGAAATTTATGGATCTCAATTTTCATCTCAAAATATCCATGGATTAATCCATATTGTAGATGATTATAGGAAATTTGGCTCCTTAGAGGAATGCTCTTGTTTTCCATTTGAGAACTACATGAAGTTTTTGAAAAAAATGGTAAGAAAACATGAGAGACCACTAGAGCAAGTAATAAAACGCTATCAAGAATTTTTAACCTTTAGTGAATGTAAATTAAACAATCCATGCAATGAAATAATATACAAAAAAAAGCATGTTAATGGACCTTTACTTGAACACTTTACTACCTCTCAGTTCCAAATAATTGTTAAAAATAGAATTAAAATAGATATAAATTCTGTTTCTGATTGTTATATAGGGTTTGATTATGATGAAAAATTATGTATTTTTAAAGTTATAAATATTTGTAAAGATTCTATTAATGGTAGAAATGTATTTTTGGTTAAACAATTTAATAAAATTTGTTGTTACTTTAAAAAACCTATTAATAGCTTAAAGTTAGGTATAGCATTAGTTGATGAATTATCTGAAGATTACACAACAATTGATGTAGAGTTAACAGAATTTTCTAAGTATATGATATTAATTGATAATGATAATAATAATGTAGCATACCCCATTTTACATACTCTTGATGTTATTTGATTATTATTTGTAATACAATTATTAATTTTATGTGTATGTTATAACATATAACCATAAATAAATTGATCTTATTATATATTTTATTTACTTTTTATTATTACAAATTCTGAGTTGATAAAATACTTAATATAATATTTATATATATTGAATAATTGATAATATCTAAATAATATGTATAGGTATCCTTATAAATTGTAATTTATGCTATGATATTTATTGTTTAACAAACATTATTTATTGTTGTATTATTATAGTATTAGAATATGGCAACCTATTCAGTAGTTCACTTTTATGGTGATGACTCTGTAGAACCTGTACCCAGTTTTTGGTTCACAAAGAATGGAACTTGTGCGTGGCCAAAAAACAGAGCTTTGATTAAGAAATTTGTACAACTTAAAACTATTCCTAATGAAATTGAATTTGATTACCATGAAGCAAGAATTCTTAAAAAAAATATCAGTAAAAAATATTATTTGATAACAAAATTCCTAACTATTAAATACTTTTAAAATTTGATACCTTTTTATACTATAGAATCATTTGGAGAAGCTAATAATTTGGCAGAAAAAGGGTGTAATCAAAGTGACCTGTCAGATATTGGTGAATTAAAGTCTAAGAGAAAATTAAAAGTAAAAACCAATAACCAGTCATATTCAGATTGTCCCGAGTATTCAGGTTATTAATTTTATTTGTTCTCCTAATTAAATAATAATATATCTGTATATTTTAATTTATAACACTTATGTATCACAATTATTATTTTATTTAGATTCTGATGATGAAAAATTCAATAAAAGTAATAAGTCTGATCGTACATTAAAATATGCAGGTTGGTCTCCTTCTCCAAAAAAGTTGAAAAGTAAGTTTTTACTTGTAATGTATTATAATAAATAAATAAATATCTATTGTATGTTATTTTGTACGTATAATATATATGAATATTTTTTTTAAAGTGCTGAAAAATCAACAAAGACCATCGATAGTTAAACAGCTGTCTTATGACATACCATCAAATTTGACTGATAAGTATAAGAATGATGGTAAGTCATAATGTATTTGTTATTCACTAATAATTGCTACAAATGATTTATATCAATAGGATAGATGTATTATATATAATCATGTTTTGTTTTTACAGTACCAACATTTAATTTAAACTATTATGATAAAATTAATAGTAATGAAGAAATCATTGAAATTCAATTAGAATCTTCTGATGTTCATCTTGGTAAATATTATTTTTTTTAACAATAAAGTTATTATTTATTTATTTAAATTTCAATTATATTTTAACAGATGAAAGAAGTTCAGAAGTATGTATCAGAACACCTAAACTATTAGACATATCTACAGAAGCTGTTAAAAATAGTACACCACTAGGTAATTCTTCAGTTTGATTTAAAAATATACTTTATATTTATATTTACAAATTTCATACAGGCACAGATTATCAAAAAGAAACTTTACATATGTTGACATTTATCAAACATGAATTAAGACGTATCATAAACAATCAAAGGGATATGGCTCAAAGACTTGATTTTATTGAAATACGTTTAAATAGCATGCCAACAAAAGATTCTTCTATGAATGGGATATCCTCATCATTATTAAATGATATGACTTGTCCGTTACCCATCGATAATATGGCAGATCTTGATACATTGGAAAATAATATTTTGGGAGAAGGTACATTCCGCATAAACTTGGTAAGAAACTAAACTATCTTTGATTTACTTATAAAATGGTTGAAATATTGAGTTTTAATTAATTATAATTTAATTTTTGTAACTAAATAAGTATAGTAATTTTAGAGTAATCGAAGAAACAAGTAAAAGTTCTGTGCTAAATAATATTATAATACGCTAGGTATTCATAATAATATTATATAATACTATTAAAAATACTAGCTATTATTTTATACCTATAAATATTTCTAAAAAAAGCAACTAAGTAAAATGATTATCATGGATATATTTGTCGTATAATTTTAGAGGATGCTACCCATGCATTTGTTGTCTCTGTCTTACACACGTACGACATATCAAAATTGTGTTCACTAGTTTCTATAGTTTTGATATTAGAGTGAATTGACCTTTTATACAATTTTTAGATAATAACATTATTTGTGCTTAAGCGTTGGCTTTTACTAAATATGTATTTTAATTTTCAAGAGAGATATGATCATTTTTAATTTTTGATATTTCACATACCCATATTTTGCTTTAAAATGAAAAAATTTAAAAATCGCCAACGCTTAAGTACAGAGAATGTTCTTACCTAAAAGTTTAATAATAGGTCAACTCACTCTAATATCAAAACTATTGAAACTAGTGAACAAAATTTTGGTATTTCGTATGTGTGTAAGACGGAGACAACAAATGCATGGGTAGCATCCTCTTAAGGACTTGGAAGATCATGGCCAAGTTTCTTATATGTATACCTACTGTCTAATATTTGTTTACTCAGTTATTAAAGTATAAAGGATAAGTTGTTTTTATTTTCATTTATTTCCTTAGTTTTGAAATTTGAGAGTTTTGCCTTTACAATTATTTTAATATATTTACATATTTTTAGGTGAATGAACTATCTTATATTGGTGGAAAAAATGTTAAATCGATGGTAAAAAGGCTTATGGCTAAGTTATTTAAAGATGAGTTACTGAAAGACTTCTCTTATACAGGGAAAAAAGGAAAACAGAAATTTTCAAATTTAGCAACTTGTTCAGTAATATTTGGTAAGATGCATAATAATTATATAATATAACTATTGATTTTATTGTGTAGTAGGCAGTGGTGTAGGGAAAAGATGATTATTTTTAAGCAATGGTTTTTAAAAATGTATGGGTGGGTGTACCCATGATGCTTAATTTAGTAAAATTTGTAAGTCAATAGTGCAGATAATACATGCTCAGGCTACATAACTACTATAATCATTTATTAATATGATATTTTATTATCAGGTACAATATAATAATAACAATGTTCATTTATTATATAAATATAATTCATTTTATAACTAAAATAAAATGTGTAAAATATATCTTATTAAATCAAAATTTAAGATAACTAATAGTTTACATGCAATAAAATAAATAACTATAATAATGTACACACATAAATTTTAGTAAAACTATTTGCAGATTTGTAAACATATAAATGCATATGTTTTAACATGTTATATAAATGGCCATCAGGAAGAATATATTATATATCCTCATTCAACATAAATATAATCTTTTCTCTTAACCAAAAATAAGTTAAACACACTAATGTGTAATTTCTGTTTAGTTATAATGTATAATGAATACTACTTATATGCTATATTTACCTATTATTAAAACTTTCTTATTTAATTTTTAGATGCCATCAAAACTCAAGAAAAGTTTAAACACAGTACTCAAAATGAAATGGAAGATATTATTAAGTATGTACTTGCTCAAGCTCCATTTAATTTGAAGAGGCAAATTGAAAAAAAAAACTAACCTTTATATTTTTTATCATCCATACTAATTCTTTTATTTAAAGCTGTATCAATTTTTTTTTAATCCAAGTTGGAATATTTTTTTTTTAAGCGATTTAAATATATTAAAACTTAAAAGTTTAAAATAAATAATATATTTTATACAATGATATATTGAATAATATTTTTTTTTTTTTTTAGATTGGAATTTCTTTTATTTTTAACTGTTTATTTTCTTTTTGAGCACATATACAGTGCAGGTTTATTTAAAAAAGTATTTATATATTATAATTTACAATACCTAGACATTAATTCCTCATTTAATTTTTATATTATGTGTACTTAATTTTTGATTGTATAATATTAATTAATGAAAATAAAATGTTAATTATTATTAATTGCAGTTGTTTATTTTATATTTATTTAACATTTGTTTTCCTCGTATTCAATGTAAGTTAACGTTGATGGTACATTAATTAACCATTACAAAATCATAAATAAATATAAATTTATAAATATTAATTATTTAATATTGATTAAATATTTTTTTTTTACTTTGATTAATAATTATACAAAGGGTTCAACCAATATTTATTAGGAATTATATAATATATAAAAATCTTTTATCTATGAAAATTTAACATTTGTTTAATATTGAATACTTTTTTGAAATATTTATTTAACTTTGTATAAATATATCATTGCTGTGTGGGTTATCTTGAGTCTCCTTGCGTTGTAGCGCCCTTCCATGTTTTCTGCTTGCGATGTATTGATTTAAAGTAAATTTTTTTCTGATGCAATTTTGACTCCACATATTTTACAAAATAAAACTAACCCATCTGTTGAAAACACATCCTCACCAAACTCCAAAACAAATTTGTGTAGTCGATCAGTATTGGGACATTTAACTTTTGACATTTTTAGTGAAAATAAAATGCGTAAACTAAAATAATTCGATAACACTGCAGTTCACACGGTACCCGTGGCACTCCATACACTAAACTTAAGATTTTATATAATGTAAGTCATTATGTGCTATTGATATTGATTAGTAAACGTAGAGTTTAAAATCTTCATCGCCATGGAAAGTGATTACGAACAATTGTCCATAAAGACTATCACCGTTTTATTGCCATTTGCAACTTCCTACTTGTGTGAACAAGGTACGCTCGGGGACTGTTTTCAATAAAATAATACGCCAAAAAATGCTGTGACGTTACACACTTAAATGGTATAAGTAGTTTAATGAAGATGACATATGTCAAGATTAACACCAATACTACTAATAAAATCAACGAAGAAAATAATTATTAATCGGAAGTAGTGGAAAATGAGTTCATGGAAAATGAGTTCATGGAAAATGAAAAATTACTTCCATTAAACAATAATAATGTATTAGTAGATAATGTATCCATTAAATACAACAATGAAGGGGAAAAACATTTAAGACAACCTAAGTATAATAATGAATTGGAAAAAAATGTAATAAATTCAAAAATAAAACGTTCATTGTTTGATTGTAACTCTTCAACATCGTCAAATGAAAATTTCAAATCTATTGAAAATGATAATATGTCAGATGAGAGTATCATCGAAGAAGAAAATCGGTGTGGACAAGGCAAAACATCAAAAGTAGTAAAACAATCAATAAATAAAAATATGAAAATGAGACCAACTAAATACTTAGAAAAATGTACGGATATTAAAAGAGTATTAAACAACTCAAGACTAAGATCAGCTAAAAATACATATTTATTAAATTAAAATAAGTCAACACCGATAAAGTATAAGAAAAAAACATATTTAATATCAAATACTTGCGCCTTTGACTCTATTGCAGCAAGTATCTGCAATGCATATCATGATTATCCAAATTACAATGTATTTATAAGCTCTTCAGCTGAACCATATTTCAAAATTTGTAAACTGTTGGCTTTTGGTCCAAATAAGAAAATATACAAGTTTAGAATCACTCTTCTCAAAGAAATATTTAATTTTAAAAATTTGTCAACGGTGGCAAACCTAGTTAGCTATGACGCAAAGTGCAGCATATCTGATTTATTAAAAAAGCTTGAAATGTTATCAATTACAATTAACATAAAATGTAATACCTGTTCTGAAATGTCGGAAATAAAAAAAAAATTCATAACGCCGAATATGAAAATAATTGCAGAGAATGGCTTCCAACAGCTGAAATAATGTGTTATAAGTAGTTAAACAAATTGAACAAATACATGTGTGAAAGAGAACTGTTTGGGGTCAAAAAGTACATATATCAAATGAATGATCATATCAAATATTATATTTATAGAAATCGACTTCTTTAGTTACTAAATCGGTCAACAATGAAAACAAGTGTTCATTTTTATCATGTTTTTCATAATATTCACAGAGGGGCACCTAACTAAATTTGGAACAACAAAAGGGCACCGCCGACTAAAAAGGTTGGGAACCGCTGCTTTAAATATTTTAATTAACTTTTTAATAAATTTGTATGATTGCATGGTGTATTTCGGGTTTTTCCGTGGCCGACCGCGATAATATCTATCTGTAACCTGACCTTTTTTCTATTGTATGTGTATTATCGTCGGTGGCGTGTAGGTATGAATTGTTCCGAGAATTATCGCCATAATACGTGTAGATATGAATTGTTAATACAACCAACAACCAAAAATATTGTGCACCATTTGACATACTCAATAGTTTACTATGCTCTATGATTTCCAAAACCACTAATCAACTACAAATAAAAAAAAAATATATTTTCTCATAGGTACGTAATAACCTATTAATAAAACGAGAAATAGCCACAGTAGGAGCACATGAACAATAATTTCAATTTATACATGTAAGTAATATCACAAACTTTTGTTAATTAATATATCAATGAGAAAATGGCACAAAGCTTCCCACACTTTTTCAATAATTGTACAAAAATTTTTATATTATTTTTATTTAACCTCCATTGAAAATTATTTTTGACTTTTCACTTATTATTTCAATGTGCTATGATAACATGTACCCTTGATATCATACCCTTCAAAAGGCTACAGTTTCCAATTCGTTTAGCTTTCGCCATGTCTATAAATAAATCTCAAGGTCAAACAATGTCCATTTGTGGTTTAAATTTGGAAAATCCATGTTTTTCTCATGGGCAACTATATGTTGCGTGTTCACGTGTTGGGAAACCGTCGAATCTATTTGTGTTAGCTAAAGACAGGTTAACCAAAAACATTGTGCACCGATTGGTGTTAAATTAAATTGAAATTGAAAGTATTTATAATTCAAAAAAATAGATATTACTGTTTAAAAGTTTAAGACTGTCTGCCTTGCCTATCTCATTCATGAGTGTAAGCGTCACATGTTATTTACTGTATTATACTGTAATATACTTATATTTGTTATAAAATTAAATGGAAATAATAAATCTGATAAATTTTTATTTTGTACCTATTGATTTCTGCTTAATATCAAGTGTAAGAACATTTTAATTAATTGTGTTCAACGTACTTTCCCTTCAAATCTCAATCCAGTGAATTTGTATACCAACATCAACATTTTCGTCTTTGTTAGTAAATAATTTCATTGTACTAAAGGGTTATAGTAGTAGAAAGTCAAATAAGGAGATCACCATATTTTTTTACAAATACCATCTGTGTGAAAAAGCATAGTGGACTCCGTGACTGATGTTCTCTTATTGTTCCTCTTAAATTGTTTACTATAATGTAATATAACAAAAACTTTAGCCACAGCAACGCGTGGCCGGGTCAGCTAGTATATATAATATGAAATAATCAACTACAATTATGAAAAAAATGACTTTAAAAAACAAACAAACAAGTTCAAATTCCTAAAATTAGTATATTTTGAATCAAGAGGGCATGAAACCATTTGTTAGTTAAGGTATTTTATAGAATCAATTAAAAAAAAATGCAGTCATCAAAATCCTATCTTTAGTAATGATAAAAACACACAAATCGTTGTAAAATCAATACATTCATCGTTTCTCTCAGAATCTAAAATGATAAAATTAACATTATTGTATAAGACTAATACATTCCCTCCCATCCCCAGATTCTAATAAGATAATGAAAAAATTATTCAAGGTTTAAGCTTTTACAGTTAAATAAGTCGTAGATAAATACACTAAAAGTACCTATATGCCATAAAATACCTAGGCATATTTTTATAGTATAACTTAATAATTTCATACAAATACATTATTATTTTATAATAAATACCGACTACACAAGAAGAATGGATTAAAATTTCCGAAGAATTTGAATCCCGTTGGAACTTTCCACACTGTATAGGAGCCATGGATGGGAAACACGTGGTGTTACAAGCTCCTTTCAATAGTGGTAGTGAGTTTTTTTAACTATAAATCTACTTTCAGCATTGTGTTATTTGCACTAGTAGACGCAAACTACAATTTTATTTTTGTGGACTGTGGCTGCCAAGGAAGGATTTCTGATGGAGGTGTTTTTAAAAACTCGGAGCTCTTCAAAAATATGGAAAACCAATCGGTTTCTCTACCATCTCCAACACCTCTACCTGGCAGAACTAAATCCATACCATATTATATGATTGGCGACGAAGCATTTCCATTAAACAACAATTTAATGAAGGTTTATTCGGGCATGCACCCGAAAGGTAGCACAAAAAGAAATTTCAATTATCGACTATGTAGAGCAAGACGTGTTGTCAAAAATGTATTCGGAATTTCGTCATCGGGATTTCGAGTACTGCGAAAGCTAATCTTATTGGAGCCCGAGAAAGCTGAAATAATAATTATGGCTGTAGCGCTTTTGCGCAATTTTTTTGAGAAAAAGTATGCATTCGGTTAACATGTACACACCACCTGGAACTTTTGATACTGAAACTAATGGCGAATTGACACAGGGAAGCTGGCGAATGGAAAATCAAAATAATTCGGATTTTTCTGATCCCACAACACAGGTTTATTGTGATGCATTTCAATAAACTCTAATGTTTTTTCATTGTTCCACTTAAAATTATCTTTACTGCTTGTCATTATAAAATAATTGATGATAAACTGTGTGTAGTAAAAAACTTTTAATATGTGCCACAGTTCGAGTCGGCCATACGAGACTGTAAACTGTTTATGTCTACACCCGTGCCGAGATGACTATTGACTAGTCATTCAACAGGGATCACTAAAGTACCTACCTACAACAAGGTGTTTGACCACATTTACGGATAACCAATTATGTGTCGCGAAACGGAATTTGCCCACCGCCTAGGCTCTAGTCATATATTTTTAAAACTATACGAGTATAGGTAAATCCATGTGTGCAGCAGCCAGCAGTCGTAGTCGACCAAAGGACAAAATATCCAGCTGCTGCATGGCTAGACAGTAGACAGTATTGTTCGAAGTTTTATCAGCAAAAATGGTCGTGAGCTCAGGAATTCTATACCTTGTTGTTTTGGTCAACGCTTTATTACAGTCATGTGGTAGTTTTTTTTCTTTTATTGTTATATATACAAGCAATACTTTATAGGTAAAATAACAGAGTAATAGCTAAAATGGAAAAACTAAATACATGAATAATCTTGTTAATAGTGGCCACCTAGTGATGACGCTTTTAAGTTAATTTTTTAAAGAAATAAATACATTTTTTTCTATTTTTTTTAGATTAGATTAAAAGATCACTACACCAATTGCGTTATAAGCGTCCTGAAGGATTAGGTACCAGGAATAACATATTTTGTTGAAAGAGTTTTAATTAGGGGAGTATGGTAAATAAAAATAAAAATGATAAAATATATTTTCTAAAACAACATATACATTTGAATCCTTGTAATATAGGTACTATATAATATATAATAAACTAATTCAAACGGTATTCAAACCACCGAGATACTTATTATCAATATTATCATATAGTAGAATATAAATATTTATAATTTATAACATGAAATATTAAGTAATACAAATCTATATAATTTTTAAAATAATATTTAGTTAATTAGCATATCTAGGTACAGCTGTTGTGTACTTATTCGGGACGATCACCTAGTTGACGGACACACTAGCGCAACAATCGAACCAAACATTCGTTGATGTTCGACGAAAAATCCACTAAGTTCGGAACGACCACGTAACACAACAAATGTTACAGTAACAACGTACACACTTGTGCATTACAGTTACGCTGTAACGTTACATTACTCCAAAATGCGCGTATGTGTCGCCGCCTTAATAGAGACACCTTCAAACGTGGATGGTGCTCGAACAGACATGATGGTACCAAACATGCAGGGAAATTACAGGAATTTACAAACTTGTATCGTTAATGAAAAATTGACAAAACTCTCTTCCCATGTTTGTCAAAACGTTATGTTACAACGGAAAACACGCAGAAGCATTAGATTTAAATTTCTGATTTAAAACTCCAGTTTTTTTATTCAAGGTTCTTAGATTTCAAAGCTAATGAAAAGTTTTTAATTTGTTTTCAATTTCATTTTCACTATCGCAGTTGAAGATATCCCAGAAAATATGCAAATGGAGATTTCTGATTTACAGAACAATAAAATATTATATGAAAAGTACAATAAGGTTGAACTTCCAATTTTTTTTCAAAAAATATTGACATGGAGACACCTTTTCTTCGAAACAGCGCATTATGATGTCTGTTTTTGGCAAAATTTACACTTGTGAGCATATTTTTTCATGAATGAGCTAGAGCTCGATTAACAGTGACTGATCCTAGGGAGTGGTAAAGTGGGAATTCCCCCCCCCCTCCAATCACTATAGTTTCCTATCTTTCACACTGTGTTTAGCAATTTTATAGCCAATTTTCGCACTTTTTGTAATTTTGCCCCTCCATGTTCCCCAAAATTAAGCCCTGTCACTGTCGGTTAACTGCCATTCACTTAGAAAACTCACTCAAGATTCCATTGTCTCTGATCCAACCAAATAAAATAGGAAAATTAGTATTGAAAAACAATGTCAGTTATCACACTAAAAATAAAATAAATAATTTATTATTTAAAATTTCATCATAAAAATTGTAACAATAAAACTGAATTTTTGTATAAATACATGTTTTTACTACGAATGAGGCCCGCAAGCCTTTTAGAAAATAATATGTGGCCCTCTGCATAAAAAGGTTGAAGGCCTCTTTTTTAAAAGAAATAAACGTGTACAGTCCATCTAAATAAAATGAGTTAAGTGGACGCTACACAGATACCTACCTATTTGTTGTATCCGTCTTAAAAGTGCATAATATAGCAAATTTACTCTCAGCAGATCATGTTTAACTAAGTTAATTTAAAAATTAGAGTGAATCGACCTATTATGAAACTTGATGGTAAGTACCTATATACATTATCAATGTATGAGGGTTTTTTACGATAGTTCAATTTCGTAGTAAATTATGCGTATATAATGTAGTGTAAATTAAAAATGCTAATTTTTATACTGCGTATAATGCGTAATAATTATATTTTATAATCGTTAAAGAGTAAAATGCTGTGACCTTAAACAATAAAAATAATAATTTTATAACTTATATAACTTATAGGTAATAACGTAATATATTCTCTCTTTTAATATTTAAGCTAGCTTTACGTATATTAAATAAAAGTGTATATCCAGCAATTTTTTTCAATCGTTTTTCACATAGCAACTGGTTTTTAATTATTTCAATTTCAGCTAACTCATCTTTTAGCCTTATATTGTCTTCACAGCAGTTCCCGCCACTGACTTCCGTCTAGGAATTTTTATCGACTTATGAAATGTTAATAAAAGTTTATAATCATCAAATGATTTTCTTACCTCGCATGTTGGTCGGGTTTCATATTTATACACTGACAAATCTACTCTCGAATTGTAATCTGCAGTTCGTGACTAAAAAATAATTTAGAAATATATACAACTCACAGTTTATATAAATATAATTATATCATACTTATATACATATTAGGTTAATATTTAAAAAAATATATATAATATATAATTATAGCCTATATGAAATAATCTATTTATAACTAGTTTGTTATAGTAAATTTTTTCAAAATGTATGTAGTATGCATTTTAAAACAATGATTTATTTATATTATATACATTTTGCTTTAGGTCAATTATTGATGTGCGAAAAAATGTATATTTTAATTTACATTTATAATCAATATACGCTCTTGAATTGTAATTAGTTTGTGCCTAAAATACAATTTAAAAAAAATTAATAAATGTTTTGAAATATTTAATTAGTACAATAAATATGTTAATAATTAATATATATTATGTAATGATATATACATCATTGCGCCTACACACCTTAATGATTCAATATCATCATAATAATATTAAATATGTCATTACCAGAAAACCACAATAAATATCTGTACCCATGTACCCATTATATTACCCAAAATTATACACAACAACAACAGTCATACTCATTATAAAATCAAATTACAAAACAATATATTCTAATAAACACTATCAAAACATAATAAATATCTATATCCATATACGCTGATATTAATCAAAATGTACAAAAATCTATACATGTACAAATGTCACTAATTTTACAAAAACATATTTTGATTATTCCCATGTACCTATGTAAAATAAACAACAACAATTTAATATGGAACAACAAGGTATCAAAGGTCAATACTATAAGTAGAACCCCCATTTCGATATTCAGATCAGTCTGTTCACATTAGCCAATATTGTCCCATACAGTTGCATACGCACTGTTTTATTTCGCTACCAAAATTATAAAGCGATTATTAACTTAACATAATCATTTCAAATCTAATGATATCTTGTTGTGAATTATTAAAATAACTTTTATTTCAAACCAAAAATTGTACTTACATTATTTCAAAAGAACTAACATCGTCAATACTCTCTTTTCAAACTCTATCATTGTTCAAGTCAAGCAACATCAACCAGGTAAGGAGTTATAATAATATATACTCACATAATTTCAATAATGAAATCATCGTCAACAATAAGTTAATAAAGACACGCAGACTCAGGTGTATCATAAATCATTATAGCCTTCGTTTATAAATCTATACTCACGATCCCAATCAATCGTAATAATTATATGCTTTAATTTATAATAAAGGATAGGATAAAAAAAGTCGACATTCAAAATCCCTTCAAGGGGGCTGCAGCACTACATTTTTTCCATACATTTAGACCAATAAGCGAAAGAAAATTAAACATACTTCCAGTAGCTAGATTTCAATTTTGAAAACGGAATTCGATTTGCATTCCTCTTTTCTAAGTTTACTCGGAAGTGGATTTTTATATATTTAATTTCGTCCCTATCTACAACTAATTTAAGTATAAGTTTATTTTGAGAAAAATGTAAACTTATTATGCATTATATCATATTAACTAAAAATAAAATCGTAAATCTACTTCCGAGCAAACCTAGAAAATAGACTAACGAATATAATCATCTTTTCAAAATTAATATAAGTCAATCAAAACAAGCTGAATTTTCATTTCTCTTTTGGTACTGTTTGCATAAAATTGCTGTCCTAGAGCAGGAGCAAAAGTATTTACTCAGTGTTTTTTGATTTGTGCATGCGCGTATGGGCGTTAGAACATTTCTAAGAATCTTAGTAGCCATAACAATAGTACCCTCATTCCGAACGATTATAAATCAATTAGAGCTAATGACTACGGAAATGAAATAATAATATATTATATAATAATTGTAAAGTATAAAATATATGGTAATAAGTAAATTTATGTTACTACAAAACAAAATATAATTAGTTGTGTTCAACTATTCAGCCGGTTAAGTTCAATTTGTTTTTCTTGTCCGTGATTACTTTTTTAAATTTTAAAATGAATGAAGACTGGCGTTTTGGTAAAAAAGCGCGTCTCAAGCTATGTGCACCACGGAAAAAACCAAATTTGGCTAACTTGAAACGGAAAAAACTCGAAGATCATAAAAACAATGATGAGGTAGGTATTTATAATATATTGAATAGATTGAATTTTTTTTTTTTTATCTGTTTACACGAATAACGTTATAAGGTACATTAAAAACTTCAGTGTATTTACGCGCAAATACAATAAAAAAAAAGATTCTGATTCCGATATGAAATATTTATAAATAAACTTTAGTTAAATTTTCTAGCACACAAAAGCACACATTTTATATAATTTGAACTTCAAATGCTTGTAAAAAATTAAAGTTCTGGTAAATATTTTTTTAGATTCTGAGCGGAGCGATTAATGTATTGATTTTACAATGCTGTTTCCCAATAATTTTCAAAAACGTGATGAAAAATAAATGAAAAATTAAAAAAAAAAACGGGAAATTTTATGCAAAACTGATTTTTGACAAAATCGATTTTGGCTTTTGGTGTAACTCTAAAAGAAATTACAGTAGATACATGAAATTTTGATTGAATGTTTATATAAGCATTGTCTACACACCATAACATTTTTAAAATATTTTTTTTTTATAAATAACAATAAAATTTTGCTTGTTGGATATAAAATCTTGAAAATTTAATAGAAGGCTCCTAATATTATGTTTCAAAGGCAGAAAAAAAATGCATTGTCACAATTTTTTATAAGCATTTAAAGTTTAAATTTTGACAAATTACGTAAAAATGACGAAAATTTGCAAATTATTTTGAGTTAGAAATTCATAAAAAAATTTCTTTTTAAATATAAGTTTTGAGAATGTAATACAAGATTCCTCATATGTTATTTGTCTACTTTAATAAAAAAAATTTGCACGCGTTTTTAAATATTATTTATATTGTTTTAAACATTTAATTTAAAAATATATATATATATAGCATACACTTCTTTTTAAACTATAGACAAATGAAATAATTGTGGGACCATCTACTTCGACTATATTTTGTTCCAAAACCCCAGAAAATACATTGATTACTACAAATATTCTAGCCACAACAAAAAAAAAAAAACCCGATGAATGTCTCAAGAAATTTAGAAAACTCTTTTTCATACCTTTCACAAAATGAAATCAGCGTAAAAGTTAATCCGTGGGAAACACTTGAAGGTAGACGAATTGTAGATATCAAACATCTATTTCGTTCACTGCAATCAATTCACCATCAAGGTTTTAATTGTACTTTCCGTGATTTGGAGTTTTTAAACGAAATACGTAAGGGATATCTCAGCACTTTTCAATTTAAATGCAAAGTATGTGGCATTACAGAAAATATAAATAATGAGGATGAGATCTGTAACAGTAAAAATGTTAATATTAATATGGCTATAGTAAGTGCTACAGTTAATACCGGACAAGGCTATAGTCAATTAGAAGAATTTGCTGCGACATTAAATATGCCCAATATGTGTAATAGAACGTATCAAGATTTTCATAATACTATGCATATGCATATGAACACCATAGCATTGAATGAAATGCAGTTAGTGGGACAAGAAGAAAAACGATTAGCGATAGAAAATGGTCAAGTTGACCATTTAGGACGACCTAAAATTGCAGTAGTCGCTGATGGCGCTTGGAGCAAGCGATCTTACAAAACTAAATACAACGCACTGTCCGGAGTTGTAAGTAAAAAATAAACTGCATATTATAAAAAACATAGTTCCTAAGCATATAAAATTAAATATATTCTAATAATATAAAACATGTATCTATAATAATAATTATATTATATTATTATATTTTAAATACAATAGTAGTATAATATAATATAATATATAGGTATATGAATAATTATTTATGTTACGTGATATATTACAAAATATATTTATAGGCTTGTATTTTTGGTGCAAAAACAAAAAAAGTTATATTTTGTGGAGTCAGAAACAAATATTGTTATATATGTCAATTAGCTGAAAACCGTGACGAAATAGCACAGGATCATGTATGTTTCAAAAATTGGAATTCGGCCTCAACCGCGATGTAAGCCGATATTATTGTTGAAGGGTTCAAGTAAAGTCTGCATATGCATAATGTTATATATTCTCAGTTAATAGGTAAGTGACTTTATTTTTATTTTTTGCATAAATATTTTCATTTATACGTTGTATTATTGAATATATTATAAAAAAAGGAGATGGTGACAGTAGTATTATGAAACGTTTAAGATTGGAAAAGCCATATGGTACAAATGTTGTTATAAAAAAAGTAGAATGTACTAATCATTTACTACGTAACTACATAAATCGTCTTAGAGATATAAGTGGGAAAAGAAAAAATGATAAAGGAGATGTCATACCTGGTTGTTATCGGAAAGTGGTTCATGATCGCTTACTTAGGCTTCGGTATGCTGTCACTGAAGCGATAAAATATAGAAGACTTGAACAAATAGATCGCACATATGAAGCAACACTGACTTTACTCAAAGCAGATATAACAAACGGACCTAATCATGTTTTCGGAGACCACACTAAATACCAATCGTATTTTTGTGAGGGTCAAAAGAAAGGTATGTAATTTTTATTTGTGTACTGTATGTTTGTATGACATTTATGATTTATAGAATAAAAACTTAAAAATAACTATAAATAACTCATAATATATAAATTTCAAGTTAATAGTTTTTGAATAACGACAAAATAAGAAAATCGTTGTATGAGAATTAGTTAATTTACGAGTGAATATATAATATGTAACTTCAAACGCACGTAAAAATTAACTTGACTTTCCAGTCAACCTATTTGTATTATTTGTTAAATGTAGGAAAATTTAAGGGGAATTTTTTAATATATTTTTAAAACTTAGATATAAATAGAAAAATTGTTATATATTCTAACTCGAAAAAATGCCAATTTTCGTGATTTTGATAAATTTTATCAACATTTTAACTTTAGGTGCTCATAAAAAAATACTGTAAACGTATGCTCGGCTTTTTTTTAATGTTCACTAACAACAACTTATGAGGATGGTTATAATACATTTTCAAGATTTTTGACCTATAAATAGTTAAAAAATAATCGCAGTATTTTGAAAATATTATGGTGCATATAAATTGCTAATATAACCATTATGTGATGCATCATCTACGGTTATATTTCTAGAGTTACAATAAAAAATCAAATTCTCAGTTTTTTCTTAAATTATTGTTTGGTTTTCTTGACGCTTGTATTATATATGTTTTAGGAGAAGAAAACATCGTACCCGATTTAAAAATCTTTGGTGTTTGGGATGATATTTGTAGAGCCCGAAATCTTCTAACTTATCATACCGAAAGTTTAATGTATGGCTATAATAAAAATTCAGCTGAACTTTATTATTCAATTTTAACCAAATATGTCGGAGGGAAACGCGTACATTTTTCGTTGAAAGGGTCTTATCAACTAAGGTGTAGCGCAGCAGTCACTGCATATAATTCAGGACCAAACCGTCTTTCTTTGTTTAACAAACATGTAACAAATAAAAGCCCAGGGAGATTTACAAAAATGTATATTAAAAGGCATATAGTAAGAGCTGAAACTCGAAAACGACGGCGATGTCTTTTTAGTGGACCAAAAAATAGAAAAAAATGTACAACAATAGGAGGACCAGATGAAAACTATGGAAATGTGTCTCATGACCCATTTTTACTGATGTTGAAATCCGACAGTTAAAAAATAAGTTCATGGAAAATTTAAAATTAACTGAAAAACAAATTATAGACTTAGAAATGAATACTTAACGACAACATCAATGTGATGAATGGCATTTGGAGCGAAAAAAAGGTAGATATTTCATATTTTTTTAACAAAATAATAAGTTTATATGAATGTTTTAAAATGTTTTAAAATGTATAAATTTTTATTTTTTAGACTCACTGCTTCAGTGTTTGGTAAATTATGTAAAATGCGCCAAACCACGTCTCGCGAAAAGGTAATAAAAGAAATGTTGTATGGGACTTTTAGTGGTAATGCTGCTACGCAGATATGGAATTGCTCACAAAGATATGGTTAAAGAAGAGTTGGAGAAAATAATTGGAAAAAAAATTGAAAGTGCAGGTTTATTTGTAGATGCAAATTTACAATTTTTAGCGGCGTCTCCCGATGGACTAATGGACAATGATAGTCTCGTCGAAATTAAATGTCCAGCGTCTGCTAAGAGTTTTACTCCAGAAGAAGGAATTTTAATGAAAAAAATAAAAAGTTGCACTAATGAAAACGGTCAACTACATCTAAAAAGAAATGATAGTTACTTTTATCAAGTCCAGGGTCAACTGCACATAACACGCAAAATGTTTTGTTATTTTTGTATCTGGACACCTAAAGGTAATACTATTTTGTTTTGAACTAATAGGATTCTAATTGAAATGTATAGGTAATAAAAGGTAATAAAAGTATAGATATAATTTATAAGACGATATAATATAATAGACAATACCTATCATCTTTTTTTTTATTGTAATTGTCAATTGTTTCAACAAGTGCCTATGTACGTTGAATCAATGCTTTATTTATATACATATACTCATGTACATAATACATACAATTTTTAAGAAATTATTGTGATACAACTGAATATTTTAAAATAAAAAAATTGTGTGAATTTATGCATATTTTTCCACTTAGAAAATAATTATTAATGTTTTTAACTATTGTTAACTTACACAACAATCGATCGGTTTAACTTCAACCGTTGTCTTTTGCGAGCAGAACGAAATAGTTTCAACTATTTTTTTTATAATTGCATAAATGTATTTTCGGTAATTGCATGCATTGTCTTGATCCGGCGGTTTTACATCTAACAACTAAAGCACAACACGTAATAGGTACTATTATGTGATCTGTTTCAAAATTGATATGTATTTATTGTTAATAATGAATTATTGGGTAGGTATATTGGTGTGATTCGCCGTGTCCGTGTGCTCGTGTATAAATTCACTGGGCACCTATTACCTAGGTAGGTATGTAAAAAGGGACAATATACCTGTAGGCTGTAGCAGTGGAATATTAACATATTTAAAATTTTAAGAGGACCTAACTATTAACATTTGGATAAAAACTAAACGTGTTTAGGTTCTGCACGATTCAACATTAACACCCAATATATAGGTCAATACTTGACATTTTTCAAATATTCTACCTTGAACTGACAAATAAATGTATTGATTTTACAATGACACCTTTGTGTTTTTTTACTGTCGCTCATTACCTATAGGAACAGTGAACATGCTTCGATTTTTAACCTGAAGTTGGTTTCTGGTAGAAAATTGTAACTGAATGGTAATTGAGAGAATCAAAAGTAAAAATTCCAAGTACTCTTCTAAATAGCAGGATAAACCAAAAAAAAATAAGAAAAATAGGAAATTTTTATTCAAAAACAATATTCCACAAAATCGATTTGGTTTTTTTATGTACTTAACTCTTTAAAAAAATAGTCGTGAATACTTATAATTTTTACCAAATATTTATTTTATCATTTTCTATACATGGTAAAATTTTTAAAACATTTTAACTCTTTTTGAGCTATTTATGGAATTGAGACATTTATGATTTTTTTTTCAATTATTATCTGTACTTGGTCAAAATGTTGGAAAATTTAATTGAAGGTTATAAGTTTTATTTTTTACGTTAAAAAATTTGAAAAAGAATTGGAACGCTGACTAGGTAACTCCTCAATTATTACAGTCACCGACTCAATGACGAGGTTCACTCGACTCCTACTGTTTATCAAAGGGATACACCTACTTAGTGTTTCCCCCTTTTTGATTTAAAATTTATAATCAACACATGATTTTCTTACCTTGCAAGTTGATGGGTCTTCGTGTTTATTTACCGTCAAATTTCCTCCTGAATTGCAATCTAAAACTTGTGACTAAAATACAATTTAGAAATAATTAAAACACACACTTTAAGTCAATATTTTGAAACATAAAAGTTACAGATTCATAAGATAAAAACTAAATCATTTATATTATAATATAAGTTTAGATATAATTTAGAAAATTAGAAATATTTAAAACCCACTGTTTATATTAATATAATATTTTAATAGGTATACATAATAATATATAGGTACCTATGTTATTTTAAAAACATAATGCCTATATTTGCCTATTTTACACGTGACGAGTAATCGGGCCAGGGAGTGAACTCGGCCGAGCACTGTCCCTTGTGAACTCAAGTAATCGCACGATTTAAAACGAGTGAAGGAGTGAATAGAAACCGTTTCTAACAGTTATAGATTAATAAGTTAATAGTTTATAGAGGTAGTACCTAAATGCTTAGATATAATTTATAAGGCGATAGAGTCATAGGTATATAATATATATATACACCTATATTTGTAAATTGTTTCAGCGTGTATTTTGAATTTGAAACATAGGTTTTTGCTTTATTTATATATAAATGCCACTTAAGGGCAATTATGGAGATGCTAAAAAATGTATATTTTAATTTAAATGTATAATCAACACATGATTTTTTACCTTGCAAATCGGTCGGTTTTGGCATTTAATTTCTGTCAAATCCCCTCCTAAATTGCATTCTGCCGCTTGTGACTAAAATACAATTTAAAAATAATTAATACCCACAGTTTATATTAAAATAATCGTTGTAGATATTATGTATCTATATTAATATTTTGAAACATAAAAGTTATAGATTCATAAGATAAATACTTTATATTAGAATAAAAGCTTAGATATAACTTATAAGGCGATAGAATCATAAATGTAAGTGTGTAACTGTATTTATATATATATGCATGTTACCGGCAAATTAAGGAATTAACGTTAATAACTATAAAAAAAAATAGTCAATAACGATATTTCCGATCAAATTGAAAGTATACGATATTGACTAAGAAATAACGCTTATGTCCTTTATTTCCAGGCAACGATGTATTTAGAAATATTTCTTAGGTAATGACGATAACTCTTGGCTTTTTTAGACATAATTGGTAAAAATGTTAAATCAATTAAAATTAAAAATCTAATGTAAAATGGTTGTTAGGTAAACTCTAATTTTAGGTACTAATTTTATTATAAGTTGTAAACAGTTACGTACGCATGTAAAAGTTTAAATAATGTATTTGTAAATTTTAATTAGAAACGACTTTGCGTTGTAAAGTCGATTTATTGATTTATCTATAATTGGTAGTAAAAATAACGTACTTTTCGGTTCTAAGATGTCGGTGGTCTTTGGTCGTACATAAGGTACACATTTTAAGTAAAATAAAGCCGCCTACCGGATACATGTATCATTAAAGTAATTTCCTAGTGATAGTTGTAAATGTTAACAAAATATTCGAATTATTGTCAGTAATGCCTAGGCATTGACGATATTAGTATGGTTGCCCATCGAGCCATGATTCCAATACTTGAAAAGTGTCTACCGAAATGAATCTCTATAATTAGTATTAAAGTTAAATTAAACAGCTGGAGACTTAAGCACTAGCGCTTATATGTCATGGTGGCGATCACAGAACTAAAATTTACTTTTGAAAGGTAATTGCATTTATAGTCACTACAACAAATAAACGCTAGTGCGTAAGTCTCCAGCTGTTTAATACTCATAATGGAGATTCATTTCGGTAGACACTTTTCTAGATTCGTTGGGCAACCATACTATCTTTAATCGTGGGTATTACCTAATTTACATCATTAACTGTAAAATATATATATTTATATCTTATTTATTATTGTAAATTGTTTCAATCAGTGCCGCGGCCGTACCAAGGATTTATTTTTTTTCTTTTCTTTGTGGTGGTGGGGGGGGGGGGGGCTTAAACATTCATACTTGACTCTATAGAAAAATAGGAAATAATTTAAAACATACACATACTATTTAATGTATTATGAATTTAATATCTTAATGTAAATTGTCACAATTTCAAATCTAAGCACCTTTCTTTTTTTGATGAAAACATATTTAAAATATTATCTCTATTAATTTGTATATCTCTGTGTATATTCATAAATGCTAACCCATTTAACCTTGCCTCACCGGCAGAGTTTCTTAGATAGGTCTTGATTCTTTTTAAAGAAGAAAAACTTCTTTCAACCGATGCCGATGATACAGGCAAAAAAGCAAAAAGTTTTAGTAAAATATTTATATGTGGGAATAAGTCTTCGGGATATTTTGATAATGGGTCTAATGCATTTTTTGGTAAGTTATATTCTTCATTAGACCATTTTTGCTTCCAAAATTCAAATTAATTTTTTAATAAGTCCATGTGAATGTTGTGATTATTAAATCTTATATCTTCTTTATAAAAATCAATAGCTGGCTGTATATCGCTAAATGATAAATTACCAATTTTGCTTGGTAGGTAATAAAGAAGATAAATAAAAAAAAATATTAGAGTTAATTTTAAAACGTTCAATAAATTATGCTAGAATATCATCTAGATATGGATAATATAATTGTCTATAGTTAGAAACATGGTCATAATTGTGTATTGCATAATTTTTTCGATGTTTTTGAGTCCCGACTACTCTTGGTATTGTTGGTAATGTACCAATTTCTTTTGCAATTTCACAAGCACGATGAAATATAGAAACAAAAGTTTCTTCCGTCCATAAATCTTGTAATTTTTTAATTGTTCATTCTATAGATTCTATTGCAATGGCTAAATCTATTTTTTCTGTTTGCAGATATTTGAAAATAAAACAAGTTATTTCAAGAATTTTTTTCCAAAATACAGATAGTTATAATAAAATTAAAATTACACATAGATTTATGTAATGGAAAAACTGCTTCGTCAATTGTAATGTTAACCTTCCAATGCACTTATTATTAAGCTATTGCATAGCTTTTATCGCTGGCGTGGTGACTGAAAAAATTTTTTCGTAGGTAACGAAAAAGCGTGACCGTAAGGTGTTATTATTATTTTTGTTATTTACAGTCTAACCAGTTGTCTAAGCAAAAAGTCTCAAATAAAATATTTCCGTACGGTCTTTATCTACCATTATCAAAAAAAACTCATTTTGTCATTTTCTTTTCGGTCGTCGCGCTCAAAAAGTGTAACTTGAATTTATTGATATCATACAAAAATAAATAGTTATAATTACATGATACATAGCTTCTAAATATTGCTATGCAATAGCTTTAACGCGGCAGTCCCCGAGTGCCTCAGACATTTTTTTCAATAAAATCTTCAACCAAAATTAAAATATACTTATATCGTTCCATCCATCTAGTCTCCCAAAATTGTTCAACCAAGAAAAGGATTTTTCTAATTTTTTCCGTAATATAGTTGACTGTTTTTCTGATGCACGAAAAAATGTCTCTCTCAGTCGTATATTATTTATCTCTTTAAACAAGATCGATTATTAGTAGGTATGTCAATGAATCATTGCCGTCGTAGCATCGTAACCGTTGCTTAGCCAGAGGATTCCGTTTTCCTCCAAAATGACCCTTGCCCGTTACCACCATGGCCGTTTTCCGCCAAAGGTTATATTCCGACTACTGCTAAAAAATATTAATAAATTATTTAAGATATTTTTTGAGAACCCCTGAACTAAATCCATCAAATAGTACTGATTACAATATTTTTATTATTATTAGTTCATCTCAGCTCTATCCGCTATCGACCGTTCGCTGTTAGTCTGCACCTGTCGGTTGAAACCACGATGTCAAAAATAATATTTATACTTATACTGTTTATACGTATAATTTGTTTTAACTCTTTGAGGGGCGGTGGTTAGCTAACTAACCACATACTTCATGACACTTAAAGGGCGGTGGTTAGTAGAACTAACCACTTATATAAGTATTTTTATCATTTTTTTGGCGGTGGTTAGCAGCTATGACCACATAAATACTTATGTTGTATGAATAAAACTCTAGATGGCGCTGTTGTTTGATTTTTTTTTTGTTTGTTGGTGAACAGTATTATTATTCTGAACGTAGTGATAAACGTATTTATTTTTACACTTTTATAAATTATTGTAAATATGGTTTTTCTATTATTTTTTTTTTTGTTTCTTCCATTATCATAGTTTATTTATATTAATTATTATATATTATTATTGTCATCATAATCAATTTTAGTATCAATTCATATAATATGATTAAATATTATCGTTTTGTAAGTGGTCAACAACAGTAACCACCGCGCACCTCAAAACGATTTTATTTTATTTTATACCTATCAAGTATTTATTGATTATTCCTATTATATGGTCTCTTGTACTCTTAACTTTAAGTCTAACTTAACTCTAAGTCTTACTTATCATGTCTAAGTTAACTGATGATGACATACAGTTAGTTTTATTACAAGATATACCAAGTGGTAGTGAAAGTGAGGATGGACTATTTAGTGATGATGATGATTCTGACCATGACAAAACATACCGTCCAAATGGCATTTGCGACGTGTCAGCAACTAGTTCAAGTGAATCAGAAGATGAAAAAAGTCAAATTACTACAGAAATGCTCCTAGTAAGTTTACAAATTATTTAGTACTTTATAATTATAATACTACTAAATACTAAATATATTTATACTTATGTACTAATATTATTAATATATAATATTACTGATTACTATTGCTAGCTTTAAATTATGATAACATATTTTTGTTTAGTCAACTTCGAAGACTAATTTACAGACTTCATCTCACAGACAGTCTGCTCTCAATAAAGTTGGATTAAAACAGAATGAGGTACATACATATAAACATATTTTGTTGTTATAATTTATTTATATTATAATAACTAAACAATATTTTTTCTTACCTACATATTATGTGTAATTGAATAAACTTTTTTTTTAGAAAAATCAAGTGGGTTCAAATAGTCAACAAAAAAAACAAGTCAACTTAAAAAAAAAATCTCAAAGAAGTCCAAATGATCATCTTGTATGTATTCAAGATCCTTTGCAATGTCAAGTTCCTAATGATCCATATAATCCTCCAGTATGGAGTAAAAATTATTCAATGCCTGCTATTGAACCATTTACTGAAAATAGTTGTGGTCCTGATGATATTTTTGAAAATTTAGATGATATTTCTCCATATGCTATTTTTTGCCAAATATTTGATGATCATATTATTGACCATATAGTTTTTCAAACTAATTTTTATGCTACTCAAGTAGGAAAACAATTCACTCCCACTACTGAAGATGAAATAAGAACTTTTCTTGGTATAAATTTGTACATGGGTATTAATCGCCTTCCCAGTTATCGTGACTATTGGTCAAGTGCTTCTGATTTGCATAATGTTTATATTTCAAATTTGATGTCTGTTAAGCGCTTCAGTTGGTTACTCAATTACATTCATTTTAATAACAATCAAGTACAGCCAAAAAGAGGGCATTCAAATTATGACAAACTTTATAAAATTCGACCAATTCTAAACTATATTGGAGAAAACTTTAATAAATTATATAAGCCCCATAGGGAAGTAGCTATCGACGAGGCAATGGTGAAATTTAAAGGCAGAAGTTCACTAAAGCAGTTCATGAAAGACAAACCAATTAAAAGGGGCTATAAAATATGGATGCTATGTGACAAATCTGGATATAACCTAAAATTTCAAGTGTATACAGGGAAATGTGAAAATTCTGTTGAATTGGGTCTTGGTGCTAGAGTTGTCCTTGATTTGTGTAAAGGTCTTGAACATAAAAATCATGTCGTTTATATGGATAATTTCTTTTTGAGTAACATCCTTTATGAACAACTTCTAGAAAAAAATATTTATGCCTGTGGAACGGTCAGATTCAACCGAAAATATCTTCCAACTTTAGCAAATGATAATAAGTTACAGCGAGGAGATTTTGACTGGGCAACTAGTAATAGAGGGTTGACCATGTTCAAATGGAAGGATCGTAAATCAGTACATCTCCTTTCATCTCTCCATTCACCTAGTGATACAATAAGTGTAAACAGAAAAGAAAAAAGTGGAAGTTTAACTAAAGTTCCATGTCCAACAGTGCTAAAAGATTATAATGCAAACATGAATTTTGTGGATAATTTTGATAGGTTGAAGAAAGATTATCAGTGTGATCGGAAAAGCCGGAAATGGTATATGAGAATTTTTTTTCACATGCTTGATTGTTGTGTCACAAATGCTTTTATTATACACAAAGAACTACCAAAAATTGATGGAGAAAAAAAATTAAATAATAAAAACTTTCGTCGAGAAGTTTATGGTGGTCTATTAGCAGCTAAAATTATTGGAGTGCGTTCGCAAATACCTAATAAAACAAGATCTCTCAATAATGAAATAAGTAACCATAAACCTTTTGTACCAAAACGTATAAGACTCCAAGAAGCCAAACATCAACCAGTTAGGGGAACTAGTCGTCGATGCGCAGTGTGTTCCACTAAAAAGAAACCAGTAAGGACTATTTGGATGTGTAATACCTGTCAAGTACCACTGTGCTTAAAAAAAGAAACACAGTGTTTTCAAATTCATCATACAAAGTAGAAATAATAAAGTTACCTATTTGTTATGTATGTTCCTATAAAATTTGTTATGTAAACCAGACAGTTTAAATATTTTATTTTAAAATAAGAAAATGTAAGTAAAACATTGTAAGAGAAATTATTAGTTTTAAAATGATGTTTGTTTTAAAAATTATTATATAAATCAGAAAGTTTAAAACATATTGCATTATCTAGTAAGCAAATATAGGTAAAATTCTTATAACCAGTTATGATAAAAGAAATGTTTTGTTATACTTGATTAATATTATGATATATAAATCTGTGATATAAAATGTGTTATTAATAATACTTAAAATTATCTAAAATGAAATAATTTATTAGTTTTTAGAGTATAATATTATGATGTATGTTATACAAATTCGTTGGAACATTTTTGGCGGTGGTTAGTACAGATAACCACCTTTTCCTAGACTTTTCCTGGAAAATTCGTAAACTTAAAATTATTTTTTTAATAGTTTTGACTGTAGGTAGTTAATAAGAAACAGTTTTTACAAAAAAAAGCTTAAAAATGTTATGGTATCATTTACTGCCCCTGAAGGGTTTTATTTCACGGGTAGTGCCTGCCCCTCAAAGAGTTAATTTTAATTTTTATAATAACGTATTATTTGAACGACAAACTTATGATAAATATTTTATACAGTTTTTACGCACAATTCGTTTAATTTTATTGTATATAAAAACGTATACGTTGGGAAATACACTGAGTATACCTATAAAGGTGAATAATAATAGTAAGATAAGATATAGTCATATAGATTAATATAATAGTTTATGATCAATATCTGTGATACAAGGCTAGCCCGTACATTAAATTTAGTTCAGGGATTCTCAAAAAATATCCTAAATAATTTATTAATATTTTTTGGCGGAAAACGGTTACGCCCGCTAGTCCATAGCTCACGCGTCAACATTAATACTCTATGATACCTATATCCATTACGCATTACTAAAAAAAATATCTTACATGATATTTCGGTAGGGAGGGCTTAAGCCCAAAAGCCCCCTCCTGGATACAACACTGATTTTAACATGCATGGATTTTAAAACAATGCTTTATGGTTTATCTATTACATTATTTATATATACAATGTACATGCTAATTTATTACAACTAATGAGATGCAAAATAATTAATATTTTGATTTAAAATTATAATCAATACGATTTTCTTACCTTGTAAATCGATCGGCTCTCACATTTATTTACCGTCAAATCCCCTCGTGAATTGCAATCTGCAGTTTGTGACTAAAATCCAATTTAGATATAATTTAGTATTTAAAACTCACTGTTTATATTAATATAACAATTAATAGGTCCATATTATAGATTTATATAATAAGTTAATATTTTGAAACTTAAAAGTTATAGGTTCATATAATATAGTTCATATAATTTAAATACCTAGTAAAAACAAGGTCGTAACTAAAAATCAATTTCGTCGGTGGAGGCGGGTCCAATATTTTTTTTGTAGGTATAGACCAGTGGCGGCTCGTGGTATGGTGCACAGGAGCACATGAACCACCCAAAAAATGAAAAATATTATAAAAAAAAATTAGATTCATATGGTAACATATAATTTAAAAAAAGTTTTCGGAGTTTTTCATGTTAAGAAGTGTGTCTATTAACGAATAATAATAATTCGCGGAGCACAAATTTTTTGTGCTCCGGGCGGCCGTGTAAATATTAGCTACATGCCTCGACACGTCGGTTAGTAATATATGGTCATTGGTCATAGTCCATTGATATATGGATAGACGTATATATTATATAGACGTCATGCATAGTAATATATGGTCTATGTATATGGTAGTTTGGAGCACAAATAATGTGTGCACCTTGAACTAAGATAATATATTTTTGATATTATCCCCCCAAATTACAGAAAACGTCATATTAAAAAAGAGTATTTAAACATTTTTGTATTTCAATTTTCGGAGAAGCTAAAATCAATAAATCAAAATTGTGGGAAAGTCGATTTCAAGTAGGCTTGACGACGAATTCAAATCTGTTTTCAGAATTCTCATCACTTCATTAGATCAATTATTGATATGTTTGGCAAAGAATCCGTCAAAAATTCTATATCACGCGCGTGTGTTAGACAAAAACAGAAAATCACGGTATGGAATCCCCTTAATAACGTTATTGTTTTACATTATTTTGGTATGCACCTATAACAAAATTAATATTTTTACCATCTTACATAGGTATCTTATACATTTCTTGTGCACCACCTTAGGTGAACCTCACGAGTCGCCACTGGTATAGACTATAGATAGGCACTGGATACTTGTCATTTTTATATTAAAAATATAAAAACTTTTTATTTAAATATAAAACTGTATAAAACTCGTTATCAAGGTCGGTGCCGGTCATTTATTAAGGAGTAAAATTTAGGCAATTCAATCCACATGTTGATCGGCCTCGCGCGGAACCTGCATGTGTGTGAGTATGTAATTCGATATTAGTGTGAGTGAGCTATAATCACACGAGCAGATAAAGATATTTACCCACGCGCATGCAGAAGTCAGTGATTGACTTCGATGACTATTATCAAAGCACTATTTTGATGAAGAAAAATGCTTTTACAGGAAAAATTCTCACGCCTCGTTGATATGTCGGATTTTGGTCATATTTTCTCTGAAAGATGAGAAGTTTTTGCAGGTCGGATCAAAGCTGGCATTTTTATTTTAGTATAGTATTAATACAAAAATACGTTTGAAAAAGAAAAAATATTGTGCATTATTCAAATGGATATTCCAGCTTCTATAATTACAATTATCAAAATCGGGCTTTGATCCGACCTACAAAATGTTCTCTACTTTTAAATAAAAAAAAAATTAACGAAACCCGACTATTCTACAGAGTGTGAGAGTTTTTCCTGTAAAACATGTTTTTATATTAAAAAAACGCACCGGCTCCAACTCCCTTAACAAAAAATATAAAATTATTCTGAATACAATAGTCGTTAAGAAACAATATTCACTCTCCTGGACCACCCCAGCAGTTACGGCCGTAAGTAAAAGTATAGAAATAAGGTATAAATCGATTAAATTATAGTTAAATATTATATGTTTATAACTTATTTATTATTGTAAATTGTACGCATTTTAAAATAATGCGTTATAGTTTATAGACTAGGATTGTTCTTAACATGAAAATGCCTCTATTGACTTAGGAAGTTTTGTTTTTGTCTGTGGTTTTTGTCATCAAACATTTGATTGACAGACCCCATTTTTTCGCATCTCAATAATTGTGCTAAAACAGCATGTATATCATGGTTGAAATATATAAGGTTATTGCATATATAGGTACCCCTTCTCAATCAAATGTCTGATGACCAAAACAAAACTGCCAAAATAAAGAGAGGCATTTTCATGTTAAGAACAATCCTAGTCTTTGTACAATGTATACCAATTTGAATTTAAATTTATAACCAACATGCGATTTTATTACCTTGCAAATCGTTCGGTTTTTGAGTTTATTTATTGTCAAATCTCTTGCTGATTTGTAATTAGCTTCTGCCTAAAATACAATTTTAAAATATTCAATACTTATAATTAATAATACATGTAAATATTTCAAAACGTTATAGATTAATTAAAAGTTATAGATTCATCGGGTAAATGTTATATAATAAATGTATAGATATAATTTATGAGACTATAGAAATTAGAATATCTTATTTTAAATAATTATTTAAACATTTACCTACAGACGTTGAAACAATAAGTACTATTATAAATAGGTAATAATTTTAAGGACATTTTGAGTCAATTGAATATTATATTAGATTTAAATATTTGTGCGCAAACGTGCAGTGATGCCTATTTGTTCAATAACTATTCACTTAACGAATAATTATTAAAAAATTACCAAACTAATTTAACTTACACAACAATCAATCGGTTTATCTTCAACTGTTTCCTCACATGACCTGAACGCAATAGATGCAACTATTTTTTTTGTAGTTATATACATGTATTTTAGGTAATTGCTTCGGTTGTCTTGATCCGACGATTTTACATCCAACAACTAAAGCATAACTCAAAATACTATTAAACTGTTTCAAAATTGATATTTATTCATCATTTTTTTTAACTATCTATAGGTAGTTAGTATTAAAATTAATTCACTTTTATGAAAAAAGGACAATATACATCAGTGGCATATTACAAATGGGTTTAAGGGATGGTTACCTAATACCTAGGTCAAGGTACAATATACTGGCCACTGGGAATGGTAAACTCCTACAAATGTAGTTAATCTCCTACATAGACATAGTGTTAAATCCTACAAAATATAGTGTAGACTCCTACAAAACATAGTGTTAACGCCTACGAACCGTGGTAAACTAATAGGTGGTAAGTTTTTAAAAAAAAGTCAAATTAATTTTTAAAAAGGTGGACAAGTTAATAACGCTTGCACCGCTGTTGTTTCCTCCAGTTCAAATCGTTTAATTACCATTTATTACCATATACTATACACTATTAAATATTAAAAAACTAAATGACTTATGTGTATAGGTAAAAAATTTTAATTATGTTAAAAAGAAATCAGTAGAAAAAAATATGTCTTCGTATTATCGACATTAAAAATAAAATATCTCTCTTACAATACATTACATTTTAATACAAAAATCAATTCAGCTACCTATACCTACAAAAACCAAGGCTTTGCACCCGTTTATTCCGTATAGCCAAAACCCATAAAAAAACCCCAAAAAATTATCAAAACCGTAAACCCATTTAACCCGATTGATTTTGATGACATATAACCCGATGGCTACAACACGAATGCGCAATTTTTCTTTTTTTGACCCGACTAATTATACCACGATTGCGCAAAAATTTTGTAACACGATTGCGCCCCGATCCTTTTTACCTGTTAAAATCACAACACCATTGCGCACCAAATGATATGTGTATATATTAAATAATATAGTACCATATAATACTATATACTATAGTATATGCTATGTATAATAATTTATGTAAAACATAAAATAATTAATCAATTAAATTGAAAATAAATAATTAATTCCCAATTCTCCTTAAATATTATAAATTATATTAAAGTCAACACCCAATATTTGTTTTTCGATATTATATTATATATTATATATATAATTATTATATTATATTATATTATATTATATTATTATATATATATATTGCCTAAAATTCCAAAAAGTGTTGAAGAATCAAAAGTTCAAATATTTGATAGACGCGAAACTATAATAAGTAATACTGGTGAGTTGTTTTGTCATATGGAAACAATTTCAAGTCCGGTAATGTTTACTTGTGCTACTAATCTTAAAATATTAATTCGAAGTTCTCACATATTCGGCGATGGGACGTTTTCACATTCCCCCAAACATTATGAACAACTTTATACTGTTCATATATTGTAAAATGGATTTTATATACCTATAGTATATTGTTTTTCGACTTCAAAATCAACTCAAACATATATAGATATGTGGCTTACAATTGTAGAATTGTGTTTGAAATTGACCGGTATAAATGTACAACTATCATTAGCTCAATCAACTTTTCATTTCGATTTTGAAAAAAGTACACATAACGCTGTTAAAGAAATTTTCCCGAACTGCAGAATTCTGGCATGCAGGTTTCATTTAAATCAACCTTGGTTTAGACATATTCAAAAAGATAGTCAGCTACTAAATGAATATAAATCAAATTCGGAATTGGGTGTTTGGCTAAAAAAATTTTTTGCTTTAGGATTTTTACCAGCCAATTTAGTAGAGAATGCTTTTTTATATTTAATTGAAAATGCTCCTATGTCTAATTTTGGATTTACCGATTATTTACTCAAAAACTATATAGAAACCGATACACAATTTCCACCAACTTTATGGGCAGATAAACCATCCGAAGAAGCTAGAACAACTAATGGTCCAGAATCTTTTCATATGCACTATAATTCGCAGTTTTATACCTCGCATCCATCTACTTTCCAAGTAATAAACATATTATTAGGTATTCAAACTGAAATTTAAAAATAAATGGTATTAAACGTAATGAAAAAAATAAATTACGAAAAGAGCAAGAAAACAATATTAAATTTATGATGGATACTTGGGAAACATTTAAGAACAACAAAATATCATTGAATGACTATTTGCAATCAATGGGACCACGTTTTTGTGCTAGTCATCAAATGTAATTTTTAAAATCTTATTATTATTAAATTAATAACTGATTATTTTTATATGAAAAAAAATATATCGACTATTGACTATGTCTGTATATACATTTAGCATACGTCACGTAATTTAGGAACAAACATTTTTTAACCAAGCCAACGATGATAATTTGTTGACAGTCCTAAGCTTGCAATAATTGGGAAGGAAAATTTTGAATTAATTATTTATTCATTAATTATACATAGCATATACTATGGTATATAGTATTATATGGTACTTTATTATTTAATATATACACATATCATTTGGTGCGCAATGGTGTTGTGATTTTAACAGGTAAAAAAGGATCGGGGCGCAATCGTGTTCCAAAATTTTTGCGCAATCGTGGTATAATTAGTCGGGTCAAAAAAAGAAAAATTGCGCAACCGTGTTGCACCGTAACCCAATACACCCAAAACCGGAATTAAATTCGGGTTTTAACCCATAACCCGCAATAAAAAATTTTCAAGTGGCATATGAATTTATATGTATATTTCATGGAGAATTCAGTTTTTCATAATTAGGAACACTGGTTCACGTGACAAATGTGATACAACTGATAAATTGTGTTTTGATTGTTTTGAATTGTGTTATTTTTAAATTTTTAATATAATATTATTATGTCCGTAGTGAAAATTGTTTTGTGAATGTATTTTTCTATTATATTTATAATTAAATAACTTAAAATGCCTAGAAAAAAATTAGTGGTGCTTATAAATTTTTAAAACTAAATGTGAACACTGGTAATGTGTGTCAATTTGATTCTTGCGACAGTGAAATTTCCACATGCAAAAAATTGTGAATGAAACTTAGAGAGCAAACTCTATGAAGTTTACAAACAGCATTTTCAAAAGGAAAAACCTCGAAAAAGATGTATTGAACTTGAACCAAATTCCCATGACAACATTGTGGATATTCATACGAAGGTAAACTATACATTTTAATTTTAAAATATAAAATATAAATATACAAAATGTACAATTTAAAATAATATTCAATATACAGGGTGTATCTTATGTCATTGTACCCCGCGTTTTTTAACGATTATGGATCGATGACATGGAATTTCGTTAAAACGAAAAAAGACGTGTTTCTTTATTTTGAACAGACAATTTTTTTATAACAATTTCAAAACTTTTAAACACGCAGATGTTCCAATAACAAAATCAACTTTATTTTTTCAAATGGCAACTACTATATTTTTAATGGATTCTGGTAAAGCTTATTTTTCTGAACATTTTGATAGTCAAAATCAATTTTGGTTCGCTAGTTTATTAACTATGGTCCTCTAAAGTTTGGTAAGATCTGCATTAATACTTTAAATTGAAATAATTGGTATACGTTTAATTTATAAGAGCTAAATACATTTTTCTTATACCTAACTTTTATAACTTGAAATTAGAACCATAAGTTCCCTATATTGGTAGGTATCGCATGCAAAGTATGAATTTAGCAGTTGAAATTCTTTAAGAATTATTTAACAATCGTGATTTAAAATAAACTATTTGCAAGATATTTAGATAAATAGTCAATCTCAATATAGGTTTGTAACCTAACTTAGGCATACTTTTAATCTAAGTTAATTACAGATTTTTAATATTATTATAACAAGAATCAAATACCATTAGGTACCTATTACCTAGTCCTTATCCGCCTAATAAAGAATCCAAATTAATGCTATTGTAAGAAAAGTATGATAGGAAAAGTACGAAATAAAATACAATTTTTAAATGTCCAAAACGGAAAAAAATAAGAAGGGTTATGAATTTCAACTCCTAAATTCATACTTTGCATGCGATACCTACCAATATAGGCCTACCAATAAGTATAACCTATATGTTTGGTTCAAATTTCAAGTTTATCCCACTACGAGAAGAGTACCAGAAGACATTGCACTTTTTTCATTTCACAATTTTTTAACCCCCATACATACCTAAGACATTAATGTCGACAATCGAATACCATTTACCAATTTACCATTATTACTTTAGCCACTTAATGAAGAATCCAAATGTATGATATTATAAAAAAAGTAATTAATTACGATTACCTATAATAACAAATTAAAATAATAATATTGATTTTGATGATTGTATGTTAAAATAAAAATAATGAACTATGTTTGCCAACAATTTTGTTTATGTTTATTTTTTTTTGAGTGTCATTAGATTACCGATTAAACTACTCAAGTGTATAAAAATAGTAGTTATAAGAAAAAATGATTTAGATCTTGTAAATTAAACCTATACCAATTATTTCAATTAAAAGTATTATTAAAATTTTGAAATTGTTATAAAAAAATTGACTGTTAAAAATAAAGAAACACGTCTTTTTTCGTTTTAACGAATTTCCATGTCATCGATCCATAATCGTTAAAAACCCCGCGCACAATGACATAAGATACACCCTGTATAATTAACATATTTATTATTTATGCTACAAAAAATTATATTTGGGTATATTTGGGTAACAAAGTCACAATAAATAAAAGAAACATAAGATGTGAAGTTAATGAAAGAGCAATTCAAATAATTGATGAAATAAAAAAATTGATCGAAAATCGTTTAATAATAAATTATAATATTACTACATAAAAATTAAAATTTGTATTTCTATGCTATAATGTTATATAAATAAAGTAGTTTTCTTAAAATTATTTTTATAGGTTGTAAAGAAGCTGAGGACACCAACAGTACTGTTTACATATTATTTACTATTCCTTTTCACAATACTTTATCCTAAGATATTCATATTTAAATATCCTAATTTTACTATATACCTAGTGGATAGTTTATAATAAGTAAACCACTCGTATTTGGCTCGTAAAATAGATTGATCAAAAATATTTATTATTAAGATCATTTTCAAAAATAAAATGTTTATTTAGAAACTATACATACTTACGGTATTTTTACAATGTTTTTTCAACAAAACAATATTTGAAAAGTTTTACCGTACCTTGAAAATGTCATCATCATCATGGTATGTTTTAAGACAGTTTACTAATACATATATAATGTTGCATTGATCGTTTAATAATGATTCGCTAAATTCTTCAAATGTATTGCTCTAATAATACCACAATAAATTAGTTAAATATTAAAAGGATTAACTTTTACTTAACAGAAGTACCTACATTTTATGAATTGTACCTATAACATATTAAGACAGGCATGTCAATCACGCGACCCGTAGGTCCCATGAGGCCCATGGTCGTTTTTTATGACCCGTGTATAACAACAATATTAATGAATATTAATTAATTGAAAAAAAAAAATTATACATATTTTCCTTCCGTGTCACAACTATGTTAGTGAGAGGTATACTTTTCTGCAGTCTTATCTTCTAATAAGCTGTAATTGAATAAGTATTGTATAGTATTGTAAGTAATTTTTTTTTTTGTTAAATTTGTGTCTACGAAATTAACTATTAAATATATTTGGCCCAGTTTATACTTTGAGTTTGACATGCCTGTATTGAAAGGACGTAGCACGGACATTTGTTGTCTCCGTCTTACAAGTGCGTAACATGGAAATTTACGCTCAGCAGATCACGTTTAGCGAATCGACTATTTTAAAACTTGATGATAAAAACATTATGTGTGTTGGTAGGTACGTAGGTTTTGCGTATATAATATTGCGTTAATCAAACATGCTTATAACTCACTTAAAAACTGAAGTATCGTAAAAAACCCACATACAAACATAGATAATGTTCTTACCATCAATTTTCATAATAGGTAAATTCACTCTCAAGGTTTTAACTAACAAAGCTACACTTGATCCGCTGAGCGTAAATTTACTATGGTAGGTACGGTACGCACTTATAAGACGAAGACAACATTAATTATTATTTATTCGTGACTCGTACCTCGTACCTCGTGGTATTTATTAGGATTTAGGATTAAAAAAAATCTAATGTAAACGTTAAATATATAAATTCACATAATTGTTACATATGATGTACTATGGATAAGTCGTTATTATTTATCGATTATAAATTTATCTTCTACTAACAAAAAGAGAAAACTTGTGTGACTATTAAATTAGTGTACCTTGTTCTTCTAAGACGTGGATTTACAAATCTGAAATGGAGGGGGCTACATTTTTCTCAGAAAATAAAGAATTATAATTTTAGTACCTACATAATAGATTATAGATTCAATATTATAAAATTATTCACAATTTTCATTTTTTTCATCCGAATACTTTTAAAATACTTTACCCAAAAGTATTCTGAACAACTATTTTGAAAATTTTTAAAAAGTATAAATAATACTATTAAAATACTTTTAATTTACAATAATAATTATTTTTCTTGTTTTTCTGGTGGTTTTTACAATATTACACACATTTTAAAATTTTAAATCAGGTATCAACAACTTAAATTATATTATATTTAAAACTATTAAATTATACATGTTAGCGCTAATTTCAAATTTTCTCGAAGAAAAGTATTGTTAGTTTAATATGTAAAACAAAAACTAAAAATTATTTTAAATAATAATTTTATGAAGTATTCAAATAAATATTCTGAATACTATTTTTCATAATTAGTATTCGAGTATTTATTCTAAATACCCAGATCTGAATCAATTTTGTTTATATTTTAAATTATGAACTTTAAGACGAATCAATTATTTTGATTTTTCTATTACATAAGTTTAAAAATATTGACTAGGTAATGACATTTGAGAACACAACCTGTGGCTTACATTCGGTGTTCAACCTCTCATCTTGGTATTTTTTTACTACACTATTCTAAATAGCTAAATTCTACTAAACATTACATTTATTATAAACTAATAACTATATATTGTATTAGATATGTTATCCTAACCACGTAAATATATAATAAATAACAATAATCCACTTAACAAATAATACTAATAGTAGTATACTAGCTGTAATAAACTTACACATTCGTAATCTTCTTTGTTATTTTTATAACATGATAGTCTACACAAATTTGATTTTAAAAGCTGAAAAATAAGAGAAAAATTGTTTTTATAATTTCAGAACAATGTAATGTGAAATAAATAACAATTGCCGGCAATGCCAAAGTGTGATGGTACCTACATAAATTCTATATTTTTTTTTAGAATATTAATAGGTTTGGATGTTCTGGGTTATTTCATTTGTCAAGAAGGCAGGGCCGTAACTACGGGAGGGGGGGGGGGGTTAAGGGGTTCAACCCCCCCCCCCCTTTAGAAAAATAGAAAATTTAAAAATTTCTAGTTTATTCTAAAATTTAAAAAAAAATGTTTAAACTATTTTTTTTTTAACTGAATAAATAATAAATACTTTATATATCTATATTATGATCGATTTATGTATGTATATATTTATAATATAGTACTCAATGTGGCAAGGTGTATGATAGCGTAAACGTATCTTCTCGTCGAATTACGGAGCCTTATAATATAATTATAATATATATTATACTGACATATTGTGAATTACTGCAGTATGTTTGTCACAGCTAACTGTGAGCTTCAAATTTGGAAACAAAAACTTAAAGGGCTAGTGACAAATAGAAATGAAATGCTACCTTCTAATGCATTGGATGCCATCAGGTGTTGTGACCCAATCATATTCCCTAATATATTTATGTTATTAAAAATTTTGTGCTGTCTACCTGTTTCTACTTCAACACCAGAAAGGTCTTTTTCTGGCTTAAAAAGAATAAAAACCTACCTCAGAAACCGTATGAAAGAGGTATGTATTATGTATAAACAATAAATTCTAATTAACCTGATTATTTTGATTTCATTTTATTGAATTGTTTGTCAAACAGGATCGTCTCAATGGTTTAGTGTTACTGAGTTATTATAGGAATGTTGTTATCACGCCAGATGAAGTATTAAATGAAATGGCAAAGAAGCCGAGAAAAATTGACTTAGTGTTATAATGAAAATATAATGTTTTATTCTCACTATTTTGATGTTTTACTCAATGTAATTTCCTATAGTAATATCCTCTATAAAATTTCTATCTATGGAACTGAACCCTCCCCATAGAAAATTCTTAGCTACGGCCCTACAAGAAGGGGTTTTGGAGTGCTAGGAGAGCGCTAAATGAGTAGCTTACAATTAAAATATTGTTATTTGAAGTGGTCAGATTGGTTAATTTGATTACTTCTAAGATGGCGTAGTTTTCTGCAGTGAAAATGCTGCTTTTCGGAGGAAGTTTGGATAGAATTTTGGTTTCATCTTTAATGATTGCAAAGCCAGTTCCATGCTGAGATTTAGATGCGCCGGTATAAAATTGCAAAAAAATTGATTATTTATTTTGGATGATTTCTTTGAAGTGGGACGTGATAATTGTCGAATTTGTTTCATACCCATTATACTTGGTTAATTTGGTATTAAGATGGGTTTTCTAAAGCCAAAGTGGACATTTTTGGAATGTTATTTTATTTTTAATAGATATGTGGATTTTAAATTTGGTGCACAAATGGAAGAAGGTATCGTGTATGAGTGGTATTTGCTTCCTGATTATGTTAGTTAGATTTATATTTTGGTTTTTGAAAATATTGTTGTATCCTATATGGTTAGGTGTGCTTTTTTTTTTTATGCCGTAGATGAGTATGTCTTTTTCTCTATAGAGTTTGAAGTAAATTTCTTAGGTCAATTACATTCAAAAATAATATCACCAGCCCTTGTTATGAATGTACCTACTTTAATAAATATCTCTTTATCAAACCTCTCACCAATTAGGTCTTCCTCTACTCTCATTGATTAATTTCCACCTACCAGTTTGCAACTCACGTTCTCATAACCCTATCTTAATTCCATTTTCTATTTATAATATTATGATTTAAATTCTCCTATGTTTCGTATCTTGTGGGTCGTCAATTCGAGAAACCCCTTCCTATATTTAAAAAAAAAAAAAATCACAGGAAAAAATTGTGCTTAAGCAACTTATAAACTAATCATTTTCGCAATTTCAATTTTGCCCATATTGTTTTTAAAACAACAAAATAATCAGGATTTCGAAACAACAATGAAACATTTTGATATAGTTCTTAACTAAGATTATACTAAAAAGTAAAATTGTTAATACTAAATTATACTTTCTAAAATATGAATAACTTTAATTAATCTTACTTGGTTCAATTGTATATCGCAAATATAATTTTTCAGACATTTTTTTAATCTTTCGATAGTTTTTTCCAAATCGGCATATAATGACTTATGCAAATGTTTTTTGAACAGTGCGAGTACTTTATTCGATAATTTTACCTAATTATAATAATAAATCTCAATTATTTCTTAACTTTAAATTAACTTTATTTGACACGTATCAGGCAAATATAAATACAAAAATAATTGTATTTATTTCTGATACATTAAGAGTGTAATTGCTTGCAATATTATTCAGTTATAAGCGATATTTTGTGTCTACTGTACAACAACAATAGTATGGAAATAAAGCAAGACGAAAAAGTGAATATTTAGGTAATTGCTCTGCTTACAATAGGTGCCAATAGTAGGTATAGAAGTAGACGGTATTTCTATCGTGAGTAAGTCACTGTAATAGATTTGTTAAATTTGAATTGAATCATTGCATACGAAAAATTATTCTGAGCTGTCTATCAGCCTTAGTATAGATACATTTATGCTACTATGAGGTATAGTATTTTAATATATAATAGGTAGATATAGTAATACTTAAGTAATAAGATATAAGTAATCTGGAGTCGGTAAATTGGGTCCTCAAAAAATGTCACAGCTATACAGTACTACGTGAATATCGGTATAATTACAATTTTTCAAAATGTACAGGCAAGTGTGACCGTAGGATAAAATCCCATCCGGGACAAGATATAAGAATTACTTAAAATGTAATGATAGTTAAAGTGATATTGATACGTACATGCAGTTAAAAATTCCTGGGGAGAAATTACCCCTTTCCCCCACCTCCGGGCACCCTTGTATGAATATGACCATACAAATATATATATTTATCTACTAGCTCAATAACCCGGCGTTGCCCGTAAAAAAATCTGATTGTTCAACGCCTTTTAGTTGTAGCACGCTGTGAAAGCAATGTCTTTTTAAGTGTAAATTGTATTATATTTTAATGTATAGCCATCTCGACAGGCTGTGAGATTCGCAGCACTACCTATATTATCAGTAAGGCTGGGATTTTGATGCAAAAGCAATTTTTTTTCTTATGTTTCAAAACGTTGGTCCGTAAGTATAAAATGTGTTTTTGGTAATACTGTTTATTTTAAAGTAATTATTTTTTGAATTTTTTGACAAAATTAACCTTAAATTTTTTGATGATTTTAGTGCATTTTCTTAATTTTTAGGGCATTTTTCATTAATGAACGACAATTGTTACGATTAACAAGATACTTTCGACAAACTGCCCTGACAGTACAAATAATAAATTATATAGCACAAGTTATTGTTAATAACAATTTTATTATAGCTAGGCCATTCCGCTCAAATTATCGCCGTTAAATACCTAATATATATTATTATTTTTATTACACCATACATATATAAAAGTTATCGTCAACAACAATTTTATCATAGCTAGACCTCGATAAGTATTACGTCTATAAAAAAATAAAAAATTACACTACTGTAGTATTATCATAAATAATTTTATTATGGAATCGTTATCTAGATGATAGTAACATTGAAACAACAAATGCCATCAACATATTGAATAAATGCAATTCAGATTTATTTCCAAATGTTTTTAAGCTCTTGCAGATACCGGTCACACTTCCTGTCACATCTTGCAAAGCCGAAAGATCATTTTCTACTCTCAAACGCATTAAAACTTACTTAAGTTACTATATGTATCTACGTCTGAATCGAGATTGAATGGACTAGCTGCTCTCAATATCCACTATGATATTAACGTCAAGTCTGAATAACTAATACAGCGTTTATCGAATTCTAAGCGTTGTTTAGACTTTATTTTATAATTTTATTACATATTTCATATATTACATTTTATTATTAATATGATAACACAAATAAAAAATACATTTATATTAACATGATTATTAATATTTATATTTGTTGTAATATAATTTTGGACCCCCCCCCCCCCCCCCAGGGATATTTATGGTTGCGCTACTGCATAACATTAATATAATATAATATTACATAACATTAATAAAATATATTATTACATAACATAATATTCGGGTTATTACTCAGGGCAGTATGGCGCTAATAATATTTAAATGTTTATGTGAAAAGGCAACTGCCATGATAGTGTTATACTGATAATAATAATAGTGCTGATAAGAGGCGCTCGTCTCCATCACCACTCCACCGCACAACCAGTTGGAGCAATGCTTACATCACAGACATGCGTATCACGAGTTGCTGACATACCTATACAATTTGTTCATGGACTATACCTACGTTTGATCGCGAACCACGTGTGGTTTGAATCTAAGCGTATAATTTATTTCTTAAGTATCAAAGTTATACCAAGTTTATCGTTTTTACTTAATTCAACCTACAACGGATTAATAAAATAAATTAATTCAAACCTAACCAAACCGTACTAAAATCCGATGAATAAAAAAACAAACATTCATATGTATAGATAAAGAAAAAAATAAGAAAAAAAAAATGCAAAAAATTGGTTCAATGAAACCATGGTTTGAACTTGAGACATTCTGTAATAAAAAAGACGTTAAAATGCCACTGCGCCAACATTAGTCATGAGTCATAAGTTTAAATAGTATACATCATTATATGTATCATAATAGTTGTAATAGCTTGTATCTGTTACGGGTAAAGTACAAAATATGGTTAGTGTTCACATTATCCGGGTAATGTGTACACTACCTGTACCTATTGGATAAAGTAAAAATACTATTTATAAAACGTTTATTTCGTACTTTACTCGGGTATTTTACACATTATCTACGACTGAGTGGGTAAGGTACTTTGATAAAATGTATATGAGAAAATAACGATTGTAGATAAATGTTTATGAAGAAACACACGCAATAATATTTAGTACAGTGCTAGTTCGTCTTAATACACGCGTCGTACATATAATAGGTTTTTAAAATGACTTCACGCAAAAAATTTTATGAATGTTTTTATAAAATAGTTAATGAAAAAAATAATAATTCAGTTTATTTATCGGCAGTTAAGTATAACGAAATAGTTTCGGAAATTAAAAATGTGAGATCAAGTGGAATAAAAAGTAACAAGGCATATCGAATTTTGAAAAGATACGACCTCATTACTATTGGAGAAGAAGATAAATTAATATTGCCGTTGTTGGAAGGTAATACAAACATTTTGTACTATATTACTAATGAAAATATCTATGATGTGCTACACGATGTACATTTGAGTATTGGGCATGGTGGAAAACACCGCATGAATGCTGAAGTTAAAAAAAAGTATATAAATATAACACAAGAAGTAGTGTCTATTTACTTAAAGTTTTGCGAATCGTGTCAATCTAAACAAAAATCTAAAAACAAGGGTCTAGTGATTAAATCAATGGTGTTTTCGGAAATGAATAGTAGGTGCCAAGTGGACCTGATTGATATGCAGTCGCAGGGGGATGGAGAGTTCCGGTTTATTATGGTATATCAGGATCACCTTACTAAATTCGTTCAACTAAGACCCTTAAAAACAAAGAGAGCAGAAGAAGTTGCAAAACACCTTATCGACATATTTTGTATTTTCGGAGCTCCGATGATATTACAATCTGACAATGGCCGCGAGTTTGTAAATAAAATAATAGAAGACTTAAAAGAAATGTGGGACACACTGAAAATCGTTCACGGAAAGCCACGCCACAGTCAGTTACAAGGAAGTGTCGAGAGAGCAAACCAAGACATACAAAACATGTTGATAACATGGATGAAAACAAATAACTGTAAATCATGGTCAGAGGGACTTCGATTTGTACAGCTAATGAAAAATAGGGCCTACCACGATGACATTAAAAGATCTCCATACATGGCCATGTTTGGTACTGATGTGAAAATTGGTTTGTCATCATCTTTTCTACCAGCTGAAACAGTGGAAAAATTAACCACTGAACAAGAATTGGAAGAAATATTGCAAAGTGTTGTGTCAAACTATGAACAAAGAGAAAATCATAGTGTTTCCGATAAAGAGGTAAATTGTTGGCAATATATAGTCGTTATACCAGATTTAATCACTTCTAATTTTTTTCTTAACAGGACAGTACTGTATCTAATTGCTGTGAATCGTGTGGCTGTATTCTTGGTAATGAACAAACATCTATTTGTGGTTTATGTGATAAAAAAGTAATTATTACAAAACAAGTTTTATTTAGGAAAAAATGTTATTTATTTTTATTAAAAATGTTTCAGAACACCATAGAAAATGAGAGAAGCAATTCAAAATTATCGCTTGAGGAACAAGCAAAAAAAATGAAGTTCAGATCCATCAACAAATTCCCACCATGCAATGTTGGCGACACAGTTAGAGTCAAACTACTAGAAGTAGACAGAAGTAAGGGTGATCCACAGAATATACTCTTTGCGGTTGTGTCTATAAGTGATAATCAATAATACGAACTCGGTAATAAAAATGGCACTCTTCATCAACTTTATTCCAGAAATCAATTCACTGTATGCTCTGAACCATTAATAGATATTTTAGAAGTTTTATCCACAAAAAAATCTTTGCGTGAAATAGCTAATGAACAATCATTTTCCGGTGGTCAAGGTTTTAAGAAGTGTTTATGTAAAACTAAATGCTTAACAAATAAATGTAAATGCAAATCCGGGGGAATACTTTGTAATTCTAAATGTCATCCAAACTCAAATTGTTCTAATAAATAATTGTATTTCGCTTTTAAATTTTAATTAGGTAAATAGTAAAATTGTTCAAATATATAATTTATAGTTTAATAGTAATAATAATAAATAATTTTTTTTTGAATTAGTATAATTTGGTTTTTGCTACTAGAAAGACTTTGTATAATCTGTACCATTTTAAGTGTTTGATGCGTTGGTCATGTTGTACCGAAGTTATAGGTTTACGATTATAGTTATACGAATACATTATCCACAGCACACCGGATAATGTATAAATTGATTGGATACTACATATTTAAGGTGGATAATGTATACATTACACTGTTCGTATGGATGAGGTTCACATTACCCGGGTAATATGTACACTAACCGTTTTTGTACTTCACCCGTAACATATCTATGTAAGTGTGGTATCAGGGACCAACATTTTTCTACCTACTATAAAAATGTATTTATAGACATGATTATAATAAAAGCACACTTTATAGTAAAATCAATACATTATACATTCATCGAAAATCAGAATCTAAAATTTCAAATTTTATTTTGCTTTATTTTCATGGAAATTTATCTATGCTTTTCACAAGGATAATAACTTACTAAACTATAGTAAAAATCTAATAATTCAAAGATTAAATACATTTTTAACAAAAAAAAGTTGTTGTTTACCTGTCCAACATATTCATAAAATGCTTCTCTTACGTAATTGATATCAGTTGACCAATGTCGATCATCTATATAATTATTTTCAAAGTTTTTTTTTTGACTACATACCTATAAACATAAAATATGAGTAAGTAGACAACATATATACAAATTACTTTGGAAATATAAGTAATGATATTAATATATTGTTTTATGATGTGCACGAAAATATTCAAGAAGCATTGAGCTGGAAAATGGCGAGAAGTCTAGAACTATAAATATTTGCCATTCCGTTAATGAATGAAAAATATATTTATACGTGTAGTATTATTTAGTTATAATGTTACTTGACGTGTTTGACAATCATAAAATGCTTTCATTGCTTTTAAAGGGTCTGCTGACCAGAGCTGATGCTCCTTACACTGAATTTTGATCATTATGACTTCAATAGTCCGTAAGTGGATTAACTTACATTAATTTAAGTATGAAATTGAATTATTAAATTGAGTACCTACAACATTTCGTCAGTACAATTTAGTACATAGTTCTATTATTTATTATATACTGTAACCTAGGGTGACTATAATAAAAATAAAAAAATAATCGGGACAAATGATTTCTTTACTTTTTACAAAGAAAAGTATGTCTATAAACTGTATAATAATATTATTATACTTTCAAGATATTTTGGAGATAGCATAAAGCGTGCTTTTTAAGCTAGGTAGGTCCTATGTAAGAAGATAATTTTTTAAAGGTAATATTTGTAATATTATTAATAAATTATTTTATGCCTTATTTTATCTACCAATATTGGATTTTGATTTTACAAGTGTGTAAAGTTTTTTTTTTTATTTTCAGACTGTTAAACTTATTATTGCGTTTATTATAAATCTAACGGACATAATTATTATGTCCTTATACAATATGTATATGTTAAGGTTTATGACCTCATGGCAGTGAATGTTGACAGTCACCGGTGTATGTTGACATTTACCAATTATTTTGGTGAATGTTATCAATTATTTCAAATATCTCACAATGCGGAAATTTACCAGTATTTGTTGACATGCGCGATAGTTATTTAGTGAATTTTGATATGTCTGACAACATATATAATCCAATAGATATCAAATTCATAAATAAATATAGTTTAACAAATCAAGTTTTTAATATATAGTTTTTATAGTAATTTTTTATATATATAGTTTTATTTATTACAACACGGTAAACTATCGTGGCATTTACTGTTACAAAGTATTCCCCCCATTCTTACAATTACATTTTTTAGTATTACAATTTTATTTTACAATTGCATCTAGGGTAGGGTGGCCAGATTTAATTTTTAGAAATCCGGGACACCAAAATTCATAAAAAATAGGTTAATATCTAGTAAGTATATACTATATAATTACATAGGTAGCTGTATATAACTTTTAGGTATAAATAATATTCAAATTAATCAATTAGATAGGCTATCTTTATTTTATGAACACTTAAAATTCAAATAAAAACAATAATACAATTTCCAGCCGTTAAGATAAGTATACTAATCTAGGTAGATTTTACTGATTTATTATTTTTCTTTATTTTTGTCGTCCAAAGAGACCTTATATTTTTCAGTGCTGTGTACTTTCTTCAGTAGTGTAGAATTTTTTATAATTTCATTGTAAAATTCAATGCAACTCAATCCATATGTTTTTGTTATCAGACAACATTCTATTGTTTTAGTATCCATTTGATTCCGAACGTCAGTCCAAGTAGTTGTCATTAAAGAAAATACTCGCTCTATTGACGCGTTTGACCCCGGTAAACAAAATGCAAACTCTACAACCATTGCCAGATTTGATACATTTACATTTTTTCTTTAAATATATTAAATATTTGTACCCATTTTTGTTCTACTAAAACAACATTTTTTGTCCAGTCATCAAATTTGTCTTGAAAAATGTTTATAAAAGCCATAAACTCATCAAAGTATTCATCTTCATTAACTTTAACATATTTTGATAACACCTTTATTGTATTTTTAGCATTATTCCATGTAACTGTATTTTTGTTTGTTAAGTGCAACCAATTTAATTCAACCATAGGTGCCTGGTTAGGTAATGTCCACTTTTGAATATACGATATACATAAATCGTAAGACTTTTGACAATTTATATCAAATTCTTTTTTAACTAAATAACCCTCTTCTTCAATAGAATCAATCATTATCTCCATTTCAGTATTAATAAAATGTTCATTCTTTCTGTTTTTTAAGTTATTTAATAAACTGTTTAATATATCAATTAATTCAAATGCCGAAATTTTTTCCCCTTCAATTTTTTGAATATAGTTATTGAACAGTTTAAGCATACTTTGTATAAATTTCATATATAATAGAGCAGTGACGTTTTGAAAAAAGTCAACCAATATCTTAGGACTCGAATCTTGTGAAATAAAATACGACTTTAGGCCATCAAACATTAAAATAATTCTGTCAATTGCAGGAGACAGCGATAGCCATCTAGTTTTGGCATGTGATAAAATATCACGGTATTGGACATCAGCAAAATCGCAAAATTCTTTTAATTTTTCTACCCGCACTGTATAAATTAATAAGTTTAACTGTAATAACTTCTACGTCAATAGGTAAATTATCTGACGCGATTTGTACAGCGTTATGTAGGATATGAGCGTTGCAACCTAATCCAAGTATATCTTTTTTTAATTCTGTCTGAAGTTTTGTGTACACGTTATTTTTTCCTTTTCTATTTAATCCACCAAAATTAGTGTTTGTGTTATCAGCCGATAGTGCAACAATTTTTTGCTTTAATCCGAATTTAGTAAGAACGTCAATAATTTTAGAAGTAATTAAATCAGACGTTTCACCGGGAAAATTTGAGAACTCTAGTATTTTGTTTTTTACACCAACATGAGGCAAAAAATAACGAACAACAACAGGTACTAGTTTAATTGCTTTGTGGTTGGAACCGTCAACTAAAACAGATATATAATTCGCAGAAGATAGTTCTTTTAAAGTATTATCAACTATGTACGGGCAAATAACGTTGACAACTATTTCCCTGGTTTTTGTTTTTGCACACGTGCATTTTTTGTCGTTTAAACATTGACGAATCAGTTCCGATGTACAAGTCATAGAACGAAAACTGTAATTGTGAATTACTGTATGATACACAAAAGTAGCTTCGCGGGCGGCTAACAAAAAATCATTTTCAGTAGGAACCAAAGTAGAAAAATAGTTGGAAACTTTACCAGATTGAATCGATGATCTTGTAGCTAACTTATGTTTTTGCGTTTTGAGGTGATCGTTTATGTCCGATCGTCCACCATGACTTACTGAAAAAGTTCCATGGCAAGTTGTACACTGTACATTGAAATCGTCAGTAGATTTAAGTTTTTAATAAATGGGAAATCATTTTGCAACTTTTCGTTAAAATGACAAAGACTTTTAGGCGGCATAGTCACTACGACACTACGACACTGTAAATTATAAATACGAACAAAACTGTTGATAAATCTGATAAATATTGCACTTGCATACAACTTGTATCGTCAGCAAATAACTGTTAACTAATTTATAATGTATGGACTATAAGTAAACTATACATTCTGTAGTATAATCTTTCGTAACCGTAATACTCAAAATTTAAAATCATAATATGGTTTTTCCCGATTGAAAATTAATTATAACTGATTATAACTGCAATTGTCGTACATTCCGACGTTCGTTATCGAAATAATATACGATTAGGATTTGTTCAAAATAAAATCGATAACCGAGTAAGTAAAATAATACCAATTTAAAAACGGTTTTAATTTCCGGGACATAACTATGCAAAAGTCCAAAACCGGTACAAATCGGTGTCCCGAGAACTTTGTCCGGGACGCCGGGACATGGGTTCCTAAACCGGTAACGTCCCGGGAAATCCGGGACGAATGGCCACCCTAATCTAGGGTTGCCACCTCTCCGGGTTTACATATAAATCTACGGGCTACGGGTTCAGTGAATTATTCTCCGGGTCGTCATAATATAGCGAGCTGTGACTATTTACCTATTTAATTACCATATGAACACCTATTTAATTAATGTCATAGTGTATACGTAATCATATATAATACGCGCCGCGTAAATATAATTATAAATATATAATACGCGAGCGAGCGCCGCGTGACATTAATAATAATAGTAATAGCGTATACAATGCGTGCGTAAACAACACAATATATAGATACTAATTACTAATATCGAGCGCGTGACCATGGGCGTTGTGCGTCGATGTATATAAATAACTCTAATATGTCCGTATAGATCTTGTGTGGTTATACGGAATTACACCACAAATGCACAATAACAACAAATATATGTTAGACATCCGGCGTATGACAATCCCACGCTAGGCCAAACCACAGGACGACCATGTACGGTTGTGCAGAGTAAAGTAGGGACAGGGACTGACCTAGAGATTACAACCCCGGGATCCCGACTACTTTTAGGTACCGAAAATACCGGGCCCAGTATAAATAATCCCGGGATTGTCAGGACTACGTAACAGCGATTTTATAATTTAATTCCGATTAACGCTTTTATGAGATAAGATAAGATTATATTATGTTATAAGTTATGACTTATAGATTATATTTACGACCGATCGGTATCCGTATGAACAATTTAGTATAGGTACTACGCTGTTCTCTGAACACATTCAACACGTAGCGCTACAGTTAAGAGTCACGCTCATGGCTCACGAGTCTTTTTTTTGTTTGTTTAACTGTGAATACTTAACTTTAATACTTTAACTATACAATGTCACACTTACTTGATACTGTTTTTATTAAACACAAAAAAGATTTGGATACATCGTCGGCGTGGAGTCATTTCCTAATTGCAAACGATGGAAAAAGTGCGTGATGTAAACGATGTCCAGCCGTATTGAAGACGGGAGGATCAACAAAAGGTTTACATACCCATTTGTCATCAATACATAATTTTAAAGTATTATCTGAAGGCAGAGAACCGGTAGAAGAAAATTCGACACCGCCAGCTAAACGCAAGTTTGTTGAATATGTTATTAAGAGTGGATCATGTTTTGGCTCGAATGACAGCTTTGGATGGTTTCCCTTTTATTGTTTTTATAACTTCAACTGATTTAAGACAGTTATTAATATTCAAAGGTTACTCTGATTTTCTAAAATCAGCCATAACAATTCGAAATCGTGTAATAAATTTTAGTTTAACAACCAGGAAAAAAATAATTAACGAATTGAAACAGTTAAAAAATACAGGTGAACGATTTAGTTTAACTTTTGACGAGTGGACTTCCACGGCTAACAAGCGTTATATGAATATTAACGTACATTCGCAAACAAAATATTGGAGCTTAGGTCTTATTCGAGTTAATGGTTCAATGACAGCTGAAAACTGTATTTATGTATTGGAAGATCGACTTAGTCGATTTGATATTTCACTAGACAAAGATATTGTCGCAATTGTAACTGATGGACCAAAGTTAATGTTTAAAGTAGGGAAACTTGTTAACACTGAACACCAGCTATGTTTCGCACATGGTAGCACATTTAGCTGTTTGTGATGTATTTTATAATAAAAAAAATATCCGAGATGAATCAACTGCAAATGTTATAAATGAAAATGACGATGAAGATAATAATGAAGATGATGAGATGAAGAATTGGACTTTCCGGATTCAGGTTTAAATATTCTTCCGCAAAATGATATTATTCAAGACATGCCAGATTTAACCAATGAATATAATTTTAATGTGGTAATAAAAAAAATACGCAAAGTTGTACTATATTTTAAAAGATCTTCGAAAAAAAATGACACTATACTTCAAAAATATGTTAAAGCAGAGCATGGAAAAGAAATAAAACTACTCCTGGATTGTAAGACGAGATGGAATAGTTTTCTTGTCATGTTAAAACGTTTTATTCTTTTAAAAACCAGCATTCAAAAATCGCTCATAGATCTAAACCACCCAGTCAGTCTAGACGATTCTGATTATAATTTAATTACTGAGATAACAGATATACTCGCCCCCATTAAATTGACAGTGGAAGCAATTGGTCGTCGTGATTTCAATTTGTGCACAACTGATGCTGCTTTTAAATTTCTTTTCAAGGAATTGTCAGAAAAAAATTCAATACTTGCGAATAAAATGAGGACATGCTTGAGTGATCGTATAAAAAAACGGCGACGTCAATAGTTATCTGGCGTATTGAATTATTTACAGAATCCTCATGATAACTATGATCAAATTACATATTTGAAAGATTTATTTTCAATCCCTAAAAATGATTTTATTAGAAAACAAATAATAAAATTAATTGAAAGGATACATAATCCTATTAGTCCTACTCCTAATGAAGAAGAACAACATTGTATTGAACAAACAATAAGTGAATCTATTACACTCACTCAATTGACATTACAAGAAAAGTTGGAGCTTGAAATAGGAAAAAGTAAAAGAACAACTGATCCTCAAACACAAAAAGAAATTGATTTGATTAAAATAATCAAAAAAAAAATGAATCTGTTTGAAAATGGAGGAACTCGCGGTCATCATTTAGAGCTAGCATTTAAGTATTTAATGTCTATTCCTCCTACTAGTATCGAGTCAGAACGTGCATTTTCAGCAGCAGCCTATATTGGAAATAAGCTAAGGAGCAGACTGGGAGATGGAACATTAGACGCTCTATTATTCCTGCGTTCATATTTTAAAAATCTGTAGAACATTTAATTCTAATGTATAATAATAATAAAAACCATAATAATTTAAATAATTAAATAAAACAAAAATATGCATAATGCTTTTAAATATTTTTTACCGAATTTCGGGATAATCCCGGTATCTCGGGATTAATAGCTAAATATCCCGAAATCCCGGGATCGTAAAATAGGACCGGGATTGTAATCACTAGACTGACCCAACGAGGAGAGCTGATGGACAAGCGTTCATCAGACGAACAACAGACTAACTCCAGAACAGTCACTAGCTAAATACTTGTCACCACTCGCTAGCTTCAGTTTAATTATTTAGACTTAGAATAGTATCCCAATAATTATATTTGAATAAATAATAAAAACATACAAAGTATACAATCATTTACGAGTTATGTTAAATACCACCTTCTTCCATTCAACTGGTGACTACGGCACGTTACAATAACATGACAACGTATTTTTATATAATTATAAAAAGTTTGTCAATAAGTAACAAGAACATTGATTTTCTTTCGCCAAAAAATAAGATACGAATTATAGTCTTATATAGACTTGTTTTTATTATTATGCCTTATACATTCAATTTATACTACTAGTAAATACTAAATACTAATAAAGTAATAACACGATAATAAGAATAATAAGATTATGAACTACAGTTTATGAATTATGAGTCTACGATTACAATTTTACGAATCAGTTTCAACCCCACAGTCGAGTGTGTTTGATAGAATCCGAATATCTGCGTTTAGTTTTTGTGTCAGTGTAATTGTGCATCGATATTTATTTTAGATTTATTAATTATCATCATGGAAGAATTTGAAGATAATCTAAAAAAAGTCAAAAAGTATGAAACTAAGTTTAAAGAGTCATGGTTAATTAACGAAAAGTATAAGAAATGGTTAGTTAAAATAGATGAGAAAAAAGCGAAATGTTCATTTTGTAATGTTAATTTTACTGTAAAATGGGATGGTGAAAAGGCTCTGACTACTCATTTAAACAGTGAAAACCATAAAAAAAACTACACAGAATTTGCAACGTAATTCATTAATGACCACATTTATGACTAAACGAAATAGCTCGGATGAACTGGACGGAGTTCATGTAAAGGGGGACAAGTCAAAACAGCTACTTTTCAGGAGATAAAAAAAACATCATAACATTTTATCAAATGCTTTAAATTGGAGTCGGTTTTAATATATATATTTTTTTAAATATACATTTTTTAAAATTATTTTCAGGAACTCAAATAGTTGTTATCAATTTTTTAATGACTTATACCGTTTAGAATTTAAAATTAATAATATAATGACTTATCTCCTTTCTCATATGTGACTTGTCACCATTGTCATCAATAAAATTTTAATTTTATGACTTGTCCCCTTTTTTCTATTACGACTTGTTACTATTATCATCTTTAATATTTTAATAGAATGACTTATAATATTGTAGGCGCCTAACTACTATTTTATTAATAACCTTTATCTCTATCAAGTTTAGGTTTTTAAAATAAAATAACAATTTGTATGTTATTTTCTTATATGTAGGTAAAGAATAAAAAGATAAAAAATAAATAAAACAGAGTTTATCGAAAACAATTAATACGTAATAATAAATATGATGTTTCTTTATTTATAATATTATAAACAATTTAAACAACAAAAACAAACGTTAACTAAATTATAATAAAAAATATAAGGATATAAAAACAACAAAAACAAACGTTATCTAAATTGTAATAAAAAGTACAAGGATATACTTATAAACTACCAACTTGTGTAGAGTTTTCTTTGTATATAGTAATAAATAATATTATCTCCAACCTTTGAGAGTATTATAATAACTATAATATAAAATTAAAATATTATCTATAGATAAATAATTAAAATTAATTATTTATAAATATTATAAATTAATGCCTAATACTAAATTTAAATGTCTTCTTCGTCAGAAATAATAGGATCAGTAATTGTTTTTGTTTTTAAATCAATGTAAAACTGATGGAACACTTCAGGTATTAGTGGCAATAAAGCTATGAGATCTTTTTTTTTTTCGTTAGTAATTGGTAACTCTTCATTGTAGGCCATAGGTAGATCATTATGTATTACTCTTTTACGAGACAGATCAAGTTTTAAAAACTCATTATCTTCTTTTAGTGTTGTTTTGTAAGAAACAATATTCTTTTCTTGTTTCACATATCTAAGCCATTTTACCTCTCTAAACACAATTTTTTCTCCGATCGTATTGTTTTTTGCCATCTTATATTTAGTTTTAAGTAAATTGTTGAAGTTATAAAAATCATTTTGATTCATATATTTTACATAAAATTTATTTTTTCCTGCCCAACGAATCATTTCTGTCCAGTTATTAGGATGATTTATAGGAGCTTAGTACCTTTTACGTGCTTTTTCTATCTTTGCATGGTCTGAATCACATTCCATGCGCGTATGACCAGGAACCAAAAATGTGTGGTCAATCACATCGATTGACTCCTGGTTTTCTAAAAATCAAAGACACATAGCTATTAAGATGCTATTCTTATTTTGGCCAGAGCAGCAATCGCTATACATAATAACATGGTTAGTTTCTGGAGAGTTCTTTTAAAAAATCAAATACACATGATCCTATATCGTTAGCACCCCTTTTGGCAATTGGTTCACTCCAAATGTAGCAGGATGCAGTAGAAGTTTTCATATTGTGAACTGTGAGATTATAAGTCCACAATTGTCGCTTATAAAATACTACTGAATATTCTAAACATGGTGTTGGTAGACATTGTTGGATATCGAATGTCAACACGCAGATTTTTTCCATTGGTGTAGATGAATCTTTTCTTTTTACAGAATATGCTTCTTCTGCTTCTTCTTGGTGTATCTTTTGTTCAGCAATGAGCTTATTTTTCTTATCAAATGTACAAAAACTGTCTGAAATTTGCATATGTAGTCTGTCACATTGTGCACAGGTGTCTTTTTTTGGACTTTTTACCTTTAATTCAGATGTTCTAAAATATTTTTCGTAAATCGTTCTACTAACTGGAGTTTCAACGGTTTTTATATATTCGTTATAAAGGCTGATTTACACGATGCCAGTCGGCGTACCAGTCGAGGTCACCAGTAACTGAATGCCAGCGGCTGGCAACGTCTAAACATAATCTGCCAGCAACTGGAGAATGCCAGTGGGCACTGGCTTGCCAGCAGATGGCATTGCCAGCAATTCAAATTATTTTGTTTTGCTGGCGTGACAGCTTCCCTCTCCACTACATCACCGCAACGAAAACAGCTAACTGGCATCGTGTAAACAGCAACAGTCCTGCGCCAACTACTGGATTATAACAGTGATAACATATTTTGTTTATCAATAAAAAAAAAACAGTAAATAACAGTACATCGTACACGTGTGTAAAAAGTAAAAATTGAAATGGCTAATAGCCGTTGGAATGAGGAAACAACTTTGAAATTTGTTCAATTGTACCGCGAACATGAAAACCTTTGGAACATGTTTGTTCCTGAATATCGAAATCGTGATACCAGAAGTGCGTCAATGCAATTTATTGGTAGGGAATTAAATATTCCCAACTTCACTATGAAAGACGTACCAAAAAAAATAAAATCTTTGCGGTCAACATACTATTTAGAACTTGCGAAAGTTGAAAAAAGTAAGGCTAGTGGCGGAGGCACTAGTTTTGTTTACAAACCTCTAGTACCGTGGTATACTGATATGAGCTATATTATTAATACAGCAACGGTGAAAGGAAAAGAAACCGACAGTAATTTGGTGAGTAAACCATAATTCAGTTTTCATTAGTTTATTTAAAATCAAAATAATTATTATACTTAATACCTTATTAAATACTTAACTAACAAATAAGTATTTAATAAAACACATTTAAAGTTTAAATATTCACAATTTTGTTATAGTCAAATATTACATTAATATTTATACATATTATATTTATATATTATATTATATTACATTTATTATATTTACTATAATACTATATCATTCTATCTTGCCATTCAACTGCCCATTCTCCGTTGAAATACTCTTTATATGTTTCTCTTACTTGTTGTGCAATTTTCTTTGGCCTATTGTAATTTCGTGTACGCAAAATACTTGGCATCTTAGATATTTCAGACCTCCACTCCCCCTGTACTATTGTAGAATTTACAATATCTTCATAGTCATAACATCCAGGTGGTGTGTAAGAAGCAGGTGTAGTTAATCGCAACTAGTTGTGTATAGCACATGTAGCTTTTACTATTTTTATGGTAGTTTCAACTTTTACTGCTATAGGCTGACCAAAAATACGAAAGCGACTGGCTAATATGCCGAAACCATTTTCAACAATTCTCCTGGCTCTACTAGTTCTGTAATTGTATAATCTTTCTTCCTTTGTCAAATTGATCTTCGAATATGGTTTCATAAGGTAGGTTTTTAAGGGAAAGGCATCATCCCCCACTAGAACTCCTCCTTTGGGTAATAATGACTCATTTTCCAGTAAAGGATATAAGTCACACTGTTGAAATACACCACCATCTGCATTTCGTCCATAGGATCCGACATCAATATAACTAAAGCAATAGTTGTGGTCGACTATACCAAGAAGAACAATACTGTTTGTGCCTTTGTAATTGTAGTATTCACTCCCTGCACTTGGAGGTGCTTTAATTACTATGTGCTTTCCATCAATAGCTCCACAACATCCAGAAAAGTTCCATATTTCATTGAATCCAAGTTGAATTTTCTGCCATTCTTTTAAAGTTGGCACCTGAAATATAGTACATCATAAGAAACAATACAATTGTATTTTTGCTATTGATTTTATATTTATATTTTAATTATGAATTTTATAAGTAATCGAAAATTATTTTTTGTAGGAAATCGGAACCCAAAACACAATTAAAGACAATGATGACACCACTTCAAACTTAAATAATGAAGAAGCTGTTGATGATGATTTAATTGATAATAGTGCAACAGTGTCACATGTTGAACAATTAGAAAATACTCTTAGAAGTGAAAATACTACATTTAATCTGCCATCGCGTTCAAAACTTAGAGGAAAGAGAAGATTGGAGGTCATAACTGACGCTGTACAAGATTTAAAAAATTTGAATCAATCAATGAACCCATCAACAACAGCTAGGGAAGACGAGTGTGATGTCATAGGTAAACATATAGCTATTAAATTGCGTGAGCTAATAGAATACGACAGAGTACTAGCAAACTTTGACATTCAAAAAATTCTTATGAATTACCGGTTGGAAAACATGAACAGGCAATCATTATCATCATCATCAATAACTACATTTCCCATGCCTAATAGTACTGCTTCTACTATAGAATCAATTCCATGCACACCAGAGACAAATTCAAGTGAACAAAGTACTACTAGAGACATTATAAATTCAGCTATGGTTTATAGTGATGTAGGTTCTGAATTTTATAGATCCAGTGTTTGATGATTTATTTTTATTATTACAATTTGTTAAAATTGTGATTTCATTTATTTGTTTTTATTATTACAATTTGTTGTAAAGGTTAATCATTTATGTTATTATTATTTAAATTTATCAAATTTAATAAATCATTTAATTTAAAAAAAATGTATGTATTTTATAGTTACTTTTATGTAATCTTTCAAAACTGAGTAGATGGCATCACACACATCAGGAATCATATTTGAAATAGATGATTTAGAAACACGAAACATAATTGACAACATTCTGAAATTTATTCCTGAAGCTAGAAATTTAATGTTAATGTCATTTCTAGCTTTAGCCTGGCCGGTAGAGCGTCGCGCATAAAAGTGTCTTCAAGGGTAATGATTGGACTTATCATAATCAACAACGCTTCAAATTGTTCTGGTGTTAGCCTAATCATAGATCTAAATTCTTGTGGGTCATTGTCATGCAGTTCTTTTATAATTGTTTGTGATGCTCCACATTTTTTTTTATCCATCAAATCTCCAAACTTTTCGTTTTTTCTTCTTCGATTCCTCTTCACATATTTCCAATAGCTCGTCACACAACAATATAGAAATAGAACGCACTGCTTTTTTAAAAGCAATGATGTTAGCTGTTTCTGCCATAATGAAATTAAAGTACTTAAAAAATGTATTTTATGCTATAAAGCTTATTTATGTTAACTGCAAAAGCACTACTGCATTATAGGTTCACAAATTAATAGCTATGTGCCAATACATTTATAGTAACTTGCGTCGTGTAAACGATGGGCACCAGTAACTTGCCAATTCCAGTTGCCAAACGCCAGTGACCCTCCAGCTACCATGCCAGCTAGTATGCCAGCAACTGGTAACGTGTAATTCAGTCTTAAGCAGCACGTAGAGTAAATTATGGTGGTAAGTATTTTTTTCTTGTCTGTTTTCGACAGTAGTGGCTTTCGTACGTTGGAAGGCTATTTAAATGTTGTTTTACCAGTGTTATATCATCAGGTGTTTTTTTATTGGGTGGACTTGCTTTACCCCTTTTATCTGGTGAAGTTTTACTAATGGGAGAACTTAATTTTTGTGTACACACATTGCTAACAAACTTTTTGGTTTCTCCAAAAATTTTTAAAAAACAACTTTTACAAACAGATATTGAGTTCCATCTTTTGGAACAACATAATGAAATGTTTTATTTCTGTTTTTTTGTTTCTCTGGTGTATTTCTGCGCTTTCTTGTAGTTTTTGTATCAGTAAAATGTATACCTACAACTAAAAATATATGCAGCTCTTCTATTAAAATTGTTTATTGACCAATAAGAAGCAAATAACTTTTCACGTAAATCATCATCTATTTTAGTGTTGTATTTGGCTCGACAGTTTGGTAATAGCTCAGAAGATCGTCCTTTAACTATTTTACCTTTATTTGTATATCCTTGACCAGCATTTCTTTTAAATTGTCTATATTTTCGGTAATCGACTGTGTCACCTTTAACACTAATTCTAATTTTTCTTGCATTGAAATTATTATCAATCTCATCATCATTAATCAAACCTTCCTCATGCCCTAATATAATATTATGATCTGGAGTCCTGGGAATCACACTTATTGTATCTGATTTATTGGGACTTTTCTGGCTTTCATCGGGTATTAATAGTTGACTTTGTAACTCATATTCATTCTCATAGCAGTTCCATTTGTTGATGCCATCAATCTAATACAGAAATTAAGAAAAAAATAAATATTATTATTCTGTACCTATAGGTACAGTAGGGTCAATTAATGAGTTTATAAACAATATAAAATTAATAATTATTATACAGTTTAAAATTTGTCTTTCTTTTGAGTTCTATAAACCCAAACTGAATGAAATACCTAATCTTAAATAATTTAAAATAATATAAGCTGAATGCAAAAATATAATCAATACAAATACAATAAATACATAATATAATATATTAAATCTACAGAAAAAAATATTAATTAAATTGTATAAAATAGATAACGAGAATTTTATATATTAGATGTTTTGTACAGTGAGCAATGCCAAGAAAATGCAAAGGGGCTGATTTGAGCCGCAGTACAAGTAAAGCTCGAAACTTGCGAATTAACAGATCCGAAATAACAGAAGAACAAATCCAGCAACAAAATACTGATGCACGTGTCAGAATGGCGCAATTGCATCAAGAAGAGCCAGAAGATACACGAGCTGAACGCAATGAAGTCAGAAGATTAGAACAACGACAATCACGCCGCTTCACAGTCAGACGAAGAACAAATGATCAACAACGACAACAGGTACATCGAGCATTTATATCTGATTCATTCCCGCGTCTAGCATTCCAGTATGAGCCCGATATTGAATATTATGCTCATTCAAAAGTGGTAAATTGGTGCTATGGACAAGGAATGTCCGCATTGTCATGCTCTGAAATTCAAAAATGAGCCAGCTGGGATGTGTTGCGCGTCAGGAAAAGTGCAACTACCTGAAATTGAAACACCACCTGAACCATTGATCGGCTTACTCATCAGCACGGATCCAGATTCTAACGAGTTCCTGAAGTCAATTCGAAGATTCAATTCAAGCTTTCAAATGACATTGTTCGGAGCAACAGAAATAGTTCGAAATACTAATGCAAATGGTCAACAATTCAATTCTACATTCAAAATCAGAGGCCAAGTTTATCATAAAATGGGCTCACTGCTGCCAATGCCAAACGAACCACATAAATTCTTACAAATATATTTTATGGGCGGCGATGATTCCTTAAGCGCACTTGCCAATCGCGTGAATGCACGTTTTTACTATAATAACCTTGATTCACTTTATGCCAGGCGCGTCGTCGGCGAGCTAGATGCTCTTTTGAACGAGCACAACGAGTTGTTGAAAATATTCAAATCACATATTATGCACCAATTACAAAGCGATAATCACGCTATCGTCATTAATCCTGATAAAACACCAGCTGGAGAGCATTTTCGTAGATTCAATGCACCCGTTGTTGATGATGTTGCTGGAATCATGGTTGGCGATTGTACAGCTGCACGAGAAATTGTGATTCGTAGAAGAAATAATAACTTTCAGTTCATTGCTGACACACATCGTTCATATGACGCTCTCCAATATACGCTAATATTTTGGAAGGAACAAGACGGATATTGCATAAACATAAAACAACGAGATCCCGTATCAGGTACTTCATTGATTATTAATTTGATCATTAATCATTTAACAAAACAATTAAATTATTGAACGTAATAAATTTAAATTAATTTTTATGAACAAATATTACAGGAGTTGAAACAAACAAGAACGTTAGCTCAAAGGATTATTATGCGTACCGATTAATGATTAGACGTGGCCTGGACAACGTCATTTTGCGATGTCGTGAGCTTTGTCAACAATTCATGGTCGACATGTACGCGAAGATTGAGAGCAAACGACTACGATACTTACGATATAATCAACAAAAGCTGCGCGCGGATGAGTACATTCATTTGCGAGACGCTATCAACAACAACGCCGACGTCGCCGAAATTGGTAACCATGTCATTTTACCATCATCGTACGTAGGCAGTCCACGTCATTTGCAAGAATATATACAGGATGCTCTGACTTACGTGCGCGAATATGGACGACCATGTTTATTTTTCACGTTCACATGTAATCCAAAATGGCCAGAGATTACATCTTTGCTACTGCCTGGCCAAAATGCAATACATCGCCATGACATTACAGCACGTGTGTTCAGACAAAAGTTGAAGTCTTTAATAAGTTTCATTACTAAATCACATGTATTTGGTCCCACACGTTGCTGGATGTATTCGGTTGAGTGGCAAAAGCGAGGATTACCTCATGCACACATTTTGGTTTGGTTCATCGACAAAATCCGTCCTGAAGAAATCGATAGTATCATTTCTGCGGAAATTCCAGATCCATCCACCGACCAACTGCTGTTTGATATTGTTACAACAAACATGATTCATGGTCCATGTGGTACTCTAAATAGTTCATCGCCTTGCATGGCTGATGGAAAATGTACTAAAAATTTCCCTAAAGATTTTACCAATGATACGGTCACAAATAACGACGAATACCCAATATATCGTCGAAGAAATCAAGAAAATGGCGGACAGTCATTTATTAAAAATATCATCAACACAGACATTGATATTGACAATCGTTGGGTGGTGCCATATTCGCCTCTGCTGAGCAAGACATATAATGCTCATATTAATGTTGAGTTCTGCAGTTCTGTGAAGAGCATCAAATACATTTGCAAGTATGTCCATAAAGGCAGTGATATGGCGGTGTTTAGAGTGGAAAATATTAATGTGAAAGCTCCTCCAGTGAATAAAAACGATGAAATAACGCTCTACCAAATTGGTCGGTACATCAGCTCCAATGAAGCTGCTTGGCGTATCTTTGGTTTTCCAATTCATGAACGGGATCCAGCAGTTGTTAAGTTAGCCATCTATCTTGAAAACGGTCAGCGTGTATTTTTCACGAACGAGACAGCGATTGATCGTGCAATAAATCCACCTAAAACTACACTCACTGCATTTTTTGAATTGTGTAATCGTGCGGATGATTTTGGTGCCTTTGCACGAACATTACTCTATTCACAAGTACCACACTATTTCACATGTACTCAAACAAAAACATGGATGCCCCGCAAGCAAGGTTCACCAGTTGCTGCATGTCTCAATTTATTTAAATCAAACGCCTTGGGGTGATTATTTACAGCCAATCCAAGACACACGGAGTGCTTTTATCTTCGACTGTTGTTGGTTAATGTTACTGGCCCATTATCATTTAAAGATATACGTAAAGTGAATGGGCAACAATATCCAACGTATAAAGATGCATGCCTTGCACTCGGCTTGCTTGAAGACGACAACCAGTGGGAATGCATGCTTGCTGAAGCTGCATTGAACTGTACAGCAATACAAATTCGTCTACTATTCGCTATAGTGTTGACTACATGCTTCCCAGCCCGAGCACAGATATTATGGGAAAATCACAAAGATTCAATGACTGATGATATATTGCATCAACATCGTATACGGTGCCACGATCTAACCATAACATTCAGCGACGAAATGTACAATGAAGCATTGATTGCTATTGAGGATCTTTGCATTGTCATTGCCAACTTACCACTTAGTAATTTCGGTATGAATTCGCCAAATCGAACTGCATCTGATTTAATGAATACTGAAATGAATCGTGAACTGCAGTACAGTACTGTAGAAATGGCAGCGATTGTTGCCCGCAATGTCCCACTAATGAATGAGGAACAAACAACCATTTATGATCGCATTATGCTCGCAGTTTCAGCTGGACAAGGTGGGTTCTTCTTTTTGGATGCACTGGGTGGAACTGGCAAAACATTCGTTATTTCGCTAATTCTTGCTGAAATACGATCAAATAATGGGATCGCATTGGCCGTTGCATCATCGGGCATTGCAGCAACTATATTGGATAGAGGTAGAACAGCTCATTCAGTATTTAAGCTGCCACTAAATATTCAGAATAACCCTGACGCAGTATGCAACATTAAGATACAATCGTCCATGGCCACTGTGCTAAAACGGTGTAAAATTATTATTTGGGATGAATGTACTATGGCACACAAACATTCACTTGAGGCGTTGAACAAGACATTGAAAGATATTAAAAACAGTGACAAACTATTTGGCGGAACTCTGTTGGTCCTTTCAGGTGATTTCAGACAAACACTTCCAGTCATTCCACGTTCCACATACGCTGATGAGATCAACGCTTGCTTAAAATCATCTCCATTGTGGCGTAATGTTGAAAAATTACAGCTAAAAATAAATATGCGCATTCAAATGCTTCAAGATCCATCCGCTGAAACATTTTCAAAACAACTCTTAGATATCGGTGATGGAAAAGTTGCTATAGATGAAACTGGAAACGTAAAATTACCGACCGATTTCTGCACAATCGCTGATTCGCAAGATACTCTCATTGAACAAATATTTCCCGATGTACACACACAGTACATAAATCATGAGTGGCTTGCAGAAAGAGCGATTTTAGCGGCAATAAATGTAGACGTTGACAATATAAATCTGAAGATACAGATGTTGTTGCCAGAGAACTTGGTATCGTATAAATCTATTGATACGGTTTGCGACGACAGCGAAGCAGTAAACTTTCCCACAGAGTTTTTGAACTCACTGGATTTTCCAGGCATGCCACCGCATAATTTACAATTAAAGGTTGGATCTCCAATTATCATGCTTCGTAATTTGAACCCGCCCCGGTTGTGCGACGGTACGCGATTAGTCATTCAAAAATTAATGAAAAACGTGATCGAAGCCAGGATTTTAAATGGCAAGTTCAGAGGTGAAAATATACTCATACCACGGATTCCTATTATACCTACTAATGTGCCAATTCAATTCAAACGTATTCAGTTTCCGATTAGATTGGTATTTGCAATGACTATCAACAAATCCCAAGGTCAAACGATGTCTGTTTGTGGATTAGATTTGTGAACACCATGTTATTCACACAGACAATTATACGTGGCATGCTCTCGAGTGGGTAAACCATCCAGTTTGTTTGTGTTAGCTAATGATGGACTAACAAAAAATATTGTTCGAGCTATAGCATTAAGAGATTGATATTGTTTAATAGTGTTACTGTCGTAATTGTTTAATTAATGATATATAATTTTACGGAATAAATTATAATAACTTAAAAATAATGTTTGCCTTTTGTTATTTTTATATTCCCTCATCGTTCACAGCGCTCCATGCTTATTTCACGCATATACCACATTCTTACATACATACAATATACACATTCTAACATAGATACATACTTCCAATAAGTAAGCTATTTTTAGTCTACACTAGAAATTACTAGGAAATTATTTATATGGCAAAACAACGTTTGCCGGGTCAGCTAGTATATTATAATAATAATAATCAACATTAACAATCGTTATCGGTGTTGTCGATATAGTTTAATAAACGAGATGTAGTATGTATTACCTTTAATCATAAACCAACCATTATTTTATCAACAAATAAATATGGTCAAGAAAGATTTAAGCCTATTGAAATCGTGAAATACAATGAATTTATGAGTGGGGTAGATCGTGCTGATCAGATGATCAGTTACTATTCTTGCCCTCGTAAGTCAGCAAGGTGGTATAAAAAAGTCTTATTTCACTTATTAGACGTGACAATATGGAATACATTTTTTATTTATAAAAAACATTTTTCTCTCAATAATCTGAGATTTAAAGACTTCAGAGACTCTCTTATTAGAAATTTCATACAAATTCCTGTAGATGCAACTTGTGATCAATTATTTAAAAAAATAAAACCCAAAAGATCAGACATTGTTATACCAGATAATGCACACTTTCAAGAAACAATTCCACTTCCTGAAGTTTACAAAAGAAAAAAATACTTCAAAAACTGCGTTGTATGTTTCAAAAAAAAAGTTCGAAAACAAACTTTATTTCAATGCAAAACGTGGAAGGTTGGATTATGTGCTGGAAAATGCTTCGAAGTTTACCATATAGACAAAAATTTGGAATAAAGAATTCATTTGTTTTTTTACTATTATTCTTAATGTGTATAATTTTTTTTCGGAGTTTTTTTTGTACAAAAAAAAAATAATATTTTTCTGTTTAAAAATAATTTTTACCTGTAAAGATGCATATTTAATTTCTTTTAAAACTGTTATGTTGTACCTATATGTTTAATAAAGATTAACTTTATAAACTTTATTTGTTATTACTGCTATAGCAGTATTATAAATATTTTGACATACGTACTTCACACAATTTGATGTATAGAGGCAGTTCTGCTATAGCAGTAATGAAAAAATTACTGCCATAGCAGTAATGAAAATTGACGTTTTAAGGATAGTTTTTTTTTTCGACGGCGGCCACGAGACTGTCCATCAACGTGTTAACTCGCCAATTGTTCGCTCCGCAAACAAATTAAATGTCTTCGTTTCCGCGCCAACAGCAAATCAGCTGGCTGTCTGGTGTGCGCATGTGTGTGTGTGATTCACGACAACGGATCGGGGAGTGCGCGCTTTGTCCCACTGTCAGATTGTGACATTGTGTTATCTAACTGATAGTGGGCAATGTGCGTATTCTAACGGTCACATTTTCGTTTTATTATTTTTTCATATACTTTTATGTTGTTCGTTGTCCATAAAGTTTTGTGACGCTTTCAGTGCCGCCGAAAGTCTGTATTTCGACGGATTAAATGTTTAAGGTGGTACTGATCGCATTTTCGTGAATTTTGTGTTTTTTCATTGGCTAGTCAAATTCATTCGTTTTCGTAAAAACCACACATTCAATTAAAATACATTCGTTTTTCTTTTTTTTTTTCTTCTCGTCTCTCGAGCTGCGCGGTCGAACCTTAGCCAGGTTTCGTTATTCACTCATTAATACATTCGGTTTCGTTATTCATTCATCAGTACATTCGTTTTCGTTATTCATTCGTTTTGTGCTCGTCTCCTGTGAATTGCCTTCTGGCGTACCACGAGATACTTGCAGAAGCACGTGAATTTTGTGTCGTTGTCAATTACATGTGTTCAGTGATTTATTCGTTTGAACTGGTGGCTCGTTAGTCGTACGTTCTCGGGTTGCTGCACATTTAATTATTATAATATTGTATTTTTATTGTGAAAATGTGCGCATCCTGAGACGGTAGCGTTTGGTTCGAAGCCGCTAACGGACACCAGTTCTCCAGGTAACCAGCTGACGAGCTGTAGTATTCAATTATTAAATATTTGATATTCAATTATTATTATGTTTAGGTGCTAATCAAGCATTCTATTATATTGTTATTACCTAGTGGATGCCAAATAGGCATCTCACATTTATATATTATATTATTTAAGCTGTATTATTCTTGAACCATATTATTATCATTATTTCATTACCTACCATTACTTATCATTACAATAAAATCAATCATTAAATATATTAATTGCTCGGGTTATCTATTTTAATATCTTCTTTATTATTATAAGGTCGTTAGTAAAATATTTATATTGAACTAACGCCTTGCCGTGAAGGCACCCTTAACTTTAATTATAAGAAATTTATTTTTGTTAAGAGCCGAACGCGACACCAATAGTTTATAGTTAGGTACTTACGAGGTTACCTAATAGTTTACATTTTTTAATAAAGAGTTATTATTATTTAAAAATATAAAATTGATAGATCAAAAACTATTAATATACTCCTGAAAAGTTTATATTGCAATGTCAAATAGGTAGATGTACTATTGTTCACATTAAAGACATTCAAACAAAGAAAATAAAAATAAATGTTATTATAAAATTAAAAAAATATTTACATAATATTATTATACCTACAAACTACCTATATTATACATTAAACATTGATTTAATTGCAATCAATTAATTTTTTTAACTAAGGCTATAAGATACAATATTGAATTTTTTACCTCATGTAGAACGATTTTCAAATACTATTAAATACTTAATCCTCACCATTAATGTTCACTACACTATTTGGCTTATCTTTACCCTCGTCTACACCCTAAATAGCAAAAGTAAAACAATATTTATTATTTAATCTAAAATAATGAAAGTATTTAATTATTTTAATAATTAATAATATGACATACATTATTATAACATGGATCAACTTCATGATTAGTTTCATTTAAAATATAGGATGGATCACTATGATTCACCCATTCCTTTAGAAACATAAATACAAAACATATAAATATTTTTTTTTTTATTTAAAAATACAGCTGTCATATAATAAATTATTGTTAAATGAGTTTGCAGTTATTTTTTTATGATCATTTGTATCATTTTTATGTTGGAATTTTTTGCCAGCTGTATTGTACTATATTATATTATTTAGACAATCTTTTATTCAAAATTATATTTTTACTTAACTTGTTTTAAATATTATTTATTATTTTATTTTTTTATTAAAATTTAGACTAAAGATATTTTAGTTACAGTGGTTTAAAAAAAAAAAAATATGAACAAAAGCTAAAAAATATGTTTTTAAAAATAATAATTTTATATTAGAAGGTAAATAATTAAAAATAAAAAACAAAAAAAAAGGGGGGAAATGTCCTAAAACAGCAGGGGGGAGGGGGGGGGGGAAATGTCCGCCATTCATGCAGAAGTATAAAACATTTTTTGTCGGTACCTATGACTATAGATTATACACAGTATATATGCCGTAGGCATAAAGTCAAATTAGGCATTTAACTAAATGAGCGGAATTTACAATGACTATGACAGTGTGATCAACAAATAAATGAAGAAATCAAAGAAAATACTGTTGTGCACGGTAAAAATAATTATTTATCAATTTTTCTTATACTAGCTTATAATGCTTGTAAATTGTAATAATGGAAATTTTGAAAATAATACTATAATTATTTTGTTTTACATTTCTTTGAAGTCAAAGTAAACAATCCCAGTATTTATCCAAAACAAGACAATATATCAGAAGACCTTAGATATTTATTTGCCACCATGGGTCTATGTCAACCAACACCTCAAGAAATGCCGGGTAAAAAATTTCCATATACAAATGATAGATCATTCCATGAGCATTATTATTACGCGCAAGTAAACAACAGAAAAGTCAGAAGACTCTGGTTATCATACTCTTCCATAGAAAATAAAGTTTATTGTTCTAGTTGCAAACTTTTTGGAACACTCAAAGCTCAAAAGCAGTCTTTAGCTGCTGAAGGCACAAATAATTGGTCTAGAATAACTAAAAAAATAAAATTACGTGAATGCAAGCCAGAGCATTTATGTTCTAAAATAAACAGAGGAATGTACATAAGTAATCCATGGGCGTCCCCAGACTAGGGGGGGGGAATTAATTTAAAAAATAAATGAACATTTTTTTATACATTTTATTTATAGTAAATTATTATATTTCGTCATTATTAAAATTATGAATTAAAACATTACAATTAGGTAGGTATTATTATTACAATTAAAACATTAAAAAATATTATTATACATCATTCTTTTTCATTAAATATAAATTTCAATCTCCGTGGACATTCTCTACCAAATTGTGTCAGTGCATTTTCAATAAATTTTTCTTTTTTTGAATTTACTTTTTCTCTATGAACACTCAACATGCATATTCCATTCAGTCTATCATCACCCATCGTTGATCGTAACCATGTTTTAACACGCCTTAATGTACTAAAAGAACGTTCTGCTGTACAGCTTGTAGCCGGAAGAGACAAAAATATTTCCAATGCAACAGCTATATTTGGAAAAAACGTACAGTTACAATTTAACAAATCGATAAAATCAATATCTTGGCAGTCCTTATTTTGCCAAAAACTGTACAAATTTTCCGCTTCAGCTTGGAGATTATCAATTTTATAGAAATCAGCAATTTTTTCAATGCTTTCAAAATACATTTTCTTCTCCAATTTTTTAAAAATGTTGGGGTGAAGATATTGTAATAAAAATTCATTATCATTTTTTTTTATCAAAACGTTCTTTTATAGATTGTAAAATTGAATCAATATATGGTATAAAAATTGAAACTCTGTAATAATCTTCACAACTCTCAGTTTCATAGTTCGCTCTTAGTGACTGTTTCTTTACCGTTCTTGGACGTGTAATGACAATATCTAAATCAAAAGCCATATGTGCCTAAATGGACGACCATTTTCCAATTTAAGATCATTTTTATTAATGATAGTTTTCATAGATAGCCATCAGCCGTGCGTTGACATAATATGTTATGGAAACTTAGTAGACCTATTTTTAGAAACTAATTTATCATTTGGAATTTTACCAATTTCTGTGGAAATAACATTATTCCAGGGGGGGGGCAAGTGACCCCCTCCCCTGGGGACGCCCATGAAGTAATCAAATAGTTGATAAAGGCTTACAAACTCATAACAATAAATTTGTAGCCGAAAATTGAGAAATAGTCTTGGTAGATTTTAAATCAGTTTTATACCTACCTAAACAAAATTCAGTATACCGTGGTCACGATGAAAAAAACACATCTTGTAAACAAGGAATTTTTTTGGAACTTATAAATTTACTGGGATAATACAATCCTTATCTTTCACATCACTTATGTAAAATTAGTGAAAGTAAAAAAAAAACTGTTTAACATTTGTATCTAACAATACCCAAAATAAAATGTTAATAATATTGAGTGAAATGATTCGAGGAAAATTAATTGTTGAATTAAAGAGTAGTGGTGCTTTTTCTGTAATTATAGATATTACAACGGACTTGTCCAAATTAGAACAGTTGGCCTTTGTAGTAAGATTTGTTACAAATTATGGTTTAAATTCAAGATGCTAATGAGATGCTAGTGGTAAAGAATTGTTCAATACTTTTAATAATATTTGTGAAAAATATAAATCAAATTGGAAAGAGGAACTTATTGCACAAGCGTATCGTCATACAATATTGTCATGAGCAAGTTAAATACAAGGCGAGTATCAGAGATTAAGAACTTATGAAAAATTCCAGAATCCAAGAGCTATCTATATATGGTGTTTTGCACATGTGTTGAATTTAGTCATTGTAGATGTTTTTTTTTTTTTTAAACCTTATTTTTATTTTTTTATTTAGAAAAATATATTTACAATCTATTTTACAATAATCAGTAAGTATGATGACAAAGTTTATATAACATTATAAAATATTCGAATAGGAAGACCCTCAGTAGTGTCACCTGACCAGAGATTACATTAAGTTATTGTTTAGTTAGGTCATAAGTTATGACTCGTAACATTATAATTTTATACTTTGAGCAAGTCTCGGGGCCACAGCCTTTTTAGTCTTTTAGGGACGTGTGTTGCAGAGGATAATTTTTGGATTAAAGGATTATAATGAGTGTGTAGTTTAGAAAAGAATTTGGTATAATGGGATTTGGCCAATTCGTTAAGAGTGGGTAGTTTTAAATCTTTGTGGAGATTTTTATTTGTTACGTACCAGTGGGAGGAGGTGATTAGGCGTAAGCATATCGATTGAAATGCTTGTAGTGTTCTAGTGTTTGAAGGCTTTGAAGACCCCCATATCTGAATGCCATAGAGCCAGACCGGACGGATTATCACTTTATATATTGTCACCTTGTTTGTTAGGGATAGTTTGGATTTTAAAAGAGGTCTAAGGAGGTGCAGCCTGGAGTTGACTTGTTTACGCTTTAGTTTCAGGTGAGGGCCCCACGTAAGACGTTTGTCAAATGTGAGCCCTAAGTACTTAACTTCATTTGCTGTTGGAAGGACTTTGTTGTTGAGCATAACTGGGGGGCAGTCAGAGTTTCGTAAAGTGAATGTTACGTGAGTTGATTTGGTTTCGTTTATTTTTATTTTCCAACGGTTTGCCCATAAGTTGATCATATTGAGGTGATTTTGGATCCTTGAGCTAGCAATTTCTGGATCGCGATGTGACGCCGAAATTAGGGTATCGTCAGCGTATGTGCCAATGAATGTGTAATGAGTCTTTGGGATATCATGGGTGAAAACAGAGTATAGGAAAGGGGCGATGTCGCTTCCTTGTGGGACACCTGCTTTAATAGGGTGACATATTGAGTAGCTGTTTTTAAGACGAACAGTGAAGAAACGGTCTGATAGGTAGGATTTTAATAGTAGAAAATACGGGGCTGGAAGGAATTTTTTTAATTTGTAGAGTAGTCCGTCGTGCCAGACCCGGTCAAAGGCCTGAGAGACGTCGAGAAAAACAGTGGGGCAGAATTCTTTTTTTTCCAGAGCGCTGGAGATGTGATCGACGGTGCGGTGTAGTTGGTGAATGGTTGAATGATGGGCTCTGAACCCAAATTGTGTGTGTGGGATGATATTAGCATTGGTGGCGATGGAGAGTAGCCTTTTTAATAAAATGTTTTCAAAAATTTTTGATATGGTGGGAAGAAGGCTAATTGGTCTGTATGATTCTGGATTTTCAGGTGGTTTGTTTGGTTTGAGAATAAGAATTATGATAGAGTGTTTCCAGGCCCCAGGAAAGTATGATAATCTAAACAGTGCATTAAATAAATGGGATAAATAAATTATGACTTTGCGAGGTAGGTTTTTTACTATAAAGTTGGTAGTTAGGATTTTTTTTATTGCATTGTTTATTTCTTCGGGGGATGTGGCTTTGGCAGGCAGAGACATTGGGAGAGGAGATTCGAGGAAGTTTTCAACTATTTCCAGTTGAGTGGGACTGGGTTGAATATCATGAGGACAGAAGCAGTTTTTTAGGTGCTGAGCTAGGATATTAGATTTATCGGTGTCGGTAATAGCCCATGAATTGTCTTCTTTTCTAAGAGGAGGGGTGGGTTGGTTTATTCGTAATATGTTTTTAGTTGCTTTCCACAGAGACATATTTTTAGTGGTTAAAGATTCTACATAAGTGTTGTATGATTGACTTTTGTACTTTTGGATTTCCTTTTTTATTTGGATATTTAGTTTGTTGAGTTTGGTCTTGTCATTGGGATATCTAAAGTTTTGTCAGTGTGCCCTAGTTCTACGTTTCTCGGTAAGTAGAGCTTGTATATGGGGGGGAGTTTGGTTTTTTGTTTTTTTATTTGTTTGGGGTTTTACAGCAGCTTATGCGGCTTTTTGTATGGAGGTTGTAAGGTGATTAATAGCGTTGTTGATTTCATCGATTGATTTTAAGGAAACGTTGAGTTTTATGTCATCGTTTAAAATGTTTTTGAAGGTAGACCAATCTGTTTGACCGGGGGTGAGAGTTTCATTTTGGCATGGAGGAACGTTTAAACCTAGTTTGAGAATTATTGGGGTGTGATCGGAGGACAGGTCGTAGAGGTTGGTAAGGTCACTGAGTATATTACTTGGTAATTTCATAACAAAGATATCTAAGATATCGGGTAGTCTGTTGTTGTGAGAGGGCCAATAAGTTGGTCCAGGAGGAGCTAAGGAAGATAAGTTATTATTGTTTATGCAGCACTGTAATGCTCTGCCTCTGGTGTTGGGAGTGCGATTACCCCATGTTGTATTTTTCGCGTTAAAATCACCTCCTGAGACGAAGCGATGTCCCAGTGTAGAAAAGAATTCAGAGAAATGATCAATAGTGATGATGAGTCCGGGAGGAAAATAAATTGCGGATACAGTAATAGGTATGTTATTATGAGTAACGATTGAGACGCTACATGCTTGTATGTGAGGAGAGATGTAGGAAGGTAGTGGGTGATGGGGTGTGCTTGACTTGATGTAAATTGCTGAACCGGCGTGAGCAGTTCCGTCAGGGTGGCATGAGTAGTATGAATTAAAGCCATGTATTTTGGCGCATGAGGTAGAAGTAAAGTGTGTTTCAGAGATTAGGGCAATATCGGTATTTGTGTTAGTTAGGATGTGCTGTAGTTCGTCTAAGTGTTTTCTGAGGCCATTGGCGTTCCAGGAGAAAATGGTTAATGGATGGTTTGCATTTGAGTTAATGTTCATTATTGATTAAAATTTTATTTATAAGAGTCGTGAGTAGATTTATTAAGGGTGTGATAAGGGATTAAAAATTTTCGAGGAAAGATGAAAGTTGGGTGGAAAGTGGGGGTTCATTAGGCTCCCCTTTTTGAGGATTATATGGGCTGGATGACTTGACTGTGTCTGAATAAGTACGAGGAAAGGTGACATTGCTGAGGGGCTTACCCTTTGAGTTGTTTTGTTGAGTGTGTTGTTCGTTGTTGTCTGGTTGGCTGGAGATGGTTGGAATGGATGGGTCCTTGCTAGCGTCCTTCGTGTTTCTGGATCTTTGGAGTCCTTTGTGTACAACGCATCCTCTGTAGTTGGCAGGATGGTCTTTCCCACATAGAGCGCAGGTAGCCGGTAGATCCTTGGATTTTTCGCACATGTCGGTAAGGTGGGCTTGGCCACAGCGGACGCACCTTGGTTGGCGATTACAGTAGGTACGCGTGTGTCCGTAATTTTGACATCGGTGGCATTGAGGTATGTCACGTCTGGAATGAGGTTCTTCGATCTTGACTATTGAGTGGCAAATAGTCCTTAGCTTAAATATTTCTGGGTTGTTTGGTGCCGGATTAAGGTCGATGAAGAAGAGAGGGAGTGGAGTGTTGGGTTGGTTTTTATTCTTTATGTTGGTGATATTTCTAACCGAAAATCCGAGTTCGTTGAGGTCTTTGGTAATTAGTTCAGTAGGTGTTGTGTGGTGAAGGTTTTTTAAAACTACTCGATATGATATCTCTTCCTTCACTTGGTAAGTAAAGTATTCCACAGAATTGTCGTTTAGTAATTTGATTACTTGACGAAAGGATTGAGAAGATTTTAGTGTTAATTTGAGATTTTTGGTTGTGGTTTTGCATAGGAATTCTTCGTCGCCGATTAAGGTTTTTATTTGGTTGCAAAAATTTTGATAGTTGACTGGTGTGGTGATAAATATTGGTGGAGGAGTTGGAGGCAGTATGGTGTTTTCGGTTTGCATATTTTCGTTTTCACCCTCCTTTTCAATATTTTTTTCCGTTTCATTATCTGAGATGTTGAGTGCTTCGTAGCGGTTGGGAGTAGTGTATGTAAATTTGTTTTGTTTGGTATTGATTCCTTTTGATGCAGGTGAGATACCTGGGGAATTATGACGTTTTCCGGTTTTAATTATCCAATCTGGGCTGTCGTTTGGATTGTTCTGCGTGTTTTTTGCTATGACAATTTTTAATGATGAATTCTCTTCATCATTTGAGCCGCTCTGTATACTGTTACGTGAGGAAGACGAGTTTTTGGTAAGCGGGTTATTTTTGGCCGGCATTGTGCCGCGAGATTATCTACGGGACCAAGGTATGGGTACGGTACCTGGAACCGACGCTTGATAACTAATCGGTCTAATTATTGATTACCTTGCGATGATAAATAATTGATCTAATTAGTTAAAACACTTATTTGACCGTAAAGGTTTGCAATTACGGCCGATTAAAATGAGAGTAGTATGTAAATTTGAGAATTAATTTCCTTAAGATTTTGATCTAAGTTAGAGTAAAATCGGTTGCAAATTGCATCGGATAGCGTACGCATGGCGCGGAGCAGATTACACCGATGTGTATTGCTACGCTGACCGCGGTGAACTGTTGTAGATGTTTACGAGTCAAATATTCATATTTTTTTTTTATTTTTTTTTTAATTTTTTATTTACAATCTGTTACATAAAATGAACAATAAGTAAAATAGATAAGTGAATAAAAGTGGCTTGAGGAAAGGACAGATTTAAGAAGCCTTCCAGTGAAGACACTTTGTCAGCTATTTATATACATTTCTATAAGTTAACAATAAAGTTATAAATAAAATTAGGCAATTAACTAAATATTATAATATTCATATTAAATCATTTATTTCTAACATTCAATCTGTGACTTTATTTATGTCTGCAAGAAAACGGACGGCGGATTTCATTGAATTTCAACTTGTATTGTATCCAAATGCTCGGGTATAAAGAATGAAAAATCTATCAACCACTCGCTGGACCTCACACGACCGCGCAATTAATGTTGTTTTTTAAAGTACTTGGCTGTTGTGGAATCTTTAGAACATCTCACAAAATCAACTGACACCATCAAATCATCTTAAGTAAAAAGTATATACCAAAATATAACTTCATTCAAATTTATACAGGGTGCGGCAGTCAAATCTGAAGATTTGAAAAAATAAAAAAAGTAGAAAAACAATTGTTTATTAATTTTTCGCCAAACAAATAAAAATTACACAAGTGGAATTTTATGTTATATATTTAAAAGCTTCATTTTTTAATGATTGTGTCAGGCAAATTCCTTCCTTGGTGCGCCACACATTACTACTACATATATCATTACTTTTGTAATACGCTTTTACCGCGAACGCACGTTGTTCACTCGACCAATGCTCCATGATTACTAAATTCCGGGTATTTAAGAGCGATAAGAACATACTCAAAATCTCTACCACTTTGGCCACGCCCACCAGCTCATGTTAAAATCGTTGGGTTTGACTGCTGCACCCTGTATTAACCATATTGTTGTTAATGAAGAAAATATTTAGTATAACATCACCTCTCTCGAGTTATTTACAATCGCCTACTTTAGATTTTATTCAAGCATTCATTTTGATTGACAGTTATGAAAAATTGAAAAATGGCACTTTTTTACAATTTTGTATTCAAACTGATTTATATCAATGAGATGCTCATAAAAAAATAATATGGATTTAAGTTCAACTTTTTATTAATTACAGTAATGTGAAAGTAACTCGAATTTAGGTATTTACTAAATAAAAATTTTACTGCACATTAAATATACATGATTACATATTTATACAGATTAATTACTTTATGCATTAGTGAATAGATATTTAGGCTAACTGCCTACCCATAGCAATTATAGTACTGGACACCCTTAATTTATCTTTATTACCTTTTATACCAATAATTTGAATACTTGATCAATATTTTATAGTTGTATGCTATTATCTACTATATATTTAGATATTATAACCGTAGACCTTATACTCAGACACAGCACGGGCTTAGTTCCAGCGGCCTGCGTGAGTGCGTTGTTCGACTATTACTCAATTACTACGCACATGCGCAATAGAATTTCAGGCTGGACGATCGGTAACTGCGTTTTAAAAAAAATATTGTATAATAATGGATTGGTAAGTCGGTAAGATTACATTTATTTTTGTCTTTATTCTTGAGAGTTGGCGCGCACAGTGCATATACGTATAAATTATAAACCGTAATTACTAGTTCGAAATATTCTTATATCTTGACTCTTGTCAACACAGACATTCACTGTTGTTACTTGTTTTACATTTTATTTACTGACTACTGATCTGTGCTAATAACTTATTTGTTACAACAATCATAATATAATTATTAATATTTTAATAATGGTTATAAAGTGTTGTTTGTGACGTTCAATTTAAACCAAACTCTGAAAAATTTCACTCGTATAAGTAATATTTTAAAAGTAAGCTAAATAATTTTTTTCTGAGTTTTTTAGATTGTGAGCGGAGCAATAAATGTAGGTATTTGTTATACAATGATGTGTGTGTGTTTTTTATTATATTTATAATGATGATAATAATAATATATCGTATAAATGTGAATAAATATATTTTATGTCGTCAGAAATTACAACATTTCTATGCCGAAAGCTTTGACCCCCCCCCCCCCCCCACCACCACCAATGACTCATGCTCCGTCTATGATTACAATCATAGGCACAACGCACAAATTGACTAAATTTTTGAGGGGACTCTAGCCTAGGACTGCGTGATTATTTTTTTCCCCACAATAATCGAATAATCTGAGATTATTATTATATAATATTACGATTTTTAACCGAAATGACGAATAATCGAATAGTATTTGACGATTTATCGAATATTCAAATAATCGATTAATCGAATAATCATACTTATACTACACAATATATTATAGTGTTCTAATAATAATAATATACTAATTTTAGTAATCAAATAAATAGTCTGGTTTAAACGATTTATCCATAAAAATATAAAATAAACTAATACAACAAATATGAACTGCCGTTTACCTTAAGGGTAAGTCTTAATCTTGAAGTTATATTAAAATAAAATAATATTTAAAACACTGGTTTAACTATATAGTCCTTATTCATAGTTAAAAAAATAAGCTGGCTGGCATGTTCGTTAGTTAACGATGATCTATGATCAGTTAATATACATCTCCCTTTACTAAAAATACGTCCAGACGCTACGCTTGTAGCTTGAATGGTCATAACTTTTTTTGTTGAAACGAATATAATAGGGTAAGTTGTCTTGTTTATGTTCCACCAATCTAGTGGATCTTGTTCAACACCAATTTTTGGATTGTTAATGTATAAGTCCAATTCATTTTTTATTTTTTGGCTTAATGGAACTTCCTACAATGATAAAATTAAAAAAGTAGTAACAATAAAGTAAAATAATTTAACTTCAAATTCTTACTTGAAAATTATCCATATTATTATTTTCAGGTTTGAACTTGAAGTCCAGCAGTCCGTGGTGAAAGTAAAAACATCGGCGCTCCTAATTATGTTTCACTATACATAGACGGGATTCGGGATTCTGTAAGAGTTTTTCTACCTGGTAGCTTGTAGCTAGGATTTAACGTATTCACAAATAGTTTGAATCCCTCCTTTTCCACTAAACTGTACGGCATCATATTTGTTGCAATGAAATAGGCAAGTGCATTATCAATTTTGATTTTTGCACTTTTATTCAGAGTGAATTGTGTCATTTTCATTTGTTTAGTTAGAGTTGAATTTGTTTTGTGAACAATGGCTATTGATGAGGTGTCAGTAATAGGAGAAGGATAAATACACGAATCAGTTGAATCTGGTTGACCTAATTCTGGTTCATAATTTGAAGTAGAAGGTTGTGATATTAATGAATTTGATTCCTCAATCGCAGACCTAATAAAAATATTATGAAATAGGTAAATGTATATTTAGACATTTTTATCTTTAATTCAATTTAACATAAAGAAGGGGGTCAAGTGGATATCGCTCCGCTGTACAGTAGGTTACAAGTACGTCACTGTATAATGGATGGTATTAAATTTGAATTCAATGATATAATATCATTGTATACGAAAAACGATTCTGAGCGGAGACGGCATGTCAGTCTAGGATATTTTAAATTATATTGATATTGTTATTATACGGTAGCTGAATAAGTTAAATTAATTAATATTATTCATATTATTTAATTATTAACCTAAAATTATCAGCGATGCTGGAAAAATATTATAATATATACTTATTATACTTTTACATAAGACACAAATCAACTGGAATCGTCATTTTAGATAAAGCAGATGAATATTTGATAATATTTAGACATTTAGTAGATACCTACTAGATCTGCCATAATAACTAAAAGTCAGTAACGACATAAAGTTTTATTTAGAAATATTAAAAGTTTGTATATTTGGTAAATTTAGTTATTTATGTTGTCACCATCGCCCATAAGCCATAAGGACAACCCCCGGAGGCAGGAACTCAATCGATTTCTAACTTTTTAAGTAGGTACCTAGTATAATTTTGACCAACAGTTAATAAATAATAATTGAAATATTGAATACTCGACATACCTATAATTTTATAAAATGTATAAAATCTCAAGGGTTAGCTAATATAAGTCGCGTTGGAGGTTCGAATACAATATTATTTTAACGCTACAAAAATTAGTATTGCTTAACTTTTAAAAACAATTTCATGCATTTCAAAAATTATATAGGTATTGGGTACTATTTTCGGTAAAATTCAAAACTCTTAGCAATCGTAAACTATACAATAATTACAATTTGTATGTATTTTAAATCACACTTATATTGAACTAATATTTTACTATATTGAATCATGATCTACATTAGAGCTTATAAGTGTTTACTTACCTACTCATCTTCGTGTATGGAAACATTGAAAACGTCTTAATTAAATGTACTTCCTGATAATCCCATTCGAATTCGATCAAGTTCAATACATTTTGGCTTGTGTTTAAATTTTAAATGGTTCTACATGTTCGTTGTACTTGATCCAAGATTTTCATGTTTCTTTTTACATATTGAGCATTTAACTTTAAGACCAGCATTGTCTTTGCTAAAAACTTGCCATACCTCACTCATATTGAATACTTAGTACTTGGTACTAATGAAATAAATAATAAATATTTAATTATATGAATTCCTCAATGTATAATATATAAGATATAGTTAGCCACTAGTAACTACTATAACTAATAGGTAGTAAGTACTTACTTTCGTGGTTTTGTATTTCTGTAATCTGTATAATATATTATTTGGTATAATTATTAAAATCCACATGTGCTGATGGAGAATGGAGACGAACTAGTTACGAAATAGTGTTTACCGTCCGACGTCCATACTCTCTAACAATAAGTCAATAAGAAATATTACGAATGAATAATAAAATATAAATAGCATCTAATAATTAACCATAATCATTATCAGTTTATTTAGATTATAAATATAAAATGCAGTACGTGTTCAACCTTCGAACGTTTAACACGTGTGTATCGCGAGTTCGCATTTATCAAGCTTCCGATAGCATATCTTACTTAAATCGTCTCAGGTAATATGAACATTATCTGACCATTAAATCCCCCAGCATGTCAGCCAACCCCCCCAAAGGGCTCTCACCTAGGTTAATACCTCCCACCATAGGTGCAACAGCCCAAAAACAACAAAAAAATATTACTATCAAACCTCCAAGTAAGCCTTACAAAATTATTACATCACCAACTAAACTCAACAATCAAGTCACAAAACAACAATCCAGTCCGGGTACATCATTAGCGAGCGTTAACGCGGCTGCTAATCACAGTACCTCCACCGCATTATCTACATTGCATAATGCCTCTATCGCTAACGATCCCATTAGTAATATCGATAATAACTTCACCGTATTCAATTATCCATCGGCACCCCGTCGTCTCTGTTTAACACTCGCAACATTAATATTCCACAACACAATAATACTGGTATCACATTTGCAGCAATCGCCGCAAACGACAAAACACCGTCGAGAGACCAGGCGATAGTCTTCAACTCTATTGACGGCAACCCACAAAAAGATTATGTGTTAGCAGTTGGCAAAATAGTCTCTCCTAAAAATATCACATTCGTGTCTAGAATTTCTAACAACCGGTTCTGCATATTCTTATCCAGCAAACAAATCTTAGATAACTTAATAGAAACGCACCCCATCATAACAATAAACAACCAGGAATTACCAATCCGAAGATTAAACAACCCAGCCAAAAGGATAGTAATATCTAATGTCTACCCGTCTATCAACAACCAAATCATCCTAGATCAACTCAAAAATATCAACATTACACCTGTCTCCCAAATAAGCCACCTCAAAGCTGGAATATTCGCGGAAGGGTACGACCATATTCTCAGCTTTCGTCGTCAGATATACATAAAGTATGATGATATACCAAAACTCCCTAGCTCATTATTAATCTCTGCGAACGAGTCACAATTCCACATTTTCTTCACTGACGACAAAATAACTTGTTTCATTTGCAAATCTACGGGTCACACATCATTGACTTGCAAGAAATCGAATCTAAATAACACGGAAACAGACAAATGTTTTTAAAGACAACTTCACAGCTCACCTCAAAAATTACAAAGGATTCAGTAAAAATAGAATAATATCTGCCACGGCTGATTTAGTAATATAGTTTATTTAATTTTAGATACCTATCTATGAGTGCGGATTAGTCTGGGTTTTTTTCACCTTTATATTGTAGTGTGTACTAACAATATTGATTAAATCAGAAAATCCAGGGGGTCTTATCGCGTTACCTTTATTTATATAATTATATGTTTTATTATTTCATGTACTGCGTACCACTTGTGCCGGCGCTACCTCCTACTTTTCGACTTTCATGTTGCAATGTCATTAAGCGTTAGAGCATCGTGTAAGGTTGATGCTTCATTCTTTCACTAGTCTTCAACGTGTACTCCGTCAGTCGCGTTTTATGATTTTAAATTTATAGAAGTCGGAAAATTTTTACTGTTGGATATTGCTAGACAACTTTTAAATTATTTTTTCATTATATTTTATTATGTTAAATTTGAAACCACTTTGGACTTTTTTTTTAAACAATAAACATTTTACAATTAAATGAAAATTGAGCGTGAAATTAAAAACATTAAAAATATTATTTACTTTGACTATAAGACGTGTGAAAGACATATTGCTACTGTAAGTCATTCAATTTATTCCATTAATATTATATGATTATGCAATTGCCATTGCCCCCTACACCATATTATAATCTTATAATTTCTTAAATTAAGATGCATATTAATTTTGAATTTTATGTTTCATTTTATTATTTATTGAAATATTAAATTTATGCAACACTAAAAACGATCTTATAGATTAAAATCACATTACATTTAAGTACCTAGTTAACATAATTAGCTATTGTAACGTAACAGAATTTTAGGCATCATTATTATTAAAATACGCACCGCGAGCATACCTGTCTACAGTTAATTTAGCTATCAGCACACCTGCACACCATATTATAAATAAGTTATTGCGCGTACACAAGTGAAGCCACAACAGAGTTATGTAACACCTTGTCCCCCCCCCCACATCACGCAGTGGCCGTCATCGACTAGTCGCGGTTGTCCGCCACTCGCCTGTCGTCGGCGCTTTTATCACGTCCGCCGGTACGGGCCGCAGGGCAAGCTGTACTCCGCCGAAAATATTGTGATGTGTGTGTCTACGGCGATCGTACACACACACACAAAAAAAGATCGATAACTGTTTATTACAATGCTTTTATTTCATACGACACATACAAACATTACGAACAATTATTCACGTACCAGGACGGCCGACGACTGCCGGCGACTTGTCGCCTATATTTATCACAAAAACAGGTTCTAGAATGTTCGCGACCCGGCACGCCACCGCGCGACGGTTCGCGAAGATTCGTAAAGCCGATATATTATAATAATACTTTAATGTACGTAAAACGTACGTTCCCAACAATTGTAAATAAATGTTAAGACGACAACACTGACCCACTTCGAGCGACGACAAAAAGCTCCGCCGAAACCAACGGCTGGACTCCGGCGCCGCTGTGTTTTCAATTCTTTTTTCAACGGCCTACCGACCAGACGTCGCTACTCCAGATAGCGTTGCCAACCTCTGTGGATGAGTACATCGTACAACCACTAAAAAATTATCGTATCTAGCAAATTATATATCGTACAAAACAATAATAATTAGGCCGTCCTCCCACTAGGGCAACGCGACGCGACGCGACGTTGACGCGACTAAAAAAAATAATTGCCTAGCAAAAAATCGTACGATCTGATTTCGAGTTCTGCACATTATAGACGATGTTTCAGCAACTAAAATTGGCATTATACTGGTATTATCAAAACCACAAGAGACGAAAAACGAAAAGGAGATATTGGGTACATCCTTACATACAGAATAATATTAATTGTCGTATTTTTGTTGCCGCAAATAAATTAATACAAGATGACGTTAAATTTCAATCTTTTTATCGAATGTCGAAAGAAAGTTTTAACTTACTTGTGGAAAAAGTTGGACCAGAAATTGAAAAACAAGACACACATTTCCGCCGTTGTATTTGTGTACGTGAAAGACTACTAATAACATTGAGGTAATGGCTTAATTTTTACTAATATAAAAATAATTATACTAATATAAATAAAATAAATAATTATTATGACTCATATAATATTTAATATTTAATTTAATATAATAGGTAGTATACTCCTTGTAATTTATTACATATACATTTTTACATATTTATGAAATCTTGACAAACATTTTCGTTCTGGTTGCTAACTTCAGCTGCCACATACTGATTCTTCAGTAGAATGGATTGGCGTGAAACTATTTGAGTGGTTATAAGAATATATTGATGAACTTGAGAAAGTTGAAGATGTAGTCGGAGGACGAGATGGATTGAACATGGTTATTGGTAATTGATTTTGAGGAGTCGGATTTTCAATTAAAATGTCATCGACCAAATCCAATACTTTTTTTTTGAACTTTCTCATTTGTTGATCAGTCATGTTCTGGTAACAAACTAAGAAGAAACATCTTTCTTGAATTAGTTTCACAGGACTTTTCCTTCTTCATATTCACGAAATCAATAAAGGACTGGTCTACTTCGCTAACATCTAATTTTCGTTTCTTTTTGTTACCTTTTCCTTGGTTACGTTCCTGTATAAGAGGAAGACGACCTTTTTCATTGTTTGGTTTTTCAATGTTTATAATTTTATCGGTTAAATATTCTTCTTGTTCTACAATATCTTCATCTTGGACTTCAGTATCGCTTTGTTCATTATTTTCAAATGTAATTTCATTATCTGAGGTCGGAGAAGGGAGATTTACCGGATTAGTTATATCAGTGTTGGGTTTTACATATGGCAAAAGAAATTGTAAATATTCATTCAAATAATATGGCTCCTTTGCTTTTCTAGAAGATCCACTAGGTGCTGGTTTCATATTCCTGACAAATACAGTTCTTAAATTTTTCCATTTTTCTTTACACAATGAAACTAAAAATAAAATAATACAAAAATAATAAATAATTGAAATATACATAAACATAAATAAAAAATTACCTAAAAACTATTTTTTATTAGATATTTGGCGACGGGCTGCACTTATTCCAGCCTATCATTTTATTTTGCTCGAGGTGCCAACACAATCGGTAAAATAATTTCAGAATCTACTCAAAAAATATGGGAGTGTTTATTTAATGAATACATGCCTATACCAACCGAAGAACAGTGGATGTGTATAGCAAATCAGTATAATAGATTATGGAATTTACCAAATTGCTTAGGTTCAATAGATGGGAAACACATAAGAATACAAAAACTCCTTAATACAGGATCCACTAATTTTAATTATAAATCATACCATTCAATCGTTTTAATTGCTTGCAGTGATGCAGATGGAAATTTTATCATGATAGAAACTGGTTTCGCTGGTATAAATAGCGATGGAGGTATCTTTCGAGCATCAAGAATGGGTCGGTGGCTTGAAAGAAATGGTTTAAATATGCCACATCCTAAACCATTGCCTAATGACCCTAACGACATTTGTTTTCCTTATTATTTTGTAGCTGACAAAGGATTCCCTTTGAAAAAAAATTTAATGAGACCATACCCACAGAGAACTTTAACAAATAAAAAACGAATATTTAACTACAGACTCAGTAGAGGTAGAAAAACTGTTCATTTGGTATGATGTCACAAAAATTTCAAGTACTATTATCACCAATACGATGTAATAACAAAACTACTATTAACAATATAATAAGATCAGTATGTATTCTCCACAATTTTATACGTAAAAGGGAAGGTCGACAGTATATACCTTCCCCGTTGATTTTGATGAAAACTGTCCAGAAGACGTTCAAGTACCAGTTGAGTTTCTCAGAGACAACGACGATCAAAATGAGTTGCTGAGAACACGAGCGGCGAGTGATATGAGAGATTATTTGTCTTCATATTTTGTTAAGCCTTATGTATCGCTGCCATGGCAGTGGAATAAGTGTGTATAATTATTAATATTATGGTCTAAATATTTGATAATAATTTTCTTTTAAATTTGTTTTGAAATAAGTATATGAAAGTGCATTTAAATGCATATTATTATTAATTATTATTTGTATTATTTTGTATTTATTAATACGGTAAACTGCATAACTTGTTTTCATATCTACTTAACACAATAAATAAATATAATTCATACATACCTATTTGTTAAAAACAAAATACTATACCTAATATCGATGACCGATAATATTAGTTGTCAAATATTCTGGATGGGTAGGGTGGTAGAGTTTTTAATATTAGTACATTGTTCTTATTTTATTTTATCATAGTGACAAAATATGTACGTGTGTAATCTTACCTACGCCCATGCACAAGTCACCAAATATTACTTTATAAAATAACAAACATTTTTTTTCAAAAAATACTGCCAGTGACTTAAACTACTACGCTTAGTAGGATGTTCCGATTTAAATGTTGAAAGCAGATTTGAATTCTCCTCTAAATGTTCTATGCTTTAACTGTCACACATTATTCATATTCTATATCAATGTATTTAAATTTGAAATTATATGAATATGATCTATTCTTACTATTTTTGTTAGAAAATTTCTAAGCAAAAAAAAAATAATAATCAGAAAAATAAAATTGTATAAGCATAGATAATTTAGTGATAAATTCAAATCTGTTTTCTAAATTAATATCAGATCATTATATTGGGCGTAGTTATTGAAATCGTGAGCTATGTTTTCGACTGAAAATTCACTTATAAAGTTATAATAATATATTAAAATATTAAATATATGTTATCGAAAAATAATACACACTTCTAAGGTGGGCCCAGGGCCCCCACATTCCTAAATCCGGCCCTGACTTTATACCATAATGGTTAGGTTAGGTATTGTTAACATATTATGTTACAATAAATAATATGAACTAATAATAAATAGTATTACCTGTTTCTTTCACTTCTTCTGCAACTTTTGACTATGCCTTTTCTGTTAAATCTTTTCTGGCGTATTCTGGTAATTTGTAATTATATAAACACGGATATTTTTCCATAGCCTCAACTAAGTTTATAGTTAACACACACTCTTTTTTCGACATAATTTTATAATTATAGTTATCTATATAATAATTATATTATATAATACTATTACAATGAAATAATAAAATATAATGAAATAAACACGAGTATAATTCAAGTGATGTAGTGGCAACTATTCATCAAGCGACTGACAGCACTAGTCGCGCGCGATTAGTTGTTGTCGTGTCGCGTCGTAGTCACATCGTGTCGCGTCAGTGGGAAGTCCCCGATATATTTATCCGTGTTTTATAAGACAAACGATTATCACGCGATATTTATTTAAAATCGCGTCGCGTCGCGTCACCCTAGTGGGAGGACGGCCTTAGTAATACAATTGATTATAACTACTAGTATTATATTATTAATGGTAATACATTTTCGTTGTGGCCATAAACAAACTTTATATTATGCCGTATCACATTATCACGACTGAATTAGTACCACTAAATACTTACCTCCACGAAAACCCGCTTTGTAGTTACATGCCAACCATAATATTATATTCATTCATACCTCATAGATAATATAAGATTATATTAGGGCTCTAATCACTAGATATATGATAACAATTAAACATAAAATATTATTATTGATAACTCATTACTCAATGTCTCAGTCTTAATACTTCAATACTCAATAGCCAAATAGTCAATACTCATAAGTCATAATTCAACTATAATAATATGTGTAATATAAATGTTATTACTTTTTAAACCTACGGTTATATTATTAATTTTAACACCTAAAATACATTTGTTAGTATACAAATTCCACATACCTACAGAAACATAATAATATAAAAAAATAAAACAATAGTCATTTAAACTTCTCGATATATAATGCAATTAATGAATAAACTGAATTAAAAGTTTAACAAAAACAAAATAAGGAACTTATAACTAAATATAAAAACTAAAACTATAGTCAGTTAAATGTATTGATAAATAATTAATTTAACATGAACAAAATTAGGGAAAATTTAACTTGTGGAATATATAAACAAAATATATTATTATATGAACAACAAAACTATAAACTTTAGTAGCTCAACTTTTAGTTAAATAAAACAGATTATAATTAATAAAAATATCACAATGGTCATCACTTATCGGTCTTCTTCCTCAACTTCAAATCTTAATACATTAAATATATTATCTGTGGTACCTTCGTTATCATCTGATTTTGCATACAATATATTTTTTGTCATTCGACTAAACATTTCATCATTGACCTGAAAGTTGACACAATTTTTTCCACTGTCTCTGCCACCTTTTATGTGCTGTTTCGTATGAAGCGCCCCATTTATAGTTTCAGTGATTAGTCTGTTTCTTAACTTAGTTTTCATGCAGTTCACTGTTGAAAACACTTTCGCAATCGGCATTAGCATGGGGCAAACTTAATACTGACAAAGCAAAATCAGCTAGCTCATTATAGTCACCAAGTTGTTTTACTGCTGACCTAAAAATTGAATATTTATTAGTTTTTTTAGCATGTTACATATCAATATCAATTTTAAAATAAAAAAAAATTACCAAAATAAATCCGGATATTTTACATCTATATCCTCATTTAAACCAGATAATGTGATGGGCAGTCTACACTCTACGCCATTGGCTATCAATAGATTGCATCAGTTGGCTGTTGTCTTCTGGAACGATCCTAGGTACAGTTGTCATTAATGGCAATAAAGAAGGAATTTCATCTCTAAAACCTTATGATGTTGCATTAATTGGTTTAAGTGGCTTTAGTTTTGACAATACTGGATCATTCATGTTGTATCTTTTTTTAATTTCAACTGTAGCTGATTGTAAAAACTGCCTACACCTGCACAATTTCTGGTTTGTCCTTGTATCTCATAACACTTATGCCCAAATAAAGCTGGTTATTAATTAATTGGTATTGACCGTTTTTCGGATTTATTTCATCTAATGGTGTTCTAGAAATATAATCTTTCTTCAAAAAACATTGAAGGATTTCTGTGTATAAGTTGATTATCATGTCGTGTAAATCATTTACCACTACTTCCTTTGTTTGAAAAAAACTATTAAATCTAAAAACAAAATGCATTTAAACATTAACAATTCAACTTAAAAACTTTAGTACTTACTTGTTAAACATTGGTAGAATCCAATCAAGAAAGTAGTAGTATAGCTTCATGAAAGGATCATTTAAATTTTAGAATATGTGCTCTGTGGCTATTAAGCGCTGTGATAAATATGTATCAGTATAATACAAGTTCAACGCGTCCCATTGTTCCAGGAGTCTCGAGACCACAGCACCAAGGGATAACCATCTTGTCTGGGATGGGTGCAGCATTTTATGTGGTTCGATATCCATAAAGCGTTGAAATTGTTTTAGCTCACTTTGGCGGTTTGAGCTGCTTTTTAAAAAATTGTATATATTTCTCGCCAAATCTTTCACATGAGCGTGGCAGATATTTGCACGCTTCACTGACACAGAGATGAGCAGAATGGCACACACACTTCATAATAAAGATACCTGGGCAAGAGACACGCAACCGAGAAGCAACAGAGTTATTCTCCCCCATCATCACGTTGCAACCGTCTGAACCAAAACCAATTATGTTGGACAATGGTATATTGAAATCACTAAGTGTTTATTAAGCCATTATATAAATGTTGAGCGGTTGCCGAAGATGGATTATTGCTGTCAAACACATTGTGCAGTTCCCAAAATGTACTTTCTATCCGTTTTGAACCTTTATCATAATATCTGAAAAAAAAAATATTCAATTTAGTATATTGAATAGATATTATATTATAATCAATAAGTTACTCATACCGTACAACTACACATGCTGTTTTAATGGTTCCGATGTCAGTTGACTCATCAGTTAGTAAGCTAAAATATCCCTTAAGATATTGGCAAGTTCATTTTTTTGAGTGGCACCAATAACATTTTTTATAATGGCTGTAGTCTTAGTTCGTTTCATTGATATCAATTTAGCAATATCTATAGGTATAAATGATAAAATATTAATAACTTAAGTTAAAAAGTCACTGGTGAGTGCTGGGCATTTTTTTTTATATATAAAATCTCATGTTTGATATATAATGTAATAACTAGGACCTAGGTACATAAAATAATAAAAAAATTTATACCTGAGACAGGAAATATTTCTTTTAATAAGTCAGTTAAGTGATCCGATGCCAAAAATGGAATGTTGTGTTCCGCAAAATATCCAGCCTATTTGATTTCTGCATTTTGAACAGATCTATGTGTTCTATTTTCTAACGAAGGGGTTTTCTCATCAAAAAATGTCATGGGTTTTTGTTTAGATGGCGCACAAGATAAAAAACTACAATGTTTTTTCCCTTTTGCATGATTTTTGAGAACGGTTACCTCTGAAACCATAGAGACTTTACAAAATGTACATTTTGCTTTTGTCTCGTCGGTATCTCGTTCAATCCAATATCGAAAGTTTTTATCCGTTTTCCACTCTGAACGGAACTTTTGGACCCGGTGCTTAGGTTTTTCATCTTTTGCTAAGTCTCCACCTCGCATCATTCTTTTTTTTTGGCGTACTACAACCGGGTGTATCATGGTCTTCATCCATATTAATTGTTAATTAATAAATTTAAAAAAATTTAAAAAAGTAAAAACACGTAGTGAACACGACTGACAAGAATACACTGTGTTCGTGCTGTAAAAATACTGCAAACATGAACGATGAACATGAACCGACGAAACAATACAAATCGGTGATCGGTGAACGGTCATATACTCGACACTCGTGTTATAGTCGTCTGACTGTGTAAGTGTATGACACTATGACAATAATTGACATTGACTTATCTTGATATTTATAATATAATTGACTTTGTAGTTCGTACATCGACGACGGTCGACCGCAGTTAGTCGCTATTCAATAGTCAATACTCAGAATTTACTATATAGTATATTTATAGAATTTTGTGCGTGCGTGCGATAAGATAACGACCGGTTTTCTGCCACTACCCGGCACCCGAAAATCATGCACGCCTCCGTATATTATGGATAAATCCTTATGCTAAAAATACTTCTTAGTGAAATCAAATTCGGTAAAGTATATTTTAAGAAGAAAACAATTTGAAATTATATATATCATAAAAAAAAAAGGTTTATGAAAATTATCGTATTTTCTTGTACGATAATAAGTATGTATCGTACATCGTACAAACGACTCAAATTATCGTATATTATTTCGTCCGCCCGGTCTGCACCAATAAAATGATGGGCTAAGGACAACGTTTATAGGCCCAAGGCGGGCGATGCCAATGCAGTAGTAACCTAACCAGCCAACCACATCGCACAGTTGTGTGTCGTAATATATTCATTTTGTTTCTTTCCCTGTCCCCCCCCCCCCTGAACAAGCACGTATATTGTTGAGGCGTCGCAACATGCAGGTCCCTACATTTTTTATTCTCCTCCAGATGTAATCCTGGCGGTCGCAAGCTCGCTCACACATGATTTTTCCCGGGAACCCTGTGAGGGCACATCATGAATGATATGATGCGTACCCTCCCGTGGGCCGGGAAAAAATGGCACAATTCCATAATTGTATTGCCATTGCCATGTGCCAAATTGATTATTATTATTTTCTTCGCCTATTTTATTATATAACCATGTAAAATACAATCACAATATGATTACCTAACTTATTCTTATTCTCAATGAATACAACCTTTTTCCACTTTATAGAAATCCTTAAAATTCAATTTTTAATGCGCGTAACAAAACCTATGAGTTTTACTGACTTGGCCATCGGATCACACGCGGTGCGGCTCATAGGTCACGAACAAAGTGTTTCCCTTTGGTCGTAGGTTTTAGGCCATTTTTTACATACCGCGATATTTTAATAATAACACGAAAAAGGCACTAGCTTCGCTCGCAAGTCTATAATTATTTATTTAGGTACGGTATAATAATGGGCTGAATACAGCATAGCAAATTTTATAGAATCATTCATTTTTAGAATAAAAACATTTTACCATTTACCCAACTCGTTGTTCCTAGTATATAAATTATATTTGAGAATTAATTCTGTAACACGAATAAGTATAAGTAATAAAAACGACCACAAAAAAATATATGTCATTACTCATTTGCGACATATCTAAAATATTTTAACTTTGGTAATCTGTGTCACAGTTTAAATTTGAAATATTGGAATAATAAAAGTTTACTGAACTCAAATCTGTAAATCTACCTTATAGCACATAATCGTGAACAAATAAAATGAATAATTGGACAATTAAAAAATTATATAGATATATCATAAAATAAATTGAGTATTCCTGATTTTACATATTTTATTATTAACAGAAAGATTACTCATTTACCTATAGGTACACAGTCATTGTTGTATCGACGTATTGTACATGCCTACCCACAATTACAATTAACTTACAATCAGGGACGGACTGGCTCCTCTAAAGCAGCCCGGGGATTTTTTTTCAAATGGCCCATCGCCAATGGCTCCACAGCTCACCCACGTGAGTTGCGGCCCGACTTATCGTTTCCGGTGTTGGAGACCGGTGAATTCCGGCCCGATAATATTTTAGGTATAGGTTAGTTGCGACCCGAGTAATTATCATTACCTATGTACCTTACCTATATAATATATATATGCCTATTACCAAGGCTGGTCAAGCTAACGATTTTTTTTAACTCAAAAAGTTAAATTATTTTAAAATAATAAAGTTAAGTTAAGTTAAAAGTTACTCATATTTTTTCGTTAAATAACGAGTTAATTAACTTAATGTTTTAACTTAATTTTAACTTTTAATTCGTTAATGCCCAGCCTTGCCTATTACTTATGCACCTGTAAGACAGTGTTGCCGATGATGTGGTAATTAGCCCATACGCACAGTGGTCTGACAAGTAATTTTAGCTTGCCGAAATTAGTATCATCTTTAATTTATTAGATATTACTATTTAATACATCAAAACATATGTATTCGAAGGCAACAAATTCAAATTTGACAATATTTTTTTAATTCAACCCATTATTATTAACATTTTTGATATTTTAAAAAAAATTTTAAAAATTATAATTTTTTTTTTTACAATAATTTATTTTCGTTCAAATTTTTAATTTTGTAAGATTTATTCAGAAAAAAAAAATGGATTTTACATTACATACACATCATAGTTAAAAAGGATGCTTTATTATTTAATGGATTTAGTGCACAATGGAATAATAAACTGTTTTTTATATACATTTTTACTTTATTTATTCGATATTTACAAGGTTTTGTGCTTCATCGGAAAGCTTGAGTATATTTTTTTTTAGTACGTTACGTAAACTTGATATAACTGGATCCGATGATACACATAACATATGTACAAGATCTTCATTATTATTGATCCTAGAATTTTTTCTTGAATGATGTTGTCTAAATATCTTAAAATCTTTATTTCTGCATTCCTGAGCTTCCTCGGATAATTGACCTAATAGTTAATATATAAAATAATAAGCTTGTACGAATGTAATATAAATATTTTGAGAAATTACCAATTGGAAGTAGTGCGTGTTGAATAACATCAGCACCGTGTATTAATATTTTATGTACACTCGCGGGCATGTTATACCATGGATATAGAGTAATATAATATTTTGCTGTATCCAAACAATAGTTCTTAAATGATTCTGTATCTATTTCGTAATCACTAGCTAAAACCATCAGTATATTTCCAAATTTTTTAATAAGTTCTTCATCTATATTGGTAATTTTGGCAGACTTTTCAAAATTTTTAAAAAATTTTCTAGCTGTATTACCATCGTTTGTCGTACCATGCCCTGTAACAAAATATTATTTATTATCTAAATATTGTTTAAATAATCTTTCAGTTGTTTTTGTTTATACCTTGCAAAACTATATCGACTAAAAGACCCATTTCAGATCTAAACTCATCTTGAATCTTTTTTTTTCTTTCCGAAAATATTTTCTTGTGTTCTTCCGATCTAAAATTATGTTAAGAAAAAATTATCCTAATACATTTATTCAATATGAAAACACGATTAAACAAACTAACCTGACTTGCCAACTTTTAAAAGGTAAACGATAGGATACGTGCAGCAAACATTCAAAAAAACGTATCCAAGCATGTAGTTAGTGTTGATAACCCGAACCTAAAATTATCGGAGTTAATTTTAATTTTGCTTAGTTTATCTATATCGTTTACATTTTTTGGCGTACATCCGCAAATATAACAAGACTGACTTGATGTACTTGTCAATGAATTACATACCTAAAATATACATCAATTTAGAAAAATGTCAAAAAAAAAATTAAAATTAGAATAGAATCCGAAACAAAACTTGTTTTTACCTTTCCATCGACCATTGAAAATATGAGTTTATGCTGAATATTTAGATTTATGCCATTATGTGTAATATTTGTTGCTACTAATTTGTTAATTTGCATTTCTATATCCTCTACTTCTTCTTTAGTACTTTCCTTAGTTTCTTTTTTAAATAGGAACTTTATTGGCCGGCAAAATCTAGTGGATGATGGTCGAGGATTTTCCCAAATAGTATAATTAATATTATCTTTTACTACGCGTAATTAAAGTGGTACGATTGAGAACATAAAAATGTCATGATCAGTAGATGATGGTGAATGTGGTTGATTAAAATTTATTCTATATTGAGACTGACCACTGCTACCATCACACCCCCACTTGTATAACATTTCTAAATTATTCATATGTGATTCAATTGGTCTAATATGTTGTGGGATTTGTATGATTCGATTAGTTGTGTGGTCCAAGAGATCTTGCAATGGAATTTTGCATCCTGATTCTGTGATTTCTACGTTATTCGGATTACATTTTTTTTTTCCAGTTATTATATCATCGTATGGAGGATATATGTCACAATTTCGTTTTTTTGAGCTAATTCGTATATTAACATACTGTTGTTTAGTTAGTTTATTATCCATTAACAGTGCTAAAGCTTCATCAATACTATAATACTCTTCCCAGATAGTTGATATTTAGCTGAGGCTGCAAAGCTGAGTTCCGGAGAAGTATACGATTTTACTAAATGTTTCACTTTATTTATTTTGGTTCTTTCGGCACACTCGTTAAAATTAATTTTTGGTCGACCCACACTCTTCGAACTACTTTCATTGTCTGTAGGTAATATGAAATTTTTTTTTAACCATTCACTATTTTTTTCAATAAATCTGTCATAGGTTCTTTTACTTTCTGACCATTTTTTTTCAAGCACAGTTGTAAAATTTAAAACCTTTGCGTTCATTTTTTCATTATATGTATCATCCCATACCGGCGTATTATATATATCTAATATTTTATGCAGTAAAAATTGTCTTGATTCAACGTTTGACGGTTTAAGGGGTCCCTTTTTTTGTAAAATTTCAAAAAGATCACGATAAGTTACTTTTTGCGTACTTATCTCGACTACATCCAGCTACAAAAAAAAAATCACGTAATGAATTGGGGCAAATTGGGGCAAATGGAAATTATGTATTATTTAAGCCAAGTATGTCTACTATAAGTATCATGTAATGATAATTTGTCAAAATTTGTCAATTTTTAGTTATCTTCTATTGTTTAAAATAAAACTAGTATCGTCAACAATTTTGAAATTTATTGTTAAAATTTAAAAGTTTTGAGTCTACATATTAGCTAATTTTAACTACTTACCTTCATTTAAATGATCCATTGTATATATTGAAAAAAATAACTCTTGAAACTGCACAGTTGTGTTCACAATGATCGTCAAAAGCTGAGTAACACATAACGCGCGTGGTCACAAATTTCAGATTATATTTTATGCACTATTCACTCAATATCAGACGTTAATTATATTAATGACCATTTTTATCTACAAACAATTTACTTATCGTCTTCTATAGGTTGTCCCCAATGTATATATATATGCTCCAATTATAATTGTTGTCATCAAAAATTCGATTTCGGCAAGCTAAAATTACATTTCAGACCACTGTGATACGGTGGTAATTTAATCCACTTGTGGTACATGGTGTGGTATAGTTAAAAAGTTGGTAATTTTGTGGTATTTATGAAAATACAAAAAAATGTGGTATTATTTACTATATTTACTTTGTAAGCCGGCCATTAGAGAACTAAATTGCATTATATTGAAATTTTTTTTTTTACTATTATTTATGGTTATATAATTCACAGATATTTTCTATAATACCACAGAATAAAATATAAATTTAATCTATTCTGTGATAGTATTGTTCTGTGGTGATAATACTAATTGATTAACATATTATTTTGATCGCAGACATGATTTAAGATATAAATCATGATCGCAGATAAGCAGATTACCTAATCAATGTTTAAACGCGTAACGGTACAAGTTGTACAACTGTTACTGTTACTGTAAATAATTTCTGTAGTAGGTACGCCAGTACACAGATATCTATACTAACTATGTATTATAATTATAGCCATGACAAATAAGATGCCATGCTATAACACGGTTGTGAATATGCAACCGCGGTAATTAACTGACAATTATATTATAATTAATAAGTTATAAAAACTGTCAACTGATAAATGATAATAGTATAATACTCATTACTCATTAGTCAAAATAGTCATTAGTCATAGCGATCACGAAAGTTGAAAATATGAATTTTGAACTTTTTAGTTTTTATTGACTTATTATTATTCAACATTCGTTCACTAAGTTCTAAGTAGTAAATTAATAATTATATCTGTTATTTTGTTTATAAATATTTATAAAAAATATTTAGTTATGGATAAATGGCTTAAAAAACTCGAGTCTAAAACTCAGCCTACTCAAGTTATTTTAAAAGAAACGGAACAAATTGATGAACCGGAACCTATTTTGAGTTTGTTTGATGCTGATTCGAGATTAGTTACTGAACAAGAGCTAGAACCTTCTCATTCATCAACAACAAAAAAAAAAAAAACAACTGTTAGAAAATTTAATGAAAAATGGCTAACTATGACAGAATACAAAAATTGGCTTACTACCAAAATTAACTTAAAACAAAAAGAAGTAGCTTACTGTAAGGTCTGCAGTTCTTTTTTGAGTCCTCACCTTACCGAGATTTAGAGACACGGACAATCCGCCAAACATATTGTCAATTCCAAACAAGTGGTCCAACAAAATTCAGTCAATGAAGTTTTTAAAATGTCATCATTGACCGAAAAAACCAGAATTGCGGAATTGAAACTTACTGCCCTTTTTGCTACAAATAATTTGCCCTTTTCTTTGTCTGACACACTAACCCCTCTACTAAGCACAATATTTCCAGATTCTAAAATTGCCAAAAATTTAACTCTGAAGAGAACCAAAGCAACAGCAGTTATGAAAAATGTACTAGGAAATAACTTTTTAAATGAACTGTGTGATACACTTACACAGCCTGGTTCTTTTTATTCGCTTATAATGGATGAAACAACTGATATTTCCGAAATCAAACAGTGTGCGGTTGTGATTATATATTTTGATACAAAAACAATGACTGTAAAAACTCAGTTTTTGGATATGGTTGAAACATTTTCAGGTAAATCATATCCTTTTAATTTATTACCTACTTAAATATTACATTATCTAATAAGTTATTATTTTGTTTAGGAACGGCTGATGATCTGACGGACACCCTTCTAAAATGTGCTTCAGATAAAGGTTTAGAGAAAAATATGATGGTTGGATTTTCTTCAGACACAACAAATGCCATGGCTGGAAAATTTCATTCTGTTTTCACAAATTTGAAAACTGCTATACCAGGTATTGCTTGTATTAAATGTTCTTGTCATATGATTCATCTGTCTGCATCCAAGGCGTGTCTAAAACTACCACGGTCTATTGAAGATTTATTGCGCAACGTAGGCTCTCATTTTAGTAGGAGTCATTCTCGCCAAACCAAATACAAAGCCTTTCAAGAATTTTTTCAAGTGGAAATACATAAAATATTGTCACCCTGTACAACTCGCTGGCTGTCACTAAAAGCGTGTGTTGATAGAGTATTAGAACAATTTTCTGCTCTCAAAGAATATTTTAGACTGGTTAATTTTGAAGATCCCTCCAAAACATCAGAATTAATTTATAGTACTATGGAAAACTCATTTAGTATAATATATCTGGAATTCATGTCTTATTCACTTGGTATCCTGACAAATTTCAACACTTTGTTTCAAGGTGAAGGGCCTTTACTACATTTACTAAAACCTGAAATTGAAAAGTTGTTGAAAACAATAAGTATGAATTTTATGACTATTGAGTATATAAGAAACCTTGACTCAATCATGAACGTTGCGCCTAATCTGTCACAATATTATCTTCCTTTTAACGACATTTATATAGGTATATGTGCAACTGATTCGATAACAGATTTAAAAAATAAAAACGTTGTTAACTCTAATGAAATATTTAAGTTTTTTAAGTCATGCCAAGAATTCTATATAGAACTTGTATTGGACATAAAAAAAAGATTTATATTTGACGACTCTGTGTTTGATTGTGTAACCGTAACTAATCCGTCTTTAGTAAAACAATTCAAAACAAAATCTTTAGCTAATATATTAAAAAGATTCCCAGTGTTAAATTCAGTGATCTTAAAAACATAAAAACTCTGCATCGCAATAAACTTAAAACAGATTCATTGGTGGGGATTCTTAGGACAAAACATTCCGTTGAAGACTGTATTAATTTTAAGCCTTCAGCTGCAATGGTTAAAAACAAGACATGGGACTCCTCTAACATTAGAGAGAACCAATGAAACTATTTTTTTTTTAACAGTATTAGTTATGTTTTTTATAATTTTAATTATAAAGAAAGTTGTGATATTATTTTCATAAATAAAATGTTAAGTATACTTAAATATTAAATTTGTACCAAATCCAAGAAGTGATATTTTTTTTTTCGTTAAAGTTATGTATTTATTAAATTAGTAAAAAATCTGTGATATTGTTTTTTGCTAAAAATGTTATTTTTATTGTTATAAATTATAAGCATATAATATATAATTTAAATATTTAATATACATTAAACATATTTTATAATCCAAGTTGTGATTTTCTTTTTATTCAAAAAATAAAGTTAAACTTTTGTGAATTTATTTGTTTTAATATATATTGTTGGTTTATTATATGATAAAAATTAAAAATTATATGTAAATTATAATAAGTCAATAAACATGTACAACTAATATATCTAGTCTATAGGTAGTACCTATAAGTACCTATACAATATTATATCGTATTAAGTACATAAACGTCCTAAATCATAATATTATGTGTTTATATGCTTAAAATATTAATGGGTAAAAAGGGAGTATAGTAGCGAGCGAAGCGAGCGCGTTATATTTCTAAATTCTAATGTGGTATTCGTAGTGGTAATATTGATATGGTAATGTGGTAATTGTGGTAATTTTGCTATCATAAAATGGTAATATGACATTTTGAATTCGGCAACACTGCTGTAAGATGCGGTGTTGGATATACATAGCGATAACCGAATAACGATAAACGAAATGTTCAACACGTATGGGAAATTGGGAAGTTATATTTTTGTATAATATGATAAAGATAATATTGATCGCTTTATCGTATTATCTGCCTTATAACTAAGATAATCGGATAATTTAAAATGGCAATATGAAAATTGTCAATGCGTATTCATTCCGAAATCAATCGTTGTTCGTATAAGTTTTTTTCGTGTGTATAATAGTTTATATAATGTATTATACGTATTTTAATATAGTTCGTCATGGAATTTGTATTTAGTGAAAAATCGAAGCCTTTTATTATCTACGAAGGCTACAAATTCCGTTTTCATAAGACACTACAAGATGATGTACAGCGGTGGCCTTGCTGTGTCAAAAATTGTAAGTGCTTTATTAAATTATCACTGTTCGCGCCGTCGTCACCGCCACTCGCATATAGGTTCATACTAGTACATCCCACCGACCACACACACATAGTTATTATTAAGATTATTATATAAGTTATACAGTTATTACATAATATTTAGATTAGGTGCGACCGGGCATTGTCCAGCGGTACGGCAGTGAGTTCAGTTCGTTCGTTCGTCGCACACAGTCGACACGACCTATATTATATTGCAGGCGCGAATCGCCTTGTAATATGAAAGTGTATTGTTTTTATATAATATTGTGATCTGGCTCGAATAGCCAGATATCATACTGTTTTTTTATTTTATAATAGAATCTAGATTGTTAGCGCCGGCTCTAATAGCCGATTGCATATTTTTATTATTCTGTATTTCTGTTGATATATACCCCGTCGCCAATCGTCGGGCTATTTCAAATATTATTATTATGTTATAATATTGTCATGAGTGCGATCATAATTTAAATCGTATTTGAGTTGTTATATTATTATTGTTTACCCATACGGGCCGTAATTAGTTATAGCTATTTAAATTATTGTCTGGCACGATAGCCAGTGATTTTATATTTTTATTATTTCGTGTAAATCGTGTTAACTTATTATTGTTGTTGTCTATTATCAAATTATTATACAAGCACGGGTTATAGCAGCTGGCCAGCAGTGCACCGACTAAGTTGTGAGTTAGGTACACATTATTAATTATATTATTATTGTTTTTATTCTGTTGGGCCAGCAGGGCCATTTAATATTGTGTATTATCAAAATTATTAAATTTGTGAATTATACAGCAACTCAACAACAACTGTTTATCATTTACTTAATTTGAGTTAGGTACTCGTCCAATATTCTTTAAGCACACACATCACAATATACACACATTTACACACCCACCCACTCTCTAGCACTCACAGGATTTGCTCGGCGACCCTGTCCACTTCCTGTTGAGTGCTATACATAAATACACATTACACACCATAATACTGGTTGGTCGGTGTGTACAGAGTGCGCACGAAGTATTTTTGGTACCGAGCGCACGAACTAATTATTGTTCGTTCTCGGCCGCAACAATCACCTTCAAATGTAATAGTTGAGAGTAACACGAACATAGCGAACCTGACAACAAATCTCTAAATTGGCAAATAATGAGTAATTCTTTGAAAAGAAAAGGGTTTGGTAGACATTTCTTGCAAACCGTCAAAACTTATTCGCTCGGAATTGAAACAAGGTGATATGCCGACTTTGACTAACAATGATTTATCATTAATTCGACATAATATTCATCGCGCCCGTCTATCTGTGCATCCCCCTCTGCCTAGCTGCATTGAAGAATTACATACGGCTTTGGGATCCATGGAAATTAAAACCAACATTGGTGAACCGTTTTTATTTGTAAATGATAAAGAGAATTTGATAGTTGGTTTTTCTACGGAACAAAATATAAAAGTGCTATGTGACGTAAAGAAAATATACGTCGATGGGACGTTCAATAACTGCCCAAAAAACTTTACACAACTTTTTACCATACATGGTCTTAAAAATGATGTGTATTTACCTCATGTGTTTTTTTTACTGCCCAACAAGTTAAGTACTACATACACGTGTGCATTTCAACATGTAATTCGTCACTCCATATCCATTGGTGTATCGGGCTTTCCTACTGACATTTTTATAGATTTTGAACCAGCAATCCATAGTGCTGCAGCGGAAGTCTTCCCTAACGCAAAAATAAGAGGTTGTCGATTTCATTTAGGGCAAAGTTGGTGGAGGAAAATCCAAAGTTTAGGACTTACTAAATTATACAATGATAACACAGACGATAGTCATTATTTAAAATATTTTTTTGGATTACCATTTTTGGAGCCTGCAAAAGTCATAGACAGCTTTACTGACGACTATATGGCAATACGGCCTGCTGAAAATTACCTGATAGTGAAATTTACAGACTACATTTTTGAAAACTATATTTCACCGGACGCTATGTTCCCCCCGAATATTTGGGCACAGTTTACTGCTAGCTGCAACCGTACTACAAACAGCTGTGAAAGTTTTCATTCCAAACTAAATATGTCGTTCTACAATAGCCATCCTAATATATATAATTTTGTTGATGTCTTACTACAAATTCAATCGGAAACATACATTAAATTTAGAAGTAAAAGTGATAGAACAAAAAAAATATGTGAAAATGAATCTTTCATTAGAGAACAGATAACAAAACATGAGCGAAAAGAAATTTTGATTTAGTTAAATCGTTAAGTTTTAAGTTTTTGCCAAAACAATAGTCAAATTTTTATTATATTATACCAATACATTTATTTTTAGATACTGAGCGAAGCGATGAATGTATTGATTGTACAATGAAGTGTGTTTTTTTTTTATTTTTTTTTATTGTTTTTTTAATTTTTAATTTTTTTTAATTTTTTTTTATTTTTGTGTCTGTTATCACCTTTTAGGTGGTTGGTACTTTGGGGGGTCAAAAATAAAAATTTCCCAGTAGTTTTCACAAGCGACGTGAAAAACAAAAGAAAAATTAAGGAAAAACGGGAATTTTTACGCAAAATCTGTTTTCGAGAAAATCGATTTTGGTTTTTGGTGTAACTCTAAAACAAATGACCGTAGGGACATGAAATGTTGACTGAATGTTTATATTAGCATTTTCTATACACCATAAAATTTACAAAATATTTTGACTCTTTTTGAGCTGTTTACGGACATTGTCAGTTTTCAATTTTTTTAGTTTTTTTTTTCTATAAATATCAATAAAATTTTATCTGTTGAGTAAAAAAGCTTGAAAATTTAATAGAAGGCTCCTGATATATCGTTCTAATAGCAGTTGAAAAATATTAAAAATACACAGGCACAATTTTTTTTTATAAGCATTTAAAGTTCAAATTTTGACAACATTTATCAAATTTATAATTTATTAATTATTTAGTGGTTAAAAATGTATAAAATGTTTAACTTGTATGGCTAAAGATTGAAAATTTAAAACAAGGCTCCACGTAAATAGGTTATATGAGGACTTTAAATCAATAACGGGCTAAGTGCCAAAAAGTTGATATTGAATTATTCACAATTTTTTTGAAACCAGAGGAAAATTGTGAAAATAAATATCAATAAAAATGTAAGACCCTTTAATAACTTGTACTTAACACTAATCATTATTATTATTATTATTGTTTATTAAACGCCGAAACGGCAATTTTACATATTATTACAAGTAGGTATGGTATAAGTACAGTAAGCTAGAATACATAAATAATTAATTAGGTACATAAATAATTTAGATAAAAGTATAAATATTTCAGAGTATACATGTTATAATATAGATAAATAGTATAATTATAAAGGTAGAAGTATAATTAGTGGCCTAAGGATTATTGGTTGTTCGCAGCTCTGAGCATGCGGTGTAGAGTGTGGTTGTGCCCATACGAGGTCTTGTGGGTTGGGACCAGTTCCGTCTTTACCCTATGGGCACGTGGAGCACGTGCCCAGGGCCCCATCCAAATGGGGCCCCCGGCCAAATCGAAATTACAATTTTAAATTGTAATGTTTTCGCCGTTACCGATCCTATACGATTACGACGGTTATCGGCAACGACTCGCGGAGTATGTTTCGATCGGGAGCGGGAGGGGTTACCCACACAAATGCAAGAAACTACAACAAGTTTTATATAATGTATAAATCAATTACTGCAGTGCCAATAATCTATATCAGTTTCCACCTGCCCGCATTATGTTTATGTACTAGATTATTTATCTTATCTTAATTATGTCAAAGCAGTGAATTGAATAGGAATTTTATTTTGAACGTTTTCAGTAAATACACATTACACAATAAAACTGACTGTCAGTATAAGTGCGCCGTTTGTCCGTTTCGTTTAGTTTATTTAACTATAATAAAAATATAAAATATAACATTTTATTAGTGTCTGTAATAGAGTTGTAGTCTCATTTAATTATGTCAAAAAGGACATATTTGAGTGGTTCAGAAAAAAGAAAAAGACTTGCGATCCAAAAAGAAAAAATTAACAAATTGCCTAAGCTTACTTCATTTTTTACACTCGAGGAAACTAACAGGCAGAATGAGTTTTCGACCTCGTTATATCAAGGTACCTCTAAATTTGAAAGTCCAGAAATTGGACCCACTTTTAATGATACAACTAGTGTTTTGAGTTCATCAACTCCAAATTTTACTACAAATACACATATTATAGAAAATATATCTCACGACCCTGGTACTTACTGTGATGATATTTTAACTGAAGAAAAACGCGATATTTGGATACTCAAAGGACCAGAGTTTTTCCAGATTAAAAATAGTGACTTCTCCGAAACTTTTACAAGTTTTTCAGATATAAGTGGTAAAACAAAAACTAGAAGCTTGACTAGAAATGTTTTCACCCGCAAATTGACGAATGGAGAGTGTGTAGAAAGAAGTTGGCTCATATATTCGCCGTTGAAGAAATCTGTATATTGTTATTGCTGTCGTATTTTTAATTATACTATTACTATAGGCAACAGTTTGAGTTCTTCTAATGGATACAAAGATTGGAAACATATTAGTAACTTTTTAATGGAGCATGAGAATAGTTCACTACACAAGCAATCAATGATGAAGTATGTCTCAAGAAGCAAAACTATTGCTCGAGTGGATAATGGATTGATTTCTCAATACAATGCTGAAATCAATTATTGGAAGAATGTACTCAAAAGGATTGTTGCTGTGGTAAAGTTTTTGGCTTCAAGGGGACTTGGATTTCGTGGTGATAATGAAATGTTGGGATCTCAAAATAACGGTAATTATTTATGTTGGGATGCTTAGAATTAATAAGCGAATTTGACCCTTTTCCAGCTGATCATATACAAAACTACGGAAGTCGTGGAAAAGGAAGTACATCATATTTGTCTGCAAATATTTGCAACGAATTTATTAATATAATGGGGGAAAAAGTGTTAACAACAATTATTAGTGAAATAAAAGCAGCAAAATACTATTCAATAAGCGTCGATTCCACTCCAGATCTATCTCATGTGGACCAACTCACTTTTATTGTACGGTTTGTTAAAGACGGAAAGCCTATTGAGAGATTTTTGCAATTTTTGCCTATCGAAGAGCATAAAGCGCAATATATAGCAGATACGGTTTTAAACTTTTTGGAAGACCATAAAATTCCAATAAAAAATTGTCGTGGGCAGAGTTACGACAACGCAGCAAATATGGCAGGAAAGTATTCTGGGCTACAGGCAAGAATTAAAGAGCAATGTAAATTTGCAATTTTCGTCCCGTGTGCAGCACATTCATTGAACCTGGTAGGGGTCCAAGCGGTTGGATGTGTTTCAGAAGCAGTATCATACTTTCAATTAGTCCAGAAATTGTTCAATTTTTTTTCAAGTTCAACCAATCGATGGAAGATATTAAAAGGATGTTTAGGCGGACAAAAAGTTCTGAAAAACTTATCTGAAACCAGATGGTCGGCACGAGCTGATGCTATTAATGCTTTGCACAATGGTTATAATCATATTTTTGAAGCTTTATTATTAATTGCTAAAAACACCGATCAATCAGCAGAAACGAAAAACGAGGCACAAAGTCTTGGCAAAAAAATGGAAAAATTGGAGACCGTTATCCTAACTGAGACATGGAATGACCTTCTGGGAGCTATAAATAAAACAAGCTTAAGTTTACAGAATAATACTATAACAATGGACGTTGCAACAAAACTGTTTGCATCACTTAGTGAGTATATTAGTAATGCACGCAATAATTTTGATCAGTATGAATCGGCCGCCAAAGAAATTAATCCAAATTCTGACTATAAAGATAAATTTCAAAGAATAAGAATTCGAAGCACACGTATTACTTTTTTGGAAAATCCATCAGAGACTGTGCAGTTGAGTGGTAAAGAAAAATTTTATGTAGAAACGTTCCTTCCCATAATCGACACGCTAAATACACATTTAATGCAACAATCGGAATCGTACAAAGAAATTAATGAACGTTTTAGTTTTTTTACTCAGTTACGAACAATTGAACCTAATCATTTGAAAAAAAAATGCAAAGAATTGGCAGATTTCTATTGTGAAGACATAAACACTAATGAGTTAAATTCAGAATGTTTTCATTTAAGGGAATACTTGAAAACCTTCAAAAATGAATCCATGGACTTAAGTATCTTAGACATACATTCTTTAATAAAAGCAGACAAATTAGCAGAAACATTCCCAAACGTGGAAGTTGCCACAAGGATTTTCCTTTGCCTCGTGATCACCAATTGCAGTGGGGAGCGCTCATTTTCACAACTAAAAAGAATAAAAAACGAATTACGAACAACTATGTTGCAAGAACGGTTAACCAATTTGTCAATAATGTGCATAGAAAGTGATCTCCTTCAAAAACTAGACTTCGAAGATATAATTGAAGATTTTGCACATCAGAAATCTCGAAAAAAGCCGTTGCTTACTTAACGATACACATAAACAATAAACATATAAACATAAATAATAATAATAAACACATAAAAATAAAATATAAGTTTCATTGTTTTTTTTTATTCAGTGAAATGTACATAGTTTTTAATTAATATTAAATAAATCATATTAAATAAACTTTTGATATTTTTATTCAACTTTTGTAGGCCTACTAAAAGGGCCCATTTAGCTCCAGGTGCCCATGGGCCCCTGCAAAGCTTAAGACGGCCTTGGTTGGGACATAAAATTGTGATTGGTTTCTGGAAGAATGAGAAGGAACTCTGAATGGTATGGCTGCAAGGAGATCAGGAACGTCCAAAGAACCACTTAGAATTAAATTTAGAAAGTCTAAGTCTGCTTTTGCACGACGAGAAGTAAAAGTTGGGATGTTCAAAACTTGCCTTATGTTGGAATAATCATGATTTTCGTGATAAATGTTCATTTTGAAGTCAATAAAGTTAAGAAATTTGCAAAGAAATCATGCAAAATATAAGTTTTATTTCACCCCTTAACCCTCGGCCGCCCGCACCTGACTCCCAGACCCCAGCACCCGCGGACGGCACTCAGTGCCGACACCACGGAATTTGTTCTAAATTTGTTAATAACTCGCTTATTAATGGTTTTACAACAAAAACTTAAATACCTCGTGAATAACTATAAAAAATCTTTTTGAATGTTGATTTTTTAACATTTGTTACTTCAAACAAGCACTGTGAAAAATCTCAAAACAAATACGTAATGTAAATATCTGGTAATTATAAGTATAATACCTACTTTCAGAGACTCTTATCTACGTTAAAATGGCTTATAGTGAATTTAATATACACAAAGTTTGTAGTTTTTTCATTTTTTTATTATATTTTTATCATAATTTTGAGAAATGTGATTATAAAACATGAATATGATAGATAAACGTATTTATTGATAAAACTAAAAATTATACTTTTAAACTTTTAATAAATAAACTTTTATAACAGACTTTTTTACTAACTACAACTAATCCTTTTCTTAAATTTTAATTTTCCATACTTGATTCTGAACTTTCAGAATTTTGACATGAGTGGCACTTGATTATATTCGTACAATGTTTCTTACAAACGAAACGAGTACAAAGGGAACATCTAACCGTAGTTTTGTTGTTTTTTCTTGTTCCACATGCATGACAAGCTCCAGATCTTGGTAGATTATCTCCTTGAGTAACAGAGCAAACATCTTCATTTTTGTATTTAGAGAGAAAGTACTGTACATCTTTAGGAAGACCCTTCACTTTGGCCCTTTCTTTCAAATGTTCTTCTAAGAGATTCGTGGCGAGCCTTTGAAGAAACGGCAACCTTCGAAATTTGCGATAATTGTACATTGATATATTATTGGCAACGTATAAAATATGAGAATTTACCCCAGCCATATCCAAGAAACGGAAAAACAATGCAAGCGGCCATCTTCTAGTATTCCGAGCTGTTGAAGCTACCGAGCACTTTTGGTCAACTGTGTCTACTCCACTTTTTGTTTTATTGTAATCATAGATGATTTCAGGCTTTCCGGTTTCTTCGTTTATGTCACCAGGACCATCATGCATAGTAGATAATAAAATGACAGCTTTGTTTTTTTTAGGAACGTAAGACACCAAAGTACACTCATCTTGATATCCAAATAGTGATGATTTTACTTTACGTTTTGGATTTGGAAGAAATCCTGGTGGAATATCGGTTTTATTTTTTTTCAAAGTGGTGACGAGGGTTATACCCTTTTTGAGTAACTCTTGTGCCAAGGGATAACTACCATAATAATTATCGGTTGTCAAATTTCGTTTTGAGGTCTTTAGAGGTTCAATAAGTCGCATAACAATGTCAAATAGTTTGTTGGATACGAGAAACTGTCCGGGTTTTTGTTTGCCACAATATATCTCAAAATTATAGACGTAAAATGTTTTCGCATCAAACAATGCATACAATTTAAGTCCATATTTTGCAGGCTTGGCCGGCATGTATTGTATGAAACTACACCTCCCTCTAAAAGCGTACAACATTTCATCTATAGTAACGAATTCTGAAGGGGAATAATTTTTCATGTTATTATCATTGAAAAGTGTATACATTTCTCTTACTGCAGCAAGTTTATCAGATTGTTGTCTTTCAACCCGAGTATCCAAATCATCAAACCGAAGACATTGCAATAAAAAGAAAAATCTATTGTAACTGAACGCTGCACGAAATAATACCATACCAGTACCGTCTGTTTTCCAAAAACTTTTTGCGTTCGCACGACTTGTCTTGCATGTGGCCATATAGAATAATATTCCTATAAGTGCCAAAATTTCGCCTCTTGTAGTCGTTTTGAATTCCCTACTTCTGAATTCATTGTCTAGTTCAATACATCTGTTATAGACTTTAGCAGCTCGCTTATCAATGAATTTATTAGTGTAAAAAACAGTTTTGTCAATTATTTCAAGTGAAAAAAATTTGAGAAAAATATCTATTTCACTTTTGGCCTCTCTTGAAAATCTTGTCGGTCCCGGCAAAACTTTTATTATATTTTTTGACTTGATTTTTTGTTTAGGCAAAGCTAGGCAATTGCTGAACCAAAAAGTTTCTTCATTTTTTCCCATAAAAACGTCAAAGTCGGAATAATCATAGGGTATTATTATAGTCAAAACTTACAGATTGAGGTGAAGAGCTATGTTCTTCTTCTACTGATAATTCGCTTTCACTTGAATGATCGTTTGGTAATATTACCTCATCTTCCACCTCACTGTCATCACTAAAGTCAGCAATTGGATCAACATCGTTAGTATTATAAAAAGCATCACCTGAAAAAATTATAAAATTTGAGCTATTAGAAAATATTATTTATTAAAACATAAAAATTGAAAAATTAAAAAAAAATTGTAATACCTACTATTATAAAAATCAAATTATATAATATATAACATAAAGAAGTATTTGATATATGTTTATAAAAGTAACAACTAGTTTTTACGTAGTATTTATTAGTATATTTCATATAAAAAAAATAATAATAATAATAATTTATGATAGTAAATTCAATCTTACCTTCGTCGTTTAGCTCTTGTAAAAGAGCCGCGATCTCATCATCTCCGCAAAATCGACGAAACTGAGACATACTATCAAGTATCAATTGATATGAACGCAAGATTGAAATATAAGTTCACCCGCGGACGGTACTGCGTACCGATTTAAAAAAAACACGAACACACGCGGACGGTACGGAATGCCGATAGACTGACCTTCAAACTTCACAAACTCACTGTCAACTGAGTAAACTAGCAAGAAATTCGGTGTATCGGTAATAAAATAGCCAGCTATTTTTAGATATGATATCTGTTTCTTTTCGGGCGATAATACCATGCACATTCAAGCAATATCAATTTTAATGAATGTGCGGCACAGAGTGCCGTCGTGCGGGTGCCCGAGGGTTAAAATAAAAACAAAAATCTTATTTTAAAAAAATGATAAAATGTGTTAAGTCACAGCAGTATATAATATCAGTAAAAACGTGGCATGTGCCAAAAAATTTTTTTATTTTTTTACAAATTTAATAGATTTTTAATACAGATATTTTGGTAATATTAGACTTACGTTTTACAAATAATAAAAAAACCCAGAGAAAAAAAATAGCTTCATTTACTTAATTAATTTTTCGAAAAATTCTTTATTTTCTTCTTTTAGAAATGGTAGCATTTGCTGAAGATCTTTTTTTTTCGACTGATATTTTATTTTCAACCTAACCAAGGACGGTAAATCCAACTCTTTTATCGTGTTTTATCGTGTTTCCACACCTTTCTTGATGACTTTGCACGCGCTCCAAGCTTCAAGTTCACTGAAGGTAGTCTTTGTTTGCACCACACCCTAACCTTGTTATTTTGAGCCAAGAACATTTTGAAATTTGAAGTTTTCCAGTATTTAAGTACATGTCTGCTGCTTTTTTGAAATCATAGAAATTACTGGGTTCTAATAAAGTGACAATAAACGGGTTATTTGGTGTGGCGTGGACAATGAGTTTTACCAAGTCCATTAGAACTTCACACTTTTCAACCCTTTTACGTTTTTCAATTTGGACAAAATCTCTGTCACTGGATAGAAAGGAATGCTCAGACACTAGGTACTTATGATTAATTTCATCAAATTTATATGTGAGTGTTAAATGTATCCATAGAAATAATAGCATTTTGTTTTATTTTGGCCCACATAGTTAGTTAGATAGTTAGTTTACGTTTCACTGTTGGATTAGAATTCAATGCTTCAAAAACACATGAAGCGATTTCATTTCCTCCGCGGCCACTCATACCTTCGTGCCATAAGAACATGTGCCCTATGTTACTGTCACCAAAATGTACACCTAAATTGTAACAGGATAACTGACGCAAGTAAAACATTTGACTATGCGTTAATGAAGGCAAAAGATAAGACCTGTTCTAAATCCATTGAAAACATGCAAATATCACTGGTAGGGAGATGAGATAAAGCCGTTGTTTCATTTGTTGCCTTGCTTTTTCAGCTTTTTTGTGATATAGTTCCAACATATATTTGGTATGTTTATCACGTAGCTTTGCCGCTATTTCTGCTGATAATAAATCACATTTACTGCAAGTATCTGTACGTGGTTTATGGAATGAAATATTTGGGCATTTTTGTTTAAACGTTTCAAAGAAAAACCTGTAGGTAACAGGAGAGTCAGGAAATTTATCTTTAAACGAACGAAATAGTCTACTGATATTTAAATCTTGGCTTAAATCTTCTTTTTTGCTTTTTTTTCTCCCGTAATGACTTTCATCTCTCGGAAAGGAGTTCACATGCTCTATTATAAGGTTTTTATCTGCATCAGTAAACTTGCTTCTATTCTGCGTATTACCACGTGTTTCAGTATATACAGTCTTTCCTTTTTTTTAACACTAAAGCCTCAACTCTGCGTTTAGTAATCCCAAAAACTTCCATAAATAATTTTTTACAGACCTGTATGATGTTGCCCGTTATATCTGGCATAGAAAAACATACGGTAACTTGCCGTCTGCTGTCCTTCGGATCATCATACTTTCCATAACGCCTTCTTTTCACCGGAGTAATAATCATCAAACCCATCAAATAAGAATTTTGTTTACAGTTGTCTTTTAAGGCATAAAAGTCATGAAATTGAAGTTTCTTTTGAGTATGTGGGATACTGTGACAGCGAAACTTACATTTATAACTGATCTCTTCTTTTGGTTCTGTTTTTCCTTCAACCAAAACATTTTTCTTGTTCACGTAAGGTTTTCCTTCACTTCTACGAATTTTTCTTTCATTACGCACTGACTGTTTTTTTGGCATTTTATTAGTAATAAATAGGTAATATTTTAAGTAAAATAAATATACGTGAAAATATACAGGTAATGTGCATGTACCTATTCCGTTTGAACGACCAACATATACTGATAACTGAAATAATTATTTTTATTATAGGATGGATCATGTCGTCATGAGTAGAACATTTACCTACTGATGACAGAAATAATAATACATTTTACTATAGGACGGATCGTGTTATCGGCATGGGAAATAACATTAAAATGATCAAAAATAGAAATTATATATTTAGTGGCACTTAGCACGTTATTTCACCACAAAATACCAGCACATACGACACACGTTATCTAGTGGATGTTTTTACCTATAATATTATTAACCAAGGCACTTAGCCCGTTTCACATGTTATTGGGCCTGACACTTAGAACATTTTTCTAAGGCTAATTCAAAAATCAACTTTTTGGCACTTAGCCCGTTATTGAATTCAAGTCCTCATATATAAATTACTTTATTCACAATAATATCATCAAATATACTTGGTAAAATCATATGCTGACTGACCGTTTTCGCTCAGAACGTTTTTCTTATACAATGATATTAAATCATTGAATTCAAATTTAACACCATCCATTACAGTGACTCACTTGTAACCTACTGTACATCAAAGCGACATCCACTTATCCACCCTTTTTTATTATTTATTTTTTTTAAGACAAATATTAATATAAGTACCTACGACAATTTATACTAGAAAATACGTAATATTGTGATGTTTATATACTATATACCGTGTGTTCACCAATTTAGGGAACACTGAATTTCTCGGCCGGATTATGTTTGAATAAATAAAATTTTTTTTTACAAGCTAGTGGTATATAAATACACATTTTCAGATAAATTTCAAATTTTTAACCCCTTCGGTACGCGCATGCGCAATGCAACTTATTTTTTTTTTAATAGCAACTGGTATTTTTGATACCAAATTCGGATATACTGAATTTTTTTAAGTCATTTTGACCAATTAACCATGGCTCTACAAACAAAATTGACTGAATGAGAGCCATTCAAATCTTAATAAATAATACATTTTTACAATTCATTATAAAATGCATAAAACCATTTATAATTATTTATTATTGGTTACTTTTTGAATATCTACGTATTTTTTTTTTTTTATACGTGTTATAAATAAGATTAACATAATATAGACATAAAATTATTTAATTAAAATAGATTACAACAGTTATTTTATATCAACACAATTAATTAAATAAATTGTTCAAAGTTTGCTCCTTGATTGTCGACACATAATTGAAAACGTTGTAGACATCCTCTATTAGTTGCTGACATTATTTGACTTTCAGTAAGGTTATTACACGCAACCAAGATTTTATTTTTTAAATCTGCTAGATTAACTGGTGGATCTGCGTAGACTACTGTTTTTAAATGTCCCCACAAAAAAAAATCAAGTGGTGTAATATCTGGAGATCTTGCTGGCCATTCAATGGGTCCATAAGTGCCAAGCCATTTTCCCACATATACCCGATTCAAGTAATCTCGAACAATATGCGCATTATGAGCAGGAGCTCCGTCCTGCTGAAAATAGAGGGTTTGACGAGTAGCTAATGGTAAATTTTCTAACATTAATGGTAAAACATTTGTTAAAAATGATAAATATCGTCTCGCAGTTAAGTTTTCTTCATAAAAATACGGACCTAACAATTTTCCACCAATAAGTCCACACCAAACATTAGTACCCCATACAGTTTGGTAACGGTTATCCACTGCCCAATGGGGATTGACATCTGACCACATACGATTATTTTGTTTATTAATAACTCCATTGTTCGTGAATTTAGATTCATCAGTCCATAATATCTGATTTAAAAATAATGGTTGTGTATCGATTTGAACTAGTAACCAAGCAATGAAATTTAACCTTCTTTCTGGATCTGCAGGTCGTAAATGTTGAACTAAGTCAGGTTTGTAAGGATGCATTTTGTGTTTTTTTAAAATTTTATGTACAAGGCCAAATGAGATTCCAACTTCTCTACCAACATGTCTAACCGAAGATCTTGGATTCAATCTAATGTAAGCTAAAACTTGAAGTTCCACATCTTCATTAATATTGTTTTCTCTAATTTGTTGGTTACGGACTACTTTTACAGAAAATGCTCCATGATTAATCAATAATTGTTCTATCTTAATAAAAAATGTATGCGGTGGATGGTACCGACCTGGGTATTGTTCAGCATACATTCTTGCTGACTGCCGAGAATTTCTATCGCATTTACCATAAATTAATAGCATTTGCACTTTTTCTTTGTTGTTCATTTTAACCCAACTAATCGTACTAGTATGACAACCAGCATAAAAATGATTCATTTTATCTAAACTTTCAAGTATAAATTTAATAATCACAACGGTTTTTCTACCTATAAACAATTACAAATTAATGGGTAGATTTAATTTATCGCTTAATGGTATTAAACATCTAATAATACTGAATATTAATGTGCAATAAATGCATATTATTGTTATAACTTCTGATTATCTAGTATTAAATTATCTGAATAACTATATGTAAATTAAGATTATCTTATTATTTAAAACCTCGATAACTTCATATTTTATAAAATAACTGTTGTAATCAATTTTAATTAAATAATTTTATATCCATATTATGTTAATGAATTGTAAAAATGTATTATTTATTAAGATTTGAATGGCTCTCATTCAGTCAATTTTAGTTGTAAAGCCATGGTTAATTGGTCAAAATGACTTAAAAAAATTCAGTATATCCGAATTTGGTATCAAAAATACCAGTTGCTATTAAAAAAAAAATAAGTTGCATTGCGCATGCGCGTACCGAAGGGGTTAAAAATTTGAAATTTATCTGAAAATGTGTATTTATATACCACTAGCTTGTAAAAAAAAATTGTATTTATTCAAACATAATCCGGCCGAGAAATTCAGTGTTCCCTAAATTGGTGAACACACGGTATATAGACATATAGTATATAATATATAAATGTAATATATAGATTATTGTATGGCTGAAACTCGTACGTACCTCTAATAAACCCGGGCCGCAACTCGTACGTTATTTAGGGATTAGGCCGCAACTCACCAACACCGTCGCCCATAAACCATTGTCTAAGGACTTTTTTTTGTGACATCGACGGCGTTGCCGGAACTGCTTAAAGCTGGTTACACACGGAGCGATTCGAACGCGATTCGAATCGCGGCAAATAATCGCCCGAAATAGTACACGTGTATTTTGATCTTGATATTCAAACGGGGAATAACAGACGCGTTCGGATCGCAAGTGTACGCGATAAATCGCGCAGGTTTAATTTTAGCGCGTTCGGTCGCGATCAAACTCTAAAATTAAACCGTGTATTTCAAATGTTCATATTCAGACGAAACGATTTTAACGCTCCATAGACGCGTTTTTTCCAATTTTTGTTCATTCAAAAAGTTGACATTGGTATGACTAGAGCTCGATATTTATTTTGCTATCCATTTAGTATTTCATACTAAACAACAATAATGTTTGACAACGAGGCATTTATAATTGATGTGCAGAACGAGGAAAGTATTTGGAATACTGGTCAGTGTATATATTTATATCATTTAAATATCATTAAAACACTCACCAGTGATCAATCATCAATAATATTGTCATATTCCTTGTTTTTTATTTTTCTATCCAAAATATACGGTATTCTGTGCGTAAATAGTACGGAACTTTCCATTCAAGAATCACAGAACAAAACAATTGACAAAATTATACAATGTACCTATAAACATTTCAAAAAGGTTGAACAAACTTATTTGATTTATCGAACTGAAAATTCTAATTAAGAAAAAAATACTGGTCACTTTCTTATTTATGTCTCTTGTGTAAAATACATACAATTTTAAAAATGGTTGAAATCTTATTAAAAATATACTTATATAATTTTACTCATAGCTGTGGCGGTGCTACACTGGGACAAGGGTGGGCAAGTCCCCCCCAAAATTTGATTTTGCCCCTCCATTAAAATGTCTAATGTTGATATTTAGAAATATGGTACTTGTGCATAAATTTGATTCAACCATCATAATAAAATAAATAATTCTAACATAATAAATCTAATTTATTGATTTTTATTTTAATAGGCAATACCAACATGTTAATATGTTGCTATTTAGATACTAAGTCCAAAAAGCCCTCTCTTTTTTTGTTTAATTGCAATAAACATAAAATATATTAATGTGCATATAACACATTCATATTATGTCATAAGTCATATAACCTTATGACAAGTTTACATAAAACATATAAGTACTTTAGGTTATACCTTTACCTATTTTGGATTCCATAATGTTAAAAACATGTAAAGAAATAAAGAAATTGTAAATCATTATTTGCATATAAAATTGTATTAATAACTTCAAAGAGTTTTTAGACTTGAGTTATAGTATACCTATTAAGTTTGACTGTTATATTCAAATTTAATATGCTTTTTTTGCACATTTAGAAATAAAAATACTCAATTAAGTTAATACTAATACTGTACACTTTCTAAAATCTCACACATTAAAAAATAAAAAGTTAAGTATTATTAGGAAATTTTAAGTTTTACTGTAGTACTTTTGTGATAATAATATAGTAGGTATATTTTTGATCATTTATTTAGAAATATAGTATATTATACCCAAAACATTTTAAGCAATACTTCCTGAAAATATGATACCTATCTATAAACAAATTAATGGGTGAGCCAGTAGCCTGTATAAATGGCCTGTATAAAAGTATAAATGCCTCACCAGAAAAAAATTTGGCCCGGTATCACCACCCACCCCCTCCAATAAAAAATATCTGTCACCGCCACTGACTGGTAGATTTTACGTTTTGAATCTTCCTTAAATATCTTGATGCAAGTTATGTATGTACTTGTTGTTAATACTTTTTACTTTTTGTTCAATATGTATGTTTGAGTACTCCCTGAAAAATTTCACTATTTGAGCCACTGTACCAGACTGCTTTTATCAATGCCTCTCAATTCTCATTAATATTAAAAAAACAATTGATAAAATTATTAATTTAGCTTTTATAAAAATTACATGACGTGACATTCTGTTATATTTTTCTGTTTGTGCTGGTCACTGGTGAGGGTGCTGGACAATTTAACCACCTATAATTTTTTTGTTTAACATAGTATACAATAATAAATTTATCTTTTTATAGTTAATAAATAATTAATGAATAAATCAATTTTTAGAATCAAAACTATACCACGATAGGGTTGCGAGGCACGTGAGTTGGACAAGAGTAGCCAAATCTACTTACAATAACTTTGATAGTCTGGAAGAAGAAGACAAAAGATCAAAACGTAAGATGAAACATACTGTGGAGATAAAACCTGTAAAGCTCAGTAAAAGACCAATTTGGCTAAAAATAATTAATTAACATTAAACCAGTTTTTCCTTTAAAAACCAATACCTATATTTTTTAATTATTTTATTTTATTATATTTTTTTTTAAATAATAATAAATGTTTAAAAAATAAATAAAAAACAGTCATAGTATAATATAGGTACTGGATAATTTGCCAAGTATTGAAGTATGTTCACCCTTTTACTATCCTTAAATTAAATTTATTGATTATTATTTATTAAAATTCTTATTTTTTGAATTTTTAAATGTTTACTCAAAAGCCAAATCAATACTTAGATTTTTTTCAATCATTTTATGAGTATCCTATGCAGATACAAATTAATTTTTTTATGAAAAATATCCATTTTCTCTTGTAAATTGTTGATCGAATTTGTTAAGAGGATGTCAGCTCATTGTATTTTTCCTCTCTATGACTCAAATGCAACAAGCAACTAGTTCACTGCATGCTCTTATTGCATCTAAATTCAAATTCAAACTAGTATTTTCTGAGTAACTGAAATTTATTTTATGAATACTTAGCATAAATTAATATTTTTATTGCAAATATGTTTTTACAGTTGCAGAATTGCAAAAGAAGTGGAAATCATTTAGGGACACCTTCCGCAGGAAATGTGTAACAAAGTCAGGTCAAGCAGTAGGAAAATCAAATACATATGTATATTCTCAAATACTCGAGTTTTTAAGACCAACCATGAAAAATAGACTGTGAGTTATACTGTGAGACTATGGCCCAAATGATACGTCCTAAAAGTTTTCTACTATTAATTTGCTGCTGGTTAAAAACAGTTGTTAACTAAATTGAAATTAATACAAATCCACAAGTATTGGCAATTATTTGAGTTAGTTAAATTAAGTAAAAGTTACAAACGTAAGCCATAAGTCAATATACTTAATAAACAATATAATTAATTAATAGCTAATGTAGAGAAAAATACTAACTTAACTCTGTTGAAGTTCTTTCATTTTATTTTCAATTACCACCTAGTTCACACGTTTAGTGATTGTGATACATATGTCCATGTTTATACAATAAATTTAAATGTATCCTTTTCTAATTTTTCTAATCACACATTATCTGCAGTGGTTTTGGTATATTTTAAATATTAATTTAAGGTATATTTATTAAGTTAAATGGAAATTAACTAATTTAGTTAAGTTAAAAAGTTAAACACAATTTAACTGTTTAACATATTTTAGTTTTAATTAGATAATGTATTTCTTTGCTAATTGGTCAATATTTTGTATAGGACTGAAAGTAACATAGAGCATAGCGATGAAAGCGATGAAGATGTAGGTTTTGAAGAAATAGATGATGATATTGCAAGAGTTACCGAAAAGTGCCCTAAACCTAACCTTACAGTCTATAGCAACAAAGAAGAAACAATCAGTCAACATCAGTCAAAAAAAATATAAGTGGTGAAAAAACCAGCATTTGAAGAAAATTTGATTAATATTTTAAATAACCGTCAAAAGGTTGATGCCGATACATCATTTGCACTCTCCATAGTTCCACTCATAAAAAATTTAAGCGATGAGCAAAAAACTCAAGTATATATAGATATTCTAAAAAGTATTCAGAAAGTTAAAGAACCAAAAAATTCTGACATTCAAACAACATCTAAACCTCCAAACTCTATCCAACCTTACATAAGCATGTATCCACATGCTTATGACCACCATACAAATCCCACATACTCAAATATACCTCAATCTTATGTAACTTCACCAGCTCTTCACCCAAACAACTCTATACATTTTAATCACCCAAATTTCAATCCCATAACCCCCACATATTATCCTACAACTTCTACACCTAATCCATCAAATACCTCTATACCTTATCCATCAAATACTTCTGAATATGAAATTCAAAATTTAAACATGTCAAAACCACTTTAGCTTCTTTATACTCTAATAACACAACTTAAATGTACAACATTGAAGGATCAAAGTATAATAATTATTATTATTTGTTTTTTGTTTTTTTATTTTACTGTATTTAATATTATATCTATGACTGAAGATAAGTTAAAGATAAGTTTTTTATTATATATTTTAACAATACCTAAAATATTGTGGTTATTTTACTATTAATTTAATACCACTAAGGTTCAGTGGACATACTATTATTATAAAGTCTTTAATAAAACTGTTTTTTACTTTATTTTATTATTTCCAACTTTTCTGCCACAGAATTTTGAAAAAAGTACTTATTGCTTTATAGATATAGTTCATCAGTGAGTTAGGTACAAAAATAAAGACACAAATGATAGTACAATATACATATAATATATACCTGCTTATTAACATTGTAGCAATACTAATAACAAACATGTACTTATATCATAATAAACATACAATGTATTATGTATATAAAAAGCTAATGACAAATGACATTGGTTTGCCAGTCAAGCGCATGGTTTGTATCATTAACATATTGCACAAAGTACTCTCTGACATCTTTAGCATTGGTTGAAGAGTTTCCCACCCCCCTTCTTTCAGTTATGCTTTGCATGGAACTTTAGGTGTCTTCAGTGTTAACCCATCACGCCGTCGCACAAAATTATGAAGTACACAGCAGGCTTTTGTGATTTTCACCGCAGTTTCTGGTTCTACAAGCATGCTGGTCTGGAAAACCCTCCACTTTTTTGACATAATACCAAAGGAACATTCAATATACTGACGGGCTCTAGATAATCTGTAATTAAATATTCTTCTCTGGTCATTTAAACTTCTTCCTGGAAACGGCCTTAATAAATTTTTATGCAGAGCAAATGCTTCATCAGCCACTAACACAAATGGTTGTGGTACGCCAAGATTGTCATTTGGTAAGCATTGATTTGCTGGAAAGTTTGTTCTGTTGGTATAAAGTTTTTTGCCAAATGCAGATGTTTTGAAGACATTGCAGTCACTCTCCTTCCCGTAAGAACCCACATCAATTACTCTAAAGCAGTAGTTAGAGTCGCAAATAGCCATGAGAATTAATGAAAAAAAATGCTTATAATTGTAATACAATGATCCACTATTTTTCGGGCACTCAAGTCGTATATGTTTACCATCCACCTGTAATCAAAATTTGTGAAGTTAAAATATAAATATTTATTTTAAAAACAACATATCTTAAACGACTTAAACAGGCACAACTAGGCCTACATTTTTTTTTGTAATAGTAAAACAACAGTTGAATATTTTTATTTTTTAATTATTGATTAGTTAGTTATACAAATATTAATAATGTTAATATTTAGAGGTTTTAAATTCTAGTTATACATTTTTGTAAAATTAGATTCTGAACTGAGTGATAACATTCAATATATTGATTTTAACAATGATTTTTTTTTTTTATTTTTTTTTTTTGTGTTAGAGGACAAAATTTGGATGAGTAAAAGTGCTTCAATTTTAAAAATCAAGGGTGGTTTTGGGTAGCAATGTGAATTTATATTGTACTTTAGGGGTCAAAAGTAAAAAATGTTCAATAGTTTTTAAATGCGACATGAAAAACAAAAAAAAAATTAAGGAAAAATGGTAATTTTTACGCAAAACCAGTTTTCGACAAAATTGAATTTTTAATTTGACTGTTACTCAAAAACTATGAACTGTAGATACTTTAAATTTTTACCAAATGTTTATATTAACATCATCTAAACATAGTAAAATTTTTACTTTTTTGAGCTATTTATAGGCAGTTGAATTAACAGTCAATTAAAAAATTTTTAAGAGCATCTAAATTTTAAATTTTACATTAAAAATATAAAAATTCACCCGTAAAAATATCAAACGGTTTTAGATTTTAAATAAATAAATAAAATATCCTAGACTGACAAATCGTCTCCGTTCAGAATGGTTTTTCGTATACAATGATACCTATCATTGCATTCAAATTAAACACATCTATTATAGTGACCTACTCTATGACCGAGGTCCACTCAACTCCTACTGTACAGCAGAGCGAGTTACCGATTTTTTATTTATTATTTTTTGCCATTTAATCATATCATTAGATTTATTTTTCAATTATTAAGAGGGGGCGAACATGAAATACTTCTATCATACTATAATTGACTATTTATTTTAAGAAAATATTTTTCGTCACCAGTAAACTTTCCTTAAAAATACACTGCCTACACCCCTCTATTAAGTTGATATTGTTACTTAATTGTTGTTATAATCGTTAAGTCCACTTATATTTGACATTACTATTACCTACCTATAATTGTATCGACAATATTAAAAATATAAATGTATTGTCAAACAGATAAACTCACGGCGCCAACAGTATTTGGAAATTGCGTTTTTTCAAAAAAACCTTTTGCAACATCTTTCCAGTCGTCTATTGTCGGTTCCGCCATTTTTTTAGGTTGTAATACTTCCCATAAAACTTCACAAGTTTCCCGCACAATCATAGCTATAGTAGACACTCCCGCCAGAAATTCAAAATGCAGAGATGAGAAATGCGTTCTAGTTGCTAAATATCTAAATACGTAAATACATAAAAAAAGTAATGACATAAATCCAATTAAGACTTTAGAGACTATAATATCTCGAATTTTAAATTTTAGTAAAATAGTTGATTATATTGTATATTATACATTTTATAAAATATTTTTAATTGTCAATCGTAGTAAATATTAATGTTATTATTTCACCGTGTCATTGTACTATTTACTTACCTCAAAGTTATGGCTAATCGTTCTTCTTCTGATATTGGACTACGCATATTAGTAACTTGTCTTGTAAGATAAGGCCTAACAAATGAAATCTAAATAATATATTTATAAATTATATAAAAAGTAAAATACAAAGATAAAATATAATATTTTTAACATTAAACTAAACAAGTACTAATGTAGTTTTGTAGTAGTATATAATATATATAGTAAATTGTATATGTATAACTTTTTTGAAAGAATGTTTATTTTTTCTCTTACTAATTCATCGAATGTTGTGATAGACATCCTGTAGTACTTAGTAAATTCTTCTGGATGAGCTCTCAATGACATAAAATTGACTTGAAATTGTCCTTCTTGAGGCCTCTTCAGGTTAATTGGATGCACCCAATGGCGCCTATTGTAGCTTTTCTGCTTTTTTGCTTTTTGATGGCGTTTATATAAAGCGTAAGCTACGGCTACGGCTTCAACGTCGTCTAACTCCATGATTAAATGAAAAAATGAAGTACACTATTCACTTTTAAATAACTTTAAATTCACTTTAAATTTATGGTAAAATTTTGTAAGTGTTCCTCAACCACGTTTTCGGGACAAATGATTCGCTCCAATTTGTATAACCTATTATTTTGACTTTTGATTAGTTTGATTAGTGAACATTTGCTCAAAATTAAACAGCTACATTTAAGTCTTAACTTCACACATAAATAATCGCTTGGGTACGAATGGCGAAAAATCGCAAGAAATCAGTCTAGTTTAATTTTAGGCGAACATTCACTGCGGGCGGCTAAAATTAAACACATTGTTTTGACTGGATTGATACACACCGCGTGATTTCCGCCGCGAATGTTCGCCGTTCGATACTTCGATCATTCAAATATCGACCACCAAAGTATCAATATTGTTGATATTATTTATTAATTTATATTAATTTAGTATACCATAACCTTATAACATATAAATTATAAGTAATCAAAAAATACATACTAAAAAACATTAAATAACAATAGTTACTAAGATTTCCTAATTACTTTATTCTGCCAGCTTAAAGCGTGACTAGGATCATTAAAATATTTAACAAAGTACTACCTCACATCTTTGGCACTAGTTGAAGAATTTCCCACTCCTCTTCTTTTAGTTATACACTTCAAAGGACAACTGAGAGTGTGTTCGATGTTATATCCGTCCCGACGTCGAATAAAACTATGTAAGACACAACATGCTTTTGTGATAGTAGTAGCCATATCAGGATCAACTAAAATGCTAGTTTGGAAAACTCTCCATTTTTGAGATAAAATGCCTAAGTAACATTCTATTGTTTGTCGGGCCCTTGATAGCCGGTAGTTGGATATCCTTCTTTGGTCATTTAATGACCTACCAGGAAACGGTCTTAACAAATTGTTATGTAGGGCGAAAGCTTCATCACCCACAATTACAAATGGTTGAGGTTCACTGAAATCATCACCTGGTAAATTGTTATCTGGAGGAAAATTAATTTGGTTTGAATACAGTTTTTTTCCCGAAAGACGATATTTTAAAAATGTTGCAGTCGCTTTCTTTTCCATAAAAACCAACATCTATTATTTGGAAACAATAGTTTGAATCACAGACTGTCATAAGAATAAGTGAATAATATTGTTTATAGTTATAATATAGTGTCCCACTATTTTTTGGACATTCCACCCTAATGTGTTTGCCATCAACAGCTCCAACGCAATTAGGAAATTGTGATGTTTTAAAATATCCATTTGATATTTCTAGCCAATCTTGAGTAGTAGGTGCTGCCATTTCAATGGGTTGCAATATTTGCCAAATAACATCACATGTTTCCAAAACTATTCTGGAAATTGTTGACACACCCATCAAGAACTCAAAATGTAGCGCGGTAAAATTAGTTCCAGTAGCTAGGTATCTAAAAAGAGAAGCATTCAAATTTAGCAAATTTTAGATTAGTTTTTGAATTGCAATAAAATATGAAAATCGCTACATGAAAAATATCGAGTGAATATCCAATATTGTAATAATTAAAACTTCGGATTAAAATTTTAATTTGACATTCCCGTTGACATTTTTAACTAAAGATAGACAGACTTATAAGTAGGTAATCTAGTAGAGGAATCTTGTATTACATTTTCAAATCTTAGATTTAAAAAAACAAATTTTATGAATTTCAAACCCAAAATAATTTGCACATTTTCGTAATTTTTACGTATTTTGTCAAAAGCCAAACTTTAAATGCTTGTAAAATTGTGACTATGTATTAATATTTTTAAAATTTTGTTTGTAGGGTAAAAAACCGTGAAAATGTTATCCAAGGCGCCTGGTATATTGTTAATATAGTGGTTGAAAAATATTGAAAATACATAGGCACAATTTTTTTTATAAGCATTTAAAGTTTAAATTAAGCAAAATTTAAAATTATTTTGTAGTTAAAAATTTATAAAATTTTAAAATTTTATAGCTTAGGATTGAAAATTTAAAACAAGGTTTAGCGTAAATAGTTTATAATATAATAATAACTTCTTTTACAATAATATCATCAAATATACTAAGTAATATCATAGGTACGCTGACTGGGTAAACGGAAAAAAAGTACCCGGTAAAAAAGTCCCACGGGAAAAAAGTCCTATCTAGATAATATCTAGATAGAAGAGCTCTTATTATTTTAATTATATATTTTCTAATGTTATAATATGTTAATTTAATTTTTTTAAATTTTGTATTTGTCGTTATATATTTGTTGTATATTTATTTGTTTATTTATTTATTGAGTAAACGCCCGAATTTTCAAGTACAGTATAATATATATTTATAAAATGACAGAATGAAACAACGATATACAGAAATATCAAAATTACAAATAGGCCGAAAAAACAAAACAAAAACTGAGACGACGAAAACGATATTCCTGATGACCCAGTTAATAGAGACCTACAACAACAAAAACTAAATCGACTAAGAAACCTTCATTTGAGGAAAATTTGCTGAACATTTTAGAAAATCGTCGCCAACTGCAACCACAAGATGTAGAAACTTCTTTTTTTATGTCACTCCTTCCTCAAATCCGTAGTTTGACCGAGGAATAAAAAAATAGAGTTTATATTGAGTTTTTGACTACTCTCCAAAGAGTCAAATATTCTACTCCTCAAATTCAACAAATACCTTCACAGTGAACTCTAGTTCTATTCCTTTTACCAGTTTAACTTATCCATATTATAACGCCAGTCAAACTTTACCTGAATTTTCTGCACTAAGCTCAGCTATAAACCCACATCAAATTGAAACTGTGACTCCTACATTACACACTTATTATTCTCAGCCATCTGCTTCATCCACACATTCTGGTTATATGCAGCCTACTAATTTTGACAATACCAATACATAATCATACATTATAGGTATGATTACGTGTTTATAACTATTCAAGTATGTTACTATTAATTAATGTTCCCACTAATAATTACTATTAATTTTAAATTTAATATTCAATAATATAATAAGTAATAATAGTAGTGTACATAATAATGGCAACCAGAAAGTATAGTTACTTTATAATTTTAATTATTTAAAATGTATTACTTAAAATTGTGTTAAGAGTATAAATAATCCATATAGACTTTGGAGTCTATACCTTAAAGTAGTAATACAGATCAATATAAAATATTTTTATAATTATTTTCTTACGTAAAATAATAATAATATTGTAATAAAAATGTAATATTATTTTCCAATGACTTTATTTTGCCACTTAAGTGCATGTTGCGGAGTGTTGAAATACTTAACAAAGTGTTCTCTAACTTCTTTGGCATTTGTTGACGAATTTCCATTTATCCCTTTCATTTGTTAAATCGTCCATTGTACAACTATGGATATTATCATTGTTGATGCCATCTCTACGTCGAACAAAATTGTTTAGCACACAACATGCTTTTGTCACAGCGACAGTGAAATTGGGTTCAACTAGTATACTTGTTTCAAAAACTCTCCATTTTTTCGACATTATTCTAAAAGAACATTCTATTTGTTGTCGAGCTCTTGATAACCTGTAATTAAAAATCCTCCTGTCGTCATTTAACGACCTACCCGGGAAATGTCGTAATAAATTTGGGTGTAACGCAAATGCTTCGTCGGCAACGAAAACATAAGGCAGAGGAACACCCTTATCATCACCAGGTAAACAAATTTTTGGTGGCAAATTGAAATTATAACCGTATAATTTTTTACCAAACACTGATTGTTTGAAGACATTACAGTCACTTTCCTTACCGTAGGAACCCACATCTATAATTCTAAAACAGTAATTAGAATCACAAATTGCCATCAGGATGAGTGAAAAATATTGTTTGTAATTATAATAGAATGTCCCACTGTATTTGGGACATTCCAAACGTATATGTTTGCCGTCTACGGCGCCAGCGCAATTTGGAAATTGAGTTTTCTCGAAATACCCGGCTGCAATGTCTAACCAATCGTCAGTAGTTGGTTCTGCCATTTCAATTGGTTGTAATATGTTCCAAATAACCTCACGAGCACGATTAAAGATATACAGGTTAACTATCGCCCGCCAACCAAGCGGTCCGGAAGTATTACGGTTGACTGGTACACATTTCTACAACTATAATAGCGTAGGGCGCTAGTAGTACGTAGGGTACTTTATTTTGTTTTGCCCATTGAACTTTATATATTATATAATTATAATAATAGTTCAATGGTTTTGAACTATATCTGCACATTCAACTGTTATTCCATCAAATTCTTTAACTAAAGGTCCACCTTTACAAACTTGTTTAGTGTTAACAGCATTTATAACTAAAATCAGTTCATCAAATGTCAGTCAACACTTTTAATTTTGGACATATATCTTGAATGTCAACAAATACATCATATAATTTACATTTAACAATCATATCCGTTTCAAGAGATATCTGTTTTTCAATAAAAACTCCAACCTCATTTTCATTACATTGTACAGTATAAAATGTAATACTTGTATTTTTTCCTCTGTTGATTTCATATTTCCAATTATCTGGAAGTTTAGTCAACTCAATTTCCCTACACATGTTTTCAAAGTATTCTATAATAGGAATGATAGAAGATTTAAGAAATACAGAAGTTTCTTGATTCAATACATCCTGATTTATAACAGTTTCAGACAGTTTAGAATCAACCTATATAAACAAATATACTAGGTATTATTATTATAACCAAACACAAAGTTCATATTGGTTATAGGTAATCATAATAATATGAATAGGTATTAAAATAATTTTCATCAGTGAGTACCTATATAAAATATAATGAATAAGTAAAAATATTTAATGTAATAGTTCAAAATTACTTCGGTTAGTTATATGCTTTTAGAATTCCTACAATTACTACCCAAAGAAACTCTTTTTGTGGGGGATTTCCTTTTTTTCTGTGGATTAGACAAATATTTTGGTCCAGGAAACAAGCATGGTATTGCATTTTTTTGCAGTTTTGGAATCTTCAAGTTTATCTGAAAAAGTAGGTAATGTTAATAAAATAAAACTAACTTCATGCCAATCATATTACTGTAGTATTAATTAAAGACCTTTGTATTTTTTAACCCATTAAGTACCTGTAAGTACGTAATTAATGTTATAATGTTTAAATAGTAGGTAATATCAAATTTACTTTATTATAGGTACCTATTGTGTGTATTATAATAAGTAGGGCTGGGATTTTAATGCCCTAAAAAACTTCAAAAAATGCCCTTAAAAAATGCAAAAATGACTTAAAAACTCTAAAAATGATCTAAAAAACTTCAAAAAATGCATTTAAATTATATTTATTATAGGTTAAAAATTAGAAAAAAAAATTTAAATTACACTACACTATTTTTTTTGTTTATTGTACGTTGTTACTTCTTTAGTTTTTTTGTGCTTCTGTTTTCTTATTCAATAATCATTCATTCTAAAATAATAAATTAAAAAAAAAATTTAATATTTGAACTTGTTTTTACTAGTTGTTATAAATACTAACCTGAAAAAAATTGCTATTGCACTGTATGATATGCTGTTTTATGTTTTCAAATAAAAATGATCGTCTTTGGTCGGATAATATACTTTTATAGGTGGAAAAACTTCTTTCGACTTCGACTGATGATACTGAAGCATATTTAAAGTGTGAAATATCGTCCGTCGTTATATCTTCTGGTATTGTGTTTTCATCAGGTTTTTCACCATTTATAATTTTTGAAATATTTTGTAATATTGTCAACCCTTTATTTTTATTTAAAATATTTTCCATTTTTTTATTTATTGCAGCACCAATTTCATTTTGTGCTTTATTTATTAAAACACTTATATCTCCTAATATTCTTAAAGATTTTGATAAAGTCTGTCCACGAGTTTCTAATTTATTAATTGATTCAGGCAATGTACCGAAATGCGCTTTTATATAAATTAAATTCCTGTGTAAGCTAGAACTTTTAATTACTGTTAGCACTTTTTTAATAGAAATAGCGTCTTTACTGTCAAGTGCATTGACAACTTCTTTGATAGATTCAAAATGTTCGCAGTAATAAATTGAAGCGTTTAACCACGTTCCCCAACGAGTTATAACTGGTTGCGGCGGTAAAGGTATACCTTTTGCTATTTCTCTAAATTTATCTACGCGGGAAGGTGCTTTCAAAAATATTTTTTTCTCATTTGAAACTAATTTATCTACTTTCGAAAAATTCCCTCTTATTTCTCGATGAAGTGCATGTGCAATACAAGTCACATGTATCATTTTTGAATAAAATGACTGGATTGACTTTCCAGCTTTCAGGTGCTGCATCACTTACAAATATGTTGTCATATTGAATACCTCCTGGCCACAATAAAGATAGAGAATTATTGAACATTTTAGCAACAGTAGAATGGTTCGCTTTTTCTAATACCTCACAGTTTAAAAGAAATGTTTTTCCAGGACAACCGACTTCTAACGTACCTACGATGAAGTTTGCAACAAAACGTCCTTCTGCGTCGGTTGTTTCGTCCAAAGAAACCCAATTTTTTTTATCTCCTACATATTGAACTATTTTATTCATGGTATTATTGTAACATTTACTCACATAATTTTTTCTAATTGACGATCTATCAGGAATTGATTTATTAGTATACTTCTCTAAAAAACCTTTTAATATTGGATTTTCAAGTTTATTAAGTGGTATATTGGCCGAAAGAAAGGCATTAGTCAAATCATAAGAAAACGGAGATAGCTGATTTTCATTTATAAATTGCATTGTGGATACCTGTTGGTCCGATTTAAGTTCTCGACGACGTAATTCTGAAACGTGTTTATCTCGGGAAATGTGTTGTACAACGGTAAATTTTTTTTCAGAAACCACTTTTATTTCACATATTTTGCAAAATAATATTTCACCGTCTGTAGAAAAAATTTGATTTTGTTATTTTTTAATTATTTAATACTTTTTGTTAGTTATTAACTATTTATTTTACAGGTTTCCTTTGGACAAAACAGTGGTTACAGGCAATGAAAAGAAAACAATTTACTCCTTCACAATATTCGCAATATATAATATTAATTTATACTGGTATATTGGTAAAAACCACTTAAAAAATATTTATTTATTTAATAATTTATAACAAGTAATACTTTTTTTTTTGTGTTATTATTTATTTTAGAAGTATAATAACATTGCCACACCCATCATCAATTTCTAATTGGACATCTACAGTCAACGCTGAACCTGGTTTTTTTAAAGAAGTTTTTGAAGCTCTCCTTTTCCAACAGAGGACAAAGATTGTAATTTGGTTCTCGACAGGATGTCAATTAGAAAACAAATTCTTTGGGATTCAAAAAATTCACGTCTTTATTATTTTCATTTCCACGGTAAATTACAGGTGATGTCGGAATTCCGAATTTTTCAAGCAGTTCCACTGGTATTTCTTCATTTGCTTTAACCATAAACCCATAGCTCATCGGCTCGTGTTCTTGAAAAGCTGTTGTTTTTTCTCCAATTTTCTCATCACTTTTCTTTAGAATTGCTTCGAAACCCGCGTAAATTACTATAGGATGACGTTGCGTTTTATCCCATGCAGTAAGCTCGAGTATCGATCCGGGTTCAGGTATCTGAGGTAGTATGGGCTTGTGTTCCCCACATATTAATCTATGTTGTTCAAGTCCTGCAACTCCGTTTAATTTATATTTGTATTGTTGTTTATCGAATGATGTAAAGCACCGTTTGCAGAAAATTAACTGCCCATTATGTTTGGTTTTTTGAGCGCTAATGAGTCTTGAAAAATTAGAGATGTAACTATAGTGAGTGTTATCGTCCTGGTCTGAAATTAGTAAAAGATCAAAGTGATCGAGTTTTTCTTCATGTACTACTTTTAGTGAAAATACTTTATATTCCGGAAATTTCGGTGGTTGGAATTGTTTATCAATACCGTAAACATTGACAGAGACGTTTGGATTATTTTTTTCAAAAATTTTAACCTGATGTAGTGGTGTTGGAAATGATAGATTTGTAAAATTATATTTTTCTTGGTGTTTAAAATAATTATCACCAACACGATGTTTATTATTTCCTGTGACATGTTTTGCTAGGATCGCCCATTTGAAGCATTGTGAGTCTAAGTTCTGCGGATTAATCACAGCTTTTTTATTTTCTATTGCGTCTGGTAGTTGTATGTATGATGATCCACCCATAGGTTTATATTTATATACACCTAACATTAAACCGTCTATACATTGTAATGTGAAACCACTACCCTTGCTTGTATACTCGTCTTGCTCTTTCATTAATTTAGCGAATGCCTCTTCAACAGTTTTCTGTACTCCGGTATCACAGAAAATCGCCTTAGCCGATGTTTTAAAAGCACGGTTTTCCGATGAATATTCCACATTCGGTATATTATATGTCGCCTCAAGCTTTAAATTAAACTTGATCGGATTTTTACTCGCAATTGATTTTAGTAAATCGACTAGTTCGGATTTAATCGAGTCAAGAAAGTAGATATAGTTTTGAATATTGTTGGTATTTTTCACGTAATACCAGGTAATTGCATGATTTGATGATGTAGAGATTTGTGTAAATCCTGAAGACTTTACGAGATTTAAACGTAATTTTTTTAGCCTTACAGCCGACGTTGTATTTGCACTGGAGACACGTTTGCCATTATCGAGCATAGTGTATGGATCTTTTATTTTTTAAAAAAAAATCTAATTAGCTTATAGCACGCTTATAAAAAAAAAATGCTTACCTTGAAAGTCATAAAGTCCGAGATTCTCAACGGTGTCTAGAACTTCCAAGCATTAATCGTCATTCACATTACTCCAAAATTCGTCCATCGTGTTATCTCGTTCTGGTGATAAGCGATCATTTTGTCCGAGAAAATCGATATCGTCTAGAACCTCCCAGCATTCATTCACGTTACTCGTAAATTCGTCCCTCGCGTTATCTCGAATGGGTGATAAGCGGACATTTTGTTTATCTTGTCCAGTTGATACGCAATCTTTACGAACGGATGATGTACCAGGCTGTAAGTCTGGTACAAAAACGTGTGGCGCGATTTGTACTATACCTGATAAAACATTTTAAATATAATAATAATAATAAATATTTAAAGTGGATACAAAAATACATACCATGAGCATTTTTCAAATGTTTATTGAGACTGGTCTTATAACTGAACGTAATACCACACCTAATACAAGGGATACGCTCGGCGTTGTGATTTTTTTCGTGTCTAGTTAGACTACGTTTCACCGTGAATTCCGAAGGACATTGTCGACATTTAAACATTTCGAGATGTGTTTTTCGGTGAGCGATCAAATTTGGCTTGTATACGAATTTCAAAAAACATTGCTCGCATTTAAACATTTTAAAATAAATTAACAAGAAAAATTAAAACGTTATATGATAATTACGTGTGTAGTATTGGCACAGAGCGATCGAGAGAGATATAGGTTAATATGGTACGACAAAATATCATCAACTATGGGGAGTAATGAATAGCGACTATTCATTCATTCAAAAAATCCCTACCTAAGACCTGCCGCCGCCGCCGCCGCTGCCACCACCGATCTCAGTTATACAATGAAATACAGGGTCGTCGGTTTGTTGTATATATCGGGTGTGTTAATATCCGTATGGTAAAGTGTTCCATAGATACGTATCTAGTAATAGAAAAAAAGCGTGGTAAATAGTTATAAATAAGCGTTTATTAGTATCTGTATAAACATCGTTTACTTATCTAAAATTCACTTATCGTGTTAAATATTTGAGGCGTTAATAATTCTATTTCTGCTGCAAGTGTACAAGTATAAAACCGTGCATTTTTTTAACTCATTCGTTCCTACCCATATCTGCAAGCGACGCCCACAAGTTTCGCATTTTTTAAATTCTCTTATTATATCTAGCATACCTGCAGACCTGCAGCAAGGTGTTATTCGAATTTGATTATATATAATATTTTTGCAAGTATGTATGTATGTTTGTATGTATGTATGTATGTGTGTGTATGAGCGTTCATATGTAATTGAATGAATAAAAGACTGGGCGGCTTGTTTGTATACTATATGGAATACTGGAATCGTGTGTGTGTGTGTGTGTGATGTTATATGAATGTATCATGTATGTATGATAAGGTATATAATATATATGTTGAGCTTGTGTGTGTTGTAAATATTATTATATAAGTTCAGAATGAAAACTGATGAGTACTGTATGGTGTGTAATACTATATTATAGTTTGTATGTGTATGGTTATATCATATTTATATGTATAAATATACCTATGTATCGTATGCTAACGATGCGTTTTATTGATATATATGTAATAAGTATATAATATTATGGTATAATATTTGTAGATAGGTATGTGTGATGTTGTAGGTACCTTATATTATATTATGAGCATGACGTATGTTCGTATATTATATGTAGACTATATTATAATATATTTGAATGTGTGTTTGTTTGAGATGTATAACGTGTATATATGTATGTATGTGTGTTTGTACGTAAGTGCGTATGTAAGTATTTATAGATGTGATAACTGATAACATAGGTATGATAACGCGGTGGCGGGCTCGCGCGCGTTCGCGGCGGCCCTTTGTAAGGTATAGTGGTTGTGGTGGTGGTGGTGGGGGAAATTATACATCTCGTACGTATGTGAACGATTGTCGTAAACACCAGTTAAATGAGATAGAATTTACATTGTAATTAAATTCTATCTCATTTAACTGGTGCGTTACTCTAAGCGAGTAAGTTGCGCAGTGGTGTGGTTGTCGTATGGGAATCGACCTGTTCGAGTTCGAATCCCGATTCGGCAAAAAAATTTTTAAATTATTTTCCGCGGCTAATTGATAGGGAATAGTGGCGGGGGGAATATCGTACAAGTGCGTGATTGATGGTGGGGGGTATATGATGAGCGGGGTAGCGGGGGGAATGTCGTGTACGTATGTGATAGATCTGCTCAACCCATGGGTTGTGCAGAGGTGTAGAGTTGTATGTGGGATGTGCAAACGGGTTTCGCGGGATGTGCATCAGGTATAGGGATGTGCTAGCAGGATGCGGTTCCAGAAATCTCTTTTTTATCCTACTCACAGGTAAGTGGGCAGTTCCTTGGCCACCATGGCTTCCAAGATCTTTTCCCAGGGTGCAGAATTGAACGCGTTCTGAACGTCTAGTGACAGCATTCCGATTTTGCCTCTGGAACCACAGTCCTCCGCGGCTTTGCACACCACCGCTAGTGCATCTGTAGTATTTCATTTGCTGCTGAATCCGAACTGGTTCTCTGATAGTCCGCATGGGGTGTCGGGTTCCAAGATTTTCCTAATGCGGTTGTCGACTATTTTCTCAAACAGTTTCCCAGTGCAATCGATCGGGCACAATGGTCTGTACGAGATGGGTTCGAGTGGCGGATTATCTCCCTTTTTGATGAACACCAGGCGCGCTCTCTTCCACGCTTTCGGAAATCGTCCTTCCTCTAGGCATTTGTTATATATAATTAGCAGCATCTCAGGCTGGCGTTTCACTATTACCTTCAGTACCTCGTTATTTATGCCGTCCATTCCCGGTGCTATCTTGTTTCTCAACGAGCAGGCCGCCCTGTAAAGCTCCCCCTTTGAGATTTTTGGGGAGGTCCTCTCGCTGCCAAGGTCTCGGGTTGCGAAGTTGGTGCACAGGGAATAGTCCTTTGACAATGTTGTAAACGACTTCGTGGTTCTGGAGCTCTTTTGGTGGACGGCTTTTGGTAAGCTTTCCATAACCAGTTTGTAGGGTTTCCCCCAGGGGTCCCGCTCGACCTGGTCGCATAGCTGTTTCCAGCATAGTTCTTTGGCGTTTTTGATTGCTTTTGTGAGCTCCAGCTTGGCATTCTTCATCTCTTCGAGTTCCACAGCGCACTCATTAGGTCCCAGTCTTCGCTTTTTCCTCTGGAAAGTTCTGCGAGCGTGGTTAGCTGACTTTCTCAGGTTGCTGAACGCTGGTGTCCACCAGTATACCGATTTCCTCTTCCCGGCTCTTCCGTCGGTTTCTATCCCGCATGTTTTCCTGAGCTTTTCGGTGAGAGCGGAAGCACATTCTTCCGCGTTTAACGGGTCCGCGTTGATCAAGTCACCCTCTTCCAGGATTTCGTCTAGCTTCCTGTAGTCAATCTTGAATTTCTTTGTTTTTGCTTGGGGACATACTGTGTCCTGAGTACGTATTTGTGTGTCGATGCGTATGTAATTGTGATCACTAAGTGATGTGGCATCAGATACTCTCCAATTTGTCATGTGGGTGCTCAGGCCATGTGACGCAAGGGTTATGTCGACTATTGATCTTGTGTTCCCCCGTTGGAAAGTCGGAGCGTTTCCTCTGTTACATATAATCATCCCGAGGGAGGAGATCATGTCTACTACTGCTTCTCCGCCAGCGTTGCTGCACCTTGCTCCCCATGCCGTGTGCCACGCATTGAAGTCTCCAGCTATCAGTATCTCTGTGGTTTTCCGTCTGCCGTCTGGCGTCAGTTTCTAGTCGGCTCAATAATTGCTTAAATTCCTGGAGCGAAGTGTTTGGAGACCAGTAACATGCGTAGAGCGTCATGCCATCAACTTCGATCCATCTAAATTCGCTCTCACTTTGGCCGCTGTCCGTAACCGTGCTACTCGGGTTGCAGACTATCGCTGCCTTTCCAGTGTTGTCTGGGTACCAGTGTTTGTTGCCTAAGTTGTTGTACTCCGATACAAAAATGTAGTCAATTGATTCTTCAATCGCTTATTGACACATTAGATATTGCGCTGCTTTGCAGCAGTTCAGGTTTATCTGAAGATACTTATGCATTGCTGGTGTGCGCTTGGGCGACACCGTCCGTGGTCAACCCTCTCCGCTCGTTTGCACGTAGGTTATTTTTGTCTCTTTCGTAGGTTACCCCTTCGTCTGCAGGTTCCGGAACTCCGCTCTTCTTATGCTCAGGTCTGACTACCTGGCACGTTGCTGCGAGGTGTCCTGTTCCACGGCATCGGTAGCACTTTTTTGGCAGACCAGCTGTGGCTTGGCATTCTGCCACGATGTGACCACTCACCTGGCATCTGTAGCACGTCGGTGTCTTTGTCTCTAAGAGCTTGACGCGGCATAAGTTCCATCCTATTCTGATGCTTTTTAGTGCAGATAGTCTAAGAGCTGTGTCCATGTCCACAGTCAGCTTAGCTACCTTACCACCTCCAGCGTTCTCTCTTAGGCTGATCCCTGAAATATCTAGGCAGGGGTCTGCCGCTGCGATCGTGTCTCTCACCTTGTCATCGTGTAGCTATTCAGGGATGTTGATAACCAGGACTGGGGTCGTTCTCCTGGGTCTGCTGACTTTCGCTCTTTGACCAAGAGTTTCACAAAGGAGGGTGGATAGCTTATCGGCCTCCACTTTCCCGCTGACCTCCATAAGGATAACTCCAGCTTTGGTGCGCCGTACTTTCCCGATTTGGATTCCGTGTTCTTGCGGGTCGATGCAGCTAGTCGCGAGTCTCATCACGCTGGCGTATGTTTCGCCGTCTGCGGGGTCTGCAATTGTCACCGCTTCCGTCTTAGGAGCTCGCCTCCGGACCAAGGCCTCCGCGTCGGTCTTCTTTTTGGTGGTTGAATTTGGTGTTGCCTTGGAGGGATTTTTGAACGCCCCGCGTTTGGTGACTTCTTTCCACTCCACCGTTTCAAGTTCCGAGTTGTGCCTCTCCAGCGTCAGCTGCTTCTGCACTTGCTGCTGCTGCACCTGCTGTTGCCTTTGCTGTTGTGTCTGAGGCCGCTTCTCCGGTGGCTGTCGTTGTGGGGGCGGGCTTGCCCACCAGCACGGCGTATCCGTTCCCACGTCACTGGAAGTAACAGCCGCTGCGGAGGTCTGGGTTGAGGCATCCACGAGGGTCACTGTTTATGTGGTCTTGGTTTTGGCCTCGGTTAGCGTGTTAGTGCTAGTTAGCTTCGACACCGAAGCCCTCCGTAGCTGATTACTAGGCACCCGCTGGACCATAGCATTGAAGGCCCTGTGGACGTCTTCCCGACTCTTCTTGAGGCCTGCGATGACTTCTAGCACATCATCGATCGCCGATTTCGCGTCTGCGCTTCTTATTTTGATAGACGCTTGCTCTAGGCAGTGCGCCTTCTTAAGCAGGAGCTTGTAGCCTCCATCCTGCTTCGTAAAACTTGTCTTGAGCTCACTCAGTGAGCTGTAAAAGGGAGCGGAATCGGAGCTCTCCGAATCCTCACTCAGGTCAGCGCTAGTAGGTGGTAGAGTGGCGGGGACCTGGCTGGCCACCCCCGCACTCTCACGGTCATTTGATGACGACCGCAGTGAGCCCGTTACGTTGGAACCGGGCGTTACCCCGGGTCCACTCACCGCTGCCGCCTCCTGGACATCCTGTTGCCCTGAAGGAGTAACAATATTCTCAATTGGTTTTGTTGAAGTACACAGATATACAGAAGTTAAAAGGTAAATAATAATATGATCGGATATATATATAATATAATAATAAGTATAATGATACGATGTACTATAGTGTTACGAGGCGTAATATAAATCAACGACTAACTATGTATACCCGGCTACACTACACAGGACATATATGCTGTAGTATATAAAAATGTATAGCCAGCGTCTGATGAACTACAGTGTGAATATATTACTTATACACTACATTATACAGGGTGTTTTGTTTATAATTCCAACAGGTTTGTTCATATTGGGTTTACAGTGGTCTTCTGTCATTTTTACCCTACTGACAGGGGGTCTATTTGCAGTTGCCTTCTGAGTCCGTTTGCATGTGGTTGCAAGTGGGCCGGACATGCCGATCCCTACCAGTGAAGGTAAGGACCAGCTCAGTGGGCTCCGACTCCGACCGGTTAAGGTCACAGTCGGGTATGGGACCGCTTGGTAAGGCCTTTAAAGGCCCGCGAGCTCCCCCACCACGTCAAGGTGGGTCCCGTCGGGGGAGAAATTAAGTACGGTGTTATCTTACCTGATCTTTAATCGTGCTCACAAGTTTCACGTACGATAGTTGATATTGTGGATATTCCAATTAAAAATTCGAAATGTTAAGTGGAAAAGTTAGAACCAGTAGCCAAATATCTAAATAAACACATATTTGGTATTAATTAAAATAATAATCTTTAAAAAATAGTGTTTGCCAATCCAAAGTTTGTTATCTTTATTTTATTTAAAAATGTGTAATTTAATTGTATTAATGTAAAAATATGTTAATTATTAATTAATAGAACTACCTACCTACATATATTCTTTGTTTAAACATCTAACTTCATTTCTTTAGATTTTTTGGTGACACTATGAACTACTAACTACCTACATATCTGAAACCTTGATCGGCTTGATCTAAAATGTCAATCCTTAGCTTTACAAGTTTATAATATATAATAATTTTATACAATTTTAACTACTAAATAATTTGTAAATTTACAATTTGACAAATGTTGACCAAATTCGAATATTTAAATGATTCTAAAAAAAATCATACCTAAGTATTTTAAAAAAAATATCATCTGCTATTGTAAAAATAATGATATTGATAGAAAAAAACTAAAAAATAAAAATTTTAAATTATCCGCAAACAGCTCAAAACGAGTTAAAATATTTAACTCTAATATAAACAACCAGTGAAATTTGTAAAATTTAAAATGTTGACTTCCAAAATATTGAAGCAGTTTTACTGCTCATAACAGTGATGATAGACACAATAATAAAAAATAAAAAAACACACCACTGTAAAATGAATGCATTCGTCGCTGATAGCTCAGAATCTAAAATTATTATTTATATTGTTATATTTTCATATTTTCATTTACCTATTAACTTTAAAAAAAATAATAGATATCAAATACTGATAATAATTTAAGACTATAATAGTCTACATATTGATTATGATTTATGGTAACCCTTTTGTTAAGTTCAAATTTTATTAAATATTTCTAAACCCTATGTTTAGGGATAGATTTCTTGAAAGAAATTAATCATTGATAATCACTTGAAATGGAACTTACGTGTTAACAATCTATTAGGGAAACTACGCTTCATAACATATAATATGTTCAAACTAAAAAAAATAGTTCCAAAACACACAATGAGATTAGTTTATTTTGCTCTATACCAATCCAATTTCCAGTACGGTTTATTAGTATGGGGTGGCTTTCGAGACAATATTATAAATCACCTAATAATAAATCAGAATAACATTGTTGGAATATGCCTAAATAAGCTTTCACTAAAAGGATCAACAATTGAAAATTATAAGGAATTAGGGGTCTTACCAGTAAGACAATTATATAAAAAAATAGCAATTATGTTCATTATTAAACAACTTGGTGTTGATCAATTACATAGTGATAATAGTCACATAAGAGAAATTAGGAAATATGATTGTCCAGTTAAATATACCTATAAATCTTTTGGTCAAACATTTGTAGATTATCTAGGCCCGACTTATTACAATTCTATGCCTCTGGACTTTAAAAGAAATATTATTACAAGTAAAAAAATTAACAATAAAGGATTTTTATATAAATATATATTTTCAGAATTGAATAATAATGTATATTAATTTTATTCTTTATTGTAAATTATTGCTAAATTGTATGTTATTTATGTAAATAATAGTATATTTTGATTGCTATAATACTGTATCAACTAAATGTATTACTAATTTATTTATGTTAAACTTTACATCACTTTGTCTTTTCTTCTCTATTATTATATTATATTTTTTTAAAGTTTTCATATTCATAAGTCAATGTACGTAATATTATACGAAATTACCTAATTATTTTATTATTTATTTTATTTTATTGGTGAATGTAATAACTCCCTATCTCCATCACAAACTATTAGCTTACAGGAGGTAGGTAATCAAAACTGTACCTATTTGTTAAAAATGTTTAATTTGTAACCATTTATTTTGATTTCTAATAAAAAAAAAAAAAAAACTATTTGTTAAATCTCTTTAGAGGCATATTGAACCAGGTTATTGGTTTTTATAATACTAACAAATTAAATGTTTAAATTGCACATACCTTAACGTCACGGTCAATCTTTCTTCCGGTGAAATTGGAATTCGCATATTAGTATGTTGTTTTAGAAGGTATTTACCAATACATGAGACCTAAGATCATTAAATAAATACTATTGTCAGTAGGTAAATATATATTGTAGACTGATGTTCCAGTTTTACATAATTTTATTAACATTTGTAATCGAATAAGCTAATAACATACCAATGAATCTAATGACGAAATTGACATCCGATAATATTTAAAGAATTCGTCTGGGTGTGATCGCAAAGTTAAGAAATTAACTTGAAACTGACCTTCGTTGATTCTTTTCATATTCAACGGATGCACCCAGTATTTTATCTTCCTGGTCATTTTTTATTTTAACTGTTGTCTTTTATATAAACTATACACTACACAAATCGCTTTAACATCATCTAAGGTCTCCATTTAGTAGAACGATGGAAAATAACTTATTTAAAGACGTGAAGTACACAGTATATTTATCTAAACCACGTTTTCCATAAGAACTAATGAACTAGACTAATGTTATAAGTTCAAATGACAATAAACACATTTCGAATTTGGCGGGTATTCGAAGGCGTTTTAATCGCACGCGATCTTCTTGTCTACACGGGAGCAATTTTTAACCGCGATTTTTAACCGCAACCGCCCGCGATTAAATCATTCTGTGTGAAACCAGCTTAATACTAACAAAAGATAAATAAAATATTTTAGAAATACATGGTAATGATTATTTATTGGCTTAAGGAATTAATAATTTATGTAGTGTTTTGCTTTTTTGGGCTAAACAGTTTGGTATGGTATATCATTTAAAATACTTTTTTCTGTAGCCATTAAAACAAAAGCTTCTAGGTTGTCCTGTGTCATATTGTTCCTATAAACGGTTTTCACCTGAAAAATAAAATTGCATTCATTTTCATAGTATAAAAACAATTCAAAATTCAATAAACAAATTAATATTTATTTTATTATTTAAAAATGTAATGTTTACTACCTGCTTTAATTTTGAGAAGGATCGTTCACAAGCTACTTGCGTAATGGATAAAGTTAATAATATTTTATAAGCTTTATATAGCGAAACATATGCTTTACTATACATATTATACTTATGTAATAAAGTAAAACAACATCTCAAACAATTTCTGCAAGACTCCTTTTTAATTATAGTGCATACATCGTTCACTACTGACTCCGATTCATCATTTTCATCACCACTGTCTATAAAAACCATAAATTATTAATTTACTGAATACTTATATAATATACGTGTATATTATTTTACCTGGATTATCGATGTTTTCGTGTTCATATTTATCTTGAATAGTGTTCTTAATATTCGGCCATTTTTGTGAAAAATCTATTAACTCATCTCGTAATAAAACTTCAATACGTTCTGTCATACGAGATTCATCATCACCGAACTCTGACTTTTCATTTTCACTCAAATGCTGACATATAAGCTGAGTTATTTTTTTAAAAATGTTTTTTCCTGAAACTTTCAGATTTCATTTTAAAATTTCGAGGGTCAAACAATGACATATCGGTGTACAAGACCTTGTGCTTAGTAAATCTTTACTGTAAGCTTGAGATAATAGAATCCATTATGCAATTAAAACCACATATTTTATATCGTTGGGCTGCGTCAGCTGGTAATTCATCAGTAGTTTTAGTTTTATATTTATCTTTTTTACCACGATATCTAGTAAGCGGAAATGATGTTTCTACCTCAACTTCAGAATCCATTTCTTCTAACTTTCTGTTTTGAGTGACTGCAAAAGTTTTAGCAGTTTCATATATATCTTCAAAACATCTGGATTGTTTTTTTAATAATTCAATTGACGATCGAACTAAACGATGAGCTTGCATAAAATCTAGTCCAGAAGTCTGTAAATAGTTGGACAAAGGAGTGGTTGTTTGAAATATTTTTAAGTAAATATTGGCTGTTATTATAATCTCAAATTTAGTTAAGCTGTTAAGTAATGTTAAAGCATCAGATCTAGTATTTTTTATTAAATTTTTCTGACGACGGTATTAAATATAATGAATGAACTAAATCTATAAACAGTGCTGTATCTGAATTTCCATACTGGCCAAAAATTCTATTAAGTGCATAACTCTTTGACCACCATCGTTTTGAAGTTGCTTTGATCAAACGTTTTAATGAATTTTGTTTTGAATGAAATTTTTCCAATTGATTAACCCATGTGTCTATTCTATGATATGATTCACGAAAAAATACAGCACATTTGTTTATCAGACCAAATAAACTAATTGAGGGTACATTAGTCTTGCTAGTATCTTTCATAACTAAATTCAGCATGTGTGCGTAACACCATGTATGGATATGTCCTGGAGATTTATTTTCAAGCCATGTAGTGAATCCTGCATACTGACCTTGCATGTTTGATGTACTATCTGTGCTATCTGAAATGCAATTAGCTATGTCAAGTTCATATAATAATAACGTTTTTTCAGTTAATTCAAATAAATTGCGTCTTGGGTTTAATTCACATACTCAAGTCCAAAAAGTAGGTCCTAATGTAAACTTAACATGTAAAAACCGGTATGTTTAGGTATTTATTTTATAAAATATACCAGCATGATTTTGTTGTTAATATTGTTATAATTAATGCTTACAGAGAGAAGTAAAGAATTAAAAAAAAATTTGAGAATCAGAAAAAGCCAAATCTAGGAAATCATACACTTCTGAAAGGCATAAAAGATTAAAAGCTGGAGGAGTTTCATATGAAACAACAGCTGATAATATTCAAAGTCAAAAGTAAAAATTTCTCAGTAGTTTTCAAACGCGACGTGAAAAACTAAGGGAAAACGGGAATTTTTAAACAAAATCTGTTTTCGAGAAAATCGATTTTGGTTTTTGGTGCAACTCTAAAACAAATGACCGTAGGTACATGAAGTTTTGACTGAATGTTTATATTAGCATTTTCTATACACCATAACATTTTCCAAATATTTTGACTTATTTTGTTCTGTTTACGGACATTTTCAGTTTCCATTTTTTTTTAGATTTTTTTTCTACAAATATGATTAAATTTTATTTATTGGGTAAAAAAGCTTGAAATTTTAATACAAGGCTCCTACTATATTGTTACAATGACATTTGAATAATAATAAAAATTCTTAGTCACAGTTTTTATTTATAAGCATTTAAAGTTCAGATCTTGACAAAATACGGAAAAATCACGAAAATTAGCAAATTATTTTGAGTTAAGAATTCATAAAATTTTTTGTTTCTATACACGATAAAATTTTGAAAATAATTTGACTCTTTTTGAGCTGTTAATGGATATTGTCAGTTTTTAATTTTTTTAGTTTTTTTTTTTCTATAAATATCAATAATATTTTATTTGTTGGGTAAAAAAGCGTGAAAATTCAATATACGGCTCCTGGTATATCGTTCTAATAGCAGTTGAAAAATTTTAAAAATACATAGGCACAATTTTTTTTTATACTCCGCGTACCCCGTTGATTAGAAAATGTTTAATAATAGACGATTGAGCTGAAAGTTATGTCTATTGACGGGAAATATTCTCTCCTATATGATGTGCCACGTTTAGTAATTATAAAAAAAGCAGTTGGGTAGCAATTTATACTTTTAATCTTACACCGTGCTCTAAACGCTCGTGTGCGATCACCGCCTTTCGAACGCTGCCGCCGCCGCCACTAGACCGCGCAGCGTCACCGTTGTATACACGTTCAGATATCCCGTGGTGGGGGGATTCAGACTCCGATACGGCGGAACGCATTCCATTTGGAATTTGGAAATCGAAATGTTGCGCTCTGTTGTTGGTCAGAGTAAACTGTATAGGTACTACCTACTGGTTAGAAGGTACGAGTGACGGTAGATGTTCCGTGCCTCCGTGGTCGGTATTAGGTGGGTAACTTTTAACAACTGTAAATTGATCTATTCGGCGGTCGGGATTTCAGTGACTGGAGGAGATATAATGAAGACGACAGATGATTTTTTATATCCACAACGTTTTTAAATGTACAAACTATTTATTATAATATTAGCATTACCATTTGTTACTCAAACAAAATTTAAATACAATACAATTATAGCACCGAAACACCGTTCGTGCATTTTCACGTATCCCCGCGTCGTCTGGTCTGAATTCCTTCGGCCTAAAGGGTCTACCGACGCTATTCACATCGGTAGCAACCACATATGACAACACGACTGGACCGTTTAATTTCTTTCCACGCGGCGGTCGCGAATCGCATTACCTAACCGCGTAGAGTTTTGTATGGTGCTGGTTACACACGGATTAAGAAGGCTGTTCTCAGTGTTGAGTTTATCTAGATAAATTATCTAGATAAATATTCTTTTATCTTTTATCTTATCTAGATAAATAGAGACTATTAATTAACACAGTTATCTAAGATAAAAATCACCATTATCTAGATGAATTTATCTAGATAATTTAATTTATTAAACGGGTCTTATTTATTATAGGTAGAAAATTAAGTAATAAGTAGGTAGTATTTACTAATAACTAATAACTACCTAATAACCATCGACATTTTCGATACCATACTATTAAGTTATTCTAGGTATATTGCTACGACTTCTACGAGTTTTTGTTTGTATGGTTTCGTAGTATTTAATAATTAATATTATGTTATAACATAAATCATAATGCTGGTACCTATATTATGTAAACATATTGCAATAAAATATTTATAATTAAAATCTATACATCCATAATACCCAGAAATAAAATACACCAGTGGGCACTACGTCAGTCCAGAATAACATATAAAAATAACTCAAAATAACTTGATTGTACAAAAATTACGTATTAAGCCCGATTCACATTAGTACGACACGACACGTCACGTTACGGCGCGACACGACACTATGAATTTACATCAAACCTGCAACCTCAGACACGTTACGACGTATACGACCAAATTTGACTCGGCAAAACTTATAAAATATTCATTCCACTCGCGTTTTTGTTACCGAGAGGTTGTGTTTCCAGTTTTCACAATGTTCAAAAATTTTTCCAATTCTGATTTGGCAATGGTGGCTATATTGTTAGATGAAGAGGAAGCTCAAGAAGTAGAAATGGCTAAAAAAAAGCAAAAAAAAAGATCAATATGGGTCCACGATATATTAAAAAAACGAAATTGAAGGAGAATATGCAACATTATGTAAACAGCTGGAAGACCACGAAGATAAATTTTTTAAATATTTTCGCATGACGAAATTTCAGTTCACTAAACAGAAAACACCATTTAGGGAATCAATTCCACCTAAGGAAAAACTGGCAGTGTGCTTAAGATTGGTACATTTTAATATATTTTTTAATTAATTTGTATTTTATACTTAAATAGTTACTATTAGTAGGTGATAACTTTCTATATTACTATATAATTGTTAATAAAATAAGATAAAAAGAGCTATATATTTAGAAAATATATTAGATTCAAAATTGTATTTTTATATAGCTATTTTCAAATCAAAAGTTTTGCGATTGGCGATTGCATGCCAGAATATGTACAGAGGTTTCAATATTATATTTAAGGGACCTTGTGCCAATTTTTTCAAATTTTATATTTTAGTTGCCACCTTAATTATAATACTTTTTCAAAAGTTTACTACTGATACCTATTTAGGGGGGAGTGAGGGTTATAGGTTGTATTATTTGGAAAAAATGACTTCACGGGAATAATTCCCAAAACTTGTAAAATTGTCAGACTTTGATAACAGTTTTCTTATCTTAAAGAAAAAGACTTCCTACAGGGTGCATCGAACTTTGATTTTTTATTTTATTTCAAATAATGTTATAATATAATTTATAAAAAAAATAAAGCATAAAGTTGTAATATTTTTGAATACATATTATAAATGTTGAGGTTAAAATATTGGAAAACAGAGCTCGATGAGGACTATAGAATATTACCTTATATAAGTTAAAAAATATATATATCAAAATATTAGGTTGATTCTACCGAATAGGATCATTATTTCCGTAAAGTTTATTTTTGTGTAAAAAATTACATTGGCACCAGGCGCCGTAGTCAGTCTTGTAAAAGATACTTTTAAAAAGTATTCAAGTACAGATCAGATACTTACAAAGTTTCAAATACTTTTTACTTTTTTTTTACGTGTTTTACACTTTACCTTGGCCTAATGACCTTAGCCATATCCTATATGGATTCCTAGTATAGGCCACTAAAAATTTTACAATATACCTACCTATTAAAACACAACGATGAACGATCTAAAAATAAAAACATTGTACAATTTCAGATTTGTATTATTTTATTTAAATTTGGCGTACCTGTAAATAAAGTAAGACAGAAAAAGTATTTAAAAATAGTATTTGATTTTAAATACAGATACTTTCAAAAAAGTATTCAAATACTGCGCTCAAGAAATTTTTTCAAATGTACCTATTTAGAATACGTATTTGAGTACTTAAAAAGTATTTGAATACTTTTACTCAAGTACTTTACAAGACTGGCCGTAGTACATGGTTTGGGATTCTTAAATAGAGAAAACAACATAATATAAAAAAATAATTTTGGTAAATGATTTTTTTTAGGTTTTTAGCAACAGGTGATTCTTACCAAACAATTTCCTTCAGTTTCCGATTAGGTCATTCTACTGTTCAATCTATTGTGTTAGAAGTTTGTGAAGCTATTATTTCAAATATGAAAGAAGAAACTATGCCCACCCCTAAAAAAGAAGATTGGGAACGAATAGCGAATGAATTTTGGGAAATATGGAATTTTCCGAATTGCATTGGCGCACTGGATGGCAAGCATGTGGTAATTGAAGCACCCCCTAACAGCGGATCATTGTACTTCAACTATAAAAAAACATTTTCCATTGTATTACTTGCACTAGTAGATGCCCAGTATAAATTCATTGCTGTGGATATTGGAGCCTATGGGAAAAATAGCGACGGTGGTATTTTGTCGCATTCGAATATTGGAAAAGCTCTCGAAAAAAACAAAATGAATATACCAAGTGATCGTGAACTACCTGGGACAAATGAGAAACTTCCATATGTCATTATAGGAGATGAGGCATTTCCACTAAAAAATTATTTATTAAGACCTTACCCAAGTCCCCAAATATACGATGACGAGCAAAAAAAAGTTTTCAACGAACGGCTTTCAAGGGCGAGAAAAGTAGTTGAAGATGCTTTTGGACAAATTACTGCCAAGTTCCGTATTTACTGTAGACGTCTTAAAGCGTTACCTCAAAACGCAGACAAAATTGTTATGACTACTTGCATTCTTCATAACTTTATAAAAAAAGATGGACCAGAAACTCAAAATCATGAACTGCCATTAAATTCGACAAGTTTACCTAGTCACATAAGGTCATTCCCTCGACAAGGAGGCAGTGCACAAAAACGCGCATTCGAATACCGAGATAAATATAAAACATTTTTTTGTTCTCCAGCTGGACAACTTCATTGGAAATAATGTTTTTATAAATTTATACTGTAATTTTATTGTTTCGTTTCATAAAGTACGTAATCTCATAATTATATTATTAACATTAGTTAGTTTAACAATGTATTCTTCATAATATTATAAGTGAAAAAGTTAATATTATATGATTATTCATCAATACCTAAATAGTTGTGTTATTATTATATAAAATGATGTTTAAAATCATAATATACCTAGTACCTATGATAAATCGAATTAGAATGATCAGTCTGATATAAATATTTGATATAAAAAATTGAACAATACAAAATTACAAAATTAAACTTTAAAAAGCATAATGTTAAATAAAATAAAATAACATTAATACATAAATTGATTTATTAAACTATAGCAGTCCATTACATATTGTGTTAGTAGAAACTAAAAAACATTATACATAAAATACAAATAATAGAAAAAAAACCCAAAATGTTTAGCTATTTAACCTCTAAATGCATGTAAAATAAAAATAGTAACTTTTATAAACCTTATTATAGTTAAAATTTAGAAATGTCAAAGAAAATATTAACACTTAAAATAAGACACTTGTATTCATAAAACAATGTAGGTAATAAAAAATAAAAATACTATATGGTTAGTATAGTTAATACGATAAATTTAATTATAATGAACAGTATAAAATAATTATAATATTAAACTTTAAAAAGCATAATTTTTAATAAATAAATATTTAATTATTGCAGTCCTTGCATACTATATTACTATGTTAGCAGAAACTAAAAAACATTGTACAATGTACATAAAATACAAATAATAGAAAAAAAAACTAAAATATTTAGCTATTTAGCCTCTAAATGCATATGGAATAAAAATAACAACTTTTATAAACCTTATTATAGTTAAATTTAAAAATTTCAAAGAAAATATTACTACTTAAATTATATAAATCTTAAATATATTAAATCAAAATCTTCTGACTGGCACAATATTATGAGAGAGGAATATTATTGTTTACCTTGTGTATGTACTGTATTAAAATAACTGTTGTCAGATGATGTTTCAGACTCGTAATAATATTGTTGACCGTGTGGAAGATGTGGTGTAGATGATGCAAAATGGTATTGACTGTTACTTGGGATCGGGTACTGATAAGTGTCTTGTTGGTTATGTATTGGTGTATGAGATACAGACTGTGGATTTGGTGTATTTTGTGGTCGATTACATGATTGTTGGGTAATGTGCTGTAATTCTAGTTCTGAGACAATTGAAAAAATTTTGGATCTCGCTACATGTTGGTGGTATGATGAAAATTGTTTGACCATGGAACACATACTTGAAAAAAATTTATCATTTACATCTAAATTTTTTTCATCTTCTTTAGATTTCGTTTCATTTTCTTTTTGTTGTATTATATATTGCATTAATGTTTTAGATGCGGATTCAGGATAGTTATCTGATAATTTAATTTTTTTTTTGGATACAGAGCTGTTTTTTGATACTGGCTTACGAAACGGTTGTGATGTTGAAGTTAATGAATTTTGACTCTGTATTGATTGTACTTCATGACTATCTTCGGACGAAGAATTCAAATTTTCCGATTCTTCACACTGACCTTCATTATCATCAGAATCGTCATCATCATTTACCATGGATTCAATGTTACTTATTGAGTCTCTTTCCTTCATATGTGGTCTTAAAAAACCCATCTCGTCTTCAAATTTCCATTTTTTTATATTATTGGCTTTTTGTCCAGACTTGGTAACTGATTTTTTAGCAGCCCGTCTAAATGCGTCCCTTAGGTTTGTCCACGATTTTTTACAGTTTTCAACTGAAATATTTTTTTTTAAGTTTTCTCTAAATATTATATTAAAAATTAGTCACGATTTTTTTTATAAGCATTCAAGGTTCAAATCTTGACAAAATACGTACAAATCACGAAAATTTTTAACTTAAAAATTTAAAAAGTGGGCAAGTGTCACACTGCTGTACTATAGGTTATAAGTGAGTTACTGTAATGTATGGTATTAAATTTGAATTCAATGATATAATATCATTGTATACGAAAAACAATTCTGATCGGAGACGAGTTGTAAGTCTAGGATATTTTATACAATATTAATTATATTATATAATGTAAAAAAAAATGTAGGTACCTATAAAAAAAATTCCAAATTAATCAAATTAGATTCATTATGTTACGTGGAACTTTGCTTCAAATTTTCAATCCTTAGCTATAAAAGTTAAACCTTTTTTTAAATTTTTAACAACTAAAGAATTTGTAAATTTTCAATTAAACACATTTTGTCAAAATTTGAACTTTAAATGGTCATAAAAAAAACGTGCCTATGTATTTTTCAACTGCTATTATATTAACTTATGGGGTACCTTGTATTAAATTTTCAAGTTTTTTGACCCAACGAATAAAATTTGAATGAAATGCAAATTTTTAACCGAGATAAATTTATTTATTAATTAGATTTTGGATTTTCTATATTATATTTAATGTACCTTTACGTAGGTATACTATTAAAATGGGTAATTGGCTGTAATACAAGTGCACAGTTTTAAGTAGGTTAAATTTATTATAAATTAAAAATTTATAACTAAATAGGTGATATCAAGAAATTAATAAGACATTAAAAATTATGAATAATTGTTCAGGTACAACGAAAAATGTACAACACTAGCTGGTGTAACCTATCTATGGAAAATTTCAATATGAGTTACACCAAAAACCAAAATTAATTTTGTCAAAAACCGATTTTTCGGGTTAAAATTCCCGTTTTTCCTATTTATTTCCGCCCGGCGTTTTAAAAACTATTGGAAATAGTATGTATCAATAAATATGTATAGTATTGCTAATAAGTAATATTATTAAAAAATAATTTATTTACCTGGTTGTTTTAATGAGCTTGCAATTTCTCTCCATAAATTTTCTTTTAGCATGTGGTCACTATAATTTTTTTCACTCATATCATACAAACATTTTCTTTCTCTAACCAACTCAATAAGCATCTCTAAATCCATTGTTTTTTTTTTTTAAATTGCAATAAAAAAATTTGAAAGTATGTTGTGGACCCAGTGGCATCCGAAAACAAATTGACATCAATTGACGGATATTGTCGGACAGAAATTGTTTTTGTATTCACATTGTACGGACAGACATGGACAGGCAGCGACACGACACGGCAAAACATTCTTGTCGAGGATGTCTTGTCGGTACGGTCCGTGTCTGTCGTGGTCGGTCCTTACATATGTGAATTACGCCATTACAGACAATGTTTATAATATTTTGTCGTGTCGTGTCGTGCCGTGACGTGACGTGTCGTGTCGTACTAGTGTGAATCGGGCTTTAGTATTATTATCATTGGTTATAAAATGTACAATAATAGACATAAGTATTTATTAATTATTATCAACGATGTTATAAACATAAATGGTAGGAGTATCTAGTATCTATACTCCGCGCCACGAGAGAATGCATACGGCACGCGCATCCAAATGACTGCGCTCCGCTGTCTCGAGGCCAAATGTCCCCACCATGCGGCAACTGGTCTCTGCATACAGCGGTTCAAGTAACACAATAGAAACACGAGCCGTGTCGCGTATTTACGTATAAATATTATTATTATTATTATTATTTACTTATATTCGTATAATTTTTATTATTATTTACTTATATTCGTATAATTTTTATTATTATTTACCTGTAGTATTATTTACCTGGTACCATTCAATTTATGTTTGTATACCAAAAATCAAGACCTATTTTTTTGGTATTTTCTTTTATCAAAATCGCAAATAATTAAACATAACAAAATTACAAATTAATCATTTATTGTCAGTGCATATAAATACATAATACAAATAAAAATATATAATATATACAAATACATAATACAAAAATACAAAATTAAAAATATTATATTAATTTAATCGGAATCGGAATATGAATCAGACGTGTCACCCGTAATTGTTAGAACGTGTGGTGTTACTTCAGCATCTAACAATTCGTTGGATATAAAATCTACCTCCCAGAATTTATCTTCTACCTTAATGATATGGCCAACAAAGTTCTTCCACATATCGGGCGTAACCCGTTCGACTCCTTCTTCTAATAATTTCTTAACGTCATTAATTTTATAAGTACGATTGTTCATTCTAACATAATTTTTCACCGACGCCCACGCAAGTTCTATTGGATTTAATTCACAGTGATACGGGGGTAGGCGTAACACAGTTTTATTTGCAGATTTCGCCAATTCGTCTATCACATATTCATTATACTGTGATTTTAAAATTTGCGCTCGATCCAACAGTTGTTCCTTGACCATTGGTTTATCTATTACCTCGCCTTTATCTGTCAACCAATCAATGATGTCTTGTTTTTTCCAAGATCTTACTGGAAACGTGTGCTTCTTCACAGAATGATACGACGCGTTGTCCATGACTATAACGGCATTTTCACGAAGTAGCGGTAAAATGTTGGCGAACCAGTCATAAAAGGTATCACCGTTCATCTCATCGTGGTAATCGTCTGTATTTTTTTTCGATTCAAAACATAATAATCCACCAACAACAAAGCCGTCAGATGAACCTATGTGTACCACGATGAGACGTTTTCCTTTACCGGACGGTTCCTTTTGTCCAGTCGTTAATCCTCTTAGGAATGCGTCTCGTGGTGACTTCACAGTTTTATCGACCCATGTTTTCGATGTGGTTTCACCAGCATTCACCCATGTCTCGTCCAGATAATAGATGGGTCTACCTAACTGACGGTATTCTTTTATGGACTCCAAGTACCTTCGACGCCAACACACAATATCAATTCGTTCAATAAGAGCGCTATTACGAGATTTTCGAACATACTCAAAATTGAGATGTTTTAAAAGTCTACGTAATGTTGTTTCGGAAAAATTTGGTAATGTTGTATCTTCGTTGACCGTAGTTAAAATTTTCTTTAAAGTTGGAATTTCTCGCCTGTGCCAAAACTCGTGTACTTTTTTCCTAATGGCATTTTGGTCAAAATCATCAACTTTTTCCGTAACAGTTGGTCGGATTTTGGTTTTGTTAGGTGATGATACACTGCCTTTATTTCGGTATTCCGATAGAGTAACACTCACTGTCCTTTGCCCTATACCACTCTCTTCGGATATTTGCTTAATAATCTCCTTCGCTTTTAATTTTGGGCCGTCTGCATTGTCTTGCTTAGCCATTTTAGTCTTGTAAAGGTTTACGATCATCAATTTCTGTCGAGAACCAACAAACTAAAAAATAAAAATTTATTGAACATTAAAAAAACATATTGAAAAAAAAATGAAAAGTAAATATTTTCATATAATATATTCGAATAACTAATTCTAATGATTATTTGTATTATAATTATTACATTTTCGAGATTTTTTTAGTATGACATATCATTTTTATATTTCATTGTTATTTTACTTTGTATACGACTTCAAAAAAAAAGTACATGTAAATAATGTTTAAATTGATTTAAAACTATATTAAGGTAAATCGATGTGTCATACCCTCAAAAATATTATTCTATATCGTTTTTGTAATAGGTGATTTACTCTAAAATTACACAAAAACATTAAAAAAAATGATTCTGCGTAAATATGTTTTGCCTATGTTGCGCATGGGCCAGAGACAAAAAAAACAGTGCGCTGACATCCTATTAAATAAATGTTTTAAAAATCTTACTTTTCCACGAGGATTTCTTTTCATCGGTGAAATGTTGATGGATCCACAGTCTTCGTCCATTGTATTGACAGAGTTAAAAATGTAAAATTGGCAAGTAAAAAACAAAAAAACGGGCGCAAAATAGGAAACGTTGATAAACGAAAATCGGTAAACGACTAACGACGTGATGAAAAAATGTTTGTTGTTGTAATCGCAGTGTACACACCTGCCGACAAAATCGATGTGCTCCGTAGAGCTCCGACGGGTGGCGATCGTGCTGGTAAAGTGGTGGGGATGCGCGAAAAAGAACGTGTTTTGGTGGGCCGCCGTATGCATTCTCTCGTGGCGCGGAGTATAGTAGACCTATTGGATCACGTCCCAACAATATCAACAAACAGCAAGTAGCTGAAATATTATTATAGTCGTACAACTACCTCGTGAATCGTGGGACATATTATAATATTTATTATGTTATATATTGGAAGTCGACTCACCGTAGTACCGTACGCGTGTTCTTATTAAAGTTTAATAATTGAATTTAGTGAATCTGTGATCAAGTATTTTTTACTATGCGGAGATTTTTAGTATTGACTGCTGATAAAAATGACGCAAGTCAGTTGAAAAAACAACGTCTTCGAGAGGAAGAAGAAGACGATCCTGGTAAAAATAAAAATATTCAAGAACAAGATCTACCGAAGTTATCTGAAGAACCTTTGATTAAATCATACTTATTAGATGGTCAATTTTTTACTGTTATTAAAGAAGATGGATTAAAATTGACTGCACAATGTAAAAATTGTCCCAAAATCATTCAAGGACAAAAATTGTCCACAGGAAACTTCTTAAGTCACTTAAAAGTAACTATATACCTAATAATTAAGTATAGTAATATACAGTGTACTATTATACTCGTATAGTTTTAATTTTTAATGCAATAACTGCAATAATTATTAGTATACCAAACAGAAATAAATATTTGTGATTTTAAATTTTTAGTATAAACATAAAACATTGATTCCGAAAGTTGAAGAGGCTCGAAAACGTGCAAAGAAATCAATGGTAACAACGCATGCAGAATTACAGGGCAAACGATCTACTAAACTATCAAAACAACAGGTAAATTGTATAATTAATCTAGTTATTACTTATTATAAACTAAAATAATTGCCAAATTTTTATACATAATACAAGTATTTTTGCTTTTAATTATTAATTTTGGGAACATATTCAGAGAGTTGTTTTTTTATAGTACCTAGTACCTATACATGGTAAATAACTAATTTGTTTAGTAAAAACTTTACTGGACAGATAAATTATGTTAAAATAGTTGTGAAAGTTTATTTTCTTAATATGCAACTGTTCACTTGTGTTAAAATATAGTACATACATATATGTTAATATACAGTGTAAAGGGTTTGGCGTTTGGGGACATTTTTGCAATTAAAAATTAAAAATAATTCACATTTAGAAATTAAAAATTTATTTAACTAATGAATTTTGTAAACGTGATGACAATAACTTAGAAAGTGTTTGCCCAGCTATTTTTAAGACAAATACAGTTAAATATTTAGGTCTGAATATTGATGATTGTCTAAATGTATAAGTTATTATTAATTTAAGAAAAAATGTTTATGTATTTAACATCTTAAAAATATTTTGAATAATAATATGGTAGAGGTACTTATACTATGCTCTAATACAATCTATAGTTACATATGTAATTACTAATTAGTAATTACATTATGTGGTTCCGCTTATCAAATACATATAAAATATCAATGAACTCGAGACCACTTTAAACTCCTTAGTAAAATATCTTTTCTAGAAGCCAAGACCATTCGTTACAAATACACTATAGAATATAATTGAAAATATTAAACATTACTTCGCATTATTTATTATAATATGTTTATAGGTACCTTATTATTTAAGCATAAATATACCATTATACTACCAAATCATACCTATTGTACTCGTTATAAGCTCAATACTAATTTAACTAATCCTATATTAAGAACATGTTTAGCATAATCCGGACCTTATTATGTATTTGTACGTTTTTGGGTTAAATTTAAAACTAACCCTCAAAACCTTTATTATCTTCATTTAAAAAAAAAAATTGCTATTGTTTTTAATACATATAAGTAAAAATTAAAAATTAAATTGTATGTTGTTAATTTATATAACTTTCTATTATGTAATAAAAACACAATTTTTTAATTAAAAAGGTTCACATAAATTAGAACCCAATGAAAACAAATTGTAAAATTAAATAACTCAAGTATTATGTTTTATTTAATGATATTATGTGTTTTTAAATTAATTGTTCTACAATTTATTAATTTGTACTTATTTTAGGTGAAAGGTATTGTATTTGATTACATTATGCAAGAAATGAGACCCCTCATTTGCTGTGAAAAGCCTGCTTTTCGAAGACTAGTCATGGAATTAGCTGGAATAACCGATTCATCATTACTTCCTATTTCCTAATCGAAGACAATTGGCTAATGATTTGAAATTAAGGTATTCAACATTTATAAATATGATGACCGATTTAATAGAAAAACAGAGTTACATTTGCATAACAGCAGACATCTGGAGTGCAAATAATAAAAGTTATATGGGCATGACTTGTCACTATATTGAAGAAAATACATATAAACGTCATTCGTATGTTCTTGGTAGCCGAAGGATAATAGGGACTCATAATTTTCTAGCCATCGCCAAGGTCATAACTGAAGTAATGGATACATACTGTATAACCAACTCAAAAGTCACTCATATAATTACAGACAACGCTAGTAACTTCGGTAAATGTTTTCGCACCTTCTCAAGTTCAATTACTTCTTCAGATAATTCAACAGCAAATTATGACATTGGTAATTTAAATTCTGATGAATCTAGTAGTGATACTATAGTTGACAATTCAGACTCTGAATCTGAAAACGGAAACGAGAATATTGAAAGAATTGATGTTGGTTCAATTTTTTATAATCAAGAAGTCCAAGAGCAAGAACATGATAATAGCTATTGTTTACCTAAACATATTACTTGTGTAGCTCATTCGTTGAACTTAATTGCTACTTCTGATATTTCTAAAATTTCAGATGAAACCTATATCAGTTTATCTACAAAAACTTTTAACAAACTACAAACGTTCTGGAACTTATTAAGTAGAAGTACAATGGCATCTGATAAAGTAGTAGAACATTGCAACTGTAAATTTCCTATTCCTGCCGTGACAAGGTGGAACTCAAAATATGATGCTATTAAAAAAATTTTGGATCATAAGAAAAAAATAGTGACACTATTTGATATTTTAAAGTTGAACAAACTTAAAGGTAATGAATGGGTATTTTTAGAGGAGTATTGTTTATTGTTAGAGCCATTAGCAAATTCTCTTGATAAGCTACAAGGAGAAAAACATAATTATTGTGGAAGAGATGAAGTGAAGAGAGACCAAGGAACGATTCTAGTTTAGCAACCTGTCGATTTTTAAAAATTTTTTTTTTCCAAAATGTGTGTTTTAGGGTGTTCTATAAGAATGTAAAAAAAAAGCCCGGAAAAACTTCGTTTTGAAGTTATTGATAAAAAACTTCAAAAACTTAATTTTTTCGTTACGCGAATTTTGTTTAAAAAATATACTTAGAATTGACAATTTTTAAATTTTTTTCAAAATGTGTGGTTTTTAACGCTTAATAGATTGGTAAAATCAAAACTTACCTAACATACATGCTTTTGAAGTTTTCGCGTGTGGTATGGGCAATGCCTATAAGCGTGTTGCGGCACTTGTCGTTACGCTCCTCCCCGCAAATTGTAAATATCTCTCGACTTGCTATGCAAACCCACCTCAAGGAGGTAACAGGGTCAATAAAAATGCAAAAATGTGAAAATTAAACTAAAAAAATTACACGTGTGGTATGGGAAATGCTTATACGCGTGTTGCAACACTCGTCGCTAAGCTCCTCAGCGCGGTCGCTCCGCTCCGAAAATCGAAAATATCCCTCGACTTCCTATGCAAAACCACCTCAAGTAGGGTCAATAAAAATGTTAAAAGTATATTTTTTTAAAAAAATGCGTGTAACGAAAAAATGAAGTTTTTGAAAATTTTCATCAATAACTTCAAAACGAAGTTTGTCCGGCTTTTTTTTACATTCTTATAAAACACACATTATGGAAAAAAAAAATTTTAAAAATCGATAGGTTGCTAAACTAGAATTATGCTGAGACCAAACATTAATGTACCTATATTTGTCTTAATACTTATTTTAAGGCATTAAAAATACAAATTAATAGAATTAATAGTTGAAAAAAATTGTTTTCATGCGAGAAAAATCTTCAAGAAAAAAAGTAAATGATGTCGATAAAATATTGATTTTACTATGAAAACAATGTACAAATACAATATTCTGTGGTACCTACTCAATAACAACTTATTGATACAATAAATACTGTACGGGTCTGTCTATACCATAGACATATAAACTAATGGACAGCGCATTCCACTTCGCCCTGCCAATGCATGGGAATCATATAAGATAAAGAAAGAACGAAGAGAGAAAAGAGAGAGAACATAAAAAGGGTAATCATTGAAGTATGAAACTAATACTATATTACCCTCACGTTCTCTTTTCTATTTAACTCTATATCGTACCCTAGACCTCTCTCTAAGCGCTGTCCATTAGTTTTTATATCTCATGGTCCGAATCATTAGACCGAATCGCTACCAATTTTCCCAATTTTTTTTCTCCCCAATAATTAATTCTCCAATCATATTCATTCCGAAAAATACATTTTCTTTCAAAAACTATTAGTCCAAATTAGAAAATGGCAAATGAATAATTCCCCCAATTAGTTTATTCCCAAAATTATTGTCCCACACATTGTTCCAATGTTGGGAGAATGATCGGTTGGATAAAAAATTATATGGTTACAGGGTATTTGGATAATTGATATTTAAAAACAAACATTGGGATAATAATTTATTGGGACAATAATTTTTGAAATAACTTAACCCATTATGTCCTAGCGCACCCATATGGTAACTTGAAATTATTTCTAAAAGTAGCTGTGGTTCGCCACGTATTAGTGTTATATCGAATTTATCAATGTTTATTCACTATATACATAACAGAAATAGATATCATTCATCAACATTTTCAATATAAGTTAGTCGTGTGTTATACGCTGAAATAAATGTTTGGTTTTTTTTCGTTCTCATAACTATGGATTTTCGTGGAAGGTAAGTTCTTTTATTATTTATTCTATACACTTTTTTGCTTTAAACATGTGAATATATTTTCCTAGAATGTTAGGGCATAGATATGTATCAATTTTACACACATATATATTTTACTTATTTACGCACATAATCGTTTTTTATAGCGTTACCATATGGTAACGATAGGTTTTTGTGTCATTATTCAAAATACACATTTTATTTTTCTTCAATTACGATAACAATTATTCTTATAACTATACTTTTTATTTTTATAGTAATGGGTTTACTCTTCAAGAAGCTCTGGATATTTTATTTGAAGCTGATGACGAGTATCAGGCACGGGTTCAAGAAATATACTTTGAACCACCTGAAGTAAATATTTTAACTGACGAAGATGGAGCCGGAGCAATGGATAATTTGATTGGTCGACAATTATTAGCACCTGCTGAAATACGACTTGAAAATAATGACAGAATCGGGGCATTTAATACATTGGGTGATCCTCCACCACCAACTAAAGTAATTGACCAAAGTCCCTCTGTATCAATAGATGTTGATAAGTTTATCATACAGAACGAAAAATGGGTAAGAAACAGACAAAAACCAATTCCGGAATGGATTACTGGCGATTTTGATGATAGAGTACAAATCTTCACTTGGTTAATAGATGTAAGCGTAAATAATGCTTGGGTTTTACAAAGAAAAGTAAATCCAAATATGCCACAACTTCAATTTAGACGTGAAATAGTCCGCAATTTGCTATTTAAATACAGGACGAAACCTAAAGTTGGAGGAAGGCCATCCACATCGATGTCAAGTGTCTCTTGTAATAGAATAAGTGATGATATTCGGTACGATGGGAAAAATCATATTATCATTCCAACCCCAGAAAAAAAAAGAAAAAGATGTGCAGGGGAAGAGTTTTCGTCGAGTATTCGTACAATGTGTGAAAAGTGTAACGTGGGCCTCTGCATTGAATGTTTCAAAATATTTGATTCTGTAACATACTAGTATAAGAATTATAATATAATAAACGTGTATAAGAATTATTTAAAAATATTTTGTAATAATATTGTAAAATTATATCTCCTCATTATCCTAGCGTTACCATATGGCCACATCGAATTTTAAGTAAATGAGTCAGCAAATCAAGGAAATTTACTTAAATTTATTATTAAATTGGTTATTTTTAGTAACTATAGAAAAAAAAACAATACTTTTTAAAAAAAAATTACTTAGGACTTAATGGGTTAATTGTTTATTTGATCAGTTTTTAAATTAGTTTTTGGAATAAAATATTGTATTTTTCGGAATGAATTAAATTGGGAGTATTAATCACGAGGGCAGTAATTCAATTAATATTTCTTAAATTGTTATCAATTGTTATCAAATTTAACAAATCATGATTGTTTATTATAAATTATAATTGATAAAATTATCTTATGATATTTTATTTTTTTGCTGTTTTTTGAAAGTATTTGGACAATTATTTAAATATTGGATGAACCGACCATTTTAATGAAATCTGCATAAAATTCCCTGTCGATAATCGATACACTAAAGAATACAGTGTGTTCACGCTAAGAGGTACCACTAAATATCTTAGCTGGATGATTTCGGATTGAAATGGGGTTTTCAAGAGGTGATAGGGAGTACTTAAATACACATTTTCAGACAAATTTCAAATTTTTAACACTTTCGATACGCGCATGCGCGATACAACTTACTTTTTTTTAAATGGTAACACCATTTTTTTTTTACATATTCGGATAGAGTATTTTTTTCTAAACAATTTATGTATAAAAAGTTTTTCTAATTACAATATTCAACAATGAAATTTAATATTTACGAGTAATTTGTTTTTGACGAAATTTAAAACTAAATTCAACTTATTGTTACTCATTACTAGTTATTAGTATCCACAGATTACATTTGCACACAGATAAGATAATAAAAATAACTTTGACAACAATTGCCAGCAATTAAGATAGTAAATCGTAGTAATCGTAAATAAGATAGTTAAATGAAGGTAATGAAAACTATAAAATTGTACACATTTTGAATTTGAAATCAATTTTTATTTATTTGCAATTACGTTCTACAGTTCTATCTAATAAATTGTTCGAAGTTTCCACCTTGATGTTCCAAACATGATTCCAAACGTTTTAATAATTCCGTTGATGTGGCAGCGTTTATTTGTTCTCTTCTCAAATTACTACAAGCCAGCCGTATTTTGTTTTTTAAATCTTGGAGATTAATAGGTGGATCTGCATATACAACATTTTTTAAATGCCCCTATAAAAAAAAATCCAATGGGGTCAAGTCTGGAGATCTTGCTGGCCATGGAATTACTCCATGGGTACCAATCCATCGGTTAGGAAAAATTCCATTTAAATAATTTTTAACAATGATGGCGTTGTGTGCTGGTGCACCGTCTTGTTGAAAATACATATTTTCCTGCGTGGCTAATGAAACATCTTCTAGCAGTAACGGTAATTGATTAACAAGAAAATCTAGATATCTTCTACCTGAAAGTGTTCCATTGTAAAAATAAGGACCTAAAAGTATTCCACCAATTAATCCACACCACACATTTATTCACCAAACTGTCTGAAAGTTAGTGTCTCGGGACCAGTGTGGATTTGTATCGTCCCAAAACCTATTGTTTTGTTTGTTCATTACACCATTGTTTGTGAATTTAGATTCATCAGTCCACAAAATATTTTTATAAAATAAATTGTCGATTTCAAATTGAACGCTAAACCATGACAAAAATTGTAATCTACGTTCAGAATCTCCGATTCGTAAATGTTGAACAAACTCGGGTTTATATGCGTGCATTTGGTTTTTTTTCAAAATTTTATGTACTGCACCAACTGATACACCAATTTCACGAGATACATGTCTTATTGATGATCTTGGATAAGCACGTATGTAGGCCATTACCTGTAATTCAGTGTCTTCATCAAAATTATTTGGTCTAGGCTGCCGTTGTCTGATTTCATTGCTAGGAAATTGACCGTTTTCACTTAATCCACGTAAAAGTCTAACGACATAATTATGATGTGGATGATACCTATTTGGATATCGATCTGCGTACACCCGAGCTGCTTGTCGAGAATTACGATTACATTCACCAAAAATAAGAATAAGTTCGACTTTTTCACGGCTATTCATTTTAATACAGTTCTTTCATGTAAAACAGTGTATTAAAACAATAACGATTTTTTCAGAAAAATATGTGATATCTAACCAGAACAAAAAATAACACGTAACAGTAGTTGTCACAAGACTAGTTTGAAATTATTAAAACAATTATTACTAGTCAGCGAAAATAATTTATCAACATTTATTTATAAAATAAATGTATAACGAACAGGATTTACTATCTTAATTACAGGCAAAATTTAAAGTCAAAGTTATTTTTATTATCTTATCTGTGTGCAAACAGGTATTTAACAATAATTGGATACTAATAAGTAACAATTAGTTGAATTTAGTTTTAAATTTCGTCAAAAACAAATTACTCGTAAATATTAAATTTCATTGTTGAATATTGTAATTAGAAAAACTTTTTATACATAAATTGTTTAGAAAAAAATACTCTATCCGAATATGTAAAAAAAAAATGGTGTTACCATTTAAAAAAAAGTAAGTTGTATCGCGCATGCGCGTATCGAAAGTGTTAAAAATTTGAAATTTGTCTGAAAATGTGTATTTAAGTACTCCCTATCACCTCTTGAAAACCCCATTTCAATCCGAAATCATCCAGCTGAGATATTTAGTGGTACCTCTTAGCGTGAACACACTGTATACAATATATATATATATAAATTATTATTATTATTACTGTAGACTGTAGTAATTTATATTTGTATTGACAATTTTTCAAAACGTAGTTAAGAATTATAAAATGTTCAATTATTATAGCTAAGGATTGAAAATTTACGCTGTTTTTCGCCTTTTCTCATCTTTTCTCATCCGTAGTTCGTAGCGTAATTGGCAGAATTTTTATAGCGTTCGTAGTCCGTTGCTTTTTTGTAATGGGGGCTTGTACGAATATTGAATATCGACATATCCCGCTTGATATTGTTATAACGCATTATATTGCTTAACGTTAAGTTCTAACTAAGGTCATCATTTTATAGTATGGGATATATAAATGCTTTTGATTAAACAAACATTGTAGACATAATTTACGTAGGTATATAATGTATAAATTTATTATTCAAACATAATAGACACACAGCTTAATTGTTGAAGTTTTTACAGTAATTTTCAACTCAAACTGTGGCTCGATAGGTTAGGCGTAGGTTCCCCAAACGTAGGTGATTAGGTAGGTCCGAGTTCGAATCCGTCATACGAACTTTGGGCGGCGACTATCTCGACGCCCCCAACGAAGAGTGTCGTAACTCACTTTTACAAAATGTTCAGGAAATACAATATAAACATTCAAAAATAAATTCTTATTCTGGTTTTCAAAAATTGTAAATTTAAGAATTATTTTTGTAATCGTTCAGGTTCATCCATAAAATTCACTTATTCTATTTTCAGCTAACTCTTTTTTTTTACCATAAAAAATAGGTAAAAAAAAAAAAATATGAGTTACAACTATTTTCGATGGAAAATAAATGAAAATAAAAACGTAAGTCAAGTTACTACTATTTTTGTTGGAAAAAAAAAACGTAAGTCAAGTTACTACTATTTTCGCAGGAAAAAAAAAGAAAAAGAAAAACGTAAGTCAAGTTACTACTATTTTCGCAGGAAACAAAAAAGAAAAAGAAAAACGTAAGTCAAGTTACAACTGTTTTCGTTGAAAAATAAAATAAAAATAAAAACGTAAGTCAAGTTACATCTATTTTTGATAGAAAAAAAATAAAAAAATAAGTCAAGTAATAACCCATGTAACGGCTTGTTAATCAAAAATCAAAATATTATGAAAATTCAATATAATTATAACAATAAACAAACTTTTATAAAAGTAAAACAACTTCTAAAATTAATATTTAAAAAAAAGAAGCAACACTTTATAATTATTAATAGAAAAACAATATTAGAAATAAACTAATAATATAGGTAATAATATTTTAATACTAATATTATTATTAAACAGTAAAATAATATTTGAATATTACTTTATGATACAAATTATTTGGGAGTTAAGGATTTATAAAAATCATGATAGCAAGATGGTATGAGGCCTTTGTTACATAATGATAATAAATCATTAATTTTCATTTTATCCACAGGTAATTTTTCATTATAGGCTCTTAACGGTACAAAACGCTCTTGAAACCTTCCTTTTTTTTTCTTAGCCAACATGTTCATGGTAATAGTACTTGTTGTACTATTTAAATTGTACTTAATGTTAATAATATTTGGTGTTTTATATGATGTAGTTATTTCTTTCACACTATTCCATTTTATTACATTACTATCAGTTGATGTTTTCCAATTTGATTGTGAATTTTCTACCAGGGGCTTAAAATCTAAAAAGTCCTCATGTGATAATTCAAACACTACATACGGTTTTCCATGTATTTTTGCTACATCTTACTAACGTAAACCATTGGGCTGGAATGTATATGGTTTTATGTTTTTTAGAGCATTCAATGGTTGCATGCATGCTATCGCCTTCGTTTTGCGTGTGTCCTTTCTCTAAAAATGTATGTTTAATATCGACTTTAAGAGTAAAAGCAGCATACTCCCACATAGCATAAATATACCTGTTTCGATTTTGCCCTGCACAGTTGTCCGAAAAAAAACTGAACTCTTCACTACCACTTTCCTTCATAATTTTAATAAACTTAATAAGCATGTTGATATTTCGTTTGAACCTCTATTAGCATCTGTTTCAGTCCACATAAGACAATACCCTTGTTTTTGCCCAATGTCATAAATTGTAAAATTATAGCTGGCAAACTTTCTCTTGTAATAAAAGCTACTAACTTCACTTTGAGGTGAAGTTAACACTTTTTGTAAATCAAATACAGCTACACAAAATTTGGGATCAATTTCAGCTCTTTCTTTATCTGCTTTTTTTATGTTTCTTGCTAATGTCTTGTTTAAAATATGGTCTTCATAAGAAATTTGTAGATTAATTTTTTCTTCATCACTGGCAAGTTTGTACTGTTCGCACACATCACAAAGATCTTTCTTCGGCTTAAAAAAGACAGATTAAAATCATTATTAAAAACATCATTATACTGCCTAAAAGTGGCATATTTTATTGCAGTAGAATTAGTAGGTTTTTCTTTCATCCATTCTGTGTATAATCTATACATTTTTGAAACAGATAGACCAGCTTCAAGATATTCCCTTTTTGAATCTTGTCTTATGTAATGAGACTCAACAACTGGGAAGCATGAAATGTGCTCTTTGATATCATTTTTGATATAATCCTGTATAGTATGAGGACGAGAGAGATGTTTGCCTCTCATATCTCTTTCTATAGTTGGTGAAGTTTTGAGTTTAGAAAGAGCGGTAGTGACTATTGTTTCAGAAATTCCTGAAGTCTGTAGAAACATCTTTTTGCAGACTTGAAATTCATTATGGTTAATAGTCAACGTATACTGTCTAGAAAAGTTCCTGCGTGTTGCAGAAGAATTAGCTATTTGTTGTTTTTTGTTTATTACTTTAACATTTTGGGCAATGAAATCCCATTGCCTAGTATGGTCACCTAATTCCCAATATGCATCAAATATTGATTTACGATCAATATAGTTTAGTTTTTCATAACATTTACTACGACACTTTAGTATGCACGGTGATCCCATTTTCTTTTCCTTTATTAGTATGTTTTTTCGGTTCACATGCTCTTTTCCCTTGTTTAGGAGAACTTTTGACTTGACATCTATCCATTCACCATTGTTTTTGGAGCGTTTTCTTTTTAATACTTTTTCTGATGACGGCACTTTTCTTTTGCGTTTAACTATAGGTGTAGTATTTTCCTAAATAAAATGAAAATAAATTAGTTTAAATAAAACTGTAGGAATTATATTTAAAATGTGATACATAATATGTAATAATCTGTAATATTATTACAATTAATAATATGATTTATGATAAATTAATACAAATTTAAATAAATAGCACGTCAAGCTTAAAATCATGACAATATTCATAATAATTATAACGCAACTTAATTATTTTTTTATAATATTAAGTTATAATTTAATTTATTTTTACAATTTTGACAATTACTTACAATGTCTGATACAAGTGATACATTTTCAACATCAGTCAAAACGCTTGCATTATTATCAGGTACATATTCAGGATCTTTGTCACTATCATAATTTATATTTGTATCATCTTCACTACAAGAAATAATATCAATATCTCTTGGAACATCTTTGTCCTATACAAATTATTAATTAACAATGTAAAATAATTATAATATTCATAAGTCATAACACAATACCTATAATATTATAATAGTATATAATTTAAAATAAAGAAAGTAGGCAGGTTTGGAATATGGCATATACAATAATATGATTTTAGTAATTTAGATAAAACTATTGAATAATTATTGTTTTAATAAAAAATATTACTCTTAGTAGGTATAATACACATTTAATAAATACAATATATACATTTTTATTAAAACAATATTATGTTTTATATTGGGTATTTACAATGTACTATGTTGACACCAAACAACACATTTTGTATAGGTACTTGAGCATAATCAAATATTATGGAAATTTAAAAACTAAAAATATTAAAATCTGTACTTTTATTTATTGCATTTTTACCTTGTCTTCGATGACTGTACAATTTTTAATATGAGCATCAACAGCATTATGGTACTCTTCATCACTGCTTATCATGCCATACGAATAGCAATTTAAAATGCTCTCCGAGTCACTACTTAAATCCTGAAAAATTTATATTGATAATTAAATAATGATACACAATATCACCTAATTAATTATACTTTTAATGAGCTGAGAAATTTTAATACTACTTACGTTTTGTTCGCATGTATTTATTATAATATTATTCATTGTGTATTCCATCGCAAATGTAAAACAAACAAAATATTGTTAATAATTATAATTATATTCTAACAATTAATAACATAATATCTCAATATTTAATTAAATAATGTTAAATTATGAAACTTTTATAACTTGTTATCAATAATTATTGTGATTGATTATGCTAAAAGCTAAAACCCACAAAGGTAAGCAAGCAGAAATCCAAAAATAGAATATTATAATTAATAAAATTATAATATTCGAGTTACCATAGTTTTCGTTGGTAATCTTGTTTAAGCTTAATAGTAACTCATGATAAGACTATTTTCGCGGGAAATCATCATTTTAATATTTAGACATAATAATATTTTACAAGGTCTTTGGCTATAGTTGAGATACTGTTGTTTTCGTGGTTTTAAGAGAAAAAATTGCGCTAACAGATGGCGTTGCTAACTCAAAAACGAAAAAAAGTGAGTTACGACACTCTTCGTTGGGAGCGTATAGATATACAAAATGTATGTTTTCTTTTGCATTTTTTTTCACGTTTTTTTTCTTATAACAAATAATTATTATATATACACTACAGGACATGTTTATATGTATGTATGTATGTATTGATTAATATAATATTACGTATCTATATGTTATTTATTTTATTAGGAAGTATAATTGCACATTTTTCAAAATTTCCATATAAAAATAGTTTGTATCTTTTATTACCGTCTGTCCGTAACATTAAATGCCCTTTGGACCTTAATTAGTTAAAACTTATCGCTCGGCAGTGGAATGGAGAGGATAACTAAGCTTTGCGGAACCGTACCGTGTTATCCAACATCAGGCTACGGCCAACGTTTGAACGAGAAGATTGTATATGCACAGAAAGCTTGGTGATTCTTTTGCACATTTTAATATTTCTAGACTCCTAACAAGTGCTTTCCTTATTCCGGGTTTTTGTTTTTGGATCGGGCGATTTTTGATACCGGTAAGTACATTTTGAACATAATAATATTAGCATTATTACCTATCCGCGCGTTTGGCAGCGCGTGTCGTTAATGGCTGCTTCTGTACACACTGCAAACATTGTACATACAATTTTTACCATGGCGCGTTTCGTTTTTAAAGTTTTTTATATCCACATTCGTACTGGGACTCACTGGTGACTGACACTGTGGTCCACGTTGACCCGTTAGCCGTTCCGATGAAGCCGTTTGTGTCTTAGGTAAACGCAAATTAACATTGCGTACCCACCCATTCATTCTACATTGTTTCGTGGCTTTAACATTATACGAGCTCGGTATATCGTTTTTTCATTTTTTTAATACTATTAACAATATTCATTTTATAGTATTCTAAAAATAACACTAAACTACCCAAGATGCATATATCACCACTGATAACATACTGATATCATCATAATAATATTCGAGTATTCGATTACAACGACCGAGATGATTTGTTTTTCGTATTTGTGATTTAGTATTCAAGTATTTCATTAGTAATATTATTATATTTTTCTATAACAATGTTTTTATTATATTATTCCATATTATCCAGGCTATTCACGATGGTGAAACTATGTGTCATATGTGGAAACGACGTTTCAATGCACAGGTATTTACAATGTCAACCAACATATAACAATAATATAACATAACATGTTATACATCACATTCATCCTTAGAATTCCAAGTGATGTGCGTCGTCTTCAGTGGGTGGAATTCATGGTGAACCAAGGTTTTCCTGTAAACCTAAGCTCAAAGTTGTGTTCGAGGCATTTTATCCCTGGTCATGACTACATATAGAAGGAGAGGCACAACGCCGCCGTCCGAGGCACACATCAATCCCATCTTTGGTGAGTGCATATCATATATCATACATAAATCTCCAAGTATCACAACTCATTCATTTCAAACCCAACATAATATTAACACTGCATTACAACAAATGTGACATACCTATCCACCTGGCTGTACAGCAATAAATAAATTTTGTGATGGATAAACAATAAAAAATAGGCTTACACTACAGCAGGATGATCTATTGACCTCTACAATATTTTATTTCATCCTACTATATTGTTTTTTACCCACATGTTTCTGATGTAACTTATGTAACTCATTTATAAATAAAATGTACGCCTATATACTTATTACCAAAATATGTAATTTTTTGATTAAAAGAGTATACCTACATAACAATATAACAAAATACATTACATTATTATAAATTTCACTTTCTGAATATTGTATTAATGTTATTCAGATGACTTTTTTCACTTAAAAATACCATGTGACGTCATATATTGTAATTACTATAACCATACTTAACTACTACAATAGTCAATCCACTGTGCTCATAATTTAATATAATTTGTTTACTTAGTTGACTTAACTTACACATCATTTTAAATATATTACATAAAACTAAACTCAACAGTTATTATATTAAAACATATTAAACATATTAAACAATATACTTATAACACAGTTTTATATGACACAACAACAATTATTTGTCACCATAAACCTTATGTTATTCAACAATTCTCTTTTTGTTGTTGTTACGCCTAATGCTTAGTATTATTTATGGTTTGGTACATTCTACAGACTACAAAATTAATAACTATTATTATATTGTACATTGGAAACAAATATGTAATATAAAATATTGTTGCCATGTTATTGTTTCACAATAAACACAGTATTGTATATTTGGTTTACTCTAGAATAAACCATTATTATGATTTTATTTTGTTTTTAAAAACATTTAAATTGACCGCTTATGGTTCTATAGGTAATCGGACCATACAGTGAACGAGAAGATCATGTGGAAAACGTCGATGCCGGTATACAAGTTCAGATGGATGAAGTTTTGTTGGAAGAGAACATTGAGGTAGTTGAAGTCATGATGGTCAATGACAACATTGAGGTAGTGGAAGTCGCGATGGACGACAACAACGTTGAAATCGTTGAAGTTCTCATTAACGGAGACGAACAAGTACCAGCTCAAGTCAAAGTGGTATCAGATGATGATAACTTTGTTGGTGTTTTCGACCTTTCACCACTATACGACATTGAAGAGGTCAGTAAATATTTTGTATAATATTATTAAATTATTAATTTAATGTTCATTAAGGAAAAAACTAAATACAACTATGTCTCTTAAATTTCAGATTGAACAAATCGCCCCAGTTGTCGCTAGACTGTTGCTAGACCGTCCGGCTGGCGTTCAGCACCCACTACCGTAACCACACAACATAGGCACGTTGAAGTACGTATGCCAGTATTGTAGGGCCCGCCACTTTAAGTGCGAGGAAACAAGCCCGAATCATTTTTCTACATGCTGCAATAACGGTCTGATGGCCGTTTCAGGACCGCGTGTGTTGACACCTGCACCGCATTTACTACAGAGGTTGTTGGTTGAAGATTCGGTAGAAGGTAGACACTACCGAAATAACATCCGCCGGTATAACAACACTTTGGCATTTGCTGCTTTCTCCATCGACCTCAACACACGGCGCTTGCCAGGTCGGGGACCGATTGTGTTCACTGTTCATGGACAGGGATATTGGACAATAAGTAATGACTAGATCGGGAACGATCCTATCCTACGCAGATTCTGCCAGCTGTATTTCGTCAAATCCGGCGAGGCAAACCGGATTCGTAGGGACTAGCAGCAATTACTGCCTGCCGCACACCGTCTATTGCCAAGTGTACTCGAAGACTTAGACGGGCTGTTACGGGACATCAATCCATTCGCACAGGCTTTTGAGTAATATATTTAATTAATTTTACTGAACAATTCACATTTGCATTACATTACACTATAGACAAATCATGTTCACATTGACATTTAGTTTCTCAAAATCGGCTAGCAAGTACGCATGTCATTATTCCAATTACCAATTGTTATAATTAATTACACTATTTGATTAACCTTATGACAGTGTAGATTTACCTGCCTACTTAAACTATTAATTTATACATTTTTTACTTTGTTTGCATTCATACATTTCCAATTAGTTACAATTACTTACTTTAATAAGTAACTAGAAAAAGATAAATTCTTATTCGCAATCACAACACATTATTTCCTAAATATATTAACAATGTTCAGTCACAAATTAAAAGTTAATTTTATTTTGTCCATATTCAGTTACGGATACAGATTTATTTCTCTTAAAAGTATTGATATACTTGGCAGGTACACGGAAAATTCTTTACATACACTGCTTTTTAATATATACTATGCTACATAAGTTTCTGATTGATGTCAAGTGCTGGTTCTCTATCCCAATAATTGTTGGTCAGCAATTACATATACTAGCGTCATTACGCTTCAATGTATGACAAAACGTTGGTGTTATACACTACACTATTTGCATTGTCACAACTCATTTTTAACTAATCACTAACTTACAATTAACTTACTCGCTCATGCCACACTTACTTTATACTACATACTTACCATAGACACTACACTTTACATAATGTATAACTTATTTCAATTGCGTTACTGCTGTCTCTGATTAGATATTGGTTTTTTTCTATTTCATTTATAATACCTATGCTTACAGCTAATAATGTCTATACATTATTTTTATTTTTTTTTTTTGTGCATTATGTGCGTACACTACTCCTATGTACAAAACTCAACTTCTACTTGAATATTTCTCATTTCATTTCAATTGAACACAAACACACGTGCCTAGAGTTAGAGTTAATGAATTCTACGGATTACTTTTGTTTGTGTTTCTTATGTACTTAAATACACTTCAACTCAATGTATTTAAACAAAACACTTTGTATTCTACATTGTAGGGGAAGTGCGGCGTTTGCCGCCCACCTAAGCAGAAACTCTTATAAAAATCATAAAAATGGTCCCAGAACCTCGGTTTATAGCTTATTAGATAGATAAACGTGTTATTCTTCTTTTCGTTTAGATTGAATGTATTTTAAGTAATTCGCTAGTGATGTATTCTAAATTTAGAAAAAAAAGTATTTGGGCGGAAATACCCTCCATGTCGGGTTTTGCCGCCCAGTAATCGGGTTTTGCCTCCCACCGATTATAAATACACAAAATATATTTTTTATCTTCTAAACATAGTCGTAGTTATGTGCTAATTTCTAAAAAAGTCGATGAAACACCAAACATTTTCAAAGCATAAGGCATAAGTCAATATAATTTTTAGATCCTCCTTAGAAAATATTTTTTTTGGGAGGATTTAAGTTATTTATTTTGTAATTAAAAACTTACTAAATGCCCAAATTACTTTATTGTACCAATGAAAATTGTGCTGATAATGAACTAATGAAATAACTAATAACAAATTTATTCAACACCGATAAATGAAATTAGAAAAAACCATCAAATAATATTTGAATTGGTCTCAGGTAAAATAAAATAAAAAAATATATATATATATCAACTAAGTAAAACATTTATTCAAACTGTTGTACATAAACAAGAGCAATGTTATTCATAAAATAAAACATATTTTTACCTAACTTTGGCAATCTATTAATATGGAGGTCCCATATGTAAATATTTAGGAATAATGAATATAAGATAACCAGGACTATAAATTACAATTCAACCTTTAAGTATTTTAATTATTGCAATAAAAAATAAAACAAATTGAGAGCATTTGAAGTAGGTAATCTAGATAACAATGACACTTTACACTTATAATTAAAATGAGAGAAGACAAATTATACATTTAATAAAACTTTTTTAAACAATATTCAAAATATAGGTAATATTTATATAACAATGTAATATAAATTATAATAATCAAAAACAAGGTTAGGAGTAAAGACTATAAAATAACTGTCAGTCTTTAAGTTATTTTAATAACAGTATTTAAATATTTAGGATTATAAAGACTATAACATAACTGTCAGTCTTTAAGTTATTTTAATAAAAACAAGCAAATTGAAAACATTTGTTCCTACTTTAGGTACAATGAATTTAAATTTAAATAAAACATTTTATTTACAGAAATCACAAATGTATGTTTTATAATCATCATGACCTGTGCACTCTTTATGAGCCCACTTTTTGCACACACCACACCTAAACCACATTTCGGTTTTACCAAACTCGTTGCACAAGATACACAATTCGTTTTCAAATTCATCAAATTCTCCTTCTGAGGTATCATCACAAAGATCTTTGATCGCTTCATCGCTACTAGTTGATGAATCTTTTGAATACAGTTTTTTCTTTACCACAGATTTTTTGGCACTCTTCTCTTTTTCGATGATTTTTGTATTGGCCTTTATTAATTTTTTTAATTTATTATTTTCTTTCCGTTGCAGTTCAGATTTTTCAGGGGTTCCAGTAAGAATTGTTGATGTTCCTTTTTTTCCAGCCCGTTTTGGTGTTTTATTTTGTTTTATATGTAAAGGTGAAATTTGTTGTATTGTAACTTTAGTGGTTGAAACTGCTTGTTCATTTACATTTTCTGGTTGATCACTGGTATTGGTTACAAAATCTAATATAGTTGGAGTATGAGAGTCTGGTTGAGCTTCAACTTGTGTCATCTCAACATCTGGTGCAATAATTGATGCAGGTAGAAAGTCTTCATCCGTAAATATAAGCGGGTTAAAAGGGACCACTCCACTCACCTTAAAACCATTTTGAGCTTTTTCTACAGTAGCTATGCGCACAAAGGCCAACTTGAATAATCCAGCAACATCATAAGGTGTTATTTTCTCATGGTTATTGTTTCTTAAAAATAAATCACACTGATTAGAATAAGATTTTTTTAATGATCCGAACACAGTTAAATCAAGTGGTTGTAACTTGTGAGATGTATGAGGGGGAAATGATAACATGACAATTCCATTTTTCCGACAATATTCAAAACTTGCTAATGTGCAATGACTACTATGGTTATCTAACAATAACAATATGGGGTTATCAGGAGTAGCACATGTAATTTTAACAAAATGTTTTAGCCAAACTATGAAAAGTTCTTCATTGATCCATCCTTACTTAGAGCATTCATACACTGCACCAATAGGACCATCTTTTTTAAGCAAATCTGACATTCTTTCTCTAGGATATATAAACATGGGAGGAACATAGTTACCTGATGCACTTATAGCACAGACAACAGTAATATTACGGCCCCTTTCCCAACTAACTACTTTTCCCAACTGTTTTATACCTTTTGGTCCTAATATTTTTGTCACTTGAGGAACTGTGGAAATACCTGTTTCATCAAAATTATATATACGGTCAGGTTGAAAACTATACTTTTGATATACCTCATTCAAATTTGAAAAAAATAATTGCACAGCATCTTTATTAAATCCAGAGATTCTTGCTATACTAGTAGCTTCTGGTTTTCTAATACTAAGTTTTGGGTGACGTTTGATAAAAGCTTGCAACCAGTCTTTTCCTGCCATTTTTTTTTCTTCGTTAAATCTATGATTTATATTATTACCTACAGTGAACTCGTAAGCAGCCTTACGCAAATCTATAGGTGAAAGACCATAAAACATCTTAGCAAGATAAATGCAGTGATTGGCTAACTCATTTTCTTGGGAAACAGTAAAAGTGGCAAGACGCCCATACTTGGCACTTGTTGTATTGTTTGTTTTTAGCCGATCTTTAAGTGTAGAATATGGAATGCCTAAAATATTGTTCAACAAATTAAATAGGTTATCACTTAAACCTTATTTTCTAATAAAGAGATACAGATATGTGCCTATGTAGGTAAGTAAAATTAACTCACCAAAATTCCTAGCACTTTCACGCTTCCATTTACCCTTCGCAATAGCAAGCATTGCTGCTTTCAAATCTTTTTCAGTCCACGTTGCCTTCTTGTTCATCTTAAAATTAATAATTTTTAAGTAGGTGAATGAGTATTTTTTATAAGTATGTGAAGGGTAATGCCGCCCACTATGGGCGGCATTACCCGATGTTATTTTTTCTTATTAATTACATATTAAATACATTTTGACAAAGATATCAATGATTTGGTAAGTATTAAAATAAAGAACATAAGATTTGCGAAAAAATTATGTAAACGGAGGAAATATTAATTAAGAAATAAAATACTTACAGCTTAAACTGTGAAATACAAATATTACATCGACGACGTGATAAACCAAAAAATGTAAATAAATAATTAAAAACAAGTGATAATCACTCGGTGATTGTTTGATAACATAAATATCGTATTTGAAATACAACAGTGTAGCCAACAGACCTTTAATAATTATTCATTACGAGTAATCATAGTGGGCGGCATTACCCGATGGGCGGCAAACGCCGCACTTCCCCTAATACATTTTGCATTATGCTACTCTTTTTCATTTTTTTACACCACCACATCACTCTTTGTTGACATTATGTGTGAGCATCAATTAAATAGGACTCTGTTGTTAACACTTCTGAGAACATCAACAATACACCAATATATGCGCTATAAACATGTACCTTTTAGGGTGGTCCTTAAAAATAAAGATCAAAATTTTAACTGCGCCATGATCAAATTTGAAACTAAACTATAAAAAAATAATATTTGTGTAATTTGGCAACGATAGTATAACCCTAAGACGTGCCTCAAGAGGGTTGAAATTTCATTTGAGAGGGCGTATTTTCGTTTTTTTCATATATCTCGAAAATTATTGTAATTAATAAAAAAAAATGTACATTACATTATTTTTAAGCAATGAATTTATTTTAAAAATACATATATAGGAGAACAGTTTTATAAATTAAGTGGTATATTATTTAAATTAAAACTTATAATCTAAAATTTTAAATTGTATTCAATTATCAAATTTCTTTTGAAAGTGTACTTCGTTTCGCATCAGAATACTTACGCCGATAGTCATTAACTGTCTGCATCAAAAATTGTTTTTGTTCCTCGTCTTTAGTAATTTTGTCATTGTAATCACTTATTAATTTCACTCCCCTCTCAGCTGCATCATTTACAACTTTAACTTGACTAAGTAAAGATATTCCTTTTTGATAGTTGACATTTTTGTACCATTCTTCTGGATTTTGGTTAAGAAAATCTGTATCTATGTTAAACCTTTCAAAAAATTTCATCGATGAACTGTTGATGAAATCAGAAATTTGTGAACTTTTTAACAATGTTAAATTATTTATCGGATTAATAAAACGTTTAACAATATTTTCATTTTCATCTTGAATTTTAAGTGAATCTACCATTTTTATTTTCATTGGCAAAGGAATATTTGAATCAAAAAATGAAAATGCTGCCGCTTCAGGATTTAGATACCATAAATGACCACAACATTTTTTCAATGCAATATTTGATATTTTTTTATCAATATTTTCATATTTAATCAGACACTGAATAAATAAAATATCTTGGTATGGAGCTTCAATTGCAACATGTGAACGAAACCATTTTTCAATGTAAACGGATATAATAAAAATACAACTATCACGACATGCGTTTTCTTGTATTTTGGTCATATAAAATTGTTTTCTAAAAATATATATTTTCAAGCAATATATTGCTTTAGACATCCATCGAGCGTGATGAGATGCTCCAGGAACTCGAAATGATATACCGCGATGTGGAATCCCCCCAAGAAAAATTATGGACAATTCTAACAGCTCTCTGTAATCCTCTCTAAACTGTTTTTCTTTAGAATGAGTTAAGGCGAAATCAAGTACACGTTGTTGGACATCGTGGCATAATATTAGGCTAACATAATCATTTTCTATTCCTGGATTAAATTTTACAGTATCTATTTTGTTCCAGTTGTCTTGGAATTTTTTAAAAAGTTGTATGTTGGGCCCAGAGGTGGAACCAAATTTCTCTTCAAAAACACTTCTTAAAACTAGTTCATAAATATGATGTCGACAAAGCAAATACAACAAATCTTTTTCTAGACGTTGTTCTAATAATACACAAGCTCCTTTTAATCTACCGGTATTTGAGGCCGTAGTGTCACAACAAACAGCTATAACTGAATTATTAAGACCCCATTCTTCAATTAATTGATACACGTTTGTAGCCTGTTCTTCTCCTGTTCCTACTAACAACTTGGGGACACCAAGTAGTTGTTCGTGTTTTCCACTTGAAATAATTACTGGTAATCGATCTACAAGATTTTTTGAAGTTAACGAAGGAAGTAATTTTCCGTCCCAGTGTATGACTGAAGTGTTAAACAAATTAATTTGAAACCCTTGACGAAGATTTATAGCCTGTTCTTTACGTAGTTTTGAACGTTCTCTATGTATTGACGAGCGATTAATGATCAAACTATCGACATTTTGACCTAACGCTTCAGCTGTTGCCATAAGTAGATGAGTTGCGTCTCTATCACTAACCTTACATCTATCCAATGCAGCTACGAGTTTTTAGTGAGAAACTGTGTTGAAGCTCGTTTACTAGTAGAAGGGCCGGGTTCACATAATGTTTCCTCGAAAAAAAAATTGTCATCGTCCGTATCACTTTCTGTCGACGACATCAATTCGACCGTTTCTTCTGAAATTATTGTAAGCAAACATTTAGTATAATTAAATAAGAAATATAAAATAATTTAAATAATTATTACTTACGCAATACTTCTAGTTCATCATGAGCACGTTTTTTTCTTTTTTCTGCTTCTTCAAGGCGTTTATACTTTTTTTGTTCACTTTTGTTTGAAGGATGATCAATTCCAATCAATGATCCTGGACGACCTTTTTGCCGTTGACAATTTAAAAATTGTTTATCTATTTCATTAGTTATCATATTCAAAGCATCACAATGTGCTATGTCAAAAAGATCCTCGAACTTATCAATAAAGATATTTTCTTTTTTTATTTGCGTATCAGTTCGCCTAGACGCATTTTTTTGCAAATTTCGCCATTCATTGTACATAACTTCCAATTTGGGTATACAATGACGTACTTCTCTGGTCGGAATACGAGATTTTTGCCAAAATATTATAACCTCTTCTATGACTAATCGAGCACTATCTCGTAGACTCAATTTGACTTCACGCATATTATGAAATAAAACCCTTAAAACTTGTTTATTTGAAGGTAATTTACAACCAAAAAGTTGATGTGTAGTATGTGTAATTAAATAAATCTTTTCACGCAAATTTATTTTGTCAGTCATATTATTACAATACTTTAATATTATTAGAACACTTTAAAAAGAACAACGGGAAATAATATAAATGAATATCAACATTCAACTAACGTAGAAATGAACTAAATATTATAAGAACGATATCGTAATTCTTAACGTTATCGACGACTGTCCAACAACTAAATACCTACTTACAAGCATAAACAAGCTTTATCGCTATAACGCGTTATTTAAAAATAATCTGTAGACGCTTATAGTGACAACAAACTGCAATAACCGAATCAGTTGACCCTAAATCCATTATGTACAATGTCTGTGCAAGTTATAGACCGGTTCTAACAAGTAGGTATAATTATTAATTAATATTGCACAGATTAGCGTGCGATTTAACCATGTTAATAGTGCCCAATTTAAAAGCTATTAGAAAAGTTGTTATATGGTTATGTGGTTAATTTTATCAATACAAAATAATTTATGTATGAACTAACCATGTAAAATATACTAAATACGAGTTTTTTCATATTGTATTGTAATGAGTGGTTAAATAAAAAAAGTACAAGTAACATTTTTTATAGCATATTCAATTTAAAAAATATTATGTTAAAACACTTTTTTACCTATCTTGAATATTTTAAGCCAAAATTGCAAAAATCGAAAAGCCACCCTTCTTTGAACTTCAACCCTCTTGAGGCACGCCTTAGGGTTCATCAATTTTTATGAAACTTTACACAATTCATTATTTTGTTGTTTTGAACAAATTCCAGAGGTGGCCCGATCAAAAAGTGAAAAAAAAATGTCATCACCTATACATCAAGGACCACCCTCCTAATGTACCTACACAAGGATTAATCAATTTCAATTTTGTAAAATAAATCATAAAACCGTGTTACTTTGTTACAGAACAATGCGAGAAGTGTGGGCTGGAGAAAACGCTCCCGGCAGAGATCCTCAGTTGCTTCCAAGGAGAGTGAGAATGCATTTTGTCGACGACGGAAATGTGGACAGGAGACGATACAACCCACCGCCTGAAACGGTTAACGAAGTCGCAGTAGTGTTTGTCGGTGATGACGGTCAACCGCCAACAAACGTCGATCTGGTCATTCACGACCGGAATCCGATTGACCCGCAACATCGTCGGCTACAGACCATACCAGCCGGCTCTTCAAACGCGGATCCAATGCTGTATCCCCTACTCTTTCCACGAGGAGAGCTCGGTTGGCATCAACGCTTGCTACAAGAGGGCCCTCGCCGTACCCCTGTTCGCAATCGGAACAGTATCAGGGAGAATACTTGCTATCGTCTTGCTATTCGTTATAATGGCAACAATGACACAATCAACGATACTATGAGTTTATTACATAATGGTCGATTTCTGTCGCAACAGTTTGTGGGTGATCATTACGTTCGAATGGAAGCGAACAACTTACAGTACATTAGATGGCATCAAGCTGAGCTTTTCGCCGAATCGTATCAGGGACTTGTGGATCACATCAACCAACAGCTCCAACTCGACGCACCCATGGCGGGTGTCGGTCGTAGGATGATTTGGCCATCGTCGTTCACAGGCGGTCCCCGTTTCATGAAACAGTGTTATCATGACGCGATGGGCATTGTGTGTAAGTGTGGAAAGCCTAATCTTTTTATTACGTTTCCTTGTAATCCTACCTGGCCGGAGATCACACAGAACCTACCAAGATGGGCCACGGCAAGCGACAGATCGGACCTGATGTCCAGAGTGTTCAACGCGAAACTCAAGCAGCTGATGCGCGACATAACGGTGAACAATATATTTGGTAATGTCGATGCATATGTTTATACTGTCGAGTTTCAGAAACGAGAACTGCCGCACGCCCACATACTGATCATTCTGAGTGAGGGTAGCAAGTTGCTAACCGCTGACGATGTTGACAATGTAGTGTGCGCCTTTTTACCAGACCCGGTGATTGATCCGCGTCTATTCGATTGTGTGACGAGACACATGATCCACGGGCCGTGTGGCACGCTAAACCCAAACAGCCCATGTATGGTGGACAACAGTTGTTCGAAAAAGTTTCCAAAAGAATTCAGCGAAGAGACTGTATACATTTCTGACGGTGGTTACCCGAAGTACCGCCGGCCAAACAACGGACCTGTGGCCAGGGTCAGAAATCAAGAGGTCAGCAACGAGTTTGTCGTGCCTTACAATCCGTACCTGTTAGCAAAATATGATGCACACATTAACGTAGAGGTATGCTCTACTGTGAAGAGTGCTCAGTATTTGTATAAATACGTATATAAAGGGCACGATGCTGCGACCATGGAAGTATGGAACGGAAATGAAATAGAGACAGGTATGTTATCAAAATTCATTTTTCTATAAGTTAACACATTTTATTCTTTCAACTATTGCATTTGTAAAGTTTTTTGGTGTCCTGGCCTCACTGTGACTTCCTAACCTAACGTACATTGTACTTGCAACTTATGTAAACTTCAATTATTGTACACAAACACAGCATAGAACAGGAGAGTATAAACTACTGGTGTTCATTAATTTCGAGTTGTTGAATATAACTTGATATTATGTTTAAAAAAAATTGTTTAGAGTATCAGCTTAAAACAACTGCCCACATAGTGATACTATATGATATCTATTATTTGATAGTCACTACAGTAGTATCAGCATGGCCAGTTGACAACTGTATATCACAATCATCATTCATATAATAATATTTACTCCTCAATCAATAACTGTATTCATTTTAAATAATTTTTCATTATTTCAATGCGCTAAACTACATATAATACTCAATCATCTCCATCTCATTTCAATAGTAAAGACATTTTAGGGAAGCCGTTCAGCATAATATAAATTATTAAAACCGGTATTTTGTAAATTAGAAATGTCATATATATGTTATTCATTTGTTTCATTTGACAAGCATTTCTCTGTTCACACTACAATAACTTAACACTAAGAATATATTATTAAGAAATTAATTACATCATATTATTAACATTTGTAATAAATTAAAGAAATAAATTAGATTTTTTAAAGCCATTTAACACTTATTAGACTAAGTCTTAATGTCTTAAGTTATGTACATAGAATATAATTAAAATGCAAAAAAAAATATTTAAAAAAATTTTAATATGTACAACTATAACCTCTTTTTGTAAACCTTAACTACACTTGTGTTAAACTATAGGTGGTGTGTAACCACAATCCTTTTATTTCAATTTCTTTTTTTTTATGTTCTAAATTCAAATTGAAGAAATATTAATATATTGTTATATTCAACCAGATCAACAAAACCAACATTTATGGTATTCTTCTTTATTAGCATTGCAATTGCAATAGTGTTACACTATACTCAGGCATAATTACATTTATTATACATACATCACAAACAATAGTATTACAACATTTTACTCATGACAATATTTTATATACATATATATAATAATGACATTTTAAATAACTATTTATTTTTTTTTTTAACAACTGTTCTAAATATTTACATACATACATAAATGTTGTTTTCAGTTTCATAAATTCGAGGTACGTTAGCCCACCAGAAGCCATCTGGAGGTTGTTTGCGTATAAACTACACGACATCAGTCACACGGTAGTTAGACTTCCGGTGCACCTAGAAAACTACCACAACGTGTACTTTGCGCGTGGACAAGAACTACAGGGGTTACAAAACCACGCCCTACCTCACACAAAACTCACGGCGTTCTTCGCGCTCAACGAGAGAAACGTTGATGCCCGACAGTATCTGTACCACGAGATACCGATACATTACATTTGGCAAGCATCGTCAAAAGAGTGGAGACTGCGGCGTAGACAGGCACCTCGCGAGACGTTAGCTCGGATGTACGTCGTCAACCCACTAGATAGAGACCGTTTTCATCTACGACTGCTACTCTTAAACAGAAGAGGCCCGCGGTCTTTCCAAGACTTGAAGACGGTAAACGGGGTCGTACATGCCACATACGCGGCCGCAGCCGTTGCGTTGGGATTGTTGGAAGACGACGAAGCGTGGCGGGCGTGCTTGACATAATCATCGTCGTTGGACACAGCCACTCAACTGCGTTATCTATACGTCACGATACTATTGTTTTGCCATCCCGCGGACCTGTACCGGCGGTTTGAAGTTAACATGATGGAAGACTTCAATCAGCGCTTCCAAAACGTCGGCCGTGAGAGGGCGGCATGTCTCAAAGCAATTGGAGACCTACTTCGTGCACGCGGAAAATCACTCAACGACTACGGTCTACCCAATCCAGACGACAATCTACTGGAACCGGATCAAGACGACCAAATGTTCGGTGCAATAGACGCGGTTGTTGCTTGGCAACAACGATTGCGCGACTTGAACGACGAACAGCGAACGGTGTACGATCGAGTGATGGCGGCCGTTGACGACAACCGCAACGTCCAGAAAATGTTCTACGTCGACGGGCCAGGAGGCACGGGAAAAACGACTCTATACGGATGCCTAATATCGTCGCTTCGTAATAGACAACAAACGGTGTTGAGCGTGGCATACACTGGGATCGCCGCATCCCTCATGGAGGGCGGCATGACGGTACACTCGACTTTCGGATTGCCATTGGGAACGCTGACCGAACAATCTACTTCAAGCATCACCATGCAGTCTTTGCGGGCGCAGAGGATACGTGAAGCTTCGCTGATTGTCTGGGACGAAGCGCCCATGTCCCCGGGCCTACAATTCACGGTGGTCGATCGTTTGCTCAAGGACATCATGGGATCGGCACTACCGTTTGGTGGTAAACCAATACTGTTAGCTGGCGACTTCAGGCAGATATTGCCCGTCGTTCGCCGAGGGAACAGGAGCTCCATCGTCATGTCATCTATCAAACGCCACTCATTGTGGAGAGAGTTTGAACAGTTTCGGCTGACGCGGAACATGCGGAACATCATCTTACCCGCTGTTTCGATGACTTCCGGTGAGGAAGACGATTTGCCTTTTCGAATGAAGCGGATTCAATTCCCGGTACGGTTGTCGTTTGCCATGACAATCAACAAGTCTCAGGGTCAAACCGTTCAGGGTTCAACCGAGTCGGTTTGCTCCTGCCGTCACCCGCCTTCAGCCATGGACAGTTGTACGTTGCGTTTTCAAGAGTGAGGGACGCGCAATCAGTTAAAGTCAGCATGTACTGCGATGGAAATGGTCGATTCGTCACCAAAAATATCGTGTATGCAGAAGTTCTCTGATGCGATTACAGGTAGCTATATAATTAATGTAATTATACAATATTCACCAAGGGGAAAAAGTTATCCCCAAGGGGTCTATGTGACCTCCTCCGGGGTCTTTGTGACCCCCCGGGGTCTTTGTGACTCTGTGCGGAGAGAAAGTTTGACAACCTCCACGTGGTCTCTCTGGATGCGATTACACTCAACAGTGTATTCGTAACTAATGTCAAACGTTTGGTTAAAATGTTGATAAAATAAAAAAACTAGGATACTTAGGGCCTAGATTTTTGTATGAATTATTCTATACAACACATGTAGTGTTGTTTGTATTCCACCAGTTATTGTTATATACCATGTTATAAAATAGTAATACTACTAATATATCAATAATATTTATATCTTTGTACAATTTAGATCCTATGCTATGCTAAGTAATATTTATTTGTATTCAGTTTGTATTTATTTTATTCTATACATTATACACTATGTATACATGTAATGTGTTGTTTGTATTTAACTACCGACTAATGTTACATACATATATCATAAAATTAACATTGGATTTGTAATAAGTAACATTTTGTATATCTGTAATAATGTTATATAAATATGCATCAAATAACAAATACCTGGTAATTTATATATTTATTTATTATTTATTATTATTCATATTATATTTATTTATTTATATGAGTATTTTAAACACAGTTTTTAATGCCAGAACAATCTAAACAGTTTTTACTTTATCTACACTACTACTATACTACATCAGTAATATATGTAATAATTCTATTACTCAGCTTTAGGTTTTTTTTTTTTTTAAAATATTTTGCTAAAAAAATGTTGACCATATTTGGGAGCAAACTTTTTCCCTAATGAAATATCGGAAAAGCAAATATGCTTCGCGATTAACCGATGGTCACTTAAACGCTGTATTGAGAATTTCTACATCGAAAATAAAACCTGCTATCAATACACTTGTTGATGCTATTCAAACTCAAAAATCACATTAATTTTTATTTATTTATTTTTTCCAATATTATACTATATTTTACTATGTATTTTTTTATTATTATTATTACGTGTAATTATTATTATAACTTTGTAGATACCTCGATAATTAATGTACCAATCAGTGATGTACTTAAATAAATTAAATTTTAAATTACTACAATATTTCGTTTAAATAAAATAAGGTGTATTCAAATTATGGCCCGTGAAAAAATTTATTTTTATTTTTTGGCCCTTGACATCAAAAAGGTTGCCGACCCCTGTTGTAAATTATTAATTATAATCCTACATACATTTCTGTAAATTACGTTTTACTTATTTAATCCAACTTGAACCACCGTTAATCAAACCCAGGTTTTTTAATATTATTTACATATATATATATAATTGGACAACCGACATTTTTTTATTTATTTTTTAATGTTAATATTATAATATTAATAATATTTGAAAATTTTAAATAGTGCCTCAAGTTGGTTTAAGTATAATATTTAGATATATATATATATATTATAAATTATAAAATAGGTTTTTCATAAGAAAAACATGAGTGTCCCATGTTGTCGAGATTCAGTACAACCAGGGACATGCAAACAAAAAACAAAATAACATAGAAGGAATAATTTGTATGGTTCAAATGCAACAGACGTTAATAAATCGAACCTTAACTAAAAAAAAATAATGTTACATTGAAAATACCTCTAGATTAATTAATCTTAAAGTTATTTACAATAGAATTTCAAAACTGACCCAAGTTGGCCTGTTTGACGGTATACATTTCAAAACTTCACCATTTAAGTAGACGCAGGCAAGAAACTAACATAACATATGGAAAAAAAAAAGTTTTTATTCAGCTGAAAAATATAAAATAAGACAAATTAAATAAAATACGTAACAAAACATGAAATTCAATGGATATTGTCCAACTGAAACTTACAACTTCCATTGCTCAGTGCATCGCCTACAATTCATAAAATTGGTAAGATTAGTTTCTTCTCAAGCAGCTATTAGAAATGTATTTTAATGTACTTACATCGCTTACATCCACTGATGCCATCGCCGCGGTCACCTGGGCCACTTGGTGGTCGTCCGCCGGTAGTTCCCGCGGCGGTCGTGATGGAATAACCATATTTTGTTGTGGTGGTGGTGGTGGCAGCCCTTGGCGAAGCGGTGTACTAGGTGTATGTGAGACTAAGAAAATTATAAAAATTAATAATAGAACACGGAATAACAGTGGTCGTGGTAGAACATAACACACACTCACCCGGGCAATCTTTAATGATATGCCCCTTTTTGTGGCACTTGAAGCAACCTGAAACGCAAAATTAGATGGTACACATTTTATTATATTATTCTAGAATTTTTATTTTTTATACATCTAATACTCACGTCGCTTCTCAATATTACTTTTATAACGCGCCCGGACCCCCCCGGAAGCGTTATAATTATTTAAATCATGGGGACGCGACTATACAGGTGCGTTAAACACTTGTATACCGCTCCCCTTGTACTTGTGTACGATTTTGTTCACTTTCATTCTAAAAATCAACAATAAAACCAATTAATATTTAAAATAGTCATTTTTACAGACACTATTCTATTTTTGGGCCGTGATGGGTTGGCTATGCAAATTAATTATCAAAATGTCACGAGGCGTATTTCGAACATTGGTAAAAGGTTAACAAATACAATTTTTTCCCTAAAAAAATTAGTCATGCACTCAAACAAAATCAGAACACGCGGCCAACAGCAATTATTGAGTATAATTAGCCATTAGGTACCTATAGTGAATTCAACAAAAACTTGAGTTTTCAAGCACCTTATAATATTCTAGAAGTGTTAGGTGTTTGAGTTAAGAGGATACCCGCATATATTGTCTCCGTCTTACACACGTATGGCAGTTAATTTTCGTTCACCAGTATCGATAGTGTGCTGTTAGTTTTACAGTAAATTGACTTATCATTGAACTAAATAACAAGAAGATTATCTATGTTCTCTCGATCGACTTTTTACGATATTTTAATTTTTAAGCTAATTATGACTATGTCAAATATAAGACAATGATGCAGATAATTTTCTTACCACCTAGCAGTTGTATAATAGCCTATAGGTCAATTCACTCGAACATCACAACAAACAGCACATTATTTAATCTGGTAAAATAAAAATATCTACGTCGAAAGTATTTGAATATACATCACATTTCACCCCGCGTAAGTCAAACATAAAATAATGAAAAAATATAATTGTAAAAGCGTTACGGTCCCGGTTATCGAATATTGGTAGTGGGCTAACGAACACCATTTTTTACCTACATGAATTAGTCATGTGCCAAAAACAAAATTAGAACACATGGCCTACACTACCTTTTCAGAATATTATAGGTATATAGTTATTTCAACAAACACTTAAGTTCTAAAGCACATAATATTATACAGACGTTCTACGTGGTCCAGTTAAGAGGATACCTGCATAATATTATGTTGTCTCCGTCTTACACACGTGCGACATAGTTAATTTTCGTTTGCCAGTTTCAATAGTGTGCTATTAGTTTTACAGTGAACTGAACTATTATTAATTAAACTTTGCTAAGAAAATATCTGTGTCCTCTCGATAGACTTTTTACGACATTTTAATTTTTAAATGAAGTATGTGTATGTAAAATATAAAATAATTTTATAAAATATTTATAAAAACCAATGTTAACAGCGCACTATTTTATCTGGTTAAATGAAAATCACTACGAAATACAATTTACATTCATTCAAATGCACACGTGCCGATAGTCATACATTCCAGTATCATAAACAATTAAACGACATTGTACGTAGGGGTGTTTAAATATTGTTCGAGATTGAATTCAATATATTATATAAGTATTAAAAAGTGTTTGAGCATAAAACATTTTACTAAGGCAAGTTAAACATAACATGGAAAAAAAAAGGGACACATGGCCAGTCTAAGAAGGTATAATAAGCAATTAAATACGTTTACTTACTTGGTCCATAACAACTTGGTAATTGGAACGCTCTACCTCAGCTATGTCTATTCCAATTTTTTGAAACGGTAACTCAAGGATTTCATGTTGTAGTAGTGGTTCTTTTATCTTACTAATACTAAACTTCCTACATAATTCACATTTTTCAATAAAATTTTTTACATCTGATGACATTCCTGGCCAGTAGAAAATGAGTTTACTTTTTTTTAACATTTTTGTAATTCCTAAATGTGTTTCATGCAATTTTTTAATTACATAGTTTCTTAGTACTTTAGGGACAATTATTCTGTTTCCAAAGTAAACTATTCCATTTTCTTTAGTTAATTCATTTTTAATTTTAAAATAATGTTTAATCTCCCCACACTCAATCATTTTGTTTGGCCATCATGTGTCTAAATATTTTAATATTTTACTTAAATGTTCATCTCTATTTGTTTCTTCTCTAAAATTGTCTATTCTATCATTTTTAAATTGTATTTTGACCTCATTAATTGCATGTACTACATCATTTAAATTTTCTTCAGTGTTTTCAACTCTTTGTATATAGTTTCTGCTGAGCAAATCTGCTATATACATGTACTTCCCTGGACAATATTTAACATCTGTATTATAAATCAATAGCTTAAGTCTCATTCTTTTCAGTCTATTATTGGGTATTTTGTTTATTTCTTTTTTCATTACTGATATAAGTGGTTGATGATCAGTGAATATTTCAACTATTCTTTGCCCATTTATTAATTTGTGAAATTGTTTACATAATTACATGCAAACACTATACCCAACATCTCTTTCTCCACTTGAGCATACATCTGTTCTGTGTCACTCATGCATCTTGAAGCATAGTATACAGGTCTGTTATATTGTAGGAGACAACACCCTAACGATTTTTCTGATGCATCGCACTGTATAGTAAAATTATCTTCCGTATTATAATTACTAAGAGTTGTCAGTTGAGTTAGAACATTTTTTAATTTATTAAACGCAATGTCACAATTTATAATCCATGACCACACAACATCTTTCCTCAATAATCCTCTAAGTGGTTCAATTAATTCAGACATATTTGGTATAAATATTCGAAGATAATTAACCATTCCTAGAAATGACTGAAGCTGTTTAGTATTTTGCGGTATTTTTAATTCTACAACAGACTTGACTCTTTCAGGGTCTGGAGCTATTCCTTGTTCACTAAATATCATTCCTAAAAAACGCACTTCACTTTTTTCATACTGTAACTTGTTCAAGTTAAACTTATTGTTTAATTTCCTGGCCTGGTTCACTACCTGTTTTAATACCTCATCGTGTTCCTGTTGTGTATTTCCACTAATAAGTATATCATCAAAATACACACAGATATTTTTAATACTTCCAAAATATTTTGAAGTTAATTGTTGGAATATTTCTGGTGCGTTGGCTAATCCAAATGGTAATCTTCTAAATTGGTATGAGCCAAACCGGTGTACTGAAAGCACAATGTTTCATTGACTCACTTTCTAGCTCACACTGATAGAACCCATCTTTCAAATCACATAATGTAAAATATTTTTTGTTTGTTAGTTTATTTCTTACTTCATCAACAGTAGGAATTTGTATCATTTCACGCACTAAGCCCTAGGATCCAGACACATTCTTAGCGACTTGTCTGGCTTTTCTATGACAACCAAAGGATGTTGCCACTCACTAGGCTCCTCACACTTTTCAATAATATTTTGAACACACAATCTCTCAATTAATTCTTTTAATTTTTTTATTAATTTTATAGGGATTCTCCTAGGATGATTTATTACAGGTATACTATTTTCTTTAATTTTAATTTTAATTTTATCTGGAAATTTTCCAATTCCAGTGAATATATCAATATCGTCGCTGATACTGCAACAAGACGTATCTCAGTTTTCATGATTTTACAGTAGAGCAATAAAACGTGTTTTAAATGATTTTTTTTGCCAAAATGAAATATTTTGAAGGTTTGACCTTTGGCATAAAAAATTAATTATTTTAATGAAATAAATCAAATTGTGTGTAAATATAAAGCTTTACACGAGATACGTTTAGTTAGGGGATAATCATATTGAGATAGGCTGTGTTAATATTAACTTAATAATTAATTTTAATTTTTTATTTATCCACTATTATTTATATTATTCATGGCGAGATGATATTTTTATTTATTACTTAAATGTATTTTCTTTCCTTCCCACACATTATGAATTATAAAGAATGATTTAAATAATTTAACTATAGAAAAAATAATATAACAACATATTTTAAGGAACTCATATACTTTTATTATAATAATTAAAAAAAAGAATAAACATAATTGATAGTTAACAAACTTTGCTGTTAAGTATAAAAATGTAAAATTAATTATAACAATTAGAAATTAAAAAATAATTAACATAACTTGTAGTCTTATCCATAAATTATAATAAAAAAACAACTTATCGTTTTGTATAACAATAAAAAAATAACATATTAAATAATCAAAACAGTCTTCAATTATTAGTCAGTCTTCAGTTATCCATCAGTCTTAATTCTTGGTTTGTGTTTTTTTTAGTTTTCGTACACTCTCGTCCATATGAGGCAAGGAATCATAAAAACCATGGCAGTCAAAAGGGATTATAGATTTTAAAGACTGTAAATCATTCCATTTATCTAGTGAAATTTTTTTTTGTGACTCATATAGCTTAGGAAATGAACATACATTTTGCATATCAATTTTATTTGGTCTTCTAGGCATCTCTGTAAAATCGTCATTGTAGTTGATTTTATATAAAATGACTCTTTTGGCACAGTATTTGAGAACCCTTATGTCTGTTACAACTGGGTCAAAAGATTTTTTTCCTGGTCTTATTGAATCGTAAATCATTAAGTTTTTGATGCTATAATCGGAAAAAAAAGAAAATTCTAACAATTTATTTTTGTATGGAATTGGACATCTTCTGGCCTCAGTTGCCAGATTACATAGTTGACTCGGTAAATAATGATCTGTCTTTTTCATTTTCCTCTCTATAACACTGTGCACGCTATCGCATTCCATTTGAGTATGGCCTTTTTCTAAGTACTTTTGAGTGATGTCTATGTTATACTTAATGTTAAGATACAATAAAGCATTGGATAGAACACTATTTCGGTTTTGAGCCGTGCAGCCATCAGTATATATTATTACTGGTTTTAATGATGTGTTCAATGTTTTTTCGATTGTATCCACGAGACATAATGCAAAGACAGATGCCACAAGATCACATTGGCTCTCATCAAACCAATAACTAATTGCTTCGTGAGTACTTAAGTTATAGATGGTATAATTGTGAACAGCCAGTTTCATTTTATAATACAATGCACTGGCTTGACAATAAGGTAATAATTGTACAGCCATTAGATCACATGTAAATGTGTGACATTCACCAGATTCAGCAGATATTTTATCTCTGTTTTTTTCCTCCCTGGCTTGATTTTTTCGTTCAATGTGTTTTTGATATTCTTCTTCAGATACATTATTAACTTTATATTCACAGCATTTATCACATTGATCTTTCTTTGGCATAAATATTGATAGATTTTTATCATTGTAAACATAAACAAACTTCTTTCTACTTAGTGGTTCTTCATTATCAATTTTACATGCGTCACAGTAAATATTGTGAAGGTGAGCAATTGATGTAATGCCTGCAGGTACCTTTGCAGTTTCCTAGTAGACTTCCTACAATTATGGGATGGAAGTTTAGGAAGTTTGTTAAAAAAATGTTCTAAGTATTCGTTCTTATATTTTTTTGCTCGTCTTGAATTTCCTTTTTTGTGCCCAATTGATACATCATTTTCTGTTTCCATTTCACATTCAATTTCTTCATCAACTATTCTCAAATCTTCTCTGACGTTTCTTGGTAAAATGTTTTCAGACAGTGACTCTTTTTGTAACCAATATCTAATAGTTGACTCTTTTAATCCAAATGTATTTAAAAACATGTTACGGCATACACAAAATTTACTATAACCAACTTTTAAGTAGTAAAAATATGTACCACTTCTTCGGCAAGTTAAACTTTTAGTTGTTCTTTGTTTAGGTTCTACTAATTCAATTAAAGATAAAATGTAAATTTGTTTTTCTTTCCAACATACCAGATCTTTCCAGAAATGATTAAATATTTTTAAACGATCATCACATTTTATTTCAGAACAAAATCTTGTTTTCCATTGTTCACATATTTTTGATTGACATAGTGGGCCCATTTGTCTTTCTTCTCTCGGTGTGTCATGCAATATATTTAAGGTGCTTTGTTTTTTCTTCCTTCTATATCCTAAATAGGCTTCTCTTCGCATTCTTTTACATTTTGCATCATTTCTACTCCAGGCTTCTGAATTGGCTTTTTTACTACGTTTTCTTCCAATGTTTTGGGAAATGGTATCATTTACTTCAACACTTACGTTAATATCCTTTCATAATTGGGAATTATTTTCATATAATCATTATTTAACATAGTTTCATTGAATTCAAATATTTCAATATTATCAATATTAATTTCTGAATTACAGTCATTGAGCATATAACAGTCTAATTCATTTGATTCATTTAAATTTAAGGACGCTGGTTTTGATATTGTTTTTTTTAACAGTGGTTTGCCTAGTTACTAATTTTGAACTATTTTCTACAGCTTCATATAATTCATCAACTGAATATGAGTAGCAACTAATATCTGTATCACTATCAGCTGTATCTGATTCCATTATTATAAGAGCAAAATTACACAGTTTTACCTAAAGAGTAAAAAGAAAAGATAATTGTATAAGTAATAGGTATAGACAATAAGTAGATTTAAAAGAATAAAAATAATATACAACATTATTAATTTATATTTTGTAATGTAAAACAATCTAACTTTGAATTCAACAAAAATATAAACATAATAAATAACACCTATATCAATATAATGGTTTTATGAACACTGCCTATCTCAAGTGAAAAAAAATAGTATTTTAAAGAGTCATACTACTTAACATAATTCTGTATATTATATATGTTTTAGCATAAATTCGTTCTGTATTATTATAATATAATAACCAAATATAGAAAATATGCCATTTCATAGCAATATCTAAGAAAAATCAAAAAATAAACTTATTTTATTGAGACTCCTGGCAGGAACAGCGATTTTCAATATGATTTTAATGAGATACGCTGTGTTATGACCAACGTTTGATATCCATATACGTTATGTTATCATTTTTGTGATTTACAGTCTAACCAGTTGTCTAAGCAAAAAAAGTCTGAAATAAAATATTTCCGGACGGTGTTTATCTACAAATATCAACAATAATCTCATTTTGTCAAATTTTGAGATACGTCTTGTTGCAGTATCAGCGACGAATTATTCTCTTTAACAAAACGTTTTTTTTAAGTTTCTATTTCTACTTCATGTACCTCATTAAATTTGTATTTAAAACTCTTGCAGTCCTTGAAACCAGGTATTGGCATTCCTTCATAATTAACAATTTCAAAAACAACATTTGTCTTACACTTATCATTTTCAATTTGAACATTAATTTTGCCCTGCGATTTCATTGTGAACCCACCAAATGTTTTAATAACAACTCACTTTTTTCCAATTGTGCTGATTTAATTTGTTCATACATTTCTATTGGCATCACATTTAATTGTGCACCCGTGTCTAATTTTATTTCTACATTTAATTCATTTATTGTTACAATGTCTGTCCATGTGTTACTTGTACCTATTTCAACCTCATCCAGACACAAATATTCATACACTTCATTTTCTTTTTCTTCTGTGTTAACCTGATTGTTTTCTCTTTTTTCATATTTTTTATTTTCACTTTTAGCTTTATTCTTACACATCAACGCAAAATGATTTTTATTACCACATGTATTACAAATTCTATTATAGGCCGGACATTCATTTATACCGTGTACTTTACCACACTTATAGCAATTAAATTTATATGTTTTTACATTACCCTTTTCCTTAGATATTTTCTTTGAATGTTCTCTTCCAATTTGTTCCGACACATTTTCTTTTTGCTGCTTCCTTCTATGATAATTAGTTGAGTTGAACTTGTTGGAATTTTTCTTCTCAATGACATAAATTTTGTTCTCGCTCTCTTGCACCAATAACTTTCTATTAATTTCCGCTTGCTCAGTTGCTTGACAATACCGCACGACTTTATCAAGGAAGGAATAATTTGTATGGTTCAAATGCAACAGAAATTTACTAATCAAACCTTAACTAAAAAAAAATTTTACATTGAAAATTCCTCTAGATTAATTAATCTTAAAGTTATTTACAATAGAATTTTAAAACTGACCCAGGTTGGCCCGTTTGACGGTATACATTTCAAAACTTCACCGTTTAAGTACACATATATCACCGATTATGTTATTGTATCTGTGTATAATCTGTTGTACCTTAGACACAGGCAAGAAACTAACATATTAAAATAACAAGAAAAAAATATGGAAAAATAAAGTTTTTATTCAGCTGAAAAATATAAAATAAAACAAATTAATTAAAATACGTAACAAAACACGAAATTCAATGGATATTGTCCAACTGAAACTTACAACTTCCATTGCTCAGTGACATCGCCTACAATTCATAAAATTGGTATGGTTAGTTTCTTCTCAAGCAGCTATTAAAAATGTATATTAATGCACTTACATCGCTTACTTCCACCGATGCCATCGCCGCGGTCACCTGGACCACTTCGGGGTCGTCCGCTAGTAGTTCCCGCGTCGTTGGTGATGGAAGTCCACTTTGCTGCGGCGGTGGTGGTAGCCCCCTTGGCATTTAGGTGTAGGGTCTAGGTGTAGGGGAGGCTAAGAAAATTATAAAAATTAATAATAGAACACGGAATAACAGAGGTTGTGGTAGAACATAACACACACTCACCCGGGCAATCTTTGATTATGTGACCCTTTTTGTGGCATTTGAAGCAACCTGAAACGCAAAATTAGATAGTACACATTTCATTATATTATTCTAGAATTTTTATTTTTTATACATCTAATACTCACGTCGCTTCTCAATATTACTTTTATAACACTCCCGGACCCCCCCGGAAGCGTTATAATTATTTAAATCATGGGGACGCGAGTATACAGGTGCGTTAAACACTTGTACTTGTGTACGATTTTGTTCACTTTCATTCTAAAAATCAACAATAAAACCAATTAATATTAAAAATAGTGATTTTTATATTGTCTCCGTATTACACACATATGACAGTTAATTTTCGTTCATCAGTATCGATAGTGTGCTGTTAGTTTTACAGTAAATTAACTTATCATTGAACTAAATAACAAAAAGATTATGTTCTATGTTCACTCGATCAACTTTTTACGATATTTTAATTTTTAAGCGAATTATGACTATGTCAAATATAAGACAATGATGCACAGATAATTTTCTTACCACCTAGCAGTTCGTTAACAGCGTATAGGTCAATTCACTCGAACATCACAACAAACAGCACACTATTTTATCCGGTAAAATAAAAATATCTACGTCGTAAGTGTGTAAGACTTAGACAACACACGTGACATCATACAATTTACTCTCATACAAATGCACTAGTGCACCTATAAAGTAAGTATAAATGTATAAATCTGATTAAAAGCTTTTAAAATAAAAATATTTACTTTATCAACTATCAACCCATTTTCAATTGCCTGCTGGAGGTTCCTATAATGAACAATATAATTCCTCTTCTTCTGAAACGTTTCCATCAATTTTTTCACCTTCGAGCCTGGTGGTATACCATTTTGCGCTAGGAAAGGCAGGTTGTTATGACTATCGTGCGAGTGTTGTGGGTATGATACATCGATTTCGTATACTCGCCCCTTATCTGACGTTGGTGACATCTCACTCAATCCGTTCAAGTTGGAATCAACCCAGTTAAAGTCCCTGTATGGCATGTACTCACTCATAGCCCAACCATAGAAAATATTACCTGTAAAGTTTAAAGTTTAAATTTAAGAAAATTAAAAAAAAAATAAATATATTTACAGTCCTGATATATCAACCACGATTTATCCTTAGTCTTGTCATAGTCTGGGGTCTTTATATTATTCGCCTTCGCGTACCTCATGCTTGCCTGTACCAATCCACCACGAATATTTATACAAATATATAAGATTATTATATATATATATTTAAAAATAATAATAATATTTAATACTAACCATTTTCAAACATTAACAACACGTCATAATCAGTCAGCAGCTGCAACTTTTGATCTATAAATTTCATTATTGCGTCAAAGCTCAGCCCGGGTGCATAAAGTAGTGTGTTGCATCCAAACTGTATGTCTTCATACAGACATCACGAAAATTTTCAAAGACTTCCGCCAACAATAAAACGTCGATTTTTAAATATAAATCAGAATATTCGCCTAGCGTCCTGTAACCAAAGTGGTCCCAGACCTCTTTCGCATGCTCAAAGTCACTCTCCCAGTTAGGTCTCTTTTCCCGGTCTCCGTCAGCGTACTATAAACCTCTCTTTTCCTCGGTATTTGTCTCTCCTCCAGCCGCTCCCAATTATCCGTATACACCCCCTTACGAGTCACGAGCGTCATATCTCCGGCAACAAAAAGTATAGCCGTCTCACGGAAGTTCTCATGTTCGGGTGTAATCAAATTTTCAGCCAGGGACGACAAATTCGACGCCATAAACCTGAACGTGTCGATAAACCAAACAGTGAAGGTACTACTTATATATTTTGAGAAAGATATAAATTTCTCTTCATTGTTCGGTATAACGTTGATAGCCTGGGTGTCATAACCAAGTTCAGATAACTGTAAACTCGATATAGTTGTGGTCACTTAGAGTACTTTCGTCCAGGACTGACTAGTGTTGCATTCTATCTGCGGTTTCTGGTGATGCAAGAGTTAGGTCTATGATTGACGTCAAGGCTCCCCGTTAAAAGGTCGGAGCATTTTCCTTGTTGCATAGGCATAGCCCGAGGGCATGTATGTATCATATTTGAGAGAATTTCTCCTCTCTTGTTGCTTTTGGGACATCCCCAGCTTTGTGTCCCTTTTCTGTGTAGAGGCTGCACGTTTTTGTTCTGTCTGGTCCGCTACAGGAATGTTTACTGTGGCCGAAACATAGGCATCCGTAGCATTTCGTGGCCTTAATCTTCAGTCTTACCTTTACCCAGCATACCTCTACCTTGCTCGCTGTCACGATATAATTCGCGTCTGACGTTCTTAAGGTTGCTGTGGCTCTCTTCATGCCACCGAGTCCCCTCCTGAGGCTCCTGATCTTGACGCTCGTATCTTCATCTGCTAGTTTTGCGGCCGATCTTAGAGCGTCCAGTACTTCGGTTTCCGTAGTAATCCCGTCTAGTCCGAGGATCTCTATTTCCGAGAACTGGATAATTTCTCTGACTTTGGCTTTTTCGCTCAACGTTTGTTGGAGGGCTATTCCCAGTTCTTTCCCAGTGCTCCCCTTTCCTCTTGTCATTGTCTATCGTTAGCTGGATTAGGATTTCTCCTCCTCTGCTTTCCCTAATGCTTTTCACGGCGACGCCTATCTGTGTAAGATTGACTTCTTTCCTTATTGTAGATAGAATGCTTTCGCTTGACTCTCCGTCACTCGGCTTGATTGCAATTGAGTCTGGCATGGCTTATCTTGTTCGCTTGGCCTTATTGTTGCTCTTGTTGGTATTCCGTGGCCTCTGGTTTTCAGGAGGCTTTGTGCGAATTGTCTCTACTGTTTTATCATCGCTGCTCCTCTTATCTGTAGCATAGTTGGTAGGTTTCCCTTTTGTTTTTGTTTTAACCACATCGCTCCATGTTTCTTTTCTTCGTGGGTTTTCGTCCATGTCCCACCAGCAGGGAGTTGATGTGGATGCCTCGACTGTCTCCTTTGGGGGGATTTGATTCTCCCTGGCAATCTGTCACAGCACAAATTGCAGTGGTGGCATGCATCTGACTCTTCCTTACTGATTTTGTGAAGGTAGACTCCAAAGGAACCGTGTCCAGAAAGAATTTTTGTTGAATGGTAGTCTAGGTCCCCTTGTTTGCCGAGGCTTTCCACTTCGCTATTGTGGTATCACGGAGAGAGTGCTCACTGCGTACTACAGACCTCTTCTCGCTGAACGAGGCACTGCGTTCCTCGGCCAGTAAGTTGGCGACGAGCCGGCCAGGATGTTTGTGGCTGTTTCCGACACTGTGCGGTAGCAGCAGATGCTTCGGAGTACAAAAAATACAAATAATAAATAATACTGCAGTTATATAGTCAAAAATAATAATTAAATATATAAATGTACAAAATCGTACTATAGGTTACAATTTAAGCCATAGTCATAATTTAAAAAAAATATTAACTAAATTAAATTAAATTCAAATTAAATCATTTTACAATAAATGTTTTTTATTGTCAAATGATTTAATCGGAATCAAAGTCTGAACTTGTGTCACCTGTAATCGTTATGACGTGTGATCCTTGTTCTTCGTCCAGAAGTTGATCAGATAAAACATCAATTTGCCAAAATGTATCTTCTTCTTTTATTACATGGGCAACAAAGTTTTTCCACATGTCTGGTGTAACCCGTTCCACGCCTTCTTCCAATAGTTTACGAACATCTTGCAATTTATATGTTGTATTATTCATACGAACATAATTTTTTACTGATGACCACGCGAGTTCTATGGGGTTTAATTCGTAGTGATAAGGGGGAAGACGTACAACAGTTTTATTAGCAGCCTTTGCCAAGTCATCAATCACATATTGTTCATATTGAGGCTTTAAAACTTGAGCTCTTTCCAATAATTGGGATTTAATCTTTGTATGATCGACTACCTCACCTTTATTTTCCAGCCAGCTGATAATATCTGCTTTTTTCGAAGATATAAGGGGGAATGGGTCCTTCTTCACCGAATGATAAGACGCATTGTCCATGACGATCACGGCATTTTCGTTCAATAATGACAAAATTTTGTTGAACCACTCATAAAAATTATCACCGTTCATTTCGTCATGATAATCTTGGGTATTTTTTTCGATTCGAAACAAAATAGACCTCCAGGAACAAACCCGTCAGATGACCCGATGTGTACAACAATGAGCCGCTTGCCCTTACCAGATGGTTCCTTTTGTCCAGTTGTAAGACCTCTGAGAAATGCGTCCCTTGTCGATTTCACTGTAGTATCCACCCATGATTTCGATGTAGTTTCACCTGCATTTACCCATGTTTCATCAAGGTAATATATTTGTCTACCTAACTGACGGTAATTCTTTATAGTTTCCAAATAGTTTCGGCGCCAACACACAATATCATTCCGTTCGATTATTGCACTATTACGAGACTTAGGGACATACTCGAAATTCAGATGTTTCAGAACTCTGTACAAAGACATTTTTGAGAAACTTGGCAAACTGTCATCTTCATTGACTGCTGTTAATATTTTATTCAACGTCGGAATTTGATGGTTGTGCCAAAATTGATGAACTTTTTGCCTGATGGCATTTTGGTCGAACTCGTCTACTTTATCGGTTACTTTTGGTCTGATTTTGGTCTTGTTTGGTGATGTTACAGTCTTTTTGTTGCGATATTCCGACAGAGTAACGCTCACAGTCCGTTGTCCGATACCACTTTCTTCCGATATTTTTTTTATCATTTCCTTCGCAGTCAATTTTGGCACATCTCCAGTTGCTTGCAGTGCCATTTTGTTTTTGTACAAATTTACAATCATCCATTTTTGACCAGAACCAACAAACTAGAATTCAAAATAATGGTTATTGTAGTATAATATAACATACTATAGGACATAAGTACAGTCCAAAATAATACAATTATAATAGTTAAAATAATTCTTACTTTTCCACGAGCATTTTTCATTCATTCTTAGATATAAATTCATTGGTGAAATATTGCTGCCTTCTTGATCCATTTTAATAAAAAAAATTAAGGTATACACCTGACAGTCAAAATAAAAGGATATGCGCACACGTAGTAATGCAAACACTGCCGCAAAAATAATATAATACAATTTACGGCACAGTCAAAATAAAACAAGATTCACTCGGTAAAAAAAACACAATACAGTAGTGTAAACGACGCGTGAATCAACAATTGTCAGCTGCTCAGCAACCATTCTGTGTACACATGACCCAACCGAAAACCGACTAGTTCCGATAGCAACCGACCTATTCCAGCTGAGAAACTGTTTCGTAGAGGGGAACGCTCATGCGTGAAAAAAACCAGTTTCCGTCGGCCGCTGTATGCGTTCTCTCGTGGTACGGAGTATATTATCATTCCCAGATATTTCATGTTGCCCTTCGGCTGGATGGTTTGCCCGTCAAGTAGCAGCATTGGGGTCTCGAACTTAAATTTGTTGGTGAACACAACCGCCTCGGTTTTATGCACTGCCAGTGATAGTCCTATGTTCCGGATCTCATCAGAGACAAGGGAGAGCGTCTCGTTGGCAATTGATTCCAGTTCTGGGACGGTTTTCCCCGAGCTTATGACTAAGGTGTCGTCAGCGAAACCGATGAGTCTGGACCCACGTGGGAGTTGGAGTTGGAGAATCCGGTCGTAGGCAAGGTTCCAAAGAAGCGGGCCAACGACAGAGCCTTGAGGGACACCGCATGAAACCTGGATCTCTACTTTTTGATCTCCAGCCGAAGTTTTGGCTGACCTCCCGGAAAAGTAGTCCTGGAAGACTTTTTTCAGGTACACTGGAGTTTCGGCTTGGTTTAATGCTAGCATGACCTCATTCCAGCCAATGGCATTAAAGGCATTCTTGATATCCAGGCAGATTGCCTGAACTTTGAAGAGGGGAAATTTATTTCGGAGAGGATCGTACTCCGGAGTTTCCTCACCGCATCGTCCGTGGACAGCTGTTTGGTAAAGCCAAATTAGTTATGAGACAAGCCACCTCGACCGGCAATGTGTTCCTGTAGCCTTGTCACCAGCAGGGACTCGAATACTTTTCCTACTGTACAGATAAAATATTTATACGGGGGGGAGATATAAATGCATTGAAACTCGATAAAAAATCAAAACCCCGAGTATCCCCGCGAGCTTGGGCCTGCGGCACTGATTTCCGAGAGAAATTTGGTATCTCTAATCTCTTATCAGTTGTGATCACTATTAAATATTTCTTCTCATTCCTAATCTCTCATCACAGATAGGTTAGGTTAGTGATATTATCAATAAAAAATAAATCTCACTGTCCCTATCTTTCTTTTCTTCCTTTAAATCATTATCTCTTATCACTCCTCCTATATCCCTTATGCCTTCCCCTATCAAGGCGCTTATCACTAACATAAATTTTCAAAATCACTGTCCCTATCCTTTTTTAGTTATCTCTAAATCCTTATCTCTTATCATAAATACTTATCTAGTGCATCGATAATATAAGAATGGATAGGACATAAGAACTTATTACATGAAACTTTAAGGTTATATGAGGCAAATATTGATATGATAATTAATAAATAATTAATATTTTTAATATTTTAAATATTTAACAAAGTTTAGAGTAATTTTCCAGGCACAAGTGGCACAACAATCAAAATACAAACTGACAAATATCTAAATATAACTGACTATCATGTTATTCATTATTATTTAATAAAATAGTTTTGCACATAACCTTAAAAAGCCCCATTTCGTCTTTCTCTCTTTACGTTCTCTCTCCCCCAAAAAAAGCACACGGCCCCATATGGAACTGGTATAGGCATGTCCTATCCATTCTTATATTATCTATGATCTAGTGTCATAAATATCTCTTATCACATAACGTTATCAATACTCATTATCAGTACCTGTCCCTATAATTTTTTTTCTTTTTCTTATCAATGGTTATCAATATCTTTGTGGCGAGCCGCTGGCGCTATTGTATCTCAACGAATGGATCTTCGCAAGAAAAATCACAAATTATTCCAATATGGCGTCACTACACTTTTATCACAAAATATAATGCTTATCACAAAATATTGAATTGCCATTTATTAAATTATACTTGTAAAGGTAAACTATAAGTCTATAAAGTCAATTATAATATTCAAATAATCGTCGTAAAAATAATAGTCAAAATAATAAGTATAATCTAATAAAAATGTTATTTTTTTTTTTAAAAGTAACTATGGTCATTTGAAGTGTGGATATTTATGTTACGTACCCACGTATTAATTAATCATATATTAACTATGTACAGCGCGCCGCACGTTTCTAATAATATTTGACACTATAACTAATAAGGCAATTAGTATAGTATAACATGCGGAGGTCGTTGCAAAATCGTAGAGAAAACAATTAAACTATAGAAGGTGCCGTCACATACGTATCTTTCCTGGAAAGCCAACGCCCATACGCAGGATACGAGTCGACCAGCATACCAAATACGAGACCCGAACTCTGTCTCATGACCGAGCTTAGCCACTACTACAACCACCCACTCCAAAGGACACAATCATATATATAGAAGCCCAGGACAAGAGCTCTTCAGACGGTTAGGGACATTCAGAGTCAGGTCGTAACACCACTCACAGTTTATATTCTATCTTTATATTATAACATTGTATTTTTGTACTACGTTAATAAACATTCATCATACCTAGTACATCACGTATTCTATCTCTGCGTTGATGTATATATCGACGTCGGTTGGGACGTAACAGAATTTTGGCGCTGTGGACAGGGTCTTCAGAGATACAAGGAAACTTCAATCAACAGAGGCAATTTCACCTTCGTGGATCACCGTTGAACTGAGGAGTGCACGCTTCAATTCAACGACTCTGGGAAGACCGAACTTTTGTTACAATTCAACTACGGCGAGAGAGATCAAGCAACGAGATGAATACAGCAATGTTGTAAGCATAATTTATATAACCGTCTCCTTTGGTCTATTGGTCCATCGTATTTAGGGAAATTATTATTAAAGGGCAATTTATTTAAATTATTATTGTAGTTATTAAAGGGCAATTTTTGAATTTATTATTGAAGTTATTAAAGGGCATTTATTGAATTTATTATTGAAGTTATTATTGTGAATTATTACAGGGCATTACTGAGATTATTATTGAGATTATATTTATTATTGATTATTGAGTTCATCTTATTTAAGTACAACTCCCTTGGAATTAGCTACTCCATTGTATAGAACACGTGTAGATTTTTGAAGCCCACGTTTAAGCCCCTAGCCCATGTTTAAAGCCCAAGTTGAAGCCTACTAGCCCGAGTAGAAGTCCCTATGCCCGAATTTCAAAGCCCAAATCGAATAAAAATATATGAATAAAAGAGTTTTATGTTTGAAATCTATATTAAACGTTAGGAAGAATTAAACAAATATTAATAAACAATAGTTCAGAGGAAAATATAAGCGACGAATTCGAAACGATAGCTAGGCAAACATTAGATAGAATAATTGAAATAATCAAAAACGAGAATAATTTAGAAATTGACGTAAACAATACTGATAGCGAAATAATTGACAACATAGAAATACATAACTTAGACGAAGAGTTAGACACATTTAACGAAGAAATAATTAACGAACGTATAGAGATCAAACCATTAAGTAGTGATATATTGAATAAAAGCTTAAGATTAATAAACCTAGAGGAGTTTGAAAATAGTCCTACTACTGGCACAATTCGCCAAGGTTTACGAAGTAATAGAAATACTATTCACACCGAATATACACAACCGAAAAGAATAGTCAAAGCTAAGAAAATGACAGGCAGTACCGATATGAAACCCATAAGCGCAATAAAATTAATTCCTAACTATTCAGGACAATCCGAAATATATCCATTTTTAAATGCCTGCAAAGTAATTATAAGTACGGTAGACTCAGAACAGCACCCTTTCATGTTAAAAATGATAGCAGCTACTAAACTATCAGACAGAGCTTTTAACGTAACCAGATATAAGGAAATTGTAGAATGGGGCGATATGAAAATAATATTGTTAGACGCATTCGAAACTCCCTACGGAGCAGCTAACTTACAAATCGAATTAAACATAGTAAAAACAAAACATAATGAAACCATATGCGCGTACAATAATAGAGTAGAAGAAATATATCAGAAACTATGTAACACGGTAGCCATAGACAAAACACCCACCGAAGCAAAAATATTACGTGACAATATTAGGGAACAAGCGTTAGTCAGTTATATAAACGGTTTAAGCGACCAAATAAAATTCGAAGTAAAAACAAAAAATTCTTCTACTCTCGAACAAGCAATGCAAATCGCGTTAATTACCGAAAAAAATATTCGTACATATAATGATGTAGGTACAAGACATTTTCCGCGCAAATAATACGTATAGCAATAGAAATACGCATCAAAATAGACAATTTAACAATAATAATCAAAACACAGCGTACAACTATCGTAACAACGACAATAACAATAATATAAACAGAAACAATAACTACGGTAGGAATACTAATAGGAACCCAAATCCGAGGAACAACAATTTTAATGTTAGGCGTTGTCATACGTGCAATCGCGAAGGACATTTTTCGTCACAGTGCCGAATGAACAATGTCGCGTATAATAGTAGACCACCCAATCAGAATAATTTCACACGTCCACCGACTAATTATAATGCAAGGAGCGAGTCATGCACTTACTGCAACAAACCGGGACACAATATAGCCGTCTGTTATAAAAAACAGAACGACGAGCGACGTAATAATAATTCGGGAAACGAGCGGACATCTCACGTGACTCCCGGAGCGCGTGCGATCAATCATTTATCCGTGGATCCATCCGAGGTTGTTACCCCGTTATATTAACGGAGATAAACAACAATAATCATATAAAATGTAAATCACCCGCCTGTACAGATAGGGAATTAGAATTTCTAGTCGACACAGGGAGTGAAGTAAATATAATAAAAAACCATATTTTAGATAGGTAACAATGTAATAGTAGACAAAACACAATCGGTTAACTTAAGGGGAATTAACGACAAAATAATACAAACAATAGGCAAGCTTACCATACCTTTGATAATCCAAGGGCAAGAAATAAATACAGAATTTAATTTAGTTGACGAAAATTTTCCAATAAGGAGAAACGGTATATTAGGAAATAGTTTCTTATCAGAGAATAACGTTGTAATCAACTTAGCAAATAAAACTCTAACAATTAACGCTAATAAGAATAGGCGCGGGGAGTTACTATTAAAACCGAGATCAGAAACAATTGTATCGATACCTATAGCTGCAAAGGATGTAGAAAATAAGGATATTTTAATTCATAAGCAAGAAATAATGGAGGGGGTATTTTGTGGAAATATAATAAATACCGTACAGAACGGTGAAGTAGTAATAAGTTTTAAATATAACCGAGAAGCCTCAAAACGTTATGTTAAACAATTTAAATAAAATACGATACGATCACGAATACGCAGTTAATAATAAATGACGAAAATAAAGGTAGACGCGTTAATGAAATTAGACAAATAATTAGAAGTGATCACATGAATGACGAGCAAAGGCAATCTATCTTAGATATATGTGAGCATTACCAAGATATATTTCATTTAACGGGGGACACGTTAACATATACAGATACGTTAACACATAAAATTAATATACCGGAGAATCAGGAGCCTATATATAAGCGACCGTATCGCTTACCACACGCACAAATGGCCGAGATAGATTCCCAAATTAAGCAAATGGAAAAGGACGACATTATTGAACCTTCCTTTTCACCATGGAACGCTCCCTTATTACTAGTTAAAAAGAAACTTGACGCGAGTCAAATACCAAAATTTAGAATAGTCGTAGATTTTCGAGCTTTAAATAAAGTAACGATAAACGAGTACCATCCACTACCTAATATAACCGAAATATTAGACCAACTAGGGAAATGTAATCTATTCAGCATTATTGATCTTGCATCGGGTTTTTACCAAGTAAAGTTAGATGAAAAAAGCAAAGAGCTTACAGCATTTTCGACTAACCAAGGCCACTGGCATTTTAAGAAAATGGCAATGGGTTTTAAAACTTCTCCATGTTCCTTCCAACGCTTAATGAATAATGTAATGGCTGGTATAGTGGGGATAAAATGTTTAGTGTATTTAGATGACATAATAATATACGGAAAAGGTTTACTTGATCATAACGAAAAACTGCGCGACGTATTTGAACGATTACGAAATCATAATTTAAAAATACAACCAGCAAAATGCGAGTTCTTAAAACAGCAGTGTATGTATTTAGGTCATATAATTAGTGAAAACGGCTTACAGCCGGATCCCGCAAAGGTCAAGTCAGTATTACAGTTCCCAGCACCGACAAACGTAAAAGAAATTAAATCATTTCTGGGACTTTCTGGGTATTATAGGAAGTTTATAAAATCATATAGTTTAATAGCAAAACCAATGTCAAACCTATTAAGGAAGGGCGTTACCTTTAACTGGGATACCCCTTGCCAAGAAGCATTTGATAAGTTAAAGAATATCCTTTGTACGGAACCTATACTACAATATCCAGATTTCACAAAACCATTTATTGTTACCACAGACGCAAGCGGAAAAGCTTTAGGCGCCATATTATCCCAAGGGGAAGTGTCACGAGATCTACCTATTACATATATATCTTGAACTTTAAATAAAAGTGAAAACAATTATAGTACTACCGAACTCGAGTGTTTAGCCACCATATTTGCAGTAAAAACATTTAGACCTTATTTATATGGAAGAAAATTCATTATACTAAGCGATCACCGCGCACTTTCATGGTTATTAAATTTAAAGGACCCACTATCAAAACTCGCACGTTGGCGAATACTTTTAGAGGAATACGATTACGAGATTCAATACAAACCGGGAATATTAAATTCAAATGTCGATGCACTCACTAGGATGTATAGCATAAATGAGATAAAAAAGGAAAGCTATCCCGCATTTCTGAACAAATTCGAAACACAATTAATAACTAATAACCGCGTAAAAGAAGTAAACGGTAGTCTAATAGAGTCACCCGAGGAGTACCACATAGTATCAGAAATTGAAAAACGTTATAATTTTATGTCAGGAAAAAAATTACGAATTAAAACAAAAATTTGGCAACGGTCAAAAATTAACACCAAGCAAAGCAATTGGGGAGGTAAATTATTTACAAGATATAAATAGGTACATCATTTTCTTAACTACCAAAAGTAGAAACAAACAAAAAGCAACGTATGAAAATATTTATCTATCACTATTAAATCTAAAATTATTATGTGAAGAACGATCATTGAATAAATTAGCCATGAATAAATTGGGTTTTATAGACCGACTAGAATGGGCACAAGTACGTGCTATGATTCGATATATTTTCCGAAACACAGGAATAGACATAATTATTTGTTCCAAATTAGAATTCAGTGACGAAGAAAAATTAATCATATTCAAACAATGTCACGACTCCGTAACCGGCGGACATGTCGGAATACATAGAACAATAAAAAAAAATAAAAACACAATTTAATTGGCGAGGGTTAAAAGAAGATGTAATCGAATATATAAAAAATTGCGCATCGTGCCAAAAGAAAAAGGTCACGAATAAAAAAGTAAAACAACCCATGGTAATCACGACAACAAGTTCAGAACCATTCGAAAAAATAAGTTTAGACATCGTCGGCCCACTGGTCACTACATTAGCAGGGAATACATATATATTAACACTTCAATGTGATTTAACTAAATATACTATGGGAGTTCCCCTCCCAAATCACCAAGCTAACACTATTGCCGAGGCGTTCGTAACACATTTTGTATGCACACACGGTATACCACAAACGATATTAACCGATCAGGGTACCGACTTTTTAAGTAAAATATTTACCGAGGTATGTAAATTATTACAAATAAATAAGATAAACACACGCTCTTACCGCCCGGAAGCTAATGGAGCTTTAGAGAGAGCTCATAGGACATTATCAGATTACCTTAGGCATTCGGTTAAGGTAACGGTCAAACACCGTACAAAAATATGTAACGTTATATAAGTATAAAGTAAATAAGAATATATATATAGGCGTATAATTTTAATTAACATCTTTAATTATAGGGCTAAAATAGTACTAAACGAAATTTTATTAGAATTAATATATAAGCACTCTCAAAATTTGATGGTTACTACCATTTCTAGTATTTCTTCAGACTATACCTATAACTAGGATCAGGGAGTACCTAAATAAGATTCCACATACATGAATGTACATACTCTAGTTAAGAAATAGATAACCTTCTAACTAACGAATTAATCATTAAAACAAAAACCATATAAGACCAATAGAATATAGGACGGATATATAAATATGTAATAAGTGTAATGTCAAATTTTATAATTTTAGGTAATAGCATAAGTATTTACATATATAAACATGTAATAGTTATAATAATTAAATTATATAAATGTAATAGAATACGTATATTAACCACACATATATGACCACCATGTACTAACACTAGACTAAGAAGAAAATGTAAAACAAAAGAATTTTATATACTATTATATAAAAAAAGAAAAAAATATATACTAATATCTAACAACTATTATATTACTAACAAAATGTTAACTCACTTAGTACTCTATATCGAATCGGCACTAAATTCCCTATCCGGGGGTGTGACAATCGACCCTCTTATACGAATACCGCAAGAGCTGTGGCCGATCAATGTAAAAATTTTCACAAGCAATACATTTTTTTTCCAACAACGATTATTATATTAAATAATGATCTTCGGACACGAATACACGGTGAAACACTGCTCCTACTGACTCTGCACTAGACGCGACTTTTCATCGGCGCCACATAAAACGTTGGAATCTTGAGTTTCAGAAACGTCCGACGACACGCCGAGTTTTTCCGAAATAACTTATTTTTTTTGGGGGGGGGGGGGCGTCAAAAGTACCCCGACTAGGAGGAATATTTAGAGGGTATAAAAAAAATGTTTTTGTGAAGAAACGGCGCCCCAAAGGCAAAACCTGACGGAGATATACTTAAAACAAAAAAAGTGAAGGGGTAATTTTCGGTATGTTACGCACGTGGCCACCCACAGCTCATAGCCGTTTACGAACGGTGTTGGTGCAGATGTAAAATATAGTCGAATTATAGTCGCATTTCAGTACACAGATTAAAATGTTGGCATTCCCTAATCCCTATGTATACTTTTTCCGCCTAAATATGTTATAAGATATTTATTATCTTATCGAAATATCGAATCAAAGATTAACACCCACCGTTTTACTTGATACGACTTGATCTACGAGCGTACGATTAATACGTTTATATGTCAGTGTGTGAACAGTTTTAACATACAAACAACAGTGTTGCTGCTCACGGCAATTTTTTTCTTTGTTTATTTTAATTTATTATTAATATTTAAATGGAAATTATTGAAACAACAAAAAAGAAGCCAGCTTTAATTGACGGTAGCGGGTTTCAATACCGACAACATCGCAAAAATAAAGATGGAACCATTAGCTGGTTGTGTATAAACGAAAAAAAAAAACTGCAGAGGAACGTTAAAGTCACGAGGCGACAATGTGCTTGCCGTCACCGATCACGAGTGCATTCCCGATGTGGCAAAGACTGAAGTTGCAAAATCATTATCTACAGCTCGTAAGAGGTAAAACATATAAAATAAGAAAATATTTTATTATCATTCAAAAAGTTACATATATTCATTATACACATGTTTAAAATAATTTTATACGTGTACCAAATTTTTACAGATTGCGTGAAGAAGATACGCCAGTTCGTTCTATTTACAACGACGCTGTACGACCTTTAATGGACGCTGGATACGAGTTTGTCGCAGAAGTTCCTACGTTTGACGAAGTGAAAGCTGGGTTTTATCGTGCCCGAAAACAATTTAAATGGTCTGTTCGCGATCCACAAACCGTAGAAGAACTTGAAATACCAGCTGACCTAGTAGCTTTGAAAGACGGGACTTCATTCATTGTTCTGGATGCAACTATCGACCAGACAAGCAGAATTATAATTTTCGCGTCTGCATCAGGTAAAAGTGCATTGAAAGAGTATTCCGAATTTTTTATAGATGGAACTTTTAAGACTTGTAGTAAGCAATTTACACAATTGTACACGTTTCACATAGATGCAAGCTCTAGTTTTTACGAACGCAATGCTTTCCCCATCGTTTTTGCTCTTTTGTCCGATAAAAAGCAACAAACGTACCATCGCCTTTTTGAGGAAATGAAAAATATTGGATGGAATCCACAGTCCGTACACCTCGACTTCGAGATAGCTACAATAAACGCCTTAACAACTATTTTTCCAAAAATAAAATTACGTGGATGCCATTTCCACTTCACGCAATGTTTGTGGCGAAAAATTCAGGATGTTGGCTTAGCATCTGTATATAAACAAAATGAAGATATTCGAATGCATGTTAGGAAGTGTGGAGCAATGGCTTACCTTCCTATTGATAAAATTGACGACGCTTGGCTTATAATTCAAAGTAATGCACTTGATGACGTGAAGCTATCTCAATTTAACGACTATTTTGTTGAAAACTGGCTCGACTCCGCCACTATTTCTAAGGAGATGTGGAATTGTTACAATGAAAATCACCGAACCAACAACATCGTCGAAGGATGGAACCATAAATTTAAAACACTGGTGGGAAGATCGCACCCGAGTATTTGGGTTTTAATTGAAAAACTAAAGACAGCAGCAGCAGAAAGTGACCATCGACTTTTACGCACTGAATTAAATTTAGAAGGGACTAAACGTAACAAAAAATATATAAAATTGGACGAGAGAATCAAACGTATTATTCAAAACTTTTTAGAAAATAACGATTTAGACAATTGCCTCAAAAAATTGTCGACAATCGTCAAATTAGATTAAATTGATAGTCCAGTCCTAAGCCTGACCAAGTGTGAAGGGAAATGAGTGTGTACGCAAATACAATTAATGTCATTCTGGGTAATTACATTGTACGCAAGTGAGAACATTTGTAACTAAAAATAGACTGTACGCAAATGAGACGTACGCATCTGCACCGGATCCTTTACGAACAGTATTGGGAATTATCTAGATAATATTATGCATTTAATAATCTTATCTAGATAAAAAAATGAGTGGTAATATATTATCTTATCTAGATGATTTTAATGGTTATCTGTGTCAATTTATCTAAATAAAATATTATACTTAAATTAATAATTTTTTAAATTTTTAAATACTAGGTCATAATATACCGAGTGCCGACGTAATTAATATTGCATTATTAATAATGAAATAAAATTGTATTAATACATTTATAATTTGAGATTTTAATTTTAATTTTTTGTTTTTATATTCCAAATATTAAAATGATAATATTATATAACTAAAATGAGTTTGTTTTGTGTAATACGTATAACTGGCGTGCAGGGCGATAAGCCGATAACCGGATAACTTCATGCCGGCATGCCGCACAACAGTAATAACCATATTATTTATAAATAGTGTTTAGTCGTTTGTACCGAATAGTAACTCAAAAACTGCATTTATTACGAATGTGTGATGACAATTGTATGATATTTATAATATTGTTATTAATTTTTAACTGTAAATATTTCTTCGTAAACTATATAATTATATAAATAGCTTTTAATATTCCACAATTTCTGTGTTCTCTATCGTCGGTAGAAGGATTGTTATATAAAAACATTTTGTGAAATAGGTTCTTTACTATATTGTAATTTGTTAGTCTATAGTTATAGATTGATTATTAAAAATTACTTGGAATTTATAATTAATAATTATTTATAGCCTATAGGTAATACACCAATTGTTCTTATCAAAATATTTATTTTATTTTATTAAAATTGTATTTCTTTATTAATAACATTTTTTTGACAGGTAAATTATCTGGTTTTTGAATATTATATTGTATGTGAAATGCGACCATTAGTGACTGTCGAAAACGTAGTTTTAAAAAACTCATTTTGGGACTCATTCATTCAAATGACGAATCAATTATTCCAAATAGAAAACAAATATTGCAACTTTTGAAAAATAGTTACTATTCATATGTTTCTATGTTATCAGATTTGATTCAAAAATCAAAATTCATTTGTACAACAGCAGACATATGGAGTGGCAATAATAAAAGTTGTCTAGGTATGATTTAAATTATTGTTATCATTTATTGTTATCAATTATTCTTATAATTATCAAACTTTTATTAGACTAAGGTATACCTATACTGTTTATAAATACAATTTTTTCTATATTTATTGAATAATTTGTGTCAATATTTCTATATTTTTTTCATACATATTAAGCAAATTACATACATATTTATTTACTTTTTAGTTCATCAACATCATAAGTCCTTACTAATTATAACACTAACTTTAAGTTTTTCTAGTTTCATGTTTTCAATTAGTTTATTCTATCATTTAAAATATTTTAAAAACCCACTAAATACATTTTAAAACAATTTTTACCATACTGATTTATTTATGCAAATAAGATAATAATATCATTATTATTAATATTAATAATAATAATATTTTTCCAAAATAATAAAAATTTGAATAGTCATGGATCAATCCTAGATCTAATTTTTTGTAATATTCCTTTCTTAGTTGATAAATCCCTGGAACCAGTAGTCCCTATTGATCCATTCCACCCTCCGTTGAACTTAACTCTTCCTTATTCTGATCATACAAACTCTTTAGATAACCGTCACTCTTTTTATAATTTTCGTAAAACTAATTACTCTAACGTAACCTCGTTTATTGGAAGTTATGATTGGAATACTACTCTATCTACCCTCGATCTTGAGACAGCTTTCAATACCTTATTCGATGCCTTACATTTAAGTATATTAAATTTTGTACCAAAAAGTAACTTCTGGAGTACCACCTACCCACCATGGTTTAATTCAAAATTAAAACGTATCAACATACAAAAGAAAAAAGCACATGTTGAGTATAAATCTAATCCTAATGGTCAAAACTATACTAATTTTTCGTTGCTACGTGCTCGTTTCAAATATATGTCTAAAAAGTGTTTTAATGAATATAACAAACATGTAGAATCTTCATTAACAAATAACCCTAGTGACTTTTGGAAATATGTTAAAAAAAATCGTGCAAGTAATGGTACGCCTATGGAAATTTCTCACAATGGTTATATTTCGTCTAATAAAACTGAAATTGCTGATATGTTTGCTGATATGTTTTCTTCGGTGTACACAACGAATAATATTAATACTACGAACGATCTACCAAATATTTCAGAATTTGACTTGCCCAATAATGTTTATTTTTCTTTGGATGATGTTCTTAATGGTCTGTCAGCTCTCAAAGGTAATTGGTCAGTGGGTCCTGATGGAATTTGTGGTGAATTTTTATATCAAATAAGGTCAATAATTGCATTTCCACTATTCTCTCTTTTTCGGCGTTCACTGGATGAAGGTATTTTTCCCTCAATATTGAAGATGAGTAATGTTACACCGATTCCGAAATCAGGTAATTTATCTTGTGCTTTGAATTATAGACCAATTTCAATTCAGTCACATATCTCAAAACTATTTGAATCTATAACTTTAAAATACATTCAACCAAAGGTTAATGGAATTTTGATGGAAGAGCAACATGGTTTCCGCCCCGGTCGTTCTACACTTACATGTAATCTTGTTTTTACCTCATTAATTTATGATGCATTTAAAAACCATAGTCAGGTTGATGTCATTTATACTGACTTTAAAAAAGCATTTGATTCAGTGAGTCATGAACTATTAATTCGTGTGCTTAGAGATTCAGGATTTGGTGAACCTCTCATAACTTGGTTCTCTTCTTATCTCTCTGATAGATATTTTGTAGTAAAAGTATTTGGTACTACTTCTAAGGTATTGAAAGCTTCTTCAGGGGTTCCGCAAGGTGGTCATCTGGTGGTCTTCTCTGTATTTGTAAATAGTGCTAACAAAGTTTTAAATCATTGTAAGCTACTCTGTTTTGCTGATGATATGAAGCTATTTATGCAAATAAATTCTCCTGATGATTGCCTTAAACTTCAAGCTGATTTAAACAATTTTCACAAATGGTCTCAAGAACTAGGTTTAACTCTGAATCTTGATAAGTGTCATATTATGTCATTCACTAGAAAACATGTTGTAATTAATTGGTCCTACAGTCTTAATAATTCGGTAATCTCCCGTGTTGAAATGATAGTTGACTTAGGTTTTAAGTTCAACCGTTCTCTTGATCCGGGACCGCATATCACTATGATATGCTGTAAAGCTTACAAAATGCTTGGGTTCTTAAAGAGATTGGCTCACGACTTTAAGCTAGGACTATCCTTAAAAATTCTTTTTTGTTCACTTGTCCGTCCAATTTTAGAGTATGGTGCTGTTCTTTGGAATCCACATACCACAGACAACTCTCGACAACTTGAAATGGTACAAAGAAAATTCCTTAGTTTCGCTGGGTTTATTCTAAATATACATCATCAGCCTCACGATTACGTCCCTGTTTCCGAATTCCTCAATATTGACACCCTTTCTAATCGGAGAATTACTCTAGGGTTTAAGTTTCTAAATGGATTGATATCAGGTAACATAGATTCGCCTTACCTTTTAAGCCTAATCAATTTTAGAGTACCTCAACGTATTTCTCGAAATAATGCTCCTTTCTACATTCCTTCTTACACCTCAAATTATTTAGCAAACGAACCTATCACAAGATTAATGTCTCTTGCCAATGTTGACGCCTCCCGCCTCTGTTAATGCTTATACCATACCTATGTATATCTTTATTAATTTTATTGTAAATCTGTATATATCAAACTTTGTTTTTCAAAAGGGCTAGACCCGTAAATATAAATATAAATAAATAAATAAATAAATATAATATTTTTAATATATCACTCATAACTGTCGCACATAAATATAGAATATATAAATTTATAAATTCCAAATATTCAAAAAATATATATATTAATAATCACATTTATGTAATTAAAACAAAGAAACTATTTTGAAAATGAGTAGTTTATCAATTAAAAAATAGTTAGTTTAGTAACAATCATTTTTATCTTTGAAATATTCTTTAAATAGTAATATTTTATAATTTTTCAGGGATGATTTGTCATTTAATTGATCCTATAACTTATGAAAGAAAATCATTTGTTTTGGGCTGTAAGCGAGTAATTGGAAGTCACACTTACTTAAATATCACTGAAACAATGACATGTATGACACAAGAATATAATATTCATTACTCAAAAATAAGTCATACAGTTACAGATAATGCAAGTAATTTTGCAAAAGCTTTTAGAACTTTTTCAACAAGCGTAAAATCAACTCAGTCAACTACTTTAAGTGTAGGTGATTTAACCGAAGATAGTTCACCCTACGAGGATTCAGATGTGGAAATTGAAAATATAACTGTGGTAGATATTGGTCAAATATTTACCAATTCTTTAAAAGCTTTATCACATGCTTTGCAAATTAAGTTCGATCTTTTTTGTTTTTCTTTTGTACTACAAAAACCACATCTCCGATATTTGCCTTGAATCGGAACATGTTTACCCACATCTTGGAATGTGCCATTATTTGTTGTTTTTTTATTTCCAAGCTCAACAGAACGAGTATGCCTTTTTCTCTTTCTGACACAAAAATTACCAATCAATCATTTGCTAATTTCGACCTAAACTTGAGTTGTGACATATATTTATTTTTTTTATTTTTTGAATCCTCTTTATAACATACAAAACTATTTACTATACAACAATCTAACAAATAATAAAATATTTTCAACCACCAACGCCTTGACTTCCAACTTATATGATATGCAGCCATCAACTGATCAAACTTATCCACCCCACCCATATACATATTGTAATCAGATATTGATGCTGTGCAAGGCACTGATTCACGACTACCAATGGAATTTGTACGCAATACATTCATTTTTTCAGATCCATCATGCATGTTACTTACTACAATTACAGGATTTTTACCTCTGTCCTTCCATTTTGTCACTGTAATATCACCACTTTGAGCAAAATCGAAATCACCTTTTTTCATTGATTTATTTAAATATCTTTAGGATAAAACTTTCTATTTTTTCGAAATGTGCCACATCCATATAATTTTTTTTCTAACATTTTTAGCATTAGAGGTAGTACTAAAAAAATTATCGAAAAATAAACAATAACCTAGGCTTACTAATGCACGAGTTAATAATAGTACAACTTTTTCACCTAGGCCTAAAGTTATTTCACCTCCAGGTGCTTTCCCAGTATATATATCAAATGAATACATGTATCCAGTAATAGAACAAGCTAAAACCCAAACTTTAAAACGTTGTTTAATTGGTTTGAGGGGCATGTATTGTTTCATAATAGTTCTACCAGTTAACGCAATCATGCTTTCATCAACTGACATGAAACGTGAAGGCGAAAACATTTCAAGGAAAACAGCATTTAGATGTTTTATCATGGGTCTTATTTTATATAGCCGATCAAATTCTAAGGAACTTCTAGGTAACATTTTAGTATTATCATTGAAATGCAAAAACCTTATTATTTTTAAAAATCTTTCAACTGGCATAATGTCTGCAATTCATTTACAATGAAAGTTTTCATCATCCGACCAATATAACCTCATACTAGGTAAACGATTAAAACCCATAATAATAAGAATTCCTATAAGTGCTTGTAATTCAGGAACACTTACATTTAATTCAGTGTTTGATTGTGCAGCATATACATTGGATTCATTAACTACTAAATTTAAAAAAGTTGTGTTAACAAATAATGCAAAGTAACATCATTGAATTATCTACTTCAACATTAAAACCAAATTTTTCATTGAATTTAAATCTTGAAAAATGATTTGGTATTTGACCATTTTTGGACCATTTGAAATTTGAATTTTGTATCTGTGGATTTTCAGTAGCATCATCGTCATCTGAACTTGAGGTATCAGAAATTGGGGCAAGAGGTAAAAAACAGACATCAGGATCTTTGTCTGGATCGTCCATGTCTTCACTTGAACTTGTATTAGGCATTTGTTCTAAAAGAACTCGTTTTGCTATAATATTTATAAAAGTGACTTAAATTTTTTTTTTGTTTTCATGTACTAAATACTATGTATATATTTTTGTTTTTGTACGATTGTAAATTATATTATTAATAATAACATACCTAAATTACTTTTGAAAAAATTGAAATATTACGTTATATTATACATATGTACTTATATTATACTTTTAATTTCACATGTTTTTATACGATCACGTACAATTTTGTAAATGAATGAATATTTAAAAAATAAAAATAAATTTTAATTTAGATTTGTTCCGCTATACGATAATATTATGAATGACAATATATTATGATCACTCTGTATAGCGTTTGTTTCGTGCTGTATGCATGCCACAGCCCGACACTGAATGACACAAAGTGGGGGAATAGAGGCCTCGGAACGGTCGCTGCCGTCAGTCTGCATGCGCGTAGGGGGTTACTTCTCTCGTGGGCCGGAGTATACCTATAAATAAAACTATTATTTGTAATTAAAAATGTTTATACATACTTAGGTAAATTTGTTTTGGTTTTTATAATACTTGTACCCCTTGAAACAGTGCGCCGATACAATGTTTTTAAAATAAATTATTTACAGTTATTAGGGATTTGTTTAATCCGGCCGCACGGTTGACTTAAGTATGTAGATCGTGTCGGGCGGTATCGGGCCTAAGGAGGCGTGATTTAAATTTAACAATATTAAGGGCATAAATCAATAGTAGATTATATAAATATAATAGGAAATGAAATCTGGCTACCTAATTATGAACTTGGACAAGCCAATGTTAGGTCGAGAGATTCGGGGCGAACACCTAGACGGGCACGCTGGATTTGTAATGGTCCTGAAAAGGACCTCTTTGTAGTCGCAATGGTAGATCTACTGTTAACGGTAGTGGAGGAGAACCGCGTATAAAGCCGCTGGTAATCACTCACTACTGCCGTAGGATAGTTTCTTGGCTCGCCGGCGATGTGCGTTAACCGTCTCCGTCGTGTGAATACTACTTCTTGATTCGCTGGTACTACTTATTTTCCGTCGGGTTGTATTTCCGAATATGACTGCTGCTGGTCGTCCGGCACAATAATTCTCCTGTGTTGTATCTACCGCTCTTCGTTTCACCTTCACTGGATCGCCTGTGCTTATGATTCTAATCGCTCCTGGTTGTTGTCTTCCTCTTTCCCGCTACTGTGTTGGTGTGTAGTGTTGTGTTGAAAGGTGGAAGAAGACTGATGATTTTGTATGAGCGTGCACCCGTATATTATATACCCGTCGCCGTACCGACTAGTAAACCTGTATGCTGATTGGTGTGTTTACAGTCGGCACGGTTTCTTTTGTAATTTAGCCGGAATTTATTTTACAAAGGTCAAAATGGTATCAACGTAATCGGTGTCATCTCTTCTATTCATAGATATCCTTTTCTTGTCTGTACTTAAAATATGTATTTAGAAATCAGCCTTTAAGCGTCGCCTATTTCTGATTGGTCGGGCGTTAGGTCTGTGGCTATATTGTATACCGCCTATGCACAGGAATAGTGACACAACACAAAAACATGATTTAATGTCCATCGCACCTGAAGATCAAACGATTTCCAAATTTAGTGATTACCTTCTAGAAACATACATTGATTCCATCTAAAATTTGGGCTGAAATTCTGGATAATGAGGTTATACGAACTACAAATGCAGCTGAGTCATATCATCGACATTTAAAAGACCAATTTTATGTGGCCCATCATGTGGTTCCATTCACATAGTAATTGATGTATTATTACAATTACAAAGTGAAACATATTTATTTATGAACTCTCCTCCTAACAATAAATTAAGGATATCTCACGAAGAAATAATTGTACAATGGAAGAAATACCAGGATGGTGAAATAAATCGTGTAGAATATGTGAAAAAAGTGGGATTAAAAAATCAACCAATTTATTATTGACATTTTTTTTTTAAAAAATCTCAACCAATGTATTAAATTTATATTGATTTGCATGTATATCATAATTTATGATTTATTAATTTTATAATATAATATCATTTTTATAAGATATATCAATTTTGAAAAAACTACTTAAATAAAATATTTATTTTGGCGCAAATGTGAAATGATATGTCATTTTTGCACCTTTGGCGCTTATGTCATATGTTGGGTATAACAGGTATAAAATATTAGATTGGCGCTTATGTCATACACATTTTGGCGCAAATGATTGGTAATTTTTGTACCTTTGGCGCTTATGTCTTATAGCCATGACATCAGTATTACATAATAATTGACAGTTAATAAAGTGCATTGGGTTTCAACATTTCAATTTTTCTCAATCGTCCTATGAATACGAAAGCTTGCAATACGTTTAGTTTCTAAAACATGATCTTTTGTTGACTTAGATTTTTGTGAAACACTAGGAGGTCTTATGAGAACACAATTGATTAAAGTTATAAATATATTTCTCTCTTCAAGTTCTATATGATAACTTATTAATTTAATTAAATTACACTTATACCATTCTCCATTGAGACCTAGAGTAGCTTGGGGTAAAAGTGCGCGTTTTCTATTTATTTAGTTTTTATAATGTGATAACAATTTTAATATGATATCAAGTGATATTTTTTTAAAAGATGAACTTATAAAGAATGTCAATTTATAGATTAAACTTTTTTATTATATACCTTTAAAAAAATATTTACAAAAATTAAAAAAAATAAATATTGGGAATCTCACCCCATGCATGGGGTAAAATTCCGTATAGCTCAGGGTAAAAGTCCTTATGGGAAATTAATATAGACTTAGTTGTATAGAATAACTCTTTATTTTTAATTAGTATTTAGTAGTCAAACATTTTATATTTGACAATATTCATAACAATCCTTAAAATACAATATAAGGAACTTGGTTACATTACAGTCCAACATTATTATATAGGTACTTAATTGCATAATAAAAATAGTAAAAAAAAAAATAACCATATTACCATGACTAGTTTGACAATTTGTTTCATTTAACTTATAATAAAAACTTGAACAATATATATTCCTGATTCCTCAATGAAAAATAAACTATTTAACACTTACAATATTAATTAATAATTAAAAAAATAAAAATAAAACATTATAAGCTTAAATTACATAATTAAAAAGATAAAATAAATAATCTCTTTTTCATGACTACCTGGTCAATTTTAAATTTTAACACAAACTTAAAATAAAAATTTGAAAAAAATAAAAATAATAATCTCTTTTTCATGACTACCTTGTCAATTTTAACAAAAACTTAAAATAGGTACAAATTTAAAAAAAAAACTGTCATAACAATATAATTTTTATGAACATAAATCACATACAAAGTCTTTATGGAGATCCTCATAGTATGAACATGCTTCATGCCACCAAATTTTACACTTACAACACATAATCCAATCCTCGGTTGGTGGATCTACATATTTTTCATTACATGCTGGACAATTTTCTTTGTAAGTTACTGTTGTAGCCGATTCAGAGTCAATAGTTGTGCTCACTTGTTCAAAGGTATCAGCTTTTTTAAGTACATTTTTCTTGTTTGGTTTTGATTTAGTTTCAAATAAATTTTTTCTTGCTTGTTTATCTGCTTTATTTTTTTCAGAAATTAGTTTTGCATTTTCTTTATCTTTTTCTAATGTTTCAAGTTGCATTTTATAAGGACTAGACGACAAAATTTCAGATTTTTTACCTTTGGTGCGACGCTTTCTTTTTAGTGATATTTTAGGAAGAGGTATTATATCTGCAGGTGACACTGGGGATCTTGTAACTTTTGAACTTGAGGCTGGAAGTACATTATTTACTAGTGACTCTGTAGATATATTAGAAGGAATAACTATAAGTGATGTAGATGGCTTTTCAACTGTTTGATTTAATGTGACTTCATTATTAACAAATTCAATTGGCATATTTATAATGTCTAATGGCTGATTATTTTGAAGATCTTCAGAAACTGTTTGATCTGTCACTGTAGAAGGTAGAAAATCATCATCACTAAAAATATTTGGGTTGAGTGGCCAAATCCCACACATTTGAAATGCATTTAAGGCTTTGTTCATTGATGCCGTTTGTCCATATGCATTACCAAAAATTTCTGCAAGTTGATATAAAGTGACCACTCTTCCAGGATGTGTGGTTGTCCATATATCATAGTGGTGGGCATAGTAGTCTTTTAACGGCTTGAAGAAACATCTATCTAATGGTTGAGTACGATGACTCGAATGTGGTGGTATACTTACCAAATGTATAAAGTTTGTTCGGCAGTATGTAATTGTATTTATATTAATATGCGAGGTGTGATTGTCCAAAATAAGTAAGACTGGGGAGTCTTCAGATGGTTTCACATGATGTTTAAAATGTTCTAACCACTTTAAAAACAACTCTGAATTTATGTAACCACTATCAGATAATAAACCTAAGGGTTCTGGGGGTGCCCCGTTCAAATATTCGTCTTTCATTCTTTTTCTCGGAAAAACTATAATAGGGGGTACATAAATACCACTCGCACTGAAGCAACAAACTGCAGTAACTAATTCACCACGTTCAGCAGCAACAGATTTTCCCACTATTTTTTTACCTTTACATGAAATTACTTTTGGGACTTTATTTGGCACTGTAAGTATTCCTGTTTCGTCCATATTAAATATACGACTTGGTGGTACATTCAATTTTTGATACACTGTTTTTAGATTATCATAAAATCTATTTTACTTTTACCCCAAATTAATTTCGTACTCTTACCCCACATCAACATTTTTAACTTAATCATTATTATCTTTTTATCTGTGTATCGATACTATTATACGACACATGCAATGTGAAGTTTACAACAAGTTAAATTTGATTAACAGTACTATTTCTAATACAAGTGGTACTTAGTTTACAAAAAAAAATTTATAAAATACTGAAATATTACATCAGAAGATTAAATAACTTAACTTACCTCATATTTAATAAAATAATGTCCCAACAATGTGCAAAAGTGTGGACGAACGTGGAGAAATGATAAAATAATCATTGATAATGAACAGTTTGACCATATATTGAAAATTAAATTTATAATAGCGGAATTGGACTCTTACCTCATGCGCACTTTTACCCCAAGCTACTCTATATATTCTTTTGGATTACTACTAATATTATTTAAAGTTACTTCATAAGCCATTTTTTTTTAATCGTTCATTAATATATTCAAATTAAAAGTTAAATTAATTTTCACTTTCGATAGAACTAGAAAGAGCTAAAGTATCTGATGTTTCTGAACTGTGATCACTAGATTCTGAGACTGAACAATAGTTCTCTTTTACATTTAAACTTTTAGTGTTACAAGATTCTAAAAGGTTTACTTTAATAGGTGAACAAGCTATTGTTTTAAATTTAGTTGAATTCTCTGATAATCTGCATTGAATTTTTTTGGATCTTTTGCTTCTTAAATTTTTTTAATTGACTTGTACACCAACATCACTAGTATTTGCATCACACATTCTTTTTCCTTTAATCAATTGAATTACTTTGATCATCAATACAGATCTCTACAGAAATAATACCACCTGTCATTAAAAATAAATTATTGTAAAAGTTTCCAATTAGTATCAAAAATGTATAAAACAATTAAAAATTATGAAACTACTTTTATTTATACTATATTCGTTAACTGCATTTTCCACATCTAATTTTCTTTTCTTTTTTTAAAAAAAAAATAATGGATGATTTAGGACAGTAGAAGATCTTTTTCGATCCGACTAACAATCAAATTTATGTGGAATGATACATTTTTTAAATACAAGTTTTATTAGTCCCATTAAATTGAACATAATTTTCAAGAACATTTTCAATCTGAAAAATGCAGGAAAGTGTCAATAATCTAGTTTGACACCTTAAAATAAATAATATTAATTTTTTTTTTTTTTGATAAACTACGAAATATTGTAAAGAAATATTTTAGAGCCTTAGGGCCAAAATTAAATGAATATTATAAATTAAATAAAACTTATTTTTTGGACTCAGGCACATTTAAGAATATTTTATCTGGTGTACTTACACGTGTGTTTTTACAAAGTGGTACAAAGCAGTAATTATAAACACTTTTTAACTTTGTCTGTTACCATTATTTAAAACTATTATTCAATATTAAATATTTAAATGACAAAAATTCAATTATTAAAAAATAAATGCGTTTTTAAAGTTAAGCACGTTCGAAGTCGGAGTATTAAACTAATAAAGATGTTATAGTGCATTTCGTCATCATATTTATTTATTATCTAATTATTACAAATTAGTTTCAGAGCAGTACAAATCAATTCAAAACACATTACATGAAATTCAAGTAGACATTGTTGACATACAAAATCAAATTCAACAACAAGGCTTACAATTAAGACTATACAGTGGAAATGTAGATGACTTATTTAAATTACCATTTGAAACAGTTTCAGAATTGGATGAGTTTGAGTTGAATCTCAATGTGGATGAGCTTAATGAAAAAAGATTGTTAAATATTTTATTTATAAAAATACGTCAATAGAATCTCCGCTTGATTAAACTCCTACGTAACCATTTTATTGACCATGGCTTCTTTCTAAACAAAAGTAAATTAAACAAAATTAGTGTATTTTTTTTTTTCAAACAGTATAATTATTGTGAGTAAATATTCTTAGCGCAATATATTGGTAAATCTGTAATTGAAAATTCAATGAGATAGTCCCATAGTGGTGATTTAAAGCTTACTTTCAAATTGACTGAATTACACCTACACGATAAAGGACATCAACACCAGAAAGTAAGATTAGCTACGCAACTTTTTTCACGTAGAGTGGCTAAAGCTATTCAATATTATGGTGATAACAATGCTCTCTTATTACCATCAAACTGGAAAAAAGTAAATAAATATTTATTCATTCGCAAAATATTAGCTAAAAATTAGTAATTAATCAAAATATTACATACTGAAGTGCGCAGATATCATTCTTTTGGTGAACAATTGGTTTGATCTATTAAATTCCAACAACCATATGGGGATAACTCAAATGCATATGGTTTAGAAATAGATGAACAGAATAAACTTTTTGACGAAATGGACAACTTCATAAAAACAATGTTGGTGCACTCAAAAAAATCCTTGTTGCCATTTCAAAAGGGAATTCTGTTAACAAATAGGCCTTTAAGAAACTTGTTAGTTGATTTAAAGTCTTACTATGGGCTTATATATGTAATAACTCGGCGGTTGAATCAAGATATTCTTGAGATTTTTTTTTAGTTTTATGAGGGGAATGGGTGGTTTTAATTTTCATCCTAATCCACTGGACTTCAAGTATAGGTACAAACTACCAATGCATCAACCTATATCAACAATTAACATTTTTAATAAATTCTGTACTTCAATAATTTAGACTTCGATCATACATATTGGGAAAACTGTTGTCTGCTGTTGTTTTAACTTCAAATCAAAATACAGAAGAAAATAAAGAAGCAGAATATTATATTTTATTAAATGCATGTGACATGACTGAAGAGTCAAATAAACTGTCAGTATTTGTAGATAATGTTTTCAATGAAGCTGAAATATTTACTCCTGAAAATAAAATTGAGCCAATTACTTTGCATAGTAATAATCAGAGCATTAATATTAATTTAAATGCCAACAATAAAGACACGGATCTATTAAATGCATTTGATTTAGAGGTGAGTTATATTAAAATTAGGAATGCAATGAACTGGTTAAAAACTAAGTTTTTAACTTTTATTATCAACTAAAAAAAATTCAAATTAATTTACATTACCTGTATATTTCTTGATTTATAGATGAACGATCTGTACCCAGATGATCCTTGGGAAATTGAAAATTTACAATATATAGCTAGATAAATAATAGCCCATAAGTATAAAAATAAATATCCAGAGCTTTCGAATCAAATTGAAACAAATGATTCAAAGGAAAGTATTACATATTAAGTAACTATTATAAAAGTGTTAACTGTTTTTGTTTTTTTTTTTAAGTTATATTTTTTTGAGTTTAATATCTATTGGCCCAAAAAAAATGCTGACTGGATTAGGCGGCCGTGTTAATTGCTCCGCGTTGGCAGCCGATCGCGAGTAATCCTCATGTTATATAATTCACGAGATAACAAATACGATACAAATAAAACAATAATAATGTGTGTGAGTGTGTGATTCGGTCGGTGGAATATACTATGAGTAGTTAGTACGTATAAGTGTATGCGAGTGGCGGTGACGGCGGCGCGAACATTCTCCCCCCTCCCCCCCCCCCCCACCATTGAAAATCTATTTTTCAACAGACTCTTCTGAATCAATTGGGAGTCTGCAAAGTTTTGCGACAGGGCGACGGGTCTTTAAACCATTTGCCATGTGTATGGTTACTACCCTAGTTCTTCGGTCTGTTCCCGGATGTACCTGCACTATACGAGCTAACTTCCATTTCATCGGTGGAGTATTTTCTATAACTTTGAAGTTTCAATATTACTATATTAAATTTGTAGTTAAATTAATGATTTTTAAAACTAAATTACTTCGATGACTAATATTAATTGAACTAACTAATAAAGTAACAACCAAAATAATATTTAACTATATATTATAAAATATATATTTTATTACATTCTGCCCCCCCCCCCCTGTCAGCATGGTCTGCGCACGCTTATGATTGAGCCTCCTATAAGGAAATGGGCTGGAGTTAGTGGTTGCAGATCATTAGGATCGTTGCTCATAGGTGTAAGAGGCCGCGAATTGAGGCATGCTTTAATTTGGTATAATAATGTTTGTAACTCAATAAATGTCAGTTTGGTTTCCTTCAGAACACGTGTTAAATAATATTTGGCACTCTTTATTGCACTTTCCCAAAGCCTTCCAAAATGGGGTACTGAAGGTGGATTGAAGCGCCATGTAAACTCTTCATCAACTGAAATGTCTTCAATATTTTTGAGATAGGCTGCTTTGAGCGCCAACGAAGTTTGTCCCATTATCACTCCATATTTCTGTTGGTTTTCCTCTACGAGACATGAATCTTCTTAGTGTCGCGATAAATAAGTCGCTTGTTAGGTCCTCTACTACCTCGATATGTATAGCTTTGTCGGCAAAACAAATAAAAACGCTATCCAAGCTTTCATGTTTGCCCTTCCACGAACGCCACTTCTTATAGTTAGGGGTCCGGCAAAATCTACTCCAGTTATGGTGAATGGTCAAGAACACTGTACTCTCTCTAGCGGCAGTGGGGCCATCAAATTAATTCAAAACATTGGTTTAGCTCTGGTGAATTGCATACAATGTAGTATAGTTGAACGTGCTACTAATTTACCCTTAACACGTTCAATACCGAGGCCTATTTGCGGTTTCGATACCGCGTCGCCGCAACGAATTTACGCCCGGTCGACTACGTGTCGACATCTGCCACCGGCGCTCTGCTTAATTATTTTTTTTATATGTAGAACCTAAACATATATTTTCTTATAATTATTAATTTACAAATAATATATAATAACACCTAATAATATTTATTAGACGATAACATGCACTATATATATATATATATGTTAGTATTATACTAATAGTAATAAAAGGAGCTCTGTATCTACATTCCGGGAAAAGTTGAAGATGTATTTTTAGACCAAACATAAAACCATATACACCATTCAATTAGTAATGTAATCACAAATGGCCAAAAGAAAAATCCAATACAATCAAACTACTCCAGCAAAAATTATGAGACGTTAAAGTCAAGAACTATTTTGTCGACTTCGTGTCGATAGCGGCGTCCGGGGCAATGTAGTTTTTGTCGACTATGTGTCGACCACGGCATTGAACGTGTTGTACAGGTTGCCAGTACAGGTTGCGGATCTCCGAAAGCAGAAGTTGTGGTCCGCAGTGAAACATTTTCTGATGATGAGCTTGGAAAATTAACCTAATTTATGGTTATATGGCAGCACTACTGGGTGTCTTTGTTCCCTTCTCAAATTTGAATTTTGTATACGACCTCCAACTAAGATTAACCCATATTTAAGGAATGGATTAAGTGTCTTCATCGAGCTGTTTCGTGCAATGTCTCTTTATATGTTCAACTGTTTCAATTCGTCAGGAAATGCATCGTTTTGTGCTCTCTTTGAAATTATAACTTCAGCCGATTTGATTCCCTTTAGGGTTAGGAATCCTTGCACTTGTATTGACCTTTTGTTTTTCATATAGTTGGAAAACCGTGACAGCCAGGCAACAGCACGAACAAGTGACCGCCAATTCGAATATGCGTTGATAATGTCCCAATGACTCCTCGATTCCAACCAAAATCAATTTGACTGGGCGTTGTTCTGGAAGTTCATTGCATGGTGTTAATTTAATTGTTGGATGAGACTAATAGAGTTGCAGGTAGCTCCTGTGCGTCAATTCCACGGGATACTAAATCTGATGGGTTGTCCTTGGTGTTTATATATTGTCACTGAGGTACATCTCTTCCCTCCAATATTGCTCTAACCTAACCTAACCGACCAACGTTTGACGACGAAGCCAACCACCACATCGAGGACGAGCCTACATACGCCGCCCGATCGCCGTGTGGAGCTGTGACGTGTTATGCATCGAGGACTAGCCTGATATACGCAGCCCGATAGCCGCTGACACGATCAACCCCGTCAGTCCAACAGAGTCCGGTCAACGATCACCAGGGAAATCAGCGTGAGTCAACTTCACCATTGTATACAAAAACCCTTTAAAATATCTGTAGCTTGAATAAGCAAATGTAAACCAAAATAATATATTGTAAACCTAATAAATAATTAATGTGTAATAATAAAGCACCGATCATTCAAAAGAATCCTCCACGTTGCGTATCATTACAAATTACTAAATACGTCGTTATTTTTATACGTCTTGATTATCTTTAAACCTTGGACTTTTCTGTAAAAACTTTGATACAAATGATAAAAACCGCCTATAATAGACAAATTTGAATCAAAAATTGATTGAGTGGCAGAAATTAGAGCTTTTTAAAAATCAACATTTAAGTGTGTTGCATAGGGAAATAATTTGTAAATACGTGTCAATGTCACTCCAATGCTATGGTAAATAGAGGAGTAGACAAACACAAAGTGTTACCGACGTTGGAGTCGTTGAAACGGTAAACCTGACAATTACGTCACACACCAGCCGACCCAATCGAGGGTACAACTGTTCACCTATGCAGGAGTCATGTGAAAATAAAAAAATGACGATTGAAGTCACACAGACCACAGACCCAGCCCAGGTAGGGAACCTGAACCAAGTCATGGATCGAGGGAAGCCAATGCCAGAGGTAGTAACTTAAGTAATGGATGAACCCAGGCAGGGTAAGAACAAAAAAAAAAAAGGCGACACCACAAAAGCTGACGACCTATCTCACTTATCCTGATATGCCACCTCCCACGAAACAACCGGAATTCCGACGACCCACAAGGGAGACGCCGACCATCACCACGAGGAACGTCAGGGCAGTAAGGACTAGTGATGGGCGCAACCGACTAGTTTTGACTATCGAGTGATTTTTCGATCAACCCATTGAATGAATTATTCGATAGTTTATTAGTTTTCATTAGTTAGTGGAACCGACTAGTTTCGACTATCGATAGTTTGAAAAACAACCGAGTGATCTTTTGATCGAATAAATATTTTAAATACTATTAAGCATTGTATAGAACCGTATTATGACTTATGAGAAGAAAATTGAGCACTTTCGCTGTGTGTGATTTGTGATAGAGGGACAGTTTATGCAGTGTGTGCAGCAAGCAGGCTGTCATTGTCCACGCTATGTTTCATACTTACCTTATCTCAGCTATAAATTATATATGTATAAATTAGCTAAAAACTGCAAATTTATGGGCCATAAATACTTAAAACCTTTTTCCAGACATGTTTTTAAATAAATATTATAGCCGAAGACCTAACCTTATATGACCTTCCAAAGGTAAAATGTGTTGAATTTTCAAACCAATTGAAAATTGTTTCTGCAAAATAAACAAATAAATATATTTAAACTTTGAACTATAACAAAATTAAATTAAATGTATTTCTTTAATTTTAATTATAAATCATATTCCTTTTATACCTTTTTAAATACATTGTCACTTCCTTTAGTTACAACCAATTAAAGATTAAACTTACATGTTTTTGTTTAAAAAAATTAATAAATCTAAATTTTTAGGTAATACCCTATTGCGCTGAGCGCTTAGTATTTGCCCTGCTTTGGTAAAAATGCGTTCTGCTGGTACTGAGATTGCTGGAACAATTAAATACTTAAGTGCAATATCACTCAGTGGAGCTAATACAACCTTGTGTTCGTTCCAAAACATAGCCACAATGCTCTTAATATCTTGATGAGGCATATTTATGTACTGATTCATTAAGGATGTAGTGTAGCACTACTTGTTGTCGTTGTTTGTGACTGAACATTAGTCACTCTAGATTGCAAAAAATTCCACACATTATCGACTTCTTCATTTTGATACACTTCTTGTGTAGCTTGTTCGTAAATAAGTATAATATGATTATTTAATATAAGTGTTATAAAATCTCAACATTTTGAATTGCATTTTTTCTAAAAAAATAGATTCAATCAAATCACATTTTAGACATGTAATATTTTTATTGAAAGTTATTAATGATGAAATACATTTGGTCTGTATTTCCATTTTATAAGCTATTTATTTTTCCATAAAGTTATACCAAAATAATGTAAGTTAGTTAGTTAGATTCTATCTAATTAGTAATTTTATCTTAGAAATTTTATAACAAATAATTTTAATTTAATATTTACCAGTGTTTGATACATTCCTAATCAAAGCAGCTGTTTCAGTAATCAAAAATGCCTCTGTATCATTTGCATTCTGTTCCAACCCAAAGGCAACTTTTTTACACCTTGGGTCCAACAATGTGGCTCTAGAAAAATGTGGTGTTAATCCTTGTTTTTCTATACTCTCAAAACGCTTAGCAATATTGTCAGTCTTTGTTTTATAAAATTTCCCAGTAACAATGTTGGATTTTTTGATCCTAATAAAATTTGCAAATCTATAAATAATAATAACATTTAATATATTGTTATGGACGTCTCCAAAACCGCGTTTGTTCGTTAATAAAGAAATACGTGGTGTATGAGTGATCACTAATACTTTATTAATATAATAAATTTTAAAAGAAATTTAGTTGTACAGAATACTTATTAGACTTAAAAGATTAACAGAAGTTCTGCTCGATGGTCTGGCAGTACTACACTAACTCTTATACAGACAGCGAGACACGGTAGGGGCCCGCTCGGGCTCAAAACTGTCCACACAGCGAATTCCCTTAGACCGTGTGACTCTGCCTGTTCACATATTAATATGCTTACACACTATCATATATTATACCATTACTATATCTCATACTGCGTATAGCATATAGACAGGGGTTCACAACAATATAATATAAAAATTAAATTGTACACAGAATCATCTAACTAATTAGTAATTACCTCGTATTAATGAAATAACTGTTTAAATCGTAGGATATTGTTCCGCAGAGAGCTCAACAGTTACTCTATCAAATGGCCTTAATAATGGTACTATATCTTCAATTATACTCCATTCGTCAGAATTTAGATGACATGGAGTATTTTTTAGTGTATAAAAATGTATCTGTAATTATTGACAATCTTAATTTGTCTCTATGCCATAATAATATCCTGGAATCTTCTACAGCTGTGACCGATACTTGGTATCTCTCCCACCTACCACATTGCCACAATCCAGCCAAGCTGCCGACTATATCACTCATTCCAAATACCAACTAGCACGAGTCCAAGTGAATTCATCGATATTATCAACCTTATTCCTTGTTAAACGTATTTTCAATTGTTAAACTGTTTTAAACGGTATAATTAAATACAAAAGAAAACACTGTCATATGAATATTTATTGAAAATTTATAATAAACATAAAAATAATATTTTAATGAACCAAATCGTCTTAGAGTTCGTTTATTTCATTACAAACTATTATAGTCTCATTAGTCACTACATAAGAACATACTATACATACATAATACGTATTACCTAACATTAATTAAAATTAGTTTTTTTTTGTATTTTGAAATTAAGAATAAGGACTTCTTCGAACAATTTTTTTTATTTCTTACATATTTTATTTGTTTATTTTGTTGAAAATATAATTTTACAATTATAAACAATTATATATATTATATATAAATGATATATTTTATTATTATAGCACAGTTTTTTGAAGCTTAATATATTGTTAATAACTATAAAATATTAGAAACTATTTGCATTTTAGGTACATCAATTTAAATATGTACATTAAAGATGAGTTGTAATTAGATTTTCCTATAAATGAAGTATTTATTTTATTTGATAAATCTAAAAGAAGGACAAAGAGTTGTTAATTTTTTTAAATAGTTTATGGGCCCTTGTTTATACATTGCCATTAACAATAAGCTATATTTGATATAATCATAAACAATTTAAAATTTAAATGAATTCCTTACAAATTCCTTTCAACTTTTGGGTAAGGTTGACTCTTCAATCGGACATAAATAAACTCACAAGGTATATTCCAGTACCTTTTTGGAATCTAAAATTAGTTCTTAACAAGACTCAAACAGGAACCATTGAGACCTTTTTGGGATATATATATAACCTTTTCAAGAAATTTCCAGGACTACAATAGTCTGCGCACAGGAATATAATTGGAAATACACAGACCATAATGGTCCATCTGTAATACTTAGTGCCTGGCGGGCAGTCTCTTGGAAAGTCTGAACTAGGACATTAGGAATCCTACAGACCCCCTAAGACTTATCCAGAACAGTCCGGGATTTAACAGGTTGACTGCCAAGCCGTTTTTTGTAAAATTTGCCCACCCCACCATACATAAGTATAATATAATAGATAGGCAACTCCCATGTTAAAAAAACGAACCACGTAAATAGCGCTCCCGGTGGTTGCGTAGTTTAACTAACCTGATGGAGAACAATCGATGGTACTTTCGATAGTGACTATCGGTAGTAGAATATCACAATCGATGTTACTACTACTATAGTACTGCTGCCATACTAAAATACGAAATTATGTTTTGTTTATTATCGGTTTTATTAAAACATATAAAAAATACTAGACAGTTATATTACTCTTAAAATGTCATTTATTTATCTCTAATATAATACATAACACTAGATAGTTAAAAATTAATATTTAAATTGTAGGTAAGTACATCACAACTTCAATCTTTAATTTGTATTATATTGTATACATAAAATCATACTAGTAATAATAATAATAATAATAATAGGTACATTAGGTAAAACTTGTACAATAGTAAAAATAGTTGAAACTCGTAATAACAATGAATTAATAACAATAATAAATAAAAAATACATTTTTGGTTTATTTTACTTGGTTAAATTTTCCAGTGATAGGTTTTTTTTTTTTATGTTTTGTGTGCCATATTGAAGCCAGTTGTTTGATAGGATCATTTTCTCCCCGTTGTAATGATCTTTTACCAAATAAAATACGATTAACTTCAGTACACCAGTGATCGATAAATAATTTAACAATTGATTTTACAATCTTTTTTTCAAAAGCTTTGTCATGATTTTTGCAATACAAAGCAGTTAAATCAAACTTATTTAATATTCCTTCAGCAATCATTTCTCCTATTCCCAAAAAGTGACATTTTGATGGTAGATGTTGACCAATATACACAATAATGTTGTGAAGCATTTGATGAAATGGTTTAGCTGGGTATTTTAAAGATAATTTATTACAAGCTTGGTTGTCCCTGGCAACAATCAAATCGTGATCTTTTGAAACTTGATTTGTGCAAATTTTCTTTAGACATTCTTCGCAATTTTTGTATAATTCTCTGTTGAGTTTTTTTGCAACAAAACCGGCAATATATATATGTGTGGCATTCATTAATTCTGTTGTTGTATCATCCAATTCTCTATTACTTTGAACTGGTAAACTAACTGATAATTCAACCGATGATGATTGTTCGAGATTACACGAGAAGAAATGTTTATAAGAGATCAACGAGTCTTCTGCGAAGTCTTCACAATTAGCTCCAGGAGATTGAGACGAAATTAAATTATTCAGCAGTAATGTTTTGTAGGCAGTAATGAATGAGTTACTAGTTGGGTTGTCACAGCCAAGGCTTCAGACTGCGCCAAACAAATTTTCAATGGGATCTTGATTGAGATGTCTTGTTAGTAATGATTTGATTCCTTTTTCTTCTAAAAATTTTGTCAATGTTTGAAAACCTTTAAAAAAAATAAAAGCCAAAAGGATTATATTAATCGAAAAATTTAACACCTTTTGTGGGTAGGAAAAATTATAATACAATGTTCATGGTAGGTGTAGGATTATTATTATTTTGGAGTAATTAAATATAGTATATAATCAACTATTTAATAATAATATTTTATTTTACCTCTGATAGTTGTTATCCAATTTTTAAGTGTAGGAACATTTACAACTCTTCCATCTTTTCCAATAAATTTCATTGACTTTAGAATTTTTATACTATTTGACCAGAGTTCATGATGAATAGAATTCTTCGACACTGCAGTTCGATATATCTTTCCTTCGACCACTTTATGAAAGCTGCTATTTAAAGAATCGAACAATTTGTCGAAGAATAAAAATATTGCTGCAGTGTCTACTCCATTTGGCTCAATTATACTTTTTACTAAGAAAAAAAAAAATGTTTTTGAAATTTGTTATAACAAAATAAAGCAGTGATTTACATGATAGGAAATTCATAACAGCAGACACTCGCTGACTAAAAACTTGAGTTGCATATCGCACTTTCATCTTTGGGATTTTATGAGGAATAACGTGATAATCACTCAACCTAGGCAACATCTTTGAATCTGGCAAAGCACTGTCTGTATGATACAACTCTTCTAAATGTTGCCACTTTGCTACTCTTTTGATACCATCCATTTCAAATGAAAGACTTTTGGTCAACAAGTTATTTCTTGTGCACTTTATAAGATGAGGAACATCAAATAAGTGTACAATTTTTGTCCGTTCTCCGTTTTCTTGTACCACTTCATAAAATTCTTCTCGGTACTCAAGGTTATGTTTAATGTAATATTCTTTTGTTTCATCATTTAATAACCTAATTGCACCTTCATTTGGCTTACCTTGATCGCACACGGTTGCTACAATATGAAGCCCAGTTCCAGAAACTTTTCGTATTACCTAGATCATAATAATACAAAACATTAATACAAACACAACTCATAATAATAATAAACATTTTTATAAATACTTCTTTATTTGTCTTGCTAATTCATGCTGATTAGTAGCACCTTGACAGAATGAAAATGACACTGGTTGTTTATATTTTTTTTTTATTCCCCTGACCATAAAAACCAAAGCATGGTCTGCCAATTGTTGGCTCTTATAAGAACCAGAATTTACAAAACCATCTATTTTGTCAGCAGAAAAATCAAAATTGAGTCCACTACTTAATGATATTTCATCAAATATAAGTGAGCAATACCTAAAAATCAAATCAACAATTTATACATTTAAAAAAATTTAAATTATTAATGCTTTATAAGAAATTTACCGTTCAGAAGGTTTCAGTTTTTTTACATTTTCCTTCAAAACTTGCAAGACCATAGGTGAAACTCCGGGACCAATAGCTACAGTGCTTAATAAATTATTTAATGTCCGTTTACATGGAAGCGTAAAAAGATTTGATAAAAATCTATAGCATTTCGGGCTTTTTTTATAAATTGAAAGACTCATCACTTTTTCTTCCAATGTGAATCTATGACCTTTTCTTTTTTTTGTTGTTTCCCGAAGTTGTAATTTGGTAAAAAGTGATGCTGCAGCCGTTACTTTTCCATTCAATTTATTAATAATGTAGGAATCAGCAAATTTTTCAGCATTATTTAATCTATTTTTGAATAGTTCTTTCTTAATGTCCGACCGACGTTGTTTCTTAATTAGTTTATTGGTGATTGAATACAACTTTTTACAACGTGGAGTAAGATGTCTGATATTCCGCACACCAATATTTGGTAATAATCCTATAAATGTACCAATTTACATTAGATAAGTAATGAACAAATGATTATATATTATAGTAATGAGTATTGGAACTGATTCAACAAATTAGTTTATTTGGAAACATTAAATAAAGTAATACTTGATGGATAAATTCCAACAAATAATTTATTTAAAAAAAAGTTATTAACCCGTCTTATTATTTTTCTTTGGAACTGGCCTTGGAAAAGTTTTGGAACTATCATAGTTACTAATATCTACATTAATATCTACATGAAAGCAAAAAATAAAAAATGTACATGCAATGTAAAGTATTTAGTGGAAAAGCATACAACAGACAAAACTACATTTAAATCTAAACTTACTAATCAAATCTGGATCAGCTAATGGTGTGTCAATGATACCTGACATCGCTGATGTATCTAAATCATAACGGTCATCTTTATTGTTTTGAATACTTTCCACAGCTGAAATATAGTCATTAGTTAGTTTATATTTATAAATAAATATAATGCATAATACTTACTGATGGTATTATTATCTGTTAGTGAAGTATTCAGTTCAATAATACCAGACATCATGGAAGCATCCAAATCAATTAGTTCATTCCTATTGCTTTGTATACTGTCCACAACTAAAATATAGAAATGAATACACTTATACCTACGTAAATAGTTTATTTGTATAAATAAGTATAATGAATTATACTTACAAATGGCATTGGAATTAGCTTGTGAAGCATCCAATTCAATAATACCAGACATCGCTGATGTATCTAAATCAAAAAGTTCATCTCTATTGTTTTGAATACTTTCCACAGCTGAAATATAGACATTAATATACAATCGTAGGTAGATATTTTATTTTTAAAAATAAATAGGTATAATGAATTAAACTTACTAATGGCATTATTATCTGTTTGTGAAGTATCTAGTTCAATAATACCAGACATTACGGAAGTATCCAAATCTATTATTTCATTATTTTTGTATTGAGGTAAAAACAGTGACGGTAACGCATTTGCGTTAAGTCGTTTGGTGCCAGTACTCGAACAATTACTGGTGAAATGTAGAGAACAAATATACTTTTTGGCATAAACTACATTGGGATCTTCATATTCTAATCCAACAATTTTCATCCAAGTTTTAAGCCTTTCCATATCTGTACGTGGATTTGGAAACCGATGACATATGACATCTAAATTAAGTTAAAATAATACTAACTTAACATACCAGCTTTGAAAAATTATAAAAACTATGTACCATCTCTTTTATATAATATTCGAACATAGCATATTATAAAACATTACTTAATAAATTATAGTAAAATACATAGATAAGTACATACCTTTTGATTTACAACCACCTACAACACATCTAAAGGCATTCTTCGGAGGCATTATTAAATAAAATATTTAATAGGATACGTGATGATACTCCGCAAATAAATGCAAACTAAATTAACATTTAGCAAAAACAACAGTACTCATGAAATATGAAAAACACGTTGGTGGCACTCGGAAATTTCGACAAGTCGTAATCAGTTACCGGCTTACCGCGTGCGTACTGCGTAGTCAATAGCTGATAATGAGCAGTGCTGTGCAGCGCTACCAGTGGTTGCGTAGTATAAACTATATGGTGTAAATACCGCCTATAGAGTTGCACCAGCCTGCACCCCACCATGAGAACCATAATTGGATCTCACCTAAATGCCCAAAAAAATTGTTGAGATCCATTTGGGGATCTCACGTATATTTAATTTGAGTAATTGAGATCTCGAATTAGATCTCATATATTACGGTACTTTAAGCATGATTAGATTCTACGGTATTTCTAGTTTTATTTGGTAATTTTAGCAAGGAATTTTCGTCTTTTGTTGGTTTTTTATGATTTTTATAATGTAATGACCAACTCAAATAATTGTATGCAGTCATATGATAGTTTTTGTATTGATGGGTCTTTGATTAAATTTTTGATTAAATTATGGGTAGACTGTCATTCAAACAATACATAAAGAACAAAAAAAGTAGATATGGTATTAAACTTTTCAAACTTTGTATTTCTCCATCCTATACACTAGCAATCGAAGTTTACGCTGGTAAAGAGGCCAATGCAGAACTAAATATTGGCTCAAAAATAGTACTTGAGTTATCTGAACCATATTTAGATTGTGGGAGAACTCTTTATGTGGATAACTGATATACTAGTATTGAACTAGCTGAGTCACTCAATTCTAAGCAAACACATTTGATTGAAACCTTGAGGGCAAACAGGAAATCTAATACAAAAGATGTCACACAAAAAAAATTAAAAAGGGGTGTAGTTATTTCAATGCGAAGCTCTTCAAATATTTTAGTTCTAAAATGGAAGGATAAACTTGATCTATACATGTTATTGACAAAACATAATAGTGAAATGATATCAATTGATAACCGTGGTAAATATATTAAGAAACCTTAAGTTGCAGTTGATTATAACTTAGGTAAATCTCCAATTGATTTATCAGATCAATTGAGTTCTTATTCCAACCCATTACGCCGCAGTTATAAATGGTACAAAAAGGTTGTCTCAGATACTTTACTAAATATTGGAGTTGTAAATGCACATGTTTTATTTAATGAAGTAACTAACTCTAAAATATCTATTACTACTATCCGGACAATTTTAGTAGAAAGCTTAGTTAAAAAAAATGTTATAATACCTCCAGAAGTTAATATGAATCATGTTATTGTTAAAGCTGGAAGAAGTAGATGTTTTAAGTACTATAAAGATATGGTTTCTGAAAATGGCAGAACTTATACACAAAATCATTCAAAAAAAGTATATACTAAATGTTAAGCTTGTAACAAATATTACTGTCAAATGAAAATCGATTAATATATTTTATATGAAAATGATTCACGTTACATGTATTGTTCACGCATTTCATCGAGAAAATCATCGAGAAAAAAAAAGAATTTCCCGAATTTTTTTTAACCAATAATTAGCACGCGATTAGCATGAATTGGCACGCCTAAGCACGGAATTCTTACGCCAATATTTACCGAGCAATCCCTCTTTCTTTATTTTGACCGTTTCGCCAGCCCCCCCCCCCCCCCATCCATGAAAAAAAAAAGAATTTCCCGAATTTTTTTTAACCAATAAGTACCAAGTCTGCTTATTTTGGCTACTAATATGAATACAATTATTTTATATAATGATAATTTATATTTTTCGTAGCAGTTGTTGATGGTTCACAAAAAATTGAGACGATATTATTTTCCATTATGATAAAATGGTATTATAAAAATAAAAATGTTCATACCTATTAGGCTATTGTAGACTATAGTCTATAGTGTCTTGTATGTATGATCTGTATTCATATACACTCGTCTATGACGTAATTCATAGTTATTGTTTTTATATTATAATTATATACCTACCTTATTAGACGCACGTCCCGTAGAAAAACCAAAATAAAAACAATACCTTGTCAATGTACCTACGTCTTATATCGATTACGGTGTTTGGATTTCATAAGTCACCTCTATGGCTTTATAATTAATAATATCATAAATGATAACAAAACAATTATTTCATAAATGTACCTACTTAATACCTAATTATGCTAATAATTATAAAACATATAATTTGTATAGTATAAATTATAATACACACATACATTATACAACTGGTACACTCTCATAATAATATATAGTCAGCCTCAATATTTCGAATTCTAAATACCATAAATAAAAATTACGTACCCGATCCGTTTGACAATTGATTTTCATCAATAATATTTGTAGAAACAGGAAATGTTTTCAGTGGTAGAAATCCTAGTTGTTCCTTAATCCCATGTCTACCTTTATACACAAATGTATGGATAGCACTAGCTGACATTCGATTATCAAGCTTTAATATCAGACCATACTCTGTCAGTAGCAACAGCAACTTCTAAATTAAAAATATAAATCCTTAAAAACACTTAATGCCTCACACAACAATACAATTGTTTTAGTGGGCGAATATTATAATATTTCATGTTTTTGAAACCACAATGGAAAACCACTAGTACCTACATATTTAAATATTTGTTACGATATAACAATATTACGATAATTCTAATTAAAAATGTAATAATCTTTCTTAACTTACTTTTTTCACCATTTTCGTTGGTAATAATTACTGATTCTTTATAGAAAATTACAGCATCGATAACCAATGACGGTTCAATAACACATTTTCGTCCAGCCATTTAAGATAGTCTTAATAAATGTTTTGCTTTATAATATTGAAATAATTAATAAAACACATTCAAATACTACAACAACAGTCCCATCAAATCAAATTTAAAATGAGAAATTACGAAGATCTAGTATCTACCATACAGTTGTAGTAAATACCAAAATAATTCAATACAAAAATAGGAATAATTATAAAAATAGAATTGTCTGGAATAATATTCGTTTGGGTTTTAATGGGGGATTCCACGGCGGCGTGGAGCAATGCGCGGTACTATAAACACGCTGTGTGATCGGTGTTCCTCGGCGCGAATCGTGTATGTCTGTTCGCGATGATTCTCGGTTTCTGTGTCCCGCTTAAAAGGAAATCCCACAACGCAGCGCCGCTTGTTCAATTTTTTAATTCGTATACATAAAATTGTTCTTAATTATTATTTGAAGTTTGAACTCAATACTACATATGACGTTGTGTGTGTCAAAAATAGGTAATACGATAGTAGTTATACCACTTAAAATATTGTGTACACAGTTGTAATATTCAATTATAATACCAAATAATATTAAATTTGGCCGAATAGGTATACAATTCAGTGGCGTGTTTCCCAGGGAGGCAAGAGAGGCCCGAGGCAGTGCCAGTTTAGGCATTCAGCATGTACAATTAATAATTAATCTTTAGAATTTAGATAGTAGGTATTGTTTATAGCACGAACTAAGATATATCTTAGTTCGTGGTTTATAGTTAATCCCTATTTTATTGCACGTCACACTAAATAAGTTATTATCAATTGCAATTGTATAATAACAGATACTAATATACTGTGTTTATTATTTTAAATAATAAAAGATACCATACTATTTGTAACTCAAAACTAGAAACAGTAATGATACTTCATAGGTTCACGAGTCTCAGTTGTGCTTAAATTATAGATATAACATTATACTATATTGTTTATTATTATATATTATATACCAATAAATAGTAATGCTTAATCGTAACTTACTAGTTTAATTATGAGAAATAGTGAAAATGAAACAATCCTCTCACAGATTCTTAAAGAAAAATAATTGTTTTTAAACAAAATTATTGAGTTTTGAAAACTAGGGGATTCACGCTATAAGGTCTAGAAGGGTAAAATATGTTAGCCACCTCAAAAATGTAATGCCAGAACCGCCACTCTGTCATATTACAGAAATATGGGGACAGACTATATGTTAGGTACCTACCTACAAGTTTATTTTATGAACAATATTTTAGGTATCACGTATACAATGTACCTACGTCATATACATCAGTTCTGAATTGTAAATGATGTATAAAATAATAATATAATATAGAATTGTACCTTGTACGTATATCTAAGATACGTTAAAACTATAATATTATGATTAAGGCAAACGAAAGTAATCGAAAGCTAGACTAGGTACGGTGCTACTACTGGTACCTACTAGTTGCCTCCCAACTGTAAGTCAAAAAGTTCAATAATTTTTATTCAACTGCCTTCCGATTGTATACAAGTTGGCTCATCCCGTCGTATCCTATATTTTGTTGTAAACGAAAAGGGTCCAGTATAACAGGCAAGTAGTAAATGTATACCTAAGTGATTCCTAATCGATTCTACCATACAATAAGTAAGTATTATTGATTTGTATTAATAAATTTTAATTAATTTTTTACACCTTAATCTTATCATTATATAAAATAATTGTATTCATATTAGTAGCCAAAATAAGCAGACTTGGTACTTATTGGTTAAAAAAAATTCGGGAAAATCTTTTTTTTTCAAGGATGGGGGGGGGGGGCTGGCGAAACGGTCAAAATAAAGAAAGAGGTATTGCTCGGTAAATATTGGCGTGCGAATTCCGTGCTTAGGCGTGCCAATTCATGCTAATCGCGTGCTAATTATTGGTTAAAAAAAATTCGGGAAATTCTTTTTTTTTCAAGGATGGGGGGCTGGCGAAACGTTTCAACAGCCCCCCCAAAGTTTATTGATTATTTCTCATTAAATATTGTCATGCAAATTATGATAATAGTCTTGCCAATTCATGCTAATTGCATGCTAATTTTTAGTGAAAAAAAAATCTGAGATTTCAATATTGGGGGGGCTGGTGAAACGGACGTAAAAAAGTTTAGTTATTGGAACCAAAATATGGTAACAATAACTATGAAATTTAGTTGCCTCAGTGACAACATAACCATTAGTTGTGTACACAAATGTAATTTTAGTTGTTAATACCGAATCAAGAATAGTACTGATAAAAACATAATATGGTTCATCTAACGATTTACAGTCAACAAAATTACATTTGTGTACACAACTAATGGTTATGTTAAAAACTAAGCTAAATTATGTTTACAATTTATTATAATGTATATTATACAAATTATTGTTACTTATTAATTACAATTAAAACAATTAATATACCAGGTTATATTTAAAATACATAGGTACTCTTTTAATGGTTCCATGACAAAATATCCCCAAACCAAAATATCCCCGCAAAATTTTCCATGACAAAATATCCCGCGTAAAAATATCCCCGACAAAATATAATATAATAGCTGTTGCGATTGGAAGTAATATTCGTTATTTTGATAATGGTATTATAGTGTGTCATTTTATATCATTGCCTACAGTGCGTGTCGTGAGCATTTAACAGTCTTAAATCAAATTTTGTTACTAACACTTTTTATTTAATTAAAAAATGCTAGAATTTATTAAAAGCCAAAAAGGCAATAATTTTCTAATATTTGAAGAATATTTATTCAGTATACACCGAAAGTCTGAAGAAAAAATAATTTGGCGTTGCACTGAGTATAAAAGAAAAAAATATTTGACAAGATGTTACACAACCATAGACGACGAATCAGGTTTGTTAATTTATGATTAAACAACTTTAGGACGTGGATATAATAATATATATTATAATAAATATATAATAATAAAATATAAGAACTGTCGATACCATTGATCTTATAATATTATACCATTATATGTATAATCAACAAAAACCCTTCTTAAACTACGTGTAAAAATATGTTACGGTTTTATCAGATTTTTAAGTAATATACAATTGATGAAAATTGTAAAACAAATACTGCTCGTACGATTATTCTCAATAGGCCTAGATATAATAATATTATATTGTCATATATTGTCACAATTTTTTCGTAGGGGAATTTCTTGGTAAGAGAGGAGGAGATCATGAACACGCTCCAGATGCAGCCAGATTAGAATCAAAGAAGGTAATAGAACGAATAAAAAAGCTAGTGATTCTAATCAGACAACAAAAAATATTATAAGCTAGGCATTTTCTCAGTCATCTATGCCAATTGCAGCTAGGTTACCTTCAACTGTTGCGCTTAGTCGAACAATTCAACGTTCTCGAAATCGAAATAATGTACCTCCACCCAACCCTGTGACTGTTGATTCTTTAGTAATACCTAGCGAATACACATTAACCTTAAGTAATTTACCTTGTTTGCTATATGACAGTAGAAATAATGAAAATTGGGATATTAATAACAGAATATTGATATTCACAACAAATGACAATTTAAATATACTGAATGACTCCGAAATATGGTTCGCAGATGGAACGTTTAAATCTGTACCCAATATATTTAATCAACTGTATACTAATCACGGTAATATTAACTGCACTGTATATCCACTTTTATATATTATATTAATGTGTAATAAAAACGAAAATAGTTATTCCGAAGTACTAAATCAAATTAATATACTCAAACCAAATTTACAACCAAAGGCTATTGTGATAGATTTCGAACAAGCATTTATAAAATCATTTAAAGAATTATACACTGATGTTAAAATACATGGATGTTTTTTACATTTTACCCAGTGCTTATGGCGAAAATTGCAATCGTGTGGATTAAAGAATAAGTATTCCACAGACGCAATATTTTCCCACGAAATAAAAAAAATTATCGGCTCTTGCTTTTGTACCCGTTGATAATGTTATTTCAGCATTTGAAGAACTAATTAACTCCAACTACTACGTAGATAATAAAGAAGAATTACGAACAGTTGTTGATTATTTTGAGGACACGTGGATTGGGAGACCAACACGTGGTGGTAGGCGAAGAGCGCCTACTTTTCCAATTAAAATATGGAATATGTTTGATGCTGTAATGGAAGGCTATCCCAGGACAAATAATTCAGTAGAAGTATGGCAAAGAGCGTTTAATTCTGCACTGGCAGCTAACCATGTAACAGTATGGAAGTTCATAAATATGTTAAAGCGAGAACAAGGTCTGCAGGAGGCCAAAATGGAGCAGCAAACAGCTGGTGCACCTCAAAAAAAAAAAGGCGAAAATATAAAAATTTGGACGAGCGGTTAATTGCTCTTGTAAAAGGATATGAAGAAACTAATAACAATGAATATTTAAAATCAATAGCATAAAACTTAGTATTATAATAAGTAATAAGTATAATAATTTTTGATCATTTTATCACAGTGTAATCATTTTTTGTATTCAGTAAAATATGTTAATTTACGCGGGATATTTTGTGGGGGATATTTTTACGCGGGTTATTTTGTCATGGGATATTTTTACCGGGATATTTTGACGTGTCACCTCTTTTAATAATACTGTAGAAAAATTACAAAGTCAAAAAACGTATTATAAAAGTTTTACATAATATATACCTATTATTCATTCTGCATTCATACATGTGTATCAAACATTGAATATGTATATTAAACCATAAAATAAATAAATAAATTACATAGATATAAATATATCATTCAAGTGAAATTTCAAAACAGATTATAATGGGTCTCGAACTGTCACATATCTTACTCCATCTGGAGTTACATTCAAAGTGTTTGGTATGGGAGATATTAATGAATCCTGGTAAATGAAACACATATTTGATACTGATATTTCTATTTCAAAAGCATGCAAAAATTTTCTTTTGCCAAACATAATTCAAAAGAAAATTTTGAAAATTGTAATTTTTTCCATGAGGGGGCTGGGGAACATTTCCACAGCCCCCCATTTATATTTTTGAATTTACAGTTAAACTAGTATCGCACAAATTCACACTAATGGCACACTAATGTTTAGCAAAAAAAATTTCAAAAATTATATTTGGGGGGGGGGGCTGGTGAAATGTACATGGATGGCTGTATTAAATCGGTTAGATTGTTACAATGTTTTGACAAATGTTTACGGAACGAATTTTTTAAATAAAAAGATCTTGAGCATTCTCCTTCAATACATTGATAAAAATTAAATTGATGGTTTAAATGTTGAAGTTGAAAGTGTTTAAAAAGACTTTTAATATCATTACTTTCCTTTTTACATAAAAAGTGATTTTTGAAATTTGTATTAATGTACTTTATTAATAAATCAAAATTAAACTTTTTAAATAATGAAAAAATATATTATTAAGTAGAAATTCCAATATCTGATATAAAAGTGTTTACAGTAGAAAAATTGTTATCAAATGTAGTGTGTAAATTATAAAACCCCTTTTGAATGAAATACCAATTGGTTTCACATTCTACAGGATACTCTGCGTTAAATGTTATTATTGTTTTAAAGCAACAATCGACAGCAGCTAGAATTGAGTTTAGCTGATAAAATACATCATCAACCACAACAAAATAATTTGAAATTTCACTCAAGGTAGGACCTACTATAATAATAAATGGTTGCTGTGTATGACCTAATCCTAACAATTTTTCTTGTTTACGTGATATAGTTTCTTGTACCTCTGCATTACTTAGAACGTGTATTATGAAGCCATCCCGCATTTCTAATTTTGAAGGTTTCCATTGAAGTTTTGTCTTCTTACTTCTAGAAGTTATGACTCCAATTAAAAAAGGCAAGCAGAAAAATGCTGATATGTTTGATGCCTCTTCACTATCTGTAAATACAAATGATGTTTGTTATTCATAAATTAAGTGATGTGGTTAGAAAATATATTTTAATAATTATGTTTGGTCCAGAAAATAAAGAAAACTATTATTTTTAGATCTGTCAATGGTATTGATACTAAGGAATAAAAATACATGACATACTAAAATAACTGGATGTAATGAATTACATAATATTACAGTCTCGCGAGAAAATAAATAGTTATAATAAATCAAAAATCTATTTTTATACATCCTACTCGCAGAGTCAAGGACTACAAACGTTATATTTCTTAATTAAATTAAATTTTTTAGTTTACCTTCAGCTCCCAATTGTACATAATCTTTAAGAATTTGATTAATTTAATGTTCTTTGGTTTTTTTAATTTTGTCTGCAGTTAAGCTAAATATTTTGTTCTTATACAATGGCAGATTTTGAAACAATTTATCAGAAAACCCAGGATATGCAATATCAAAATCTTTGAAAATCTGAAATCACAATGAATTAGATACAAAATTATATTATTTTAGATGAAAATTATAAACTTACAAGAAAATATCCTGATGGCTTTTTTAAAGCTGGATATTCAGTCATAAATAAAGTAATGGACTGCCCATTTTTTGACAGTTGTTGTTTCAAACGGGTAATAGCAGTTATATTCCAATGTTCATCAACTAGTGACCAAGGATCACTAGAATTATGGAGCCAATTTATGCTATCTTCAACAGATGCAATATCATTATCTGACTGATTATTTGTAAGTTGAAGTGCTTCAGGTAGTAAAATAAGAGGAGAAGAATGTCCAGATGATGGTGTTGAACTTCGTTTCAATGATCTAATAATTCCTGATTTTCTAAACTCTCCTTTTATTGTTGAGACAGTCAAGAAGTTTTCCTTTTGCGGCTCATTTAAGGCCAGGCCCTATCCTAACCCTATACCCTTACCTGACAAATATGGTATGAAATAAGTAGGTGTTCGTTCTTTGTTAAACACAGTTGTAATTTGATATGCAAGTTCTTGTAATCTGGATGAAGAAACTCTAATATTAACATCAATACTCAATTCGTTATTAATAACTAAATTGCACAGGCGTTTGCGACCAACACTATCCAGGAGTCCAGTTTTTAAAAGATAATTTTTTTTTTTTTTTTAATGTTGTTTTATTTTATCAATAGTTTAGTTTAATAATACCTTCCTACTCACAACTTTAAATAGGTTCTACTGATAAATTGTTGATTAAAAAAAAAACTGAAATATCAAAATTTCAAAAAAAAAGTTATATTAGAATTTTAAGTCAGATGTAGCAGTTAACACTTAAAATACTAAACAGCTGAAAGACTCATAAATATAGAAATAGATAAATTATTACGATGACATTGGATTTGTCTATGTAGTATATTTAATTTATATTACAATTAATTTGACTTACTGTAGGTTTAGATGATGATGAGAGATTTGAGAGATTTGAGAGATCCACAGACTAAAAAAAAAACAAAATTATATATTATTTAAATATAAAGAGAGTAGAGTAGCCGAGAGAGTAGCCGGCGGGGGACCGCCAGTCTGGCGCCAGGGCGCCCTGACGTAAACCCGTCGGAGGGACGCGACCGGGTCACAAAGGCGTGAAGTAGCCACCCTCGAGATATATGGCTAAAGGTGTAACAACCCCCGGGGGAATGGTCTTATACTCCCCGTCACACAGTGGTTTACAATATTATTTAAATATATGTCAGTTTAAGTTATAACCAGCATAATTAATAATTAGAGACTGGAATTATAAGCTTTTTTGAGTTCATATACTGAGTGTATGCACCATAATGATAATTTGAAATTCTGGTCTCTATTAATAATTATTAATTAACATACATAATAATATAAAAATATTAAAAATTTGTATTAGGTAGTATATAAAAGACAAACAAGAAGAAAAAACAAAACATAAACTCAACTTTTTTTTTTTTTTATGGTACAAATTACAAAATGTTATAGGTACAGTACGCATCACGAAAACGTGCGGATGACCGCAGCGCGCCGTGTGTCGGTTTTTCAGTAAACCAGTGGGCCTCAATATTTGATCCATCACAGGTGCGCGCCACTGGCGCGACGGGTACTATACGTTTTGAAAAAAACAACTAACCTGCACCTTTAAAAATGTCCCTGTCTTTTGTTGACTTTAATATCATTAAATACATACACATAATTTATTAATATAAAAATACGAGTTTTAAATTTTATATTTGGCGCGAAACAGTTTGGCCACCACCAACAAGAAATTGCCACTGGGCGCGCGGCGGTCATCCGCACGTTTTCGTGATGCGTACTTTTTTTGTAGTAAATTGTCAGTTATTTCATTAATTTTGAACATGGTTTGACAATTTTTCATATAATTTATTCATTTTTAAATTTACCTAGTTGTATTTTAATATTAATAAGTTTGTTTTTTCATTATGATACAGTTGTGAAATTGTTGTTATTTTAATCACTAAGTTATAATATTATTATATGTTTGATCTTAATTTTTTTCATACAATATTAAGATTTTAGTGTATGTACACTAATATAATATTGTAATGAGTATAATATTATGAAAAAAAAAAAAATTAATTTAAGTAATTATATTTTAAAATGGTAGTGTTATATCATTACTTAATTGTTTTAAAAATGTTTGATCTCAAATTTGTTTATAAAATATTCAGATTTAAGTTTGTGTGTAATGTATATTATAATATACGTATAAAATACTGTATATATAAACATTTTGTAATGCTCATGCAAGTTTAATTAATTGGTATTAATTAACATTTTATCTAATATAGGTCAAAGGGAATTATAACTTTTTACTAACCCAGTGATTAAAAAATTGAAATTATAAACATATTAAAACTTGCATTACCCGTCACCAAAAAAACAATAATGTGATTTAAGCTGTTCAAGCTCTACGCACCTTAAATTATAACCTATATCTAACTCTACATAACATATAATAAATATAAATAATTTGAATAATCATACTTACCTCAGTTGAAGAGCTTTGGCTAGGTATACTTGAAATGTCATCAACTAATAAAATATCCGTTCCAATATCAATAGATGATGATTCATTAATCTAAAATAAAAACAATTTAAGATAGGTAGGTAGGTACCTGATATTTTTTTAAGTTTAAACAAAATGTTATAAAGCTAATTAAAAATGAAATTTCACTGTCGGTATAATTATTCTACCTATTATAAATAGCTACCCACAACCTAGGTAGGTACCTACTTCGGATTTAATATTCAAATTTAATAAAACATAATATTAATTACACAATTATTTACGCTAGGCATTGATCCTTGAATAATTAATTTCCACTGCTCTAAATTTGACAAAAATCTTGCTCTATGGCCTATTACAGGAATCAGTTCTTTTATCATATTCTCTGTCAAACATGGAAGAGTCTTCATGTCAATATCATTTAGCTATGTAAAACAGAAAAAGACCGAAAACCATATATTTATTTAGTAGGTTATTCTTATTATCATGTGTATGTATATCAAGACCGTACCTGATTTTATGTGTGTTATACCTATTATGTCGTAGTCTAGAATAATCAATAAACATTGTACGTTTATATCAAATATCTAACACATATTTTTAGCTTACAACCTCAAACAAACCCCCTCAAAATCAATTTCCAGTTACGGCCTTAAGTATTATGTTATATAGCCACTTCTATACCTATAACCTATATAGGTATTCAAGACCTCTAAAACTTTTTAACATTGATACAAATACTAGTATTCAGTGATCAATGCTTTTAAGTAAAAAGTTTACTATTTTCTACTACATAGTTACGAGGTATATAGTGTAAGTATGTTGATAAAACTTACCTCGAAACGTATCAATACATTGGGATAAGTTCCACACTGTTAGGAAGTCTGCTAGGTCATCGGACATCATTAAAGTTTAACTAATTAACTAATAACAAGTTAATTTAAAAGTTACAACGAGAAAAACTGATGAACTATAATGATGAGTGAGGACAGTATGACACGAGTTTGGCAGTCGGTCGTCAAATAATGAATCGGTGATTCTCGGCGTCGGCGGCGACGGGTGTGATAGTGCTAGCTAGTACACGGGTAAAACACAGTTATTATTTAATTTTAACTCAAATTTGTTAACGATGCATATCAATTTGGTTGTGGCTTTAAAATGGTATGGTGTTATTACCAAAGATTTGTTGTCTACCACAATCGTTTAGTTGCTTAGAACTAACTTCAGTTGTGTGAACAAGAGTAAAATATTTGACTAACATAACATTTTGTAAATATTTCGAGTCATACAGCATAATTAGGTACCTAGTGTTAAACCAAAAAGTACAATCCATATTGTATTAATAACTCAACTATATTTGTTCTATTCAAACTATTACTGTAAATGATACTCTAAATTCTGTACGGATCATAACTTTATTTATGCTCACATAAATTAGTTACTATAACACATATTACTAGTATATACAACAAAAATATATTAACAGTAATTGATATGTACGTACAACAAATTGCTGAATTATTCGAACCGGTTAGTTTTATAATTGATACAGTTTTTTAGTTACGCTCACTATTTATACTTTAACTTAACAGTTTTGTTAATAAGAACAGTAATATTTTTTTCAGTGTACATAAAATCAAACTGGATTTTTGTCCGATGTAATCACTCGCCTTGAAGCAAAAATATGCCTTTATCCGATGGAATTGAGATAATAGAAAATGCCTATTTAAAATTGTCACAAACTACAGGTTCAGTGGGGAAATTAGTGCAGCAAAAACTACACGATGTTTTAGCAAAAAATAATGCCTATAAAATATTAAATATAATTTCAAAAATATCGAATGGAGAAATTACTTCAATGGATGGCTTACTAGAAGACTTAAAAGCAAATGAATTGTTGTTTTTTAAATATGCACTGCTAACTTCCATAGATGTAGAACGATCTTTCTCAACATACAAAACATTGTTGGCAGATAACCGACATTTGTTTCAAGTTGAAAATATAAGAAAATACCTTGTCGTTCAATGTAATAGTAAAGGTAGGTTGTACCACATTTAGTGAACTTAGTACATACCTATTAGAGATAAAAATTAATTTTATAAAATACAATTTTCTATTTACAGGTGAAGGAGATGCAAACGAACAAAGAAAACAAAAAGATCAAGAAGACGATGAAGAAATGTGATTTTCAAATACTTTTTAATAAACTAACCATATAATGTAATTTTTACTAATTTTTTAAAATAAATATTATAATAAGAATAACTAATAAGATAAAATAATAAAATAAAACAATTATTTAGAGCATATTTTAAGTGCATATTTCTTGATTTTTAAGTGCATAAGTGCATGCATATTATTAGATTTTTAAGTACTAGAAGTCCTCAGCCCTGGTTATTGCTATAGGACAGCGGTTCTCAAACTGTGCTCCACGGAGAGTAGTCTAGGGGCTCCGTGGCTCCCTGGGAATATCTGTTATAATTAAATTCAAATTATTAAATTATTATTATATTTCTCAGTTAAATTTTTATTTTTATAATCAATATTATTTGGACCGTACCAATATGTATTTTAAACGTTTAAAACTTTAAACTATTTATAAATCCACATATTTTGTGTCATTGTCAAAAGTCGGGTTTTTCGTTCATTTCACATATTTTACGATAATTTAGTTAACTTATCTACAATAGTACAATCTACATTCTATGAAGTTATAATAATTTCTTGATTCTTCAGTCATTACTCGTTATTCTTTTGCCGCTGACGCAAATATTAATATTTCTGTGTTTATTTCGTATTACATGTTTCCTATTTTACCATCAAATATTTTTATTGTCAACAATTTTTTTTTTGTGAATAAAAATTTAACTTAGTTACTTGGGTGATATTTTCACAAAATTAAATGAAGTGAACTTATCAATACAAGGTAAAATGACTACCGTTTTCACGGCAAATTATAAAATTCGAGCTTTTAAAAAAAAAATTAAATTTTGGGCTGTGTATTTTTCTCAACATAAAATTGATAGTTTTCCTTTGTTAAAGGAATATTTAGAATCGATTGATGGTAATATTGAAGATTTTGATGAAATATATGGTGAAATTGAACAACATTTAAATGAAATACTATCGTCATAAGAAAAATATTTTCCAAAAGTTAAGATATAAAATTTATCCAACGATGTAATTGGGTTAAAAATCTGTTTTTAATCTACGATTAGCCCGAAGATTTATCTATAACGGAGTATGAAGAATTTATTGAAATGACCACCGATTCATCTTTAAAAACTTTATTTGATAAAATATCATTAACAGATTTTTGGTGCAGTAGCAGTATTACTAACGAATCTCAATCTCTGGCTAAAAAAGCTATCTTAGCACTTCTTCCTTTCGCAACAACATATCTATGTGAAACCGGATTTTCATCATATGCATAAATGAAAACCAAATATCACAATAAATTAGATGCTGAAGCAGATATGCGCATTCGACTCTCGCCTATCAAGCCAAATATAAAAATACTGGTTAATAAAAAAAGCCAACATCATTGGTCACATTAAAATTACTAAATATTAAAATTTATAAATTACTAAAACATTATATTCTTTTTTTCCTAATAAATTAATTAAATAATTTGTATATATTCGTATTTTACAGAAAAAAAAATAAAAAGCAAATCATTTACAATTGACATAATTTTTTATGAATTATTGTTGTCTCAAATAGACATTTCTGATTTTTGGGGCTCCGTAATTTTTTTTAGGAACATAAGGGCTTGGCTAACATAAAAGTTTGAGAACCGCTGCTATAGGCTATAGTATTATATTAAATTGTATATATTTTGTAATTTTAGCACAGACTCGGTTAATTCTTCGCACATAGCTTCAATTATTCACGAGTCTGAGAACTATTTACAAAGCCATGAAATTAAAATAAAAACAATTGAGTCTATTTAACTATGAAAACTTAAGTCAAAATAATGAATTATTACAGTCTTATACAGGTTTGCCTACAAATGACATTTTCATAGCTCTTTATAATTTATTAAAAAATTCAAAACTTCATTATCACTTCGGTTGGAAAGTTGAGAGTATAAGTAAACCAGACCAACTTCTTATAACTCTAATGAAATTAAGACATAACTTCCCACATTTTGATTTGGATGCAAGATTTAAGTGCTGTAGGAGTACAATTACTAATATTAGCATCACTTGGACTAACATTTTACATAATGTACTTTTCTTAAAGTGTATGAATAAAATACTTTCTAGACAAAAAAATCAAACTTGTTCACCTGATTCTTTTAAGCCTTTTATGAATTGTCGAACTGTAATAGACTGCACAGAAATTGTCACATCAGTGTCTCGGCAATCTATGAATATTCAAAGAGCAGTTATAAGCAGTTATAGCAGTTATAAGCATAGAAACACGTGGAAAGTTCTTTTAGGAATTGCACCTAATGATGTAGTTACTTTTGTAAGTAGCTTATTTCCTGGTTCTACGCCCAAAGTGATTACATTAAAAAGTGGACTCTTAGAGCAGTTAGTACAGGGAGACCTAGTTTTAGCTGAAAAAGGTTTCCTAATAAGAGACATTTTACCACCTGGAGTATCTTTAAATCTACTACCTTTTCTAGACATTCCTCAGTTTACACCTGACCAAGTGTTACAAACTGAAGTGATAGCTAAGGCAAGAATTCATATTGAAAGAGCCATATAAAGAATAAAATGTTTTGCAATTTTAAATTGTATTCCCTCTACATTGTTAAAACAAGCAGAGCAAATTTATCAAGTTGTTGCTGCACTAACAAATCTTCAACATCCACTTATTTATAAATTTGAAACAAATTGGTAAATCCAAGTAAGTTCTAGTCTAAAACCACCTGTTCAAAATATTTTATTTCATAATAAAATAATATTATTAATTGACATTTTGTAACTTAATTTTTTATATAATATATTTTAATGTAACTGTAAATACTAAATTTTCTTGTAAATATATAACTTTGAGTACAATTAATTTAATATGTTAAAAATTATGTGCTAAATCGGTCTTCAATAAGCAAAGGAATTTAAGTCTCAAAAAAAAATTTTTTGTAATATTTTAAGATTTGGAAACCATTCTGGATCCTTTTCTACTTCGGTGATTATTGATTGACCTGGTGTCCAAATTACTAGGTAACATAACTTTCGTTTAGTTATATATAGTTGCCCTTGGATTTGATCCCAATAAAAGTGTTTTTTTGTTAATGTAAATAATTTTGTTTTTTATGTATACTATGTAGCTTAGGTCTTTGGCATGCTCAATATCTAACTTTTACTCCTGTACATGGAAGTCCATGGACATTTTATCTCTACAATGTACTCAGAATTTACAAAGCCATCGGAAGATGCTCCTAAAACTCCATTATTTGATAACCATAACCCAGTAGATACAACACTAACATTTTATTCTTGCTCTAAAACTTTGATGCCTGATATTTTATTTGACAATCCCCATTGAATAGCATGAACACCACTTAAATTAGTATCATTTTGTAGTGACTTTGAATTTGAAAATTTTTGTTTTTGGCAAGAAGATAAAATGTGACCAAAATTACTAGCTGTTAAGCTGTTCTTTTTGTGGTAATGCCACATTTCACTTTTGCTCTGACCTATAGATTCTTCAGCAATTTTTAAAGTAATATCATCAGTTATAAAACATTTCTCAAATATATATTTTCTAACTGCATCAAATTGTTTTGCTTTTACAAACTGTTTACAAACATCAGTATTTATTGTACTCTTAATAGAATTTAATTTAATAGCTTAACATTTGTTTGGTTCTGAATCTGGTTCAGGCCATAACAACCACGAAAAACCTACAGGTACAGTTAAATTATGGAACGTTTTTTTTAAAATTAGCAAAATCTTCATCTGTGACATCAGTAGCAGGACTTTCAAAACGACCATACATTTCACTAATAGTTCTTACTTCATTACATGATATATTTTTTCAACATTCCAAGAACAGCTTTGATCTGTGGAACTAAGATTATAGTGTGTGTATAGTGCTAACGCAGCTATATGGTGGCAAACTACTTTTCCACGAGGACATGTACACTCAGCGTCAACAATACAACAGTCATTCAACATTAATTTTACTTTGTACTTATCATTCCGCATACTAGGCTTGATTTCCCCAACAATAATTTTTAAAACATGACCATATTTATACTCAATTTCCCCCTTTTTAATTGTTCAATATGTCTTTAAAACACTCCAAAATCGACGATATTGATAGAATATGATTTCCTGCCATAACGTTTAAGAAATAATACACTAAAATATACTAAAATATCCGAGCTTATTATAAAATAATAAATATAAACCGTAAATAAACTGTTGTGTTAAATAACAGACTAACGTTTACCGAGTAACGGCGAACAGTAGTACATACATACTAAATGTACATTTAACATAACAAATTATAATTGTTTGGATCCAGTTACAAAAACTGATAAGCGGTGATAACGAATGTGTTGTCTCCGTCTATAAGTGCGTAACAAAGCAAATTTTACGCTCAGGAGAACACGTGTAGCTCCGTTAGTATAAAAATTAGAGCGAATTGACCTATTATAACATCTAAACGTAAGATTATTATCTAGGCAACCTCTTGGGCTTTTTATTATATTTTAATTTTAATGCGAGTTATGAGTATTTTAAAATTGTAAATTTTTTATACATTGTAACGTCACGGAATTTTTAGCCTCCTTAATAAATTATAATATCCCCGAGCATACCTATTCTAACGTTGTTGACAAGTCAACGCACCTTTATTCTTCCCACCACACTGAACGTAAAAACTAGGTTAAATTAATAATTCTATGAGTTGAATTAATAATAAAATTATTAAAATACGGTCAATAAAGACAATTATTAATAATACAAATTTTATTTTATTAAACTCGCAGTCAATAAATAAAGTTATTGAATTAAAAAAGAAGTTATTAATTTAATAAATTTATTTTATATATTTGGGAAGGAATCTTATCAAAATAGTTTATTAAACTGATCATGTATTTATTCATTCTATTGTTAAAAACTATTAAATTAATCATACTTCTTTTTTAAAAATTTAAATATATTTATTGAATAAATAAATTGAATTTAATTGATTTATTAAAATAAAAATCCTATTTTATTTTAAATACCAATAATAATTTACTATTGGTTTTTAACCATTTTTTTAACCATTTATCAATATTTATCATTGAATTATAGTATGGAACATACTAGGAGTAAATAATATTAAAACCACATAAACGTAGTCAAATAACAGCTTAAGTATTTAAATAACAGTTTATACAACAAGTAGTTATTAAAACATTTTATTAACAGTAAAATAATATATTCATCCAACACATCAGTAAGATAAAATTTAAAAATGTATAAGTATTTTAACTTAATTTGTATAATTAATAATAATAAAAGATAATAATGATAACATTTGAGAACAAAAAAAAGTATAAAAATTACCCCAAATTGTTAACCAATAACCGGAAACTAATACATTTAATTAAGTATTGTTTTTTTTTTCGTAAGTTTTTAGTTGGGAAATTGTTTGGTTAACTTGTATACAAGGCTTATCATAAATAGTTTTAATCTTAAAATAGTATGTTTGAATAAATAACCAAAAGTTTGAAGATTCTAGCGGATATTCAATATTAAAAACATAGAAAATATTAAAGCATATTTCAATGGCTTTTACAATGGTATTTATAATATATTTAATGCCATCGAAGTACACCATTATTTGTTTAGGATCATTAATTTCACCAACTATCAACAAGCATGGTTGAATTTTTGTATTTTTTTTAGATAATAATTCCTCCAATTCTGCACTAGTTTTTCCTAATATGACAAAACTATTTTGAGAATCTCGAATTGAAAACTTCTTCAATGAAATTTTGCCATTTTCATCTCTTGTTGTCTTTTTAGATGTTGGAATAAACACCGAATGAAGAAGGAAGAATAGAACAGCATTTTTACAATCTAAAATCAAAAAAAATCTTTAATTATAATATAATATTCTTAAAAACAAACAATATATTGAATTATTTACTTTCAGTTAAGTGTGCAGTTTTTGACATTTCATCTAATTGTTTTTTTGAACTAGGGTCTTTTATTTTTTCTTTCAGTACAGTTAATACATTTGCCTGAGATTTTTCAAAGTTTTCAATAAAATTGCAGTTAGGATACATTTTTTTGAAATCAATATTAACCTAGAAAAATATATTTTAAGATACAAAATTAATGAAATACAAAAGTACAAGACAATGAAATTTGTTAATATAAATTTCTCACAAGTCTATATCCCATTGGTTCTTTAAAGTGCTTCCAATGAAGAAAAATATTTCCCTCCTCTTTAATATTTTTTAATCTATAATTAGTTGTTTTCAACCATATTGTTTCTATTTCAGGCCATGTAAGTACTTCATGATGCAATTGTGAAATATATATACTGACATCTTCAATTTCTGGAAATAATTAAGTTATAAACATGGAAAATGCATTTAAGACATATTTAAATTTGTTATATAAATACCTATCATTTTATCAAATGATGATGATGATCGGTTTGTAGGCAAATTTGTTTCTGTTGACTGATATATTTTCTTATCAACTAGACCATGGTTTTGTAGTTGTTTGATGGTATTGAAGTACTTAGAATAAATTTTCCCTTTAGGAGTTTTATTAATGGAATCTTTAATGAAGTATATGTCCTAAAATAAAATAAACTGTATAATATTGTTTCAAAGTTAGTCTTAGTTTATACTATTGAAAACTCTTACTTTTAATTCAGTGGGGAATTTAGCAACAATTGTGTCTCCTATAACATTTGCTAAAGTAATAGACATTGATATTTTTGCTTTTATAATATGATTTATGATAGCAGTTACAATTATTGATCTGCATGAATCATTTAAACAATTATGTTGATGGAAATAATCAATTACATAGGCACACTGATTATTTTCTTCAAATACAGTTTCAAGACAAAATGATGTTTTTGACTGAGGAATAGATAAAGGTAACGCTGACGTTATTGATGAATCAGATATATTGGTCAAAGTATTTATGTCCTTTTCCGAAAACGTATTTTGCCATAACTTAAGACTTTTTTCAAATTTAATTATTATGCCAAGTGGATAAAGCAATAAAAGTTTCTCTATATGATGTACTTGCATGTTCTTTAACGCTGCTATATCAATGTAATTATCTAAAAAAATTATTTAATAAAAGTTAAAATGCATTTAAAATGACTATATAACAGTTTACCTATGCAAGTTTGATGCAGAAACACTAGATCCCATGACTCTAAGATAACTTTAACTTCATTATTTTCTATTGTTGGAAATAACATATCCATCTGTTGTTTCTGATCCATACTGATATTAACAAATAGTGGTTTTTGCCATAACTTAAGACTTGTTTCAAATTTTATTATTATGCCAAGTGGATAAGACAATAAAAGTTTTTCTACATGATGTACTTGCATGTTTTTTAACGCTGCCATATCAATATAATGATCTAAACAAATTATTAAATTATAGTTAAAATACATTTTTAAACTAGTAGGTATATTAATAATTTACTTATGCAAGTTTGATACAGAAACACTAGATCCCATGACTCTAAGAGGACTTTAACTTCATTATTTTCCAATGTTGGAGATAACATATCCATCGGTTGATTCTCATCTACACTGATATTATCAAATACATTTGAACAGTTGTCTGGTAACTGATATGATTGGCTCATTGTGACTTTAATTTAAATAGTGTAAAATATAAGACTTAAGAATACATTAATAAGATAAAAAATCAAATATCAAGAAAGTAATTAATAGGTAATTAAATTTAAAAATAAATGTATCTATTTAAGATACATGCAGTTATATCTAACTAAATACATATAATATGCATTTACATTAGAAATATTCTTTTAATCGAATCATTAATGATCCATCCAAAACTGTATTAATGTTTATTGGTGGACCATTAAAATCCTCTATTGGCATAGCTGTAGTAAGAATTTCAGATTTATTTTTGTCGATCTTATATGATTTCAAATGTTCAACATAGCAATCAACTCTAATTTGTTTAAGAATTAATATGATTTCATTTGTTGTGTTTACTAGAATAATTTCTAAAATTTCATAAAAACTAAGTTCATATGTAAATTTTGTTACATAATATCCAATTCTATACACTGTACCTTTAAATTTCAATTGTGAGTAACAGTCATATATTTTAAATGTATCCCCTAATCTGCCAGCTAGTATCTCATGGTAACTACAGTCAATTTTATGTTTATTAGCTTTAATAACATCATCATCTTTTGTCCCGTTTAATAAAAAATCTGCAAATTTTAACTGGCATTTTTTTGCTAATGATAGGGTTATATTTTTTCTTGATGTTATAGCACGGGCATACATTTTAAGTTCTCTGTGTTTCGATTCATATTTGAAACACCAAAAATGCCTAGGTGGTCCAGATTTTTGAATTATTGAAGGATAATGAGTTAAGAAGTGGTGTTTAGGTTTTAATGTGTCTTTAAATAATGTAACATAATCTAAATTATGTTTTTTTATGAGTCGTTTAAGGCAAGCTATTAAATCTTGTGTCAGCTTATGTGACATTAATATGTCAATAATCTCCAGAAAGTTTAAAAAAAATAGCCAAGTATCATCGTTATTAGGTATTAAATCACCTATCATTAAGGGTAAAAAATGAATAAAACACATCATTTCTCTAGCCGACATTTTTAAATGAAAATTTAATAAATGGTGTTTTTCAATGGTATGAGAGTTATTACCTATTTCTATGGCACCATAATTAAAATATTGTTTCCTATTATTTAGTGTTTCCAAGGAAATGATTTTAACATCTGAAATGTAATATTTAAGTATGTGGCATACATTGTAGTGACAAACACCTTCAAAAAGATCATGCATAACATCAATATAGTAATTTGTTGTAACGTGGAAAGAATCAATTTGATTCAAAATACATTCTTTGTATATACCTGTTACCTTAAAGTCATTTATTTCAACATCTGTTTGATAATTATGAACATCTCTAAGCATTGATTCATCTTCTACAGCCAAATGTTTGGTCAATGATTTGTTTACTTTGCAAAATCGACAGTAAAAATTAGCAGAAAATGACTTACTAAAATCACATATACAATTTAGACCCAAGTTATCTCCAATAACTAATCCCAAAATAAAATGCACGTTTTTTTTACCAGACGATGTGTTTATAGAAATCCCATCTCTTTCTAAGCTATTCAATTCATCAACTAAATTCTTAAAACATAAATCATTTCCAAAATGTTTTAAATCTTTTGCTTTAATTAAAGCAGCTAAAAATATTTCTGAAATTTTTGAGTTGTTTTTACTCAGAGGAAAACTATAATATACAGCAGATATAGATTGAAAATTTGCATTTGAACCTAAGGGATTGTTGATTTCAAAGTCATCAATATATATGAAATAAGGAAGAACTATTTTATTTTGATATAATTTTACTTTATCTTTCCATAAAGACCCTTGAATGAAATTAGATAAAAAACTATCATCTGAGATATTTAAATTATCATATAATTGTAATGTTTGAATAAGTAAATCATTTTTTTCATAATATTTTTGAAACTGGAATTTTAATGGAAATAAAATTCCCTTTGTATTTATTTCATCATACTCATTTTCACCAGCATGAGACACAAAATTGATTTCATTATTTATTGTGAATTGCACAATATCTGCAGTTAATTCCTTGTTAGACAACCACTTGTTCAACTTATATTCACTACCACAATACTTAAAAAGTGAAGAAATTTCAGATATAATCATATTTGTGGTTGATATTAATAAAGGATCATTAATCTTATCTACTAAAGTACCTTTGAGCAATAATATAATTGAATTTAATATTTTATCAGAAATTTCACATTGAATATTTAAAATATCTTTTCTAGAAAAGTTATTATTATTATGTAATTGAAGACTAAATTTAACAGCTGACACATTTAGAAAATCTAAAGCTTCTTTTAAATTAAAATGATTAGTATTCAACAATGGTGAAGTGATACTACTATTATTTAACATATTCATATTTGTATCAATTAATGGTGCACAAGAAGTATTAATATGACTTGGGTTTATCATGGTATTTGTCGAGGTATTTGTATTAAAATCACTATTAACTTCAGTAAGTTTAGAACTATTATTGTGTATCCTAAGTATATGCCTTCTAAGACCATTCAAATTTTGAAATGTTTGAGAACAGTTGCTCTCAGAACACTCATATGAGCTTAAAGGATCAAGAAAATGCATAAATTTATAGTGAAAAGCCAATGCCGAAAATGTATCTACACTAATTTTACAAATAAAACAAATCATAATTCTAAGTCAAAAGTTATTACTTATTACCTTTATTATGGTTTTATCTATTTAAAGCTGTATTCAATTTACAATATTTTTAAAAGCACAATGCACCTGTAAAATGGTAAAATTACTTTAGTATATTAAATAAGTTATATTATAGCCTATAGGGCATGAAACTAGTTGCATTTCCATATTTTTTTTGTTTATTGGATTTGCTGTTATAGCGATTTAAATCCAGTCCATAACCTTATAATGTACACATTTTGTAACATTACATGCATAATTGCATGTTGGTATATATATTTACTAAATTTATAAAGCATTAAGTTCCAAGCCGTAGACTAAGGGCTGTATTCATAGTTGGAGAAATAGTATTGCTAAAGCTATATACTTATAACTAAAATGAGATTCATAAACGAGATTGAGGGTTTGGCTTAAGAAAGGAAAAAGTATAAGGTAGGTACTTAAATTAAGGTTAGTCGAGACCTACCTTAAGCATTGCTTAAGTTATCATCACAATTTTTTTATTTTTTAAATTAAGAAAACTAGCTTAAGCAATACTTATTTTTAAGCATCAAATATGAATACAGCTCTAACAATATTTAAAAAATCATTACTTACCACAACACGCCAGTCAACAGGACAGGACTAAGTAAGAACTAACTATACCTATAGTTAGTTCTGTAGTAGCTGACAGCTGTATAGTAACTATTAACTAATAACTGTAACTTGTAAATTGGAAACTGACAAACTGTATATAGGTAGTAACTGTAAGAAGACAACTCGTAAGTTGCAAACTGTATAAGTAGGTAGTACCTTACGAGTAACGGCCAACTGTAACTAAGATATTGTAACACCAACGACCGACTGCAGAAGACATCAAAACAATACAGTAATAAACGATAGTAGGTATGATAATATGACGATATTTGAATCAATAAATAATATTTATACATTTTACTATACTATTTATTATTTTACCTACTTACTAAGGAAAACCCAACGGGCAACGGGTATAAATAATAATAAAACTGGCATCATTGCCATAGGTTGGGTTTTTTTTCTAAAAATCTATTTTCATTATAAACTTATAGCTCGATAAAATTATTTTCTTGAATTTAAAATAAATATTATTAATTTTACAAACTCAAATTATTTAATTAAATACAATTTTACTTGAACTAATAAAAACAAAAATTATTTTATTATATTTATACAAATAAGTAACAGTATAGGTTTTATTGAATTAATTAATCATTGTTGATTTAATAAATTCAAAATACTTGATTCCATAAAATTTTAATTAATTTAATCAAAATATCATTGAATGAATAATAATTTGATTGAAATTATGAAAAATCATTGATTGATAATTAATAAAATATATTTGTTGATTTGTATAGTATTTTTTCGTTCAGTGCATGGGTCTAGTAAAACTAGATATCGCGCGCTAGTGCACTAATGACCGCAGTGTTATGTAATAGTTGTTCCCCGATCCTCCCTTTACCATGCAGTGTCCGACATCAAATCCTTTTCTTAATAGAAAAATTTGTAAAAATCGCGTTGCCATCCGTACGATAATTATCGTACACATACGATAATTTGGGCCATTTGTACGATGTACGATAGACACTTACTATCGTACAAGAAAATACGATAATTTTACCACGGTACAATAAAATCGATAATTTTTAAAATCACAGATCACAGATATATAATTAATTCATAATCCTGTGCAAAAATATGATTCATTTTTATCAGCTTTTTTTCCTTCTGATATTGATAATTCCAGGGACGGGTACAGTTTTCCCGTTATCAAAATCGGGAAAACTGTCCCAGACCCGATAATTCCACTTAGTTTGATAATTAATAGCATCGAAATAGATAACAATTAAGTATAATCACAGAATAGATTAAATTAAATCTATTCTGTGGTATAATCATAGACCTATAAGGATAACCTAGTATAAGGTCTATGAGTATATACAAGTAGTCTTATCTATCTCAATGATTAATAATTATATTTGCATGGTTTGATCCACGGTTTATAGATAGTATTATTTATATTTAATATTTATATCTTAAACCCGTGTTATTATTTAATAGTTATTACCATTGGTTTACCTCAGTAAGACTCTTACTTCTTAGACACGATTTAAGAATCTTAAATCGTGCTCTTATAGATCATATTATAATATATTTTAATCATATGTATATGATCTAAGATTAGACTGGCACGATAAATTATAAAATACCGTGATAGATGTATTGTAATATTAATCTTAATTTTTTTTTTGGTGTTGCGTTAAACATATAGAATGCTTTCATTATTGTTGTCTCAAGTCTGACAATTTCTAAGCATTGATTTAAATTATTTGATACGATAAAGGTAGGACAACTGAGAAATTCAAAATTTTAAATATAACATTTATTAAGAGACGCTATTAGTAAAATATAATTTTTCTTTTTTCTTAACACTGAAGTTAACAATAATCACAATTTATCCATATAATTTTGTATGAAAAAGTTGTAGTAGGTTAATAGTTTTAAAGATGATTGATTTAATTGAAATAGATTCTTGAGATCTGAAATTGAAAAAATATAACAAAAAATTAACTTTACACTTTTTATTACATTTATAAGAATAACGAATATTATTCAATATTTATCACATAACAACTATTAAAACTAAAACAATAGTCAGTCTGTTTGATACTATAAATATATAAGTTTATAACATGAATCAAATTAACAAAAACATAAAAAAGAAAAACATTTAACTTGTGGACAAAGTAACAAAATCTGAGTTAAAGAACCCTATTATAAAATAAAACAATAGAACTAGAAAAACTTAAAAATTAAAATAAATCGATCACAATGGTTTTCATTAGTCTTCTTCCTCATTATCATCAAATCTTAAAACATTAAAAATATTGTCAGTGGTACCTTTGTTATCATCAGTCTTAGGATATAAAATGTTTTTTGTCATTCGACTAAACATTTCTTCGTTTGGTTGGAAGTTAACACACGTTTTACCACTTTCCCTTCCACCTTTTATGTGTTGCTTTGTATGAAGGGCCCCGTTTATGGTATCTGTGTTTAACCTATTTCTGAGTTTTGTCTTCATGCAGTTAACTGTTGAAAACACCCTTTCACAGTCAGCATTGGCATGTGGTAAACTTAAAACCGAAAGTGCGAAATCAGCTAACTCGCCATAGTCACCAATGTGTTTGACTGCTGACCTAAAAATGTAGTTATTTGTTTAGTATGTTAATACCAATAGGGATTTCATATTGTTATGAAAAAAAAAATTACCAAAAAAAATCAGGATACTTGATATCAATATTCTCTTTTAAACCAACTAAAGTAAGAGGCAGTCTACGCCACTGGCTGTCAATAGATTGCATAAGTTGTGTGTTATCGTCTGGTACAATTCTCGGCACAGCAGTCATTAATGTCATTAATGATGGTGTTTCATCTCTGAAGCTTAATGAAATAGCATTGATGGGTTTTAAAATTTTTAACTTCGACAATACAGGGTCGTTCATGTTATATCGTTTTTTTATTTCTACAGTAGCCGACAGTAAAAATTGTCTACACCTGAAATGAACAAAGATTATAATATAAAAGAAAATGTAATAATTAATAAAAAAAAATAAATAAATAAATAAATTACTTTTCATAAAAATCTTTCAAACGAGATGGATCATTAATAATTTCAGCTTTTTCTTTATGTCTCAATACATTTATGCCCAAGTATAGTTGGCTATTTATCAGTTGGTATTGGCCGTTTTTAGGATAGTTTAGCGGAGTTCTAAATACATAATCTTTTTTAAGAAAACATTGAAGAATTTCAGTATACAGTTCAACTACCATCTGGTGTAAGTCATTCACAACAACTTCCTTGGTTTGGAAAAAACTATTAAATCTAAAAATGGAATAAATTTAAAGATAAGTCAAGTCACTGTTACCTTATACTAACTTATTGAACATCGGAAGAATCCAATCAAGGAAATAATAGAATAGTTTCATAAACGGATCATTAAGATTGTGGTAAATTTGCTCCGTTGCTATTAACCGTTGTGCCAAGTATGCATCAGCAAAATACAACTTTAATTGCTTCCCACTGCTCCAAAAGTCTTGACACTACAGCACCAAGCGATAACCATCGTGTTTGAGATGGGTGAAGGATTTTATGGGGTTCAATGTCCATGAACCTTTGAAATTGAACAAGTTCACTTTGACGTTTGGAACTACTTTTAAGAAAATTGTAAATGTTTCTTGCCAAGTCTTCACAAGACCTTGGCAAATATTTGCAGGCTTCACTCACGCAGAGGTGTGCAGAGTGACATACACACTTCATAATAAATATGCCTGGGCAATATTCTCGTAGTCTAGAAGCAACTGAGTTATGCTCTCCCATCATAACATTACAGCCATCAGAACCAAAACCAATAATATTTGTCAACGGTATATTAAAATCATGCAAAGTTTTTAATAACCCATTATATAAATGCTCAGCATTTGCCGAAGATGGATTATTTGAACTAAAGACATTATGTAGTTCCCAAAACGTGCTTACAATTCGCTTTGAATCTTTATCATAATACCTAAAAACAATAGAATACTCAATTATGTACTCACAGATATAATTATATTATAATCAATAAGTTACACATACCGTACAACCACACACGATGTTTTGATGGTTCCGATGTCCGTTGATTCATCAGTCAACAAACTGAAATGAACACCCTTTAGTATACTAGCAAGTTCATTCTTCTGTGTGGCGCCTATTACATTTTTGATAATTGCTGTGGTCTTTGTACGCTTCATCGATATTGATTTAGCAATATCTGTTATACATAATAGAATAATTATACTTAATCTAAAAAATGTATATAATGTTAGCAAATCTAATTATTAGAAAAATAAGTGAAATTTTCAATTTAAAACCTAAGGTATGTTTAATGAAACAAATGCTTAAAAATATAATACCTGAATCGGGGAATATGTCTTTCAACAAATCCGTCAAATGATCCGACGCTAGGAATGGAATATTATGTTCTGCGATGTAACCAGCCAATTTAATTTCGGCTTGTTGCACAGGCTTATTGATTTTATTTTGAACTGTCGGGGTTTTCGATGTAAAACACATCATTGATTTTTGTTTTGACGCGTTACTTAAAATGCTCGTGTGTTTTTTTCCTTTTCCATGGTTTTTGATTACAGTTAATTCGGCAACCATAGATACTTTGCAAAATTTACACCTTGCTTTAAGCTCATCGACGTCTTGTTCAATCCAATTTCTAAGTGTACTATCAGTTTTCCATTCTGAACGGAATTTTTGAGTTCGATGTTTGGGTTTTTCCTCTCGGTCCAAATCTCCACCTCTCATCATTCTTGTTTTTTTTTGGTGTACTACACCCTGGTGTATTATCATCATCATCCATTTTTTTCTCACTAACTAGCACAAATCAAGGATTGTATTCAAATGCTGACTAACTCAGTAGCAGTGAGTAGCATAGAAAAAAATTTGACTGACAATTGAGATTCTGTTTAAAACTTTAAACTTTAAATATTGTTTATTGTGATAACGGTGTTATCTTTATCATTTCGAGCGTAGCGAGAAAAAAAATTTGTATACGATAATTTTTTCGCTAGATACGATAATTTTATAGATATTGTACGATGTACTTATCAAATAGGATGGCAACACTGACGGCTATCACAGACCTCGTGATCGCGCGACGATTGTTCACGTCACCCACGACACGGCCGGCAGTTTTTCGATCTTTCTTTCCAACGAGGTCCATACCAGCCATGATGGGCTAAGCCGACCTCCATGGGCCCGATGGGGCGAAGTTAACCCACATCAGCACCGTATAATTCAGACCACACCAGCACCGTCGATGTCGTAATTATGTCTTTCCCTTGTCCCCCCCTGAAAAGCACGATATTAGGCGTTGCAAGACGCAGACCCCTCTGTAATTTTTCCCCGGTTTAAACGAACCACCTGTACATTTTCCCGGTAACCCTGTTAGGGAACACCGTGATTGATACGGTGTGTAGCCTCCTGTGGGCCGGGAAAAATGTCCCCATGTTTCGTTCTTATATTATATTTATTTAAATTGTATATGCCATGTGCCACCTTATTTCCCGTGTATTTGCCGTGCGCCACCTTATAAATTAATAACTATTTTATTTGTGTACAATACACTCACCTGATTACCCGTAAAAAAGCATTCGTATTATTTATTTTATTTTAACTTATTTCCCCCCATAAATCTTGGGCTTTCATTAGCCCATGCGTGTAACAAAGCCTGTGAGCTCCACCGACTTGACCCTCGGGTCTCACGCGGTGCGGCTCACAGGTCACGACTAAAGTGTTCCCCTTTGGTCGTGGGTAGTTTTTGGTAGGGTAAAATCTACCAAACTCTTACAACATCTTAAAATGATATCATGCGGGTATCACGTCCTCTTAAATTATATTTTAAAATTTGTATGTTTTGGTATTGACATTTTCATTAATCATTAATTACATGTATTTTTAGTCAAGGAAGACTGAATAAGGTAAAATTGTATTTTTTATTTTTAAATAAAATTGTTTAACGTTAAAAATAGATTTTTAATTAATTGTAAATAATAAAAAAAAAAATAACTGACAGACTGTTAATTTGTATAATATACTTATAAACTTTTTCACTGCAATTTGCTGCCATGTTACTTCTCCTAGTCCATTGCAATATTTTAAAAATTCATCACGTATGCTATAAGCATTGTTGGTGGACCTATTATTGCCACACCTTGATTGATGTTAATGAATCTCATCTGGCATATGTTTTGTGTTTCTTCATTATTCATAACTTTAAGTACTGGAGATCTATTTCTAATGAAATTGTGTAATACACAGCAAGTCCTTGTTATCCATTCAACTTTAGGGGGAGATAAATGTATTTTTGTCAACAAAATTCTAAATTTGTTGGACAATAGTCCAAAACCATCTTCCACGACATTCAGAGCTCGGTTAAACCTATAGTTTTCAATTCTCTGTAAATTTGTTAAGCCTTGTGAAGAGTATAGCTTCATCAAATGCGGTCCCAAAGGAAATGAATCGTCGGCAATAATCACACAGGGAGTATCTATTTGACTTCCTGGTAGTGATCTTGGAGAACTGTAAGGCTATGTAAGCTTCTTTTAAGTTAATTTCTCTATACATAGCAGAATCATGAGTTCTTCTATAGCACCTACATTTATCCAAATAAATTTGTAATCGGCATCAACTAAAGCAAGCAGAATAATGCTTTCTGTCCCTTTATAGTTTGTATAGTATGAACCACTTGGACGGGGAGGTATAAAATTAATATGTGATCGAGAGCACCAATGCAATGAGGGAAATTCCAAAAAGAAACAAATTGATCTGCAATAACATCCCACTCTTCTGTTGTTGATGGAAGCTAAACATCAACCCATATAACTTAATTAATTAATTTAATTCATATTAATTATAGGTACTGATTTAATTTTTATAATCACCTGAATTTCATCTTTAAAAGGTTCATAAATTGCATTCAAAGTGTCTGGTATAAGTATGGTCAACGTATTGGTTGCAATACGAGTAGAGTAATGAAGATTTATATAGCTTTCACTATGTAGTAGCTAAAAACCTTAATGTTGCCGCTTATCTGTATTATTAATATATACCCAGTTGCAATGTAGGATGTGAGTTGAAATTATAAAAGACAATCACTTTTCGGTAGGTACTAAGCATTAATTATACTTGAGCAGCAAGAAATATAATAGCATATTTATTGTTGCTTGAAACAATTATCACAATATAAAATATAAATAAAATAAGTAGATATTTACTGATTTGTGTTAATTGATGAAAGTCATAGTTATTATAAAGTTTTTAATAAAAAGTTGCTACAAAATGTTTTGGGAGAGCTAAAATGCTAAAAAAAACCTATTCCTATTTAAAAAACGAAATTCCAGACATGTCCCTGAGTCTTTGCCCTGTATGTATACTAACCTATAGAATATGTAGTACCTAATTCTTGTCCAAAGATTACCAAACGACTCATTAGATCTTAGGCTTTTAAATGTTGATATAACTCCATTAATAATATTTACTGACTTTTCTAATGTAGTATCAATATTCTATAGTTGATTGCTTAATACATTTATTGTACTTAATACCTCATGGAGAATAAAAACTAAAACAATAAATTCACTTCTTCCTATTGAAGTGAGAATTCCTAGTATACACAGTTTTTAATAATTAAACTATTAAAGAGAAAAAAAATGTTTATATTTATACAGTTGAGAATAACAATTACCTATTGCTTGAGGCACGTTCTTATCAGCTTGATCCTCAATTTCGATCTTCAGTGTATCAACAATAGCAACATAATTTTCAATGATGACTTTACAATTTTTAAAACGGCAAACGCAACGAGTATCGCAAACCCTCATTATAGAACCTTTTTTCAAACCTAATTTAGTTTGTACTTCACATAATTTAATATTGTTTGTAAGCTTTCAGCCGATAGACGAACGAGTGAGTTTAATTTTTCTTGGTGAAGCGATGTTCTTCTGGCGTTTTCAATTAGCTCTAATTTTGAATTTGTTCTTTCTGCTTCACAATTCGAAACTGGCAAAGTTAAATAAAGTCGTAGAGAAATGTACACATTTGGAAAGACTTCTTTTAAATTATTTTCATGTACATATAAGTATGTATCACCGCCTTTCGAACGCTTCCGCCGCCGCCACTAGACCGCGCAGCGGCACCGTTGTATACACGTTCAGATATTCCGTGGTGGGGGATTCAGACTCCGATACGGCGGAACGCATTCCATTTGGAATTTGGAAATCGAAATGTTGCGCTCTGTTGTTGGACAGAGTAAACTGTATAGGTACTACCTACTGGTTAGAAGGTACGAGTGACGGTAGATGTTCCGTGCCTTCGTGGTCGGTATTAGGTGGGTAACTTTTAACAACTGTAAATTGATCTATTCGGCGGTCGGGATTTCAATAACTGGAGGAGATATAATGAAGACGACAGATGATTTTTTATATCCTCAACGTTTTTAAATGTACAAACTATTTATTATAATATTAGCATTACCTAACACTCAAACAAAATTTAAATACAATACAATTATAGCACCGAACACCGTTCGTGCATTTTCACGTATCCCCGCGTCGTCTGGTCTGAATTCCTTCGGCCTAAAGGGTCTACCGACGCTATTCACATCGGTAGCAACCACATATGACAACACGACTGGACCGTTTAATTTCTTTCCACGCGGCGGTCGCGAATCGCATTACCTAACCGCGTAGAGTTTTGTATGGTGCTGGTTACTCATGGATTAAGAAGGCTGTTCTGTACGAATTCCTAACCACAATTTATTTTGTAATATTTTTTTCTTACAGCAAATTACAATCTGTGAGCAGTCGATTCTATCTAAAAATGACAATGTACATAAAAGGTTAAATGTTGCATAATATATTCATGTATAGTACGATTTTAGTAAAAGTAAGTAGCTACTTACTGCCCATGTTTTAATTTCTAAGCGATAAGTACGAAACATGCAATTAAATTCAAAACACATCGTATCCATGCATGAAGTGAAGAGAGACCAAGGAACGATTCTAGTTTAGCAACCTGTCGATTTTTAAAAATGTTTTTTTTTCCAAAATGTGTGTTTTAGGGTTAGGTTAGGTGTTCTATGAAGTTCTATTCTTATGAATGTAAAAAAAGCCTGGAAAAACTTCGTTTTGAAGTTATTGATAAAAAACTTCAAAAACTTAATTTTTTCGTTACGCGCATTTTGTTTAAAAAATATACTTAGAATTGACAATTTTAAAATTTTTTTCAAAATGTGTGGTTTTTAACGCTTAATAGATTGGTAAAATCAAAACTTACCTAACATACATGCTTTTGAAGTTTTCGCGTGTGGTATGGGCAATGCCTATACGCGTGTTGCGGCACTTGTCGTTACGCTCCTCCAAATTGAAAATATCTCTCGACTTGCTATACAAAACCACCTCAAGGAGGTAACAGGATCAATAAAAATGCAAAAATGTGAAAATTAAACTAAAAAAATGACGAATGTGGTATGGGAAATGCTTATACGCGTGTTGCAACACTCGTCGCTAAGCTCCTCGGCGCGGTCGCTCCGCTCCGAAAATCGAAAATACCCCTGGACTTGCTATGCAAAACCACCTCAAGTAGGGTCAATAAAAATTTTAAAAGTATATTTTTTTTAACAAAATGCGTGTAACGAAAAAATGAAGTTTTTGAAAATTTTCATCAATAACTTCAAAACGAAGTTTGTCCGGCTTTTTTTTACATTCTTATAAAACACACATTATGGAAAAAAAAATTTTAAAAATCGATAGGTTGCTAAACTAGAATTATGCTGAGACCAAACATTAATGTACCTATATTTGTCTTAATACTTATTTTAAGGCATTAAAAATACAAATTAATAGAATTAATAGTTTAAAAAAAATTGTTTTCATGCGAGAAAAATCTTCAAGAAAAAAAGTAAGGATGTCGATAAAATATTGATTTTACTATGAAAACAATGTACAAATACAATATTCTGTGGTACCTACTCAATAACAACTTATTGATACAATAAATACTGTACGGGTCTGTCTATACCATAGACATATAAACTAATGGACAGCGCATTCCACTTCGCCCTGCCAATGCATGGGAATCATATAAGATAAAGAAAGAACGAAGAGAGAAAAGAGAGAGAACATAAAAAGGGTAATCATTGAAGTATGAAACTAATACTATATTACCCTCACGTTCTCTTTTCTATTTAACTCTATATCGTACCCTAGACCTCTCTCTAAGCGCTGTCCATTAGTTTTTATATCTCATGGTCCGAATCATTAGACCGAATCGCTACCAATTTTCCCAATTTTTTTTCTCCCCAATAATTAATTCTCCAATCATATTCATTCCGAAAAATACATTTTCTTTCAAAAACTATTAGTCCAAATTAGAAAATGGCAAATGAATAATTCCCCCAATTAGTTTATTCCCAAAATTATTGTCCCACACATTGTTCCAATGTTGGGAGAATGATCGGTTGGATAAAAAATTATATGGTAACAGGTTATTTGGATAATTGATATTTAAAAACAAACATTGGGATAATAATTTATTGGGACAATAATTTTTGAAATAACTTAACCCATTATATCCTAGTGCACCCATATGGTAACTTGAAAATTATTTCAAAAAGTAGCTGTGGCTCCCCACGTATTAGTGTTATATCGACTTTATCAATGTTTATTCACTATATACATAACAGAACTAGATATCATTCATCAACATTTTCAATATCAGTTAGTCGTGTGTTATACGCTGAAATAACTGTTTGGTTTTTTTTCGTTCTCATAACCATGGATTTTCGTGGAAGGTAAGTTCTTTTATTATTTATTCGATACACTTTTTTGCTTTAAACCTGTGAATATATTTTCCTAGAATGTTAGGGCATAGATATGTATCAATTTTACACACATATATATTTTAACTAGCTGAATTACCCGGCGTTGCCCGGAAAAACTCCTATGAGGTGTAAAACACTCTGGAAGCGTTGAAAAAAAAGCAAAAACAATTGACTAAGCATAACAAATAAATAGCACTTAACAATATTACCCATATAATTACACATGTGGCTACAAATTTAAATATTATATAATTTACATTTAAAAATACATTCTTCTTTTCGATTGTTTTCGCATTTTTTATAGTACCTCCTTGTATACAATATTTTTGGTTCTTCCTTCGGGAAGCAGTATTACCAGACTATCAGGAGAGCTTACACGTGAACAGGCTACGTATAATTGGCCATGGGAGAAACAGTCATTCCTTAAATCCACTCCGGCCACTTTCAAAGACTGTCCTTGAGCTTTATTAATTGTCATGGCAAAACATACCTTTATGGGAAACTGTAGCCGTTTGAATTGAAAGTGGTAGTCAGATGGAATTAAAGGTATTCTTGGTAGAAAAACTGTTTCTCCCCTACCGCAGCCTGTAAAGATAGTTGCTTCAATTACAAGTTTATGTAAGGTCTTTACCCGAAGTCGTGTGCCATTACAAAGTTTTGGAGGTATAAGGTTACGCAATAGCATTATTGGAGCTCCAATTCTTAAACATAGATTGTGAGGTGGAATTCCTGGTGGATTTAAAGTGTGAAGGAACTCTACAGGGTAATTAACTACATCATCTAACTCCACAACAGAGTCCACAGATGAATATTACGCCATTTCAGTAGGAATCTGGTCCAATAACGAGTCGTTGATGCTTGCTGCAGTGTCATTCTTTGGTGTAAGAATGGCTCTTTCGTTCAGCCAAGTCAGGTTTTCTGAATGTAAAATATTTAAATTCGGATATATTTGCTCACTCAAACTTTTTAGATCCTTGACGACTGAACACAAATTGTTTGGAATGTTCACTTTCCTATCATCATCTTCTTGTAAATCTCCATTTCCTATTTGAAGGAGTAAGTTGGAAAAATCCTCTGCCTCAGGATCGCCTCTAAGGTACACTCTCATGTTGACTCGTAAGGATTTGACTTGGATCTTAGGCCATAGGTAGGATGATTTAAGGCAGGCCCTTACCTCATCAGCACGAGTTCCTCGAGGAACAACAGGTAGTGTTTGCCTGAAGTCCCCAGCCACTAAGACGGTCATCCCACCCATTAGGTGATTACTACTCCTGATGTCCTGGAGAGTTCTATCCAATGCTTCTACTCCTCCCTTGTGAGCCATTGTAGCTTCATCCCAAACAATTAACTTGCATTCCTTAAGTACATGTGCTGCATCACTTTGCTTTGAAATGTTGCATAAAGGAGTTTCAGAAAAATTTAAGTTGATAGGAAGTTTAAAAGCAGAGTGAGCGGTCTTTCCACCATCCAACAAAGTAGCTGCTATTCCAGATGAAACGACAGAAATTGCTATTTTTTTGTGCATTCTTACGCTAGCTAGCAACAGATTCATTAAAAACGTTTTTCCTGTTCCACCAGGAGCATCCAAGAAAAAAACACGTCCAGAATCTGAATCAACACTTCTTATAACTTCGTAATAAACTTGACTTTGTTCAGGATTAAGCTTTGTTATGTTGTGATAAACTAATTTAGAAAGCTGTTCTACGTCATAAGACAGTTCTCTCAGATAATCACGATTAACAATTAATTCACTCGCATCGTGAGATGGGGAAGGAAGTCCAAACTGATGAAGTGAATGGTTACCCATCGAAAAGACGACCTGTTCTAGCAGCACTAAGCATTTGTTATGAACAACGTCCACAATAGTTTCAATATCAATCTCTGGGTAATCATTTACCAATTGTCTTTTCACATCTTCCGACATAATGTCCTTATGTTTTTCCCAAAGTTTTAACGGGTCAACTAACTGACAAAACACTAATAAAACAGCGAATAGTTGACGGATTTCTTGTGGAGAATCAATAATAGTGGTTTTTTCTAGTGTTCGGTCCCAATGAGTGTCAATGATGAACTACTCCAGACACTGTTTTGAGATCATTAAAGCAAGTCGGTCCACGTACTTCATGAAGTAATAGTCGCAAGTAATAGCATTCGGCATTGTTAGAGTGTACAGTATAGACTCTACCAATCACATGATCTTGTTTGACTCCTGGATGACCTGAGACACTATTTCCTTGCTTTCTTCGGCTAAACTTGTTATTTTTCCAAATAAAATAAGCTGGAACTTCACTATACAAAAGCGTTCTTGCAAAAGAATCATTTTTACATAGCTCAAAGAATCCTAAAAGTGTAGTACTATTAGGGTTCTGAACTTTTTCTGAGGCATTATCAGTTGTGAAGTAAATTCTTTGACCATTCTCGAGATGAACAGAAAGATGCATAACAGGAGGGAATCTCTCATGGATGGGGATACGTAAGATTCTCCAAGCAGCTTCAGAACTGCTAATATAGCGTCCTGCTTCATACTTGGATATTTCATCCTGCTCGTTTTCTAAACAAAACGCTGCTTGGTCACTTCCTTTATTTACGTACTTGCATATGTACTTTATGGACTTCACAGAGTTGCACAGTTCAACGTTAATATGAGCCATAAATGTACGGGACAAAACAGGATTATACGGCACCACCCATTGGTTATCAATTTTTACTCCATTAATTTCAAGCGAAAATCCGCCATCAGATGGATACGTCCCCGCCTTCGATACTGGGGATATCCGTCATCTGCAGTGTGCGTATCCTTGGAAAATGGACGTGGATATCTCTTGCTACATGAACCATTGAGCATGCATGGTGATTTTCTATTCAAATGTCCATATGGCCCGTGAATCATAGTAGATTTTACGATGTCATAAAGGAGAGGGTCAAGTTCGGGATCAGGAATTTCTGCACTCATAACACTGTCAATGTCAGAAGGCATAATTCATGTAGCCATAGAAGTATATGCACATGTGGCAGACCCCGTTTCTGCCATTCTACTGTGAACATGTAACACCTACAGGAACCGAAAATAGAACCTTTAGTTAGACGATGAATGATTTTTTTAACTTTCAAGTGAAAAACCCTAGCTATTATGTCATGCCTATCTTGAGGCTTTTGTCCATCGTGTAAGGAAGATTCAATTTCAATCCACTTAGTATTACATGTGAACGTAATGAACAAATCAGGACGGCCATAGTGGCGAACGTATGTCATGGCGTCCTGAGTCCTCTCGTGCATATAACGGGGTCCTCCTGTGAAACTGGAAGGTAACACAACTATTTTGCCAATCTCTGAAACTTGTCCATCTCCTTTACACATTGCGTCTTTGAGATGCACATAATTTTCAGCTCTCAGTTTACTTTGGTTGTGTCTAATGAAATTAAGCCTTTCTGTTTCTATCTTAGCGTACATATCAACCAAAAACTGATTGAGAAGACTACGGTATAGTAACATGTAGTTATTTTGCCCTTGTCTTTCCATAATTCGATAAGAGTAAAATTCGGAAGCAGAAACTGTTTTTTTAAGAGATATCTTAGAACTTGGGTCACGCTGAGGTATTTTGATGAAATACCCATCTTCACCACGATAGAACATAAGAGGGTACTGAAAAGCGTCGTAAGCACGATGGGTTTCATTTATTCTCACTAACTTGGTGTCTCTACTTTGAAGAATTATATCTCTTTTTTCAAAATCCTGTCCCACAATAACTAAAGCAACCTCTAACCTAACCTTAGTGACAATAGGTTGCAGGTAGCTGGAAACCCGCGGGCCGCCGTGCCGCACAATACGTATTGGCGGTGAATAATTATAATTGTTAATTACTCCACTAAAACGCAACATTTTTGAAAATCCTTTCTTATTGCACGGTGAAAATATGAGAAGAACCCCTATTCCAAATTTTAAGTCTGTACGTTGAGTAGTTTTTGAGATACAGTGATCAGTGAGTGAGTGGTATTTGGATTTTATAAGTATAGATTATTTACGCACATAATCGTTTTTTATAGCGTTACCATATGGTAACGATAGGTTTTTGTGTCATTATTCAAACTACACATTTTATTTTTCTTCAATTACGATAACAATTATTCTTATAACTACTTTTTATTTTTATAGTAATGGCCAATGGGTTTACTTTTCAAGAAGCTCTGGATATTTTATTTGAAGCTGATGACGAGTATCAGGCACGGGTTCAAGAAATATACATTGAACCCCTTGAAGTAAATATTTTAACTGACGAAGATGGAGCCGGAGCAATGGATGATTTGATTGGTCGACAATTATTAGCACCTGTTGAAATACAACTAGAAAATAATGACAGAATCGGGGCATTTAATACATTGGGTGATCCTCCACCACCAACTAAAGTAATTGACCAAAGTCCCTCTGTATCAATAGATGTTGATAAGTTTATCATACAGAACGAAAAATGGGTAAGAAAACGACAAATACCAATTCCGGAGTGGATTACTGGCGATTTTGATGATAGAGTACAAATCTTCACTTGGTTAATAGATGTAAGCGTAAACAATGCTTGGGTCTTACAAAGAAAAGTAAATCCAAATATGCCACAACTTCAATTTTGACGTGAAATAGTCCGCAATTTGCTATTTAAATACGGGACGAAACCTAAAGTTGGAGGAAGGCCATCCACATCGATGTCAAGTGTCTCTTGTAATAGAATAAGTGATGATATTCGGTACGATGGGAAAAATCATCTTATCATTCCAACCCCAGAAAAAAAAAGAAAAAGATGTGCAGGTGAAGGGTGTTCGGCGAGTATTCGTACAATGTGTGAAAATTGTAACGTGGGCCTCTGCATTGAATGTTTCAAAATATTTCATTCTGTAACATACTAGTATAAGAATTATAATATAATAAACGTGTATAAGAATTATTTAAAAATATTTTGTAATAATATTGTAAAATTATATCTCCTTATTATCCTAGCGTTACCATATGGTCACATTAATTACAAAATTGTTACCTACCCAATATATCATATTATACAATACTAGCTCTAAGTGAAACTCAGGGAGAGTTGGATTCGCTGAGAGTGGGTACCAATTTTGGAGACAATGTCGTTGGAATTATAAAAGTTGCAAAGGCTGTAAGACGAAAGTTTAGGATTTGTGATAAGGATTAGTGATATGGATTGGAGATAAGGCTTGGCGCTTTGGCGGGAATGTTTGAGCGTCTAGCAATCCGTCATGAACGTTGTAAATGGATAGGCTGGATACGATCTCCAGGATCATCTCCCGTTTCTCCGCTGCTTTTGGTTGTTAAAATTGTTAAAAAGTGTAGAGTCGATAGGTTTATTTGATTGTCTAGCTATCAGTCATAAAATCACATAGGTAGGCGACTATATGCGAAGCGTATATCACCAGGTATGCAATCCACCTGCGGTGGATTGCGGACCCCGTTAGTTGCGTAGATAGGTGAATAATCGAAAAAATAGTTGGACCCCTTGACCTTGTTAGTTGTAAGCATAGATAATACATAATGGATAGGCCATATTGGTTATTAGACGTTCTTCGATCTTCTGTCTCACTCAGCAAAAGAGTTTACATTCCATGATATTTCAAAAATATCCTTCCATGAAAATAAATTGAAATTTGAATTTTTTATAACAGAAGTGAATATGTCGTAGGCATATAGTCAAAACACTCAAAACAGGCATTTTATTAAATGCCTTGGCATAATATAGTCAAAGAATTTAATTTTTAAGCAATTTCACTATCCGCCTAGACACTTAGCCGAATGCCTAGTAATTTAATAAAATGACTAGGCATTTAACTAAATTCCTATTTAAAGTCAGGCAAATAATAAAAATGAAACTTTTTGTATTATCTTAAATATTTAACTATATTTTCTATTAATTATTTATTGCTATTTTAAATTTAAAAAACTATATATTATTTACTAATATGTAAAACTCATAGGTATATGAAATATATTTAAGTTCGTGCACATTGATACTATTGTTTTAAAAATGAAATCATAAATATATATAGGTAATTACTAATTAATTAGGTATGATAGATGTAGACGATAGTACGAATATATTATATACCCTATAGTCTTATATGGTACTAGTACTGAGTATAGTGAGTGCTATATATATTATTATTAAATAAAAATAAAAGTTCCATTGGCTTTACCTTGGAAAATTAACATAGGTACCTACTTATATGCCTACGACAAATATATCACTAAATAGTATAACACTACGTAGTATAAACATTAATATTTACATAAATATTGAAGAATCGTGATATTATGTAATGCTGAGTAACATCAGTTACATTGCAGTTACATCAACGCACGATTCAAATCGCAAAATGCTAGTGATATATAATATCGGTTATCACTTATCAGTGTTCTGTGCTAAAACACGCATGGCGAAACACACAAACCATGGAAGAAAAGATAATTTTTTTGCTGAGTAGGATAGAAGATACGATTTTTATATTTCTGTCTTTGTTTTCGCGAGTATAACATTGTTGGGTGGCACAAAGGCAAGAGCCGATATCATTCTTCTATGTAAAGCAAAATTAGAATCTAATTTATACTTTGTTGATAAACCTTGAATTTGTTGAATGTGCCTCCATATAGATTGTGCGAAATGAAAATGGCAACCATTTTGTTTTATATTTGAAAATACATATTTGAATGCGTTGAAAGCACTACGTTCGAAGTCTGTCATGATTTATTTTGGATTTAAATTAGGTGTTTTCGATGCGCGGTGTGTTCACGCGGACTTGGGAGCAACATCCGAACCCTCCCACCACTCCTTCACTGTATATGGTTTCCCGGGACGATACAATAGTCTTATACGATATAGTTTTATTAATTAGTAGGCCACTGTACGCCGGCTGAAGTTGTTTTGCCATTATCGTGTACTTCGTGTTTATTCTGGTATTTGTTTCTTTTATTGAAATAAACATTTAAAGTACACCATGGAGTAATACACCCAGAAATCCCTCCCGCGGTGAGCCTCACCGACGGGCAAGACATGAGAGGAAACGCTGGAGAGACGCGTAGACCTCCTTTGGGTAATATGTACAAGTTATATATTTATGTACTTATATGCCTTGGCCGGCTTTTTATTTTATTGTTGGTATTTCACAAATGGTGAATACTTTATTATTATTATTATTACTGTTCATTATTATTATATTTATGTTTGCACACTGGTCGTGTGGCGTGTGTATATCACGAGGTGACGAAAACTCCCGTCGCAATATTGTTTGATTTTGTGTTAATTTACGTAGGTATGTTGTATAAATTTATTATTCAAACATAATAGATACACAGCTTAATTGTTGAAGTTTTGACAATAATTTGCAACTCAAACTGTGGCTCGGTAGGTTAGGCGTAGGTTCCCCAAACGTAGGTGTCTAGGTAGGTCCGAGTTCGAATCCTTCATGCGCACTTTGGGCTGCGACCATTCATACGAAATATATGTTTTTATTCACATTTTTTTTTCTTATAACAAATAATTATAGTATATACATTACAGGTACATGTTTATATGTATGTATGTATGTATTGATTAACGTATTTACTAGAGGTGTTCCGGGTACCCGGCTATCGAGTCCAAACCGGGTACCCGATATCATATTCAGTACCCGACTAATACTCGTTACCCGGCGAATTATTAAAAGATGACTTGGACAGTACCCGGTACCCGGTGTAAAGCTACATTTTTACCCTGGAATATACCCGGTACCCGGTTTAATAAACCCGGCACACCCGGGTTATTAATAAAAAAAAAAAATGTGTGCCCGCAATCGACCAAACGAAAATATTTTATAAAATTATAATAGTACTAGCCCCTCCGGCCCTCATGCTAGTTGTTATGACTATAAATCGTTACGTAATTAATAATTATACGTTTACCGATAACGATTTAAAAATAGAGTTACCACGCACAGCCCACCGATTATAAATGTTGACAAATGACAATTGACAATATTATCTTGTTTATCTAAAATCTACTATTTATAATCAATGGGTATAATATTATTAATATTTAATATTATATTGTTATGGGTTGTAGACTTGTAGCTTGTTAGTTGTTGCTTTATTTCTCAGTTGTCAGTTGGTTGTTCATACATAAATGTATAAAAGTGATTACTTCCTAGTGTCTACCTACTGGCTTACTGCTTATGAGTTGTGAGTGACGATTGATCACGAAAGTTGTATACAAGGTACGAAGTACATACTATATAATATATAATTAATAATTATATAGATATTAGGTACCTACTTTATATAAATAATTAACTGAACAATAATAAAAAGAAGATATTTGCAAATTCCATAATTTTATAATCATGGACGATGCGAATTGTGATGGTGAATTTGGTGAACTAGAGTCATTTAATGGTACGTACCTACTAGTCTACTACACTACTACAATATACTTAGTAATTACTAATTTGTTATTATACATTTAATATTTATGCATAATAGCCAATAGGTACATAACATCATGATAATTGCTAACTTATAATTATTATGCATTAATACAATTTTGAATAATATTAATTATTAATGTATTATTATTATTTTTATTACCTACTTATAGAGCCATTACAAACCTTTAACAGTAATAAGTCAAGTTTAATTTGGGGTTATTTTGAAAATTGTAAAGAACTTGATAAAGCTGCATGTAATCATTGTAAACAAAAAGTTTACAAAGGAATTCGAAAAAAAGCTACTACTTCATCAATGAGGAAACATTTAAAGTTCAAGCATAAAACATTGTTTGACAAATTGTTAACGTCTGAGGTAAGTTAAAAAATTCAAAATAATAATACCATACTTGTTAAATATTTAAGTATTAGTATTTAAATACTTTTTCTGTATTTCAATTTTCAAATGCATTTGAAATATTTTTGAACCGAAATATTTCAAATATATTTCAAATGCTTATTAATTATTATTATATTTTGTATTTAAAAACATTAAATACAACATTCTTTCAAACAAGATTTTTAGTTTGGTTTTTCAACTATGAAGAAATTGCATAATCCGAGTAATAATAATTTATAAATTATCACTTAAACATAATTCAATTTTTAAGAAGAAAGGAATTCTGTACAAACCTAATTGTTTTCTATATTCAATTAAGGAATTAAAAAAAGAATCTAAAGCTAAAGGTAGTATTCAAACTGGAAAACGTCAAATGTCTCTTTATGAGTCAGTGAACAAAAAGAAATGTTGGGATATGAATGATGCTAAATCCAAAGAGATTCACAAAATTATTGGTGAAATGATTTGTGTGGACAATGAACCGTTCAATTTGGTTGAACGTTCAGGATTCAATAAACTTATGACATTTGTCAAACCGCAGTACAAAGTATGCATAAAGTAAATATTTATTGTTATGGAACTAGTTTAAAAATCTACCTTACTTAAAATTGCTAGTGTAATATACCAATATTCCATAATTCCCCCTGCCATTAAATGTTTGCATATTAATGTTATAATATTAGACAACTACCTATCAATTATTTATATAAATTTAAAAAATACTAAATAGTAAATACTAAATAGTGCTTACTGCTTAGTACTTACTACTTAGTAGTTACTAGTTAGTAGTTATTAATTATTAGTTTAATACAGACCTCAATATTAAGTTAAACTTAATTTGAGTTTACCTATTATTTGTATTAACTTGTCACTTTTGAATACCATATTAGACAAGTTTCATTGTTATTTAATATTATTACATATTTATTACTTTATTAGTTATAACTTATTACCTATTTAATTATCAAATAATAAACTAATTCAAATTTTCAGATGCCTGGTCGCAAGTATTTCACAGAAACTGTTATTCCCGAAATGTACATAGAATTGAAAACAAAAATAATGAGTACACTGGAAACAGTTGCTGCTGTGTCACTTACTTCTGATATCTGGACTTGTAGTCATAACAATGCAAGTTTTATTAGTTTTACAAGTCACTGGATCTCTGAAGATTTTAAACAACATCATTCCACTTTAAATATAAGGAACTTTCAAGGAAGACACACTGGTTTTGCTATTAAAAATTGTTTGGAAGAACTATTAAATGAATGGAATTTGATGGACAAGATTCATTTATTAATACGGTGAGATATACTTAATAGTTAATAGTAGGTTTGATACTTTGGTAGTATTATTTAGAATATTATAATATACTAATTAATATTATTTTTAAAAATGAAAATTATCATAGTAAATAAATATTGTTATATTGTTTTTAATGACAATGGTGCTAATATGAAAAAGGGAGTTGACGATGCATCTTTAGATAGCTTTGGTTGTTTTTTGCACACAATTCATCTCCTTGTAACAGAGTCTATGAAAAGTCAGAAATCTGTACAAGATCTATTAAGTCGTGCCAAAAAAGTTTCTACTCATTTCCATCACTCATCATCAGCTACTGATAGACTGAAATCAATACAAATTGAACTAGGAGTTCAACCTAAAAAGGTTATTCAAGATATTTGCACTAGGTTAGTACTTAGTAAGATTTATAATACATATATTATTATTTTATCTATGTCATTATTAATTTTAAAAAAATCTAATTGATAATATTTTTTATTTTAGGTGGAATTCTAGTTTTTACATGCTAGAGCGTTTGTTTAATTTAAAAAATGCCATATTAATATTCACATCTGAGGTTCCGTCAAGTCTGCCATCATTTAATTCAAATGATTGGACAGTAATGGAGTCATTATTGAATTTATTAAGACCATTCGAAGAGCTCACAAGACGCATATCCTCTAATAAATCAATAATAAGTGAAGTTATCCCTGCAATTATGTCATTAAATTCATTTTTAAATCACCCTAGTAGTATTCATTTTGGAGTTGGGACTACAAAAGATGTTATGATCAGCCGAATCCATAAGCGATTTGAAAATGTAATTAAAAATAAGAACCTTATTCTAGCAACATTTTTAGACCCAAGGTTCAAGTTATCGTTTTTTAAACCTGAAAAAAGACCAGAAGTGAAGAAAATAATTTTAAGTACTATTTCAAACTTCAACAATCTTGATTTAACAGTTGTACCTGATGATGTTACTATTGATATTTCTTCAATAACAAATAATAACAATCAAACGTCTGTAAAATCATTATGGGACTTTTACAATGATATAGCAACATCAACAAATAATAATTCTACTGTAATGATGTCCAATAATTTTACCGATTTAGATGATTATACTGATTTCAACAAAGATTTAGTTGCTGAGTATGAAACCTACTGTAGTATTGAGTCCGTTCCGATTAATGGTGATCCATTAGGTTGGTGGAGCAGTCAAAAAAAAAATGACAAATATCCATATATTGGGAACAAGCTGCTTCTTCAAAAATATTTGTCTGCTCCTGCCTCAAGTGTCTACTCTGAAAGGTCATTTTCAGAGGCAGGTTTAGTTTACAAAGCTAAGAGAAGTCAACTCCACCCTGAGAAAGCCGAACAAATTTTATTCTTACACCACAACTTAAACAAATTTTAAATATTTAGTTATTTATCAATGTTTTTACTTTTTATGCTTTATTTTAATTTTTAATTTTGTTTGAGCAAATTAAAACTATAAGTAGTTATGTTTGCAGACTTGCAGTTAATTTGTTATTAAGTAATCACCATCTGCTATCTAGAGTGAATCGACCTATTAATTATTATGAAACTTGATGGTTAAAAGTTAAAACATTATCTGAGTTTGTATGTGGGATTTTTAGAATAATTCACTTTTTAAATGATCCATGAGCATTTTTAATTTATGCTATATTATACAAAACTTTCTAAAAAAAATTAACTATCACAAAAAACCACATACAAATTACAAACTGATAATCTCCATTAAATGTTGACTCGGTTTTAAATTTTAACAGACATTATTATTTATTACTTGGCTAATACCGGTACATGGTATTTAATATTTATGTAAATTATTACTTGACCAGTACCCGAGACTCAGTTTTAAAAAAAATTATTACTCGACCAATACTCGAGACTCGGTTTAAAAAAAATTATTACTCGACTATTACTCGAGACTCGGTTTTAATAAAAATTATTACTCGACCAGTACTCGAGACTCGGTTTTAACAGATATTGTTACTCGACAAATACTCGGTACCCGGTTTATAAGTAAAAACTGTACCCGGAACACCTCTAGTATTTACGTATCTATATGTAGGAAGTATAGCACATTTTTTAAAATTTCCATATAAAAATAGTTTGTATCTTTTATTACCGTCTGTCTGTAACATTAAATGCCCTTTGGACCTTAATTAGTTAAGACTTATCGCTCGGCAGTGGAATGGAGAGGATAACTAAGCTTTGCGGAACCGTACCGTGTTATCCAACATCAGGCTACGGCCAACGTTCGAACGAGAAGGTTGTATATGCACAGAACCCTTGGTGATTATTTTGCACATTTTAATATTTCTAGACTCCTAACAAGTGCTTTCCTTATTCCGGGTTTTTGTTTTTGGATCGGGCGATTTTTGATACCGGTAAGTACAATTTTGAACATAATAATATTAGCATTATTACCTATCCACGCGTTTGGCAGCGCGTATCGTTAATGGCTGCTTCTGTACACACTGCAAACATTGTACATACAATTTTTACCATGGCGCGTTTCGTTTTTAAAGTTTTTTATATCCACATTAGTACTGGGACTCACTGGTGACTGACACTGTGGTCCACGTTGGCCCGTTAGCCGTTCCGATGAAGCCGTTTGTGTCTTAGGTAAACGCAAATTAACATTGCGTACCTACCCATTCATTCTACTTTGTTTCGTGGCTTTAACATTATACGAGCTCGGTATATCGTTTTTTCATTTTTTTAAAACTAATAACAATATTCATTTTATAGTATTCTAAGAATAACACTAAACTACCCAAGGTGCATATATCACCACTGATAACATTGTAACGAACCCAATAATACATATAATATATTATTGTGATCGTTCCGCCTTCAGCTACATTTGGCAACATAAAAACTAGATAAACAATGGCACATTAATTCGACTAGATAAATCAAAGTCATATATGCGAATAGAAAACCTATGGGAAGATACCGAGAGGGCAATGCGAATCCTGTTATCTCATTACTACAATCTCACCTTAAATTATAAATGTATGAATATAACAATTAAATGTTATCTTATTATCTCATTGCAATAGGTACTACAATCTCACCTTAAATTATAAATGCGTGAATATAACAATTAAATATTGTTATGGAATATGCATATGTATATGTATATATATATTTATATATGTATGAAGTGCTTAGTATCTAGAATGTAACGGATGGCGTATAACATATATTGCAAACACGATAACAGGATACGATTCTCGGAATAACCAGACGTGGAAATGTATCAATGATTAATTGAACAACGTACTGTGAAATCCGCAGATAAGTTGATAGACTAGGGGGAAGTAGGAGAGCAGGAGGCCCTATAAAACCAGACCCGAAACGGCCTGTAGATCAGACGTGTAACACCACAGCATAGGCGAGCACCTTCACGAATGACGACGCAATAACTTGTCAAATTGTGCATAGAGTATTTTCAATAAACGACTAACTTTCAACCAGTCTAAATTATTTATCAACTCTACCTGAAGAAATCCTCTACAATCGGTCTTGCTACCTGCAACTTTATGAACTAAGCAGTTAACCCAATTGCTAGATCATAACAACATACTGATATCACCATAATAATATTCGAATATTCGATTACAACGACCGAGATGATTTGTTTTTCGTATTTGTGATTTAGTATTCAAGTATTTTATTAGTAATTATATTTTTCTATAACAATGTGTTTATTATATTATTCCATATCATCCAGGCTATTCACAATGGTGAAACTATGTGTCATATGTGGAAACATGGATGGTGACAACGACGTTTCAATGCACAGGTATTTACAATTTCAACCAAGATATAACAATAATATAACATAACATGTTATAAATCACATTCATCCTTAGAATTCCAACTGACGTGCGTCGTCTTCAGTGGGTGGAATTCGTGGTGAACCAAAGTTTTCCTGTAAACCTAAGCTCGAAGTTGTGTTCTAGGCATTTTATCCCTGGTCATGACTACATAGAAGGAGAGGCACAACGCCGCCGTCTGAGGCACACAGCAATCCCATCTTTGGTGAGTGCATATCATATATCATACATAAATCTCCAAGTATCACAACTCATTCATTTCAAACCCAACACTGCATTACAATTAATGTGACATAAATTATGTGACAATAAATACACTTTGTGATGGATTAACAATAAAAAAACAGGCTTACACTACAGCAGGATGATCTATTGAATATATATGGACCTCTACAATATTTTATTTCATCCTACTGTATTGTTTTTTACCCACATGTTTCTGATGTAACTTATGTAACTCATTTATAAATAAAATGTACGCATATATACTTACCACCAAAATATGTAATTTTTAGATTAAAAGAGTATACCTACATCTATCCACAGCAAATATCGTTGGCCAACGTCGACGAGTTCGCTCGGAGAATCATACTGTGTCCCCGCAACGAGGAATGCCACCCCAAATTAATTCCACAGTGCTACGACGCGTAACGGGCGCCGTAAGAACGTACTACGCCATAGACACAGTGATGATCGACGACGCCGACGAAGCGGCAAACTACCAGACAGAGTTCCTCAACGCTCTGCATCCGAACGGGCTTCCGCCGCACGAGTTAACGCTCAAGGTCGGTTCGATCGTCATGTTGCTGAGAAACATTGATCCGAAGCGACAACTGTGCAACGGGACGAGGTTGGTGGTCACCGAACTGCGGAGACACAACTTCAAGGCGAGGAGGTTGTCCGGCGCTGACGACGCGCAGGAAGACATCATCTTACCCGCTGTTTCGATAACTTCCGGTGAGGAAGACGATTTGCCTTTTCGAATGAAGCGGATTCAATTCCCGGTACGGTTGTCGTTTGCCATGACAATCAACAAGTCTCGGGGTCAAACGTTCGACCGAGTCGGTTTGCTCCTGCCGTCACCCGCCTTCAGCCATGGACAGTTGTACGTTGCGTTTTCAAGAGTGAGGGACGCGCAATCAGTTAAAGTAGGCATGTACTGCGATGGAAATGGTCGATTCGTCACCAAGAATATCGTGTATGCAGAAGTTCTCTGATGCGATTACAGGTAGCTATATAATTAATGTAATTATACAATATTCACCCAGGGGAAAATCTTATCCCCAAGGGGTCTATGTGACCTCCTCCGGGTCTTTTTGACCCCCCCTCCCCTCCGGGTCTTTGTGACCCCCTAGGGGTCTATGTGACTGTGTGGAGAGAAAGTTTGACAACCTCCACGTGGTCTCTCTGGATGCGATTACACTCAACAGTGTATTCGTAACTAATGTCAAACGTTTGATTAAAATTTTGAAAAAATAAATAACTTAGGATACTTAGGGCCTAGATTTTTGTATGTATTATTCTATACAACATACGTAGTGTTGTTTGTATTCCACCAGTTATTGTTATATACCATGTTATAAAATTGCCATTTGATTTGTAATTTAAAGATGCACGGAATAATAATCAAAATACCTGTTCATTTATTTACACTTACACTGCAACGGCAATTCCATATAATATGATTTGTATTCATTTACATACATTATACTCTATATATGTAATGTGTTGTTTGTATACTACCGACTATTGTTACATACATATATCATAAAATTAACATTGGATTTGTAATAAGTAACATTTTGTATATCTGTAATAATGTTATATAATTATGCATCAAATAACAAATACCTGGTAATTAATGTATTTATTTATTTATATAAGTATTTTAAACACAGTTTTTAGTGCCAGAACAATCTAAATAGTTTTTACTTTATCTACACTACTACTATACTACATCAGTAATATATGTAATAATTCTATTACTCAGCTTTAGGTTATTTTTTTTTTTAAAAGAGACAATACTGTTCACATAGCTTTCTACCACTTATTTTTACATTCAACTGTTGTGTGATTTAATAACTTCTTGACCACTTTATTGCAATGTTCTAAAGCTCAATATCACCAATACCGAATCAGATATTACCGTCAAACGGGCCAACTTGGGACGTGTGTTTAACTCGGGCCCAAAACATTATCTTTTAGTTTTACCTCCATAACGGTATCTTATCAATTAATTAATGTAATACAAAAATTCTGTTCAAAATCTTAACAATTTTAACAATATTTAAAATCACTTTGGCAGTGTTGCAGCATCAAATTTTGTATATAAGTATTAATTTTTATTAATTAATTTTGTGTTTAATGTCTATCGTTTTGAAAAGGTCCGAAAACTTACACTAATACTCATTGAATTAGGCGTTTTACATAAAAATTGATGATAAAAAATATGTTCCGACATCTGTTAAATTTACTACTCTATATTGTAAATTATTAATTATAATCGTGCATACATTTCTGTAAATTACGTTTTACTTATTTAGTCAAACTTGAGCCACTGTTATTCAAACCCAGGTTTTTTAATATTATTTACATATATAATTGGAAAACCAACATTTTTTTATTTATTTTTTAATGTTAATATTATAATATTAATAATATTTTAAAATTTTAAATAGTGCCCCAAGTTGGTTTAAGTATAATATATATATATATATATATATTATAAATTATAAAATAGGTTTTTCATAAGAAAAACATGAGTGTCCCATGTTGTTGAAATTCAGTACAACCAGGGACATGCAGACAAAAAACAAAATAACATAGAAGGAATAATTTGTATGGTTCAAATGCAACAGAAATTAATAAATCAAACCTTAACTAAAAAAAAAATGTTACATTGAAAATACCTCTAGATTAATTAATCTTAAAGTTATTTACAATAGAATTTCAAAACTGACCCAAGTTGGCCTGTTTGACGGTATACATTTCAAAACTTCACTATTTAAGTAGAAATATATCACCCATTATGTTATTGTATCTGTGTATAATCTGTTGTACCTTAGACACAGGCCAGAAACTAACATATGGAAAAAAAAAGTTTTTATGACATAAATTTTGCTCTCGCTCTCTTGCACCAATAACTTTCTATTAATTTCCGCTTGCTCAGTTGCTTGACAATGCCGCACGACTTTATCAAGGAAGGAATAATTTGTATGGTTCAAATGCAACAGAAATTAACTAATCAAACCTTAACTAAAAAAAAAATGTTACATTAAAAATTCCTCTAGATTAATTAATCTTAAAGTTATTTACAATAGAATTTCAAAACTGACCCAGGTTGGCCCGTTTGACAGTATACATTTCAAAACTTCACCGTTTAAGTACACATATATCACCCATTATGTTATTGTATCTGTATAATCTGTTGTACCTTAGACACAGGCAAGAAACTAACATATTAAAATAACAAGAAAAAAATATGGAAAAATAAAGTTTTTATTCAGCTGAAAAATATAAAATAAAACAAATTAATTAAAATACGTAACAAAACACGAAATTCAATGGATATTGTCCAACTGAAACTTACAACTTCCATTGCTCAGTGCATCGCCTACAATTCATAAAATTGGTAAGATTAGTTTCTTCTCAAGCAGCTATTAGAAATGTATATTAATGTACTTACATCGCTTTCATCCACTGATGCCATCGCCGCGGTCACCTGGGCCACTTGGTGGTCGTCCGCCGGTAGTTCCCGCGGCGGTGGTGATGGAATAACCATATTTTGTTGTGGTGGTGGTGGTGGTGGCAGCCCTTGGCGAAGCGGTGTACTAGGTGTATGTGAGACTAAGAAAATTATAAAAATTAATAATAGAACACACGGAATAACAATGGTCGTGGTAGAACATAACACACACTCACCCGGGCAATCTTTAATGATATGCCCCTTTTTGTGGCACTTGAAGCAACCTGAAACACAAATTAGATGGTACACATTTCATTATATTATTCTAGAATTTTTATTTTTTATACATCTAATACTCACGTCGCTTCTCAATATTACTTTTATAACGCGCCCGGACCCCCCCGGAAGCGTTATAATTATTTAAATCATGGGGACGCGAGTATACAGGTGCGTTAAACACCTGTATACCGCTCCCCTTGTACTTGTGTACGATTTTGTTCACTTTCATTCTAAAAATCAACAATAAAACCAATTAATATTAAAAATAGTCATTTTTACAGACACTATTCTATTTTTGGGCCGTGATGGGTTGGCTATGCAAATTAATTATCAAAATGTCACGAGGCGTATTTCGAACATTGGTAATAGGTTAACGAATACAATTTTTTCCCTAAACAAATTAATTATGCACTCAAACAAAATCAGAACACGCGGCCAACAGCAATTATAGAGTATAATTAGCCATTAAGTACCTATAGTGAATTCTACAAAAACTTGAGTTTTCAAGCACCTCATAATATTCTAGAAGTGTTAGGTGTTTCAGTTAAGACGATACCCGCATATATTGTCTCCGTATTACACACATATGACAGTTAATTTTCGTTCATCAGTATCGATAGTGTGCTGTTAGTTTTACAGTAAATTGACTTATCATTGAACTAAATAACAAGAAGATTATGTTCTATGTTCACTCGATCAACTTTTTACGATATTTTAATTTTTAAGCGAATTATGACTATGTCAAATATAAGACAATGATGCACAGATAATTTTCTTACCACCTAGCAGTTCGATAACAGCCTATAGGTCAATTCACTCGAACATCACAACAAACTAATAAATAATATAAATAAAAATAAATAAAAAATATAATAGTTAAATAAAACAATTTTTAAATCTTTTTTAAGTTTCATGTGAAAGTATAAATATTGATGGCATTGAAATGATGGCTCAGTTTGGTGACGTTGAATATGTAAACACAGGAATAAATGAATCAGTTATACAAAATGAAAATATAACTCACACTGAAGTTAGTTATCAACAAAGTGATAGTAGAAACAAAAAGACTGGAGAAATGAAACGCATTACTGCCAAAAATCAAAGAATGTATGGTAAAAAATATATTGGATATCATAGACTAGGAAAAACAGTGTTTCAAGACATTGATAGAGAAAATAGGAAGGTTAAACCACGTTGTAACTCCAGTGTGTGTCAAAAATCTAAAAAATGTAATCTTTTTTCTGAAGAAGACAGATCTAACCTATTTGCATGTTTTTGGTCTACTACTTGGGAAGTAAAAAAATCATATATTATTAATTTAGTAGAAAAAGTTGATACTAAACGAAAAACTAAAGGTGAAGATACTGACAGCAGGAGATCTGTTTCGTTTAAGTATCATTTAAGAGATGTAAATGATAAAAAACTCCTTGTTTGCAAAAAGATGTTCTTAGCAACATTGGATCTTAGTTATTGGATGGTACACAACTGGTTGAAGTTGTCCGAATAATTATCTCCTAAAAATATTAAAACATTTAAAACTAATAATCAAAATAAAAAAGATTCTGAAAATGAAGTACCAAGACTCAAAACATCATTTACAGTTAGGTACAATCATTTTACTACCTGGTTCTCCAGACTTCCAGCAATGGAAAGTCACTACTGCAGAAAAGAAAGTAAGAGGCTTTATTTAAAGGGACCATTTGATTCGAAACAACAACTATATAATTTATATTTACAAGAAATAAAAGAGTTTCAAATTGAACCTGTAAGTAGGAGTTGTTTTTCTAAATATTTAAAATCAAAGAATTTTTCATTATACAGACCTAGAAAAGACCAATGTGATATATTATGCTGTTCTTTTAAAACACATCAAGTGTCTGAAGAAGTGTATCATAAACACATATTGAATAAAAACATGGCAAGAGTACAATTAGATATTGATACAGAAAAAGCTAGAAATCTAGAAAAAATTGTTTTTACCATGGATGTACAAGCCGTAAAGTTATGTCCGGCCATGAACGCAAGTGCTCTTTACTATTCAATGAAGCTAAAAGTGCATAACTTCACACTATACAATGTAGGTAATGAACACGACTGTCACAATTACTGGTGGAATGAGTGTGAAGGAGAACTTGAAGCTTCAGTATTTGTTAGTATAATCATTCATAATCTCAAAACTTATTGTATTGACGAGGATAACAACGGTAATAAAAAAGATATAATTCTTTACTCTGATGGCTGTGGATATCAAAACAGGAATTCTGTCTTGTCAAATGCACTTTTAAACTTTGCTGTTCTCAATAATGTAGTTATAGAACAAAAATTTTTGGAAAAAGGTCACACGCAGATGAGTTGTGATAGTGTCCACAGTTGTATTGAACGGAAATTAAAAAATACAGAAATACATTTACCATCAGACTTCATTCGAGTTACTAAAGAAGCTAGAGTTAACCCTTCTCCATATAAAGCTACTCTTTTAGACCATACATTTTTTAATGATTATAAAAAAAACCAAACGTATTCTTCTATCAGACCAGGTAAAGGTAAGGGAGATCCAGAAGTCAGAGACCTGAGATGTTAAAAGTATGATCCTGCTACTAAAATGATTTATTTTAAAACCGTATTCACCGATTCCTATGAAATGTTACCTTTACCTAGAAATAAATATTTTAAGTTAACTGAGGATTATGAAAAACTATACAGTAGCCAATTGCCATTAACATTATCTAAATGGACTGATTTACAGAAACTAAAACATGTATTACCAATTGACACACATTCATTTTATGATACGTTACCTCATGCAGCTTCATATAAGCAGAGGAAAGTTCAAGAAATTTGAAAATGACGTCTAGCTTCTTTTAAGTATTAATATTTTTAGTTTATTCAGTTTATTTTGTTCTTTACACATTGAATAAAGTTGTTAAATGTTATTGTTTTAGTATAGTGTTTGATAATTTTAAGTCTTATAAAGAAAAAAGTTAACTTTTTTGAGTTTTAAGTTTTTTTATGAAATGTATTAAAAAGAAAAGACTCTTAATGTAAAAGTAAGCGGTGAAATTCCTAATAATGATTTAATATTTTTAGTTTTAAAGTATATTTTGTTTCTAATAAAGTGAGTGGTGTAAGCACTAAAGAATTAATTTGTTGTTTTAATATCAACAGAATTTTGATATTTGTATTTTTAAATTTTTTTATTATACTGTATTGTTTGACTTATAAAATGTAAGAAAAACATTTTATTTTGTTGAGTATGAATAAGTCTTATAAAGAAAAAAAGTTAAGTTTTTGAGTTTTAAGTTTTGTTATGAAATGTATTAAAAAGAAAAGACTCTTAATGTAAAAGTAAGCTGTGAAATTCCTTATAATGATTTAATATTTTTAGTTTTAAAGTATATTTTGTTTCTAATAAAGTGAGTGGTGTAAGCACAAAATAATTTATTTGTTGTTTTAATATCAACAGAATTTTGATATTTGTATTTTTTTAATTTTGTTGTTATACTGTATTGTTTGACTAAAAAAACTGTCTAAATGTTAAAGAAAACTGTGCAATTTCTAATAATCATATTAGAATCAATAAAAAAATGAATTTCAAAATTAAAGAATTAATTGATTCATTTTTTTTTTTTAATATTCTTCCTAATTAATTCATAGTTTGTATAAATAAAAGAATCTAAAATTAGTCAGATAAAATATAAATTGTAAAATACAAAAAAAAAATAATTACATAATAATATCAATTTATACCACGTAAGTACATTTATAACTTTTGAAATAACTTGTATCGTCATAATGCAATACCTTGTAAAACTTTTTTTGTTGGAATAACACGTATCTGCACTAAAAAAATTAAAACTAATGAAATTAATTGAAATAATTAAAAATTAGTGATTGAATTATATTTTTTTAGTAACTATTAAAGAATTGAGGTTTTTCCTATTTTACAAACAAAATAAAATGGTTTTATGTGCCTCCTGAACAATTACTGAAATGTCAGATACTACAGGTATTGCCAAATCAGCGACGATATAAAGCATAAATATTTAATAAATATATAATCATACTTGATATTTCATTGACTTTTGTCAAGCAAATTTTTTTCGTACCATTTGAAGCCACTATTTAAACCAAAAATAAATAAATAAATACATTTAACAAACATATTTTTTATAATAAAAATCAATAAGAAATTACTAGATGAATTTATTGGGTTTTTTGGATGTTTAATGTTATTTGATTATAAAAACTCTTTTTCTAACGATTTTGAACAATTTGCAACTTTTCTCCTCTTTTTGAATTGTATATCTATCTGAACATTATCCTTTTCATCTGACAATTCTTGTTCTGACCAAGCCTTCGAGACGTTTTTTGCTTGCTGTGATTTTTCTGTAAAAAATAAAAATAAAAATCATACACTATTATAACATGTTTAAATTGATAAATACTTACTAAATGGTCCTGCCACAATTGACACTGCGTAGTTTGCACCATCTTCCTTGTTAGGGGTTATACATTTATTAATCATTGCTTCGATTTGTGAAGCAGTAAAATAATTAGTTTTTTTGTCCGTTTGACAGTATGGAAACCAACATCTTAAATTGTTAGTTGAAATCCAGAGATGAGGCACATGTTGAACCTCATTGGTAGTTGTAAAAATAACAACATACCATTCCCTATAGAATAACATTTATAGGTAGGTAATTGATAGAATGCTATTATTATGCTAGATACTATATAGATACTATAGATATATTTTATTAAATAAAAACTAAATGCTATTGTTATTTTTCTGGTTAGGTAATATGATAAAAAATAAATTATTGCAAATGCAATAAAGGCATAATAATAAAATTTTTTTCACTATTGGTCATAGGAAAATGTATCATTTTTTCTTCAATATCAGTTAGATTCCATGATTGAAGATGACTAAGCTGTGAAACACAGCGTATATTTAATAAGTGTGATGAACAAGGTTCACTAAAAACATCATTAACTTTTTCATACTTCCGTCCAATAATTAATATACTTTTATCAAATTTGGAAGTTACAAAGTTTTCTATCAGCAATAATTCGCCAGTTTTCATTTTTACACAATTATTTGCCTTATTCAACTTTAAAACAAAATTTTCCATTTTCCATCCAGCAAATTGAGGGTAACATCTGTCGTATATTATAGACAGTCGTCAAAATAATATTATTTAATGTATATGTAATATAGGTGGGAATATTTCAAATTGTAAATTATTGACATAGGTCAGGCCAGCGAAGCAATAATGTGCTGAGGCGACAATAATATTTTCTATATAACACCGCCGTACGCGCAGGCACGGCCCCCGTTGTCGCTGAGTGATTCGGCGAGGACGTAGCTACGACGTGCGTGTGAAACGCCGATCGTAGTACGGGCTAGGCGATCTGAATTTGCTAAGTGTTTTATTTTATGTTTGTTTTAATACAATAAAAGTGTTTCCGACCTGAAAACCCGAGTTAAACATTATTTTAGTCATTCTTACGTTCTTACCTTTTATAGGAACAGAGCCGGGATATACGTACTATGTGTCAATGAAGTTTTATTAAACTGAATAGTGCCAAGGTATATGTAATCTTTGAGTCATTTCAACTAGATAGGAACGAACTAAGAATTGACAAGCGCCTACCATCGTACCTCAACGAGTTAACAGTGCCATTCTAATTAACTTTAGAGAGTGTCATTAACTAGAGAATACGAGGGTAAGGCGATAGTTGGTTTACCGCGTATTGTCTAATACGGGTGATACCACAGAGTGGCGCCCAACGGGGTTCTTATTCACGGGCGGAGACATTTTTTTTTTGTGCGTGTGCCCTGGTACCTCAACCTTGGCACGTTTAATTTTTCGAAGTGTTTATGTACGAGAAGTACAACAGTTTTTACGTGTGGTCTGGGAAAAATTCCCTTGGCACACCAATTTTTTGTACAAGTGAAGTACGACAATTGTGTACGTTTTGGGTAGTAAAACCCGGAGCAAGTTTAGTGTTTTTACCTGTTAAAGTAAAATATACTTTTTGTGTGTGTTTTGGGGTGCAGTAGTAACCCAGAACGCAATTTTGTGCGTGTGTATACCGAGTGAGTAACACATACGCGTTCGATAAATTTTTCTTACGGAAAAAGCAACGCTTGTACCTCGTGAGTACACCAATATATAATTTTTTGTTTTTTTTTTGTACAAGTGAAGTGCGACTAATTGTACATTTCTGGTAGTGTAACCGGGAGCAAATTTTTAGTGCTTTACAAGTTAAAATAACAGTTATAAGAGTTTTGGGTACAGTAGAAACCCAGAACGCAATTGTGTGCGTGTATACCGATTAACTAACAAGTACGCGTTCGATTTTTGTCTTACCGACAAGACAACGTTTGTGCCGCGTGAGTACAATTTTGCTAACCGTGCGTCTACACATATACGCCAAGGTGAGCAATGTTTTGTAATATACTTAAATATTAATATTAGGATTGTAGATTAGTTTTTTTAATAATTTAAATAATTTTTATTTTAATTTTCGTTCGCCCTTTAAAATTGTATTTAGTTTATTTCAAAAAAAAATATATTTTAATTTTAATTCTTAAATTATTCAAAAATTAAGTAGTTATTGTTAAGTATAAATATATTAATAAAAATCAACTTCTTTCATTACAAAATTTTTCTTTAATTCAATTAAATCTTAATATGATATGAATGACGAAGAGCTTATAGCCTTAGGTTCGAAAATTACTAAATTAACAGATATTTATTCACACAAAAAATCAGAACTTATTGAACTATGCAAATCTAAACAATTAAAAAGCGTAGGAACCGTAGATAATCTAAGGGCTAGATTATCAAAATATTATAAAGGGATCACAGAATTAGACGACATTGAAGAAACCTTAAGCGAATTACAAAAACACGAAGTTCAAGAAAATTCAATAAAAGATAAAATCGACATTAAAGATTTACTCATACAAAGTAACTTAAGTGATTCAAGTCCGGAAACAAGTAATAGTACAAAAAATAAATCAATTACTAACGACATTAAAAATATAACTAACGATTTAGAAATTAACGCAAATAAATTAATAATTCAGGCAGACAAAATTTTAGACACTAGTAATACTTTATATCAAAATAATTTAGAGCAAACCTCTGACAATAATTATAATAATTTAATAAACTTAAATCCTAACGAACCAACAAAAAAAGAACACATATACGAAGATATCGAAAGTCCAATTAAAACTGAATCGAACCTAAATACCACCTTCTTTAGCAACTCACAATTTGTAATAGAAAACACACCTGAAAAACTAAATAATTTAAAAAATAAAAATCCAAGACACAAAATGGAAAAAATGATAATTAAACCAGATAGTTTTTCCGGACAAGGAGACATCAAAACATTTCTTAGACAGTACGAAAAAGCAGCACAAATAAACAATTGGGACGACAGTGAAAAAATGAAATTCTTATCAATATTTCTGAAAGATACTGCCAACAAATTTTTACAAAACTTGGAAAACAAAGGAAGAAACTGGTCATGGGAAAATCTAAAAAGTGAGTTCATAAACGAATTTCAACCAATAGGATACTCTATAATACTGAAAGACAAATTAGAAAATAGGAAACAAAACGACTTAGAGTCAATTTCTAGTTTTGTTACGGAAATAGAATATTTATGTAATCAAGTAGACAAGGATATGAAAGAGGAAGATATTTGTGTTTACATTCTAAAAGGTATAAGAGAACCTATATTACACGCAATTTCACTTCACGACAACAGTAACTTAAAAAAGTTAAAAGAAAATTTAAAAAAATATGAACTTATGCAATTTAGAATTAATTCAAGAAGCTCAGGATTTAGCGAATACACAGAAATTTTGAACAAACAAGTAATGCAATTAAATACCGAAACAAAAGACAGCAACCAAGAAATTAAACGTTTAAATACAAAATTAGAAGGAATAGACAGTTATTACAAAAACAAAATTGATCAACTATGTACCGAAATAAACAATTTAAAAAAATACGACAAGACAGTAAATTTTGAAGATAGATCACGCAACAGAGACAAAAGTCCATATCCACACAAATCAGATTACAAAGGCAGGAACAATTATAGGGAAAAAGGTCCTTATCCCGATAGGTACAACGACTATAAGTTCAGAGACAATAGTAAAGATAGAAATAATAACCATAAATACAGAGATAACAGCAGAGAAATTAGCAATAATAGAGATAGGTCTTATTCAAGGGAAAGGAAAAACTCCTACGACAGGTCCAGAGACACAAGCAGAAATAGATATAACAATAGAAATCGTGGAGATGACGCAAATAGAAAACAGCACAGTAGGGACAACAGCAGAGAAAGATACTCAACACCGGAAAAATTTAATGGAAGAGAAAACATAATATGCTACAAATGCAATGAAAAAGGACACTATGCAAACGATTGCAATTTTTCAAAAAAACGAATAGCACCCGAGCTAAGAGAAAAATCGGAATATCTACCTCAGGGAACAAATAATATTAATTTAAAAATCGACACCTTTAAATTTAACAGAGATAAGAAAATTGAAAAAAATAATTATATTCATTTTGTAGAAAATTGGTACAAATCAAAAAATTCAAATAAACTAATAACTATGAAGTAAACGACGATGACGAAAAAGCTATAGAAAACATCGTAACAATAAGTAGTTTGAACCCACTAAACGAATTTCAAAAATTCCTACTCAGCAATAACGATAGAACCGACTTCCTATGCGATTACAGTGAACAGACGGTAAATATTTTATCATTACGAAATGATATCGCAATCGGCCATTGCACAAGTCAATGCCTTACTATGTCGAAGGGGATCGCATTACAATTTAGAAATAAATTTAACAACGTTCAAAATTTAATAGACCAAAGAAAAAAAATAACCGAAATTGCTTATTTGAAAAACGGAAGACAATGGGTTCTATATCTAATAACAAAAAATGAATATTACGACAAACCAGCATACACTAACATTTTTAGAACACTAGCTAACACTAGGAAATTTTGTATTGAGAATAATATTACTACTTTAGCTTTACCCAAAATCTGCACTGGACGAGACAAAAAGGATTGGAAAGTTATTTCTACTATGATTAAGTTTATTTTTCAAGACACGCAAATAAAAATTTTAATATGCCTACTACCAAACAATGACGATGAAAAACAAAATAAATATTTTAAAAACAATGGTTCACAAACTAGTAATATAATCACGTTAGGGAAAAATTTCAATAACACAATCAACGATAAATTAAAAAATGAAATCTCACAAATCGCGGGTTCATTCATAAAAACGGAAAATGTACCCGGAGACGGTGACTGTGGTGCCCACGCACTACGAATATGCCTTAAACAACATGGTATATATAGAAAGACAGTAGAATTATTAAATATGCTCGGCATTCCTAATTGCAAATCTGGCTACTATCTTAAAGATGACGATCTAGCGTTTATCTGTGACCAATTCAATTTTAACTTATATTTAATACACGAAAATTCCGAATATACAAATGCCATAATTTACTGGAAATTAAATAGGAAAAACATAGGGATATTCAATAAAAATTGCCATTGGACACCAGGAATCATAACGGAAACATATAACCCTCGTCAATTCAATAACATAACAATAAACACAGTTTTTCCCAACTTTAATACTATAGAAGAAAATGTAGACCATTTCTTACACGAATGTTTCGATCGCTTAAAATTATCCCAACAAAACACTATAGAGAAAAATAAAACCAACAATAATTTTAAAACAGACAAATCCACAATATGGTACTCAAAATTTTGTCAAGACTGCGAATATTTGTCCACATCCAAGGACATACTAGACGACCAAGATGACAGAGAACAGTATTGGAGCGAGGGGGGAAACGTTATGTTTTGCGAAATATGCGGAAACTACATAAGGGAATATCGGAACCGGCCTATACAAGAAGACGAGAAAGCCATAGAAACCAAAAACCAGCTTATTCAACACAAAAATGAAATCAAAATCAACAATCAAAATATAAGCGTAGATTCAGATACTGAACGAAAACAAAGAGTGCTATCCATAAAAATAAAATTAGACGGTAACGAACAAAATGCAATTATAGACACAGGCTCAAATATATCATGTATAGATTATTCCCTAGTAAAAAATAAACAAGTCACAAAACCCAAAGAACAAATGACTATAACAGGCGCTGGCAACAACGAACTGATACAAATAGGAACAACAGAATTAATAATTACAATCAACGCACGCCAATATCAAATCAAAGTATACGTCGTTGAAGGACTAAATTGTAAATTACTATTAGGAAACGATTTTAATATTAGATACAACCTAATAGTCGATTTTAAAAATAAAAACATACAAATCGACAATAATTTTATAAAAATGGACGAGATATGGTACGAACATAATATAAATCACAACTTAAACATTTATACAACTGAAAGCATCGAGTATAAAACTCAAAATAACGAAACTATGATACATGAGAATGAAATAAGAGACGATCAAGGCACAATAATAAACATTTCTAAGGGACTAAAAAATGATCAACGCGTGAAAGCATCAAAATTAATAAAAAGGTTTAAACATTTATTTACGTCCGACCCATTAAATATAGGGTGTGCAAACGTGGAACCCTGCGAGATTAAATTAAAATCCGACAAACCTATATTCCAACCCCCATACAGAACACCCCCAATTCAAAGAGAAAAATTAAAAACGTTAATTGATAAAATGATAAAAGCTGACATTATCGAACCAAGTCGAAGCAATTACGCGGCACCAGTATTTTTAATACCTAAAAAGGAGAAAGGCGAATACAGATTTTTAGTAGATTATAGGAAACTAAACAATGAAACAATTAGTGACAAACACCCTATACCTAGATCACAAGACCTTTTCAGAAGCTTAGAGGGTGCAAAATATTACAGTTCTATCGACCTTTGCCAAGGATATTTTCAGATCCCAGTAAAAAAAGAGGACCAAGATAAGACAGCCTTTATTACGGATTTTGGCCTATATAACTTTAAACGAATCCCCCAAGGTTTTAAAAATTCGGGCCCAATTTTTCAAAGAGTTATCAATAATTTATTCAGTGACCTTTTATATAGAACAATGATAGCATACTTGGACGATATATGCTGTTACGGAAACAACTTTGAGGTAGCATTAGCCAGATTAGAGGAAATACTCAAAAGACTAGACGAAGCCGGATTAAAATTAAAAACTAACAAATGCGTAATATTAGGTACGGAAATAGAATTATTAGGTCATAAAGTATCAAATATAGGACTAACACCGCTGGAAAAAAATATAAAGGCGATAACGCTTTTCCCAACACCAGCAAAAATTAAAGACGTAAGAGCTTTCATAGGATTAACTAGTTATTACAGAAAGTATATAAAAAATTTTGCGAAAATCGCCACACCACTGACCGACCTAACAAAAAAGGAAAACAGATTTCATTGGGATAGCTCTCAAGAAAATGCATTTTCAATTTTAAAAAAAGCCATAATAACAGCCCCCGTACTAGCTCATTTTGAGGACGGACACCAAGTTTTTGTAACCACGGACGCGTCATTAGAAGGACTCTCGGGAATTTTAGAACAAAACGACAACGATGGAAAACGACACCTATAGCATTCGCTTCAAGAAAATTAAAGGGGGGTGAAAGAAACTTTACGACCACAGAATTAGAAATGTCGGCAGTTGTATTCGCAGTGAACTATTTTAAAGAATATTTGTTGGGCAGAAAGGTAATAGTATTTAGCGACCATTCAAGTTTACAATACTACCAAACAATGAAAAATCCATCATCCCGAATAACAAAATTTATTTTTAAATTATTAGAATTCGACATTGAAATTAAACATCGCCCCGGCCTTTGGAATACAGCCGCGGACTGCTTATCACGATACCCAGTAGACACATTACAAGTAAAAAAAAACTTCGAAACTACAGAGACAGAAGAAATAAATTTTGACACAATAAATATAGACAACATCAAAGGAAGTCAATCAAATGACGAATTTTGCAAAGGCATCATATCCGCAATAACTGAAAATAACAATTCAAAATACAAAAGAAAATCTAGACAATTTACAATCAAAAACGATATGTTATTTTTTTAAAAATTGGTCACCGAACGGAATCAAAAATTTATTAGTAATACCAAAAAATTTAGTCAATATAGTACTGAAATCCTACCACGAGTCAGCGCTATCGGCACATTTCGGAATTACAAAAACCTTAGCAAGACTAAAGGAAAAATATTACTGGCCGACAATGACACTAGACACAAACAAATTCATAAAAACCTGTTCGTCATGTCAACTTTCAAAAAACCAAAACGGTAAAAAACCAGGACTATTGCAACCTATTCCATTAATCGACACAAAACCTATGTCAAGACTATGCTTTGATTATTTAGGACCATTACCCATATCCAAAGGTAAAAAATACTTAATAGTAGCTACCTGCAATGCAACAAAGATGGCTTTTGCGAAGGCTGTTACAAACGCAGATGCAGCAGCAACCATCGATTTTCTATTCGATATAATAACTACCTACGGCACACCAAAATACTTCGTCAGCGACAGAGGTACACATTTTAAAAACATTGAAGTTAAAAATATATGCGAGAAATTGGGAATAACTCAAAAATTTTCTACTTCGTACCACCCACAAAGTAATGGGATGACTGAATTAATGAATAAAATCATATGCAATGCCCTGACACATTACGTCGACAACAACCAAAAAAACTGGGCACTATACTACAAAATGGTAATATTCGCGTACAATACACACCCACACGCAAGACTTGGCTACTCCCCATTCTATCTAATGTACGGCACGGAGGCAACGCAACCACTAGACAACAAAATCTACCCACCCGAAACAGAACATAATAGAATCGAAGCGATTACACAATTACAAAAAGTTAGGCAAGAACTGCCTAAATTGATAGAAGCAGAACAAATTAAGCAAAAAAAACAGTACGACAAAAGCCACAAGGAAGTAGAATACCAACCCGGCCAAAAAGTACTAGTAAAAATTAAATTTCAGAAACAAGGAGAAACAAAGAAATTAGCACACAAATATAGAGGCCCCTTTAAAATCTTAGAAAAAATCTCAGACGTAAACTACAAGATTGCTTTAACACTCAAAGAAAAAGAAACCACGGACATTATACATGTAGATAGATTAAAACCATACCATGAAAAATTAGACTAAATTAATAATAATAATTATAATAAATTACGCACTCACCAATTGTTCCAAAAAAAAAAAATAAAAAATAAAAAAAAACATACATAATTAATAACCTGAAAAATAAAAATGATAATAAATAAAAAAAAAAAAAATGTTACAAAAGAAAAAAAAAAAAAACAAAAGAATAGAATGTATTTTCAGCATAAACAAAAATTCACGAGTCAACGAGTAGCAACAATCTTCTGAGACAAAGGGCGAATATAATATTTTCAAAGTAGACAATAAGCATTAAATCAAAAATTATAGAAACAATAGCAAATAAAATTGTTCCATACGAAGACACGAAAAAGACACAGTCCAAACAGAAATTTGAAATTTGAAAAGCAGAAATATAGATATAAAAATAAAAATTACAAATCAAATTCGACAAAACGAAAACAAGCAAGATAATATTCAAATACTTACCTTATGAAATACAAGAAGAGAAGAAGAATTAACTACCACAGAATCAAAGAATGAAATACCATAGAAAAACAACGAAAATTTATTGCTATTTGTCGAAATAAAAATATTATACTTCAAACTGTGAACAATCTCTAAGAAAATATTTTTCCACAAAAGGACCAATCAATACATTCTTATAACCTTATATTCATATTTTTTTTTTTTAGGCACGCATTATATAATTAATTATTAAATAGTAAGATTAAATTAACATTTAAGCATAATTTTATAGTCAACGACGCGAATAAGCCGAGACAGTAACCTAGTAATTATATAAGTTTAGTATTTAATTTTGTAATAAGACATTTTTATGTAGCAATAGCATTAAAAAATGAGGGCATTTTTTTCCAAAAAACAACGGGGACTGTCGTATATTATAGACAGTCGTCAAAATAATATTATTTAATGTATATGTAATATAGGTGGGAATATTTCAAATTGTAAATTATTGACATAGGTCAGGCCAGCGAAGCAATAATGTGCTGAGGCGACAATAATATTTTCTATATAACACCGCCGTACGCGCAGGCACGGCCCCCGTTGTCGCTGAGTGATTCGGCGAGGACGTAGCTACGACGTGCGTGTGAAACGCCGATCGTAGTACGGGCTAGGCGATCTGAATTTGCTAAGTGTTTTATTTTATGTTTGTTTTAATACAATAAAAGTGTTTCCGACCTGAAAACCCGAGTTAAACATTATTTTAGTCATTCTTACGTTCTTACCTTTTATAGGAACAGAGCCGGGATATACGTACTATGTGTCAATGAAGTTTTATTAAACTGAATAGTGCCAAGGTATATGTAATCTTTGAGTCATTTCAACTAGATAGGAACGAACTAAGAATTGACAAGCGCCTACCATCGTACCTCAACGAGTTAACAGTGCCATTCTAATTAACTTTAGAGAGTGTCATTAACTAGAGAATACGAGGGTAAGGCGATAGTTGGTTTACCGCGTATTGTCTAATACGGGTGATACCACACATCCATCTTGAGTAATTGGTCGATAGTCAAATTCTTTTTGCATTTTAATAGGTCCTATGTATATTTTGATTTCTTCTAAATTTGATAGACAATTTTTATTTTCAGCATAACGGCGTACTAACTGCTGCAAAGGCTTAACACCACTTTTGATTTTTTTTTTAATGGTTGCATGAAGCTTTCAAATGGAAAGGCTGAAAAATTATTAAGAGGTCCGTATTTTTTTACATCATCTGCTAAATGCAAAATAATATGAACATTGTGTGACATATATGATCTTCTATAGATATGGGCAAACAATGCAACAAAATTATGTATTAAAGACTTGGCATAGTCAATATACTCTTCTGAAATATTATTGGTTGATAAAATTCTCATAGCAATACATAATTTCAAAAAATGATCATAAACTTCTTTGTCAACAATATCAAGAAGAACAACTATACCAGTATAAAGAAGAAGTTGTCGTAACTCTGTTGCTTTCCAACGGCTAGCATCTCGAAAAGGATGTTTTCGGCTGTTAATATTAGGTGCTCGTTGAAACTCTTCCGGTACATACTGTCCTAAATCATTCAATCTATCATCTAACACTGAAATTAAATTTTGAGGAAGAGTCAACTTGTGCCGTTTTATTCCACCATTCCAAAACACCAGTAACTTTATTATTGATTTATTATCTGATCCGGTTTTTAATGCGATATATTTACGTTTAATACTTTCCTTAGCTTTAACTAGCTCATCTAACACAGTAGTTGCTTCCGTCATGACTACGTTTTAAATGATAATATTTATTAGTTGCTTCATCTTATATAACTACAAAAGTATCAAACCCAAAACGATAACGCCCGTTATCGCGCTCACTATCTTTACAAATAACAACAAATGTAAACCTCTCACGGTTCCAACATGTTACACAGAAATGTTTAAATTGTGTATATGACATGTCCCCAGAACAGTGCTCGTTGTACACATGTTTTAAATTTGTTTCATCCTGTTTGAATAATACTATTAAATTTGCGTTGTCACGTATCAGCTGTTTTGGTACTTTTGAGTAACTCTGGGCCAGATAAAAAATATCTATTTTATTGTGACGACCTCGAGAAAAATAATCTCTTATAACGTTTTGGTGTTCACCAATAACATCGTCCAAGATAAAAATTGAATTTGGTAAAACTTTCTCGGGTGGAATTACTTTATCATTCTCGAAAAAGGTAAAAATGTTCATACCGTCTATTCCATTAATAATACGTTTTAATAATTTATATTTAGGTTGTTCCAGCGTCTTGGAGTATATGTAAACGTTTTCAAATCGTAACCCATTTTCATCGACTAGTAGAAAATACATCAGATTGGTTTTACCACACCCCGAGCTGCCGAGTACCAATGACCTTATCGTATTTGGGAAAAGCTCTCCATGTCTCTGTTGAATTGTCTCGGGAGAATCAATATTATAAATTCGGAGTTTTTTCTCTTGTTCGATAAAGCGCATTTTTTTTTAATTTTTCACTATAAATATAGGTGCTATGTTAGCGATAGCGTCACACGATGTCTCACGTTCGTAAGCGAAACAACAATAAAGGCTCCGGTCTTATTAACTCTGTTATAAATCATTTACCCGTGGAATTACATTTACCTGGTTATAGGTAAGTCACTACAATATATTATGACTAATAAGTCCGTTTTAAATTTTATGAATAATTGTTTTTAGATTTGCCGGTCCCGGAACCAAATTGAAACAAAGATTAGCACGAGGAGAACGTGGTATAAACAGACTTGACGAGTTGGCCAGAGCCCACGATATCGCATACGAAGAAAGTAATTTGCTAACTGATCGACATAGAGCAGACGAAGTATTAGAAAATCAGGCCTGGGAAGTGTTTAAATCTAAAAACACAGGTATCAAAGAAAAAGCGGCGTCTTGGCTAGTCACTACAGCCATGAAAGTCAAACGTAAGCTTGGAGCTGGTTGCGGATTTAAACAAATGGTTTTGGCTGCTAAAAATTCCATCAAAAATAAAATGAACGAAAATAATATAACAAAATTAGTAAGAACATGTCTGTCAGCTGCGAAAAAAATTAAAAAGAATAAAAATAAGAAAACTAAAACACCAAGAATTATACCAATACCGAAAAAAGGTGGTGTTCTACCTTTAATTCCTATTTTCGCTGGTTTATCAGCATTAGGCGCGCTTACCGGTGGAGTAGGTAATATAGTAAAAGTCGTGAAAGAATTAAATTCTGGAAAAAGCACACCTATTCATTTAGGCAAAGGATTATATCTTACTCCTCACAAGGGTAGTTCTTATAAAATCGTAAAAGGTAAAGGTTTATACCTAGCACCACACAAGGGCGGCTCGGTTAAAAAATCAAGGTCAAAAAACTAATTTCTACGTTACCCGATAGAGCGTTGTACGATTATGAGATTATAAAATACGCTGACACGTCGAAAATTCCTCATTTCATCGGTGTATTTGCTAGAGACAAGTTACCTCGACGAGCAAAACGTCAAGAGTCAGCTGTAGTTAATTTAGACATCGAAAACGGTACAGGTACTCATTGGGTAGCGTATAAGAAAATCGGAAAACAAGTTAAATATTATGATAGTTATGGAAATTTAACGCCACCGCTAGAATTACAGAAATATTTCAACGGTTGCAATATCGAATATAACTACGAGAGACATCAGAAATATAACACAACAAACTGTGGGCACTTGTGTTTAAAATTTTTATCATGTACACTATAACGTTAACCGGTAACTCGAGCGAATTGTCATGTGACTTTTTTCCACCGATAGAAGTCAGTAAAAATGCTAAAATCTGTCTGTTAGGTTTTCAAACGAATAATTCTATTCCTAATGTAAACGAAAAGTGTAATAAAATATGTTTCATATACAATAATGACAATAATACGAATAGCGATAGCTATGAAATACCTACCGGCTCTTATGAGTTGAATGAAATTGAAGCGGCTATAAAACGTGTATTACATAATTCTGATACTTTATTCGAGTTGAGAGCAGATAATAATACATTAAAATGTACAATGTTTTGTAGCGAAACTGTAGATTTTCGCATGTCTAATAGTATAGGACAGTTGTTGGGTTTTAAAAATCGTAAATATGCAGCTAATGTCAATCACGAATCAGATACGTTGGTCAATATTACCAAAACAAACTGTATATATATCGATTCAAACCTAGTTATGGGTTCATTCGTCAACGGTAAGCAGTGCCATACAATACACGAGTTTTATCCGAATGTACCTCCAGGCTATAAAATAATAGAGGTACCAACACATTTGGTTTTTTACTCCATTAATTCTACATCTATAACACACGCAAGTATAATTTTAAAAAATCAGGACGACGAGTTGATCGATCTACGGGGCGAACCGCTATCAATACGATTATTAATTCAAGACTCGTGATGGGGCTTCAATTTTACAATATAAATAGACCTGTATATGAAAACCCCGTTAGTCGTGTTAAAAACACTAACAAGGTAACAACTCCGAAGAAGAAAAAATATTCGAGACGAAAACAGACTAGACATAGTCTAACACCCGACAATTTGGTTTTTCTACGCTCGATTAACGTCATTTAATATGGACGACACATATTTAGACGTGACGGCTGGATACATCGATGATTGTAAAATAACTCAAATCGACTATCATTCTTTTTTACCGTATTCAACATCGGCTCTTTCTAATAATGATGAGGTGCGTATTGCTTTACATAACACAGAGTCTTATACACTACCGTGCGAGATTTATATTTACATCGAGGGAACAATAACCAAACCTTCAGAAATAACTGACGAGATTAGATTTATAAACAACGGACTGGCATTTCTTTTCTCCGAAATGAAATATGAAATAAACGGAAATCAAATTCAGAAACTCGTCAATCCGGGTATATCGACCACATTAAAAGGATATTGTTCGTACAATAAAACAAATATTTCCTCACACCAAAACGCTGCCTGGGATAGTGATTTTAAAAATGTTAATAAAGATTTTATTGATAGTGGTAATTTTAACGGATGTATTAATCTTAAACATTTGTTTGGTTTTTGTGAAGATTATAAACGCATTTTAATAAACTGTAGCCAGCAACTCATATTAAATAGAGCTTCGATTGATATGAATGCCATCAAACAGTATAAAAATAATGAAGCTGTCGTAGACGCTCCTAAACTAAAAGACGCTAAAATAAACATAACAAAAATATTGTGGCGGATGCCTATAGTGAGAGTTAGCGATAGAGAAAAAATTCGACTGTTGAAAGTAGTCAACAGTCAAAAACCCCTGACATGTACGTTCAGGTCGTGGGAACTGTGTGAATACCCATTTTTACCTCAAAACACTTCACATTCGTGGAAAGTAAAGACATCCAACAAGTTGGAAAAACCTCGATATGTTATAATCGGATTTCAAACTGATAGGAAAAATAGCACAAGTAAAGCAATGTCATACTTCGATCATTGTAAAATTAAAAACTTGAAAGTCTATTTAAACTCCGAAGTATTTCCATATGAAGATTTTCAAAGTGACTTTAACAAGAATAAGATGGCGACATTATACCGCGCGTATGCAGAGTTCCAAAAATCTTACTACGGTCACGACGATGTAACACCTCTAATGAACCGATCAGAATTCAAAAATCACTCTCCAATCATAGTTGTTGACATGAGCCAACAGAACAACAACGTGAAAATGTCAACTGTTGACCTCAGAATTGAACTAGAAGCTGATGAGGCGTTTCCAGCTTCCACTTCCGCATATTGTTTAATATTACATGACCAAATTATTACTTATAATCCATTTAATGGCGAAGTAAGAACCTTGTAAATATTTATTGTAAATACTTTTTGTAAACCTTAATATTTTATTGTAAATCTTAATATTTATTGTAAACCTTAATATTAATAAATGAAAATACTTTTTTTATATATCACGCTTGTTTTTATTTCACATAAATTATTTTACACATATTAAAATAGACGCGGTTTAACATTGCGTACTGGTTTTGGGTGTTCAGCGAATGTTGAAGGAGATCGTTTTTGTGTTGGCACTGCATGTTCGATGTAAGCCGGCGGTGAATAAAATAGATTGTAGAAATCTGGTCCATCGTTTACGTCGACCGATTGTTGATTAGAAATCTCGGTTGGGCCGTCAATATAATCTAGTGGCTGGGAAAAAAATATAAAATTAATATTGTATAAAAAAAACTTTATATTATTAATACATACCATGACCATTTTTCATATGTTTGTTGAGTCCGGTTTTGTAAGCGAATGTTGATGGGCATACAGTGCACGGAAAACGTACACCCGTATGCTTCTTTTGGTGTGCTGTCAAATTACGTTTTGCATTGAAAACTGACGGACACTGATCGCAGTTAAACATATTTAAAACGAGGTGAAAAACACTTGTAAAAATTAAACACTTAGAAAAATTAAACAGAGTGCGTAAAGCGAATTGTTAGGACTGTGAAAACACGGAGAGAGCAAAGGCAGAGTAAACGTAAAGGTATGGGTGTCTGGAACAGACTGATTATGTCTTGGCGGACAACGGAGCGAGTGTCCGGAAATCTGAGCATTTGTGGTAGGAGTAGCATTTCAAGCCGTGGGTTACCAAAATATTAATCGGGTATTTACTATGATAAATGTGTACATCACTAGTTATTACCAATTATTTTAGGAACCATCGTTTATCATTACAATTTCCAGGAATTGTCCTGTGCATTGTCAACAACAACCCATCGAAAGACGGGTCGGAATAGGTCGCTGGGTTAACAATAGGTGATGTATACCATCTAGCGGCGTCTAGAGTACGTGATGGAAACAAAGGACGATTAACCGAAATACACTTCACTCGATGAAGCCGTACAAAAATAGTTACTAACATACCAAGAAATGTGAACATATGGCACTAAGAAATTACTATATAGCGTTTTTACCATCTAACGATATATTATATAAATATTAATAGGGATTTATAATAATAAGAGTGTACGTGTAAAAATGTTAAAAGATTATATTTTAAACAATATTACAAACAATTTTTTTAACATTTTTTTTAACATGGGTACAACATTCATACGTATCTATATAACGGTTAAGCTCTTCATATGTATCCAGCCGTGACGGTTCAACTCTTCTCCATTTCCAACGGCTGCTCTTCAAAAAGTAGATTCTACCACTCCCAAATTTCATCTTTACTTGACCCGAATTTGATATTGCGATGATTTTCCTGAATAGCTAATTTGTTACAATCGTAATGTATATCTAAGGAATCTAAAAATACATTTTTGTAGACAATTTTATTTGTTTCTATAGGTAAATCATACTTATTTATTGTAATATTAATATTATTTTCTTCACATTTTAATTCTAATATCTTATAAATTAAATTATTCCAATAATTGTTGCTGACAGTCGGCTTGTTGTGTGTTATGCTTTTTCTAGTAATTTTCCTCTTCCAGAAATCATGTCCACTATCGCAAATAATCCTGTACACTTTCTCATACAACTCGCGTAATAACACTTCAAAATCAAACGCTGAATATGTTGCAATATCATCTACTAACCATACTATTTCACATTTACCAAATTTACGACTTATAATTTCAAACCACTTTGAACTATTAACTAAATGATAATTTTTACAGAAGTTACCCCTTTTTATCCTACATTGCTTGCACATGTCCGATATAGCGCAATTTACACCACATATTGCTTCTAATTTCTCTCCCAACGATTTTTTTAAAACGATATGTAATATTTCATTGACTGAATAAAAAAATGTATCATAATATAATATAAAATATTCTTACATGATTGGGGATCCATTATGTAGTTAAAGACTCTTTGAATTAATTAAAACAAAGAATAGAACTGTTTGTGCTTATTTGCGAAGTATTAAAACAGAGATAAGATTAATTAAAATATAGATGCTGATGTCGTGACAGATGAATACGATGTGATTTAAATTAATAATGATTTTAGTGGTATGAATAAATTATTTTGGGGTGGTATAATGATCTCATATAAGTGAGAATGATCCAATTTATCAGGTGGGGTGTTGAAGGTATAATTCAGTTTGGAGGATATACCGTAATTCCGTTAATTTCATCCCACATCATGTAAAATATTCATAATTATAATACATATGATTTGACCTGAGACGAGTACAATAATATGGTATAATATGATACGTTATTGATAACATGTCTTGGTCAGCGGAATATAACTTTGTGTATTTCATTCGCCTATATACGTTAAGAATGCTATAGTTCGGGGGTCGTGGGTTCGAAATGTTTTTTTCAATATTTAATGAAAAAAAGATTCATCACTTGTTGCGACATGCGCGTGCGTGCGAGTACCTTCCTCGTGCGCAAGCATGAAAAATATGTTGACCATGTGACGAGTCGTGCGGCGGGTTGAGGAGGTGTTGGTTGTTAGGTGGGGGGTGAATAAAATATATGTCGCGCACGTGCGCGATCGGGCGGCGGTGATGACGAGGGCGAGGGAGAGGGGCGAAGGCGAGGGCGAGGGCGAGGGGCGAGCAAGGATCAGTGGATCAGCAAGGATCAGGGGATCAGCAAGTATCAGTGGATCAGGGGATACGCCATCAGAACTCTCTATTATATACTACTGACGTCGGCTCGTTTGGAAGAGAAGGGGATAGCGGAATTTTTTTAAAATCAAATATGGGACAGCAAATTTTGAATTGTAATTTCAAATTTCCAGAGGATTGTGCACTTCCCAATTCAAACTCAGTAGTACCACATGTAGTACTTGGTGATCAAGCATTTAGATTGCATATATTACGACCATTTTCACAAAAATCAGCAAGAAGAGATAGTGGAAAAACTATATTTAATTATCGTCTCAGTCGTGCTAGACGAGTAACAGAAAATGCGTTTGGTCTGTTGAGTCAGATATTTAGAGTGTTCTATCGACCAATAAATATCAATCCAAGTACATGCGATGACTTGATAGTTGTAGCATGTTGTTTGCATAACATGTTACGGGATGCCTACTTAGAAAAAAATGAAAAAGTATACCATCAATTGGATTCAGAATAACCTATCCCTGACAACAACATGCTGCCATTGGAACATGAAAGAGGTTTTTTGAGTTCAGAAGGACTTTCAGTAAGAGAGATTTTCAAAGATTACTTCGTTAACGAAGGAGCAGTAGCGTGGCAAACATGAATAATACAAACTAAAATATTAATTATTATGTTTTTCAATTTTAGGATATTTATTTTGTTTTTGATTTAGTACCTTTCATAATATTGTTTATACCATTTAAATCTATAAATGTACTTTTAATTAAATTTAATATTTATAATCTATACGTAACATAATATGTTATTTGTATATTATTTAACTGCTTCCTTGGGAAATACTAAATAATGAAAAATATGAGTATAGAAATTATATTTTAGTACCTCGTGAATAATATTATTATTAAAACAAAAACTATTCACAGAGGACGTAGGAAGTCAACAAAGTCTTTACTATTTATAAATATTTAGGTTTTTGATTTTTCTGTGTTAAATATAATAATTTTAAAATATCTTAAAATTATATTTGCTAAAATGTATATTTTAATGAAATCGGTTTAAATAATTCTTAATATAGCATTGGAACAAATACTCTATAATAATCTTTTGGTTTATTAAAAAAAAAATATGATCATCTTTCAAAACATACCTGAATACGAACTTTTATAGTTTAAAAATTATTAATCATTAAAATTCATAGCAAAATATTAACAAAATAGCATACTTTTTTAATACACTGTATACCTAATAATAAAAATAAAAAAAGTTAACTTTAAAATGATGAAAAAATATTATAAAAAATGAAAGTAACTTTTAATTAATATGTATTAATTTGTATTATCTTCTTCGTAATTATATTGCATAAATCCGTGTGATGATGTTGAAGTAGTTGGGGAAGAACTTGGCGCCATGAACGTCTGTTGTAGTGGAAAATTATAATCGTATTGAGATTGATGTACTTGAGGTAGTTCTTGAATGTTGCAATATTTGTCCTCTAATTGGCTAACCAAACTTAAAATTTGCATTTTTGCTTCATTTATTGCACGTCGTGGTAGCTTTTTTACAGTCGTGGAAATACTTTTAAAAAACTGATCCACACTATCCTCTTGCTGATTGCTGATACCGGAGACTAAAATTTCATTTTGAGCTTGGATCTTAGACAATATAATATCCCTCTCTTTCGATCTTTTTGCTAAGATTTGGCTAATTTTATCCTCTTTGGACCTTATCCGTTTTTTTCCGTATGATGATGGTAAATCTGTAGATATTTTTGGGGATTCTAATGACGTGTCTTCATCATTTTCTATGTCAAATAGTGTTTCACCATCACCTCCGTCTTCAGTGGCGGAAAAAGAATTATCAGCAAGTTGCTTTTCCACGTTTGATGTAGTCCTACAATTTTTAAATTTTAATTTCAGTATGTTAAACTTTATTTATTAATTACAATTTACAGATTGTCATTACTTTCTTTCGTATTCCACAGAATCCATGAATGATAAGTGTGACAGTGTTCTATTGACTTTTTCAGATGTAGCTGACCCAGTTGACAATTTTTTTTTCTGTTTCATATATGTATCCCTAATATTCCTCCACCTGTTTTTGCAGTCTTCCTCTATAAAAAAAACCTCAACTTTTTGAACTTTTATAATTTAAAAGCATACAAATATTGTTATAATTATATAATATTATTATATATATTATTATAATTATATTGTTAAAATCATCATCGTACGGATTTATGCAATATAATTACAAAGAAGATAATACAAATTAATTATTACTTCCATTTTTTATAATATTTTTTCATCATTTTAAAGTTAACTTTTTTATTTTTATTATTAGAAGATATACAGTGTATTAAAAAAGTATGCTAAAATATAATTTCTATACTCATTACTTATTACAACTCATTATAACTTATAATAAGTTATAATAAGTAATTACAATAAATAATATCCATTTAGTGATCTAGTTAATACTTATAAAATTAATAAAATTAGTTATTAGTACTATTTTATTTTTGTACATACCTGTTCTACCGACTTTTTCTGAAATAGTTTTCCAGATAGTTTCTTTGTGATGTAAATCTTTGTGCTTAGGGTGAGCACTATCAAAAATTTCCCGGTTTTGTTGCACAAATTCAATTAAAATTTCATCCTCAGTTGAGGAAAATACAAATTTTTTGGACATTTTGTGTGTTGACGCAAGACGTTTCAACGAAGTACTAGTCCAGACTAGTAGTGCGTCCGGACGCACTACGACATTTACCGACGCGCTGCGTTAAACGCAAGTAGGAAAACAGTCACATATAAAATGCATGTATCTAGTAACAATGCGTTTGGACGCTGCGTCTGGACGCTGCAGGGAAAACGTACCTTTACACACGTGCGACATAATTAATTTTCGTTTGCCAGTTTCAATAGTGTGCTATTAGTTTTACAGTGAACTGAACTATTATTAATTAAAATTTGCTAAGAAAATATCTGTGTCCTCTCGGTAGACTTTTTACGACATTTTAATTTTTAAACGAGGTATGTGTATGTAAAATATAAAATAATTTTCTAAAATATTTATAAAAACCAATAACTAACAACGCACTATTTAATCTGGTTAACTGAAATTCACTACGAAATACAATTTACATTCATTCAAATGCACACGTACCGATAGTCATACATTCCGGCACCATAAACACCATTAAAAAGTGTTTGAGCATAAAACCTTTTACTCAGGCAAGTTAAACATAACATGAAAAAAAAAACGGACACAAGGCCAGACTAAGAAGGTATAATAAGCAATTAAATACGTTTACTTACTTGGTCAGCGTCCAAATGTTAAATGAAATATGTCCGACGTTCGTCACCGATCATACAGCCTGTCTGCAAAAAAACGGATTTTCCATCACTCCACTAAATTAGGTACATTAATATTGACCCGAGGAAGTTCTAGCATGCTAGGCGAAACTGAGGACTGGGAATCTAAGTCCGGATAAAGATCGTTTCTCACCCTCAGTACGTACGCTCTCGGTGTTGTTGGCGGGAACATATCGGGCGAAGCTTCTTCCAACAAGGCTGAACCGCCGTCAAAGAACGTAGATAATTCTCCATCTGTGATAGTCGTGTTGCAGGGGGTTGAAGAGGGGAAAATTCTCTATGCTAGTCATGATTTTCCACTTGCGTGTTCTGGTCACTCGAGTAACCACTTTCTCCGGATTTAGTCTAAATAATAATAATAATAATAAGCAGTTTATTTTATATTTTATTTTTAAAACCAAAAACTTACCATATCACCATGTATGAAAATGTCATGCATGTTGATGAGAACTGGAGACTGGGTAGGTATTTCGGCCAGACGTCGATTATACTCATCCCCTTCATAAATAGGAGTACTCGGTGATGAATAATTTGACATCTAAATATCAGATTACATGTAATTCTTAAATATCTTATGAATAATATAAAACAAAATACTCACATTTTTACCGGTAATGATTATCACAATTGAAATATAAAAAATATTAAATACCTACTATGGTAAATAAAAATCTCATATAAGTAGGTAAATCCGTATCTGAAATAATCTGTTGACAAAAACTGTAAACGTGAAATGTGTGTACACCGGACAAAAGACTGACCGATCAGCCACACGGGGTAATGTACCGACCGTCCGTTGATCTCAAACATTTTATAGGGAAGGAGGGGTAAAACATTTGATTTAAACATTTACTTTGTTAAAATTATGGTTTTTTGAAATATTTTCAACTATTTCGAGAAACATGATGCTAGGAAAAAATAAATATTATGTGAGTAAAGATAGTAAATATTTAGTTCAGGTTTCTTATTCTATGTAGAATAAAACGATAAGTGTGAAAGTCAAAATGTAAATATGACAGAATGGTTAGGACATTCACCGTCCATTTCATTTCTAATTGTTCCTTTATACGTTCTGAATCAAAAATCGCTATTCTTGTGAAGCCGTAATCGATTTGAATTTTAGTGCAATTACTGAAATTTACAATTCATATTTTAGATTCTGAGCGAAGCGATGAATGTATTGATTTTACAATGATGTGTGTTTTTTTTTATTTTTGTGTTTGTCATCACCTTTTAGGACAGTAAAAGTGCTTGGATTTTCTTCAACAGTAACTTTTCTGATAGGAAAGTGAATATAGTTGGTATTTTGGGAGGTTAGGTAAAAGTAAAAATTTCCCAGTAGTTTTCAAAAGCGACGTGAAAAACAAAAGAAAAATTAAGGAAAAACGGGAATTTTTACGCAAAATCTGTTTTCGAGAAAATCGATTTTGGTTTTTGGTGTAACTTTAAAACAAATGACCGTAGGGACATGAAATTTTGACTGAATGTTTATATTAGCATTTCCTATACAACATAAAATTTTGAAAATATTTTGACTCTTTTTGAGCTGTTTACGGACATTGTCAGTTTTCAATTTTTTTAGTTTTTTTTTCTATAAATATCAATAAAATTTTATCTGTTGAGTAAAAAAGCTTGAAAATTTAATAGAAGGCTCCTAGGTTATTGTTTCAAAGGCAGGTGAAAAAAATTAAAAATCCTTAGTCACAGTTTTTATTTATAAGCATTTAAAGTTCAAATTTTGACAAAATACGGAAAAATCACGAAAATTAGCAAATTATTTTGAGTTGAGAATTCATAAAAATTTTTCTTTTTAAATCTAAGATTTTAAAATGTAATATAAGATTACTCATAAGTTTTTCTACCTTTATCAAAAAAAAAAATGTCTACAAGAAACTTAAATTAAATTTTTATGAGCGTCTGAAATTTATTTTTTTACAATATTTGATATTCACTTGATTTCTTATGTAACAATTTTCTTATTTTATTGTTATTTAAAAACGAATGACTGTAGATACTTGAAAATTTCACTGAATGTTTCTATTAGCATTTTCTATACACCATACAATTTTGAAAATATTTTGACTCTTTTTGAGCGGTTTACGGACATTGTCAGTTTTGTATTTTTTAGTTTTTTTTCTATAAATATCAATAAAAAAATTTTTGTTGGGTAGAAAAGCGTGAAAATGTAATATAAAGCTCCTGATATATCGTTCTAATAGCAGTTGAAAAATATTAAAAATACTTAGGCACATTTTTTTTTTATAAACATTTAAAGTTCAAATGTTGACAGCATTTATCAAATTTATAATTTATTAATCATTTTGTAGTTAAAAATGTATAAAATGTTTAACTTTTATGGCTAAGGATTGAAAATTTAAAACAAGGCTCCACGTAAATAGGTTATATATAACTTACTTTATTCAGAATATCATCAAATATACTTGGTAATATCATAGGCTGACTGACCGTTTTCGCTCAGAATCGTTTTTCTTATACAATGATATTATATCATTGAATTCAAATTTAACACCATCCATTACATTGACCCACTTGTAACCTACTGTACAGCAGATCGACATCCACTTATCCACTTTTTTTGTTACTTGAGATTATGTAAATTACATATCTTTATTTTCGAGTAAATTACACATGCCATGATGTATATATTTTGGGCCAACTTTGGTGCAAATTGACTTCAGTTTACAAATCCAGACCTCATGAAGTAGGTATAGGTAAAACCTTTTTTCTTTACCTCGTCTACGCATGAAGAGAGATACATTTTAATAATATTAATAATATACATTCAGATAATATTATAAAACCGATAGTAGAAAAAGAATGCCGTTTAAAAAGATTTAAAAGTATACAATACTATACCTACAAGATATTACTAAAATACTTAATACAATATTTTTTTAGGTTTTCATTTTCGATGAATATTGTTCTGGTATAAGGAGGTGGGCAAACTCCATTATTGTTTGTCAAAATTACGGTCTAGAGAGATGGACTCCAATCCTTCCAAAAATATTGAGCTATTTGCAGGTATTATTCTGCTTATGTAATAAAAACCAAAACAAAACAAATCGAGAGATAGAGCCCGGAAAACACACGTTTTCACGTGCTTAACCACATGCTTTGGTTGATTTCTATGGACAGATTCATAAATTAATTTTGTTTAAGGCTCATAATACATTTAACGTTAACCGAGACGCTTTTGGACAATTTTTATGGTGATTGATAATCGAGCAAAAATTACATTTAAGATGGAAGCAAATAATTAAATAACAATACTTTCGCATGAAAATGGTGCCAACTAAAAAGAAAAATAAGTAACTGGTTTAGTAGTGGCCTAGTGGTATACAAACTTCTCATAAAAATTCAATAAACGAATCAAATTAATTGAACTTAAAATTGCAAAGTAATAACTTGGCTCTGCCTGAGTGGCAATAATGAACAAGGATGTAAATAGTCGTCACGCAAAGTTTATTAATGTTTTTCTTACCAACATAATATTATACCAATAATAATTTATACCATTTACCAATATATCTATTAGCTATTACCTATACATATATAGGTCATGGCGTATTGGCGTGCTTAATACAATATATAAAATACAATTTAAAGTTAACTCTTAGAATTATTAATTTTGTATATTATATTATAATAATTGTATAATATACTTTTCGGAACTCAAATGTTAAATATAGTTTATTTACGAAAAACTCTCATTTTTGTATTTATATATTATATTGTTGCCATTTGTTACAGAAAACGTAAAAATTATTATGAATAATTATTATTGGATACAACTTGTATTTAAAAAAATTGTGCAGTTTACATTTACGGAGTTTAATAAGGAATGAATACACGGACATTACATAATATTTACATCTGTTACGGGCAACGCTGTGCAAAATAAAATAGTATTCCATTATAATTTTTTATTCAGTGACTAGTGATGAGGCGTAACTGTATGCATCCAAACGTGCATACAAGCGTTGAGTGTATAATGCATTATTTTAAAGGAACTATTGTTTTAATCTGATGCAATTAATACAAAATAATTTGTGTATTCATTTTTATACAATAACTGTGCTGTTATTTTTAATTCAGAAAAAAAATACATTTGAATATAATATTTCAATTGCAAAAGTTTCATCACTATATTTTACCGTCACGCAGTGTCGTAGCCAAAGGGTTTAGAAGGTTTAACTCACTCTCTTGGCTTTTTTTTATGGTATTCTAAGATCTGAATATGCACAGTTGTCAACTACGCGACCGTTCGAATAAAGTTTAGCAACGATTTACACTTCATCTTATTGATATAAATCATAAAATTATTATGGCATAGTTAACGGACAAGCTGGACTCAATGCCGAAGACTATAATACGAATTAGGTTGGTGATACATTTTTTATTATTAATGGAGAACAGTATCTTAAGTTAACTTAATATGGTCATATTTAGTCTTAGTAGTTATTAATTTTATATTGTTTGTAAATTAAATGTTTGGCTGGTGTATAGTTATAAAAATTACAAACTAGAAAACAAAATAATTTTAAGTATAACTATAGGGGGCTTTATAAGGGCAAACTGTTACTTTTGCTCTTCTCACCATCTCTAGATTTTTCCAACCATCCTGGGTGTTTTAACTACAATTATTTTTTTCTAATTCAATACTCATAGGCAGGGTTGGGATTTTAAAGCATTTGCATATTTCTTATAAAATACTTAGTAAACAAACAGCACAATGAACTTAAATTTTGTATCGTGGATTAGAGAACTGAATAACTCATATATTTTTACTTTCTTGATTTTAGTGCTATTTTTGGGTTTTTAAAGATATTTTGGATTTTATCCTGTACGAAATTGGTAATATTTTATAAAATAACATTTTAATAAACGTGTTTTCATTATTGTCTAATTTAAAAATAAATATACCTAGATTAAGTAAGATAGACCAACTTCACCGTTGTGTCTAAACCGTTCATCTTTTCTTCTGATTTTTTTCCCATTTACGGCTCATCGAACAAGTGTCGAAAGCGTTGTATTTTAGAGTCGACTACTCGACTAGTGTACTCACTACTAGTACTATACTTCTATACTTGTTATGTTGAACGTGTTGCGCCTAAAACTTGTAAGTACCTTGTACCTACCTGTACATAGGCGTAGCGTGATGAATTTATCCAGTGGGCTATATTGCCTATTATGTTTTTGGTACATAACATAAATTCTAAAAAAGTAACTAAAAAAATGGGAGGGGGGGGGCTAAACAAAATTATCTATGCCTATGCCCACCTAACTTTGTTTTAAAATGCCAATTTTTGCATATTTTTAGTAAATATTTAGTGATATTTAAGGTGATAATTAATATTATACCGCATATTAATACTGCAATTTTAAGTTGCTATAATATCCCAACAGCTCATTAGTCATAACAGGGATCTTCATGCATTTGCGTTTTTTTTATGACTTTGGTGTAATCTTTAAATAAAATCATCTATTACACAAGTTATAAAGGCTAATATTTTTCAGGATTTGTCATATTGGTTGATATTTTATTGTTAATGTGACTTTAAAAAAAAAATTAAGTGTGTATTAATTTAAATAAGTATTCAATTTTTTTGAGACGATATTTACACAAATTGATATGTCATACTCTCATAAATGTTATTCTCTATAATTTTCGTAATTAATGATTTTACTCTAAGATTACTAAACAACATAAAAACATGATTTTGGCATGAATTTTTTGGTCTCTGCGGTGCACGTAGACCAGAGAGAGAAAACAAACAGTGCGGTGATATCTTCTTAAGTGATTTTGCATGTTTAAAGATTCTATAGATATTTACGCGTATAGTTTGGTCATAAATCAAGAAATTAAAAACATAAATTATAAAATAAATCTAATCTAAAAAATAAAAATAAAGTGCCTATATATGCACCCTCATGGCCATCCATGTTTCGAATATAGATTTAATGATTATTTTTAATGTGTATAGGTATAGTGTAAATATTTAATATTAATGTACATACATTTGAAGACCTGGTGATATACGTAAGCCATTCTTTAAATTTTGCAATAAAATTGTTAAAGAAATTGGGCCAAGGAATTAGGTTAGATTTTTACAAAGATTTTTGATTTTTGCCCAACCACTTTGTATTGACTATTGAATTTGGCTGATGCACTGATACAAAATAACATTATTATGTTCACTTATTTTTTTTCCTAAAATGTCGGTCTAATATTACCTACATCACAAGGACAATCGTTAATGTTTTATATTGTGCTATATTTCTATCGGTTCTTCAAATGTAGTACCGGAAAATAGCCAATAGGCAACACAATATTAATAAGATTTTGATTAAGATAATAAGATTATTATTACATTAATGAATTAATCTACATATTATGAGGTTAGGTGTAGATTTCTCAAAAATATTTATTAATTATTTCTATAATTAATTATGTAAGAGTATAGGTAACGACCGGAACCAAAATTTAATTAAAACATCACAATATGAGTAAATATAGTATAGATTAATAATAGGGACGTATAATAATATCATCACAAAATAAATTCGTTATGTTGTAAGATATAAATTATCTTTTGTTTTTTATTTAGGCCACTGTCCACAGGTAGATACCAAAAAGGAGTAAAGGACCAAAAGTTGTATCGCTAACATTTTTGTCTAGGAACCTATAAGTATACTTACTAACTAAGTAAGTTCACCATTTCACGTTGCAATTACTTTCTCAAGACATCGCAGAATTTACTTTATGGTATTATAGTATCTATATTAATTGTTAAAAAGGCAAAATTTACTTACTTATGTGTGTGTGTGTGATTCCCAACCAAGTCTATCACACTCGTGGTTCTAAAATTTGGTACATGGGCGATCCTATGAGGATGTGCACCTCGAAGCCTTTTTTTAAATTTTGCTCACTACAGGGATTTTTGGCTTCGAAAAAATGAATATTTTTTTTTGTTTTGTTTAGGATTTCCAATGGTTGTAAAAAATAAAATACCTATTATAATTGTGTATAATTTTAGACTATAAATTATACGTATAACAACTCATATGGCCAAATTACTGTGACAAAAATGTGTGTAGTTTACATTTAACAAAGTTTAAGAAAGTGTAAATCCACATCCACATCCACTGGCATTATTTAATTTGTCACCGGTAACATCATTAATAATTATGTCTACTATATAAAACCAAAGGCATAAAACGGGTGACCGTAGTGCAAATCCCCAGCAGTTTTCAACCGATTTTCATAAAATGTTCGTCAGCAAATTTAGCGAGAAAATAGTTATTGTGATTGGTTATAATTTTAGACCTGTAATTTGTATGTGGCCAAAACAACCCAAAGGACTGTGTCAAAAATCTGCGCAGTTTAAATTTAACGTAGTTTAAGAAGGGGTAAATTCATGGGCATCTAATTTGTTACGTCGTGAAGGATTAGCCAGTTTTTAATAAAACAAATGGTAACAGAATTATTGTACGATTCTTAAAATATATTATTATTCGAACGTGGCCAACAAAAACGGACGGGTTCTATATAAATAAGGTATGATTATATTACGAGTTATTGTGTGGAAACTATATATTGCTTTGATATTTATAATTACGTGTTTCGGTGTTTCGATATGTCTACGATTTGCGAACTCTTTTATTTCGGGAGGGCACATATAGAACGATGATTACTCCAACGGTTTCATAACAATATGTAGCAGAACATTTCTGTTCTATTTAGCGCGTTCGGTGTGTGAAATATATTGCGAGAAACGCGTGCGATACTAGTTTTGAATAAATTATAGATATCAACCGTTTTAATGAAAAACAAATGTCATTTCAAAATAAAAAAAACACAGTGTTAGTGTTTTCTGATAAATATATTGTAACATATTATTATCACGAACCGGGTCTGGTCTTTTTTAATTATTATCTGCAGCGTTGGTTGTGTGAAAAAATAAAAAATACAAACACAAGTTTCACATGTATAATACATATTATATTTATAAACACTATATTATTGTGTCACTCCTATTAAATATTTTAGTCGTTTTTATTTACAAACAGATGTTGTGTTATATTATGATGTTCAGTATATAATCTGCATACACTAATGAGTGAGAGCTATGAAGATAAGTAGGCACGAGATAAAAATATAAACCTCAGACAGACTGGAGTTCGCATGTAAATAGTTAAGCTAATTGAGTTATTTTGTTACTATAAAGTACATATCTAGCTGCAATTACAATTATTATAAGAGTAATATATCCGTATTGTACAATTGTTCGCAATATATATGAATATAAATTATTTACATAATTTAAAAATAAGTATTGTTTTTTTATTTTACAATAAAATATTGGAATATATAAAAACATGACGACTTGATTTTATAACACCTTAACCTTAACTCTTAAAATTTTATAACAATCACTGACAAAACCAAATAATAATAAAATAGCTACCTATATAATAATGCTATCAGTGATCGAAATAGCTCAAGATAAGTGGAGGGATGCTTTACAATTCAGATTTCCTGATATCATCATAACATTCTTCTATTCTTCATTTAACAACAAAGTAGAGGGATGACATCCCTCCGTATCCCCCCCCCCCCCACACTTCGAGCACTGAATGCGATGACAAGTTAGGTATGATTTATAAGTATGATTCTATACTTGGATTATACGTAGGTACATCTTAGAAATAAATTAGACATAATAAAATAATAAATCAAAATCGTTATTCTACAAAATATACTTTGAATAAATAATTAATATAGTTGGTTAAAAAATGCACCATTGTTTTCCGTCCAAGTGTCCAACTCTTAGTAAGCAGTAGCTTTAATTAAAACTACCTAAATACATTTTAAATTTCAAATAATATGTGTATTGTAGGTACCTCTACCTACTACCTAACTATGATATATTTTGATAAGTTATGTCTTACGAGTTGGAATTTTCGTGAAAAATTGAAAATTATTTTGTAATTCAAAAATCGTACAATTTTAATATTCATACCCAATATTTGAAAATGTAGTACAAGGTTCCTTATAAGTTTTGCTTACTAGAATTATAAAAAAAAGTTTAGTGTACACAATTCACTCAGTTGTTATGTACCTATGATACGTGCCTACTTTTTTCAACTAATAGGCATTGTTGGGAATAGATAACTAATAAATTATCTAGATAAGATAAGATAAGACAATTTTAACAAAATATTATCTAGATAAAAATAAAGATAACATAAGTGTAATTTATCTAGATAAAGATAAATACAACAATACATTTATCTATATAAATATCTAGATAAATATCATTTTTTACACTTATTTTTATTGTTTTTTAGTATTTTTGTAATATTATATTTATATCAGTATAATGACATAACATTTATTATAACAACGAATTGAGCCTTTGAAATACAGTACTACGAAGTTAATTTAAATTTATTTTTAAAATGAATGGGGAAATAAACCTATACCTAATTAATTTTAATATGCTTATTATGGCTATTTTTTTTATAGTAGAGAACGATGTAAAGTGCATGCCCGCATGCAGGTTCTCGTATTATCGTAATATTGTCGTTGGCAATAATAACAAGAAATATATTCTTCTAACTTTATAAATAATTCATATTATATTAGAATTTTAGTAACATTGGTTTTATAATTTTTTAGGGGCACTATAATATTTATCTAGATAAGCCCATTTTTTATCTAAGCTAAACTTTAGATAAATTGTAACATAATTATCTAGATACTTTAAAAGATAATTAATTTCAAAAAATCTTATCTAGATAATTCCCAACACTGCTAATAGGTAGGTACTAGGGGAATACGCAAAACCTGCAGTTTTCGACAAAATCGATTTTATTGTTTTGTTGTAACTCAAAAACTGTAGTCTGTAGATACTAGAATTTTTCACCAAAAGTTTATATTTACGTGTATAGAAATATATGCTGTTATTTTAAAAATATTTTGACACTTCTTAAGCAGTTTTTTTTTTCGAAATCTGACTTTTTTGAGTTTATATTTGTATTATTTTCGTATAAATATTAATAAAAAAATTTTCGATCGGTCAAAATTCAAAAAGCTTGAAAATATATTACAAGGTTCTTCATAATTTGTTATTACTTATTAAAGCAATTTAAAAAAATCAATAATACATAGGCACAACTTTTTTTGTAGACATTGCAAGTTCAAATTTTTTTTAAAAAAAAGGATATTTAAACAAAAATATTGATTTTAGTTATTTTGTTGTAGTTAAAAAAATATTAATCGTAGGAACTTGTAACTTTTTTCTATTGTGTATGTTATTATTTACTATATAGCCTATATAGGTAATTAAGTTTTCAATGCATTTAGATTAATTTTTAGCAGTTTATTCCTAAAACCTATTTTATACTCACACAGTCACACCCTTCAACGTACTACGGTTATATTGACTATTAAAGTAATTTATTTAAAAGCTATTAATTATATATGAAATTGTATTATAAATATTATTATATGATGTTTGTCAAAAATTAGTTAAATTTACCGTATTACTTTTTCAACATAAATTACCAATAGCAAACTAAATATAATATAATATAATATTTGATATAATAAAATATATTTAGAAATATAGGCTGACAGACCGTCTCCGCTCTGAATCGTATTTCGTGTACATTAAATATTATGCAGTGACCTACTGCTTGACGAGACGGCTACTATACAGCAGAGAGACTTCTCTGGTTTTTTAATACTTAATTTTATTTATTTAACCGTTTCAGTATTTCGTAATATTTATGTGTATATATAATATATGAGCGACGAGCGTAAAAGTAACGGTACATTTAAACGAAAAAACTAGTTTACACATTTTGATTTGGACGTAGGTAATACCTACTAAAGATTCAAGAATAATTTCCCTGTCACATACCTATATAGGTACTGTTAAATACACAATATACAAATGGATTTTTAAGTGTAATTTATTACCATATTTAAACACGGAGATATACTAATCATGCGGGTCATCGACTGTAGGATTGTCCCAAGGGCCAAGATGTATACCAATTTATTGATATAAAAAAAAAAATAATGAGAAATGAGAAAATAATAGAATTTCTGATTTTTATAACAAAGTAGGTAAGTAAGTGGGTACGCCGCAGATGTAGTCACCGATACGGAAAATAAAAATGAAATTTTTGTCCCCAATGTTTGAATTATGTAATATTTGATACTTAAATACATATTGTTTACATATTGTTCATATTTTGTGCAATGTATACAAATGTAAATATCTTGTTTGATATTTAAATCGTGTCCATTGTATCAAATTGCCTACACACTAACATTATATTTCTGTATCATTACTATTTCAAACTGGTATAATATGTAACTATTGTAACTGTATAACATCAAAAGTCTGTAATTATTACTTTGGTTATTAGGTATAATACAGTTCAGTATTCTCAATTTAAAATATAGACTGGTTTTGAATACGCGTTACAGTAGTTTAATTGCAATACACGACAGTATTCAATGTCAATAATGTTTAAATATTTTTACCGATTTTTTACTACTATTTACTACAGTATTAATTATACTTTTCAATTCAGGGCCGGACTGGACTTAGGTAGGTCGATATGGCCTTTGCCAATTTGGGTGCAATACATTGTGGGGGCCCACATGGCCTCCTAAATAGACAGGACAATACATTTTTTGCACACTGTTTAGTAATGCAAAATCATCTTAATGTTTAAGAATTCCGTAGTATCTACTCTAAATAGCTACCTACATATTTAATTTTACTTAATAATAAATATTATAAAACCAATTAAATCGCAGTCGGCGCAAAAACCTGTCTAATTTAGATTCTAGATCACCGATCATTATTTCTTTTATTTTTTTCGATATGAACGCATATTAAAATAATACACATACGCTTCATACGTATTATACAAAAATACCTATAAATTATTTGATGAACATTTAATTTTTAATATATATATATATATATTTGTATGTATACAAATCAAGTTCCATACTATACATTTTTAGTATGTATACATTTAAATTAAACTAATTGTTCTGTATTTATCGTTAAATAACTACAAAACTGTGGGGGCTCAAATTGTTGGTGGTGTCTAGGCTGCAGCCCACTCATCCCCCCTCTACTCTCCTTAAATTCGTCATTGGTTCAACTGTATATTTTTTTTTGCAAAAATACATTTATTTTTTAAATTTTTTGTTGGAATAGTGTCATCTAGAATTATATTTGAAACTATTAAAATATTAAAATTTATATGTATAAATATTTATCAAGCCGGAAAGAACACGTAGGAAATCGTATTGCTTATCATATTGGACATAGAATTTTTTTTTTAAATTTGTATACAACAATTTCAATATTAATGTTTAATGTTATTAATGTGCATTAACTAAACTCAGTTTAAAAATGTAAAATGAAATATTTACGTCTTATAACGTATAACAAAAAATGTAGTTTTTACCATTAGGTAGTTGAAAAAATACAGTGCTAAAATTTATTGGCCATAAGCCTATAGAACACAAAGTTAGTAGAATAGTTTATATATATTAAACCATCATTCCATACACTAAAAATAATCCTCGACCTTCAGTCTATAAAAAACAAAAAAGTTATATTTAAGTATGTATTTAAGAAAAATGATAAAAATTGAGAATTAAATTAGATTTTATTTGTTAGCTGTTAATTTATTGTTACGGACCTACCAATATATTTTAAATAAAACATTATGCATAGTACATGACGTAGATGCATATGGTAGATATTTATTTTAAAAATTAATAGAATTTTTAGTTATGATTTTACACATCTATGATATCCCGGAAGCCGGTTTTCATAAATATTATGGGCTGGATAATAAAAATCAACGAAAATCTAAATAAGTAATGCAATGGCCAGGATTGGGAGTGAAAAAGTTACTAGGTAGGTACTGGTTTTCTGATGACCTAATTTACTGGAAAAAAATCGTACATATTAACGGTCCGAAATATTATGATATGACCATGATCCAAATGTATATATTTTAAGGTCAATCGGGCACGATTCGATGATCCGCCGTCGGAAGTACTGTAACTTCCATCGCGAAGTATAAACTGCAGTGCCTGATTTACGACTTTTTGGGGCCAGGTTCGTACAATAATATCCAAGGGGGCCTCATTAAAAAAAGCTTCGTACCAAAACTAAAGAAAAAAATACCTCGACCAGTGTTGACAGATAGTATATTATTATGTACATTCACCAAGCATTCTCACCACCATTTTTTCATGAATTTATGAATTAAATGAATTAATTAAAATTCTGAATCTTGGAATTTTTAAACATACCTATACTTAGAAACCATTTTAACAAATTCTTGAGATTTTTGTACTACTTAAAAAGTGTACTATACTACTATGGCGATACAAACTTCTGTATTTCAATTGAGACCCCCTTTGAAAAATTTTGATGTACTTAGTTCAACTTTTCAACTATTAAAATGTTGATACTAAGAATAATAGTAAGTCCTTAAAAATGGTTTTACAAAAATATAAAATAGGGTAAGGTTGAATGGCACTTATTTTAGTCAAGTTGCACTTGATTTATAAAACGGTAATGGTCGGTATTAATAAATAATACATTTTCTTATTGTAAATAATTTCTTTAAAATATAATAATATATTATAATATACATACGTATGTTATATAATAATTAATATGTAATATCATATATATTATAGTATGCCCATGAAAACATTTTATCAATTAGTTAGGGCGAAGTTATAAGTGTTTTCAAAATGATTAAAGTAAGTAAATTTTTTGAACATTTTTGTTGAAAAACCCTTTTTTGAATCGGAGTGAATTTCGACCATTTCCTTTTTTAATCCAAGTACAATATTCGACTAAATTAATTATTATTCGACAATATTCTAACCTATTTAATTTATGTAAAAAGTGCAATAACATGTATTATTGGATCTAGTATTTATAATACTTGGACCATTTTCGCAAATTATAAATTATAAATTTTAAGATATTGATTATACTATTATTTGCTAACATTTTAAACTTACCACATCTCACCATAGCCCTATATCTTCCAAACCGAAGATTATGTACATTGCACTTGACCATATTATATTACCTGTAGTAGTTAGTATACATAGTTAAATAACTTAAAAACTATTCCTCCAAATTTTGATTTTGATTCGTAAAAAATACCAAAAAACTGATACACTTAATAATTTACAGTAGAAAAACCCCGTTTGTGAACCCCCTTCCCATTTGAAAAACAGACGTTTGTATATCTACAGGACACCCAATAAATAATTTAGTTGAAAAAATCTCAAAAATTTGAAAATACTGCCATAAATTATATTTAAAAATAATAAAGATCGGATTTTGAGTACCTGTATTATGGAATAAAATAAAATTGAGAATAATTTCTGAATTACTATATATATACAGCTATTACAAACCTACGTGAAACTGACACTACAAAGTTGGCACAATAATCTAAAACCATTCCAATAAACTCTACTCGGACTTGTTGGACGTTGTTGGACAATTGTTGGAATTTGTTGGAAGCTACATTCAAAGTTATGCAATTTCAAAGTTTGTAGTGCCAACTACATGACCAGCACTACATATGCAAAAAAAAATTTAAAACTCTACCAACAATACTCATATAACATTGTTGGACATTGTTGGACACTTGTTGGAATTTGTTGGAAGGTATTTCAAAAGTTATTCAAGTTCAAAGTTTGTAGTGCCAACTTCACAACCAGCACTACGAATAAAAAAAAAAACGCTGAAAACAGATCAAAAAATATACTTATACAGTTTTCAGACATTGTCGGACTTTTGTTTGACAAAGACTAAAAAAATATTCTGAATTTAAACGGTGTTAAATAATTAAGTTAGGTTCATAAAAAAATGATTTCTAAATTAAAAATGTTTAACTATCGTAATATTGAAATCTAGTGTCCAACAACTACAAAAAGTGGTCCAACAAACTTTTTAACACATCATAAAACCAGAAAATTCCTTCCAACAACTTTCCTAAGTTTTTAAATCACCATTTTCTTCTAGCACTACATTTTTCGTTTTTTCACGTAATATTCATAATAAAAATTTTTAACCATCGTTATATTGAGCTCTGGTGTCCAACAACTTTGAAAAGTGGTCCAACAAACTTGTTAACACATCGTACAAGAAGAAAAATTACTCCAACAACTTTTCTAAGTTTTAAATCACCATTTCCTTCTAGCACTATACATTTTTCGTTTTTTCACCTAATATTCAAATTAAAATTTTTTAATTGTTATTATATTGAGTTCTGGTGTCTAACAACTTTAAAAATTTTTATTATGAATATTAGGTGAAAAAACGAAAAATGTAGTGCTAGAAGAAAATGGTGATTTAAAAACTTAGAAAAGTTGTTGGAGTAATTTTTCTTCTTGTACGATGTGTTAACAAGTTTGTTGGACCACTTTTTGAAGTTGTTGGACACTAGATTTCAATATAACGATAGTTAAACATTTTTTATTGAGAAATCATTTTTTTATGAACCAAACTTAATTACTTAACATTGTTTAAATTCAGAATATTTGTTTAGTCGATGTCAAACAAAAATCCAACAATGTCTGAAAACTGTATTAGTATATTTTTGGATCTGTTTTCAGCGTTTTTTTTTAATTCGTAGTGCTGGTTGTGAAGTTGGCACTACAAACTTTGAACTTGAATAATTTTTGGACGTTCCAACAAATTCCAATAAGTGTCCAACGATGTCCAACAATGTTATATGAGTAATGTTGGTAGAGTTTTAAAGCGTTTTTTCACCTAATATTCATATTAAAAATTTTTAATTGTTATTATATTGAGTTCTGGTGTCCAACAATTTAAAATTTTTATGATGAATATTAGGTGAAAAAACGAAAAATTTAGTGCTAGAAGAAAATGGTGATTTAAAAACTTAGAAAAGTTGTTGGAGTAATTTTTCTTCTTGTACGATGTGTTAACAAGTTTGTTGGACCATTTTTTAAAGTTGTTGGACACCAGAACTCAATATAATAACAATTACAAATTTTTAATTTGAATATTAGGTGAAAAAACGAAAAATGTAGTACTAGAAGGAAATGGTGATTTATAAACTTAGAAAAGTGGTTGGAATAATATTTCTTCTTGTACGATGTGTTAACAAGTTTGTTGGACCACTTTTTGAAGTTGTTGGACACCAGATTTCAATATAACGATAGTTAAAAATTTTTTATTGAGAAATCAATTTTTTATGAACCAAACTTAATTACTTAACATAGTTTAAATTCAGAATATTTTTTTAGTCGATGTCAAACAAAAGTCCAACAATGTCTGAAAACTGTATTAGTATATTTTTGGATCTGTTTTCAGCGTTTTTTTTTTAATTCGTAGTGCTGGTTGTGAAGTTGGCACTACAAACTTTGAACTTGAATAATTTTTGGACGTTCCAACAAATTCCAATAAGTGTCCAACAATGTCCAACAATGTTATATGAGTAATGTTGGTAGAGTTTTAAAGTTTTTTTTTCATATGTAGTGCTGGTCATGTAGTTGGCACTACAAACTTTGAAATTGCATAACTTTGAATGTAGCTTCCAACAAATTCCAACAATTGTCCAACAACGTCCAACAAGTCCGAGTAGAGTTTGTTGGAATGGTTTTAGATTATTGTGCCAACTTTGTAGTGCCAGTTTCACGTAGATCCATTACAATTCAAGTGTAGCCCGCGTTATTGTCGTTTCAAAAAACGCCTTCGAGGATTGAAAATGGCGATTTTCTCGCTAGATTTTTTTTTCACAAATGAGATTTCTACATACACAGGATTCCACGAATTGTGGTTTTGGTGTGCAAAATAACACAGGATCTGCCAACGGCTGGTAATAAGATGCCCTATATAATATAGTATAATAAAACTAAATTTATGGTTGGGGGCTTTTTAACTGACAATTCACCTGGGTAATAGGTACCTACAATAGTCGTTGAAGTCCGCTGCATACGAATTGCGTTCCAGATATAAGAATTTTGATAAATGACCAGTGGTGGACTTAAGGAAAAAGGCTAGGATAAAATAGATAAATACATGCCTAAATAAACAATTTACAGGAACGCGTATGATTTCTAGTTATTAGTTTATTATAGTAACAAAATAATAATAAAATGAAATATTATAATAAAATAATAAGACAATAAAAAATGTATGAATACTATAAATAATGGTCGTACACTCGTACCTATAAGCTTGTAAAGATTCTCCCTGCTTTATGTTATTGATGTAAATCATCGGTCATTTGTAATATATTTAATAATAATGCACGACGATAATAATATTATATTGGGCTTAGTTTTATTTTCTTACCTGAAGCGGGTATATATGGAAACTCCGCCTTACTTAATATGTAATACTTAATAATATATATTGTAACCAAATAAGCTCGACAATTAAAAATGAAGAAAAAATAATGATAGTGTTAGAGAACAAATAGTTATAAATTATAATAATCGATTTATATTAGACTTCGAAGTTAGAATATCCGTACATATTATTCACAGTTTAAAATATTATAACATAAGGTACATATATATTTTATGATTATTACAATTATAATAATTAAGATTTTTTTACATACCTAATACACATTACAATTTGTTTGATTAATTGTTCGGACAATTATTATTTTATTTTTGTGTCTTATATACTTTTGGCATATACTTACGCATTAACGCATACCTAACTATTATTTAATGAGGACGATTATTATTATGAAAGTTATGATTTTATATTAAATCAATTTTATATTTTAAACTAACTTTTATTTTAGATTCTGAGTGGAACGATGAATGTATTGATTTTACAATGATTTGTGTTTTTTTAAAAAAATTTTTTTGTATGTCTGCTGTCATCACAGTTTGGTGCAGTAAAACTGCTTCGATTTTCTTCAACAGTATCTTGTTCGATGGAAAAGTGAATCTATTTGGTGCATTCGGGAGGTCACATTTTATAATTCCTAATAGTTTTCAAAAGCGCCTGGAAAAACAACATACAAATTAAGGAAAAACGGGAATTTTACGCAAAATCATGTTTTCCACAAAATCGATTTTGGTTTTTGGTGTAACTCTAAAACAAATGAACATATTAGGAACATATTCAGTTTTCAATTTTATTAGTCATTTTTTTCAATGAATGTCAATAAAACTTTATTTGTTGGGTAAAAGTTTGAAATTTTAATACATGGCTCCTACTATATTGTTACAATGACATTTGAAAAATATTAAAAATCCTTTGTCACAGTTTTTATTTATAAATTATAACCATTTAAAGTTAAAATCTTGACAAAATAAGGAAAAATCACGAAAATTAGCAAATTATTTTGAGTTGAGAATTTATAAAAATTTTTCTTTTCAAATCTAAGATTTAAAAATGTAATACAAGATACCTCATAAGTTTGTCTTGTACCTTTATCAAAAAAATAATGTCTACAAGAAAGTCAAATTAAATTTTTATGAGCGTTTGAAATTCATATTTTTACAACATTTGATATTTACTCAATTTCTTATGTAACAATTTCCTTATTTTGTTGTAATTCAAAAACGAATGACTGTAAATACTAGAAAATTTTACTGAATGTTTATACTTATTAGCCTTTTTTATACATCATACACTTTTGAAAATAATTTGACTCTTTTTGAGCTGTTTACGGACATTGTCAGTTCTAAATTTTTTTAGTTTTTTTTTTTTCTATAAATATCATTATCTATTTCTATAAAATCATAAGCATGTTATGCAAGGCTCCTGATATATTGTTACAATAGCAGTTGAAAAATATTGAAAATACATAGGCACAATTTTTTTTATAAGCATTTAAAGTTCTAATTTTGACAAAATTTATTAAATTTAAAATGTAATAACTATTTTGTGGTTAAAAATGTATGAAATGTTCAATTTTTGTAGCTAAGGATTGAAAATTTAAAACAAGGTTCCACGTAAATAAGTAAATGTATAAATTACTTTATTCACAGTAATATTATCAATATCATAGGCTGACTGACCATTTTCGCCCAGAATCGTTTTTCTTATACAATGATATTATATCATTGAATTCAAATTTAACACCATCCATTAGAGTGACCCACTTGTAACCTACTGTACAGCAGAGAGATATCCACTTACCCACCTTTTTTTTTTATTTTACTGAAAATGACAATTTTTAATTGTATTACAATTTATTGTTTTTCGAAAAATATTGATGGTTAAAACGTTTTAAATAAACGTTAAAAAGTGGAGTAGTTTTTTTTTTAATATTAATATTTTTTTGAAACAAATTAATTCAAAACGTATAGGTAATAGCTTTTTTCAAAATATTCTTTTTGTGAATTTTCAAACATTAAATCTTAAATTGTTTATCACCCACATGTGAAATGAGTTTTTCACTAATAGCTAATCTCAGAAAATACTAGACCAATAAAAGTTATATCACCGTATTTTATGTTTGTTTGATTTTTTCCAGGACGAAGTCAGATATTATTATACAATATACAGCTAATATACTATATCTATATGTAATATGTATATACATTTTTTTAATTTATAATTTTAATGCATTTTACGATTTTTAGCTTATACTTAAATACCTAATATATATTAATATGTATAATGATCCGATGAAAAATATTATGTTTAACCTACCTATGTTCTTTAGCAATATAATATTCAATACTGTTACTGACAGACCTAAGTGCGTGTGAATGGGAAGAAAAATAAATAATAATTTATTTACATCGAGCATTCAGACACATTCAATTGTTAAATATTATCGAGATGAAATCGTATGAAAACGCGTTCGCAATTTGTTTGTTGTGCTTTTATTATCAGCTCTTGTAAATCGTTCTCAATCGACACCAAGCAGGTATCTACTTCACGTATCTCAACATTAAATGTTTATACATCATTAACTATTGGTTCAATATTTGAAATAATTAAACGTATGTACAATACACATTGCACACTAAACAGCAATGAACGATACATTTTTTTTTCGTTATTGATCTTAAGTATTGGCAATTATGGCTATTAGCATTTTGTAGGGGGGGAGAGGTTTGAGGTTAAGGTTGAAGAATACGTGTATGTGGAGCGAGAATTCGTCACTGAAAACCCATGTGGTCACCCATCTGGGAACTAGTGACGTCGGCTGATGCTCGACCTCAGAACACGTTGGTGACTGAGGCCAACCATTGAGCCACACACAGACTCCTATATTTTAAAGTCTTATTAAATGGCTCTTTAATGACTGAAAAAAATTTAAATAAATTTACTTAAAATACTTTAAAAAAAAACCGGAAAGTCGCTGTGACGTTGTTGAGTACCTATACAGGTCACTGTAATGGGTGTGAATTCAATGATAAATCAAATAACGATACTGAACGGAAACAGTGAGTCAGCCTCTATCTGAACTTCAAATGTATGTATTTTATAAACAAATTTGTTTACGTTTTTATTTCGATATTAATATAAGAACACAAAACTTATGAAGAACCAGTGATTATATTTTTAGAACTCGGGAGTTGTCTACTCGTAAAACGTATCCACCGCAACCGTTCGTTATAGTCATACCTACAATCTTCAATCCCGCTATGAAGGCGTCTTCTGTGAAAATATTTGTTTTTCCTGTCTTCAATAAATTTATCAAAACGGTTCTTGGAGCGGGTCTATACGGTCCAAATGTCCAACAAATATAGTAAATATATAGGTTTTAATTACTCGATGCACTAAATATTAGATACAAAAATTTTAATTGACATATTATTGTCTGTGGATATGTTAAGAGGACGCCAATTTTGCATGAGATGTCTTCGTTTTACAATAATATGAACTTAAAATTAATAAAATGACCCGAAAATCCTAAAAAAAAGATCTAAAAAATAGAAAAACGTTAAAAAATGCAAAATAAAAGTTTCACCTTTAAAAACCGTAACCTTAACCTTTTGAAGTTACGTGATACGAAGTTAGTACCTAATTGGAGCACATTTTCCTAAAGTTCCAATAAAATAATGAGCTTGTCGTTGAAATCTTGGCCCTACTATAACTAATAATATTATATATTATCATATAAAGTATATACAAATTATATTATAGTATACAATTTTATTTATAGGACTTAATCAGCAGATTAATATTCTCGACTAGGTTTTTACTCATCTGTAAATGCTTGAACAAACATAACGATTAAAAAATTGTTTATGTGTCACCCATTTTTGTCCTCTAGTTGTGTGGGTATAATAGTAAGTAATACAAATTATAGGTCTTTGGATTCTCAGAAATCGTTTTTAAATCGCGTTCAACCGATATTATTATGTATAAATATAGTCATGGTCGTGTTTAAGACGTCTTGAAGTATATATTCCGGTTCGGTATGGGTAGTCGTGGTAGTGGGTTGGTATGTATACATAAAAATATAAGTTATATATATATATATTATATAGGTATATGTATAATGTACATTCATTCTGATCTGACACAATTTTATCAAATGACCATTCAAAGAACACGTGAAACGCAATCATCGTTTTACCTCAACCGTAAAAAATAAATATGTTCATCTTCACGCGAGTAACTATATAATATGTAAACTGTGAAACAGTTTATCCAAATAATCCAACGTTTGATACAAATAGTGTGTACGTCATCATATTATTAAACTACGAACAAAACATTATTAACTACATTTTAAACACATGTGTGTTAATATTACATATTATTTAATTTAAGAGGACGTCGTACTCACATGTGATGTCACCGGCTTACCATTGAAAATTTTAATATAATTATTGTTGAAAATAATAGCAATAATAAATTAATGTTTTGTTATTATTTTATTAGAAAATGGTCCTACTAATAACACGTACCATAGTACATTTTACGTTCAGAATAATCTGTTTTACTCTGTTATTTTAATATTACAGTGATTTGACCCTATTACTTAAATGTAAGAACATCATCTGTGTTCGCACATCAGTTTTTTTTACGATATTTCGTTTTTGAAATAAATTATAAATGTTTTAAAATTGTATGTTTTTTTTAAATTCTAAATGCTGATAACTTGGATAATTTTTTTCCTTTAAATTTCATAATAGGTCGGTTCAGTCAACTTAACATATAACATAGTTGAACATATTCTTATTCTGAAAGTAAAGTTTGCAATGGTATATATGTTTGTATAGAGGGGAAGGACAACTGCAGTAAATAAAATATACGACGTCCTCTTAAATAAATTCCTGTCTTTTTAATGCTAAATATTTTTATACTGATTTTACCCTAAGAGCACCGTATGGCGTATGAAAACCATACTATATTAGACAAAGAGTATCGATACGTTCGTGTATATTAATCTGACGTGAGTAGTAAAAAAAAACATTTAGCTGAAATGAAAAACTTTATTTTTCAACGATTTGAAAATTAAACTTTCCTTGCATGCGTGGTACAAAAAATATACTCAGAAATGGAGTAGAAAAAAATATCATAAATCAATATATTCCTGCATAGCTTAGAATGTAAAAACGAAATTATGTAACAACTTGTTTTCGTACCTACCATCGATATTTGTGCGAATTATAAATTATAATTATTATAATATTATGGTTACAAGAGAAAAGACAAAAGACGGACATTCCTTTATGCATCGAATATAGGTCATTGTTTTGATTAGGTGGGTGTGTTCTTAAACTCGGAAGCGATTATTATCGTATAATCATATATGATTCGTATTCTATAATATTATCATGAGTCATGACTGATGTTATTTTTCTGTTTTTTTTTTAGGTTTAGAAAATAATATAATATCATTCTTTTCACCTATATTAAGTACTACTTATACAAGGTAAATCACATGGAATACTCACCCCCTGTTTTTCTTCAATAATGTAGTTATTCAAAATCTGTTTTTTGGGATTTTTAAATACAGGTCGCCAAGTAGGTACTTGAAGACCGGATATTCAAATTCATGAGATTATTTGTTCTACTTAAGGAATATGTCTTGTATAGGAATTCAAACTTCTGGTGTTCTATGGTGAGTAGAACATTTTAGTAATTAATCAAAATGTTTAAAATGTAAAAATGATCCAAATATAATAAACACTAGATTCAATATTACATCCATTTTATATTTTTTTAAGGATTATTATCCTATACTCTATAGTATAAACATTTTAATACCCGAGAAACTATTTGTTCGCATTTAGAATTAGATGCATACAAATTTTCAAAAAAATTATTCACTCAGTAACCTACAGTATAAAAATAGAGTTCTCATTTGAAATAATAGAAGTTTGTATTTACACTAGAAACTCCTTTAGTAGTATTGTAATAAGCATGCTTGATATGCAAGTATGCAACCCTGCATACAAACAAAACACAATTTGTCATATTTAATCTATACTAAAGTATTTTAGGTATGGCCGGTATGGAGGTTATAAAAATAAAATAAGTGTATTTGATAGTTATTTGGATAGATTTTTAATGTGCTCTTGAAAATGCTCGATTGTTCATTTAATAAGTATCTATGTAAAACGGACAACTGTGAACATATTTTGAAATTTTGAAACCGCTTGTTGCTTAATACGATTTTTTAACCAAACAACTAACAAGCCACTTGAAAAATAACACATCGAAGCACTTGGATTTTCAACCTGTGAAATAAGCGCTCATGAAGATAATGATAGAGTTATATAGTTATTAGTTAATATAATACATTTCTGTATAGCCCATTTTTCCCAAACGGCACCCGTTGTACAAATACGTCAATTCCCAAATGGCCCCCACTTTTGCACCCTCAAATTCCTTTCCCCTTTATACATACTTTTAGGAGTGTCTTTAAATAGGTGTAGTGTAAAATGTGTTGGAATTTTTGAAATGTTATTTGTAAAGTAAATTATAAAAATTGACATTATATAAAAAATCATAGGAAATATAAATCATAAATTTAAAATGAGTTAATGTTTTTTTAAAATTTTGTATGCAAAGTAAATTATAAAGAATTTTTACTGTCGAATACTGGAGCCGTTTGGGAATTTACCTATCCGTGAACCCTTTTTCGATGTCTGTTTGGGTTGTACTGGGAATTTGTTGGGAAGGGACTTAGCCTTCTTTTCAAATCGGGAATTCGTAATTTTCACCAAAATATAGATATGCAATTTGGGGTGAATGTAAGTTCTCACACGAAATATAGCAGGTAAAATCAGCTATGGCCCATGGGTATGCATAAGTAAGTTCCCACGGAAAAAAAAATTAAGACGAATACAATTTTCCTTCCCACTTTATTCAGATTTTAACGTAGTTGGTGTGGTTTAAATATGTGTGTTTTTGTGTCATTAATCTCGTTGATTCAAATTACAATAATTTTTCGGGATTTCTAACTACAGGTGAGTACCTCGTTGCAGCCTTATCTGGTTATTATTATTACAAATTTTGAAGTCCGATCCGCCGTAATCGCGTTATTACACAGTATTCTACCTATGACATTTATTAATTTTTGTCATAAATAATGAACTTTTTACCTATATTTAATTATTACAATATTATAAATTATATTTTTTGTAATATAATATATTATGATGGTTATTAGGTAGTTTAAACTCAATACTGTGCTGTGTAAATTGCAGGTTACCTATAGTTAAATAAGAAATAAAAATTGAATATTTTGTGTTATAAGTTATTACTATTAGTTTCTATCCTAGGTACTATCCTATACTCTACTATTGAAATGTGTACTATAGTGAACTATCGAAAGTATAATCGATTTGAATTTTAGTGCAATTACTGAAACTTACAATTCATATTTTTTGTTACTTGAGATTAAGTAAATTACATATCTTTATTTTCGAGTAAATTACACATGCCATGATGTATATATTTTGGGTCAACTTTGGTTCAAATTGACTTCAGTTTACAAATAAAGTCTTCATCCAGACCTCATGAAGTAGGTATAGGTAAAACATTTTTTTTCTGCAATTTAAACCGAATAATATAGGTATTTGTATTTTTTCTTTACCTCGTCTACGCATGAAGAGAGATACATTAATAATATTAATAATATACATTCAGATAATATTATAAAAACAATAGTAGAAAAAGAATGCCGTTTAAAAATATTTAAAAGTATACAATACTATACCTACAAGATATTACTAAAATACTTAGTACAATATTTTTTTAGGTTTTCATTTTCGATGAATATTGTTCTGGTATAAGGAAGCAGGGGGCATAACTCCATTATTGTTTGTCAAAATTACGGTATAGAGAGATGGACTCCAATCCTTCCAAAAATATTGAGCTATTTGCAGGTATTATTCTGCCTATGTAATAAAAACCAAAACAAAACAAATCGAAAGATAGAGCCCGGAAAACTCACGTATAGGCAAATTTAACACCATCCATTACATTGACCCACTTGTAACCTACTGTACAGCAGATAGACATCCACTTATCCACTTTTTTTGTTACTTGAGATTATGTAAATTACATATCTTTATTTTCGAGTAAATTACACATGCCATGATGTATATATTTTGGGCCAACTTTGGTGCAAATTGACTTCAGTTTACAAATAAAGTCTTCATCCAGACCTCATGAAGTAGGTATAGGTAAAACATTTTTTCTACGCATGAAGAGAGATACATTAATAATATTAATAATATACATTCAGATAATATTATAAAACCGATAGTAGAAAAAGAATGCCGTTTAAAAATATTTAAAAGTATACAATACTATACCTACAAGATATTACTAAAATACTTAATACAATATTTTTTTAGGTTTTCATTTTCGATGAATATTGTTCTGGTATAAGGAGGTGGGCAAACTCCATAATTGTTAGTCAAAATTACGGTCTAGAGAGATGGACTCCAATCCTTCCAAAAATATTGAGCTATTTGCAGGTATTATTCTGCTTATGTAATAAAAACCAAAACAAAACAAATCGAAAGATAGAGCCCGGAAAACACACGTTTTCACGTGCTTAACCATATGCTTTGGTTGATTTCTATGGACAGATTCATAAATTAATTTTGTTTAAGGCTCATAATATATTTAACGTTAACCGAGACTCTTTTGGACAATTTTGATGGTGATTGATAATCGAGCAAAAATTACATTTAAGATGGAAGCAAATAATTAAATAACAATACTTTCGCATACAAATGGTGCCAACTAAAAAGAAAAATAAGTAACTGGTTTAGTAGTGGCCTAGTGGTATACAAACTTCTCATAAAAATTCAATAAACGAATCAAATTAATTGAACTTAAAATTACAAAGTAATAACTTGGCTCTGCCTGAGTGGCAATAATGAACAAGGATGTAAATAGTCGTCACGCAAAGTTTAATAATGTTTTTCTTACCAACATAATATTATACCAATAATAATTTATACCATTTACCAATATATCTATTAGCTATAACCTATACAATTTAAAAGTTAACTCTTAGAATTATTAATTTTGTATATTATATTATTGTATACTTTTCGGCACTTAAATGTTAAATATAGTTTATTTATGAAAAACTCTCATTTTTGTATTTATATATTACATTGTTGCCATTTGTTACAGAAAACGTAAAAATTATTATGAATAATTATGATTGGATACAACTTGTATTTAAAAAATTGTGCAGTTTACATTTACGGAGTTTAATAAGGGATAAATACACGGACATTACATAATATTTACATCTGTTACGGGCAACGCTGTGCAAGATAAAATAGTATTCTATTATAATTTATTATTCAGTGACTAGTGTTAAGGCGTAACTGTATGCACCCAAACGTGCATACACGCGTTGAGTGTATAATGCATGATTTTAAAGGAACTATTGTTTTAATCTGATGCAATTAATACAAAATAATTTGTGTATTCATTTGTATACAATAACTATGCTGTTATTTTTAATTCAGAAAAAAATACATTTGAATATAATTGTAGTATATTTATGTAGGTTCTGGAGCACCACCCCCTTAAATTTTACATGTAAAAGCATAGGCACCTTTGTATAGGCAATTCGTAGTACACGCACCGCTCAAACTTGCATTAATTACTCGATATAGGCAACCCGCAACACACATACACTCGTCACATACCACCCGATCCGACACGTGACCGACATATATTTTACCCCTTCCCCTTCAAATACATTACCTCCCCTTTAAAAAAAATATATATATAATATTGTGATGTACATTTGTATCGACTATATCGAACACTTGTCTGACATATATTTTACCCCTTCCCCTTCAAATACATTACCTCCCCTTAAAAAAAAATATGTATAATATTCAGATGTACATTTGTATCGACTATATCGAACACTTATCCGACATATATTTTACCCCTTCCCAATCAAATACAAGACAGCCCCTTTTATTTTCCCTTTAAAAAAAAATATATATAAAATATTCTAATGTACCTACATTTGTATCATACATACACATACATACACACAACACACATACATACCTATATATACACACACATACATACACACACACACACATATATTCATTTACATACGTACATACATACATATTTAAAAATATTATACAATTTTCAGATTATAATCCCATTCGAATAAACATCCCGCTAAAGCATGCGTTATACATCGGAATATATCTCAAACAAACCCATATTCAAATATATTATAATATAGTTTACATGTATACATACTTACATATTATATCCAAACAATTATACACACATCATTATCACAAACCCCTGAACACATTATACAATTTACATAACATATACTTACATATCAATAAAACACATCATTAGCATACGATACATAGGTATATTTATATGCATATAAATATGATATGACCATAATTTACAAACTTTTACACAATACCATAGGTACAGTAGGTACTCATCAGTTTTCATTCTGAACGTATGTAATAATATTTACAACACACATATACACACATACGTACAAACATATATACATATACACACACATACATGCATACATACATATATACATACATACATACATACATACATACATACATACATACATACATACATACATACATACATACATACATACATACATACATACATACATACATACGAACAAACATACTCATATAATATGAGATCATCATACATAATATCTAAAAATATTATACCTACAATTTTCAGATTATAATCACATTCGGAAAAAATGACTCGCTAAAGCATACGTTATACATCGGAATGTATCACACACACACACACACACACACACACAAACACACACACACACGGAAACTCACACATAGTCACATACATACATACATACATACATACGAACAAACATACTCATATAATATGAGATCATCATACATAATATCTAAAAATATTATACCTACAATTTTCAGATTATAATCACATTCGGAAAAAATGACTCGCTAAAGCATACGTTATACATCGGAATGTATCACACACACAAACACACACACACACACACACAAACACACACACACATGGAAAAACTCACACATAGTCACAATTATAAATATTGAAACATTCCAATCCAACAGAGTACTACCCTTAATTATATTTTACACCCTGCCACCCGTCCTCACGCCCTAACAATATCATCCGACTACAGACCTGTACAAGCCTGTAGTGACACGTCCGAGTATTGTCGACGAATTTCAGGCAGAAAGTAGTGCACACAGAGCAAAATTAAATCAGTCTGTTAACTACAGTTCAAGTGTCAAGTCGTGTTATTTCAGAGTTCTTAAGTGTTTTTAAAGTGTATACAAATATTTTACAAGTTTTATAAAAATCAAATTATTTATTTTACGTTAATGAACACCATAGTTAATTTTCCTACCGCTAGTTCTATTATTAGCGAATACGCTAATAATTCGCTTCAATAAAACGCCTATGCTTTTACATGTAAAATTTAAGGGGGCGGTGCTCCAGAACCTACATAAATATACTACTTATAATATTTCAATCGCAAAAGTTTCATCGCTATATTTTACCGTCACGCAGTGTCGTAGGGTTTATAAGGTTTAACTCACCCTCTTGGCTTTTTTTTTTATGGTATTCTAAGATCTGAATATACACAGTAGTCAACTACGCGACCGCTCGAATACAGTTTAGCAACGATTTACACTTCATCTTATTGATATAAATCATAAAATTACTATGGCATAGTTAACGGACAAGCTGAACTCAATGCTGAAGACTATAATGCGAATTAGGTTGGTGATACATTTTTTATTATTAATGGAGAACAGTATCTTAAGTTAACTTAATATGGTCATATTTAGTCTTAGTAGTTATTAAATTTATATTGTTTGTAAATTAAAAGTTTGGCTGGTGTATAGTTATAAAAATTATAAACGAGAATAAACTATAGAATAATATTTTGCATTTTTTAATGCAGTTATGATGCGAGATCTTATTTTATTCGCCAATAATTGAATTATTTCATTTTGGATATCTTTTCCTAAGTAATGACAATGAATTTCTTGAGATGATATTCTTCTTATGTGTTCTTTCATTACTGGATCAAATTTACTTAAAAATTCAATACATTTTAAGAAGTTACCATTATTGGAAGTATTAAGTTTATCTGATTTCCCCCGAAAAGTCAAATTTTGACTGCTAAGTGTTTTTTATCAATTCTATAATTCGCCTAAGTACATTTTTCCAATGTTCTGTCTCAATTTTTAAATTAGCTTCATTGATATTATCTATAGTTTTTCCACGCTTACACCTTGTTTCTAATTCTTTCCAATTTTGATATGCCTTTTTATGAGAATTTGACGTCTCGTGTCTGTTCAATATATTTCCATTGGTTGTAAGAGATACTACTCCAATATTAAACAATTTGCAGCAAAAACAAAACACAGAATCACTTGATTTAGAATAAATTATCCAAGAACGTTTAATACGTTCACCATTAGGTAAACGTCGAAAATAGTGAAAAGATGAAAATGATCTACCACTAGTGTTTATAGGAAATGTTTCCATATTTATTTGACAAGGTCCACACTCTATTAAATAAAGTCTTAATTTTTCATCGATAGAGGGCCAATTATTAGGGTCATCAAAATCAAGAGACTTAAAATTGGTGTACTTTTCATCATCATTGCAAGATTTTTTATTTTCAATATTTTCTTCACTTATAGTACTTATACCTAGCAATCTCTTTCTTGTTTTCATTTTCAGAGTCAAAATCAGCTTTTCTGCAGTTTATGTCATGTATATCTTTAATATTTAAATTGGCACTATTCTTTTCAGTTATATTAATCTCTTCTTTACTTTCATTGTCATGTTCTTTTTTTTTATTGTCAACTTCGTCCATACTTAGATCTTCAATATTTTTATTTCCACTATTTTCTTCACTGTCATCAGTATCATTATCATTAATAACATTTTCTTGATAATTTTGTTGACAAAATTTCAGTAAACTACCTTTTTGTTAAACTAAATCTTTCTCCCGTGCTAGTCTTTTCTTTAAATATTGCGAACCTGATAATCGTTTACGCTTTTTTATGTCATCGGCCATAATATCTGAATAATTAATTAATTAATTAATATTATTTTATTTTTTAATTATTTAACATAACTCCATACATCAACGGACAAGAAAAACTAATTATATAACAGTATTACATAGTTAATTAACCACTAGTTAACAAAAAGTCTATTATTTGGTATTTTTGCATTTTTAAAATAATTACAAATACAATAAATATCAGATAGAAGATGTTATGCCTGTAGTAAACGTGTTCTAATTTATTAAATAAATAAAAATACATCCAATTATGAAGAAGACTAAGAACGACGCGCGATACGGCAATATTATTTACTGTAGTGAAACCAGTTTCAATAGCGTCTATAATACGCAGCTTATTCTCCCTGGCCCCCTCCGGCCATCCGTCAAACCATAACCTAACCATTTTACATAATATTATGATTGAACTGTCGGGCGGCAGTTTCACTATAACGGCGACCGTATACTATTGAATCATTTACGCGCTATAGGTACCAATAATGATTAACAGTAAATTAAAAATATATTATATTTATATTACTTACCTATTGTGTAATGAAGTCTTGATAGATGTATATGTCTTGATTTATAAAAAAATTATATTGTTGAGCTCAATAAAGAATGTACCTACACTACACTACACTACACTACACTGTACAGTGAGAGTGAATGACACACAACAGTCACCAATTGCAAAAACGCTAATAGAATTATTATCGATTAAATTGTAATGGCACAACATGCTTTGAGACGTTATCGCAATGCAGGAAAAAATTATCTATATTATTTTTATTGAATATTGTTTTGGAGTTAATATATGTAGATATATATAGATATGTAGATATATATATATATACAATATGTTTGTATATTGTACTTTGAAATTTGTTAAAATCTAAAATAAACGTGAAAAATAAGATATTTAATTTTTTCTTATATGCCACCTCTATATAGTTATAAATTTTGCCGCCGTAGGCTTGTGCCTACGTCGCCTACGCCTATAACCGGCCCTGCAAACAGCACAATGAACTTAAATTTTGTATCGTGAATTAGAGAACTGAATAACTCATATATTTTGACTTTCTTGATTTTAGTGCTATTTTTGGATTTTTAAAGATATTTTGGATTTTATCCTGTACGGAATTGCTAATATTTTATAAAATAACATTTTAATAAACGTGTTTTCATTATTGTCTAATTTAAAAATAAATATACCTAGATTAAGTAAGATAGACCAACTTCACCGTTGTGTCTAAACCGAGCGTACATCTTTTCTTCTGATTTTTTTCCCATTTACGGCTCATCGAACAAGTGTCGAAAGCGTTGTATTTTAGAGTCGACTACTCGACTATATAGTGTACTCACTACTAGTACTATACTTCTATACTTGTTGTGTTGAACGTGTTGCGCCTAAAACTTGTAAGTACCTTGTACCTACCTATACATAGGCTTAGCGTGATGAATTTATCTAGTGGGCTATATTGCCTATTATGTTTTTGGTACATAACATAAATTCTAAAAAAGTAACTAAAAAATGGAGGGGGGGGCTAAACAAAAGGGTAATATATGATTCCGAATGGAACGATTGCGAACGGACCTTTTCCGGTAACACGATTGCGAACGTTTTTACCTGCTTTTAATCGTGCGGTGTTGTCAGATTTGGTGTTAGTCAATAACACATTTTTAAATGCCCGAATGCCCCAGCCTTGAAGAAGGTCACGTATTTACAGACTATTTAGTATTGACATATATTCCACCTGATGCATTATTTCCACCATATCTTTGGGCACAAGAACCTTCAGTAAATCCAAGGTATGATTTAAAAAAATAACTTGAATTCTTGTTCCTTCCCACTTAAATTTTACCAGTAAATAAAACACCAAATTCTCTGATAAGCGTCATTCGTTCGCAATCGTGTTTACCTATGCCTATACCCACCTAACTTTGTTTTAAAATGCCAATTTTTGCATATTTTTAGTAAATATTTAGCGATATTTAAGGTAATAATTAATATTATACCGCATATTAACACTGCAATTTTAAGTTGCTATAATATCCCAACAGCTCATTAGTCATAACAGGGATCTTCATGCATTTGCGTTTTTTTAGGAAACAGCAAATTCAAAATTTGATTCGATATTTGTTTCATATTAGGTACCTACATACAAATAAAACGCAATCATGTAAATTGTTTTTTTATGACTTTGGTGTAATCTTTGAATAAAATCACCTATTACACAAGTTATAAAGGCTAATATTTTTCAGGATTTGTCATATTGGTTGATATTTTATTGTTAATGTGACTTAAAAAAAAAAAAAATAAGTGTGTATTAATATAAATAAGTATTCAATTTTTTTGAGACGATATTTAGACAAATTGATATGTCATACTCTCATAAATGTTATTCTCTATAATTTTCGTAAGTAATGATTTTACTCTAAGATTACTAAACAACATAAAAACATGATTTTGGCATGAATTTTTTGGTCTCTGCGGTGCACGTAGGCCAGTGAGAGAGAAAACAAACAGTGCGGTGATATCTTCTTAAGTGATTTTGCATGTTTAAAGATTCTATAGATATTTACGCATATAGTTTGGTCATAAATCAAGAAATTAAAAACATAAATTATAAAATAAATCTAATCTAAAAAATAAAAACAAAGTGCCTATATATGCACCCTCATGGCCATCCATGTTTCGAATATAGATTTAATGATTATTTTTATTGTGTATAGGTATAGTGTAAATATTTAATATTAATGTACATACATTTGAAGACCTGGTGATATACGTAAGCCATTCTTTAAATTTTGCAATAAAATTGTTAAAGAAATTGGGCCAAGGAATTAGGTTAGATATTTACAAAGATTTTTGATTTTTGCCCAACCACTTTGTATTGACTATTGAATTTGGCTGATGCACTGATACAAAATAACATTATTATGTTCACTTATTTTTTTTTCTAAAATGTCGGTCTAATATTACCTACATCACAAGGACAATCGTTAATGTATTATATTATGCTATATTTCTATCGGTTCTTCAAATGTAGTACCGGAAAATAGCCAATAGGCAACACAATATTAATAAGATTATGATTAAGATAATAAGATTATTATTACATTAATGAATTAATCTACATATTATGAGGTTAGGTGTAGATTTCTCAAAAATATTTATTAATTATTTCTATAATTAATTATGTAAGAGTATAGGTAACGACCGGAACCAAAATTTAATTAAAACATCACAATATGAGTAAATATAGTATAGATTAATAATAGGGACGTATAATAATATCATCACAAAATAAATTCGTTATGTGGTAAGATATAAATTATCTTTTGTTTTTTATTTAGACCACTGTCCACAGGTAGATACCAAAAAGGAGTAAAGGACCAAAAGTTGTATCGCTAACATTTTTGTCTAGGAACCTATAAGTATACTTACTACCTAAGTAAGTTCACCATTTCACGTTGCAATTACTTTCTCAAGACATCGCAGAATTTACTTTATGGTATTATAGTATCTATATTAATTGTTAAAAAGGCAAAATTTACTTACTTATGTGTGTGTGTGTGATTCCCAACCAAGTCTATCACACTCATGGTTCTAAAATTTGGTACATGGGCGATCCTATCAGGATGTGCACCTCGAAGCCTTTTTTTAAATTTTGCTCACTACAGGGATTTTTGGCTTCAAAAAAATGAATATTTTTTTTTGTTTTGTTTAGGTGGTTGTAAAAAATAAAATACCTATTATAATTGTGTATAATTTTAGACTATAAATTATATGTATAACAACTCATATGGCCAAATTACTGTGACAAAAATGTGTGTAGTTTACATTTAACGAAGTTTAAGAAAGTGTAAATCCACATCCACTGGGATTATTTAATTTGTCACCGGTAACATCTGCAAGATCGTCCATAATTAATAATTATGTCTACCATATAAAACCAAAGGCATAAAACGGGTGACCGTAGTGCAAATCCCCAGCAGTTTTCAACCGATTTTCATAAAATGTTCGTCAGCAAATTTAGCGAGAAAATAGTTATTGTGATTGGTTATAATTTTAGACCTGTAATTTGTATCTGGCCAAAACAACCCGAATGACTGTGTCAAAAATCTGCGCAGTTTAAATTTGACGTAGTGTAAGAAGGGGTAAATTCATGGGCATCTCATTTGTTACGTCGTGAAGAATTAGCCAGTTTTTAATAAAACAAATGGTAATAGAATTATTGTACGATTCTTAAAATATACTATTATTCGAACGTGGCCAACAAAAATGGACGGGTTCTATATAAATAAGGTATGATTATACTACGAATTATTGTGTGGAAACTATATATTGCTTTAATATTTATAATTACGTGTTTCGGTGTTTCGATATGTCTACGATTTGCGAACTCTTTATTTCGGGAGGGAACATATAGAACGATGATTACTCCAACGGTTTCATAACAATATATAGCAGAACATTTCTGTTCTATTTAGCGCGTTCGGTGTGTGAAATATATTGTGAGAAACGCGTGCGATACTAGTTTTGAATAAATTATAGATATCAGCCGTTTTAATGAAAAACAAATGTCATTTCAAAATAAAATAAACACAGTGTTGGTGTTTTCTGATAAATATATTGTAACATATTATTATCACGAACCGGGTCTGGTCTTTTTTAATTATTATCTGCAGCGTTGGTTGTGTGAAAAAATAAAAAATACAAACACAAGTTTCACATGTATAATACATATTATATTTATAAACACTATATTATTGTGTTACTCCTATTAAATATTTTAGTCGTTTTCATTTACAAACAGATGTTGTGTTATATGATGTTCAGTATATAATCTGCATACACTAATGAGTGAGAGCTATGGAGATAAGTAGGCACGAGATAAAAATATAAACCTCAGACAGACTGGAGAAAGCAGGAACGTTCGGCACACGTTTCGCTCGGTTCGTCTCAATTTGCAGATGTGGTAGCGTAGTGAAGCGGTTCCCAAACTTTAGCGATCACGGCACCCTTAGGAAAAAATTTCGTGTTTCGTGGAACCCCAATGTCTGTAAAACGAATATTTTATATTATATTAGTAACTATTATTTAGGTGAACTTTTTTTGCCCAGTATGTATAATATAAAATAATTTTCTTAATATTCACATACATCTAGCGGAACTCTTGAGATTGTCCCACGGAACCCTTGGTAATTGCTTACGTAGTGGTCTGTTGTACAGTTTGTTGTGTTCAATTTGAAAGCAATAAATAAAAAATATCTAAAAACCGGGAAGATTGCTGAATTTCTCCAAAGTTTTTCGCAGCGGCGGTGGTCACTCATTAATCATCTTTATGTATTTGGCAAGAGGCGTGGCGCAATTGAATGGAGAACCTTGGGGGAGGGTGAAGGGGCTTGAGCGCCCTATAATATTAGAAAACATTCGATACACGGGGCCTGTGACTCCATAAAGACATACATAGCTGCGGACTGCGGTGCAAATTTGGACGCAGAAACAATAGAACGTCAAAAACAAAAAAAATAGAACAGTAAAAAAGTAAGAAAAATTAAAAAGTTAAAATACAATACAAAAAAGCTGTTTGTATTTATTACAATACGCCAACAATAATTATCACTGTATTACTGCAGTGTTGCGATAAAGTGTATTAAATAATATAAACGGCTGCAATAGCCAATAATAATCATAGATTACCTATACTTCCTATATGCGTAAAATTCAGTATCTATAATACGTAGTATATAATAATCAGGGATAGGATTTTATAGCACTTAGGTAAAACCGCATAAATGTGTGCTATAACCTTAAATATCCTTAAATATGTGATAAAAAAATATATTCAAAAATTGTCATTTTAAAAAAAATGTATATCAGCGGTTCTTAACCTGTGGTCCGCGGACCCCGGGGGGTCCGCAACACTCATGTCGGGGGTCCGCGGCAACTTTACCACCTAACATAAGTCAATTTGTGACATGAGTGTATTATTACAATATTTTTCGATTATTATTTTTGTTTCCGAAGACTTTTTATTCGTGACCACTGTGGTACACACCACGGCAGAGGAAATATTTTGTAAAATTAATGAATTTATTATAGCGAATGAAATTGAATGGACTAAATGTGTAAGAGTTAGTACAGATGGTTAGATCCACAATTATCGAGTAAAGCTCTGAAAGTTTTGATTCCATTTCCCACAACTTATTTATGTGAAAAGACATTCTCCGCCCTCGTGGATATTAAGAATAAGTTTCGAAACCGATTAGAAAACGTAGAATCTGAACTACGATTAAAGCTTTTGAGTATTGAGCCCGATGTTCAAAAACTAGTAACTGAAATGCAACATCAACCATCGCATTAAAACTTATTAATTAAGTAAATAAAAATTAAGTTTTAAGAATATTAAGAATAAGATAATAATAATAATAATTAATAATAAAATAATTTCTATTACAATTTTTTTTTTTAAATTTAAGTCATTAATGATGTTCAAGTGTAATAGTTATAAATGTGTACATTTTGTTATGTCTACTTCTATAATTTGTAGTATAAAATAGTTATTATAATTTTGGTTATGATAACTTGATATGTTTTGTAAAAAAAAAGGTATTTGAAAAAAAATTGGTGGGGGGTCCGCGATCTCTAAAAATCTTTCATCGGGGTCCGTGTTCTACAAAAGATTAAGAACCGCTGATGTATATAACATTTTAATTATAATAATTTTTCCTTTTTCTTTAATTATTTTAATACCTATTGATCTATTTTTAGCGTATATAAATAATTTTTTTTGTTCGTGTTTTAATTTTTTTTTATATATAAGTACTAATATTTCTATTAAATTATTTATTATTATAATTTTTTATTGCACGTACAATTTATTATCCCAACGTCCAAACAGCTCTGTCCATTAATTTATCCTAAATTAGATAATTAGACCTAGCTGTGGTACTGAAAAACGCAAATCGTCTTTTTTCAAAAAGACTATCTTAGTAGTAGGATAAACATTTCCTGGTACATTATTGTACCTGTTGCATTATAAGTTTGATATTCGACGCTCATTAATCATTATATTTAAAATAAATTAATAATAGGTATGTACCTATTAGTTCAGTTTGAATTTAGTCCTATTGCATAGTATTTTATCCTGACGAACTACGATGAAGGTTGATAATCATTTAAGATAACTATAAACTATATAAAAACATTAAACAGTATAAAGTATAAACTTACAAAAAATATGGTTTTTGATAACTATATAGGGCATAGGGTTATAGTTATATAGGTTATTATCTGACTTTATCATAAATCATTTTTATTTTTAATTTAGTAATATTCGAAATTTCAGTAAAATGTTTTGAATTATATATCTCTACGCATAACCTACCTAATCAGCTCGTGTTTGCACTACGATGGTGTGCGTATGCGGCCGCGGTTTTTGGTAAAATTAAAAATATGACCATTTAAAAAATTAATTATTAAAATGTCATTTACACTATTTTAATCAAATAAAAGGCACACAGTGTATAATCATTTTAAGTACAGAAAACACCGAGTAATGGCAAACGGAGATAATATATCTTGGCGCTGATGAATAATGCATAAGACAATGAACTTATTGAACTATTCAAACTAATGACAAAATATCCAACATTTTGACCGAAAACGGAGACGTATTTCATATAAATAATACTGTAGAAATCTGGGTTATTAATAAGTTGGAAATAGTTTGTAATAATTGCAAACGAAAAATGACTTAATGTACTTTGGAGGGATCAAATAAAATTATTCGTCGTGAGCGGTAGTTGAAAATAGTAAAATACAGAACTTTTACATATCTACATGACGATAATAATAAGGTAGGTATAATAAAATGCACGTATATAGACTGCAACGTCGAAAATTAATAATCTACTTATGAACTCCAACAATTAGGTACAAACTACAAATCAATAGTTTAATGGAACATTTTACCATGTAAATGAAAAGTCGAAAATAGTAATTTTCACAACAAACAGTATAATTTAGAATATTTAGTAATTTAATAATTTAGTCTAAAATAGTATAACAGTAATACTATTTTTAGGCGATGATACAATTTAATGTTTGTCTCGCTCATTTTCAACAACTTAATATAGAATTCGTGTTTTACATAAATCAATGTACATTCAAATAGGTAGTGTATTGTCTGGTTCCATCCAAAATAACTGATACTTATTTATGAAAAACGTGAAATTTAATAAAAACATTATGTAATAAAAATTCAAACCTCAAATGATAATTTTAGATTTTGAATTATCTGCTCGTACCTAGTGGATTCTTGCATATTTTTCAAGTACAGAAATTATAAGTCACCGGTTTTACAAGATCTAAGGCCAAGCTTGGTACAGTCAAGTTAAAATTGAATGCCTAAAACAAAAATGAATCTGAATACATCACATTCGTTAAAGTATTTATGTGAATTACCTCTAGACTGAGCCACTTTCGAACGAGGTAGGACTATACCTGCAACGGTCCAGAATCTGGACGTCACTTGGAAGGCAAGTTATACAATCCACACCCATCAATTTATAATTTGTATTGAGGTACTCGAGGAACACTGAGCAGAAGTTTACTTAAAACTATACAATCAAATAGACGAAAAATTACGAATCACAGCTCTAAAGTTATCTCAAATATTAAAAAACAGGACAACGGAAACAAAAGTCTGGATTAGGCTACTAAAAAACTACTTCAAATTTCAAATTTAATTTTAAGCAAAGTACTCATCATAATAATACTCATATCATTACTCTAAAAACTCAATTAATAATAATTATGATTTCAATACGAAATTTTATTTCAGTAAAATTAATTTGCGCTAATAGGATGATTATATTTGCGTTTGGGTCATGTTATATGAGCTACAGCCGGCGTAACAAAGTATAAATAGTCGGTAGGTTATAAAGGTTTAATGGTTATAAAAATTTGATGCTACATATAATCTATTGAAAGTACCCGAAATACGATTTCTGATCTATGAAAGTGCCACGTGAAACTTTTTGAGTACGAAAAAAAACATTCCCAAAAAAGAAAATACAAAAAAAGATAAGAACACCACTGTCAAACAGATACATACATGGTCTCTTGGTTTGAAATCTAAATTGTATGTAAACCCAATTAAAACTGGTTTGAAACTTTGAACATTAAATTATTCCTCATTATATATTTGTTGTCAATAAATAGTCAACTGATATTATGTAATATTATAAAAATAAGAACCTAAGAAATTAATGAACAAGGTTTTAATTATTGTTATTATTATTATTATTTCAATTTAAAAATCTACATAGGTGGGGTGGGGTACAGTTCTGTGTCAAACGAAATTCTTAATTATAAGATTTGTATCTTAAATGATTTCGATAAAACAAGAAAGAGTTTATTAAAGGACCTGCTATACGACGGGCTTAGAAAAAATCGCATTCTCATTTGAAGAGTATAATTATATAATTGTGCACTCCGATAATTAACACTGATGATATGGTGAAAAAATGCGAAGAAAAGCTAGTTGCAGGGTTTATAAATGCTTTGTTTTTGCTTGAACTAAATTCAATAGAATCTAGCAAACTCATGTGACTCGTGGAAAACCAAAAATACGAATACTCACTCGAGGAAAAATACGTTTTTATGGGCTAATTATTATCAAGAAGCTTGAGGTAAACCGTTGACTATTTATCACACTTTTTAATATTTTAATAGGTACTTACAATCGTTTTGTTTAGTTATAATTTTTGGGTTCGAATATTCTTGCACAAAAAATCGCCAATTATGGATTAGAAATTGTTAATTAAAAACTCATTAAAAACTCCAAAACGTGCATAGAAAAAATGACTTAAAAATAATGCTATAATACTTAAACAATTTAATTATTTATAAACTGAATAAATGTTTATAAATTATCAGATTTTATTAAAGCAATAATGTAAAAATAAGTTAAAAACTTTTTTTTTATTTTTATTTTAAAAGCCGCTAGTATAGACTATGATAGCTTAACAATTACATAGTAAGAAACTAAAGTAGCCTCTGTATAAAGGCAATTATTGTTTTGATAGCTGTTTCAGAATTAGAGTTTAAGATGGAAAAAAGATTAATGGGAATATTAAGAGACATGAAAAGAATTAGTCTTTTAAGTCGGAGAGCAGGGCAGTTAAATAAAATATGAGGAAGGTCACATACATATATACTCATTTGGATGAAGTGAGCAAGTGTACAAAGTGGCGAGTCGTTTAGTCCAAGTTTAAATGAGTGACTTGGTAATAATGAATGTCCTATCCGTAAACGATTATATGGACTATATGAGACCTTTGTAAATTTAAGTTATTAAACCAGGTTTTTTTTTTGATATTAGGCGTTGTATGTCTGTATCTCGAAGCGAACTCAGCAGGTAAGTTATGCCAATGGGAAGACCATAGGTTAGATTGGTAGTGTTTTAAAAATGGGATAAAGTCAGAATGTGGTAGATGTGTAAGAGAGGGACAAATTAAACGGGAGGAGGATTTAGCCAAATTATCAGCAATCTCGTTACCTCGAATACCAGTGTGACTGGGAATCCAAAGGAAGTGAATCGTGTAGTTAGATTGATTGATTTTGAAAACAAGTGATTTGATACGAAGAACAAGAGGGGAGATTTGAGAGTTGAAAGGGTTGGAAACTAAAGCTTGTAGGCAGGACATAGAATCAGTGGCTATTAAATATTTATTAGGGGTGAAGTTAAGAATTAATGTTAGGGCTTCGATGATAGCATAGCATTCAGCTGAGAAGGAGGAAGACGATGGAGGGAGGTTGTTAGTGAAAGATAAATGCAATTTTGGAATGTGGAAAGCATAACCAGCAGAAAGAGGTGATACCGATCCATCCGTATAGATAATAATGAAATCGGGAAACTGTATATTAAGATAGTTTGAAAAAGCTGCATTTACCATGGAGTAAGACATCGATTTGAAATCATTGGAGGAAAGGTCAGAAAATTGATGACCCAATTGAACATGAGGGGAACATAGTAATGAATCATATGGAAGCTCATAAAGAGGAAGTTTAACTAAGTTGATGATGAATTGGTGGAAACACGAAACGGAATTAGCGATAATAGATAAGACTGGAGTGGATTTGGGGACATAGCGCCAATTCAGATATAAAGAATAGTAAATATCAAAAATTAAGTGTTTACTATGAGATAATGATTTCAAAATAAATTTACCAGCAAGCCAACGACATCTAATATTGAAGGGCGAGCAAATAGATTCGACTTCAATGGCAGGGCATGGAGTGGAATCTACATAACCCATAATGATTCTGAGGCAGGAGATTTGAAGTTTGTTAAGTTTTTTCCAATTACAAAAAGAGGCTGACCCAAAAAGGAAACAACCATAGTCCAATTAAGAGCGTATAATTGAGAAGTAAATGGATAATAAGCATGAGGGATGAGAGCCCCACCACGTACCAGTTATTGATCTAAGAAAATTAGACCAACGAGAGGCGAAAATTGTGAGTGACGTAATGTGAGGTGACCAACGAAGTATGGGATCAAGGATGATACCTAAATAAGTGATAATTGGTACAAAAGTTAAAAACTTACTAATAAATAATAATAAATTAGTATTAAACATCGGAATTCAATATACCTATTAAATCCTTTATTGAAATAAATATTATACACCTCAATTAAAAACGTATTTATAATTTATGTAGGTACATATAAATACATTATGTCATATACACATGGTATATCCATTAAAACACGAAAACTCCATCATGACTACGCTATCATGTAAAATCTAAAAATATTTATAACAAGCACAATTTTACAAAGCAAATGTATAAATATGAAATATTAATCCTATTTTAATTTATTAATATTATATTTAATTTTAATTTTATACATATTAAATTATAATATTAATATTCTAAATTAAAACAGTCCTAAAATGTACTTTTAAACATGTGTTTATTTCCTAAAAATCTAATAATATGCATTTAAGTAATTCAATGAAACATCGTCTAACGGACATCTCCCAATAGCGGACACTATTTTAATATTTTCTTTTAGTGACTTTTTTCCGAGTTCTATCCAAAAAAACTATGGCATTAAAAAAAAAAAAACATGCAGTGGGGTGGTAAAGTTTCGAATAAACGATTGACTGTACTTTTATGTAGTAATATCATAGGTGAGTTTGAACATCCTCTCGTCATAGGTAAAGCTAAGAGACTGCGAGTTTTCAAAAAATTAGAAATTTATTCCCCGTCGACTGGTGTTGGAATAAAAAGGCATGGACGACACAGATTATGAGAGACTGGCTTACGAAGTTTGATAAAAATACGAGTCAATCGTACTCAAAAGATGTGCGTAAATAAAATAACGAAATTAATCGTTACTTATATTGAGTTATTTATTATATTTATTTATATAATATAATAAATGTATTACAAGTACTCCGATGTTTACGGATATAACCTACCTAAAACACCCAAGTCCAAAAATATAAATTTAAATACGTAATGCAGCATGCATGTACAGTACAAGTTTATAAATAATTTTATAATATTCTGCTCCGAATGTATTCAGACAATTGTCAAGGTTATAACCAGTCGTCAAAATGTATGTACTTTTGCATAATAATCCATAATGTTTGTTTGTTGATTTTTATCCAAGAACTAGATCACAATTTTCAAAATAGATATTATAGTTGGCTATTACGAACAGCATTTAATGTTTAATATTAGAATCAGAATAAAAACATTTCGTTTTATCTAGATCGCTCCAAACAGTTTAAACATTTATGTTATAATAATAACATAATAATATTACTATTATATTATATGTTAACAATATTATAATAATACTATTATATTTTGTTGTATTATATTATTATCTCATTATAGTCATATTATTTGTGACACCTGTGGTACGCGTTAACTATCGTTAATTCGCACAGAGTTCATTCGGGATTTCGGACAAATGTATATGAAATGAATCGAAATAATAAAATTACTAAAAATGAATTAATTACTTTAAAAAGTAAAAATAAAGTAACTACAACTCCGGGATTAAAAACATGCATATAAACTGCAGCTTTTAATGCGAATTAATATTTTCAGCGAGAATTTCAAAACGCCAAATCAACCTGTCACTTCAAATATTTATGTATTTTTTAAGGTCTTACGATTGACCTTAATTATATAGTGTTGGTAATAATAATAAAAACATAAACGATCATTATTTTTTTTGCAGGTTTTCGCATTTCGTGCACACAACTGCCACGATTTAAACTAAATTAACACTTTCTTAAGTTATTAGATTCTGAGCGGAGTGATAAATGTATTGATTTTACAAAGTGTATGTTTTTTTTATTAAATATTTTTCTAGTAGAAAAAATTATCTAATCATGGACTTTGATTGAGGTTTCTGGTAAAAAATTGGATCTAGTTAGTAGTTGGTACTTATAGAAGGTAAAAATTGAAAATTCTCAGTACTTTTTAAAATAGGTAATGTTACAGTCGTAAATTAGGTAAAAACGTAAATGCTTAGCCAATATCATAAATTCCTAACATTAGTAGCTGATATATCGCCAATGTCTAGGTGTTAAGTGACAACATAGGGAAGGTTGTAAAATTCAAATTTTTTGTTAACACATTTACAACTATGACTAGCAAATGACAGACAATGTCGATAATTTTGTTTAGCAAAATATTAAAATTTGGTAAAAATTTAATATCGCATATAAGATAAATTATACTTAATATTTCATGAATAATGCATATCCTGCCAACCCCCTCAGTGGCGTAATCAAGGGGTGACGTGGGGGTCAGACCCCCCCCCATTGGCTTTTTATTACCTTGATAGTAAAAACTAAAAAGTTTTGAGAGGGTGGGAGATTTTCCAATTTTCCCTTACCATTTAGATATGTCGTTTTATTTTTTTGATACCCCCCTTCCAGAAATCATGTCTAAACCACTGACGCCTCCTCCTAAATGACGGCACTACCTGTGACACTTTGAAGGTAGGTACTATAGGTAGATGTTAGATACATGTTATGCAATATGCTAGTAGGAATGCGTGTGTAAAAATATTATAATTATTTAATTAATATAATTATTAATTAATTATTAGAAAAAATAAGTTATCGTGGTTTATATTGTATACCTACTATATAGTCATAGGCATAGATGACATATCACATATTATGTATTCGAAAGACTGCTATATTTTATTTAAAATTAGAGTTCACCTAACAGCCAGTTTACAATAGATTTGTGATTTGAATTGATTTAACATTTTTGTCAATTATGTCTGAGAAAGCCTGGAGTTATAGTAATTACCTAAGAAATATTTCTAAATGCATCATTGCCTTAAAATAATGGACAATAGCGTTATGTCCTAGTAAATATCGTATACTGTATAGTTTGATCGGAAATATCGTTATTAGAGAGTTTTTGCACAACGCCGGTTAAAAATAACGTGTAACGAACCAACTACTTCAGCTCAATAATGGAAGTATTTTGAAATAAATAACAAGTTGACTGTATGAGTTATGTATATTTATTTGTAATTTAAACGTAAATATTCTAAGTCCAAAATAATTAACTAATAACTTTGGTAAACGAGATGTGACTTAATAATTGACTTGGTGGTTTCTCTGCTGGTGCTCGTCTGATGGACACTTGTCCATCGACGTACCTCGTCGGTTATTCCTAATAGCTCCCTCCTATGGCATTTTAGTATAAAACGGTATATCTCTGCGTACTCCTGAGGTCACCTTTAGACGTCATTCGTATAATTATGTTATTTTAGGAGTATATATTTTGTACAAAGTCATAATCTTTTACGCTTATTATATTATTCGTTTTTCCTAGAATATGGATAATGCGTGCATATACTTATCACGTGTTGTGCGGTACCGTTGATGTTATTACTATTAGTCCTGTATTCCTATCGATGTAGGCTTTCCGGGATTACTGATATTACTACTATTAGTTTTATCGATGTATGCCGCCCGGGGTTACGTGCTCCCTGCAGCATTTATGTCTATTATTGAATATATCATTATTATTATTATATACGTAGTCACAGCTCGTTACAAACGTATGAACCCGTTAACGTTATTTACCAAAACAAGCCTTTGCGCATGCGCACCAAATATCGGTACTAATATCGAATATTAAATATCCGGTAATGCAAAAACTAAAGTTGCAACTATAACGTTAATATATCACCGTATAATTTAAGCGAACGTTATTTTTACCGGCGTTGTGCAAAAACTCTCTATTAACGTAAATTCCTTAATTTACGTCTCTGTCGGTAACAATTATAAGCTGGCAGTCCATCTACGCTCAGAATCATTTTTCGTATGCAACGATTTATCATTGAATTCAAATTTAACACATACATTACAGTGACCTACTCAAGATGAGGTACACTCGACATCTATTTTACGAGCGGTTATCTACTCGACGGCTTTTACTTTTGAGGTTTGACCCTCCAAAGTACCAAAAACTAGATCCAAATTGCTACCAGAAATCGACCTTGAATTTTAAGAAGCTATTTTACTGCTCCTAAAGATGACATCACGATCAATAAATAAAACACATATAATATTGTAAAACCGAAACATTCATTGCTTCGCTCAGAATCGGAAGAGTTACATATTTTGTTTTTTTTTTCAGTTTATTTCTTATACAATTTGGAATCTTTACTCGCACATTTTATTTGATTTATTTTAATTATGATATTTACTTAAAAATTAAAATACAAAAATGTTTTTTTTCATATTTATTTTCTTTACAGTTTTGTTTTTATAGTTTTAGTTGTATTATTTGTAATGAGAAAATAATGCATTTTCCTACAAATTCACAGCTCTAGTATATAATATATAAATTATGTTGATATCTAGGGGTTACTTCCTCGACAGCTTTTTTTTTTTAATTTGAACTTATTGTAGTGTTTTTTTTTACTTTTCATAACACAGATCTTAAAAATAAACACACGTCTTAAAGTTTTGTTCATGGAAGAACTAAATATAGATCGTATAGAATAAAAAATATTTGAATTAACTTTGGGCTTCAAATATTATCTTTAATCCTATTATTTTGGTTTCATATAAACAAGAATGATTTTATGCACTTGACTATTAGGTAGTTGGGTATATAAATTATCATAATATAAAATATTATAAAAATTGAACGTGGTAACTGTTTATTAACTATAACATCATACTGCGTTTTGAAATAATTTATATTATTCTTATTATTATTATAATCAAGCAATACCTATACCTATATTCTACCTAGGTACTGCGATTTGACCACAATGTGTACAAGGTTACAAGCCACACATTCCGTCATCACTCATCTGCTTATAATAATAATTTTTACTATACATATAATTTATCAATCATTATCAGGTGGACGGAGTGGCCGAGCGGACTAAGGTGTCGGTTGGGACGCACACCGGCGCTGGTTCAAACCTCGGTTCACGGGCGGCATTTTTCTTCGGGCAAGTCACGGTGTCCGGAGAGAAGTGCCGCCATCCCGCATCAGGGCATGGCAGATACCCACAGGTGCCCACTAAAAGATCTGCCGAAACTACACACACGTGTTACACCTACAGTTCCCTCCCCTACAAACAAAAAACAAACAGCCATAGTTTTCGGGCTTCACGATCAATAAAAAAAAAAAAATAATCATTACAATTATTAGATTAAGTACAATAAATTACTTTAATTAGGTCGTGCCCAATGAAACCTAAATATATAATTAATCAAAAGACTTGTTAATGGGCTGAATGTCGTTCAAACTGTATATAATTTTCTTTGATTTTACCGCCACCTAGTGGAACCGCTCCGAACGCGAACGACGGTACAAATGGCCATTCGTTCGCGTTCGGCTTGCCGTTCACACTTCTATGTTCGGTACATTTCGATGTACCAAATTCGCATTCGTTCGCGTTCGCGGCCTAATGTAAACGCACCTTAAGAGAGTGTATTTCGTAAGAATTCTTCCAGTGTGAATCTACCATTCTCCACATAACCCATTCTGAATAGCCATATCATTGCGTGGATAAATTCTATAATCTGATTGTCTTACCTAAAAAATTTAAAAATCATCTATTTATTATGATCAAATTATTAAGTATTGAAAATATATATTTCTAATATAATTCATTCAAGTATTTCTGATAACTAACTATAATTACTTTTTAGAATTATTCGTAACACATTTACGTTATTATTTTTTGTATACTTTATATATATGTGTTAAATACAGTAGACCATGTAGTTGATCAATGAATAATAGTTTTTACTTAATACCTACTCAATTTGATAAAAAAAATATTTAGATATTCGTACTTAATACAGAAACACTTTTACACTGTACTTAAAAATGTTGTTCTTTATTTGATCTTTGGGTGACATTGGGGTACATACCTATGTAAGATATTATAAATGACAATTATCATAAAATACTTGAATATATTTATCAACGAGGAATAACAATTATTTAAACTCTTTGACCATTTATTACTCTTGTAAGAGTGCAGAACGCAGTTTATTTTGTGTGATTGAGTGATGGTTCTTTATTCTTACGTAAATAGTCAAAACAGTTTATTTATGTTATACAGTTTTTCTTTTATTTTGACCAGTGCTCTTCGAGCTACAGATATTTTGGTATAGAATTTTAAATAGTTTTTACAATATTTTCTTTTTACATACTTTGCTCATTGAGCTACAAATATTCGATACGTTAGTTGTTTGATGAGTGGTATGACTCACGTGGGTGCCGTAGGGTTGATGGATAGACCAAAACAGCCGACTCGGTTGGTGGTGTTTGGCGGGTGTAAAGGATGCGGCTATCGGGCGTTGATTCGTCCTCGACAACACTGCTTCTTAGGTGCACGTATTAGTTGCGGCGCGGAGTGGTGGCTGTGATGACAGCACGTCCTACAGCGGCGGCAATAACAGTTGCAGGTAATTGGTTCGACGGTGTCGCGTGCGGATGACGGCGACGGTCGGCAGGCAGACTTGACGGTGGCGCGTGCGGGTGACGGTGATGGTCGGCGGGCCAGCTCGACGGTGGCGCGTGCGGGTGACAGCGACGGTCGGCGGTTGCGGACAACGACCACTGCTGTTTGGAATCGGTAGCTTGAACAGTACGCTGCTAAGGCGTACCACTACCGACTCCGCACAGAGAGTGTTGTGGGGGAGCTCTCTCCAGTGCTTTAGGCGTGAGTAGCTTGATCAGTACGCTGCCAGGGCGTACCACTACTCACACTGTCAAGGATGGAAGAGAGATGTGGAGGGAAGTTACGTTAAAATGACGGGAATGAACGAATGAACAAACTATCGAACGAATTATTGCTTGATTGAATGATAGAACTATTGAACGATTGAATGAATGATTGATTGATTTGATACCGTAGGCTCTGATCTGGCCTGTATAAATGTAGTTTGGTGCTTATTGCTGCTGGTTGGTGTGTTGAATAACATTGACCACATTGTCTTAGGTTTCTGCATGATGCGTGTTAGTCTCATGTGGGCGGCTAAGTTATATTGAGGTAGTTTTAAATAATCTGGTTGATTTTTGTATTGTTGACATTAATTTGTGTTTTTCCGTGTCGGAAAGTCTTGTAGGGTGGTCCGGTCTTGGAGCGCGTGTGCTGCCGCGCGCTCTGTACGGCGTCAGTGCGTTTTTCTATTTCGACGCATTTTTGTCGTTATTCGACACATGTGTTGCTTTACGGGCAGGAGAAGTAATGGACATTATAGTAGGTCAAGTTATTAAGTACCACAACACTTTACGCGATCATTAGTGGCATTACTGATGAGTAAAATGCTGGAAAGTCACGATTAGGTCGGTTCGGTACCGTTTCATCGGACGCTGGTTATGTCCGGTAGATGGCGCGGGTTGTTTCATTTATGCTTATTAATTCTGTCTCGTTACACTCTATTGAAGTCATTTCGTGCTCTAGTCTCCACTGTTCTTAAATGATCTATAAATATATATACCTACCAAATCAGAGTCTTATTTCTTGGAACTATCTAATTTCAGTGATTGATTTGAAAAAAAATTACCATTACATCTGTATAATTGTGGATGCTGTCCCATGAGCCGTAAAAGTGATGCAAGTGATGACTATATAAAGTTATTTGTTCTATGTTGAAGCCTGTATACAGTAAATCTCTGTGGAGTTACTGTGTCCATCCAGAAGTGTTCAAAATAGTTCATCAATGTTCCGAGTTCGATTACAAGATTGTAGTCTGTGACTGAAATAGAAAAGTAATTATGCATAGCTGAACACTATTAATGTACTTAGTATAAATAACTTACTTAAGTCTTGTATAAATCTAAATCCTAATTGTATTGAATACAAATATCCATGAAATATTATTGCGTTCCCTGGCAAGTGAGCTAATGCCATCAACTACAGTAAATATTATGTATGTTTAAAATATGATGAAGAGTAGGATAGAAAAGAGATTTCTGGAACCTCAACCTGCTGGCTCAACTCTAAATTCCTGATGGCTCAACCCGTGTACACTTTTTGCTCAACCTATGGTTGCTCTTCTGCTCAATTCATGGGTTGAGTCAATCTATCACATACGTATACAACATTCCTCCCGCCACCCCGCTCTTCGATTTCACCCGTGCCGATCATCCCACCATCTATCACACACTTATACGATTAGAGACCGGCACAACTCAATATTGCTATGTTTAAACTACTCCTATGCCCAAAGGACATAATACACATTGTTTTTGATTACATTAATTATTTTGTATCTTGTATTATGATCAATGATCATGAACACAAGTATGAATAAGATTATTATTTATGTATGCTAGAATTAGAACATTTTTTTAAATAGTTTATCAAGATTAAATATACCAAATTCTTTGTAAATTTGTTCTGTGCTAAAAGCTTCAAAAGAAAAGACATGTTTGGAAAATATTCGTCATTACATTTAATGTGTGCTTCAATAGCTGAATTTGGTTGGTCTTTTTCTGGTTTGTTAGATCATTTTTTTTTCCAAAGTTGAATTTCTATTGGCAGTACTTCCTTATCCAGAAATTCAGAATATATTTCGAAGTCGTTTGCATCTATTTCAAATTTGTTGCATATTTTTGGTAACAACTTGTACAGCGAAGAAATTTGTTTTTTGTGATTATTAAACCTTGCTTGAAGTTGTTCAATGAAATTGTCGAAAAAAGGAATATATATTGTTATGCGGTAATATTCTTCAGGTGAATTTGTAATGACGTTAATTCGATGTTTTTGACGTGCAACGATTCTTGGTATTTTTATGTCTTCTTCACTATCAACTGATTTTATGAGATCCTTTGCTTTTTCAAAAATCTTGGAAAATGTAGTATCCATATTATTCCGCATATCATGTATTTCGTGTAACACAATATCAACGTATTCCATTGCTTCGGTCAAATTACAATTTACAGACTGTAAATTCTTACACAGTGGTAATATTTGGGTAAAAGTATAGAAGCTGTGACCATACTTATAACAAAGTCGCTGGTTATAATAGTTTTTCCTAATTGTAAAGCTTTTGATGACGTTTCAATATCACGTTTTAACTGTAATTCATCTAATGTATTTACAATTGCTTTATACATTTCTGTAAATCGTATAAGTCCGTCGTGATTTTCCACCCAGTGTGTCTCACACATTGATGTAAGTTTGGTCCATTTAGATTCAGGAAACTGTTCTTTAATATATTTTTTTAATAATTTTGTGCACATTGCAGATGCTTTAATAAAATTACGTATCGATTTAAGGATACCAATACAGTTACGAATATGTTGAATACTACACGAATGTGTACATAAAGTGCTGCTGGATGTACTTTTCGAATAATTAATTGCACTCCGTTAAAATTACCGCTCATTGATGCCCAGTGTTGGCAGTATCTAGATAAATGTATCTAGATAATGAATCTAGATAAAACTACAGCATCTTTATCTCATCTAGATAAGTAAAATATTAGGTATCTGATTGTCATCTAAGATAAACTGTATACCTATCTAGATAAATATATCTAGATAAATAAATAATTTTTAGTTTCGATTGATTTGTTGGTAGTTTGGTACTTTTAATTTTTAATTTTATCTTATCATTGATCAAACAAAATATTATTACACTATTTCTGAATTAAACGTGAATATATTTATTTTTTTTCATAGCAGTAATTGTATTGATAATAACAATCTAATACTATAAAATCACAATATTATAATTTATAATAATATGATATTCATACGAATGTGTTTTTCATTTATTATTACGTTTCTCGTGAATGTTGATTACTATTTTATAGAAATGGTTCCAATGAAATAATATCGTTCTTGTCTATTTATATAAAACTAAATAATATTGTTATTAATGTTATTACGTAAAAGTGTAAAACCCTCGTCCAGCAGCGCACATTATTTCGTGAACTCGTAATGGAATATCCTATACTCTATATAATTATAGTATATTATTATAAATTATAGTATAGTATAGTCTGAATTCGGCACTGCCCCGCTAGACGTTCACAACTTCGCGTTATAATAATAATATTATCTTGATTTTTGGATAGTGAGGCGGTGTCCGGAGAGTTAATCGGACATAAATAGCTCAGAACATAATAATATTTGGTATATCTCGAAAACAATAATATAATATTATATTATATTCTTATTCAATTGCTAACGTTCACTCGCGGTCGTCGCTCAACGTTGAACCTTAAACCTTGGGCGTATTTATGTATACTTCCATATTGGCTGTAAAACATTTAAGAATGTTTTTATCAATTGTTTTTTTATAATTTATTACATTTAATTCTATTTTGAAGTGGATGTCGTCCTAATGATACTTGCATGCAATTATTATTTATTAAATTAGGATAATAATTGTAGGTATAGCGTTTGGAGTTTTGACTTCTTAAAAAATATAACATAAGTTACCAATTAGTGATGATTGAAAAAAATTAATAAGTCTTACAGTATTTCCATATTCGGTTTGAGTTGAAGTAAAAAAGTAGGTGCCTACACAGAAATAAATCATTGTTTGACAGTTAAAATAAGGAATTGAATAGAAAAATTTGTTTATTAAAATTAATGGTCATACAATAGTAAAATACTAAAAGGATTTGTATAAAATAATTAAGCAATATATTTATTTTTTGCGCATTTTAAACAAAAAATAAAAATATCTATTATGATATCTAGATAAAAAAAATATGTATCTTTATCTTTATCTAGATAAAAGTAAAAATGATCATCTGAATCTAAATCTAGATAATTGTTAACGAAATTATCTTTATCTTATCTATATATTATTTTTGTTATCTGGGCTCAACACTGTTGATGCCGCCCTGTCATATCCTTGCCCTACCATATACTTCGAATCTATACCAAGACATTTAATAGTTTCTAAAATAACATTGGCTATATTTTTGCCAGTAGTATTTTCTACTGACACAAATTTTGAAAAATCTTCCCGTAAAATAAATTGATGGTCAGGATCTTCATCGACGTATCGAAACACAAAATGACATTTGTTCGATTCGCGATACATCAGTTGTCTCGTCAATTCTATTTACTAAACGATCTTGTATTATTTTTCCGATGATAGTGATTAAATTATTTTGTATGGTAGGACTTATATACATAGCTTTAATTGCGCCGTTTTCAATGCGATCGGTCATAATTTTATCACCGAAGTTCATTCATTCGCATAAGAGCTCTAAAAGTACCATCATTATGAATTGGCTCATCTAGTGTGAGTGGCCCAGCGTCAGATGTACCATGAAGGGCCAATTCTTGACGGCCACACAATATAATAGTTTGAATAACCGGTATTAATTTATAAACCTTTACCGATAAAATGATGATAAAATATGGCACAATATTTACATACCGCACCAGAATCTTGCATTTTAGTGTAACATAACCACGGAAATCGTTTAATCCAATTTAATTTAAATTTTAAATTTCTATTTCCCGACATATGAAACGTAAACTTATCATCGGGCACCCAAACATTAGTGAGTAACTTATATTTTATTCAATCACTAACCTTTTGATCTAAACAGCAGCCAATATCAATAATATAATTTGTAGATTCCGTTGTAGTTAGTGTATCTGTAATTATTGCGGTCGATGTAGAACTTGTACTTGTTTCATTCTCGGTTGTTTATATTTTTTACAAAATAATTTGTAAGGGAATTGTTACGCTTACTATTTGACTTTTTATTAAAGACCTGATACCTAACCTTAGGCATCCGAGATGTACTTGTCGAGGACCTCTGCAGCCAGGAGAGCCGCGTTGACTCCTTTGATGTCTCTCGGAGTGCGCAGGGGCCTGGAAGTAACGTGAGCGTGAAAAGCTTCAAGGTTGAACTTCTTGAGCAACCAGCCTGGGTGCACGTGGGTCGGCGGTGAGAGGGTCGATCGAAAAGGCAACATAGGCATGGTCACTCAGGTTGACCTCGTCTAGGATGGCCCAGTCCACGACATCCACTCCCCTGGAGAATGTGACGTCTATGATGGAGGTGGCCTCCCCTCTGACGAAAGTAGGCGTGTTACCGGTGTTAGCTAGGATCAGGCCGAGACTGGGTGCTAGGTCGGTGAGGAGGTAGCCTCTCGGGTTGTTGGTGCGCGATCCCCAATCCACGCTCCACGCGTTGAAGTCACCCCCTATGATAAGCCTGTTATCGCCCCTGGCTCTCACAGCGAGTTCGAGGTCCCCTAAGAAGGCCTCGTACTCGCCCAGAGTGGTGCCGGGTTTCCAGTAACAGCTGAATACTACGAGGTCTCCTAGCCTTATCCAGGCGTAACCTTAACCGGAGCCCCATTCGTCGTGAACGAATCCCGTGCCGGAGGTGGTTCCTACGGCAGCCTTGCGGTCCAAGCTGAAGCACATCCTGGGGTTTTCTTCAGTCCTGGCGTAGGGTTCACTCAGAATGAGGACGTCCGCATTCCTTGGGGTGACTGTTTGGTCCAGGAGTTGTTGGGCGTCCCAATTCCCGTTGAGGTTCACCTGAATGAAACTAATCATGTTGGCGATTATCGGAGCGCCAGGATTCTGCCGCGCACCTTGCTTTGCAGGCGGCCGAACCAGGTCTGTGGGGACCCGAATTCAGACCGGCGCGGTCACAGGCTACGCACTTGGAATCGCGAGTGCAATCCTTCTCCTTGTGGGACGTCTCCCCGCATTTGTGGCAAGAATCTCTAAGGTCAGGATCCGGGCAGCTACTTTGTGAGTGACCAAAACCATGACATTTGTAACACCTGGTGGCGTCTGAACGGGGTATTCTGAAGCGGCAACAGGTCCAACCGACCCTGACACGAGTGACCTCCGTAGGTTTAGCAGATCTGGGTACGCAGACCTTAGCTACCTGTTGTCCATTCTTCAACCTCCACGTGGAGGTAACAGATATCTCGCTGGTGGCTGCCGCAATCGTGGCGTCTCCCTTACTGGAAGTCAGGATGGCGCTTTTGACGGCCGCGAGGACTGCCTCAGCGGTGGCGGTTGATTCTACATCAATTAACTCCATGTCGACAGACGTGCCAGCCTTAGCTAAGGAGGCCTGCACCCCAGTTAACTTTTCGGAGAGAGCTTTTTGGAGAGACGAGGCCGCTTCCCTAGACTTGAGGCTCCTCCCCAGGTCCAGAACAACGTCCCCCCCTCTGGTCTACCGGATTCCGTTTACGGTAGCACCATAGTCGCCGGGGTTGACGCCTCACTCTTGAATGACCCTGACTGTGTCTTCGTAGGAAGAACCAGTCGGGACTTTTACTATGATGGGTGCATTCCGGAGTGGAGGTAATCTCCTGGGCACCGGTGTGATCGAAGTTGGCTTCCCCATCGGCGGGTGGAGCAGCAGCCTTGGCCTCCTTCCGGGTTTTTCTTCCTACCACTTCCGACCAAGGTGCTTCCACGTTAGAGGTAGAAGCCGCAGTCTTGGTGAGCTTGTTGGGCTCTGAACCTGTGTGGCTAGGCTTCGCCATTGTTGTCTTTTTGCGTTGCTTTTTTCTCGTGGAGGTGTTCTGAGGGTCTACCTTCATGGATAAATCGTCATCGGTGAGGCTGCACTTGGGGCTGGGGGCCCTCTGGTCAGCTGTCCCAGTAGTAGGGATGCTGGTGGGCGAGGTGTTGGCTTTTACACGATTCAGTGCGCCTATCGTGGACCTCCTTTTCCGGAAGCCGTATTGGCAGTCTGGGATGATACCTGTTATTACCATTATGGCCGCATTGTCACGGTGCAGTAAGCACTCGCGACTCTCAGTGCCATTTTCCTCTGTGGAGAGGCGAGTTTGTTTTTGTTCACCTCGTGCTTCAGTGCATCGCATCATATCGGTGCGGCGTACAACAACTGCGAGTGCACAACCGTCGTCAGTAGTTTCCTCTTCTCAGCAGTGGGTCCTCCGACGTTTGGCATTAAGGTCCGCTCAAACCGAAGCGGTGGCGGTGGTGGTAACTTCAGCGGTATTTATCGCTTTTTAAATACCGTTGATCTAACCTAACCGGAGAGCGAAATATTTCGCCGAAAATTACTAGTTGACATTGTGACACCCATGTATCTTAGTAATATTTTAAAGTACAAAACAACAAATTGCTATATATTTTTTAAATTTTTACTATACCACGGATATATATTATGAAAACTCAAGTTCAGACGAAGAAGATTTATTACTGTTAGCAGCTGTAATGGATGATGAAGAACAAAAAAGATACCATATGCAAGGTGACGATTACGATGAATAGATATGTGTTTGAATATAAAGTCAAAATATATCATATAATCTAATGATAAGCTTTCTATAGATGTTAATATATCAATAATAAAATGTAGATAATTCACAGTTGGGAATTTACAACTGATTATCGTAGCGGTAAGCGAAAAATATAGTGTCTGCAGCGAAAAATAAAAATATCGCGTTCAATCTTACGGTAACATTTTCGCGGTGGTATTAATTTCGCGATAGTGAGTGCGTTCGTATTAAAACGTATGGACATTAATTTTCGCTGCCGCTACCGCCAACACTACCGCTTCGGTTTGAGTGGACCTTTAGGCGACAAAGCGCCGAAGCTGTTCTCACGCCTTTTTCGCTGGCCGTGTCTATGTGTTTTCTGAAGCCTAGAACAGAGCTGAGCTGCACACCAAGATATCGGATGTTGTCTGCAACTTTTATTTCGCTGTCGTCGATTTTGAACATTGGCTTGTCGTATCCTCACTTGGTTGTGAGCATTATTGCCACCGACTTGCTGCTTGACAACGCCAAGCCTTGCTTCTTCATCCACGCAGAAACCACCTGTAGCGAGTCGTTCGTGGCTTCCTCCAGTATCCGGGTGCTGTGCCCCGTGGCCACCACTGCCGCATCGTCAGCAAAACACACAATATGGACGCTGTCTGGGAGTTCAATCCGCATCAACTCATCATAGAAGATGTTCCATAGGATCGGACCGATGACCGAACCCTGCGGTACTGACCTGACCTAACCTAACCTTTTTTTTTTTTTTTTGCCGTTATCGTGGCGCTGTAGAGGGGAACTTTACCTTATAGGTCATCCCTCTAAATCCACATCGTTTATTAAAAAAATATTCAGTTACAATGTAGCTATATTTTACAATAATTTGAGAGCTCTATCTCTCGTGCCGTGGCCTTCAGCCTATAACAGATTTTCCTAATTATGGTAACATTATGTATCTTTCTGCCCTTAGACGTGCTCTTTCCTCTTCTTCTCTCTTTGAAAGTATGCCACTGACAAACTCTCCGACCGCGTTCCAGTTGTCTCGGTTCTTCAGCATCAAGTCCACCATCCCTTCTGACTCCAACGTCTTTTCCATCTTGACCTCTAGCTCCCGTCACTGCCTCCACCATCGATCCCAACGGAAGATAGCGTGGTCAGCATCATCTCTCGGAGCAAAGCAGTCCACGCACATGGGGTCCTCCGTTCGCTTGAAACTATGTAAATACTCCCGGAAGCGGCCATGCCCGGTGAGCATTTGCGTTAGGTGAAAATGTATCCCTCCATGTTTCCTTGTTGCCCATTTTTTCACGTCTGGTATCATCCTTCTTGTCCATCTGCCCGTATCCGCCTCATTCCACTCGTCCTGCCACTTTATGAACGATTCTTCTCGGGATTTATCTTTTCTAGTCCTATCCTTATGTAATTTCAGTCTTTCCAACGCCAACAGATGTGTAGGAATGGTAGCAGCGACCACTAATATGGCTTGTGTGGAAACCGTTCTATACCCCATGGCAATTCTTAGAGCTATTATTCTTTGTGGTTTAGACCTAACCTAACCTAACCTAACCAAACCTAACATATCCTGACCTGACCTAACTTTTTTTTTCGTCAGTTAAATCGAGGACCGTAGGAGGAACCGCGTTAGCATTACTTCTCCTCCGGACCCCATCGTTTATTGGTTAACACAATAACGCCTGAGTCAGAATCGGTGGGCCAATCCCCCACTCGCTGCCTACAACAAACAACAACAACTTACAGTACATGATAATTACAAATGGGGAGACCCTACTCTCCCAATGTTGCCTTCGGCTACAAAAATTTTTTTTATCTTAACTAAGGATGTTTCTAAACTACGGGGTATCTGACGTCGAGTCCGTCGGCTAGCTCTGCGGCTTGGCGGGCTCTCTCCGCATCCTCCTTCGCTGTCAGGATGCCTTCGACCATCCGGTAGAACATCCGGAACGTCTCCTCTGCGTTCCTCAGGATCGCCCGCTTCTCGTTCTGGTCCGCTGGGAGCTGGTCGAAGGGGGGGGGGGGGCACACACAATGTCACCGATGTCGGCTGCGGACGGACTGTGGCCCAGCTGAATGGCCAGAGGGACTCGGAACGCACTCCAGTAGGGGCAATCTGTCAGGGTATGCTCGGCAGTATCCTCGTGGCTCAGGCACTGAAGACACGTGGGGCTGATGGCCCTGGATCACCTATACAGGTATTCCTGGAAACAGCGGTGTCCCGACAGTGCCTGTGACATGTGGTACGTCAGAAGCACTAGCGGAACCGTTCTTTCCAGCCAACGTCCGACTGATGGGTGCACCGTCTGCTCCAGGACGCCTTCCTGGTGGCTTCCCATCTCTGCTGACATGCCTCGATGGTTCGGGCTCTCTCTTCCCTTTTGACCGACGCTTTGGAAGGTCGGAGCGCCCCAGGAGCGATTTCGATGGCGAGATGGGACCGGATCCTCTTCCGCTCCAAGCCGAGTAGGTCCGCCGGAACCGTCGAGGCCAGTACCAGGGCGGCTTCGCCTGAGAAACCTAACCTAACCTAACCCTAAAAAAAAAAAAAATGATATTTTCCACACCATCACGGAGGTATAGCACATGGTGAACGTGGTCTCTCCTATAGGCCTGATCCACGAACCGACAAAACTAAATAAATAGCTAACGAAAAAAAAAAAAAAAAAAAAACTTAAGGCAATTGCCGTCCAGTTCGGTGCAGCATCTGTTTGTGATCCCGGATCTTCGTCCGTAAGCTCACAAGACTCCGAGGAGCGTTTGAAACGATGTGCGACTCCACTCTTATTAGGTTAGTCAGGATCTGCACCTCCTGGGCTGAATATTTCTGCCTTGTCGGTATCAACCGCAGGTTACCCATATTCAGTCGCATGGTGGGAGTGGTTGGAGATGCAGGATTTGTACGCCCAACGAAACTGGCCATATTATGGGAGGAGGGGGTAAAAAGGGAGCCGTCAAAGGAAGGGTAGGTGGAGGTGGCGGCGAACGATTTTGCTGTTCCGATGCATCTGCAAAACGACAATCTTTGTAAGAAAAAACAAAACATCGAAACACACAACTCACCAATCTCAAGGCGTCCACGAACAGCTCCCTTACATGTGGCGACTTTGGGACACTGGCCCCGATGTCAATGAGTTGCCTCTCACTCCTGACGGATGCCTGTGTGGACACAGCCACTGACAGGGACCACCTGACGTCGGCGGTGTACACAGGCACCCGCCTGTATGCAACGTCGGCCGACTTCCGCTCTGGTACACCCGACCCAATAGGGTAGTGTACCCTATTGTCGAACCTAAATGGTCTGACGGCTGGACGTCCCTTTGTCAACCAGTACCGTTGACGACAGGCGTAAAAGTTTTTATGCTCTCCCAACTAATATCAAAATCAAATACAAGATAAAAAAAAAAATGGTATAACCCCTAACCTAACCTAAATTTACACTAATTTCCACATCACCCTAAGGAGGTACAGTGCAATGATGCGCTTTTTTTAACGTGGTATCCCCCCTTGAGGCCTACTCCACGGAACAACAAACGGAAAAAAAACACAGGCCATCAATGAAAAAAAAAAAAAAAACCCACAAACTAGTGGAACTGTTCGGACCGTTCACGCTGTGAAATACGTCGGCCTCCGACATCTCTGCCCTGAACTGAATGATTTGTGTAGACCTTGGGTCTAGGTTGGAAACCACCAACTGTAGGGGGACTGCTCCAACTTCGGCCAAGATGAGGTCTTTCAGTGCAAACTTAGCCGACTCGAAGTCCGGGCGCCTCTGACAAAGTCCCTTGACGATGGCCAGCTTATACGAATTGCAGACAACGAAGGCCCTGTACACGTCCATGGCCGGAACGGTTCCGGCCACGGACAGCCTTCCCAGCATGCCGTGTGAATGGGCGCCATACTCCCGCGTCAAGCGTTTCAGCTTGAAAGCGATCCCCGCGGTGACGGAGCTGCCCATTCCACACTGCAGCCATATAAACCTTGAGACAATGCGCAACCACTCACCAGCAGCCTGCATAAGCAAAAAACACAACTATAAATAATTTTGAAAATGATATAAACATACAACTAAGAACTGATATATCTGTGCAACAGCGTGTTATTTTTTTAATATCACTATCCAATCATTTTTTATAAGCAAATGAAAAAAAAAACTAAAAAAACCAAATGTTTAGAATCATATTTATTTTTTAAATTAAAGTAAAACCAAAATTTTCCGAAAAAACCCGTTTCCGAAGTGGTTACCGGTAATCTTGAAGAATTAAAACCGCTTCCAAACCGATAATCGGTAATTACATTTTTAGGGATCATTTTGGTAACCAGTAATCAATTACCACTAATGCTAAAAACCCCTAAAACCGATAACCGAATTTTTCATAAGCGGTTTCATGCCCTGGTTATATACTAGCATATTATATATCATACGACAGAAGCAAGGCTGGGCGTTAATGAGTTAAGAAGTTAAAGTTAAGTTAACTTTTCCACTTAGATGAAATGTGGCTTCGTCCGAAAAAACAATGCGTGAGACAAATGACTAATCTTCTTCTTGTTTTTCGGATACGAAATTGTAAAAATTAATCCTTTTTTGTTTGTCTTCCGGTAAGAGGGCTTGTTATAGTTGTATTCGGTATGCCTTCAATGTCAAACGACGTCGTAGAACACGCCAAACTGTCGAATATAAGAGATCTAGCTCTAGGCATGTACGATGTGTAGACTTCTGTGGACTCCGAATGAAACTTTGTCAAACACGCTCGATGAGGTCGACCTGAGCGTTTCTGTGCACACAGACAACCACTTTCTTTGAACGTTTGTTGCTAACGTCGAATGCTTTGAGCAGTTGGAGCTTCAGTTCCATAAGTTCTTCGAAAATCACGTTGAACGGTTATTACTGAATCGCACTTATTGAAACGTAGGACGCAAAACGCTTTCTGTTGCGGAGTCGCCATAACGAAACAAACTAACGGTTCCTAGTTCACTAACCATTACGGTGCCAAATTTATCAACTAGATAACTTAAAATAAATTTGTTTATCTAATCTTTCCATTAATACATTGGTCATTACCCTGCGATTAACCGTTGCCGAAGAACTATATCAGTTCGTAATCGGATGAAGACTGTTGATACATTCTGTATATATAAGTTAAAATAATAGTTATTGTAATAATAAAAGGTACAACAAATAAATCGTCAAATTGTATAAATCAAAAATTCACACATTATTGTTGTTGTGTGCTTCACTGAAACTGGTTTTTTTTTCATATCATCAAAAAGTTACCATTGAATCAATGTTGGTGATCTGCGATCGGTTTTACTTTTAAAGGTCGATGAATATGTGTTTTTACAGATTTTGGATTCATTAGTAACTTCAATATTATTAAACCATTAGTTTTGGACACTTTCATAAGTGAAGCTCCTTTAGAAGATAATATATGGTTTTCCAAAAATGTTTCCAAATTCGTTGGTAAGGATACATGTTGTATTGTAATATATTTTTAAGTTTTTTAAAACTCGATTCAATGGCAGCGGAACTGCATACTTCTTCTCCATACTTAAAAATATGTAACATAACTGCAGACCACAAGGACAATAGTTTCATGCTTTTAATTAATACAGGCGCCAACGATGGTAAAAATAAAGGATTTATCCCAGAACCTTCTTGTATAGAAGACTTATTTTTCTCAAATATTGCATTTACCCATTCTTGTAAAGGGTTATCAAACTGATCAAGGCCTTCGTTTTGATGTTCAAATTCTTCCTCGACGAATATCCTGGCTTCATATTCTGATTCTGCAGTTGCAATTATTTTTTCGAACTGTTTCTCAAAATCTATAAACCAATGGAAGTTGCAGACATTATAATTTGCCTGTGTATTTCACATGAGGTATCTTCATTCGTCACTAAATTAGTTCCATCAGTTTCGTTCGTTATTACAATAAACAATGATAGAAGTAGTGCATGTATTTCAATGAGAGATTGAGACTTTATTAATACACCTATTGAACGTAAAATAATCTCTCACTCTTCGAGAAACTATTTTTAATGACGGCCATTTGCTACAAATTTTAACGAAATGTGCTACATCTATTCGGACAAAGAATTGAGGTACCCAATATGTATCATGGTCCAATTTTTAGGAAAGTAGGTACAAGAAAATACTAAATATAATTTATTTATGTGACTATACCTAACACTAACAAAGTAATATATTTATAATACCTAATATTGTTTTTACCAAGCCTATAACTTATTATTTATATATAATTTTATTATAAAAAATAGGTTATTAAAATTCTATATTATGTGTATAGCAAATACAGAGATTCTTTGTTTAATGTCCAATTATTTAACATACAAGTATTTCTATTAACTTCTAAGTGGGACCAAGAAAATATAATACGCCTACAGTCAATTCCATACTAAGTACACATTTGAGCTTATACAAGTTATAGTCGCAGCCTGGAAAGTAATCCATATACTAGCGCGTTTTAGGTTTTGACAATTTTTCCAATTTCCAGTTAATTGTTTATAAGTATTAGTTGTTAACATTTAATATTTTGATGAATTATTTTGAACACTGTTACCTTAGATTACTCTTTGTCTAATTCATGCGGACAATGTCTGTCCGTACAGAAAAAAAATAAGTAAATTATACTTATTATATAATTAATTTTACAGTTACAGTGTATTATTATTAGAAAAACTATGAATGGGAATTTGTTAAACGGACCTAAGTTCATTTATGACCAAAAATAGTTTTTATTGTAAATAGTAATTTATCTTCTTATGTAAAATTGTATGTATGAAATTATTAAAAGGTGGGTACCTATTTATATTTTATTATAACTTACATTTTTAATGTGCCCAATATATCTACTTAAAAAAACTAAACTAGGTTTATGTAATATATAAAATACAAAAAATGTTTTAAAATAATAGGAGGTAGTTATATTAATTTATGAATAATTCATTTTTAGTATTTAGTTACCACCTTACTTACTATTTAACATTTAAATTTAAAATAAATTTTGATTTTATTCCCAATATAATTTTAATTAGTTAATATAGAATGCATTAAAATCCATAGCATTGACAACTAACTTGTTTGAAAATTAGATCAATGGAATCATATATTTCAAATACAGCATATGGCATAAATAATGATTGGAAAATGGTAAATTTTATGTTAATTACTGAAATAATGGACGAGCGCCATACAAGTATTAATCTTGAAGATAAACTTATTTACATTATGAAAGAATGAGATATATATAATACAACTTGATAAAATAACTCATATCAATATGATAACGCCGTTGAAAAATGCCATTGTTTCTATGGCACCTGATATTAAAAGCAGAACATGTTGAGCCTATTCCTTACAATTGTGTATTAATAAATGTTTAGAAGAAAAGAAGATTAAGCAAATATTTGTAACTGCATCGTCGATTGTTTCGGATTTAAAACATTCATCTATGCATATTTTATAGCAACCAAAGCACTCCAGTTAACTCAGAAAAATACTAAACAACCAAAAAAAAAAAAATTTATCCAATATCTGTAAATTCAAGATGGAATTCTGTGTATACTATGATTGAACGACTTATTGAAGCTAGACAATGTGTAAGTACCTATAGAACTTAATGACCACAAACAGAAACACTGCAGTCTGCAATTATTTTGGAGCTCTATTAGTGTAAATGGGAACTATTGGTGTCATGTATGTATAATGAGTAATGATACAATCTTTTTAAAAAGCATAGTTCATATTTTTTTAAATACCAATGATTCTGACCTATTAGAAATTAAGATATTAAAAAAATCTTTGATAATGGACTTTAAATCAAGAATTTATGAAACAGGTATACAGAGATGTACTGGCCTAATATTATCTACCTAATGTAGTATTTATTGTACAACTACATATTGGCATATTGCTATATGTTATATATTAAACAACAAAATATTATGTGAATAATGAGTTTTATTATGTTTTTTTTATTAGGAAAATAGATAAACACATACATTATACATAAACAAAATTAGATAAAATTAAGAGCACAACAATGATTGAAAATTTTGTTTACTCAAAATTCAAATACAAACATTATCAATTTTCTTATTGGAAAGTTTATGATTGTGGATGATTCTTCTAGTTCTATTGTTCATTATCCATCTCCAAACGAACCAAATAAATAATTATTATAATAATGCCACAGCCAATCAATCATACACCAGCTTCAACATTAAAGACAAATAATGTTTTAAAAAAATGTGTTTATTTCACAACCATCAATTTTAACAGTAGGTAAATAATTTAATACATATATAATATACCTATGTAGTATCGTATATTATGTTATATGCATATATCTGTTATTATTTTGCAAAGACCTAGATAAATAACTTCATGTGATAATCAAGTTAAAGTAACTATTTATTTAAAACACATTCTGTTCATAATCTTAATTTTATCTATATGTATCTTAATATAGATAAACATTGAATTTTAAATTGATTTTCAGGCTCAACAAATCAAAAACAATATTAATAATTTATTATTCTATCAAAAAAATTAAATGAAAATGGTGGTATGTTACTGTTAGAATATTATGATACTGTAGTCGTTTGTCCTAATTATTTTGTCTTTAAATTTTAACACGGCATCACATACAATTGAAGGTGGTAGTGCAGGTTTTCGAACAACCATTTTAATACAATATAACAAAAAAATAATTTTTATAAAATTACACTCAAGATATATAAAAATGCACACTGCAGACTGTGAAACGTACACTGCAATCTGTTGTCTGTTAAAATGTCACAATAACAATAAAAATTAAATTAAACCAATAAGAACGATGGAAATTAAATGAAATGTATAAATAGAACTTATACTGATTAAGTGATAAATATACTCCACCCGAGATAAGAACGTACCTCGTTGCGCAGGCGGCGACCGGTTTCCCACTCGCAACCTAGTCATAGATATAAACATAGTATAGTTATAGTCATAAGCCCAACCTGCACGTGTCAACCTATTTTGGTTATATACAGGTATGCTTCGCCGCCATTTTTCGACTAATAATTACACGTGAATACGAAATTTTCCCCTTTTATTTTATCATTGAGTCACAAAATGGTGGCGTAGCATACCTATGGTATATAGAGCCTTATTTTGTTCTGCCTCCCAGTAACGTTCTTATTCCGGACGGAGTATACACACGATTTATTTGAAATATTTTTCGTACATGACATATTATTACTATGTATTTTATGTAATTAAAAATAACTTTCTTTGTGTAATAATATGTTTATAGATATAAGTTACCACAAAATATAAATTATACGTGTCTGTAATTTATTATCTTGTATTTTCATATTAATACAAATGTATTATTGAAGTGAGTACTTCATAGGCAATATCAGACCTCCTTACGCTGTATCAAATCCTTGAGTTATTGACGCACGTTGACAACCTTTGCCGACGTAAATGTCTAATCATATTTTTTTGTATATAATATAGGCAGTCAACTGCCATGCTTATAGAAAATAATATAAACATGAATTGATGAGTGGGACATCCGACATAACATGTATTTAAGTGTGATTGAAGAACATACAAAGATTTTTATGGCGAGGAAATAACGTGCGAACTCCGTGTCAGGACGTGCAAATTCGTGTTAATTACGTGCTAAATATTGACACAGGAAAAAGTTTTAAAATCGCATTATTTCACTTTTTTGGGGTTCTGGGGAAATTTGTAAAAAAGAAAATGCGATTTGTACGGCGGGGAAATGACGTGCGAACTCCGGGTCTGGACGTGCAAATTTATGCTAATTACGTGCTAAATATTGGCACAGGAATTAATTCTGATTTGACTTTAGTTATGTTTGGCGGATATTTTAAGATTAGATTTTTAGATATTTTAAAAAGAGCAAATTACGAATATAGTCGTGCAAATTCATGCTAATAGCATGCTAAATAATTGCATGACAATTTTTTTATATTTTGAATGTGGGGGGGGGGGGGGCAGAGGAACGTACGTGATAATTTCTGATGTTAACAGAAACACTATATTATATTATGTTTGCAGAAACCACCAATAAATTTGCACATTTTTTCAATATCAATATAAACTTACCTCCACCTATTGTGAACTAAGAATGAGTATATGAAGTGTTATTACGTTATGGTCGTTATGTAAGAAAAAATGTGTTTCAACCATAATTGTATAACCCACTGGCCAGATTAAATATGATAACCAAAATGGACGAATTAAAGTAATTAAAGCACAATTTAACTTTTAATTGTAACTTGTAACTTTTGTATAAAGTCAGATGAAAAATAATTGAATTAAAAATGAGCAACTTTACAAGTCACAAAAGTAACTGATTTACATAACTTAGTTACATGTAACTAGTAACTATAATTTGCCCAACCCTGTATACACTATGTCATTGACACATGGGTAATACTTAGTTACAAAATATTAAGGAACAATAAATACTATACATTTTCATATAAATTATACTACGATATATAATAATAATAAAAAATATATTTATTTTAATAGTTATCAACTATTATTATGAGAATCATTACAGTTATCTATGTATTACCTATATTATCTATATCTAAAAGCGTAACTTCTGACTTTTTTTAAAAAAAAATAGCTATTTTAATTGGAAAGATTTATTTCTTAGATATTTCTTAATTATTTTCAACCATAAAAAGGTCTTTCAGGCAGGTACTGCCGACGAAACTGGTATAGTAGGTAATTTAAATACTAAAAAAGCTTATATAATTCATAAAATGACATTTCATTTTGCATTAGAAATGCATACAATTGTAAATAAATGTTTATACCATTAAATTTAATTTCAAGGTGTCTTATTGATTTTAAATTAATTGTAATATGAATTTAGTGTACCTATCAGCATCAAATAGTTATTATATAAGCTAGTAGTTAGGGAATATTTTCTAACGTATTTTGCAAAAAAAATTATAATTTTGTGATGCAAATGCACTAATTCCCATTAACACAATTTCTTTATCAGAAAATCTATTATTGAGTTCAATATTTATTTTATCTACAATTGGCAGATAAAATATATAACCTTTAAAACCAGTTTCAGAATTTAACATATTGTTTTAAAAATTGAATTCAACTAAATGTTTTTCTTATTTTTTTATAGAAGGCTTGTAGCCTGAGGATACTTAATATCTAATTCACTTGTAATCAATTTATAATCATTGTTATTGTTTAACTTGGTTTCATAATCTTGATTATCGTTCATGGGAACGAACATGAAAATATTTTGAGGTTATAGAGGTCTTAATACAAATAGATATATAATATATTTATTGTATATAATTTATGATAAGACCTCTGCCAGAATGAGAGACAATGTTAAAAAGCAGTCTTTCTCTCTTCCCCATTCCCGCATACTTCCCTCTATTTTATAAATGTAGCCATGACCTATCCATTCTAATATCTATGATGTCAACTTGAGAAAGTAAGTAATATTGACAACAGTTAATGAATATATAAATTTAAAGTCTATACTTTTAAGTAAGCCAATAGCTTCTAATGAATGCAATTTTATGTAATAATAAAAACACAATTTCTAAGGTAGCTTTCATAGCTTTACATATTGTATGAATTTGAGACGACTATTTTACAATATCTTAAGTTAAACAAGTTTGGTTGTTAGAATTTAGTGTTGTAAGCGCCAACTAATTAAATAATATAAATAATAGACAGTATCATATTCGTAATAATAATAGGCCAATGAAGCAAATGAGCTGAGGCAGAACTTTGAAAAATAAAAATTAAAGACAGTGCTTAACTGTGGTAGACGGGAAGTTCGCGTTCTTGAGCGAGGTCCGTGTGTTTTAAGCGACTTAAAGAGACTCGTATTTTATGTGTTTGTTTATGAATAATAAAATTGTTAAATTTCAATAGTTTGAATTATCATCTTATTTGGTGTACCAACGAGGGATAGGTATACGAGATTGACGCCCATCATAATTTGTTATCCACTACCCGAATTCCTTTTTATCATTTAAGTTTTTGTTTGTTTGTGTTTTAATTTGTTTAATTACAAGTAATTTATTGTGTGTTTTACACATATAGCGTTTTGAACATTATCCATTCATATTGAACTTTCACGGCCTGAAGACTACGATAAATTGAGTCCATCATTTGGATACACGTTCGAGATAAATATTGGTGTATGGCTATATTTTGTTTGTAAGCGATTTTATATATTATATTTTATATTTTACGCATTTTTCATTAATTAATATTTTTTTTTTGTGTTCATTAATTTATATTTTAATTTCAGTAGGAGTAGTAATTATTTAGTTAGTTTTTGCATTATAATATATTAATTGATCTAGTGGTTTACATTTTCTGATCATAAACTCTTAAACAATTTTTCTTAGAATTCTTACTAATTTAAATTTATTTCGGGATTTTAAAAATATTTTAATTTAGGTACCTATATAATTTTAGTTAAAAGCTTTTAGTTATAATTAAACACATTTAATATACAAGTAGAGAATTAAGATTACCTATATCTTCAATGTTGATTGAGTAGGTACTAGCTAGTTTAATTTAAACTACTCAAAGAAGAAATTAATTTGTATAATTTTTATTTTATATATTCTTAATAATAAGAAAATTAAAACTATTATATATGAAGTAGTTTTTATGTGTCATATTTATCTATTTTATGTATAATAATAATTAGTTTATTGCATTTATAGATGTGCCAATTCAAAAGTTTGATTTCTATTTGTATTTAATTTTTTTTTCTGAATTTATTAAAATGATACATTGATTATGAATTATTTGTATTATTTTATTTTATATTTATAATACATTTTATTATTATAGCTACAATTATTATTATGAATTCATGTGTGAGAGATTATTAACTTAATGGAAAAAGAAATATGAGTGCATATTATATACATCAGACATTTAAATTTGGATATAAGTTGAATATAAAAAGATATTAAAAATATATCTGGTGGATGTGTATCTGTTGATATACATAAGATATTTATATTAAGGTATAAGCTGAATATAAAAATATATTTATAATATATCTGATCGATATATACGTGTTGATATTAATTAAATGTTTGTAATTGGATATTAGTTTAATATTAAAATAATATTCATAATATATCAATTCTATATCTTGTCAATATATAAATATGGATATAAATGAGATATATTTATTCTGATATTTATCAGATAAAAAAAGTTGGTTCATAAGACATTAATATAATATCTGGTAGATATATTAAGTTTTGTAGGACAGTTAATAAAGATATTCTGTGGATATCAACATAAAATTAATAATATCTCATTGATATTTATTCAATATGTTTCTGCTATGTGGGAGGTAGGTCATGGAACAAAAAAGAAGAAGAAAGGTCATTAGATAAAGGTGGAACATATACTGTATTGAAGTAACGAGAAAATAAACTAGAGACTCACTCATTAACCGAGCTTTGTAAGTTCTCAAAATTTTCAGAGTGGGGAATCTCATTGTTAGATTTATGAGCTAGGACAAAATCCCAAAACGACCTAGGATTAGATATCAGCATAGACTCAGTACGAGACGGGAAGAAATGTCTCCAACCAATTAAATTAATTTAAGAATTCACAATATATTTTTATATAGAGATCACGGCGGAAGTCATAATAATTATAGGAACGATCGAATAAAGTGGAGACTTTATTCAGCTTTATCATAATACCAAGACCCGGATGATAAGGATCACAAGGCACTGCTGAAGTTACAGCTTTTATGATGTAGACTCTTTTATCGTTGGAGAATACAAGGTCCAAGATACCCCCAAAAAAGTTTTGAATGTCATTGTGTTGGAAAAAATTTAAAAAACGCAAAAGCATCAGGGTCACATTGGACTCTGGGGTTAGAAACCGTATTGTATATTAAATCAAAATCATCGTTGGACCATATAATATCTGGCAAATTGAAGTCACCGCAAAAATGAATACACATTCAGGGCAAAGGAGAAGAACAGATTACACAGTGGATATAAAAGACTTGCAGAAATCCGTCAATTAGGAGGAAAGTACACGAAGCACACTAGCAATTTGATATTATTAAAACTAAGTTTAACAAATAGACGCTCAACATTAGTAGGTGGAGTAAAAATTAATTTAGATATTATATCATTACGGATGGTAATGAAAACCTCTAGAAAAACTACTTGTTAAACTATTTCTATCGTATCTATATATAATATAGTTGGTTAGTTTTAGCTCACTGTCATAGAAGCTGTCACATAGCCGTTTCAGTGGAACAGATAAAAACATAATCAAAAACAGCAACATTCAATTACAATTAAAATACTTAATTTGGTTCTTAGACCGTGGCAATTTTGATTAAAACCTAAGAGAACCTGGTTACAAGTACATACATCACTACATAACCAATAATCCTTATAATATTATAATTATTAACGCGTAAATAAACAGAAGGAACACAGCTTGACGCATGGGCGTAACTTGGGCAATTTTAATGAGGAGGGGGTAACTTTATTTTATGTCAATATATCGTATACTTAAAGATATTTGGAGACTAAATATACTTAATCACTGGAAACTGGATAGCATAAAATAATAATATTATTATCTAAGCTGAATCTTAATTGTAGTAGGTATGTTAAAATTAAATGACATTATGGAAAAAGCTTGATAAGATGATGGTTTATTCAATAAAAACATTCTGCATTTCTATATTTTCCTATTACTTTATTTTTGCATAAAAAGGAATTTATTCCGAAGTCCATAAGTCATAACGTTATAAATATAATGTATAATATACAATATAGGTACATAATATTATAATTTATAGTTATTAGGTATATATATATTTATTTTTAAATGTATCACACTGTGCGTCTGTATATTAATTATAACTTATACAAATAATAACCAAAGTCATACACACAAATATAACATAATAAAAAAGTACCTCGAATTTTACAATTTAATAATTGTTATCAGTTGAAGTTCACAGTTAAACAGTTATCACTTATCACGAATAGGAAAACAGGCTTTCATTTTATCACTTCATGCCTAAGTTCAAATAAACGTGTATCGAACCTCAGTATGAAGAAGGAGGGTTTTGTGAAAACTGCCCATTTCTTCACACTATGATGAAAATATTCTGGAGTTTGTGTGACGAGACTTGATAAAGTTGACCACTTTACAAGAATCATCCAGAACGTTCTTCAAATCAACTGGAAGAGGTTTCGATGCAAGAGCTTGTCGATGGATGCAACAATGAGTCCACTTTACCAGGGGGGCTACTGCCTTGACACGTGCAAGGAGACCAGAGTAACAACCAGACATAGATTTACCACCATTAGTACTTAAACCACAACACTTCGACCACTATATACTCTTTTCAGTGAAATAAAAATCAATTGCGTGAAAAATATCTGCACCTGTTGCGCGTTTAGTAAGAGGATGGCATAGCAAAAGCTCTTCTAAGCTTTCATTTTTCTTTAAATACTTAGCAATTACTAACAAAACAGCTAATTAGCTAATTGTGCGACATAAGTACTCTCGTCAACTTGAATGGAAAATAATGGACTGTCATGGATATCTTTTAGTATTGTCTCTTCAATATCATCAGATATGTCTTTGAGTCTACGACTGACTGTATCATTTGATAATGGGATAGCATTTATTTTATGGACATAGTCTTCTCCAAACATACAAGAAACTGTGTCTTTAATGCTTGGCAAAATCAAATTTTCGCCGATAGTATGATTTTTACCACTTCTAGCGATACGATAACTAATTTGAAAAGAAGCTTCGACAGCATTTTCGTTAGCACTACCTGTAGAAAGGTAAGTACGCGTATTGCATTTATTTTTATTTTCTAGCAAACGTTTGAAAAAACTGATATTTTTGTCCTTTAAATCTGAATGTTTAGTATTTAAATGACGAGTTAGTAGTGAAGGCTTCGTACTGCCATTACATAGTACTTCTCCACAAACAACGCATTCAGGTCTAGCGATATTTTCAATCAAAACAAATGAAAAACCATAGGACAGATATTCTTTACTATATTTCCTTATCTTAGTATCACTAACCTGTGGTAATTTTTTCTTTTTTTTTCTTTCATTACAAATTAATTATAGATGATTTTTCACTTTTTTCACTGGAAGATGGTAAAGCAATATCTAAATTTTCATTATAAACATTTTTTACGACGGACTGTGGTTTAGATTGGTCTTGTTTATTTAATATTTGTTCATTATTAGAATTAGAAGTACTACTAGACTGTGGTATTGGCTTTTCACTTTTTTCACTGGAAGATGGTAAAGCAATATCTAAATTTTCATTATAAACATTTTTTACGACGGACTATGGTTTAGATTGGTCTTGTTTATTTAATATTTGTTCATTATTAGAATTAGAAGTACTACTAGACTGTGGTAATTGAAGAATTCGCGACATTGACCCTCGTTGTTTTTTTATAAATTCTTCTTTTTTTTGTTTTTTATTCTTTTTTGGTGCCCAGAGGGATAGGAACGAAATTTATCGCGACCGTGACTGTCCATAGTAGATTGGATAAATAACTAAAAATAACGAAATTATTTTACTGATTGCTAAATATCGATTATTTATATAATTATATATTTATATGTGAACATCTATATATTTATTATGACTACATAAGATACCAGAAATATCAAATTTACCGTAAAATTAAAACCAGTCTTGTAGTTAAGACTTACAGATCAAGCCGATTTAATATTATTTCAACGAAAACAATAGTATTTTTATTGATGCCAAATTGTTGTGAAAAATAATTAAATATGTGAATCTTGTGGTATTTAAATACAAGTATTTATATTATGTTAAAAATACTCTTAAAAAGTATTCAGAATGTTTAAAAAATACATTAAAAACATTGTATTTAGAATAGGTACCAAAAAATACTTCAAAAAGTATTTTGATACACGTATTCAAATACTTGTATTCGAATACTTTACAAGACTGATTAAAACAAATAAATTATAAAATTACTTACTTAAGATACAAAGAGCTACGTTGAAATATATATGAATTTCTTTAATAGCAGTCCGCACTCCTGCTTCGCTATCTTCAAAATGAAGAAGTAAAAATATAAAATAAATATGTTCTAATGTTATAATATGTTATATGAAACAAAAATTATACGTCGTCGCCCGTCGGCTGTCACTCGAATTTTCCTGGGAATCCGATAACAAATCTACCCGTATCACTGTTTAATCTTTATCGAATATTTTACGTATTTTATTTATATCTCTCGTAGAAAGTAGGCAACTATTAGTATATATATATATATTATACATGTACATATTATTAGCTACATCAAATGCGATAAGCCAATAACGACGATACAACCGTCGAGCATTTTAGTTTTAACAATCATTATAAAAATATAAGATCAATATATAAAAATAATAATATAATATTAATACAAGATTTTTTATCCTACTAAAATATATTTTTTAAATTTAACTTTGCTCATTTTATTAATATTTGATTTTTTTTATTAAACATCAATTTTTTATTCAATTGATTTTTTATACCATTTAGGTTTCTTAGATATAGGTTTTTTTTTCTACCTTGGTTTTTTATTTTAACTAACCTTTTTTTATTGAAATTACATTTTATTTTATTTCAGTTTTTATTTAGCTGATTTTTTATTCTAATCAATTTTTTTATCCTATAAAGGTATTTTTTTAATTTAACTAGCCTTTTTTTTATTAATTTTTCGACCAACTTCTATTTGGGAATAAATTAGGGAGGAATGACTTACAAATTTTGAATTCACGCTTACAAATACTTACAAATTGCGCATAACGATTTGGAGTAGTCAAAAACTTTTGATCAATTGATCTAATGAAACGATAAGAATTCTGAAAACTAAATGGGATAAAAAATCAATTGAATAAAAAATTGATATTTAATAAAAAAATCAAATATTAATAAAATGAGCAAAGTTAAATTTAAAAAATATATTTTAGTAGGATAAAAAATCTTGTATTAATATTATATTATTATTTTTATATATTGATCTTATATTTTTTTAAATATAACTTGGCTCATTTTATTAATATTTGATTTTTTAATAAATAAAAATTTTTTATTCGACTGATTTTTTATCCTTTATAGGTTTTTTAGATTTGTATGGAAAATAAAAGGAAAATTAATAAAAAAAATCAGTTAAATTAAAAAAATATCTTAAAAAGATAAAAATTTTAATAAAATAAAAAATCAGCTATATCTAAATAAAAATTTATATTAAATAAAATGTAATTTCAATTTATTGTCAATTTTTTATTCAACTAGTTTTTAATCTATTTAGGTTTTTTCGATATACATTTTTCTACGTTGGTTTTTTTAATTTAACGAACCTTTTTTTTATTGAAATTACATTTTGTTTAATATCAATTTTTATTTAGGTAGCTGATTTTTATTTTATTAAAATTGTTTATCTTATTAAGATATTTTTACTTAAATTTAACTTGGCTCATTTTATTAATATTTGATTTTTTACTAAATATCAATTTTTATTCAACTGATTTTTTATCCCATTTAGGTTTCATAGATATAAGATTTTTTCTACTTTGGTTTTTTATTTTAACTAACCTTTTTTTATTGAAATTACATTTTATTTAATATCAATTTTTATTTAGCTGATTTTTTATTCTAATCAATTTTTTTATCCTATAAAGGTATTTTTTTAATTTAACTAGGCTTTTTTTATCAATTTAGCGACCAATTTCTATTTGGGAATAAATTAGGGAGGAATGACTTACAAATTTTGAATTCACGCTTACAAATACTTACAAATTGCGCATAACGATTTGGAGTAGTCAAAAACTTTGAAATGCCAAAACGGCCAAGTTTCGCGGAAGTTAGCCGTGATTTAAACTTTTGAGGATAATTGAAAACGGCTGTACTTACAAATTACCAAATTGTGCTTACATTTACTTACAAATGACTTACAAATTATTGACAAAATTTGGAGCCAACATTTTGACATTGTGTGGCCAACTTCACGGACGCCGTATAACCTATGTTGAATTAATGTATAATCTTTACTTGTATGAATAATGTAATTTATTAATTATGTGCCCACATTCAGAACTCTCCCAACACATCTGATTGTTGGAGTTGTATCTTAAGTACGTTTATTTTCATATTATTTTCGAACAATATTAAAGGAAATAAATAACACAGCAGCTGACATATTATATCCTATAATATTATGTACCTATTGTACTTATAACCTATGTAAGATATTATTATTTGATTTATTAATTATTTTGTATTTCATAATTTGTAGTAAAAACAGCCCTTTCCTAAATTCTACATTTCTATTAACTTAGGTCATATGTGTAGCCCAAAAATAATGAGTTACAAATTATGAAAAGTTGGTAACAATTGATTACAAATGAGTTGAGTTACAAAATATTGGCATTGGTGCCGAGTCGATCAGACAAAATCGGGCAGCTGGACCGCTAACCCCTCATTATTAGAACATCGACAGAGTCCAAAAAAGTTAGTTACAAATTATGAAAAGTTAATTACAATTGGTCACAAATGAGTTACAAAATATTTGCATTGGTCCTGAGTTATCGGACAAAGTCAGAGGGCTGACTCGGGAGGCCTCATCAGTAGAACATCGACAGAATCCAAAAGTAATTATTTACAAATTATGAAATTTAATTCCGTTGAATTCTTTTCATTGTAGGAATTCGAAGAACAATAATAGGATTTGTTTATGACAATAAAGTCTTTATAATAATATATTCAAAACAATACCAATTGTATTACTTATTTCATTTTATATTAAAACATGTAAGGAATATACGAATATAATATAATATCATGAATCATAATGAGTATGTTACTATAGTTTTAACAATTAATAAGCAATATAAATAATACGGATATTCATAAAGTATAGGTACCTAATTTGTATAATCTTTTGTATCCATCAATTGATATCCATTGAGTTTATAATATAAGAATTTTAAAACTAAAATTTTTAGCATTATTAACTTAAATGCTTATACCAATAATATAATATTATAATGATACTATTATATATTCACTCTGTTCGCCAAGTAAGTGCTCCAGCATTTTCACTTAATCGATTACTGGATGGAAAGAGGTAATTATTCAACACATCATCCGTTTATCACAATCATTTTTGGACATTTTTGGAGCACTTCCCAAATTTGCTCCTGAATGTTTGAGTTAAAATAACAGTGCAGAACTTTCAAAAGCTATTTGGACTAAAATAATGATCAACAAAATTGAGTAGTATTCCAACAATGTCAAAAAAATAAATGTATGATATAGTTTTATATACTGCTAACTTTATACGAGGGTCAAAAGCTATTTTAGTTGGTTAAGAGGGCTACCTCTTCATGTCGAAATGGCCATAACCCTGGTACAACAAGGTTACAAATTTTAAAAATTCGTTTACAAATTAAGCTTAATGAATTACAAATATTTCAGAGTTATATTAGTTGGTTGGAGGGGCTAGCCCTCCATTTTGAAATGGGCATAACTCTGATACAGCGAGGTTACAAATTTTAAAAAGTTGGTTACAAATGGTTACAAATTAAAAGGAAAATCATGAATTTAATTCCAATCGATTTGGTTAAAGTGGGGGGCTGACGTGAAGTTGGCCCCTCATTGAGAAACTAGGTGTACCTAAATTTCGAACTACGAAGTAACAAATTTTGAAAAGTTAGTTACAAAGTTATAAATTAAAAAAATTAGGTTACAAATATTTTGAAAGTTTTTTAGTAAAGTGGGGGGGGGGGGGCTAACTTCACACGTAATTTTTATTCTATATAGATTTTTTATTAAGGTTTTTTTAAAATTTCTTTTTAGATTTGTTATATTCAATCAAGGTTTTTTAACAAAAATAAATTGTTTTCTTCAGTATACATATTCATAATAAATTAAGATAAGATCTTAATTTGGTTTCAAACTTTATAAATTCCTTAAGTTCATAAGTGCTAATCCCCAGAATTTTCTAGTAAAAAATATAAAATATTTTTGAAGTAAGATAGTATTTTTTTTTTCCATTAAACATCTTCATAAAGATATGTTCGAAGTCAAATATAATTGGAAGATTGTCAAAATGTCATCAAGATATCAGGTATGTAAGTTAATAAAATATTATATGATGTATTGATGTTATATAATGTTATATAAAATGTTTGTTTACAAATTGTTTTATGCCGGTTACAATTAGTTACTAAAAGGTTACTAAATGTTGAAATAGGTCTGATATTGATTGAACATATCCGGGGGCCAACATCATAAACGTAATAGTTTAGCAATTCGCAAACGACAGCCCCGTGTAAGAATTGATATTTTTTTATGTTAAACAATAAACTATGATATTTTTGTAATGCACATAGATTTTATTTTGTACGCCATATCCCGAATATATAGCATTATACTTAGTAATATTATAGGCTGACAGACTTAGAATAGTTTTTTGTATACAATAATTATTGATTTTATATCATTGAATTCAAATTTAGCATATCTATTACGGTGACCCATTCTACAAATTACTATAATAAAGTAAGTATAGAGCAGCTCTGACTTCTCCTGTTAATTTTTTTTAAAGACTTTTAAAAAAATTCCTCACCATGCATTTTGAACATTACGACCGCTGAACTAAATAAAATGATATATAAATTATAATTATGGAAAATTATGGAAAATGAATTATGGGCGGTTATACTTGAGTTACAAATTCCAAATTTGTGGTTACGAATTATTACGAATTGGTAACCTTTCGAACCGTTACGGACCCTGTAATTCGGTTTTTCGAGTTACCTACTGACCCTGGCACCCACAAATGGAAAATGGATTTTGGGCGGTTATAGGTACTGAAGTTACAAATTCCAAATTTGTGGTTACAAATTATTACAAATTGGTTACTAATTTGTGAAGCCGTTTTTGTAACAAAATGTTAACTTTGCAGTGCTCTTAGTGTCAGTGACCTCAAAATTTCTCGAATGATCTTACAATAAGGCAATTTTCGTAGAAGCAGCTGTAGACAAATCAAAACTACGACTATTCGATATCAAGACAGCATTTCTGTATGGAGATCTACAGGAAGAAATACACATATTACAGCCAACGGGTTATGAATACGGGTCGAATAAAGTATTTAAACTTCAACGAAGTCTTTATGGGTTGAAACAAACTCGAAGATGTTGGAACAAACGATTCAAAGATTTATTGAATGCATTTGGTTTACCATCCAGCGAAGCAGATGCGTGTGTATTTATAACTAATAACAATCATATTATTCTTGCAATATTTGTAGACGATGGTTTAACCGCTGCAGATAATGAAGATATAATAGAGTAATTTTAACAGACCTGAAAACAGAGTTTGAAGTTAAAAAGGGCAATTTAGATTTTAGAATATTTTCTAGGTTTGCAAGTAAACATAATGAAAGACGGGTCATTATTTGATGTACAAATAATGATTTGTACATCAAACAAATTATGCATGTAGCAAAATTAATAAAATTAATATGTTTGATGTACAAATAATGATTTGTACATCAAACAAATTATGCATGTAGCAAAATTAATAAAATTAATATGTTGGATGCTAAGGAACTTTCAATTCCGATAGGCTAGTCACATACACTCTTGATACGTGCACACGCGTGCTTACAATGATCTAATACTAATATTTATTGTATATTTTAACAATTATTTTTATGAAAAGTATAGCTGGACATATTTAGATACGTTAATTTACAAAACTATGCGATAAAGACCATATTGTAAGTTAAAAAATTAAATACAAATTACAAGCAGGCTACATTTTTAATAAAATATTATTTATTACAGATAAATTGTATATATATTTATTATTATTATACAAACAACAATATTGAAATGCCTAGGTATCTATGTGTTTTATAAATTTGATTAAGTAAGTATATCAAAATATGTATGTCAGCCTCTCCCTTTTATTAATTTAACATACCTACCATCGATCAATTTTTATGGTAAATTAATTAAACTAAATTTATAAACATCGATAATCAATATAATGATTTACATCAATAAGTTAGACACCTTATTTAATTACCTATTATTAGTTATCCCCCTTAAATAATTGACCAATGCAGGTACCATGAACTATACAAATTTCATTATTTTGATATACCTATTTGAATAAATAGATACTTTACAATTCTTCAAACATTAATAATTATTTTTAACACATACATAAATAGGTATATTATACATGCTTATACCTTAAAATTAGATTTAGTAGTAACTATACTAACTAGTAATAGCAAATTTTAACGATAAAGGCATCCCTTCGTGAAAACCGAGTTCTATAGTTTCATAAAACCATAGAAGAGATATATATTTCTTGAATTAAAAATTGAAATCACAAATATAAATGATATTTCAAGAAAATATATTTAAATAATAAAAAATAAAAACGATAAATAGTTGATTACAATAAACAAATAATTAAAAATCCTACACAATTATTTTAAAGGATATGTACAAAAAATGTATCGTGGATTGTTTTAGTATCATTTAAACAAATAGTTACACTTGTGTTGGTATTAAAATATCTAATATTACACAATTTTGTCTCAAGTGGTTTCCGCTTATAATATCTAATAACCTGACGTTCGATATGGATACACCGTATACATAGATCGAATACATTTAAGATTTAAATATATTTAAATAGTTTATAAAATAAAATAAAACAAAACAATAAATTAACCAAGTAGGTATATATAATTATAATACAATTTGATATACTAAACCTAAACCTAATGTTGTAGAAACGAGATTTACCTGACTATGGAATTTAATTTCATAAAATGTACAGAGGTGGGATAAAATGATGTATATTCTACCCACTAGTAAGTGGGTAGAATATTATAATTGTATAAAAGTATAAAACGTGATTTTCTGGAACTAGGTTTTATCGTTAGTAAATATTACAACAATATTTATCCAATCTTTTTAATAATTATATTAATCGCGCATAGTACAGTATGTTAGGTACCTGCCTATCATGCAAATGCTTAGTATATATCATAAATATAATTTCAAGCAATACTAAGAACTACTACTATACTACTCGTACTCGTACTTACGTAAATGTCTAAATAGCTACCTACAGTACGGTCCACGAAAACGTGCGGGTGACCGCTGCGCGCCTCGTGGCAATTTTGCGTCGGTGGTTGGTAAACTATTTCCCGCTAAATTTTGAAATTAATCGTGTACACACATATATGTATATTGTACAATGCGTATATTTTTTTTATAAAATGTATATAATTGTACTCAATTAAAAAAAAATTACCGTACATAAATTTGAAAACTGTTCCTACATATAAAACATTTGGTTGCCTCACCGGTATTGCAGCCGGCATGCCGCGCCAGCTGCAACACCGGCAGTCGGCACGGATCATATGTTGAGGTACACTGGCTTTCAGAGAAACCCGCACGTTTTCGTGGACCGTACTGTAGGTATATATTCTGTAGGTAGTCAATGTCAGTGGCGTTCTTTTGTCAAACAAAGCGAGTAAAAATATTACTTAATTGAAACGTTTTCAGTGGGACCCCCATTTTCTTCTTGAAGAATAAAAAAAATAATAATCTATAACTATGAAGATTTAAAGTTTTTATTAATAATATTATTAAGATAGCTAGATAACCTATTACGTAATAATAGATACCTAGTGAACTTAAAAATCCATAACACTTTTTAACGAAATAAAAAAAAGGATACTAATACATTATTTAAATACTAATTGAAAAACTTACACGAATTGTCGCACGGCTATACTAATGCTGATCACAAATTAACGAAATTATATAAGAAAAAAATGCTTTTACAGCGGAATTAGCCGATAATGTTACAGTATAAGATTATAATTCTAAATTGTATGACAAAAATAACTAAAAGAGTAGAACTTTGCCTGAGCAATAGGATTATTATTTTTTCACTTAAACGAATAAAAATGTTCAAGTTTCAAATAAAGGCTTTGAGAACAATCATCTATATTTTGAATAAGTAATATAGACGATATAGTGTAATTGAAAAACAAAAAATACATGCACTGCCAAATTTCTATAGTCTTTTTATGAGTTTTTAAGTAGGATTAATGATTATAGACTCTGTAGTGTATTACAATTATGGATTTGTGGCATCCTTATTTATTGGTATATTTAAAGAAGTTAAATAGGGAGGATAAACTTATGTTTATTAACTTGTATTTAACTATTGTTAGTCACGCCCATAAAATAATTTTTAAAAAATCTTATAATATAATAATAGGTAATTTAATATAGTACCTATTTAGGTACCTATACCTACATCCGTATCAGATCAACCACCGAGAAATTCCGAAATGTAATAATCACGGCACCTCCTATAATATATAATATGTAATATAATGACATAGTATACCAAGAATATAATAATAAGACGACTAAATTCGCAGTTTCCGTGCGGTGTTGATCGTGACCCTCCCCATACGACCCTATCACCGGCTCCACGCCACCCAATACTTGTTCTGCGGGCGCAGTTTAATTTTATTTACATCAAGTAATTATAATAATATTACGTAACCTACATTAAGTTATATAAAAGTTAATAAGTTACATTAGTTTTCGGTCATAAGCATCCGCGATATACACAATACCTAGGTATAGTATATTATAGTATAATCGGTAATTGATATCCGCCGATGGCTGAAAATCATTTATAATAACTGTTGTCCCAGGATATCGGTGTCCGGACGGTGGAGGCGTACTCGCTGACGGCCGATTCATATATAGAGGCGGCCTCGCGGTTGCCCCGCGACCTGTACGTGGCGCACAGCCAGCACGCAAATATGACAAACAGCTGGAGCACGACGAACGCGACCAGCATCAGTGCGAACGCGTATGTGTTCCAGTATAAGGTGTTCTGGTCGCCTGTTGTGCTGGTGGAGGTAGAGGTGCCGCTGCTGCCGGAGAAGTTGATCTCGTGGCCAGGCTCGCCCCGTTGGGCTTCGAATTTGAACTTGTCCTCGATGCGGATCTCCTGGAATACCACTTCGTCGGTTTGGTTGCCACCGCCGACGCTACGTCTGCGGCGCCGCCTGTCAAAAGAAAGAACGGGATCAGTTTTAAATCCAGCGAAAAAAACAAAGACTTAAAATAGGGTGCAGCCGCATAGCCTGTCACCGTTTTATTTGGCTGACTAAAAATTAAAAGGGCCATAAGCGTGATACGCATACATCGGTGGAGCTTAGTCCCATTCAATTTATTATTTTAACCCTTCACAAAAAAATTGTATACTCATATTATATAACAATAATATTATTATCTACTTTATTATATTTGCCATCATCTAGTTACGCCTATGATCCTATGCTTAGTATAATTCAGTTTACGTTTTTGATTATAATTATTTAAAAACCAAAGTAAAAAACTTAGATGAGAGACTCATAATAAATAACCACTTAATCACAAAACGCAGTATTACACTGTCTATATTATGAAAATATGAACTTTTGTGTACCTATTGTAAAATAAATACCTATGGTAATTCCTACCTCGTACATATTAATGCATCTACATTACATTCACCATCATCTTAAAAACCAACGTTTAATTTTTAACCAATAAAGGATAGAAGATGAACTACATTGATCACATATATGGTTAACATTTTTAAAACATTATTGTGGAGAAAAATATATTATAAAATTGACTGAACTCAGTTATATAAAGAAAGACACACATGCAGTTGTTGTGCAACATTCAAATTTTTAAACAATGATTAAAATATATATTAAAAATAGATACAATTGCGACGACAAAATACGTACGATCTTGATATATCACGATCGTACATCCAACTATTTCTTGATACTAGAAGTACTTGATTGAGCAAACTCCAAATTATTCAATTAAGGAATATTTATTTTTATTTAAAATCATTTAACACACGAGTGATTAAACAAAAATATAATTAATTAATAACTTTAAAGTACAGTTAAAGATATTATAAATTTACAAACATGGGTTTTGTTTAACCCATTATTTTTAAATTAACTGCGTAAAGCTAAGTTATTAGAATGGATACTTGAACTAGTTTATTTATTAAGTTGATTAACAAATTATCTGACTAGGTAAATTGAATAATTAAAAAGGTGGACAAGTGGGTACCGCAACTCTGCTGTACAGTAGTTGTCGAGTGACCGTTGTAATGTGCATTTGTATATTATGAAATTACTTGGTGTGCCAAAAATTCCAAATGGAACAGGGGATTAAGTACTGCTTCTAGTGGCGAACTAGCTCCTTATAACGATCTTAATCTTTTAAAGGAACTCGATAACTATAAAAAATCAAATAAAGTTATAGGCAACGTGGCTGCCAAAAGCTTTTCAAGACATTTATGGTAAGTGAGACACTTATTGGATTAGCCTTTTTTGATAGCAAAGTGTCAAATGATATGAAAGTTAATATGGTTAAATCATTAGTGAAAAAAGGAGCTGACTTTCCTTTACGGCGTATTACAGTTGATACGACTGCAGTTCAAACAGTACAATTGTCTGATTTTGTTTCTAAAAATACCCTTGTATTATTTACAGCCTTAGAAATCCCCCAAGATTTCTTAAATCAGAATCCAGATACTTGGGAAAATAACAAAGATTTTGTTGACGATTGTAAGAGGGTTCAAAATTTGAAAGTAGTTAATGATGCAGCTGAACATGGGATTTCGTTGATTCAAACTTTCAATGGAATAATCACCAATCAAGAAGAACAAAAGCAGTATCTTTTGCAAGTAGTTGAAACACCGACAGAAGTATCCAAATCCAAATAAATCTACAGTTGATGATTGACATTTTATGTGATGATTATTTTTTATACAATATTATGATGATCGATGACTTTTTTTATATTATTTTTAATTATTTTTAATTATTAAATATATTTATTTTTTTAACTCATACATTGAAATATCTATTATATTTTTAAAACAATTTGCGCAACCAGTAAAAATTGAAATTTTTTCTTGAAACTTTTTATGAACCTTGTTATTAGATGGATAAACAAATTAAACGGATGGGACTTTCAGAAATAAAAATTTTTTTTTTATTATCGCCCTAGTATGCATTTATATGCACTATACATATACTTAATTTAAATAATATAATATAAGGTTTAAATATGCATAGTACCATTTTGTTGGTAACATAATATATTATATTAATATGTTGCGTGACTTCTCACGCAGAAGTTAAGCTTTGATGATTCTTTTTTAGAAAAATCCAGGATTTATTTAATATTTATAAAATTGTCAAAACAAAACAAATTTGATACGAATAAACACGGTAATAAGTTATAACCGTGGTAGATAGCTGCGGTACCTACCCACCATGGTATCGCGACACATCACCGTGTCGCATCGAACATGTTTCTCGCGCACTTAGATCATAATATATTACCTATATATTTAAATGATACGTCAAGATAGAACATGCAGGCTCGTACTGGTCCACCGGGACACCGGGAGTTTTCCCGATGCACCCCATCCCTATGGTTAATTATAGCACCCCACTGCACTTTCTTTTTATATCATTATAATTAATTTTTACTATATGTTAAAAATAATGTACCTATTTTTTATGTTGTGGATATTATAATATTATACAAATTATATGTTTTGTAGTTATTATGCATAGGTATTACTGCACAGGCATGTTTGTTTCCGGCTTGTACCAAAAACAAGCCAATAGAAAATTCTTATTATGGCGTAGCAAAATGTACCTAATCCGTAGCAAATTATTGATGTTTGGTTTAAGATTGTAGCACTAAGTGCCGGTGCCAACTTGACTGACATTATATTATGAATTATGATCGAAGTTCGTTTAGGTACGATGTGTATCTTGGTTTTGATTATCTGGGTATGTATAATAATTATACTTGATATTGGTCGCGGTTGTTTTACATGAAGACATGGAGAAGGAGTTGGAATAAATGTTCAACTTAACGGTAAACTGTGGTATCAATTTATCGATATCGCCTGAATTGACAGATCTGAGAGTACAATATCGTTTCACACGATTACGCGAACACGGTAGAAGTGGAATAGCGCCTTTATAGTAAATATACTAAATTTACGTAATTTTATCAAACTATTAAAGTAATAACTAATATTTACAACTGCCAACGGTATTGTACGTGTTATTCGGGCTCGTTTGTCGAGTACTATAACATAATAAATAATAGTATCATATTATTATGTGTAATTCTGTTGAGTAAATAACGACGGCTGTGTCGTCAATGTTTTCAATTATCGGCGTGAGATTATTTACTTTTATTATTTAAATTCGATAACTGTACCTACTGCATGTTGTTGCATTATAATACGTCTTGTATAGGGTGGCCAGATTTAATTTTTAGAAATCCGGGACACCAAAATTCATAAAAAATAGGTTAATATCTAGTAAGTATATACTATATAATTACATAGGTAGCTGTATATAACTTATAGGTATAAATAATATTCAAATTAATCAATTAGATAGGCTATCTTTATTTTATGAACACTTAAAATTCAAATAAAAACAATAATACAATTTCCAGCCGTTAAGATAAGTATACTAATCTAGGTAGATTTTACTGATTTATTATTTTTCTTTATTTTTGTCGTCCAAAGAGACCTTATATTTTTCAGTGCTGTGTACTTTCTTCAGTAGTGTAGAATTTTTTATTATTTCATTGTAAAATTCAATGCAACTCAATCCATATGTTTTTGTTATCAGACAACATTCTATTGTTTTAGTATCCATTTGATTTCGAACGTCAGTCCAAGTAGTTGTCATTAAAGAAAATACTCGCTCTATTGACGCGTTTGACCCCGGTAAACAAAATGCAAACTCTACAACCATTGCCAGATTTGATACATTTACATCTTTTTCTTTAAATATATTAAATATTTGTACCCATTTTTGTTCTACTAAAACAACTTTTTTTAATTCTGTCTGAAGTTTTGTGTACACGTTATTTTTTCCTTTTCTATTTAATCCACCAAAATTAGTGTTTGTGTTATCAGCCGATAGTGCAACAATTTTTTGCTTTAATCCGAATTTAGTAAGAACGTCAATAATTTTAGAAGTAATTAAATCAGACGTTTCACCGGGCAAATTTGAGAACTCTAGTATTTTGTTTTTTACACCAACATGAGGCAAAAAATAACGAACAACAACAGGCACTAGTTTAATTGCTTTGTGGTTGGAACCGTCAACTAAAACAGATATATAATTCGCAGAAGATAGTTCTTTTAAAGTATTATCAACTATGTACGGGCAAATAACGTTGACAACTATTTCCCTGGTTTTTGTTTTTGCACACGTGAATTTTTTGTCGTTTAAACATTGACGAATCAGTTCATGTACAAGTCATAGAACGAAAACTGTGATTGTGAATTACTGTATGATACACAAAAGTAGCTTCGCGGGCGGCTAACAAAAAATCATTTTCAGTAGGAACCAAAGCAGAAAAATAGTTGGAAACTTTACCATATTGAATCGATGATCTTGTAGCTAACTTATGTTTTTGCGTTTTGAGGTGATCGTTTATGTCCGATCGTCCACCATGACTTACTGAAAAAGTTCCATGGCAAGTTGTACACTGTACATTGAAATCGTCAGTAGATTTAAGTTTTTTAATAAATGGGAAATCATTTTGCAACTTTTCGTTAAAATGACAAAGTCTTTTAGGCGGCATAGTCACTACGACACTACGACATTGTAAATTATAAATACGAACAAAACTGTTGATAAATCAGATAAATATTGCACTCGCATACAACTTGTATCGTCAGCAAATAACTGTTAACTAATTTATAATGTATAGACTATAGGTAAACTATACATTCTGTAGTATAATCTTTCGTAACCGTAATACTCGAAATTTAAAATCATAATATGGTTTTTCCCGATTGAAAATTAATTATAACTGATTATAACTGCAATTGTCGTACATTCCGACGTTCGTTATCGAAATAATATACGATTAGGATTTGTTCAAAATAAAATCGATAACCGAGTAAGTAAAAGAATACCAATTTAAAAACGGTTTTAATTTCCGGTACATAACTATGCAAAAGTCCAAAACCGGTACAAATCGGTGTCCCGAGAACTTTGTCCGGGACGCCGGGACATGGGTTCCTAAACCGGTAACGTCCCGGGAAATCCGGGACGAATAGCCACCCTAGTCTTGTACCTAGTACCGGAGAACTCACCTGGGTATATCCGTTGGAGAAATGGGAGTGAATTAAATTTAATAGGGCCGGCGCACAGTTGTATAAAATACTGCAATTTTAGCTGGCCAAATGTACTATTTTGAAAAATTATTGTTTTTTTTTTCAATAAATTATCTTTACAATAATATTCTGAGGCTGAATATAGAATTTCAAGTAAATTAGTTAATACGCACTCGACTTTATAGTCTAAAAAACTATGGACGATAGGTTTGCATAAAATATATACATTATTTCATTGATATTTTCAAACTTTCATAAGTACATTTTTATATTTAACTTTTCACATAAAACAATAAAAAATATTTTTTTTTTTTTAAATTTTTATATAGTTATTATATTGTCCTAAATGTAATAATAACAGATTATTATAGATTCTGAGCGAAGCAATGAATGCACTGATTTTATAATGATGTGTGTTTTATTTTTATTTTTGTGTCTGTCATCACCTTTTAGGACAGTAAAAATGCTTGGGTTCTCTTCGACAGTAACTTTTCTGTTAGGAAAGTGAATCTAGTTGGTACTTTGGGGGGTCAAAAATAAACATTTACCCTGTAGTTTTCAAAAGCGACGTGAGAAACAAAAGAAAAATTAAGGAAAACCGGGAATTTTTAGCTTTTAAAATATACCTTTTTTTGTAAAATGTATACACAAATAAATACAATAATGACAGTTTGTAAAATTTTTTAATTCTTCATTACAAAAGAGACGTTAGACATCTTGATGACATTATAGGGGTCGAAAACTCAAAAAGGTTGAGAACCGCTGCTTTAAATGTTAAACGATTGTTTATTTTATCATTTTTTAGATTCTAAGCGAAGCGATGAATGTATTGATTTTATAATGATGTTTGTTTTTTTTTTATTTTTGTGTCTGTCGTCACCTTTTAGGACAGTAAAAATGCTTGGATTTTCTTCAACAGTATCTTTTCTGATAGGAAAGTGAATCCAGTTAGTACTTTGGGGAGTCGAAAGTAAAAAATGATCAGAAGTTTTCAAACGCGACGTGAAAAGCAAAAGAAAAATTAAGGGAAAACGGGAATTTTTACGCAAAATCTGTTTTCGAGAAAATCGATTTTGGTTATTGGTGCAACTCTATAACAAATGACTGTAGGTACATGGAATTTTCATTGGTTGTTTACATTTGCATTTTCTACACACGATAAAATTTAAAAAATATTTTGATTTGTTTTGAACTGTTTAGGAACATTTTCAGTTTCCAATTTTATTAGTATTTCTTTCTATGGATGTCAATAAAACTTTATTTGTTGGGTAAAAAAGCTTAAAAATGTAATACAAGGCTCCTACTACAGTAGATTCTTAATATGTCGAACGTCGATATCTCGAATTTTTCGTTCTCTCGAACTACATTGAATTCCCCTTGAAACTACTATTGCACTAAATAGTAGTGATGTTACGAACTGTTCGATTTTCGAACCGAACCAAATACCTAATAGTTCGGTTCGACAATCGATCTAGAGAATTTAAAAACAATTCGGCGATCCAACATTATTATTATTATTATTTATTGCGTGTTGCGACCGGCGGCGGCGCAGCATACTCCCATACAACGCGTTTCACCGAGCCCACCGTGATACAACTTCACTACGCCAGGCGGTGCAGGGGGGTCTGGTTATGAAAAACCCTAGATACAAAAATAGATTGTTTGGTTGTTTTCAATTTTAATATCTGTGGCTTATTATTAATATCTTATCTAATAGTATTATATATTATAAATTGTTATGTAATAACTGATTACTGGCTGCAGCCAATATTTTCAACGGTCTTGTTTTTTTCTATCTTTACTCTTTAGTCTTTACTGAACATTTGTATTTTGTACTATCGTCTATCGTGCCGTTCATACCGTCCTTAGTTAATACTTTATTTTAGGTTAGTTTAGTTTATACTGATACTGACTAAACTTATAAGTTTTTAAATAATAATATATTCATCGTTGTAGATTCGTATCGTATTGTGTATCCATGTAAGTACAATTGTCAATTAATTATTATTTAACTATTAGAGTATCAATTAAAAATCTTAAATCTTATATAAAACTAAATTTTAAAATAAATCTTTTAAGTTTTATTCTATTACTATAGATTTATTGTAATTTTACTATATACTGACTATGGCTGAGAGGATTAATGCATTTGAGCGGTTAATGAGATCCAGTCAATCTGATGATATTCAAGGTAGTAATGATAATAATTTTCAAATTGATGATCCAGACCTAGAGACAACTGAATTTATAAATGAACAACATGAAGAAAGTCTGATGATAACAGAAGAAATAGAAGAAGACCATACAACGAATCAAAGGTTGATTTATAGTTTAAACAACAACCACTCTAGTAAGGCATCTTAAAATCCACACTAAAAAATATTCTGAATATCAAGCATGTAATGAGAAAAAAAAATTAAAAAAGAAGCATTGAAGAGAAAAATTGAAGACACTACACAGAAACAAAACAAAATTCAAGATTCATTCAACTCAAAATCATATTTATCACAAAACAGTGCAAGAGCTAAATTAATTACCCAAAATATAAGTGAAATGATTGCGTTAGATTACCAACCATACTCGATCGTTGAAGACCGTGGATTTAAGAACTTAATGTACCTACACATTAGAGAACAAGTATAAATTACCCACAAGACAATATTTAGCTTCTACTGCAATTCCTTAGCTGTATTTAAAAAAATTATCTCTACTCAAAGAAGAAATTAACACTGAATTGAATAGTATGCAATCCATATCATTTACTTTTGATATATGGACAATATTGGGGCTCAACAACCATATATATCACTAACAACACATTATTTAACAAAACAAGTTGAGCTTCACAACAAAACACTAGGATGTTCATTGTTCATACTTTCCAGGAGAACATGATGGAAAAAGTATTTTTCTTAAAATTAAATCTATGGTTAGTGAATGGAACATTGATATTTTAAGTTCAAATATTCCTATTTATATGGTCACAGATAATGCAAGAAATATAAGTTGTGCATTAAATAAATATAATTCCAATGATAACTTATATCACTATTTTTGTGCAGCCCACACATTACAATTGGCCATCTAAGATGCTTTAAAAGAAAATAATATGGAAAGTTTATTAAAAAAGTGTCGTTCAATTGTAACTTATTATAACCACAGTAACAAATCTTGGGAACGTTTACAACAAATTCAATCTTACAAACCATAAGCTCATACAAATGGTCGAAACTCGTTGGAACAGTGTGTTTTTAATGTTGGAGAGCATAATAGAACAAAAAGAAGCAATTGTTTTGGATTTGCAAAATTGGGTAAAAGACACTGATATTACAGTAGGAGAGTGGAAACTTATTAATGGATTTGTTGAAATATTAAAGCCTGTTCTTGAAGCAACAAAGGAATTTAGCCAAGAAGATATACCAACATTTTCAATGGTAAACCCAATAATATATACCATAGAAACAAAATTAAACAATTTTATTATGAAAAATAGCAATACGACAGCAGGATTAGGATTTTCTAGAAGCTTGAAAAAATCTATATCTAATAGATTTCAAGTATGCAAAAATGACTCAGCATACTTAGCAACAGCAATTGACCCTAGATTTAAAACTATACTTATGGAATCGTATGAAGTAGAAAATGTAAAACGTTTGCTTACAACAGAAGTTGAGAATCTTAAATTGACAAGTGATACAGACCTAGAAACAACTGAACAAAATATACAGCCCATAACAGTACTTGTTCCGACAAATTCACTGTGGGATATTCTTCAAGAGCGATCAATCTCCAGTACTGGCAATGAAGGACTAACAAGCTGTGTAAAAAATGAGGTAAGATCACTTCTTGCTTATCTATTTATTAATTGTTAATTAAATATATTTATAATATATAATAATTAATAATATAATAGTAGATATTAATTATTAAAATATTATATGATTATCTACTTGAATTTTTTTAATTTTTTTAGATACAGGAATATTTGCATCAACCACTTCTTCCTCCTACATCAAATCACCTTGTATGGTGGAAAACTAATACTGACAAATTTTCTAGTTTGGTTCCTGTTGCATTGAAGTACATTAGTATTCCAGGAACATCAGTTTGTAGCGAACGGATGTTTTCCAAAGCAGGACAAGTGGAAGAGCTCGAAGACAAAGATTAGTGTTCTAACATGACAATATTTAAATTAATATTTAATTATATAATTTAAAATTTGATACAAAATGTAAATAAAAAATAATAAGAAATAGTTGCAACTAGCAAGTTTACTAGCAAGCAACTTTATATTTTATAAGATAACCATTAGTTTATAGTAAATACTAAATACTAAATAGTAAACAATAATGAATAAATTAATAATACATTTTTAACCATTGGACTTTTTTAATGTTCGGTTCGAGTTCGATAAAATATTTGAAAAGTTCAGTCGGTTCGAGTTCAATTAAAAATATGTAGGTTCGGATCTGTTCGAGTTCGTTAATTTAAAGAAGAGTTTGGTTCGGGTTCGGTTCGACCTTAAAAATCAGGGTTCGTAACATCACTACTAAATAGTATTTTGCTCTCGAAAACTCGATATAAAATGAATCGTTATCCCGAATAAATTACTTCATAAAAGCCGGTTTTCTCATACTATTTCTGATGATAAATGGAATTTTGTAGCTGAATCTTAATTTAGACGACAGAAGTTTAAAAAAAATATAATATATTTAGTCATTTAAATTATTTCAGTATTTTAAGTATTCAAACTATGTATTTTAGGCATTCGTATTATTTATTATTTATGTAAATTTTCATATTCATATTGTTTTTCATTTATTTTGATTTATTTTATCTCGATATTTTGAAGTTTTTGATATCTCGAACTTTTTTCTGTTCCCCTTGAGATTCGGCACAACGAAAAGTTACTGTATTAGGAAAAAATTACATTACAAACATACGTGCGTCATATTTCAGTTATCACAGGCCTGTATTTTCGATTATTGATTATGATTAATATAATAGTAATTAAATAGTAATAATAAATAATAATCATTTTTATTTTCATTTATTTTTCACATTTACTTATTGATATTTACTAGGGGTCACTATTTCACGTGTATTTAAGAACACGAACGTACGTGTTTTTATGGAAACGGTGTTAAAGACCGTGTAATTCAAATACACGTGTATACGTGTATTTAGAGTCCATATACCCGTGTGACGTGTATTCAAAGTCCTTACGTTATGATCAGTGGTAGATACTAGATACAAGGATGGGTAAAAGGGACACGTGCCTTTGCCCCTCCGGCCTCCCCATTGTCATTTATAAAAATAATTACTAATTTGAGTTTTATTTAACGATTGTATTATAATATATTTGACAGTAAAACACTATAAAGATAACTTATAAATACGACAAAACCCAAACTAATTCTTTTAATAAATTACAAATTAGATTCATACATAATAAATAATAATATAAATTATAAATGTTTTCGTATTTGCTTTTTCAATGAATATTTTTTAGAAATAAAAAATTACAATATAATAACAAAAATAATTTCTTAAACTATAAAATATAAATACAATTATTAAAAATTAACTGTAGAGAATTTTTTCTTATGATAACCTATGAATAAATAATTTAGGATAAAGAAACAAAAATATGAAATAATAATTAAACACAGTCACTGTATAATTATGAAAGAAAAAATGTACATTAAATGTTCTATAATAATAATTGACGATTTTGATACAAAAATACTAACATATTAACATTTTCTGGTGCTAAACAGTTCCTTTTGGACGTAACGACATTCCCGGCAGTTGAAAAACATCGTTCCGAACTTACAGATGTTGCTGGTATTGACAAATATTTCTTTGCTAACTCGGCTATTAAAGGATATTTTTTTTCATGTGACTTCCACCATTCAAATGGATCAAAATCGTACCTCAGTTGTGGTTCTGCTAAGTAATAATGGTATTGTGTCGAAGCATCATTGATGTCACGAACTTCTTCGCCGTATAAAAATTCAAGTGCACCCTTATTTTTTTGAACACAAACGTTAGTTTCCTCTCTGTTATCCGGAGTATTCATTTCAACCAGTAAATTTTTTACTTTGGAACGAATATTTTCCCTTACATCTATTTCTTCATGTTCCAATTCTTTATACCTCGGGTCAAAAAATGATGAGACTTGTCTTGTAGATACTATGTTTTCTAAATTGTTAAGCTTAAAACGTTCTTTCAATTGCGACACTACTGTCTGTTTGAAATTTATAACGACTTCATTATCATCTTTGTTTAGTTGAAAGTGTTTTTCAATCACTTTTGAAAGAAGTGGTCTAACCATTGATACAGGAGAATGTGTTTCGGCACAAAACACAGTTGTGACAATTTGTAATGGTTTTAACAAGATAATCAAAGTTTCCATTTTTGTCCAGTCACTTTCCGTAATTTCCAACTTTTTTGCTATTGAAACATTTGTTGTATTACGATCTGCTAAGACGTTTGTCACAGCACACCTGTTAGCATAAAGACGATCCAACATCATATATACTGAATTCCATCTTGTTTTACAACTTTGGATCAGACTTTGTTGTGTTAATCCAAGCTGCTCTTGCATTTTTGTTAAAGCATGCTTAGCTACATTGGAATGCTTAAAATGACCAACCATTTTACTACTTAACTGAATTAGTGTAGTGATTCCATCTTGTCCTAATCCATTGTTGACCGCGAGTTGAATGCTATGAGCAGCGCACGTTACATCGTATGTTTCAGAGATATTTGTCAGTAACTGTACAGCATTTATTGCATTTCTCGCATTATCTGTGACAACTGTCATAATTTTTCCACCAATTTCCCATTTATCAAACGTATCTTCTAATTGATGAGCAAGATTTACAGCAGTATGAGATTCCTCCATTGCATGTGTTGTAAGTGTATATGACTTCGGGCACCATTGATCATCAATTATATGAGTAGTAACTGTAATATAGCTGTGTTGAGATAATGATGACCAACAGTCAGATGTACATGCTATACTTTTAGAATCTCTTAATTTTTTCTGTATTATTTCTGTTACTGACGATCTTAACACTTTCATTCTGGATTTTATTGCTCCTTCTTTACAAATTTTATAATTAGGTTCAACAACAGCCATAAATTGTTTAAAACCTTCACTTGAACAAAAAGATATGGGCATTTGATTCACGGCTATCATTTTTGCCAATGCTTGATGTATCTGTTCGGTTTTTTCAGAATTGCAAATTTTGTCCTCCCGATTTATAAAAGTTCGTCGTCGTTTCCTAGGTATTGGCGCGTCAATTTCCAAACTTTGCGATTCTGAAGAACTTGCAGTCGTAGTTGAACTGGTTAAGATACCGGAATTAACAAATTCATGACCAGAAACAACCCTTTATTAATGACAAAATATATAGATAAGTTCCTATGATTAGTGTTTTAAAATTTTGAATTTTTTATTTTAAATATATTGTGAACTATGATGAAAATTCGATGCATTCCTAACTATTATTTACTAATTTTAAGTCTTTACCTATCTATATTCTATATTATACATATTAATATTTAATATATATATAACATAATAGGTATAATATTTCTGTTAAATAAAACAGCAAAACATAATTTTACTTTAAAAATCAGATTATATTTCTAAATAAATACAGTGTGATCAGGATAAGTGGAAACACTCAATAACTATGTGCAGACTTAATATAATTTAATATTGTTATTTTATTATTTTATTACTTGTTTAATTATGATACGTCATATATAAAAAATATTCTTTGTAAAAAAAAAGATAATTTACGGTTTATGAACATAATATATATTAAATGTACTTACCTTCGTGTTACAGTTGTAGGTGGTTTTATACTATGTATAGTTTTTAAATGTCTGCCCAAAGATCCTGTTGTTCCACCAATACAACAAAATTCATTGTTTTCATTTTCGGTACACAAATCACAGTAAGCTTTATCGCCATGCCGTTTAGCATACAGCCACACCCAACTTTTACACTTATTACTCATCTTATGAATTAATAAAATAGTTATCTATTGTTATTTGAGTATGGAAACATATGACAATGCACAAGACGTGAACAACACACAAATGAAATAACATCACTCCAAATTAAAGAACCCAACTCGTAATTTAAGTTTTATTAATAAAACGTATTTACGAATTTGCGATAATGTTGTTATCTTCACTATTAAATATCTATCATACTCGTTAAAGTTGCTTCAAGGACGTCGTTCCATAAATTAAAGTTAAAAATATTAACTCTAGACTTTGACCAGCTTGCCGTACTGGCTTCGTCTATCTGTTAGTAAATGTCAATTATCGGCCGATAACAAACAATATAAGAGACAAAATAATTCAGTACACGAAAATTGTATAGCACACGTCAGAATAACATGGCAATATTATTAATAAAAAAATAAAAAGTTTCTGGACTTTAAATACACGGGTAATTTTAATACACGGGTATCTGGACCTTTAATACACGTGTATTAAGATACACGTGCACACGAACTTTAAAAACACGTGTAAATAAATACACGGGTATTACTACATTTTATTGTACATGTTCGGACTACGTGTACACGTGTATATCAATACACGTACCAAACCGAGAGCCCTAATATTTACTTTTATTTTGAATGGTTCCACTAAAATTTATTTGTAATCTATAATATTTGTTGGAAAAGAGACATCGTTGGATTTTGAAAATGAATTATCGAAAATCGAGTCCTCTAATTTTATATAAAATATCCATAACAACCCCTTCAAAAACATTTAAACAAAGTTGCGACATCCGACAAATAGTAATTGTTTATATCATTTTTTCCAGAAAAAGTTGCATTTAAAAATATCATTGTTTGTATAAAATATAATAATATAGGTACTTACAACTTTCAAGTACCCACAAATAATATTAGATTCTGAGCGGAGCGAAAGAATGTATTGGTTTTACAATGATGTGTGTTTCTGTCAGCAACATTTTGGATAGTACCTAATCATGCTTAGATTTTTGAGATCAGCATCTTCACTGTTAAAAAAGTGAACTTAGTTGGTACTTTTGGGAGGTCAAAATTGAAAATTCCTAGTAGTTTTAGAAAGCGTTGAGAAAAACGACCGACAAATGATGAAAAAACCTCTAAAAATGGGATTTTAATTTCTAACGCTTTGTTTATCACCATACCACCGAATAAAAAAAAAATAATATAAAGACTACGCTAACCACTCAGAATCATTTTTTCTTATACAATGTTTTATCATTTTATTTAAGTATAACATATCCATTAAAACTACTGTACAGCAGAGCGGTACCCACAACCCACTTGTCCACCATTATTTTAAATTATAAAAAAATATGAATTTCTAAATACAATATAATTTTCACATTTTCATATTTTTCAGCGAAATTATCAAAATTCTAACTTCATACGCACATAAAATATTATTTTGGATTTACGCTCAATTTTTTTTTTAATTTCCATTAACAACAACTGTCAACTATATTATGAGTATCCGTTTATTAAATTTAAGGTATTTTAAAATTATTTATCGACAATAGTTTAAAAAAACTTTAAAAAATCAAATATTTGTCATGGCTAGCTAAAACCGCTCAAAAAGATGCAAAATATTTTGAATATTACGTATGTTAAATTCTCATATAACTATTTGGTGTAAATTTAGGGTATCTACGGTTATTATTTTTTGATTTAAATCAAAAAAAATATATCAATTTTATCAATTTTATCCGTTAATAGTTCAAAAAGAGTCAAAATATTTTTAGATTCTGAGTGGAACGATGAATGTAATGATTTTACAATGATGTGTGTCTTTTTTTTATTTATTTATTTTTTTCACCTTTTAGGACAGTAAAAGTGCTTGGATTTTCTTCATCAGTAACTTTTCTGATAGGAAAGTGAATCTAGTTGGTACTTTGGGGGGTCTAAAGTAAAAATTTCCCAGTAGATTTCAAAAGTGACGTGAAAAACAAAAGAAAAATTAAGGAAAAACGGGAATTTTTACGCAAAATCTGTTTTCGAGAAAATCTATTTTGGTTTTTGGTGTAACTCTAAAACAAATGACCAGGGACATGAAATTTTGACTGAATGTTTATAATTGCATTTCCTATACACCTTAACATTTTCCAAATATTTTGACTTATTTTGAGCTGTTTACGGACATTTTCAGTTTTCAATTTTATTAGTTTTTTTTTTTCTATAGACTATAAATATCAATAAAATTGTATTTGTTGGGTAAAAAAGCGTGAAAATTTAATGCAAGGTATATAATATGATATATTAATATAATAGCAGTTGAAAAATATTAAAAATATATAGGCACAATTTTTTTTTTACCTAATTACTTATTTAAAGTTCGAATTTTGAAAAAATGTATGAAATTAAAAATTATAATTATTCATAATTACTTTGTAGTTAAAAATTTATAAAATGTTCAACTTTTATAGCTCAGGATTGAAAATTTAAAACAAGGTTCCACGCATATATGTTATATATAAATTACTTTATTCATAATAATATCATCAGATATATTTATTTTTTTTAGTTTTTTTTTCTATAAATATCAATAAAATTTTATCTGTTGAGTAAAAAAGCTTGAAAATTTAATAGAAGACTCCTAGGTTATTTTTTCAAAGACAGATGAAAAAAATTAAAAATCCTTGTTCACAGTTTTTATTTATAAGCATTTAAAGTTCAAATTTTGACAAAATACGGAAAAATCACGAAAATTAGCAAATTATTATGAGTTGAGAATTCATAAAAATTTTTTTTTTTAAATCTAAGATTTGAAAATGTAATATAGGATTACTCATAAGTTTTTCTACCTTTATCAAAAAAAAAAATGTCTACAAGAAACTTAAATTAAATTTTTATGAGCGTCTGAAATTTATATTTTTACAACATTTGATATTCACTCGATTTCTCATGTAACAATTTTCTTATTTTATTGTAATTAAAAAACGAATGACTGTAGATACTTGAAAATTTCACTGAATGTTTACATTAGCATTTTCTATACACCATACAATTTTGAAAATATTTTGACTCTTTTTGAGCTGTTTATGGACATTGTCAGTTTTCAATATTTTTAGTTTTCTTTTCTATAAATATCAATACAATTTTATTTGTTGGGTAAAAAAGCGTGAAAATTTAATATAAGGCTCCTGATATATCGTTCTAATAGCAGTTGAAAAATATTAAAAATACATAGTCACAATTTTTTTTTATAAACATTTCAAGTTCAAAATTTTGACAAAATTTATCAAATATATAATTTATTAATTATTTTGTAGTTAAAAATGTATAAAATGTTCAACTTTTATAGTTAAGGATTGAAAATTGAAAACAAGGCTCCACGTAAATAGGTTATATATAAATTACTTTATTCACAATAATATCATCAAATATACTTGGTAATATCATAGGCTGACTGACCGTTTTCGCTCAGAATCGTTTTTCTTATACAATGATATTATATCATTGAATTCAAATTTAACACCATCCATTGCAGTGATCCACTTGTAACCTACTGTACAGCAGAGCGACATCCACTTATCCTCCTTTTTAGTTTTAAAAAGTTCTTTTGGCCACCTAAAAAATTGTCTTTTATACCACTTAGTAGAATATTTCATCTCATAAATAATGATAAATCATTTTAAAAGATGAGAAGCGATTCTAAGTGGAGACCATCCTAATTATACCTAAAATAATTCGAGATTTTAACGAATATTCTTAACATTTGAAATTTAAACGCTTACCTATAAAAAATATTATCTTGAAAATGATTTTAGATATTTTTTTAATTCCTGTAAGAAAAATGTTCGGAAACTTTTATTACATTAAACATTTTTTAAACTTTTTAACTCACAAACAAAAATTGTATCAAAGGTCAAATAAAAACGAAATAAAATATTTCAAATCTATAAATAACTAAAAAAATTTCTAAACCATTTTGAATATTTTACTAATAGTATAATAATATGTGGAAGATATTTAATTATGTTAATAATTAATTTTTTAATTTTACGTCACTATACGTTTATTCTTTATTGCATTACAACAATAAAACGAAATCTATTTTGTCGGAAATCGGTATTAATACTAAATATTCCCGTTTTTATTTTTAAAAATTGTTAGTGCATGTATGTATTTTTACGATTTTAAGAGCATAAAAAATTAATACCATAAAAGCACATATTTTTTTTTTTGTGATATAATCCTGCCCATTATAATTATTGTTGTTTTAAGTATTTTATATAGGTATACCTTCCGAAGGAGTCGGCCCGACGGACCGCACCGTTGTGGCCGACCACGTTGCAGTTGATGGGCTCGCACTTTGGCAAACAGGGTGTGACCAGTGCCTTGAACTGGACGATGTCAGACGTGGGAAACTTGAACGCGTCAAATGGCGCCTCCAGTATCTTAACGGTGCCTCCGCCGCCTGTATCAACAGCCGATATCGGTCCCATGATGGCTGGGTCCGTGGGACAACCGTCGCCGTCAATGAGCAGTATCTCGCTGGTGTCCACGCCGTCCAGGGCAATCAGTTCCCGGACGAATATCTCGTACGGTGAACGGTCATCGAGTATATGGAACCGGAGACTGAGTGGGTCACCCACCTGCGCGGCGTGTATGTCACCGCCCGCCCTGTTTGTGATCCTCATCATCACCGTGGGTGAAATGACGAACGCCGTCTCTTCCACACCATTGCCTCCGACTCCGCCTCCACCGCCGCCGTTTTTGTCGGGCGAGTCTGACTCGGCCCCGTCGTCACCGGGTTCCGTGGCCGGCGCCATCGCCAATTCGATGCCCTGGCCCACGCTCCGGTTCTGAAGGTCATACGAACACCGCACAGAAAGTCCGATGTCCTGGCCCGTGACGATCTGGTCGTGGTGCTACGACGTTATTAATGTAACAGTTAGTGATGCAAGTCCAGTAAATTTACCAATAAATAAACTACCAATATAATACATTAATTTTACCGTTCTAAGAATCAAATGACCCCCACAATCTGTGGTTTTTTTTACATATTTTCATAAGTTAATTATGATAATAACACAAATTTAGATTTGTATAAAAGGACAATGGCCGAAAACTATAAGTGGTAACACCAAATTTGTTCAATAAATTGTAACAAATAAGCTGTATTTATTATTCCTGTTAAAATACACATATTTTGAATAGGCGGATACCAAATTTAGGTAAAAAGGCACATACTTACCTACTATTATTATTTTCTTTTTATAGTAATAAAAAATATTTATTTTTACTTTTACTTTATAGACGAGGTACATTCAAAATCAATAAGTTGGCACACAAAAAAATATTTATGTAACCACCGTTTACCACTGATATATTTTGATCACTATAGGTGGGTTTAACTGTTCCCGTTGCTAAAATTTGGCACCCGGGGCATTCGCTCAAATCAACCCGTCCCCTTAAATGCGCTACTGCACGTCTGCGCGTACCTGATTTTGAAGATGTATGGACAAATTTAAAGATTACTTAATTTTAATAGAAGAAATAAAAATGTAATTATTCATAGATATATATTACCATAACTCAATATATTGACTGCAATAACTAATAAGTGTAAGTAAGTTATGATCATTTTAAAATGTACATTTTCAAAAAGGTCATATAACTCACTTAAGATTAATAATATCAATAAAAGTTTACGTATGGCTCTAGATACTAATCTGTATGTATTGTCATTTACTTTTACATCATCTATAATAGTTACCTGTTGGTAATATATATAATTAAATTTAACAAAGTATATTAGATATACAAGTGTAAAGGCAAATATTTATTAGTTAAATAACAGAATATTATCGATAGTAGCTAGATACCTGGTACACAAAGTTAATTAACTAAAAAATACTCGTTCAGACTTAGATTTAGATGCATACAAATTGATAAAACTGCTTGATAATTTAAAAGAATGATTTTAATTTGAAAAAACAAATTTATTATTGCCATATGACATTCCTGGTATACAACATCTAAATAATTGAAAATATGGTCAATAAATCTATATTTTACCTAAAATCTCCATTATCATAGAAAAAAGAGGTAAAAACAAGTTCGGTGAATCTACACCCTGCAGCAGTGTAATAACCGACTGCAGTCGACCATTACTACATAATAAGTATGATGTCCTTACCTGTATAATGATTTCGGTGAAAAACTTTCCTGGTTGATCCTGTCGGACGTCGCAGTTTGGACTGTGGTAGTCCAACCGGAGGTCGAAGTCCAGGGTGCTCTTCACGTCATTGACGCAAGAACTCGGCCGATTCTTGGCATACACCTTGCCATCAAACAGCCGGTTAGTATGTACGGACGCGACCATGTCCGCTCCGCGGCAGTCGATCTTTACGCTGAAGCACGACGACATCTGGTAAGTGGTGGCACCGGCTACCGTCAGGTAAGGACGATGGTCCAGTTGCTGCTGTGACAGGCTGGACGTGCTGTGGTGTGAGACGCGGCACACGTTCACACCCGTCTCGTTGTAGTCGAATGAACGGCACTGGAACTCCTTGGATGCCAGGCATATCTCCTTGCACCGGTCTGCGGTGGCCACGTTCTCGTAGATGGCGTCCACAGTCCTCAGAAGCTTGCCGCCGACTTCCACAAAGTCACACATTTTTGGTTGCTCGACCACGCAGTTTGACTCCATGTAGTCCACGATGTCGGCCGATCGATTGCTGATCGGTGGGCGCCCGGACACGGTGAACCGGTCCACGTCGTTCATGTAACAGTCACCGGTCTCCTTGTTGAAGTTGACGGACCTGCGAGCACGTCCGATTGGACATACGACAATGTCAGTCCCATTTCGTTTATACAATGTCATATTGACATGCATATTTTATAATATAAGTAGGTTGTATAATAATATGTATAAATACGTAGGCATTACCTATCTGTTACCCTATACTGAGTAAAATCATTGAATATTTAGGTAGTTATAGGTTTACTCTGAATACTTAAATGATAAAAGCGCATTCCCAAAGTATTCTGTGTACGTACGTATAGGGTACCCCACGCAAAAGTATTCCAAATATTTTTAAAATCCACATCAGTATTGATTTAATTTAAAAAAATTAGTTCTCCTGCGTTATAAAACAATTCAATATAACTAACGAGTTTCAATGCACTTACGTTTTGTTCGGTTCATACCTTATTGACTATTTGTAAAGGTATTTAATATGCAAACTTTTTTTTGATCATACGTGTTTGATGATAAATATCTCTTTCAAAAGATAAATAATTTTAAAACAATAATTAAAAAATATTGGAGTAGTTCAAAATTTCAAACAAATATTAGAGTAATAGGCTACCTATCAATTTAAAACAAAAACATACGTTGCGGTATAAAATACACAAATTTGCCTAAATAAATAGTTTTTGGTTTAAATTTAATATTTTGTTTATTTTTATCCAAATTATGTGTTTAGCACCTCAATGGTTTTTGATACCATTTTCATTATTATCATTTAAATCGTACTCTTAATTGTATAGATAATCTGCAGCTGTATATAGACATATAGTAAACACTTAAAAAAATATATTTGTTATTTATCAAATTGAAAAATTATCTCAAATTCTATGCATCTCAAATAATATATTACGAACTATTTAATAAATCTAAAATATAATAAAATGTATTTCATAATAGTTTTTAATTATTATATAATTTATGGTTAACCAATACAGATGATTTCCTGCCAATTTAATTTAGATAAAAATGTAATAAAAAAAACCAGTATCCCAAATTAAAATTACCATAACTTTTTACTTCTTTAATACCCAGCCACATACATAATTAAACACTGTGGTAGTCTACAAAAATGTCCGCGATGAAATTGTCAAAAATAAAAAAAAAATAGAGTATCAAAATGGGAATTCACATACCTCTAACTTTTCTCCAACAATTGTATGTAACTGTACGTCTGTACTTATAACTGATTCGCTTACAGGTGCGAGACATTTTTATTACAGCTATTTTTTGTTTATTGAAAAACAAGAGTCAAACGACATATGAAAATATTTGTTATATAATTTTAGAAAAATTAGCAAATATAAATTTAAATCTGTCTCCAAGTATTTTAAATATTGACTTTGAAAAATCGGTCGTTAATGCGACAAAAAATATTTTGGGACACCATATTAAAATATAAGTAGATAATCCAATTAGGTATTAGGTATTGAGGTGCATTATAGGAAATACTAATTGTTTAGCGTTCATGTTGTCGAATGCTAGATGTGTTGGTATTTTTACAAGAGGCGTAATTAATTTAAAATCAATTATGTCACAAGAAGCTATTATGAGTTGATTTAGTATTTTGATTCAACTTATATACTATATAGGGCAGGGATAGGCAACTCAATGCTACTAGAGAGCCAATTTTGAATGTGCGAAAATCTAGCGGGCCAGAGAACATAGGAAGCAAAAAAAAAACCTTATGTTAACTATACCTCTATAAATAATATAATATTATTTACGTTTAATAGTTCAATACTAGATAAGAATTTATATCTACGTTTTACGATAAACATTATATTGATTTTAATAATTTTATAAATACAATAAAATAAAATACAGAAAAATCTTAACATTTTATACTTTTATAAACTAAATTCAAATGTAGCACAGGCCGTGAAAATTTTTGTTGTAATTTTATATCATTGTCTATCATTAACTTTTAGGATAGTAAAAATGATAAGATTTTCTTCGACAGGAAAGTGAATCTAGTTGGACTTGATGGGGGGAAGAGCACCAGGAAAAACAAGAAAAAAATTTAAAATATTAATATTTTCTTCATATAGTAGCTAATAGGTAATATATTTAAGTATACCTCTACATATATATTAATTATTTAGTTATTGTTATCTCTCAAATAAATGGGTTACTTATGCTTATGATAGTAACCTTTGATACTAACTAGTAAGCATTTAATTATGTAAGAAAGCTATTTGTGTTGAGATAAAAATGCAATTATAATGTAATTGTTAGCGAGCGGTTTCTTTTCAGTTTTATTTTTGGCCGGTCAAAAATTTTGCCTTTTGCCCACCTCTCAAAAACTGAAATGACGCCACTGACTATACTTAGTAGTTGGTAATATTATAGGCTGACAACCGTCTTCACAAAGAATATTTTTTCGTATACAATGATTTTATATTATTGAATTAAAATTTAACACCATCCATTACAGTGACCGTACACTTGTAACCGTACATCAGAGTGACATATACTTACCCACTTTTTTAAACTTAATACCTAGTTATTGCGTGTTATTGGATTTATGTTTAATTATTTGTATATTTTAACAAATAAAATAATTTAATCGTTATAATATAATTATAATTACAAGAGCTCTCTTGATAACTCAAATTCGGACAAATCGACATGGATGATCGGTTCAGACTGCATTACAATATCAATATGAATTTATTACACAATTAGCCATTTGGTGTTTTAATTTGTATTTCATTTGTCACCAAGCTTTTAAAATATTTCAACTTCAATAAGTACTTACTTAAATCTATACTATATATTTAACATAAGTGTTTATTTTTATACAACTAAATTATTCCTTTACGAATCGTGTTTTAAGTATTAACGTTTTACTATTTATAATAATATATCTTTAAAATATTATGTTTACCACAATATGTAGGTAGTTTATAAGCTATATTTATTTACATACTGCTAGCCATTATTTAAAAAGCCTCTCGTAGGTGTATATATTTCACGGCAATTTAAATAATAGCTGCTGAACGAATAGTATATCAATTATTCATAGTTATTATATTTCCAAGATGTATATTTAAATCCAAAATTCTTACAGCCACTTAAAACAACAAGAAAAGTGGTACAAATGATACATTAAAATGTGATAAAAAAGAAGTAATTTAGAAAACAATAATTATAATAATCACAACATTGTATCTACATAAACATTATGAATCTAGGTTGTTCCATTTCGTGTTGTGTCGGCGTATATTATTTTACACAATTATCAACTAATCACGAGGCACAAAGTATCGCAAACCGGAAACCGGAAAATTATGTTTGATTTTATTTGGAAACCCGCTACATCACTATTATATAGTTCTATAGATTGGTACTGTCTGTATAAAATATGACGTGTAACAGTGTAAGAAATATTGATTTTTAGTTTTTACTGATTTAATATACCTACTTATAATTACGCGTATAATATCTTAATATAAAACTATAGAGAGTAACTTATTTAGGATAAAAAGAAAATAATAATTGTTTATTCATTTTAACTATAGTTCCTGTAGTTCTGCGTACTAGTTATTTATGACTTATAGCTAGGTAGTATAAATTATACAGGTTAGGTTACATTTTATGTAACTTTTATTGGTTATATTTCAATATTTGGTAGGTACTTACAATTTTCAAAAATATGAAGGAATATATAAAGTTTAATTTTAACCTTATAAGTAAATATTTTATATAATGGTATAGGCCATGGGAGGACTTTGGCTATATTCCTAGAAGGCCAGAAAATAGACAAGTCCTTATCCACTTCCTCCTCCTCCTCCTCCACCTCATGCTCCTTCTCACGCGCTTCCAATTAAATTAATAATAACCTGTGTGATTATCTTAAAATATATTTAATAAAAATGATTACTGTCTAATTCACATAGTTCGAATTGACTACAAAACAATATAAGTATGAATTTATTATACAATTACAACTAAATTATTCCTTTACATGACTCGATGACTGATGATTTAAGGATCAGTGTTTAATTATTTACAATTTATAATAAAACTGCTAAATATTATTTAAAAACCACGTGTACGATATTTTACGGAAATTTATATTATAATGCCATTGATTCATAATATTATACCGAGAACTGAGATTTGTATAATTGATATTGTAGATATTTTCGTTATTATTACTTTTTCTGTATGAATCGCTAATTACAATATATTATTGTAAATATAGTTTTCTAATAATATAATATAATGTCCACTGTGAAAAGATTCAAAAAAATAATTTAATTTAATATTAAATACATAATGTACGTAAATTAAGAATATAATTAATGTATGTAATGGGTATTTTTACACTATAATCTATCTATATATCTATTATCTATATATATATACGATATAAAATATAAAATTGTAAGTGGTTTTCTATACGACCGCGCTAACCGATAAAACTACCGAACAGATTTGGTAGAAATTGTTTACTGTTATATCTGAAAGTCTGTTGAAGGTTTTAGTACCACTTTTGTTAATAAAAAATAAGTATAAAGTTCCTGAAAGATTAAAAAACAAAGCTAATTTTCTTATATTTATGTTTCCATTTTGTGACGACACTATTTAACATTTTTCCAATTTTTTTTTTCACAAGGTTATACCAAATACTTCTAAAAGTGATCCATTATTCACAATTTAATTTTATTCGTCATATTATATATATATGTATCTTAATTCAATTGAGAACGGCTGGGCCGATTTGGCTGATTCTTTTTTTGTTGTGGTCGTAATTGCCAAGGCCCAGTTCTTATGAAAGAAAATTTTAGGAAAATTCACCAGAAAAGTAGGAAATCTGGATGTCAGAAATATAACAGTGGCGCTTCTGTCCAGAAAAAATAAACTAATAATTAAAATAATAATAGTGTATTATATATTGGTTGCCATTGGTTAATCGGGCATGTTTGTTGATTTGTATTAATATTTTTTGTCAATATACATATACATATATACATATATATATATATATATGAATTAATGTTTGTGTGTAGATTGACCTCTGGGAACAAGTTAGGCTAATTTAAAAAGTGTTAAATTTGGTTTTTTTTTATTCATCGGATTTTAGTACGGTTAGGTTAGGTTAGGATTTTGTATTAATCGATTATATTAATCCACCGTGGGTGTAATTAAGTGAAAACGATAAACTTGGAATATCTTTGATACTCTAGAGTTAAATCATACACTTGCGTACAAACAGCACGGAGTCCGATAATATACTGCTGCGAATCAGAATTTTTATTCTGGTCAACGGAAAAGTTAAGATAAGTTTTGACACCACACACCATACACAAAGTTTGAGTCATATAGAGTTGGTACATTTAACCATAGATAATATAAGAATGGATAGGCCATGCCTATACCAGTTCCATATGGGGCCGTGTGCTTTTTTGGGGGAGAGAGAACGTAAAGAGAGAAAGACGATATGGGGCTTTTTAAGGTTATGTGCAAAACTATTTTATTAAATAATAATGATAACATGATAGTCAGTTATATTTAGATATTTGTCAGTTTGTATTTTGATTGTTGTGCCACTTGTGCCTGGAAAATTACTCTAAACTTTGTTAAATATTTAAAATATTAAAAATATTAATTATTATTTATCAATTATCATATCAATAGTTGCCCCATATAACCTTAAAAATAGTATCACTAAAGTTTCATGTGATAAGTTCTTATGTCCTCTCCATTCTTATATTATCTATGCATTTAACGGGATACAAAGTGCACGGGATCAGTGCTATTTTTAATAAAAATATATTTATCATTAATACCGCTAGAAACATTTCAATACGTTTCCATAAACCTTTTTTTTAATATTTACTTGCCGATCACATTAAACGATAAAATTTGAATTAAACATTATACATAACATCGTCCGAAGGCAATATAAACAACCAATCACGGGCAAAGTTGTGACGGATCGGTTAGAATATTAGATAATATTGATACATTATATATTAAAGTAATAAAATTCGAATCATGAAATCAACGATTGAACTGTATATTGTTGCATTTATTCTAATAAATGTTTAATAAACTGAAATCGTTTTTCACCGCAACAATAAGTAGGTAGGTACTCTGTAGCCAGCCAGCAGCCACTCGTGATAAATTGATGTATAATAGCCAATAGATAAATAACGACAATATATAGGTGGCAGGTGCATATTGTTAACTGTTAAGTATCGGAACAACGTGAATAAACAATTTCCTTTAGATATTTGTAACATTATGAATGTTAAGAAAATCGGTAGAGACTGCGCAGCAGAGACATATTCTATACATTATATACAACAATACGAATCATGATTATTGTAAAATAATATATAGATACCTAATCATTCGGTACGTCAAGTATAATCTTATCGTGATAAATACAAAATTAGATAATAACGATAATATTATGGTAAATCAAAAATGGCGTATTGGCGTGTGTGAGAGGTGAGCCGATTCTCGGGCTGGTTTATATATAATAAATAATTGTTATCATAATATCATCGCGTGACGGTCGATCATCGTGTATTCATGTCACGTCAAAGTTAATCACTATCCGGCCGACGATAATATAGGTAAATCACTTGTTGCTTTTGAATAATTGTCATCGCAAATTGTATGGCTGATATGACTATATGAGTGTGTGCGACGTGCGTGTGTATCATGGATGGCGAGTAAAATATATAATATGACGAAATCAGCATTCGAAAAAGGCGTCCATCGTAGGTAGTACATAATAAGTCGTTGGCATTAACAGTATCGCAGCTCACAGCAGACCGTTATCTTTAGTTATGACAAGTGCTTACTGCTTAGGTTGGATATATCTCATAATATCTCAAGAGATATTGTTGACATTTAAAAAGAATAATATTAGTGCCACAAATAAGCCTAATTTTATGGTGAGGGGGGGATTAGTCCCCCATAATATTGATTAAAAAAAAGTGGGACCAAGACCCTCTATCCCCCAACTATAGTTATTGACCTACAATATTTGGTAATTTAATTATTAATACCTACACTTTTATTTATATCACTTACATTCAATATCTATACCAGCACTATACCTACCTATATTATATATTCTATATATATTAAACAAACTGAGTAAAATACTCGGTTTTTGGATGACAACACTGTGGTAAGTATCGTAACATATTACACGATCTGGTTATATTATACTCTCCACATTTTCTACAGAAAACACAATGATATTCTTATCGTCCGTTTTTATATCACGTGTTTTAAAAATAACTGTTGGTATATTGTGTAAGCAGTTACTTACTACAAAAACAAATTTTTTTTCATTAATATTTATTGAGTTCAATTTTTAAATTATATGAAATAATTATATTAGCAATAACTTATAAGCTTACTTTCTGAGGAATCTACTTGGGGTGACTTTGCAAAAGTGTTGGGATGTCTACGGCACCTTCCCCCAACCCACTCTATTTGCGCCAATGACCGTATTAAATTTATTATTTTCCCAGTCATACGAATAAAATATATACACATCAGATGTCAAGAGGACGCTAAGTTCCTACCTATCTACCCGGTCTATCTGTTGTCTACGTCTTACAAACGTACAACATAGCAAATTTCCATTCACTAGTTTCAATAGTGTCTGTTACTTTTGATAATACTTTTAAGAACTTAATCTGTGCTCAAGCGCCGGCGATTTTTCAATATTTTAATTTTCAAGCAAATTATGGGTAAGTATGTAAAAATGCTCATACCTTGCTTGAAAATTAAAATATTGAAAAATCTCCGACTCTTATAAGCACAGATAATTTTCTCACCTAAGAGTTTGATAATAGGTCGAAATTCTAATACCAAAACTTGCTAGGTTGTACTTGTATAAGACGAAGACAACAAATGCATGGGTAACGTCCTCTTAAACACACACATTAAAATGTATCTATAGTTCTTTGTAACCAAAATGTGTTATATAAAGGCCATAAAGGGTGTTTAGAATTGTTGTACCCTGGCCCATAGGCATACGCTTTCAATTAAAAATTATTTATGACGCTGCTAATTTATGTACCCCTATATTACACTTATTCCATTAACCATGATTGAGATTAAAATATATAAACAGTGATTCGTCAAAAATGTCTTAGCCACTTCACCATTTATATAATAGTTGGTTGTTCAAGAAATGTTTTCCCATTAAATATTGACAAATCCGTTATGATCTCTCATACATGTTTTCCACCCCAGGTGCGAACATGTCCACCCCCTTGCATAGTTGCATGCAGCCCATGAACACTGCCCTGTTATACCCTGCTATAGGTAATTATAAAAAGCTGTGCGAAAACAACGATGAATAACTTCAACACGAGGCTGTGCTGTGTAATGGTTGTCCAAAGACGTCACACTACGACGATTTTCATAATAATAGCTAATCTTGTCGAGTAAAAACGCATTTTCTGACTTATTCGATAAACGAATATTTAAAATATTAAATTCCTAGCAAATACATTTTCGAGGTGGTTATAGGTAAGTGCACTTCTCCACGCTCTTCCAATAATAGAAGTTTTAATTGTAATTTTACTATTACAATGGTTACTATACTATAGATATAAACAGTACAGGTATATCTGTAAATGTTTGCTGAGGAGTGTATTATTTATAGATTATATATATAGTTCAATTATTGTTCTCCATAAGAACGATGACTTGACAAATTATTCGGTTCAGCTGTCTGTATAAATGTGATCATTATATAATCATTCATCGTATACATCCGTCCTGAATGTTACTATATATACACATAGGGTAGGTACATAATGGAACCTTTAACGCCCAAATATTTCGTCCGCCGAGTCGCGGTCTGGCCTGTCGTTTCCATACGATTCTCTGTCGTAGACCGCAAAGTGTGTATTGTGTACCTATATACTTCATAAATACGGCGGGTTATTGACTGACATGTCAATCAGAGTGTATACGACCTGAGAGAAGTCGAGACGTCACGGATTGTCAGGCTCGGCTGCGGCGGGCAGGATGCTGCAGCCGCGGACTGTCCCGAGTAAGACCTTATAGACTGTAGTTATTATTATTTTTTTTATCATCGCCGTCGTCGCCATCACAGCTCATTGGTAATCGGATTTGTTTACATCCACGGAGTACTTCTGAGTAAATTGTTCGTGCAGTGTGTGGGCACTGGGCGGCGTGTGTGACCCGACCCGGGTCCACGTTTAATATAAAATACGTATATAACAATAATAATATAGGTACCTATTAGATTATTATCGTGAAAGAACGAAGTTATTTGTATTGTTGAAAAGAACCGATGATAATGCCGGTAAAAAAAATATTACAATATTTACTGTTATTAGTTAATTAGTGTAGGTGTAGGTATATATTGTAATATTAACAATAATTACTATCATACTGTTATAATACAAGTGCTAGAGGTCGGATATTTAGGTTTTACATATTAATATATTATATTATACAATTCTCATATTATATACCCTATAAGTATTGTAGTATTTATTGGAGATTTCATAAACGGGGGAAAAATGAGGACGATTATTATTGATTAGGTATACATAGTTAGAGAATAATTTGGTTTGCAATAATTATGAGCATATTTTGGGTTCAAAGAATAATATTTAGCTTATTTCTCATATTTTAGAATATATTGTAGTATTTTTATTTTTAAAAAAAAATCATAATTGTTTATCTTACCAGTTACAAGTCAGGATTTTTTCTGTCACAGAAAAAAAATCTTATTGCCAAAAAATTATGAAATTATTCTACAACATGTTTGAAATATTGAGATTTATTGTTCATCTATCTCGAATACCGATGGTCAGTACTCAGTAATTACTTTGGTAATCTTTGTCACTCTACTCTCGGACTGTGATGTGAATAATACATTTAACAATCATACAATAATACAATTTTTAACTACAAAATAATTATTAAATTTTGTCAAAATTTTAACTTTAAATACTTATATTTTTTTTATTAATTTATTACAAATTGTGCATATTATGTATTTTTTAACTGCTATTGTAACAATATATCAGGAGCCTTGCATTAAAGTTTTACGCTTTTTTACCCAACAAATAACATTTTATTGCTATTTATAGAAAAAAAAATTGAAAACTGATAATATGTCCGTAAATAGCTCAAAAAGGGTCAAATTATTTTCAAAATTATATGGTGGATAGAAAATGCTAATATAAACATTGAGTGAAAAAATTTCATGTAGTTACCTACGGTCATTTGTTTGAGTTGCACCAAGAACCAAAATCGATTTTCTCAAAAACAGATTTTGCGTAAAAATTACCGTTTTTCCATAATTTTTCTTTTGTTTTTCACGGCGCTTTTAAAAACTGTTGGGAATTTTTTACTCTTGACTCCCCAAAGTACCAACTAGATTCACTTTCCTATCACAAAAGATACTGTTGAACAAAATCTAAGCACTTTTACTGACCTAAAAGTTGATGACAGAAACAAAAAAAAATAAAAAACACATCATTGTAATATCAATACATTCATCGCTCCGCTCAGAATCTAAAATGTAAAGGATTTTAAATTGTACTTAAATAATGTTGATCTTATACAAATTTATTTATCATTAATCAAAAATGACGTAATTTTTTAACTATATTTTAAAAATATTTATTATTGTCAATTGAATTAAAATAAAACTCCCCATCACAAGCTATGCTTATAAAGGAGTTTCAAATCTTTGTATTTTATCTTGTATGTACCATCTGTACGTGTTTCTTAAAATTTGCGAAATATACTATTATTATTATTATTATTATTATCATTATTTTGTACTATATACCTACATTCTACAGATATTTATTTAGTTTGACTAAGTTAGTTTATTTCAAAAATTTCGAAAAACTAGATCCATTAATCAACAAAATATATATAGCATTCAAGACAATGTTATAAATATTAAGCTGGTCAAACTGTAAATGTTAATTGATAAAAATGCATGTGGATAAAATGTGCCATAATGGGAATTAAAGAACCAAGTAGGTAAAAATTGAAGTATCTACGAAAAATAAAATATGTTGAACTTATAAAATATAATAAGAGTTAAGAAAAATAAAAGGAAAAAATATTTTTGGGAACTTGCAATAATTCAGTTCATCACGGGTAATGATAATAGCTTCTTGATCTTGAACCACTGTAAATACCTACCTATGTTATATAAAAAAAATAAATAAATAATGACCATTTTTGTATAGGAACCTAGTGACGCACAAGTGCAATAAACATATTTGGCAGAAGCACTAGTAAGTAGTTGTAGTGTTGTAGTAACATACTATAAAATAAATTCAGGAACGGAATTGCATGTAATTAAAATGTGAAAATGTGTACATAAATATTTAAGTGTAAGTAGTATAACTCATAGAATACGTATGTGGTAATAAAACATCAAAATACATGAAAAAAAATGTAAAACAATTTTATTAACGTTGGATAATTTATTAGCCTGATTCTTGGCAGCAGTGGAAAATCACAGTTATACTTTTAAATACAAGAATGTAATGTGTCATCGGTATGGTCTAATAATATTTTTGAAATAGTTCATTTTACGCCGACCTGTGTATATTTTATATGGTGATGGCACCAAATTTTAGACAGGATTTTCGACAATTTCAGTTTGAATTAAATTTTTACGGGTTCTCATAAGTCATAATATTTGTCCATTAACACGTACTTTTTCTGTTGCTTATTCAACTATACGTATGATATTCGAATACCTATAATTATTAATATGTAAACACCATTTCACATTCGTATATACAAGGTGCGGCAGTCAAATCCGACGATTTGAAAAAATAAAAAAAAATAGAAAAACAATTTTTTATTAATTTTTCGCCAAACAAATACAAATTACACAAGTAGAATTTTATGTTATATATTTAAAAACTTCATTTTTTAAAGATTGTGTCAGGCAAATGCCTTCCTTGGTTAGCCACACATTACTACTACATATATCATTACTTTTGTAATACGCTTTTACCGCGAACGCACGCTGTTCACTCGACCAATGCTCCATGATTACTGAATTCCGGCCATTTCGGGTATTTAAAAGCGACAAGAACATACCCGAAATCTCTACCACTTTAGCCACGCCCACCAGTTCATGTTAAAATCGTCGGGTTTGACTGCCGCACCCTGTATATAGAAATCCATTCCCCATTCAAATATTATTATTAGAGATGGATCAAACTATTCAAGTTCAAAAATCGAACCGAATTTCAGGTGTTCGGTACTAGTCCAAAAGTCGAACCTGGATTAAAAACATCTAACCGAATCGATTTCGAAAAAAAAGTTCAAATTCTATAATTAATACGAATTCCAAAATAGTGCGAGTTCCTAAGAAATGTACGAAGAAAATTCGAATATGTCAAATGTTGCGAACAAGAAATGTTTCAGGTGTTTATTTTTAATTTTTTTTTTGTCTATTGTCCATTTTATCGACAAAAAACACAAAAACACAAGTGTGTTTTATGCTAGACGCTTGTTTGTTATTTTTAAAGTGCAGAGTTGAATGTTCATTTTAGTTGCATTACTGTTATTTATAATAAAACATTTAAATAATGTTAAAACCATTTTGTTGTCTAGACAGCTGATTGACCAACTGATTAACATATAATTATTTTGGCTTTGTATTGTTTACAAGATCGACGTGGTACGGTTCGATGTTAAATGAAATGTTCAATTCGAGTTGCATATCAACATCAAATTGTGGAAATCTCAGGATTCATGTTCCGTTCGATATACGGTTAAAAATTTAAAGATGTCGGTTCGACAAATGAAAAGATCTGATCGAGTCCGCTCAAGACCATATTTTTGAGATAGGGCCACCTCTAATTATTACCACTGCAGCGGAGTCGTACCCTCCAGCGGAGTTTTCCGGCAAAATTATATTGTGATGAGTGGTTGTAATAGGTCCTACTTGTCCGAGGTGCGTCTGTATATTACATTATATTATATACGCTCATGGGTATACGACACACGTGTTGACCGCGGGCGACCTTAGGTTCACTTGACAAGGTAGGTATATACGCCGTACGTGCATGTAGGTTATACTTGTCTAAACATGCACATGGTACGTATGTATATTATAATGACCGTGCTCTAATGATTTTAAACTATTACCATTGTATAGGTATATGCGTAACCGGGTAGGTATTATACCTACTTGCCGTTACACGTATCACGTCGATCGACCGTCAAGCTTATATTGTTTAGTGTTGGATATTATATAGGTATGTCGTATATGTTACATAATTATAATATTATACCGCGGAATGGTATTCTTTTAAACCGAGACCATCCCATAAAATAGGTAGATATTCGACGCACATACTCGTTCATAATAATATGTAAATTTTTTTAACGCTAGTCGTAACCAATAACCACGGTACATAAAATATACATAATTATATATACAATGACATTATCCTCTTGTTTTCTTATTTGTATAAACCATTGAACCATATCGATTCGTAAATAGAATTACCTATATATTGTATAGTTATCTCCATAGCTGCCTGCATGAACATGGGTGCCTAAAGGCTTGAGTGCCCGTTACAATTTAAACCAAATGATTTATAAATATGAATGTATATTAATTAGGTAAACCAATAATTTATTTCAATTCTAAAAAAAATCAATACGAATATATATGATTGATAAGATTTTATGAAACTCGCATAATCATTGATTATATAGTCACATAGGTAATATATATATCAATATATATGCACGATGGTTATAGCATTGATCACTGATTATAGTAGGCTGGATGCTGGATATATTATATCTACCTAGGATTAGGTATATAGTAGGTACTTAAGTATTTTCATATTTTTTATCTGTACAACATGATACATAAAAAGTATTTTATTTAAGTTTTCATATTATTATTATAGTATTAACTATAATTTTAAGTGAAAAATAAAATGCTCACTTTAGCTTTGAATTGTAATATTTTAAATATTACAATTCATTAATCTACTATATACTGGCCACATGGTATTATATATACGGTGTACCGGCTGGTTTGGTTAGGTAGCTAACTATGATGTATATATACACGGATTTTATAGAGAAGTATCTCGAGGACTTTGAAAATTTCGTTTGATTGTCATAGATAAGTTCGGTTTACTATAGACTTATTACATAATGTTAGCCCAGTTTCAACGAGCTGTTTATATTTATTATTTATTGGTTAATTTATTATACCTTTGAAAATCATACTTCATAAAATGCATATTATACTGCATATAATGCATACTTCTTGTGCACCGCGATACGTCACATATCACATGAAACTCATTTGTTTACATAATAAATGAGGAAACAACTAGTATTTTGTGATACACTAGTAAATCTAGATTTTAACTTTTGATAGTAAAAACATTTATCTAAGTTAATTTGTTTATATTTTATGATTTTTAAAATTTCAAAATTAATTAGTAACTCATTAATTTGAAAGTATAATAGCTTTAAAAAAAATATTGAGTACCTATTTTAAAAATTCTCATAAAATGTTAAAAATCAAGTTTATATTTTTTGAATTTAAAATGTTTTTTACGACTGCGGAACAACTTTAGGTACTTAACAAAAATAACGAGATTTCAGGTAATTGTAAGAAAATAAACTATATGACTTAAATAAAGGATTTTACGATCCAAAATTGTATAAAATCCAGATTTACAAATTGGATATTTTGAATTTTTCAAAAAAAAATTAAATCAGATTTAATTAGATATGAATTATTATCGTTCATTCAAAACTCAACCGACTTCAAAATAGTTTTTTTTAATTTTATCAATATTATCATTAAGTCACTCTATAAAATAGTAATTTCCAATTTAAAAAAAAAAATTCATATCAAAAAGAATTAATGCATTTTTGGCAGTTATATTTTTGTAAATTGTGGTATAATATTATGTGAATAATAAATGATTTCATTAAAATATTTGCACTTAATTTTGAATTAGGGCTACCGACTCTCTAAATAAATAACATAGGTACCTACTACCTATACCTATCCATTACCTATTCCAGTAGAAGATCTAAAAAGTTTCTAGGAAACACATTATAAATATCTCCCGACGTTCACTGTACAAAAATAACGTAAGTAAATAAGTGGTATAAGGTATGACTATATAAGTGTAATCATGTAACCGTTTTCGACCGTATAATATAACACAAATACAAATATGGCTATATATGATGGACCGACCGCGACGTATGTGTGTATGATATATTGATGAAAATATATGTTGCATAATATTTTTCTAAAAATCGATTATTCCCATCAAACCGTTCATCTTTTCACAAATCCTTGTTCACATGAGTTATTCTTTTACTTTATTTATAACCGGATGAATGTACCGTAGATTTACGTTATTATACGGTTTACATCATATAACATATTCATATATAATGTAGGTAGGTATATAAAATATGTAAGAAAATTGCTTTACCTACACTGCAGCGCAATGTTCTCAAACGACCATATTATTATAACCGTGCATGTGCAAATATACTATATATAAGTACCTATATAGTATATACTACCTAGCACATTTTTACATTTCCATTTGGTATAAGAACTAAGAAATAAAAATCGAAGACTTAAATATGATAATTATCAATGTAGATTTTTAGGTAATTTCTATATTAAGGAACTGTGTATTATTTAAAATTATGAAAACAAAATAAAAATTAGACCTCATCATTTTTTTATAATCTGTATATATATAAGCCAAATACCATTCATTCACTCCTTCGTCGCTACGTCTCAAAAACCTAAAAACGTACAAACTTGAAATTTGGAATAGTGGTTCCTCTATAAATGATCTATTTGTGCAATAAGAAAGGATTTCCCGAGGTGGTCAAAGGATCTTGATAATCACGGTGGAAATTGCAACTTTTTTTTGTTTATAAATAATTGCTGGCGGTTGCAGATTATAATAGTAATAGTAGAAATTAGTATTATTATTATTATTTTTTTTTTTTTGTATATAAATAGTTACTCTGACAAATAAGGTACAAGCATGCATCAAATTGTCACGCCTATGACCTCGAATAAAAATAAATTACATCTTAAAACCAAATGCATGTGTTTAGCTTACATACTCAAAAACTACTCAATTGAATTAGATGAAAATCTCAGAGACTGTTTTTAGAGATGTCAGAAAAGTTCAGAGTGTAAGTAGTTTAAACCACGTTAAAAATATAGCAAATAATCCAATCTGAGACATTCAGTTGCCACCCTATGTCGAATATTTGGGAGTTTACCAATTGCGCTTAAAATTACCTTTTCATATACCAATTGCGCTCTAAACATTTTAGGGTTGATATACCAATTGCGCTCTAAAATGTTTAGGGTCGATAGACCGATTGCGCTTATACATTTTACACTACCTAAGGAAAACTTATTAGTCAGTTATAATTATATAATAAATGCTTGACCGGAGTTATACGATTTTTACGGGGGGTTGAGATCAAGTAATTGGTGACTGAAATATAATTTATGCCGACTGTAAAAATGTCGACTCGTAATTTCTTAAAACAAATTGTGTGAGGTTCCTTATTTTTGGTTTTTCTGTATAATAGGGTATCACATGTTTATAATAATAATTTTTTTAAATAATACTTTGAGCATGGCCTTACAATTTAGAATAATACAATTTGGCTTCACAAAGTGAATTATAGTTTAAATTTGTTCACCACGAGGAAAGAAAAATGTAATCATAAATATAACAGGGCAACTACAATAAAATAATACATTTGGTCAATAATAACATGCTGATTTAAAAAAATATTTTCTGGTAAGTACGCCAAGTATCAAATGCCTACATAATATAATATTAATAAATAAATAAGTTTTTTTTCAAATTAAACAATAAAATAATATAGGATAAGGAAAACTTATTAGTTAGTTGTAATTATAAATATAATAAAAATAAACGAATAGGTACACTGATCACAAGTTTGATCTTCAATTATTCAAAATTAAATTGTAATTATAAAAATAGTAAAAATATATATGAATAAATAAATGATTTTTGGGAGTATTATAATTCACATTTAAACATTTTTACAATAATAATAACACACAATTTTTAAAAATTCTTTTCTGCTAATTTCGCCAGTTTTGTATTTATCGATATAAGAATTGATTGTTAATTGTTTTGTTAAATATGCCCTATTTGAAATATATTTATCTTGTTCTGTACTATTTATTGCAATATACGCGCTAGTCTGCGTGTCAATGATTACTTTTAAAAAGACAAAAATATTTGGGTGGGGAGAATAAAAGTTTGTAGAAAATGAAGCGTGAAAAGCTTCACACGCATTAGTTGTACGTTCAGAACTTATTGAATTAGACGCCCACAGTATCGGAGGAAATGTAGAATCAGATGAAATATAGTTTTCAACAATATAACTAGTAAATTTGGTTAGATTCGAATTGATTGGTTGAATTGTCATTATTTCTTCTACAAACACATCCTCCACTTCTTCGGGTGGAAAAAGTGACAAACCAAAAATTAAATGCAGCCATTTTCCTACTTCAGAATCAGGGTTTTTATACTCTGTTTGTAGTCCACAACTTTGAATATTCCTCCACCAAGCTTGCGATAAATGAAATCTACATCCCACTAGAAGTATTGAAGGCCAGACTTGTTTAGCTGCAACATGTATACCTTGTTCGAAATCGGCAACGATTGTTTTTGGATTGAAATCAAGATTGAACGTTGCACATTTACTAATCAAAGCTTGAAATAAATATTTGTATGTACTTGATAGCTTGTTTGGCAGTAAAGAAAATATAAGTGGAATATAGTGCCCATTTTTCAAACCATGTATTGTAAAAAATTGGTAAAAATATTTAGAACAAAATTCAAATGTTCCATCGACAAATATTTTGTCACAACTACTACACAAAAATTCTAAATTTGATTTCGTAGAAAAACATATTATATTCAACATATTGTCGTTTATAAGCAATAAATTCTCACCCTTGTATGTATTCGTATCCAAATTATTTAATGCTGTATGCACTTCGGTTACATTTTTCGGTAATGGTGGTAGCGTTTTTCTACGAGTACGATAAACGCTTCGTCGTATAGAATGCACATCGCTTAATGTCAAATCTAACGCACTTGATTGCACTTCATTCCGAATTAATTTTAGTGGTCGTGTTGTAACTTGGTCTGTTGCTTTTCTTTTTAATGAATTAGCAACAATTTGTCTATTAATATTTACACTTGCTTCGTGTTTATGATCAAAGTTAGATTTTAAAAGCACCGTTTCACTTACATCACAAAAAAAATTCGAAGTACACGATTTAACTGTACATCTCCACTTTATTCCATTTTTTGAGATAGTACATTTCCGAAACTTAAACTCATCGAGAACTAATAACGGTTTGCCTTTTTCACTAAGAGCTTGTTTAAAACGATCCATATTGTAACGTCAAACAACTCAAACTAATACTAAACGACTAACAAGACATAAATATTGGGTATCATCAAAATGTTATTCTATATACAGTATTACAGTTTATTAGGCTGTCAATTAGCCTGATAAAATATATCCGATGATAATGAAAACTTGTTTTCGTCCATCACTCAAATGCATACTTCCGTAATCAAAATATTCGCGTAATAATAATATCGTTTGATAAAATTCCCGATACTGTTATAAAATATAATATTATAACCAGTACCTAATCAATTATTGATCAATAAATACGTTTTTAATTTTTAAGAATTTTGGTGTTTTTATGTTGATGTTGATGGAATTAGATCGAACAACAATATTTTTATATCTGAAGGTAGCCGCTAGGTTAATTTTAATACAAGCGCAATTGGTATATTGACCGTAAAATATAAAGAGCGAAATTGGTGTACTAACCGTAAAATATAAGAGGCGCAATTGGTAGACTGACCCTAAAATACAAATTTTGTTTTAGGCGCAATTGGTCTATGCCCGAATATTTCCCAAAGCTAGGTACGCTGACGCCGATTTGTCCGTGAACTGAGGTAGGTACACTGAAACTCAGATACCTACACTCAAACCAAGATACACCTATATTATACTATATAGGATTTGCCACAAAAAAAACTGCACACGGGCGAAGGCGGGATATTCTAGTATTATGTAATATTATATTATATTCATACTCGACTGTTTATTAAGTATTACATTTTCCACCATATTATAATAGTTTTTGTAAGAACAAAGAAATTTTTCATTTGAATAAATTATTTTAATTGGCTTATAATAAGGTAGTAACCTATACATAGGTATAAATGTATAATGAGATTCTGTGTAATGTACGTCATGTAGGTATATTTTGTATATTACAGTATTTTTAAAATAATATCAGACGTGTTACCTACTATTTTTAATAATATTCTATGATATTTTATAGAAAAGAAAATTTTATGTATAACATTTTTAACTATTAAATTACGAGAACGCACACATACGCGTTACATAAATTCTCATGCATTAATAATGATTAATATGACCTACTAAGTACGCTATACGTAAGTTAGACTTGCCTGCATTGGAAGCTCTTCTCGTTTAAACACTTGTCCATACAACCAGACCGTGAAATAGCTTTGAAATGTTGTTTGGATGTGACTTTCAGTTCCCCGTGAATTGTATCGAAACTCCACGACCGTTGATTACACGACTTCGGTGTCCGGACACATATTTTCCGAGCAACCGTTGCAGTGTGGGTTGAGTAATGCGATCGTTTCAATGGGAAATCTGAAATGTAAACATTAAATTATGATTTTCAATCAATTTTTCATCATTTGCGTTCATAAAATCAAATTTTTATCCTACTTAGGTAGGTAATGACAACGTCTGTAGTGATGATAAACAATGGTTTTCGTGAAAAAATATTTGTATATCCTACTGTGACTTATCGATGTATTTGGCGTATGCTCATTATTTTTATGATTAGGTAGTTGCTCATTAAGGGTTAATATACATTTTATATATTGTGTATCATACATATTATACATAGATGATGTCATTGCGGTTACATCCAAAAAACCGCATGTTTTATAATTTTTTTTTTTTATTACTATTCGGAAAATGTACAATCTGTATTTGTTAACATAAAATTTCATTGAAGTTTGTACTGCACGTTTTTCATAACTGTATAATAGTTGTACATACCTAATTACAAAGAAAAAAAAGCGGGTAAGTGGATGTCGCTCTGCTGTACAGTAGGTTACAAGTGGGGAAATGTATAATGAATTGTATTAAACTTGAATTCAATGATACAATATCATTGTATAAGAAAAACGATTCTGAGCAAAGACGGTTTATCAGTCTGGATTTTTTTAATTTTTATTATTTATTATAGCCTTTAAGTAGAATTTAATATTATAATATTATAATTTTTTATTCGTTGCTACGGTGATATACAAATCGTTAAAAAATAAAATCCCATTTTAAGTGCTTTTTCGTAATTTGTCAGTTATTTTTCCCGTGGCATTAAATAACTATTGAGAAAATCGAAAAATGACCTCTTTAAAATACCATCTTGATCCAATTTGCTAACAGTTAAGGTACTATATGTTGAAATCGAAGCACTCCATCTGGTAGAAATTTTTTTATACAGGATATAAAAAAAATAAACACCATTGTAAAACCACTAGCTTCCTCGCTCCACACAGAATCTAAAATGAAAACCATTTACCTATAAAGGATCGGTCGTGAAAATATTATACATTGGTAATAGATGTATTCCATAAATAATTCTCAGTGAAACAATTGAAATACCTACGGAAAATATGTATAATTTATAGGTAACAGCTGCGATGTGAAACGATTCACACGTTTGACCAGCTAAATTGTCTGGCCAAATTTTGAAATTCGATATTGAAACAATGAAACGGATGGAAACAAAACAACGCTTTACGGTATTTTATTGTTTTACCTTTACACGGATAATGCATTTCGCGGTGTGCATCGGAGACGACAAATTAATAGCTCAGACTTGTACCGAATCCATTAATTAATTAGACAGTCACCACTGAGGCACTATATACCTATACCTATTATACATTTTATACATAGTTATATCCAACCACTCGAAAAGAAGTTTAAGTGCTTATAATTCATGCCACTTAACTGTTAACCGAAGCAAATTGATCCAATAACTGTTTGTTTATAGGTAAAAATATACAATTCAATGATATATATATCTCGTAGGACACGCATAATATGCATAAAGACACCGTATATGGTTAATTGATTAAAAAAAACATTAGAAAACGCTTAAAAAAATTGGTAGGTAGGTATTCCTATATATTTCTTAGTTTTATTTAAATTAGGTACTGTTTTGTTCTTGTTTTTCAATTATTATTTTTGTAATTAGAAATGTCTGACATACAATATTGAAACCAAGTCAGGTACGAGTTAGTCGACTTTGATTGCTGTGAGTTGGGACCCGTGTATTTCGTTCTATTGTTATTCGCTAGTTTATAATGTCGACACTATTGAACGATTTACCACAAGTTACAGAACTTAGAGATAAAACAATATTATTACAACAGCAATATCCAAATTATTTTTCTGAATCATTACTGATTCAAATATTACTTTGTGTAAAAACATTAAGCAGTGAAATAGAATAAATTAAAACTATAAGAGAATTTACTGCATTATTAATAATTAAATATTATGATATGAGCAATAGTTTTCCGGAGATGTGTTCATTATTAATTATGTTTTTAAGAATACCTGTAACGGTAGCTACAGCCGAACGGTCATTTTCAAAGTTAAGAATTATAAAGAATTATCTAATAATTCCATCGGGCAAGAACGGCCATCGGATGCTGCGTTATTTATAGACAAGCAGAACTCATGAACGTTAAGCAGGTTATTGACAATTTTGCTAATTTAAAAGCTCGTAAAATTTAACTGTTATAAGTTATAACTGACTTATAAAATACGCCATTAAAGATATATAAACCTACATTTTTCTTATATATTTATTCTGAAAATAAAGTTACGTTTTTCGCATTGGGGCCGAATTTTATACTTACGCCACTGATTATTATCATTTATATTCAGTACAGTTCCGTCCGTTACTATTTTAATATATTCTCTCGGTATAATAACATATGTATGTTAGGCTAAATCGGCATGACTATTTTAGTAAATCGTGTCTATATTGTAGTTATTGTACTTTCTTCGATAATTCGTATGTCACATTTACCATCCTGTAAATTTCAACTTGCCCACCCTCAAAGGTTTTGACAAAGTGAATACATTCGATTTTAATGTTTCAAAAAATAATGCTTTATTTTTGTTATTGTCTTAAAAACTTGGAGTCAAGTTAAATTTACGTATCGTATGTATACTACGGTAAACTCTACGAGCTACTGTATATCTGCTACTGCAGGATTCGGCGCCGTTTAATTTTTCATATTATTTTTATTTTATTTTTCACAACATATTATTATTATTATTATAGTAAAGAGGGTTAGAAAACTGTGCGTCAGATGGGTTCCAAAATAGCTATCATTATTATTCATAAAGACGGTCAAATTCGTACGAGATTTTTCCTGATAAATGATATAATACTGTGTCAAAACTGGCCAAAACCATTTTTATATTTTACGATGAACAGTGGTGGGCTAAACGTAGTATACACAGGGTGAATCATTCGTTTTTGTGTCCATAAAATATACTCTTAAATGGTGTAAGCGATATCTAGCTCTAGTCTCTTGACAAGTCTTTCGTAATATTATCGCCTTGTCTCATCTTATATTACTTATTCAGGACACGATGTACCTATATATTGTTATAAGACGGCTCCTTTATACGTGTCAGTTTTGTTAATTTCACCGTTTTAATTTTACACCTGTTTCAACAGTCTGCGATAGTGTGATGATTACATTGTGTACATAATACATAGGTACGTGAGTTCATGGAAACATGGAATACATAGTTAGTACTAAAAATACCTTACTACCTTACTCAGATAATATGTGTAATTTTTAATGATTTTTAGATGTCTCGTGTTTTTGCGGTAATTTTAGAAAAACGTGAAAAAGAACCTTTTTTAACATTATTATAATATTACGCTCCTTTTCCTTTATAAAATGCTACTTTTTCTCCCTGATTATATTAAGTACGTCCCGCTGTGTTAAATATTCAATTCAAACATTGTTTATGATACAAATGTTTGTTCACAACAGTCATAAATTACTAAAATAAAATTACAAAAAATTTGTTTGTATTATATATACGACTGTAGTAGTGCTATTTTTAGATCGTGTATTTATTTAATTAAATGTATGTAGACTTTAATTTTGCTTATTAATGTATAATAATGTATTCTATATAGTACCTATTATATTAAAAAGAATATTTAATAGAATATCTTGTTATCATCAATTGTATAATAATAGGTAGTAATATATTATCTAATATACAAAATTCTCGTGTCGCAATGTTACCATACTCCTCCGAAACGGCTTAACCGATTTTTATGAAATTTTATATGCATATTCAGTAGGTCTGAGAATCGGCTACTATTTATTTTTCATACCCCTAAGTGATAAGGGTTGTCCAGAAAAAATAAAAATAAAAATAATATTATTATTAAAATAATAATAGTGTATATTATATTATATTGGTTGCTAAGGGTTAATCGGACATATTTGTTGATTTGTATTATTATTTTTTGTCAATATATAATATATGAATGTTTGTGTGTAGATTAGACCTCTGGGAAGAAGATAGGCTAATTTAAAAAGGGTTAAATTTGGTTTTTTTAATATCGGATTTTAGTACTTTTAGGTTAGGTTAGGGTTTTGTATTAATTGATTATATTAATCCACTGCAGGTAGAATTAAGTAAAAACGACAAACTTGGTATAACTTTGATACTCTAGAGTTAAATCATACACTTACGTACAAACAGCACGGGGTCCGCGATCTACTACAGGTAGATTGCCTACCTGATAATATACCGCTGCGAATCAGAATTTTTATTCCGGGCAACAGAAAAGTTAAGATAAATCTAGAACATCGTAAACCTAATTTTAAATCGCATTGAACAAAGTTTGAGTCATATACAGTTTGTACATTTAACGGATAACGAAGTGCACGGAAACAGCTAGGTATAATATTGTATTAATAAAATAATAAAATAATAAATAATAATAATGCAGCTCTAGGCTCTAGCTCCAGTCATTCGGATATCACTGGAAAAAATAAAATTGGGTACCTACGTAGAATAAGTAGAATTTAGTAAAATTCTACATTAGTGTTCAAGTAAAAATAGCATATTTATTCTCTTTTTTTACGGTTATACGAGGTGCTATAGAATGTAGTTTTATATATTTTATTGTTTTAATTACACATTACTACTATAATTTATAATCAGCAGATAAAATATAATTTTTTTTTTACTTTAGTTTTGTAGAGATTAAATATCCACATAGGTACTGATCAATAATCATTATATATTCAACTTATATAGCTACTTATATAAATTTCCATTAATCTACTTAATGTGAAATCTTATTATACTAAAGTGCATATAAGTAAATTTCAAGTATTTACTTCAAGTTCGATGTGTATAAAAAATTAACATGTGTCCATGTATAATATGTAATTATTATATGTAATCTATATTATATTACTACATACATATAATAATATAATAATATTATAATATCTTTATCATAATTTACATCTATATTTTAATTAAAAATTGTAATGAGATAGGTAGCTAAGAAGCTGGTAATGAAGTAATTGATTTCTTTTCATAATGTTTCTATTAATGAACAATAATAAAAAAAAAACTTTCCACATTTAGATGCCAGAATGCGTTATGCAAATCGCTCTTTATTGCTACCTATATTATACTATCGTCTGTGTCCATAATAATCAGCTGTATATGTCTATATAACATTACATGCGTTTGGCATACTCCGCCGGGATGTTTACAATATTTTTTACCCACTGCAGAGACCGGAGCAACATATAAAACGTCTTAAAATGTATAAATACGTTTGCGGGTTACCATAGAAACCTCGTTAACTGCATGGTAGATACCGTGTTATTTTTATAATAATTTCTACTACTCTGAAATCCGACGCGGGTAATTTGCATACGGATACACCGTAATCACATACATGTATAAACATGCAACAAGTGCGGCATTTTTTTCTTCTTTACACAGTACCGTAATTCGTAGATCAATATCGTTTATTATAATATATGTGTACCTACCATTATATTTAAACCGGACTTTCATATTGGTCTTGGAACCTATTGAAAGGACAGTTTCTTGTTTATATTTTTATTTTTTTTCGTACCACATTGGTCGTTAAATTATCGCATTTAATCATCGGCGGAATATTTATGCACCGCACCACGACATAGGTACAGGGCCACAATTAGGATGAGGGATGACAACCACCACAGACGACAAATTTTTGGAAGTGGCTAATTAACAATTTATAAGGTTGTTGCAAATTAGTTTTGTATTTACTATAAGGTTTATATAAACTTTTGATATCAATATTGTTTCTTTATAATAATCTATAAATACCTTATTTGTAAAATTATGTCGTATTCTAAAAACTATGAGTATTTAAAAAAAAATTGCAATTGAAAAAAGTGAAATGAAGGACTTTTAATTCTTAATTTTCCTAGTGACCATGCAATTTAAGTATGGTTGGGGCGCAAAAAGTCTAAATGTGGCACTAAATATATGTTTAATGAAAGTTATTCCACTAGATATATCTTTATTAGAGGCAAAGGTACATCGATTCGGTTGCGTCCAAAAACCGCACACTTTTGATTTCGACCCCAAAAGGGTCGATGGGCAAAAACCGCACACTTAATCGGTCATGGTATAACTAAACTTATAATGGGTTAAGATCGCACACTATTTTGTATGCTAAATAACGGGATAAGATAATAAGATAATAAGATACTATACAATAATCATGCTAACACGTTTTAAAACAAAAACAAGTTAGTAAATACATAATGGTAATATTTTTGATTTTTAATTAAATTATATTTATTTTTAGGAATGCTTGTTTAAATGTTATATCTTGTTTTCATAATATTGTACATATACATTATTAAGTAGCATTGTAAAGACCTTTTTGGAGTCAAAATCATTAGTGTGCGGTTTTTGGATATAACAAATTTAAAAATTGTTTGGTTTTAACTTACCAAAAGTGTGCGGTTTTGTCCTGTATTTTATTACAAGTGTGCGGTTTTAGGAGTCAACGATCGATTCCACCCAGTAGTGGATCTAGGGGGGATTCCCCCTTTGCCCCCCTCCCAATCACCGTAGTTTTCTTTGTTTTACACTGTGTTTAACCAATTTTGTAGTCAATTTTTGTACTTCTTGTACTATTTTCCTCCCCAAAATTAAGCCCTGGATCCGCCACTGATTCAACCGATTGATGGCTGAGTGCAGTTATCCAATAAACCCATCGATTTGGCCAATTTGAATTCTTAAGTTTGGGAAACTCAAAATTGAGTTAGTTAGGTACTTACCTATACTGTTTTTCATACCGAAAAATGTCCAACTATAGACGGACCAGAAAAGTATGGGGAAATATATAAGTTTCCCGGAGAACAATTAGGTACAAATCGTAATTTCATAAATCGTTTTAGAATTAACATAAACGTAAAACGTTATTGATAATATTATATTATATGGGTACTGCAGTTGTATTATTATACTCATTTAGCTATTTAAAAATTTCAATTCGATTCGAATTAAAACTCAGTGATTCAACAGAAAGTCCTTATTAAACAATTATAAATCAAAGGTTAATATTTATTAACCTAATTTATTGTGTAGGTAATTATTATTAGATTTAAATAATACGATTTTGGAGAAATTGTGTAATATTTTATTATTGTTTACCCTAATCGAGTATAATATTTAGTGTTAAATAATTAGGCCAATTGTATATATATAATATATTTAATTAATTAATTAAGTTAAGGAGTGACTTAATGATGACTGCAGATAATTAGATAAACATTGGTAGCTGGCGGAATCGATGTAGATGTTCTGACGGAATCGATAGGTGTTTGCACTCGGAAGTCAGCTGCGATGTTGCCTCTACACAAAATATTATAGATTATAGATCACCACGTTCCTTATTCGCGGATATCGTCGAACGGTAATTATATATATATAGCTGTTATAGTGGTATGGTATAGATAAAGCATTGATGCTAAAAGGTTTTTATCAAACTCTATACCTATAAAGCTCCTAACCTAATCTAAACCTAAAGAGCTAAAACCTATATCGTGTTCACAGATTTTCGAGGTTTATTATAATATTCTGTATTATACGTATAGCAATAATTTATCGACTGCATGTTTATTATAATTTATTGTGCCTATCCGATAATAACTATACGGTATACAATATAATATATACAACACAGAACATTTGAATATGTGTATATTTTATATTTCATGTATGGATATAATATAAAACGTGTTCGATCGCGTGCTAACAGAGTATACCGTATATACCTGTGACCAGTCATACCCGTCTGTAAAACATCACTTGACAACTGATAATGAGTAATGACTATATATGCGACATTGCGTAGGTACCTGTAATGTTCAAATACTAGGTTTTGTCATATATGTATGTATGTATTATTATTATACATGTAGTTTTATACGAGATATGTGTACGTACCTACCTATATATATATATAATATACAATAGAAAACTGTCATGTTATAAATAAATTTCCCTTTTTTTTTTTGTGCTGAATAATGGAAAATTCTCATCGACTTCCACGACCGCGACGTCGCATTCAGATGACAATATTATATGCCCGTACCCGGTACCCACAACTATATTAAAATTATTATTATATATTACTATATTAGTGTATATGCCTATATAATACCAGCCATAATAATTAATAGTCTATGAATATGGCACATGCACACGATCGCATTATTATGCACGGTTTGAATGTATACCGCGCATTCTTATATACAGCTATACAAGTCTAGTAGAAAATTGCTAGAAAATTGTTCGGCTGTGTATTACATTTTTGTTGATAAGTCGCTATTATAGCTAGGTGTATACCTTAATATTATTATTATTATTATTACATTATTAAATAATAATATGGTATTGAGGTTTTATTAAGATATAATTTATACTTACTTTTCAATGAAAAATAAATATTATGCTATATTGGAATTGGAGAGATCTGCATGAGAAGCATTGAATAGCATTGTATAGCTATAGATTTTTTATCTGCAGGACCCCGGCTAGAGTGTTAGCTATTTTGAGTTTGAGAAGGTCAACCGTGGAGCTCCCCGCGCCCTTAAAATCTACCATGAAATTATTTCTTTTTGTAATTATAATGTGATATAGGTAATTTTAAATTATGCAACAAATTCGAATGTATATACCTATAATATGTGCTCATATTATTGCGTTTATTATATCTTATAGGTATATTTATCGAATTGAATTTATTATTAAATTATTATGAATTGTTTTGTTTAATATATCTTCGGTAGGTATTCAAATTTCAAATATTTGACAATTTTCTTTCAATAACGAACAATACTCATAATAGATTTTCAATACGAATCAAAATAACAAAAGTGTGTCTAGCAAAGTTTGTCAAAATCCTGAGATGTTATACCTATATATGGGTCTGTTGAAATATAAGTACTCCGCGGTAGGTAAAAGTGAAGAAAACTGTTTGGGAATTGTATAATAATTTGCAAGTACCTACTTATACTTGTTACTTATCGCCCAGCCACAGTGCTGTATAAAATAATGTACCTATCACGCCACCGGTCGACAGTCCGTCGTACTCGGACATTTTTATTTATATAAAGCATATTTACCTCCATCGCTGGGAGATTTATGTCAAGATACCACTAATAAGGTAATAGCATAATATACAAACTCACATTACACACGTTATAGTTAACTATATTATAGTATCTGCGGGTAAATGCTAAAATACAATACTAACTTTTTTATTATAACTTATACGTGGTACGACAATAGTCTTAAATTCATATCCTTTCAAAAAAGCCGAGCATGCCACTGTGGAGGGAGGGGGGTAAATTCAAGTGATTTTGCTATAATAGTATTACTGCTGCAGTCTGCAATTGTATAATATAATATAAGTGTTAATTTGTGCAATACATATAGATTTTTTTAAGTTGGATTCACGAAATAAGAACTTATGTATTATTATATTATGTAATATGCAATAAGCTGATACATTCATTATTTAAATAGTTTTAACTTTTTTGAATATAATATTATTTTTACATAATTTAATGTATTTGAAAAAAATATTTTTAAAGTTTTTATTACATACATTTTTAATTTCATATTCCAATATTTTCCAAACTGCAGAATATTCCTTGGAGCAAGTAGTTGGCTAGTTTATTAGTTGTAAGTATTTAAAGTTTTTTTGAGTATAATTGTAGTGGACCAACATTTTGAGAAATACTTCTGTGTCGCTATACTCCGCTTACATAAATTGTATGTATACCTATCTACAACTAATTAACTAATCGTTAAGAATTTGATATGTTCGAAATATTTTGAAAAATATTCTGTTTCGGAATATGAAATGAAAAATGTAAGTTGTTATTTATTTGAGTAAAAAACTTAAAAAAATCGTAATAAAATCTTTTAAAAAATAGCTTAGACTTTACGAAATAATGATCGTGGACTTAAAACGAACCACCTTCAAGGAGTATAAATGTGCATATTAATATTAACAATATTGTAGGCTGCTGCTATTACTATACTACAATGCTGGTGCAGCTCGCGGACCACCTCTGCAGTTTACGCGTCGTGGAAAAAAATTACGAATTCATTGACGATTGCACGCGGCCGCGGTAATGATACAATCACGATTTTCCACAGTGCCTATACACAATATCCCGTCTCAATAATATATATATAACAAACCTCGCCGCGCGCCGTGTCCATCGACCATCGTGACCCACTTTTGACGGCAACATCTGTCACGTTGGTTTTTTTTTTTTGTAACATTTTAACTGAATCGGATCTTATTTGAATAACGCACCGTGTACAAAGAAGGTTTTTTCTTCTCCGTCCCTCTCTCTCTTTGTTTGGGTTTTTTTTTTCATTTATAATAGGTATATAATAATATAGGTTCGTGTTTACCTATATAGAGACCGTACCTGCTGCAGCAGTGGACTATATTGTTATAATATATTTTAACAGGCCCCGCGCGACGTTTATATATATTGAACGGACGTGAACGCCCTTTCGGCCAACAAGAATATATTTTAGAAGACACGCGCATTGAACACCGTTAACGCGATAGTCGATGGTTTCTCGTGCGTTTGTCTTAGGTCAGCGCGCGATCCTCTGCACGTTTTCGTCACATTATTAGATCCGACGACTAATAATTATCATGTAATGCCGAAATGCGTGCAATAATAAGTGTACAGATACAGGGGTGGTGATCGGAACTTAGACCCTCCAATAATGTATTTGAGGCTGAAGCCCCCAACTAAAAAACAAATGATAAACCTATTTTAAACGTCGTGAATTAAATTATTATTTGATAGGTTTTACAATGATATTTATTTCTTCTATTTTTTTTTTATTCTGTGTACACATTTTTGGATAATACCTATACATTACACAGCTCCAAAAATGCATCTATACCTCTATTTAGATCTGAAATCCCATAAGCTTAGTATTTTGGAGAGGTATTTTTGAAAATTCTCAATATTTTTTCAAGATTTTAGGAAATACTATCGACAATTGGACTATTTTTTTATATTAGTAATATTAAAAGTAATTGTCTAATGTTGAGGACTCAAACAATTAACCTCGACTTTTGAAATGTATAGTATCTCCGCCTATGTAGAGGTATTATATTATTATAATATGTTTATCGGACACGGGTTGGTATGATATGGTTTCGAGGATCATATACACTACACTGTTTATAATTTATAATATGCACGCATGCCTGTAATATTCTCATGGCTTGAACTGGACATTATTTCTATTAAACTGGGCAATTCCATAAGTCCCTAAGTCAAGCGAGATGAGAAGGGGGAGGGGATCTGATTATAGATAATAAAGATATGGATCTGCCTTGCCTATATCTGCTTGCTGTAAACTACCTCGGCCAGAGAGTTGAGTAACGGAAAATTACTCTAAATACCACAGCGGTTAGAAGTGGTTAAATTATGAAATTATATTATAGGTACATAGTACATCCACCAGTACATCTCACATTCTCGTCTATTCACATCAATACCATTTTTTATTAATATTTTTTAATTATGATTTTGAATAGTTTTTAATGTTGGTGGTATTGTAACGAGACACAATACATTATTTACCGTGTTTCTTGTAAGTTTAACCAAACACAAAATCAAAATGTTTATCTCACTGTTTTTAAAAATCTATAGAATCAATAAATATCATATAAGTTGTATTTATATTGACTTCCGTTTTGTTAATACCTATTTAAATAATATGGTGGTGTGATATAATATCGTAAGGTTTAGTTTAGACAGGAGACGGTCAGATTGGCAGATAATATTATGAGTAGGTATATATAGGTAACTATATTATATTTTAGAATGGACGGTTGTGCGTACGGTGCAGGACAAATTCGGCGAGCAACATAATCCAGCAGGACGTGCACGTAAAAAATATACTCGGCGTATGTGCCATTTGGATAATATTGGCTATTGCACGCCAACTGCTGGACATATAAAATTAAATAAAAACAAACTAATCTCGCTGGAAATAATAATACGTATGAACTATTTTAATATTCTGAATAATAACGCTGTTGAGAAATGTACACATAAAACGTTTTTCCCACATAATATAGGTAGGTACACCTTAACGGAAAATACGTGCAAGTTTTCACAAGCACGTATGAATAATTCATTAGATATTCAAAATCTAAAGCACACAACGAAACATGAAGCGTCTAAGTTATGCCACACATTATGTTTATATATATAATATATAGGCAGGTAGGTACCTAGGTATAATATATATTATTTCTGTAATCCTAGCTCGGAATAATCGGTTTACCGTTATCGCCATTATAGTAATTCGATTTGTTTTACTTGAAAACGATTTCGTATGTACGCTTAGGTATATACATTCGTATGATGAAGATTTGTTTGGCCAGATCGATTATATTATATTATACCTACATAGATAATAATGCAGATAAAACAATGAAAATATATATATACACATCACGTTATCACGGCGTGCACCTACATAATAATATAATATCAGATAAGTGTGTTACCGACAAAGCCCAATCACTATATGCAAATAATCGCGGTAAGTCTAGTTTTACTAGTCGTACTCAGCACAAAAGCTGAAAATCTATATTCGAGCTTTCACTGACATTTTGTTGCAATCTGAAATCATGACAGTTAAAGCTGATTGATCAATGAAAGAAAACTAATAATATATTTTTACTAACAGTAAAAAAAACTAAGTCACGTATTTTAAATCATAAATATTTATTAATACATATTATCCTACACCTCATTTGTTTGAATATTATAACTATACATTATTCAAAGTTAAAAGTAATTACTGATATTTATCTTATTTTTTTCAATATAAATAATTTAAATAAATAGGTCCCTATCAGTAACTTGTAACGTAATATAATATTATGGTTTACGAGCAAAATAAAATATGAAAGTTAATAAACAAAACTATGCGTTTAATTTAATATATAGTTTAATAAAGTGTTTGATTATTAGTTAAAAAAAATCATTGATTGCATTGATCAATAACTAATAATACTTTTACAGCAGTCATTAATACAATTGCATGCACCCTATAGGTTTTACTAAACGTTTTGTAAATGATGCTTTTAAGCTTTTACCTAGGGCAAATCCTAACCTAATACATACCTACCTACTATTCGTAATCCAAGCATGCTGCGTATATGTATGACTTCGTTAAAATAACGGTTTCGGCAGGTAACCGTATTTATACCGGTAAATACCCAACAAATCAGAAAAAGAGCAATTCGTAACAATGGATTTAAAACCATTTTAATTTCGAACATTAGCGTGTAAATCCTAACATTAACTATAGTAAAACCTAGCTTTCCTATTATAGTGATCGTGTAATCTGACTTTGTCGATACCCACGGCATATAATTGGATATTATATAATATATTCGTAATGCGTAGACTTGTAAAAAAAAAACTATCGACGAGACCCTGCAGTATCAAAATCGATTGATCGACAATCGGCATAGATGAACGGTGTAAAAATAGTGAAATGTAAAATAATGTAATTATAATAATTAAAAATATTGTATGAACCCGTGCAAAACGTAGTTTATTAATAAAATCGTTTTGGCGCATTATTAATATATATATATTATTAGTATCCAACGCTATACACGCGGCTATTGTACACTTGTATCAAATATATATTATCATTAATATACACAGAAACAGCTTATAATAATAACTTCATAGTAATATAGGTACCTATATACAACCATAAAAACTACAAAGTGATTTACCGAATATGATCACAGCTCACCACTATTTTTCCTTGAATACCCAATGAATTTATTCAAATATTGATTTTTGGAGTCTTAATATTATACATAAAGACCTCGTGTTTTCTTATACCATCTGAGGAATGCCCTGTGGCGAAACCAAATTCGTTATTGTAAATGAGAATAACCTTTCCTGTAAAGTGTAAATTATTAAGCAGATGACCGTTTTAAAAATGTTAATGCAACATTGTAGTAATTACCTAATGTCATACTCTGTACAAATTTGATAATTTGTAAGAATATAATATTGTCGAAGTATAATACAGGCTACATTAAACGTTACATATTTTAAAATTTTATGAAACCATTTTTAAGGACTCAGAAACTTTTTGTTTAAATTTAAATTTAGTTAGGTACATCAACATTTTCAAAAAAATCATCAACAAATTAAAAAATGTACAGGACAAAGAGTGATTCGAAAAAAATAAGTTTGTATTGCCAAATGACACTCTAATGGCATAAAAATCAAAATTATTGAAAATATAGTTTGTACTAAAAAGTTTCAAAAATCAAAATTTTATATAAAATTTTAAGAAAAATGGGGGGTTAATGCTTGGATATGCTTTGGTATAAATTATATATAATATATAGGTTGTGCACGACGCGTTAGAGCCGAGTCTGCACCTATATCGTTGTGTTCGTTTACAACTGAACTGTACATTGATATAAGTATACGATATATACATACACGAAAACGATCATCTGCAGACGTGCGGTGATTTTTGATATTTTTTAACGTACCGCGGCAAGCACATGATGTTGTTGGTGCGTGTGTCATATAGAGTCCATTGTCTGAGTGTAATATGAGTAAAAAATTCCATCGAAACTGTGTCGCCCGAAAATTATTTTTTAAACCTTGTGCGGCCGCGATGACGATTCGAAATCGCGTTTTGAATAGAAATATGATGCACATTCTTCGCCGGCGAACTGCACGATTACTGATGAGGTATATAAGTAAAGCAATAAAATATATATATAATATATAAAATTAATAGTTAGTAAAAGAAAAAAAAATGTTACACCGTCACAATTGACGTATACGCGAGACAGTGTTGTGCAAACAATAAAGTGTGTCTGTGATGATTATGAGTAAAATATATAGGTAACTAATATAAACAATCGGATCGAGACCAACAAACTTGTAGCATTATTATCATTTATCATTATTTCTCGGAAAGACACATTTTTTACAAATTATATTACTCTGCTGAAAACGATTAATCAGTCGAGACATAATTAAATTAGTTTTTCGAAAAACAAAACGTTGACTGTTAACTGCGTTATTAGATCGAAACATGATTTATCGATTCAAGAAGAATGTTTGAACAAAAACGAACCGTTTTTGTAACATAGATAGGGTGTACTATTAATACATTATTATTATTTGTTTCTTTTTTTTTAATTAGATTCGTCGCGTAAACTATAATTATTTTAATTATATCGAAATACTTTGCATGATTTTTAATTATTTGATTTTCCCACATCAAAAGGTGTATAATAGTAAATTCAGGTCATATTCAAAACTCAATTTAAAAAAAAAAAACCTCTTAACAGATTTTATCGGTTTTCTTTACTCACTGATTATACAGTACATATTATTATAATATAAACTATCAAGTCGGGAAAGTTAATAACATAAAATGATAGAGCTGTAAAAACTGGGGTGTATTATTATATAATACGTTTAAACGGACGTTTAGCGCATCATGACCGCAAGCTGCGGAACGGCTTAAGAGATCGTATATTAAATAAAATATGTTGTGTGTGTACTGTTTGTGCGTGTGTGTTAGGATGGAAGGAAGTTAATTATTATACTAGTACAATGCTAGCTATTATATTATAGCTGGCACGTGTCTTGCAGTTCCTGTCAACGTCGAGGATTGCGTGCGCGGTCGATTTTATCCTATAAGAATATTTGCGTTCGCGTGTCGTACCGTTTGTGCAACAAAAGTATTGAAAGGTATCTAGAAAGTCCGTGGATGCGTACCGCCTACGTACGAGTAAGAATAATTATAATTTGTACTGGGTGTCCCGCTGTGTTTCTACTCATCTGTAATTTTTATTTGTAAAACTTTTTTTTGAAAATTATAGCAAGTATTATATAGGTACCTGCATGATACCTGTATGTTTGTAATTCGCAAGGAAAAAAACCATACAAATAGGAAATATTATTATTTTTTCAAAATGTCTCTTAACGATTTCAAATTGTCCGTATAAAAAAAATGTTCAACAACTTAGATAAATTTGATGAGTCGAGAAAGTAGTAATGACTGTCAAAATGCATGCGATAAAATCGGGAAAATGAAATAAAAAATGTGGAAATATGCCCTTAAAAAATATACATTGACCCCATTATTAACCAGCGTTGGTGAGTACAATAGATGATTTTATTTTACCTATGTGTTAGTAAAGTATAAATCGGGACCTGCAGCCTATATTTGAGCTCAATAGGCAAATGGATCCATTATTAACCGTGAGTTTAATAAGCAGCGACTAGGACACTATCAATACTATAATATTGTCTATTAGATATTAATTAATAATTATCAATGATAATAGTGTGCGACTTATCGTGTAGTGTAGATTGGACAATTTTTAAGTTATCAAAAGAAAGTTATTAATTTGAAATGAATATTGCTGCAAATTGCAATGTGATGCCCTGACAGACATACTGTATATTATTATATACAGCTCGCGATCTGTACATACATTATAATAACGACCGCATTTCTGTACATTTTTCCTATTCATTCCCCGTGCGTGCGTATGGATATCAGGTTAACCGTGTATTATAATAAACATAAGGTATAAAATGTTTATCACTGCGCAATGCACCTAATACCTATATATAGGCTAATTAATAGGTACATATTTTTATTTCCCTACACGGTAAGATTGCGATCAAATCAAAATAAACAATAAAGGAATACATTGATTGATGAAGCTATATATAGTGGTGCTTGTATTTCATTAAAATAACAATTAGGTACACACCTAATATGAAAAAAACCCAATTATAAATTATTTAGGGGAAGAAAGTTCAGCAATCAATTGAAAAGGAAATAATAAAAAATATTTCCAAGTACTATTTATGTTAATACATTTATTTAAATTCCCGATTATCGGCAAAAATGTTTAGGTTAACCTATTCCAACATTATACATGGCATGCGTGAAATTATTTTGAAACTGACTTAAGAACGGTGTGTTTTATTAGTAGTATCTATACGGCTATACTGGTATAACATATAAGTAAGGAAAGGCTTAAAATCAATCTAAATTGAAAATGTCATTGTGTATATAAAATATAATAATAAACGTAAAAGTTTCAAGTCCCCGCAAATGTGAGTGAAGTTGGCCCCACCATGTCATGATAATTATACTAAACTTGTACCAATATTTTGTAACTAATTTTCAACCGCCATAAAAAATGTGCACCCTCATGTTTCACCCTTAATTACTAAACCAAATCGTCCTATCAACTTCAAACTTATTCTAATAATATTTTATTTATAATAAAGAAAGAAAAGATGGTAATAATAATAATAGAAATAAAAAATAATGGGAAAAAATAATAATGAAAAAATACCTAATATTCTTGAATTACAAAAAAAAAAAATAGGTAGTATTATTGTTTTATTTTTTTCTAATTTCGTCCGAATTTGAACTTCTAACAAAAAATCGGGCATACACTCTCAACCAAGTAGGTAGGTAATGGTCGTACTGCACTCGGGTTCAAAAAATGTTATAAATTTAGCGTAAATATTAAACATAGTTCATTGCACTTTTCACAAATTCTTTTAAACATATTTTTATACGTGTCTACGGTTGTATTAGTATATTATGTCATAATTCACTTCCTTTTAATTTTTCCAAAAAATAATTTCTTTAAAATATAATATTATATAATATACATACGGCGTACATATAAAATTAAAAAATATAAGCAAATATTAATTAGTATGCCAATGACATTTTAAAGGAAATTAGTGTTTTCAAAATATTTAAATTGTGTTTATTTTTTGAAAATTTTTGTTTAAAACCCTTTTTTGAACTCTAGAGCAGTTCGACCATCATCTTTTTTTTAGTGCAATTCGACTATCCCGCATTCCCGCCTTCAATCATCTATTAGAATCGCTTTATTGATGTATAAATATACACTCATATTATTATATTATATAGCTGATCTTTTTGTTATCAGCTTATTCTATTTTCGTTCAGATTGTTTCCCTATACGGCTAGCCTAGAGATCCTAGATAATAAGAGAGTAGTCAACTGAATAGATATCAACCATGTTTTGTCCAAAAAATTTCCGCGTTTTTTTAAGCCTTAAATGTATAAAATAGGAAATATTATAATTTACTAGGCAATTCATAAAATATTAAAGAAATATGCTTAGGTACTGCATAGCAGCAACTAAAATAATAAATTATTGTATAATACAATATGAAATATGGGTGTAATAACTAGGTATGGTATATATATATATCTTAATTTATGATACATAACTTACTATAGTCTATGATAAAAAATATGAATACGGGTATTATATAATTATGCAACAAGACAAATCAAAATATTAATAGTTACATATTATTAAAATTACATTGTAGTGTAAAAACAATTGACAATTAATGTATTTAACATTGGTAAGATATATACAAATTTGGAAGAAAAATGGCGTCCATTATCAATGATAACAGACAGCCATTTGAAAATGTTCACCGAGTAGGCCACTCACTTAAATAGGCTAGCCTATTACCCGCGCTGCACTCGTGATGAACGGAAGAACATAATATTAGAATAATATATCGTGTCTAGACCAAATCTATTGTTTAATTTTTATTATCTATAGGTACTTAATATTTCTAAATGTTATTTAATTTCAATTAAAATGAGGTGATAGTTTTGAATTATTTTCTATCCGATAGTCAGTACGACAACATTTAATAAAGAAATATTTCGTTTTCATAACTTTGTAGTAGTTAGTACTTTAGTTGAAAAGTGTAGTGTTGTGAGGGAAATATCAGTGGTTATTTTAACTGGTATACCTACCAACTAAGAGACACAAATACACAATTGTCAATTATTGTCACGTAGGGAAATAGTTTTGTCAGCAAATACCTAAGTAGCATTTTTAATAACTGGAGGACATCGTTTTTTTCTTTATATTAGCATTTATGCCTAAAAATTAATCATAACGTATTATACAAAGATAGAAATATAATGAATTTCTCTAAATAATTGAATTTGTACAATATATTTTATACTTACTATTTAGAGAATAGACATGTACTTACTAAAAGATTGTTTTTATACGGTTTTTTGTTACTCCCAGGGTCAATCATGAGTGGCGGGGGAGGGGGCAGAGAGACTACTCATTACCCAACAATTTTAAATTAAATTGCTATAGAAATATGGAAATATAAAATTTATTTTTATTTTATTTTCCTTTCCTTTGCTTTATTTCTTTAGACTTTAGTCGCAACTATCTGATTTTATAACATAATAATAATTATTAAATAATTAAAAAACTGAATTTATCTCTAAATTAAATTTTTATTGCCTGATTAGTAATTTGTAGTCTGATGCCTGTAAGTGTTTAACACGGTCGTGGAATAATAAAATCACCAACATTTGTAGACAGTTTTTTAGTATTATCACTATTATCAGACTTAGGTAAGAGAATCAAATATAAATAGTCAACAATTACTCGGGTAAGAAAACATAATAATATTTTGATAAAAAAATTGATTTTATTATACGGGGTTAGGTGATTCTTTTATTATTGAACACTCATTATCTCAAAAAGTATAAATGTTTTTGAAAAAAAAAAAGGTTTCAAGATGGTACTTTAGTAAGGTCATTTTTCGATTTTCTCAATAGTATTTTAACGCCAAAAGAAAAACAACTGAAATTTAATTATCTAACCTATTTGTTAAAATGCTTTGTTTATCAATTATCACCATACAAACGAATAAAATGTAAAAATTACCCAATTCCCACTAGGTATATAATATACAATAATTGGTTCCTTATTAATACATATTTATGATTCATACATTTTCTTTCATCCACTCAGAATCGTTTTTTATCGAATGCAATCATTGCATTCAAATCGAATACTGTAATAATACACTATCCTGTTCGAGGACCGAAGTGTCGATGGACAAACTTCCACCACCGCTGACCTATGAGCATGAAAGCATTTTCAAAAATATGGCATAATATTGCAGCATTTTATGGTTTTCACACATTGATATCTAAATCTAATGCTAATCCATATAGATAATAAAGAACACATTACTCGTTGAAATTGTATGTATTATTTTTATTTGTTTTTAAAATATTGTTCAACATATTATCTATCATGAACTGTTATATGCGCTAGTCAATTTTATATAGGACCATGATCTTTGTAACAAAATGTGTCGCTGGGAATATCTCACACATTTTTTAATCGTAGCTCTAGATAGCATCACAAAGATCATGCCATTGTCGACCTATAAAACTGACTTGTACATAGCAGTTCATGGTGGATATATTGAACAATATTATAAAAACAAATAAAAAAAAGGTGGATAAGTGGATGTCGCTCTGCTGTACGGTAGGTTACAAGTGGGCCACTGTAATGGATGGTGTTAAATTTGAATTCAATGATATAATATCATTGTATAAGAAAAACGATTCTGAGCGAAAACGGTCAGTCACCCTATGATATTACCAAGTATATTTGATGATATTATTGTGAATAAAGTAATTTATATATAACCTATTAACGTGGAGCCTTGTTTTAAATTTTCAATCCTTAGCCATAAAAGTTAAACATTTTATAAATTTTTAACCACAAAATAATTAATAAATTATAAATTTGATAAATGTTGTCAAAATTTGAACTTTAAATGCTTATAAAAAAAAATTGTGCAAATGTATTTTTAATATTTTTCAACTGCTATTAAAACGATATATCAGGAGTCTAATATTAAATTTTCACGCTTTTTTACCCAACAAATAAAAATTTATTGATATTTATAGAAAAAAAAACTAAAAAAATTGAAAACTGACAATGTCCGTAAACAGCTCAAATAGAGTCAAAATATTTTCAAAATTGTATGGTGTATAGAAAATGCTAATATAAACATTCAGTGAAATTTTCAAGTATCTACAGTCATTCGTTTTTTAATTACAATAAAATAAAAAAATCGTTACATGAGAAATCGAGTAAATATCAAATGTTGTAAAAATATAAATTTCAGACGCTCATAAAAATTTAATTTAAGTTTCTTCTAGACATTTTTTTTTTGATAAAGGTAGACAAACTTATGAGTAATCTTATATTACATTTTCAAATCTTAGATTTAAAAAGAAAAATTTTTATGAATTCTCATCAAAATAATTTGCTATTTTTCGTGATTTTTCCGTATTTTGTCAAAATTTGAACTTTAAATGCTTATAATTAAAAACTGTGACTAAGGATTTTTAATTTTTTTCATCTGCCTTTGAAACAATAAACTAGGAGCCTTCTATTAAATTTTCAAGCTTTTTTACTCAATAGATAAAATTTTATTGATATTTATAGAAAAAAAAACTAAAAAAATTGAAAACTGACAATGGCTGTAAACAGCTCAAAAAGAGTCAAAATATTTGGAAAATTTTATGGTGTATAGAAAATGCTAATATAAACAACCAGTGAAAATTTCATGCATCTACGGTCATTTGTTTTAGAGTTACACCAATAACCAAAATCGATTTTGTTAAAAATCGATTTTGCGTAAAAATTCCCGTTTTTCCTTAATTTTTCTTTTGTTTTTCACATCGCTTTTGAAAACTACTGGGAAATTAAAATTTTGACCTCCCCAATGCACCAACGATATTCACTTTCCCATCGAACAAGATACTGAAGTCGAAAATCGAAGCATTATTTCGACTACTTATCGTGTACACAGACACAAAAATAAAAAAAAAAAAAAAAAAATAAAAAAAAAAATAAAAAAAAAAAAAAATAAAAAAAAAAAACACACATCATTGTAAAATCAATACATTCATCGTTTCACTCAGAATCTAATAATACATACAATTTCAACGAGTAGTGTGTTCTTTATTACTTATTGGAATAGCATTAGTTATCAAAGTATGAAAACTATTAAATTATACTACAATATTATGCTGTAATTTTGGAAATATAAGTTGCTTTTATTCATTCAAAATTAAACCGATTTCAAATTTGTTTTTTCTCCATATTATAGGTACATAAATGATACCAATTCTACAAAAATGCCTATTTTCGAATTTTTAAATTTGATTTTTTTCGGACTATGATAAAATGGAAGCTTTTAATTGTATATACCTATTACTTTTAAAAAACTGCACAACAGTGTCTACATTATATTTCGAATTATAGCTACTGACTTTCTAATTAATTAACATAGGTATACCTACCAAATTATATAAGAATAAAAAAGTTTATGTATTCACGAATTGTATAGGTATTTTTATCACGCTTCCATCCAAAAAACCTTTTGATACAAAATCATAGGCTCTATTTATTAATAATTCATGTTATGTTGGTATGACACGTTTATAGTTTACCTACCTACGAGTCTACGACTGTACGACGGTTGTGTCTTACCACTATTAGGCATACGAGTACAACTCCAGTGTAGGGACAAGTCTTTATCAAAATATCATCGTAAGGCGTGCGCCGTGCAGTAAATAAATAAAATTCGTAGGTTTTTTTAATGGCAGGTTACGGTTAATAACACGAGGTACGGTTATTAATTTATTGTATTGTTATTATTATAGTTCTGATCTTGATATTATAATATGACGTATGCGCGTGTCGGCTAATGGAGTTCGAGTGAGATTAATCGACCCGATTCGCAGAGGTGTATACTGTATACCTCTCGTATTGTATAATCAAACCGTAATAATAATAATAATAAATATATGTATAGGTTTTTTTTTTGAGTAGACGGTGTAAAGTAAACGATTAACTTTATTGAGATCGAAATATTATTCAAGAAAATAAGACTGCGATAAGATCTGTCGAAGTGGGACAAATTATAATTCATAAATCCTATATATACAAGTATATTCATCTAAATAAATATTTAAATAGGATTAATAAGAAGAAAAATACGATTAGCCCGTCACATATTTAATATTTCTTTTGATGTTTATATTTTTTTTATGGATATGATTTGTTTACTTATCGTCCAGACCCGCTAGGCTGTTTTAAATTATAATCGAACCAAATAAATGGACTTTCCGCTCCATTTATGAGAATATATTTTTCATAATTTATACATAAAAATAACGAGCGAAGATCAATCGATTAGTATCACGTACACAAAAAAACAGATAATTCTCTTTACGAGATTCCGCCGCGGAGGTAAGGATAATAACTGTGATAATAATGATAAAATTATTGATACCTATACCTATTACCTATTTAGTTAAACTTATCAAGATCAGAAGTTATAGGAGATACCCAACATAAGCGTGCATAAATAATAAATAAGTATTCAAATGTATACTTGTGTTCTGTTCCAATAACTATTCGGGAGAAGGTAGGGGCCAAGAGGTAACATTTGTTTAACTATTGTCCATCACTAGCCACTATTACCTTTGGTGTTTTGGAGGGTATAAGGGGGTATACCCGTGGTATACGGGGGTTTATATTTGATGAATTTCCTTTTACGAATCCTATAAATACGGATAGTACGAATACGCACCATATACGATCTTATATATACCTACCTTTATTATTTTTAAATTATGCAATCCGTATTACGTATTGTTTATTGTCACATATTTTGACATTCAACAATCATCTACAAGTCAGAACCGTGTAACAACTAACAAATAGTTAATATTGGTTATTTACAATATGTATAAGACGTGTACCTATTGGTTATTGCTATTCAGTTAATCATTGTTCACGTGACCGACAACCGTGATTATTGCAGTTTTTTTATGAAAATATGTGCGAATTTCCACCATCACAGAATACCTAATAAGAATTTCCGAGATAATTATAGTAATAAAATGTTAAATCTGACCTGAGAAATAATTGTTAATACTTGGGTAAATAAATAAATATTTACAAAACTCGGTAACAAAAAATTGATTTTTGTAAAGTTTGTGAATGACGTAAGAGCTTTGTAAAATAATAGCTCACAATCACGCCACCGGCTTTCTCAAGAGTTGTATCTGATTAGTTTTGGGCTTACAATATTACAATATTACAATATTCATTGCATATTTGCATCTTTGTTCTTTACCTTAAATTTATAAATAAACGTATACACTATACCTATACTCTATTGTTTTTTTTACAAAAACACTAACACCACTTCCTTTAACCACAAAGATATTCACTGCAATATCAAATGAAATAAAATAATATTTTATAATATTTAGTTATATATAGACGTGCGCACAGGGTGCACAAAAAATTGTGCCTACTTTACATTTTTGATGAAAAATATCGTTTAGTTATTTAAAACTGATTATTGAGAGACGGTATAATTTATTCTGTATCATATTATATATATAACATTATTATGTATAATACACAATTTAGTTACAATGTTATGGTGGGTATCTTTTACATAACTAGTAAATAGTAATCACTAGTCAGTGGTCACAGTCCCATTCCCATATACCAAAGATATAATATTTTAATTTATAGCCGGTAATTTTTTTCCAAACCCACTGTTAATAATTAATTGAGTATCATATTATGTATAATTTTTTATTTTACGTTTAATCTTTTACACCAATAATAAAAAAGGATCGCAATGTACCTATACCTTAACTATCACCCCTTGCGCACTTGTATGGCATCATAAGCATCTGTTAAGGAATTATATAGATTCCCTGCCTAGGGGATATGTCCCCCTGGAAGGCGTGAACACATTCCTGGAGAGGTGCTATCAGTCATCACTCATTACAGAGTAAAAATTATTTTGAATTATTTACGTAAACGCGGGAAAAAACGAAAAAATAATATTGGCTGGTTAACGCGTATCACTAAACACTTCTCCTTAATTTTTTACATATTCAAACCAAAAAATCTACAAGCCCCCTTGCTTGAAATAAAAGTTAGGAAAACTAGTAATGTTATAGTAATGTACCTTCTCTCTATAGTTTAATCGTCAATAAACAATGATGAGGTTTTAGTGTTTTATCATTCAAAAATAGGGCTGTAGCCCATAAGCGTAAAATATGACCCAAACGCAACCCAAAAGCGCAAAAACAAATAACCCAAAAGCGCAAAAAAAAATTACCTTTTTAATAACCCATAAGCGCAAATCAAATTTATAAAAAAAAAGCGTATTTAATTAAAATCTTAGTTATTATTAATATTAAATTAATATTAATATTAAATTTGAAACTTGAAACCTACTGTTTTCAAGTATTCCAATCTAGAAATTTTTTTTTCTTTATACAAGGTTCAAGTTTTTGTATTGGAGACGACTTTAGATTTTCGATTCGTAGATTTTTGACCATTTGATTGTAATTTTAAATAAACTTCTGCTTGATGTTCTTTAATCACTTCAATAAAATTATAAATAGATGGGTGTGGGTTATAAAATTGATCTTTCAAATGACGGTGATATGATTCTGGACCATTGGTAGTCCTTGGCTCGTTCGAAGGTGGCTCAGCCCAGAGATGTGGCGGATATCTGCTGTCATTATCAATAAAATTCGCTAAAATATAATCTGAGAATGCTGATATCTTTTGATTGTCCGGAGCAATAGAAAATAGTTCATAAAATGCTTCAGAAATTTCAGTACACGGTAAAAAAGCCAATCCAAAGAAATACTTTAACCAATGTGAAATTTCTGATTCATTTTGGTCGTATTCAATTTTATGTCCCAATTTTGTAATTTGTCTATACCAGGCTTGCCCAAGATGAAAACGGCAACATTTAATTTGTGCATTTGGAAATATACGCAAAACGCCATTATGTGCAGATAGTTCAAAATCCAGAAGTATATTTTGAGGTTTTAATTCTTTCTTACATAATGTTTTTATTAAATGCCACATTTTTTCATAAATATCAGTTGTTTTGGATGGTAACAGACAATATACAACTTGGACGTAAATTGATTTATGTAGAACATGAACCGTATAGAGTTGTTCAAAATGAGCGGGACAAACGTAAAATGTACCATCGCCTAAAATAGTATGACTATTATTGACTAAATATTCTAAATTACTGTTTGTCGTGAATATTACGATTTTCGACTCTTCATCTTCATGGCAAAATGTTTCATTACGATGTGTAGTTAAACCATTGGTTTTTAATTGTTGTATGAGTTCGTATAATGAAGTAGGTGCTGCGGGAATTATTTTTCGACGTTCTCTATACATGGATTTTCTTATACTAGACATATCGTTGTGTAATAGTTCTGTAGTTTCAACCGCCATCAGTTCACGACGAATAATTTTATTTGGTCGCTCCGAAATACATCCAGTCGCCTTTCGTTTGCAATTATTACGAACTATTTGTCGCTGAATATCCCGATTCTCCACAGTATTATGATTATGAGATATATTTTCATTTTCCGTCAAAATATTAGATATTTTAGAATTAGTTTGAATAGTAGAAGTACATTGTCTTACCGTACATCGCCAAGATATATCTCCGCTTGCCATTACTCGCTGATGTCTGTACTTAAAATTATTGTACACAATACACAATACACCTTTATTTGTGTTAGTTAATGTAAATGGCATTTTAATAATTAATTTTAATTTTAGTCGAAATCAAGACACATAGACACACGTGACACAGTGGTAGCACAGACACCAACTGATATAGGTGGATATCTGGTATATCGAATTTCAATTAAAAATAAAACGGCTCAATAAGTTATATAAGTCATATCTATATAGGCACCTGTGTAGTTGCAAAGCTATATAGTTATCAAAAATCCTATTTAATGTAAGTTTATACTGTATACACTATTATATATTATATTGTGTATTATAGACTATAGTTATCTTAAATGATTATCAACTGCCATCGTAATGTGTAACGATAAGATACAGACAAATGCAATAACCGTCGCGATGCGTTGCTGCAGAACGGATAAGGCCGCGTACCGGCGTACCTATACATGGAAAGCGTAGAGCATCAAGTCAGTAAAATATTGTATCAAACAATTCAATTTTCTTTTGCGCTTTTATCCCGCTACCAAAGCCCAAAAGCGCAAATTCATTTTGCGCTTTTGGGCTATCGAAAAAAAAGGTCGATTTGCGCTTTCGGGCTTCACCGAAAAATGGTGAACAATTTAAAATATCACATATTATAATAATCGGTATACATTTTTTAACCAGACAACCAGTTGTTGAATCCCGATAAAATTGTAAACAATTGATGTCAATTGTTTATGCTATTTTATAACGACGATGAGGTTATTATTTATAGTAGGTAATGTAGACTAAATGTCAACAGTATAGTACACGCCTAGTCGTTATGGTAAAACTAAGTATATATTTGATTCCTATACAATATAATACATCAAGTGCGTGAAAACGTTTCGGAAATATATAATGTGTCTGTGTGCTATTCCGTCGCGGTAATTTATATTTTAGACTTACAAATAGTTTAATATATTATATATATGTATATATATTTATTATAGATGTACGCAATAAAAGATACATTTTCAGTTTTGTACGGAACGGTAACCGTTTGAATGAAGTAAGTAAGTCTTTATATTATGGGCGCATCGTGACACTATAATATTATAATATATATACGAATTGGCCACCCACACATACAGGCGTACATATCTATATACCCGAGTGCATTATATATAGTGCCTGTGGGTGTATATGGGATAATTTGATGGGGAAAATGCAGCGCATGATTTGGCCCAATAACGGAATAACGTGATATTTCGATTTGTTGGACATTTACCGACCGATTATTATTTACATATTTTTTTTTTCATTGTACTACCGTCGTTCGGTGCGCGGCACATGTGCACACGTCGCCATTGTTATAATAATAGTAATAATGATATAGTAGAATGTTTACCCCTCGGTTTACCCAGAAACCTGTCCGGAATGAAATTATTAATGCACTTCAAACCGCATCCGTCGTCACCGTCGTCCGCCGAGGAAGAACCGCGTTTGCTTTTTTGTCTACTTGCCGCATATTAAGTATGTTTCCGTTTATTATGTACACGCAGTAGCAGTGAACCAATATTGTGTTTATTGATTAGCTACAGTTCGAATAGACTATAACAATATAAAGGCATATGTCCCCTGGCCCGGTCCAACCATCACTTAAGTGTGTATATTAAAAAATATATTATACTTTATACCTGGTTGATACCTAATTGTTATTATGCACGCTCATTTTTATACATATACATTATTATATATATTATATATATTTGGGTTAACTACTTTAAATTGATTAACAGTTGGTAATGTACCAAGTTTCAGCATTAATAGAACAGTGAATAATCAACAATCAACTGTTGCAATGCAGTGGTTTTTAAATGCATTAATTTTTAAAATGCAAAAAAAATATATTTAATCTGTTATATAAATTATTGTTAATATATTTAATTGTGAATAATAGACGTGTATTTATACTCACTAGTCACTATAGTTTATAGAGATAAAATATTATATATGGCGTCGTGGCGACATGGTGTATAGTCTTTAAGAGTGTGTATAATGTCATTAACTTGTAAAGACACAACCGTTTTTTAGGGGTTTCATGTAGGTAATTTTATTGGCATTTCAAATAAATGAAAATTTAAATTATTAAATACTTATTAAATTAAGATCACTGCTCAGCTTTGAAACAGATAGTTTAATACAAAGTTAAGTTGAAAAAAAATACTCATTAAAATATATATATTATATATAAGTGGTCTCACGACATCATCGTCTGCAGCGAATACCTTTGTCGGTACCTACCTTGTTGAGTTATTACGTAAGTATGTAGAAAAAGGTGGAGAACAAGAAGTAACTATAAAGAAAGATACCTGCAGTACAAGATAAGGTATAATTTGTTAGTGATAACGAAAGAATAAATCATTTTAAGTGGTTAAAATGCAACTGCATCTAAATGCTAGGTATGTACTTTTTAGGTGCCATCATGTTATAATAATATACAGCCACAGTCACCAATCTTAAAAAAAAAAGAACCGTATTACATACTTTTTCTATATTAATAAATTATACATCAGTAAAATGTATAAAGAAGTTATAGAAAATCTTATTTTTATTTATGTGTAGTGTACATATTATGCACATAGTAAAAACCTATATAGTATTTTAGTTAGTACTACACACTATAGCAGACAAAAAAATAAAATAAGGGATATACGTCTTATTAGTTATCCATCATACATTATTTAATTATTGTTGTGGTGCATTATTAGTGTATAGTGCATTACAGACGTTTACTGTGCGGCGTATCTAAACATGTAGGTACCTAGGTATAATATTACGATTTACGACGTCCTATAAAGTCTTATAAGCGTGATTCTATTGAAACAAATTTGCCCAACTGGAAAAAACTGATACAATCTGTATTATTAAATATTAATGCAAAGACTCGAATATTTAGACTCAAATAAGACAGAACATAATGAAGTATTAACTATAAAGGGTAATGTGGAAGTATAAAAGTAGGTAAGTAAGTTAATGTTTTTGATGAAACTCCGAAAGTTTGATTAATGACTCAATGAAATAGTGGACAGTGTAAACACTTAATAGTTGTTAATAGGTACTAAAATAGCAAACTATGACACTCATTCTATTGCATTCAACACTAACTATGTAACTACCTGTTAACTATTCAGTGAATTTTGATGTAATTAATTATATTATTAATAATTATTAGTCAAACTTTTTGACACTTTAATTTACATTATAAAACGTTTCTTAAAGAAAACTTTATGATTACACAATTAAACTGTCCATATTTTCTCAGTTTTTAAAATATACGTAGGTATGTATATTACGATTCTAGTACATTATAGACACTTTCAATTAATTTATTACATTTTATATTTACTTAACGAATTTAGCGTTTACGTAAAATATAATTAATGTTATTTTCAATTTTATTTTTTCTAACGAGCTATATAATTTTTAATTTATTAACGTCATCATAATAATATATTAATATGTTAAAGATCACAATCTAAATGTAATATTAATCCCTGTATTAATTTTAATCAAATAAAAATGTAGGCCACTTACATTCCTGCATAAGAACCCACGCAACCTAACAAAAACGCCAGTTATATTATTACATTATGATGATGATCTGTATAGAACTCAGTTTTGACGGTTATAAAACATATAGACGTGTGGTCCTCAGGTAAGAGAAGTAGCTTTGAAAAATTAATTAATAAATAGTTTCAGATAGCAAAACACGCTTCTAAAATAATAAAATTGGTATCGGACATAATATTTTATTATGATAGCTATTGATATTATAGCGATTAATAGTTGACTATTCCGAGCACGTCTTTATTATTAGTTATTTCTTTTAAGAGGGCGCTACACAGATATTTGTTGCCCCCGTCTTACAAGTGCGTAGTAACATACCAAATTTACGCTCAGCAGATCACGTTTAACTCTGTTTGTCTCAAAATAAGAGTGAATCGATATATTATGAAACTTGATGGTAAGAACATTATCTGTGTTTGTCTATGGGGTTTTTACGATAACTCAGTTTTTAAGTGAGTTATGAGCATTTTTAATTTACGCTATATTATATTCACATAACTTCCTTCAAAATTGAATTATTGTAAAAATCCACATTTAAACACAGATAATGTTCTTAACATCATGTTTCATAATAGGTCAATTCACTCTAATTTTTAAACTAACGAAGCTAAACCTGATCTGCTGAGCGTAAATTTGCAATGTTACGCACTTGTAAGACGGAGACAACTAATGGCTGTATAGCGTCCTCTTAAAGATGGGATTGTAGGTATAGCACCAAATTAAGCATAACTATGCGTTTTAATAACTTATGGAAACCAAAAATTTTGAATTGTTGATATGTCTTTGAATGTAAAATTATTATTATAGTTTATAAAAAAATAATCATGCCTATATATTTTTAATATTTTTAAATTGCTATGTAAGATTAACTTATGTGTGTTCTTATATTAAATGTTTAAGTTGTTGGACACAGCCTAAACATATTTATCACCTTTTTTAAAAAAAATGTAAATACGTATACAATAGTTTATAATTAGTCTGTATATTTTGAAAATATAATTGAATATAGACAATTCACATTTAAATAACCGTAAAATGTTTCGAGTTTTCACGATTTGTATAAATACCTACTCATTGTATTTTATTAAAAAAACTAAAATCGTTTAATAAGAAATCATTATTTTATGCGTAATTACGTGAATATCAAATGTTGTCAAAATATATACTTCTCATAAAAAATATATGTGAAATTATAGACTCTACTTGTTGTATAATCCTTAATAAAAACAAAACTGATATGTAACCTTGTATTAAATTGTCAAACACTCAAACCTTAAATATAAATAATAAAAATTGTATACATACTAAAAAATAATAATGTACTATTGAACGAATACTTCATGTGGCATTTTGGACGAATGTACAATGTACATTACAGTGGCCCCACTTATTAGTTATTACCTACAATTAAATCTGGATTCGATTTAGATCTAACTAGTGTTTAAAGTCATTATTTTACTATTCAAACTTATAGTAGGTAGGCTAGGCTAGGCTAACCTATCTTATATACCTTCTACCTAATAATAATTATATATTATGTTGCCCTGTGCCCCTGTACTTTATAATATGTAGGTATATCGTACATGTAGGTATGTATGTATTAACTATTATTATTATGTACTATTGATCAAATACTGATTTGTATGTGTTACATGCATTATAATATTATATTTTTTTATATTACCTATTGGGTATAAAGTAATAAGTATTAATTAATATAACATACTAACATAAGCGTACTCAGTACACCCACCCACGCATATTGTAGTAGTTGATTGCTTTAATTTAGACAACCGATTTTCACATGAACCGAAATCCACTTAAAATCGACCTTTTTACCAGCGGTGACACTCAATCACAGCTTACAGCTTTATTTTTTTTTTGCATGTGAAGAAACAACGTTGTTATCATTTATTTAACATTGTTTATCCAATCCGCTGCAATACAAATTTTTTTGTAATGAAGACAATTACGGTTATTAGTTTTAAGTCAGTGAAAAAATGTTGTTCCATCATCAGTTACTTAAAAAATAATTCAAATATTAAAATTATAAATATTGATCCCACGCGTCTTTTATGTACATCACCTGGCGCCTACTATAGGGTAATTTACTAATTGTACGAATTTGTACAAATCACAGTAAGTATATATCATATATTATAATGTAACGGGTACCTAAAGTACGAAAGATGGATAAATGATACATTATTTGGATAAGATGAACACTACCCCCATACCTGGATACAACAAAAATATTGTTCATAAAACAATTTATTTTGGGTAATTTTTACATTATATACGGCTGAGTAGGTAACGATTGTATAGATAATTGTTTTAGATGAAATTCACTCAATAATAGATACATATTTTAAAAGTCTTATAGCCACAAAAATGTCTATACAAAATCAAATGCTTATCAAATAAATGTAATTACAAAGTCGGGGAAATACTTTGAAATTCTAAATGTCACCCAAACACAAATTGTTCAAATTAATTATTTTAATTTTGGATTAGTATAAATTGGTTTTTGCTACTAGAATTATTATACTCTGTATACTTGAACGATTTGAAGTGTTTGGTATGATACCATGATAATCGTGTTGTGCCGATATTATCAGTTTATACGATTATAGTTATACAGTATACGGATACATTATCCACAGAACGCTGCCTAATGTACCTATCTATAAATTGATTGGTGTATATAATATTATACATATTTAAGAATTAAGGTGGATAATGTATAGATGCATTACATTGTCCATAATATGGCTATAGTTTACATTACCCGTTTTTGGACCTTACCCATAACATTACACAGGTAAAATGCGTGCGCTATGCCCGACCGGGTCGTAAATGATAATTTAATAAAGAAATCATGGAGCTATGCGAACCTCGTGACTCATGATATCTATGTATATACGAATGTCCGTCCGTTCTATTGTTCGGGGATGAATGCGTACAGCGATAATAATAACATAAGACGACAGTCTGTCATAAACGTGAGACGAGTGTAGAAAATGTAGTCATTGGCCTGATTAAAGACATGCCAGTGTATATTAGGTGCATACATATTATGTACGCGTGATGAATGAAAGTCATTTTTTTATCGTATAAATAATATTATATATTTGTAATATTCTCTGGCGACCCAGGGTACTCAAACAGCCGTTAAGTCCTACCGTGACGTGACCCCTGCGACATGCGGTACATTATTTATTTTATTAGACATTCCGGCTAGTTTATTCGAACATATGGATATTACAGCAGGTAGTCCGGAAGTCGGAAAAAATTACCACGGAAAAGAAACCCAGAAAAATATATTATAATGAACAAAAACCCATGGAAATAAAAGTCTTTATGCGAGCGCCGCGTACAATAAATTGTACTATATAATAATATAATATTTGGTTAAATAATTTACTGTTGTGTGCCCACTTATATATTATATAAAATGTATACCTATATAATATGTATAGTTTTACATTGAATATATCTTTTATTACAAGACTATTGATAAAAATTATGATTTATGACATTTTCAATGGTTTGAGCAAAGAACATTTTACTTAATTTATATTGTTGGGTACATGCCTAAACATAACTATTACATACGATTAAACTGGCTAAAAATGTAATTAATTAATTAATTAATTGAATTAAACGGGATTGGTAAATTGAGTCCCAAATTACCTTTTATCAGTTAATTGGGTCACGGGAAAAAACGGTTAGACCATTCATCCCATTTTTTTAATATCTATAATAAGTCACCATTTATAAGTATTATATAAATTTAAAAAATCGTATGGTGTACAATATTGTATATTAAATTAAAATATGTGTCTTATAGTCATAATTAGAAGTTAAATTTTATAATTGTGGTATATAAATGGGGGCTATGGACAGGTAGGTCATATATGGGTTTAAAGCCGGGATCCAACTTACCTATTGCCTACCCTTTTCTTATCGGGCCATCGGGGCTCAATTTACCGCTTTTAAAATGCATTCAAATTATCGTGAACCCAAATTACCTAGCAACGATTAAAGAAATTAAATTAAAACACAAAAGAAAGCTCTTATAGTTAAAGTTTTGAAGTCAATATGGAGGATGAATTATTATTCTAATATTATTTATAATTTGTAAATTTTTTCGATGGGTTTTTTCCGTGGGTTTAATTTTCTGGGAAAATTGTTTTCCGTGGGTTGTTTTCTCGTTGGTTCAGAATAATTATATAAATTATATAAAATTTAATTTTGGCATCGTTTTAAATCGAAATCTTATAGTATTGTAGCCAACAGACAATAGAATAATATATCGTATATTAGTGGTGTGGTGTCGTATATTAGCGGTATTGTGGTCAGAGGTTTTAAATATGTATTTTTTCATTTAGTGAACACGATTTATGTTAGACAATACCACGAAGCGTAAAGATCATTAGTCTTAACTGTTTAGAGGTATATCAACAGATTTAGATTGTTCTTTTGTTTTACGTTGATAACCAGTATCGAAACCGTAATACGCATTGATCTTAGATTTTTTTATAATAATTCAATTAAGGTGCCTGATTAAAATATAAAATACGATTACGAATTTTCATAATACAGTTAGGTAACTGCGAACAACATTCTTATCCCTGGTGCATGAGGTTGTTGTTTTTATCTTATACTTCTAAGTATTCTCTTTTTGACTGTTCTTTCGCACATAATGAGTCGTGTATAGTTTGACTAAAATCAAAATTAAATTATAAGTAAGACAAACTTTGATTGTTTTTTAACTATGGAAGAGATTGACTTATTTGTGGGTGGACACTACAAACTATAGATTCTTCAACATTTCATTTTTTTTTCCCCGTAATGACAATAAATCAAATAATTAAATCCATTTAACGATTAAACATTTAAACATTTAATGTTTTTATGATAAATTCTAAGCTTAAGACGTAACAATCAAAACATTAAGTTTAATAGTTTTATTACCCACTTGAATATTTGCCAATAATTATCACCATATTTATCCTAAGTTTTTAAAATATACATCACATTTCTTAAAATCCTAATTAAGTTTGCCACTACCGGACATAATGTGCTAACCGTGCCTGCTCCATTCCCCCTAAATACGGCTTAAATGATAAATAATATACCATCAAGTCTATCATGTTTCCACATATATAAGTATATAACTATAATAGCCTGTACATCTATTAAAAATTAATCACGACAGCCTTGCAGGTTTTCGGCGTCAAGCGTGATGTTGATAATATGGCGCGGTTGTTCGGTCGTTCGGTCACTGAAAACTGTCGCGTCCATAATGATTATTATTTACGTTCCGTTATAATAATATTATTATTATTATAAGAAATTAGGGACGAATGACGACGACGGAGTGAACATCTAACCTATCATGCATAATGCCCGAACGCGGTTGTCGTTTTTATCAGAAAAACGGGTTTATATATATAGATTCTATAAAATAATTAATAATAATAATTTTAAGTATATAATAACGGTGGTAGTAGGCAATACTTTTAAGTTTATTATTTACGCCCAGCTATATACTCATCGCAACCGGTGTCCAGTTATTAATGTGTTTGTATAACGTATAGGTTGGTGCCGCCACTGCCGCATATATAATATTATTATTTTATATTATGTTCGTCTAACCGACCCGTGTACGAGGACAATGTCACACAGCAGCAGCCAGCACATAGGTATAATATAATAATTATATAGGTTTATACGTAAAAATACGTTGTTTTAACCTTAATAACGGCAGGATGGTTTACCTACAGTTCGAAATCGTTAAACGAATTTGCATAAAATCCGGGTACATAAAAGTGATTGAGTAAATAATATACAAACGCGTCTTGTATAATATAATATACATAATAAAGTTATTATTATCATCGTGTATTAATGTATGAAACTCTGCGGGTTCGGCGGCAATTATTACGGAAAACTATACAAGCGTTAAGGTTAACTGCAGCATAGGACTCATTAGCTACAAGAAAAACAGGACTAAGCGATGTGTAAAAGTTTATGTATAGTTTCTTGATATTGGGCTCACTCACATTCTATACGCACAACGAGTAATTCAAATAATAATTTGTACGACTATAAAAGAAAAAAAATCTTTTATTTAATAGCGTGTAAATTCTTATAACATTAATGTCAGAAAACCTAATCCCAAATGAAATTCGCAGATATAATATAACGAGGAAAACATATAATAATCATACTTAAGAACAAAAAACATGTTCTTAATACACGTTTTATCGTACATATTTTTTTCTTAAATTCCTATACATAATATTATGTAAATGAATAATTGAAATAGTGATAATTTTCAATTGTCAAGATAAACGGTCAAATATAAATGGGCAACAATATTCCGTTTCTTGACCGAAATTATTTTGAAATCTAATAAATAGATAACATTGGTTCATCATTGTGAACGGTTCACAGAGTTATATTTATAATCATTTATCACTATTAAGTATTGCAATGATATTAGATATAAAATTAATTAACTTTTTCGAGCATTAAAATCTCGAGAAATTTTCTTTGATTTAAAATAATCATCGTACTAACATAGTATTAGTAAGGAATATTATAAATGTCTAACTTATAAATATTATAAAATATATATAATATATTTACCTAATTATTATTAGGTACATTAAGCCTTAAGGTAGGTAGCAATATACATATCACAATTTTATATATACAATTATTATGAATTATGCAGTTTAATAGAATTTTTAAAATACAATACATGAAAAGCATTTCGTGGGTGCATTTATTACTTATCATTAGGTGAGGTTAGGTTAGATTATTTTCTACTCGAATTGTTTCTGAATATTATTACTGATAGACGATACTTGCTTGGTTCGGCCGTGCTGACTGAGTGGGTACTTAATAATTATTTTCATATTCAATTAAAATACGAAGTATTTGAATCATAAATGTCACGCTGATTTTATACGGAAGCGCAACCAGTCTTAACGACTCGCAAGTTGATATAATAACTATATAAGATCCATTAAACGGGGTGAACAAGTTTAACCACGCCTGGAAAATCGTGACTATAATATAGGATCTAATTATCGGTCCTATGGTATATTCAGCTTTTTTTCACCTAAGGTATTTTGAAAAAAATGTTAGTGCTGTTTGATGTAGGTATAATTAAATTCTAAAATGCTTATGTATGTATAGATTATGTATTTAATTGACCTCCTTAACATTAAAATTTTTCAAATTAAGTATCCAATTTTATTTAAACAAAACTGTCTGATTAATGATTATCCAATATAATTATTGAAATGTATTTGAACAACGATTCTGAGCAGATCAGAGTTGCGTGATTTTATTTCTTCACTTTTTTTTCACATTATTGTATATTATCACAATATGGACAAGGCTTTTTTTAAAATGCACATCCAAATCAAAACCACATGTATGTTTGCTTAAAAAAATGCAAGTATTGTTCAATTGTAATTTGTAAATGTAGTGAGTAAATCGTCGGATTGAATAAATACTTAATATTATAAAATCAATTTTTTAGTTGAATATAAAATATATTAGGTACCTAAATATTAAGTAATAATATAAAATTCGCGAAAAAAAAATTATTCTTCATAGCATATTATTACTCGTATTGTTATACCATCAATATTACTAATTATTAAACAAATAAACATCATAAGTATTCTATAGGTTAGGTTAGGTTAGGTTAGGTATTACAATATACTGACTCTCGATAACTCGAAGTTAGTGGGACTTTGAATTGCTAATTATATTCAAAAATTCAATATATTATCAAAAAAAAAATAAAATTTGGTACCTAATAAGTGTTATGAAACATGTAAAATAGCTACACCGCGAGCTACACCTAAGTATGTATAATGTATATTAATAATAAATAATACTATTATAATACTATATTATATAAATAATAATTAATAAATACGATATGGAATACATTCAATGTTTGTTAAAAAAAACCTGTGAGTTTTAAAAACGAAGATAAGTTTATAATAGCTAGTTATTTAGGTATACATAATTATGATAATGTAGGAATACTTTGACTGCTAAATCACGGAAATAATTTCGAATTTCCACGAGTTGAATTGAGTTGAGAAGAAAGAAATTTAACGTTTTGGCGGAAGGTTTATTTTAGATTTTAATTCAAATTATTTTGAGTGTAAACCTTATAGCCTATAGGTACCTAAATGTGTTTTTCTTCGAATTACAGCGAAATTCCCAAGGGACCGAGCTTTGACTTCGAATTACCTATCGAGAATCGAAGTATCGAATTATCGAATGTTTGAATTAACAAGAATCGAATATAAATAAAATAATTAATGTACACCTTATATATTAATATATAAAATAATTATAATAAGGATAATACGTAAAATGATAAAACTAAACTATCCCCATAATATGACATAATAATAAATATTATGATACTTGATGCGTCGTTTTTGTTTATCAGTTAATAACAGCTAGTGATATATTACGAATTTTAAATAATATTATAATATCTACTTATTATAAAATATAGACATGCGATTTTTACCTACATAGGTACTTACATACTTGGAATAAAATAGTTCAACCTACAGTGTTACTATTGTTAATAATAGAAAAATAAACTATAAACTAATAGTGGTGTAAATATTAAATATAAAATAAAATATCCTTAGAAATAGGTTCAGTCTTCATTCAGAATCGTTAATTCAATGACGATGTACTCTGAACGCCGCCTATACTAAGTATATTATAGTAATATAAGTAGTTATATAATAGGTTGCTAAATAATAAATTATATAGCAAAGAAAGTTCCCTAATTTTTTTTTATTTTGTTTATTTTACGACATTACAATTTTACAGTCATGTTTCGCGAAAGGTGAAATTTAACAAAAGTAAATAAGTACATTTTTCTATTTTTATTAAAACCAACTATGTCCGAGTAATAATTATTCACCTCCAAGCTTATACAATATATATTACTTAGGCAGTTGGGCAATGAGCAAAAGCTATGATATTCTAATATTATATACAAAAGGCGAGTGTATAGTGTATTTAAATATTTTTTAGACATCGCCACAGTTGTGTGCACATAATATTATGATTATGATTTTATCCTACTCTTCTGTCATTATAAGTTGTAACCAATGTTTTTTTCAAATAATATGTGAAAATACAAGTTATTTATATATTTTTGACGGGTAATTTTTATTTTATTGACCTGATAGGTACATCGTACATACCCAGATATTATAATGATCCTACCTACAACCTACTACGACTACATTACAATAATAATATTTGATATCCGACGTACCCGCGTTGGCGTTCTTCTGCGGCACCGCGGCGTACGACACGCAGGCGCCCGTCTCGTACGTGATGGCGGCACATTGGTCGTCCAACTTGCAGGCGTCTATGCACTGCGGCAAGGTGAACAGGGCCAACTGCTCGCGCATCGCGTGTTTGGCCGCGGGACTGGCTGCGTACCCGGTGAGCAGTTCGAAGTTGACATCACCGCCGCCGTCGCACTTGAGCGACGCGGCCGGGCTCGAGCAACCCGCCATCATCACCACGACCAGCGACAGCGCCACCGACAGACGCGCGGATCGCCGCGGGTGTGGGTGCATGACAATATCAGCCGTGGCAGCAGCAACTCCACCCGCGCTGGTGGGTGTCAATACGCGACAAAAACAGTCTCGAGACAAAGTAATCAGACGCGCACCGTCAGCGAAATCGTCGTAATACGTGTAAATAATATTATTATCTATTTTAAAACAATATTATGTTGTGCACACCGTTTATTAAAACTATTTAAGATGTAGTTGTGTCGTGTGTATTTTGAAGCGATGCGATGGATATAAAACTCTTTGGTGCGCGCGGGGTGTAGAGGTCGCGACGTCGGTGCCGCGGAGAGCCGAATAAGACTGACGCGTCGGAAGAGTCAAGAGTGCGGCCGACTACGGTCCGCGGGCACGTGGTCTCGGCGCGGCGGCCGTGGTTCCCGGGAGTCGAGAGCGGGAGAGAAGAACCGCTGGCTGGCGAGCCGCCGCCGCCGCCGCCGTCTTTTCACAGCGACGATTATTATTATTAGTATTCGGCGTTTAATATTATATATATTTATTTATTATTATTATTATTTATTTTGACCGTTGCCAGCCGCCCCCGCTCGGATCGGCCGAAATAATAGATGCGTATTAGCTTCGCACAAACAAATAATAATAATAATAATAATAATTTAACAACTGCGTCAACACTTCGCTGCTGGACCGCGGGAAACCCGAACGAATGACCTAATAGAGCCCCGTTTCTGTGAATCGAAAATAATAGGAACCAAATTATTTCATTTCGATTATTATCGCATTAACCATCACCTGTAAATATAAATATATACCCCAAATATAGTACCAACAATATAGGTAAAGTAGGCAAGTACCAACAATATTATAATATATACCAACAACCAATTACATTATGGCTTCTTATTTACAATCGTCTCTCCTCCGTCTTCTCGTTTGAAATTAATGGCCGAAACGTTATGTTTAGTTATGTGTTCCTATTTAAAATATTGGAAAATATATAAACCACGACGCTGCCGCTACTTCAGTTCGAAGTTTCAATAATACTGTCATTTATCGGCATAAACATTCAGATTTCAGACCCCGGCGAAGGCCTCTCGGGAACATTAACGCCAGCACACCATAGACTAACATTTGAAATTTGAATAAAATATAATATTATTCATTATAATTGTATTTATTTATTTATAAATTATCGGGGCTAGCCTTTTTACAGTATAGAATGTGGTATACATGACATTTTAATATAAAATAACACGAGATATAGAAGAAATATATTATACAACACAAAATAATATTGTTAATACAGATAATGTAATAATTAATATTTATAAAAATAAAATACAGGTTGACAATGAACTAATTAAAATTATAATATTTTTTTAAAAATATAATTGACTATCTAAAAGTATTACGGTGGAGACTAATTTAGCAAGTTTCAGAGTTCAAACAAGACTCATTAGTCATTACCGGCTTTCAACTTAAGTATGGGACAACAAAAATATCGTGATTTGGAGAATTATAATACATTATAATGTGACCCAAAAAGATGTTTGTCCAATTTTTCTTGTGACCTTTCTAATACATAATGTTCAACTTCAACGTTACTCATAGGACAACTTGATAATATACCCCCCCCCCCTTGCCACTATTAAATTTCTAAATACACTTATTTATTAAATTGTATATTTACTTATCTATAAAATATAGCATTCAAAGTAATGTATTATAATATTAACATTAATTTTTCTTTCATTAAATATTTCTAGTAAAAAAACTAAGTTCCTACTCAATTGACTGACGAAATCTATTTTAAAATTATTTTTCCGGCTTGGTGACGACAATAATTATTAGGTACCTTACCTATTGACAAACACCTTTATTATTTTCCTGTTCCCTCACTGTAATTTTTGTTTTATCACTTACTTAATGCTAATTGGTAATTTTGTCGGTTATTCAGTCATTCCGAATTCCGATTTGTAACATCGTATTATATAGTTGTTACCTTTAAGACAAGGGTGCCCAATTTATTTTGGAAGCGGGATATAATTGCAATTACATTTAGCTGGCGGGCCATGTTATGAACAAGACTTTTTTACACTTATAATTCATCTAAAATTCTATTTTCAATAGATACTTAATTAGATAGGACAGATAGGTATTTAAATTAAACAACATTTTAAATTTCACATGTTTTAATTTTCATTTTTAATAATATTAAAAAAAAAACATCAGTGAGACCTATGAAGAGACTTATTAGCTAATAATTTTTCAATATCTGGTGATAAATCTGATGTAGATAACAACATCAAATCTGAAATATGAGGCGCAGTTAACGAACTACGATATTTATTTTTGACATAGGTTAGAGTAGAAAAAGCTTTTTCGCAAATATATGTTGATCCAAATCTGCTTGAAATCTGCAAGGCAGGATCATACGTTGCAAGAAAGTCTTCTTTTGGTAATAATTTCCAAAATTTTAATAAATTTTCTGAAGACTGCAGCTGTGGTTGTGATGATACAGTTTTGGTAAATATCTGCTTCAAGGAAACGTGGTTTTGAATTTCTGTGATTTCCAACTGGATATTGCATGAATATTTTTGTATTTCACTTAAAGTGATTGAAAATGGGTTCATGAAAAACAAAATGTTATTTTTGTCCTTCTCAAAATCCTGAAATCTGTACTCAAAAGACTGCAACAGTAATTTAATTTTTGTTTGATATTTCGAGATGTCAGGCGAACCCGATAACATTGCTGTGTGGAATGGTCCTAGTGCTAATTTGATACACACACGTATATAAAATAAAATATACAACAAAATTTAAACTTTTTTTTTTTAATTTTTATTAGATGATATACAATCTATACACAAAGGCATAATAAGAATATGTGCTATAATAAGTTTGAATATGAAAAGGGTGAGGGGATAAGCCATCCAGTGATCGCACTTCCTTTTGCTTAAATATATTTATATATTATTAGATAAGAATTTTTTTTTTTTTGTTAATCATTAAGAAGATATCTGCACTAGTTTCTTTTCAGTTTCTTTTTTTCTTTTTCTTTTTAACTTTCTTTTTTTCTTTAATTTAAACTTTAAAGAAATATTAATAATAATTTAAAATGGCATAGACTATAGAGTATAGATGTTGGCGGGAAAATCCAAAAGCGTTGACGGGCCTGGGTTTGGGCATCCTTGCTTTAAGAGGATGTTAGCGCACTATTTGTTTTCTCTCTCTGGCCCACGCGCAACATATACAAAACACGTTAATGCAGAATCTTTTTTTCTATGTTTTTAAGTTATCTTAGAGTAAAATCACCCATTACAAAAAAGATGGAGAATAATATTTTTGAGGGAATGACATACCGATTTTATATTTTATTGTTATTTGACTTTGTATTCGACTTTCAAAATAAACAAAAAATGTTGTAAATTTAAATTATGTTTAAATTGTGTTGGTACAATATTTTGACAAATCGATATGCATTCCCTTAAAAATATTACTCTCTATCTTTTTTTGTAATAGGTAATTTTACTCTGAGATTACTTAAAAACATAGAAAAAATGATTTTTCGTAAATGCGTTTTGTCTATGTTGCGCGTGGGCCAGAGAGAGAAAACAAATACTGCGCTGACATCCTCTTATAAGCGGAAGTCGTAGAATGCTGAAACTAACCATTATGACTAGTAACGATTAATGTTAAAACTGTGAGGGTTGACCGTCAAGGAGTCGTAAGATTTCTACGAATAAATTTTTTTGTCTTATTAAAATATAAAAAACAATCTGTAGGTACATTTTTTAGTACATTAGGTAATGTAATTTGGACGGATAATATATAAAGAAACATAATATTAAAAGATATTTTAGAGGATACAATTGTACGAGAAATGTTTGTTATATAATATTGCTACCTATTATTATTATTTTTCGATTGAAAAAATAAACACTGGTGGAAACATTTAAGACTAAACGAGTTCTTCAAAAGTGCTTTTTTACTAAACGGTTGATATAGCAACATAATATTTGTCTCCAATGCATAGTCCATCGATTTGAATTTTAAACTGTTGACACAAATTGTATAGTTTATTATATTTATGCAATGAAATATGAATAGATACCTACATTAGACATACATATTATAATAAATGTCCGTTCTTAATATAGGTGCAATTATTCATATAATTTGTGGTGTTACTTTCTATATAACAACGTATCATTATTAGATTAAGGTAGCCGGTAGGTACATATTAATTATTATTATGTTCTCTGTATAAATAGTATTAGGTATCGTGCACGTCATTATTATAACCTAAGGTGATGTATATTTGTAAATCAAACTGCAATTTGTATATCTGCAGTCTGGGTCATATAGGTACTGTTCATAAATAAATAATAATAAACTACCAGAAGCAATGGCACATCGCAGTACCTATATAATATAACACCTATATCTACTATATTATCCATTGATGAGTGGCTCGACTGCAGTGGTATTTGTATTAAATTTGTTGTCGGCATCTCGTGTATATCGTACATACATATACTAAGCCATGACACAACAGTACAACACGCAAGGCAATGCAAATATTCATGAACAAAGTACAAAGTAGGCCAGTTTATAAGGTATGTAGGTATACCTACTCAAAAGTGGAAGAGTGCTTAATGGTACTAATGGGAAAATAATATATGACAAACTAGTTTTATAAGAATAAAGAACGAAAAAAATGATATGTCACTAAGATAAATAGAAAAGAAAACTATGTAATAAATATAAGCCATTAGCCAACCTTTTTAAAAACTGCCATGCTATCATAAAATTAAAAATCAATAGGTACTTAATAATTTTATACGTGTCTTACGTATAGTATAGCCAAATAGATACAACATAACTAATTTATAATTACATAATAACATTTTTGTTTTATTCCAAGCAATATAAAAATGCATTATAAAGAGTTTACTAAGCTTTTCATAATAGATTTATGATTTTGTTTCTGAAGAACGATAATTACGAAATCTTTACCTGAAAAAAAAAAAGATTTAAAAATATAATTTAATTTATCTAATTGGTAATTAATTAATGTTTTTATTTTAGGTACCTATAAGATTTTAAATATTAATTAACTATCTAAATTCAAATTTGTTTTATAGTTATTTTATAGTTATTAAAGTTATGTGTACTAATTGATTTTTCAGTTATCTATATAAACTTGTAGAAGATAGTATTGAGTATTGACATATTATATATATATTATAGAATATAGGTACATTCTACATACATAATTTAATAATAATAACACTAATCTACACACAGTCGATATTAAGGGGATTCGATACCGTGATTTTCTGTTTTTGTCTAACACACGCGCGACATAGTATTTTAGACGTGTTTTTTGCCAAACATTCCAACTGATCTATTGAAGCGATAAGAATTCTGAAAACAGATTTGAATTCGTCGTCAAGTCTACTTGAAATCGACTTTCCCACATTTTTGATATTATCCCCCAAATTCCAGAAAACGTCATATTAAAAAAGAGTATTTAAACATTTTTGTATTTCAATTTTTGGAGAAGCTAAAATCAAACAATCAAAATTGTGAGAAAGTCGATTTCAAGTAGACTTGACAACGAATTCAAATCTTTTTTCAGAATTCTCATCACTTCATTAGATCAATTGATATGTTTGGCAAAGAATCCGTCAAAAATCCTATGTCGCGCATGTGTTAGACAAAAACAGAAAATCACGGTATGGAATCCCTTTAAAATATTATTTTACTTCATCCAGAATCAGTTTTTTTAAGTAACTATAAAGCAACAATAATCAAATAACAAATGTTAAAATATTTTCAAAATGTAAACAATCCTTAACGATAAAATAATGATTGATGATATAGATTACACTAAAATAATTGTGTACGGGTGTCGGGTAGTCATAGATACCTACAACATAATAACTATGAGCCATTCGGGTACCTATTTATAATAATACGTTAATACTGTTTGTTAATATAGGGAGGATTATCTGATAATGCTCAAAAACTATTACTGCTTCGTCAACGTCAGATAGTACATAATATATGTCTTTAAAAAACAGATTATGAAGGATCCACCAGTCATACTTCAGGATATTTGACGTATCACCAGTGAATCTTTTATTAAACAAATTGCGATTTTGTGGGTGTTACAAAATTTAGATCAATGGGTCTATAAAACAAAATAAACAAGTAATAAAAGTCTCTCGAGCATTTGATGCCAAGACTCAACTTTATCTTTTAGTAAAAAGTTTGTCAATTACCTTGGACCCAATTTCTAAAATGCCTATTTTTATAAAACAAATAGTTTTTGAAAAATTGTTATGTTAAAAAAACAATTGTTAAAACTGGCTAATAGAATTTATCTGAATTTTAGTTATAAGTACATTTTATGTAATTCTAATTTTTTTTTTTGTATGATATTATTATGTATTTTAGATTTATATAATTATATTTTAAAATCACATTTATTTTTGTTGTAGTTTTCATATTTTTATAATTATTCTCTGTTTCTGTAATTATATATCTTTGCCACAAGCTTGTGCTTTAAGAAGATACATATCTCAAATATAATATAATGTAATGTATTTTTGTTCTAAGCTTAAAATGTTGTATGAAAAAAAAAAGAACAACAACAATTGTAACGAATGGAAAAAAAAAAATGTTTGATTGAAATATGATATAGATAAGTAAATAGGTATGCATGTATACATTTCAAAACAATAAATATAGTAGTCAAAATATTATTTGGGTAAAAAAATATTTCAAAATAAAATTTACCAGGTGCCACCAGCACCTCTCGTCTTTTAGAACCCATTCGTAAAACAGTTAACTCGTTTGACGGATCCAAATTTCTAACAAACCCCTTTGCGTTGTCAGCCAACTTCATTATCATTTCAGCGTGGCTAACAGATGATCTGTTGTCTAATGTTGATGTTATGAGATCACCTATAACAATCGTATCAAACATAATATTATGATAAATTATAAAAAAATACAGAGCCCGAGTTAAGGACGAAAGATTGAATGTCACAAGCACTACCTAACTGGCTAACTAGTACCTAACTACAAGACTTGAAAGTTGAATAAGTAATGATAAGTTAATAAATCCGCAATCACAACAATTAGGTACCTACTACCTGTTAACCTACCTATAACAACCATAATAAGACACTGTTCGAATACACACCATTATTGTTTACCACAATAACACCGACAACACCGTTTTGGGATTGGATGCGTTTCAAAGTTTCTTCGAATTCATGTTGAATATTATTCATTTTCTAGTTTAAATTCTATAATTATTATTGTTCAAACTTTAAAAAGAGTCGATATGTAATTTAATAAGTATTACTGTCATACAAAACGTAACAATTGAATAAATTGGAAATATTAGTGAAATTATACAAGTCGTTTCCATGATTACATAATATTATAATATTATCTACACCTACGATAATAACATAGGTAATAATATTATATTATTATTTTTAGCGTAATTTTTAAGTAATTTTTAATTTGTATAGGCAATTATTTTGAATCAAACTGCTTTGATTTCGGACTTGTTCTTGTATGAGTAGTGAAATATCATTGAAATGTATTAATATCATTACAAAATAAAATACTTAACAGATATGTATACAAACAACAACATGGAATTTTTTTCAACACTAATATTTTATAAGGGCATCCAGTTGACAAACAAAAGTAGTATAATATTTTCGACCAAAAATCCATGACATAACTGAGGAATGAAAAACTTAAGTTTAACGGATTTTAATTTTGAAAACCGATTATGATTGATTAACAATTCTACTAGTTTTTAATAGAGATGATTATAAATATTTCAAAAATTGTTGTGTCGTGATAATGTGATAGTAAATATTAATAAATAAAAAACGCTATCCATTAATATCAAAGCTGAAAAAATAAATATTCAAAACCGTCACTATTATATTATAAATTAAAAACCTAACAATCTTAATAATCAATCAAAATTAAAATCTCTCAAACAAAATTCTTAGTTTTATCTGGCTATTTGGTAAATTACCTGCAGTATTCTTCAATCGAAAATAGTTGATTACAGTTTTAATCTTGACAAGAATAAATATTAATGTAACTCCATACCAAATTAATTTATATACATGCAATTTTCACTGGATTGTTTATTTTCGCGTTTTCTATACATGATAACATTTTAATAAAACTTTATTTTTTGGATAAAAAACTTGAACATTTAATTCAAGGCTCCTACTATATTGTTACAATGACATTTGGAAAAATATTAAAAATGCTTGGTCACAGTTTTTTTGTATAAACATTTAAAGTTAAAATCTTTATAAAATACGGAAAAATCACAAAAATATTTATTTTTAATAATAATTTATAAACATTTTTCTTTTTAAATCTAAGATTTTAAAATGTAATACAAGATTCCTCATAAGTTTGTTTACCTTTATCAAAAACAAAAATGTCTACATGCAAGTCAAATTAAATTTTTATGAGCGTTTGAAGTTTATATTTTTACAAGATTGAATGAAGCGATTTTGTTATTTTTTTTGTAACTGTTGATACATGAAAATTTCTATGAATAAAAATTTCACTTTTCAATAAAGATAAAACTTTTCGAAATAATGAGTGTAGATATTTAAAAGGTTATACTGTATGATGTATGTAAAAGACTTTTACAATTTTATGTTCATATTTAATCTGTTTAGTTTTTATGACATACAGCACTATTTTGTTACTTAAATAAAAACTTTAAATACCTACCTACTTACAATTTTAAGATATAGAAATAAATAATAATAATTTTATTAATGACTGCCACTTTAAGTAAAAAAAATTTTAAGTTAACCTACCCAAATATTATTTTATTTTATAGGTACTACCATTTTAGGTGAGTACTTTAATTTTTATATTATTTTTTGGAACTTATTTAGATATACAATAAAAAAAAAAAAAAAAATATTGCTGCGTAATTTGTTTTATAATTATTTAAAATCAAAATGGTAATTTTTTTTAAAAAAACATGGTTTTTACGTGCATATATTATACTTCTGAACATTTATTCATTTTTTTATGTATTAATGTATATTTTTAAGAACATACATATTTCGTGATTTTTAGTAGATAATATCAATTCGAGCCCAGCTATAATTACCATGAACGTTCTTAATAGACATATCAAGAATGTCATTTAATGTAAAAAGAAACCAGGCTGTATAGACGTATAGTATAGGTGTCGGTGTATCTTGTCTATTAGTACCAAGTCAGTGTAATTAGTCTAATTATGTATATTGTGTTAAATTTAAACCTAATGATAAATAATTGAATTCGTAAAACGATTCTGAGCGAAGACGGTCTTTCAGCAATCAGCGTATATATTAGATATCAAGTATAGTATATTCATAATGCTATTACAATTTAAAGTAATTTATTTTACTACTTATTAGTAATACAGTAAGTTGAATTAATTTTTGACGAAAACATTCCATTTGAAAATGTTCTTAATAAGTAATAACTAATAAGTATAGGTAGGTACCGTAGGGCCAATACGTTAAAAGTTACAAATCACTACGAAAAATATTTTACTAACTTTTTTTAACCTAACTAAAATCGTTATTCTTCGTTTTAACTTATTTCGTCAACATTTAAACGTTAAATAAGTATTTATAGAAAAACTGTGTTTATATATTTTTAAGATTTTTCAGATTTAGTTTCAGTACAAACTACTCACGAGAAATAAGTTTTTGTTCAATAAATTGTTAAGCCTTAGCTATGAAAATTGAACATTTTATACATTTTTGACCACAAAATTATGCATCATAAATATTTTTAAATAGCCATAATAACAACTTATATATTATTAAGTTTTCAAGTTTCTTAACCTAACAAATTTTTTTTTTAATATGAAAAGAAAAAAAAAATGTTGAGTATTCTGTGTATAGAAAATGTTAAAATATATAAATATTAGGTGAAAAATTCAAGTACCTATCTCTATGATTATTAGTTTTTGAAACACTTTTGTATTTTAAATTTGAATGTGGTTTTACGTTAACTTTCTAATTTAATTTATAGAAAAAAAGATTCTCATGAAGAATCTAGTACAACATTTTCAAGCACAATTTATTAAAATTAAAAATGTTATGCATTTTTAACTATAAAATAATTTGAACTTTTACGATTATAAACAAAATTGTATGTGTATTTTCAATGGTTTTTAATTATTAAATATAAAGAAAATTAATTTATTATCTGTTTAAAAAAATCCCAATAGTTATAATATGTAAATATTTTATGAACATTTCATTATTTCAACTACCTATCTATGGCAAAATACATGTTAAATAATTAAAATGTCAAACAGATGTGAAATTAAAAATACAAATATTTAAAAATATGTTAAATAGCTAAATAGGCCACTGCTATTATAATTTATAATAATGTATTCGTTTCAAAATTGTTCAACCATTTTAGATTCTGAGTGAAGCGATGAATGTATTGATTTAACAATGATGTGTGTTTTTTGTGTCTGTCATCACCTTTTAGGACAGTAAAAGTGCTTGGATTTTCTTCAACAGAAACTTTTCTGATAAGAAAGTGAATCTAGTTGGTACTTTGAAGGGTCAAAAGTTAAAATTTCCCAGTAGTTTATTTTCAGTTTCTATTTTTTTTAGTTTTTTTTTCTATGGATGTCAATAAAACTTTATTTGTTGGGTAAAAAAGCTTGAAAATTTAATACAAGACTCCTACTATTTTGTTACTATGATATTTGAAAAATATTAAAAATCCTTTGTCACAGATTTTATTTATAAGCATTTAAAGTTCAAATCTTGACAAAATACTGAAAAATCGCGAAAATTAGCAAATTATTTTGAGTTGAGAATTCATAAAAATTTTTCTTTTCAAATCTTAGATTTGAAAATGTAATACAAGATTATCCATAAGTTTGTCTACTTTTATCAAAAAAAAAAATGTCAACAAGAAAGTCAAATTAAATTTTTATGAGCGTTTCAAATTCATATTTTTACAACATTTGATATTCACTCGATTTCTCGTGTAACGATTTTCTTAATTTGTTGTAATTAAAAAACGTATGACTGTAGATACTTGAAAATTTCACTGAATGTTTATATTAGCATTTTCTATACACGATAAAATTTTGAAAATAATTTGATTCTTTTTGAGCTGTTAATGGACATTGTCAGTTATCAATATTTTTAGTTTTTTTTTTCTATAAATATCAATAAAATTTTATTTGTTGGGTAAAAATGCGTGAAAATTTAATGCAAGGCTCCTGATATATTGTAACAATAGCAGTTGAAAAATATTAAAAATACATAGGCACAATTTTTTTTATATGCATTCAAAGTTCACATTTTGACAAAATTTATCAAATTCATAATTTAATAATTATTTTTTAGTTAAAAATTTATAAAATGTTCAACATTTATAGTTAAGGATTGAAAATTGAAAACAAGGCTCCACGTAAATAGGTTATATTATATAAATTACTTTATTCACAATAATATCATCAATTATACTTGGTAATATCATAGGCTGACTGACCGTTTTCGCTCAGAATCGTTTTTCTTATACAATGATAATATATCATTGAATTCAAATTTAACATCATCCATTATAGTGACCCACTTGTAACCTACTGTACAGCAGAGCGACATCCACTAACCCACCTTTTTAAGTTTCATAACATAAACGATCTATAGTTACACATGTACTATTATACTTGAAATATTAAAAATAAATAAGTTTTAAATAAAAGTTTTTTTAATCATACAATTATAAAATAATTAGTTATTAATATAAATTATTTAAGAAACAATAATTTATTAGTCTGAACTTATTGTTATTGTTCGCCATGCCACTGATCATAATATTGTGACCAGACCTCTTTATCTCAATATGTGCTCAAAACCAAAATAAAAAAAATCAAATATTGTAAAAAGACTAAAATAATTTACAAGTAAATCTTTCTTAGTCTTAACTATTCCGTTAATGCATGTTGTTTATTATACTTGACTACAAATTACGAAAGTTACAAACAATTTTAAGAGCAGATCTACTGAGTTTTTGTACATATTACTGTATAAGCTAAATATAGTTTACTGTTAAACGAACAAAATTACTGTTTTAATGTAAAAATATAATAACGCTTTGTTTTTGGTTGTATTTTTTGCTCTTATTGCAATAATATTTTGCTTATTATTTTAAGTATCATAAAGTATCTAATGGTCTTGAATCAATGTCACTAGGCCACCTAGTCCACTATAAAATATATTAAATGCATAAAATAAATGTATAAACAACATGATACCCAAAATAAGCAAAATACTTGAAATATTAAAAAACATTTTTAATAATACAAAATATGAATAAAGAAACAACATACAGTGTCTTTGTGTCCTACTGCCCTGTGTTAAAAGGATGCAAAACCGCAAAACATACAACATATACAATTTTCGGTTAGTAGGCTTGTTCTATCATAGTGAGGCTTACCTATTAGTTATCAGCTAACTTAAAGACAAGAATATTATCTGTTATCTGCGTTTTAATGTCGGTTGTATACGATATATTAATTTATTAACAAAGATAGGAAATTTAAGGAATTTTTAAATTGCAATAATTTACTATAGGTACTCATACTAACTATTGACAATCATTCTTAAATATTGAAATATCGTAAACAACCGACGTCCAAACATAGATAATGTTTAATTAAAAACGATTATATATCTGGATTCATAAAAACAAATAAATAGCTTTAGAAGAAAATATAAAATTAAAATCTTGTTGTATGCATTATATAAAATTATAAAAATCAATATTTAATATGTACAATATTATTTGTAATTAACTAATAATTATTTACAAATTTCTATTTTTGGATGTTATTTAGATTTCAATTGAAGTGCATTTTATGATTTGCTATAATATTTAAAAATTGTTCTCTTATGACTGTGCTTCTGTTGGGTTTTGAATAACGATCATAATGAAATCTTTATCTGAAAAAATAAATTATAAATACATTAATATCAATTTAGCTCATAATAAAATTATGCACCTAAAACACTATTAAATTGTATTAAATGTTATAAATATTTTTGCTATATACTATATATGTTACTAGTTTACATACATACTAAAATATTAACTTAACATGTATTATACAATAATACAAGCTAAAAGTAAAAAAAATTCCTAATAGTTTTCAAAAGCGTAGGTAAAAACAAAATAAAAATAAAAAACAGAAATTTTTACGCAAAATCAGTTTTTGACAAAATCGATTTTGGTTTTTGGTATAACCCTAAAACAAATTACCATAGATACATAAAATTGTCACTGGTTATTTATATTAGCATTTTCTATACACAATAAAATGTTCAAAATATTTTAACTGTTTACGGACATTTTCAGTTTCCAGTTTTTTTTATCTAGCTGGTCAATAAAATTTTTTTTGTTGGCTAAAAAGGCTTGAAAAATTAATACAAGGCATCTAATATATTGTTACAATGGCATTTGAAAAATATTAAAAATCCTTAGTCACAATTTTTTTTATAAGCATTTTAAGCTTAAATCTTGACAAAATACGGAAAAATCATGAAAATAAGCAAATTATTTTGAGTTAAGACTTCACAAAAATTTTTCTTTTTAAATTAAGATTTTAAAATCTAATATAAGATTCCTCATAAGAGTGCCTACCTTTATCAAAGAAAAAATGTCTACAAGTAAATCAAATTAAATTTTTATGAGTGTTTAAAGTTCATATTTTTACAACATTATAATTGTTATTATTATATTATTCACTAGATATCTCATGTATAAATTTTGTTATTTTGTTGTAATTCAAAAATGAATTGAAATGTATTTAAATGTTTATATTTTCATTTTCTATACACCATACAATTTAAAACAAGGTTCTACTTAAATAGATTATAATATATAAATTACTTTATTCATAATAATATCTGACCGTCTTTGCTTACAATTGTTTTTTCTTTTACAATGATTTTAGATTTTTATGTCATTGAATTTTAATTTAACACAATTCATTACGGTGACCCACTTGTAAGCTACTATTGGCCCTCTTGGGGGTCCTCCAAAAATTTTTTTAGGGTCGCCAATTCATGTGAAAACAAAAATTGTTTCACTTATAGTATATATATATATATATATTGGATAGTCTGATAGATAGTTGATAAAAAGGTAAAATTTATTTATAATACAATTCAAGGCTAATATTTCTTATTACAGATAAGATAACAATATAATCGATTAAGCGATGTTCTGAGTATTTTATAGGTGTTTCATCAGTTGTACGTCTTACACCAGCTGATAAAGTAAATTGTGTGATTATTTTATTATAAGTTATAAACTTTGTACATATTGTACATTTAATTTTAAAAAAGGTGGGTAAGAGGATGTCGATCTGCTGTACAGTAGGTTAAAGTGAGTCACTGTAATGGATGGTATAAAATTTGAATTCAATGATATAATATCTTTGTATAAAAAAAACGATTCTGAGCGAAAACGGTTAGGTTAGGTCAGCCTATGATATTACCAAGTATAATTGATGATATTATTGTGAATAAAGTAATTTATATAATATAACCTATTTACGTGGAGCCTTGTTTTCAATTTTCAATCCTTAACTATAAATGTTGAACATTTTATAAATTTTTAACTAAAAAAATAATTATTAAATTATAAATTTGATAAATTTTGTCAAAATGTGAATTTAAAATGCTTATAAAAAAAAATTGTGACTGTATTTTTAATATTTTTCAACTGCTATTGTAACAATATATCAGGAGCCTTGCATTAAATTTTCACGCTTTTTTACCCAACAAATAAAATTTTATTGATATTTAAAGAAAAAAAAAACTAAGAAAATTGAGAACTGGCAATGTCCATTAACATCTCAAAAAGAGTCAAATTATTTTCAAAATTTTATTGTGTATAGGAAATGCCAATAAAAACATTCAGTAAAATTTTCAAGTATCTACAGTCATTCGTTTTTTAATTACAATAAAATAAGAACATTGTTACATGAGAAATCGAGTAAATATCAAATGTTGTAAAAATATGAATTTCACACGCTCATAAAAATGTAATTAGACTTTGTTGTAGACATTTTTATTTTTGATAAAGGTAGACAAACTTATGAGGAATCTTGTATTACTTTTTCAAATTTCAGATTTAAAAAGAAAAATTTTTATGAATTTTAACTCAAAATAATTTGTTAATTTTCGTGATTTTTCCGCATTTTGTCAAGATTTGAACTTTAAATGCTTATAAATAAAAATTGTGACAAAGAATTATTAATATTTTTTAAATATCATTGTAACAACATAGTAGGAGCCTTGTATTAAATTTTGAAGCTTTTTTACCCAAAAAATAAAGTTTTATTGACATCCATAGAAAAAAATACTAATAAAATTGGAAACTGAAAATGTTCCTAAACAGTTCAAAACAAATCAAAATATTTTTAAAATTTTATCGTGTATAGAAAATGTAAATATAAATAACCAGCGAAAATTTCATGTACATACGTCCATTTGTTTTAGTGTTACACCAAAAACTAAAATAGATTTTCTCGAAAACAAATTTTGCGTAAAATTTCCAGTTTTTCCTTAATTTTTCTTTTGTTTTTTACGGCACTTTTGTAAACTATTGAGAATTTCTTATTTTTGACTCCCCAAAGTACTAACTAGATTCACTTTCCTATCAGAAAAGATACTGTTGAAGAAAATCCAAGCATTTTTACTGTCCTAATAGGTGATGACAGACACATAAATAAAAATAAAAAATAAAAAACACACATCATTGTAAAATCAATACATTCATCATTTCACTCAGAATCTAAAAAACCCTTGGGTGATTATTTTGAAAATAATTAATGGTTAATAAATCTTGCTTATCTTTCAGATATATTTTCTATCTCAACGACCTAAATTTGAGTTTACAAGGGTCATATACTAATATTTTTACATCAAACAATAAAAGCATTTCTCAACAAAATCAAACTTTGGGATAAAAGAGTAGAAAAGCTTACGTTCGATATGTTCCATCTTTTTTTTATATGGTGAAAGAAAAAATAATGAATGAAAATGAAATAAATAAAATGCAAAATGTTATTATAAATTCATTTACTAAAACTAAAAAAAAAAAATATTTCTTAAATATTTTGATCCAACGAAAAGACATTTGCTCAAACAATTTATGGGTTATTAATCCATTTATTAAATCAGTAAAAAATAAATTATCATCATTAAATGAAGAAAAATTAATTTAGTTGTATTCAGACAAAGGGTTGGAACAGATTTTTAATTGTAATAAAAACATAAGTACATTTTGGATCAAAATTCAAAATAAGTATCTTGCATTAACAGAAGAAGCTTTGAAAAAGTTAATTCCTTTTTCAACGACATACTTATGCGAAGCAGGATTTTCTATGATGACTACAATTAAAACTAAATTGAGAAATCGGGTGGATATATCGCCAACAATGAGAATCAGTCAAACCAAATCTATTAAGCCAAGGATTGACAAAATTATTTCAAATCAACAACAGTAAAAGAGTCATTAAATTAAAACAATATTCAAATGTGCGTAATTTAAAATTTTTTATTTGAATTAATTAACACCAATTGGCTTTTAAAATATATCTTTTTTTGTAAAATGTATACACAAATAAATACCATAATAACAGTTTGTAAAATTTTTAATGCTTTATTACAAAAGGGTCGTTAGACATCTTGATGACATTATAGGAGGTCGAGAACTCAAAAAGGTTGAGACCCGCTACTTTAAATGTTAAATGATTGTTTATTTTATCATTTTTTTAACGATGCTATAATTTCAAAATATTAGCTCGTTTTGAACTAATTATTCTCATTAGAAATGTTCAATATTTAATAGTTTTTTTCCATGAATACAGATAAAATGTTTTTGGTTGGGTCAAAAAACTTGATAATTTAATACAAGGTTCCTCATAAGTTTTTAGAAAAACAGTTAAAATATTTTAATGATACATAAGCAAGAATTTTTTTATAAGTATTTAAAGTTAAAATTTTAACAAAATTCATCAAAATCTTGAAAAATTGTTAGTTATTTTGTAGGTAGATAAAAAGTTATGAAATGTTAAAATATTTTTAAGGTAAGGATTGAACATTTAGAATGAGGTTTCTTATAAGTAGTTTATACTTTAATCAAAAAATAAATAAACACAGTTTTAATTTCAAATTCAAAGTTCATCTGTTATTTCATGTTTTTTAAAAAGAGTGAGTGGCTTTTTTAGATTATAGATTTAAAACGTGCATTGTTAAATAATGTTTTTAAAACAGGTCTCGCATTTGAAGAAAAAAAAAATTTGTTTCATGTTATTAGATTCTGAGCGGAGCGAGAAAGCTACTGGTTTTACAATGGTGTTTATTTATTTTTTATCCTGTATACAAAATTTCTATCAGAAAGATTTCAACATATAGTTAACATTAGTGAATAGGAACAAGATCGAACTTTAAAGAGGTCTTTTTCGATTTTCTCAATAGCTATTTAATACCGCAGAAAAAACTATCGACATATTACGAAAAACCCCTAAAAATGGGATTTCAATTTCTAACGCTTTGTTTATTACCATGTATAGCAACAAATAAAAAATTTATTAATAACAATATAAAAAATCCAAACTGACGAACCGTCTCCGCTCAGAATCGTTTTTCTTATACAATGATATTATATCATTGAATTCAAGTTTAATACAATCCATTATACATTGACCCACTTGTAACCTACTGTACAGCAAAGCAACGTACACTTACGCGCTTTATATTTACAATTAAAACATAAAACCATTTTTTCTTTTATCATTATATAAAATTAAAACTTTTTTAGCATTATACAAATGTTATGTTTATTGTTAATTAGAATTTATATGTTATTTTGCTTAAGATTTAATACCTGTTAATTTAAAAAAATAATAACTAATGCAAGGATTACATTGGCCCGGATACGGAATACAAAATAAATTCTGAGGTTTTTTGTTAAGACAAAAATAAATCGCATGAAATAAATATTTCTACAAACCAATATAAATTTTTAAATTTTTTTTTGTTTGATGATATTCTATAAATTATGTTTTGCGTTTGGTTTTGTTTAATAATATAATATTATATATTTTGTTAATTGTTATGTTTTGTTTTGTGGCATTTAAATATGTTTCTTTATTGTATTCAGTTATAGTTACAATTAATATCTATTCCCCCCTATGAAAAAAAAAAAAAAATTATAACTACGCCACTAAAAATATTCCATTAATAAACAAATGTATTTACAACAGTCCTTATATAGATAATAACAATGTGCGACCACCGGCATCCATCGAAATGCTTTATCAGTCAACATCTTGTGTGCCATTTAAAATATAAAAGATCATATGAAAATGAGTTTCTTTTTAAATAGAGTTATGAGACATTTTACAACTCTTATACAGTTATACATTATCATACCAATTAAAGATTAATTACTAAAGGAATATTCTATTTCATAGAATATGCAGAAAAGAATCCATAGTAAGGGAATTCACATTCTGTAAAGATTAAAGATGTGTACCTACATATTTACAATCCATTCATTTTCAATTTTTTGTTATATTAAATAAAAAAATATTATCATATTATTCTCATAATATATTATTGGTATTTCATTGATGATAGTTATACTATTAAAACACCAATAGGGCATAAAAATACACTATCATTTAATATCAATTATTTAATCAAATATGGAATTATACAATAAATGGTTTAAATCTAGTTTAGCACCCATACAATTTTTTAATTCTTTTTCCGAAAACCTATGTATTAAAACGAGTTAAGAATGATGGTATAAAAGTTAATTGGCAATACATGAATGAAATATAAAATATTAAAATATTAAAATATTAAAATAAAATATGTTTAATTATTGATTTAATAGAAGAAATACATTTGATGAAATTTACCTGGTGCCACCATTATCTCATGTTTTTTAGTACGCATCCTCAAGAACATCAAATCGTTAGACGGATCCAAATCTCTCACAACACTCCTAGCTTTATCAGCTAACTGTTGTATCAATCCAGCGTATTGGACCGAAGTTGAATTGTCCAAAGTTGACTTAATAGGAATACCTAAAAAAACATTATTATTAAACCTATACTTATTTAACGTTTAAAGAAATATATATAATATAGGTATTACAAGTATAATAGGTGTAGAAATTGTAGAAGAATACGAACCTTCGTTATTTACTACAATTGTACCGATGACTCCACGGTGAGATTGAATGCGTTTCAAAGTATCTTCAACTTCGCTAGCCATTTTTATTTCTGAAAGAAACCTGTGTGTAATTATTGATCAAACAACAACAAAATCGTCGAAATGGTTACTAGTATTATAAACTAAGTATTAAAATAATATCAACAATTGGGAATAGATAATCTATTGATATAATAAATAAAAATATAGTATTCGTCACGTACAGAATAGGTATTCCAATGTTTATAATATGATGCAATAAAATATAGGAACGCCAAAGCGCAAAGTAAAACTGTATAGGTAATACTATAATATTATGTTTCACTTTTTAAAAAGGGAGTTTTCGCTTTGTTTGTCGAAAAAATAAATGATAGACAACTACTACAGTAAACAGAAGCCCGAATACTGATAAGATAAATATAATGTATGTTGTTATCTATTTCTGAGTATTTCGATCATAATATGTGTATATTATTCGATTGTATAGGGTTTCGATACAGCTGATTACAGACTTCCACAGGGCCATCACTCGCGACTAGCTTATGAATTGATAAAGACGACAGACATTTCAATATTTGAGAAAAATTTAAAACTTCGAAACCACATAATTTGTTGAACTTTACAAATATACAAGTCGTTTACAATGAAATATGAATGCGTTCGTCATGCACTCATCTTTACTTTTAATCCATACGCTGAATGTGTACGCTCGAACCGTTCGTTTTGATGTTAGTGATATTAAATGTTATCACCAGGAGTTTTATAGTTTTTCAACTTTTTTAATTTGTTTTAATATTTTAAAACTGATAAACAAGAGTATGGAGTACCTACTACGAGAGTTTATGGGCGAAACGCGAGTCATATTAGTTTTGCGACTAGTTGGAGATTGAGATATCATATTTTCTTCCTCACTGAAGTGACAATGATGCCATATTTTAGAAGTACCTATCCAGGTTATAGATTAAGATAAAGGTACGTTTGATAAACGAAAATTCAAATCACTGTAAGATTTCAATCATGTCAATAAATAAGAACTATATTCAACATGTTCTGGTTTTTCAATCAAATGTATTCACCAAATGAATAACAAAAGTTTTTCATCTTATATAAGGAAATAAAACTGATAGGTAATTATCAATTTTTCAATGTTGAAATAAGACTTAATCAATAAATAAAACACGGAATACGTTTTAGATTAAACATTTTTTAACATAGGTAAAGTTGATCTTCATAGTAATTTTCAATAGGTATATATTTTGGCAAAATGTTGATAGTTAATTAATATTTTGGAGTTTTAAAACCAAATTAATATATAATATATAATGAATTATATTTATCACACTAAATGACAGCAAAATAATAATAATAATAGTTTATTTTGCAACAATAACCATAATCACTAACCATACAATATTTTTAATATATACAAATAATTACGATATTGAATCATTACCAATAAGCAGAGCTTATGATAGGAGAGCAAGTTCTTAAAAATAAAACTTTAAGTATAAGCAATAACAAATGATACCAAATAAAACAGTATTAAGCGAATTAACATTACTAGACATACATTAATAACATTGAACATTTAATGGTGTACATAAAGAGAATATATAGAATAAAAAGTGTCAAGTTAGTAGAAACTGAAGTTAATCAAATTTTAATATAGATAATCAGAGTGATAAAAGAGTTATACCACTAGAAAAATAAATTGAAATTGAAATAATAATTTGTTTAATCAATTTTCAGATTTGTACTACATATTGAGTTTCAAGATGGAGCATTTTGTATGGTCACAAGATGTACATTTTCACCAGATTAACTGCAAAAGAAAAATACACAAACTCCGTTCATTAAAGCTTATGTATAACATCTACTTCTTTCACCTGATTTAAATTTGAATGGTATATTATAAATATATGTAATATATTAAATAAGTGTAATGCATTGTTTAGTAAGCCACTGCATACATTTTTCATAAATATACTGTTTTATACAATTAATAATAACTTATTACTTATTATATAAATAGAATAAAAAGTTAAATTTAAAATGTTCATTTAAATCATTATTGTTGTGACTTTTATAACTGCATTCTACAATAAATGATTCAATATATTCGTCCGACGCTTATTGATAAAACTTAAAAGTATAAAATCAACTGAGTTAAACACTTGCTCATCATAAATTAAAAGCTTTTCAAAATATTTATTAAGGTGGAATCAATAAACGTTATAGTATATGATTATATAACCTTCTTTTTATAACACAATGAAGTTACATGCAATAATAGAAATTGAATATTAAATGGAAATTGAAATATTAATTTGTTTAATCAATTTTCAGATTTGTACTACATATTGTGTTTCAAGATGGAGCATATTGTGTGGACACAATATGTACATTTTCACCAGATTAACTTCAAAATAAAAATACACAAAATCCGTTCATTAAAGCTTATGTATAACATCTACTTCTTTCACCTGATTTAAATTTGAATGGTATATTATAAATATATGTAATATATTTAATAAGGGTAATGCATTGTTTAGTAAACCACTACATACATTTTTCATAAATTTTTGTTTTATACAATTAATAATAACTTATTACTAATAAAATAGAAATTTGAATAGTATATTATAAATATATGTAATATATTAAATAAGTGTAATGCATTGTTTAGTAAACCACTGCATACATTTTTCATAAATATACTGTTTTATACAATTAATAATAACTTATTACTTATTATATAAATAGAATAAAAAGTTAAATTTAAAATGTTCATTTAAATCATTATTATTGTGACTTTTATAACTGCATTCTACAATAAATGATTCAATATATTCGTCCGACGTTTATTGATAAAACTTAAAAGTATAAAATCCACTGAGTTAAATACTTCCTCATCATAAATTAAAAGCTTTTCAAAATATTTATTAATTTATTAAGGTGGAATCAATAAACATTATAATATATGATTAGATAACCTTCTTTTTATAACACAATGAATTTACTTGCAATAATAGAAATTGAATATTAAATGGAAATTGAAATATTAATTTGTTTAACCAATTTTCAGATTTGTACTACATATTGGGTTTTGAGATGAAGAATTTTGCATGGTCAAAGATGTACATTGTCACCGGATTAACTTCAATGGAAAAATACACATACTCCGTACATAATAGTCTATGTATAACATCTACTTCTTTCACCTGATTTAAATTTGAATGGTATATCATTAATACAAATAATATTATACTTTATAAGTGTAATGCATTGTCTAGTAAACCACTACATATATTTTTCATAAATATATTGTTTTATACAGAAAATAAATACAAGAATCTTTTCTCTGTAATTAGTAAAGTATACTACAAATGTCTACATTCATGCTAAAATAGTTCTAAATCATTATTATTCTGATTTGTAACTGCAATGTAATTATATGAAATATCATTTAATAGTGTATTGCTTTGTTCACCACACTATTTAAATCATTTTTTATTAATTTTTTACATTTAATTATTATATGTTAGTATTATTATAAATATAAATTATTATAATAATTAATAGATATATAATTGCATTGTACAATAGACTATTCCAACTTTTTCTATAGTAGTATAAAATTATCATTTGATTTTAAATATGTGTTATAATGGTAGGCAAGGTTTACTTTGTCTATCATACATTTAAAGCGTCACAAAATATTTATTAATTTATTTATGTTTGATCAATACACTATACTATATATGTTTATATAACTCCTTATATACTATGTACACATTGATATTTCCTCTTGAGTTAAAAACAAATCATATTTTAAATGTACATATAAATTACCTATTTTACATTAATATGGATATTTTTATTATTGTGTATTCTAATGAATGTTTTTTCTGAATTTATAACAAGAATATTATAATAGAATTCAAAAAATTTATTTATTTAAACAATGTGCAATTGATGCAATTGAAATGGTGTACTTGATTATATTATTTTAGGTTTTTTCTTTTGGCAGTACCTATTGTATTTATGAAAGTATAAAATAGCCCGCCAACTATAAATGGTTAAACCACCCTCATTTAGAATATAAGTTTAAATTTGTTTAAATATATATTTTTACATTTAACAATATTATTCTTAATACCGATTATAAGAATTATAAAATCAAATATGTCTTACTCTTTCATATAATGAATTGTAAACTTTACTTTTTAAAATGACAACATTTCTTTTACAAACGCATTTTTATTTATTAAAATTTATTTACTTTTATATTCAAAATTATATATTATATCATTTAAAAATGTATGTTTTAACTCATTGGTTTATGATAATTTAGTGTTTTTGTGATTCCTTTATTTGTGTATTGTGCACAATAAATTACTTATTCGTCAATAAATAACTAATTATATAATTGACAATCAACATTCTTTCTTAGTTGTTGTCTACAAAATTTCAAACATATATTTTCTTTTTTTTATTTAAAATTCCCCAACTTTATGTTTTTCAATTGGTTTAACTTCTGGAGGCAGATATTGAGCTGTTTCAAAGCCATTAGATGATAAGTAATTATATTTTTCTTTACAGCGATTGTTACTTCTTAACTTAGTTTTAGTACAGACTGTTATATTTATTGCAATTTTTAATGTTCCATTGTTCTGTATTAGATGCATCTATATCTAGCGTAAAATCCATATACTGACAAAGTAAGTTTAATAATAACACTTATCATAACATTCCAATTTTAACCCATAGAAATGTTATAACATGAACCAGTTTCAATTTTAACACCTCACATCAATGCATTTTTAAACTTAAAATAACTGTACATAATTAATACTTTTTATGTACCTATATTAACATAAAAATGCACGGGAATTTCTTTTGAAAGATACAAATAAATATTTAAAACATAAAAAAAAGCTTATTCATTTTATGAATACAAAATCAATTTATTTATGACCTCTGTTAAAATGTTACAAAATATATAAAATTAAAGCCATAGGGTAATTTTACTTTTAGTCAAATTATAAATTTTTAATTATCTGAAATATCTTTTAATTTTTAATTTTTTTGATTAAGCTATAAGTAACCATCAACATTTTTATTCATTGGTTGGCTATGTCAGCGATAACTATCTCAATACACATCTATTTTCATGAACATATTTCGGATAATCTAATTATTCTGAAGTAGTGGAATGTTTAGGCTTGATGTAATTTTCATTTTTATGACAAGACCAGTCGTTTTTATAAGCACACTCCAAATGTCCCAGCGTTGGCACACATACTTTTATCCCACAGCAAATAGTTTTGTTTGTCGGATGAAAACACATGTGACAAGGCTGTGGCAAATGACCCTTGGTCAGTTTGAAGTATGCATATAAAAACGATTATTATTGGTGTATAATTCCTACAAGGAACAGAATAATTACAATTTCTAATATATGCACATGAAAACAGTTGTGTTTAGAACAAATTATCATAATCACAATTGTCTGATGTAACTATGTAAGTGAATAAAATGAGTGCGTGAGTAATATTGTCATCATAATTCACAATTGTTGATTGTGTTCCATCTGAATAATGTTGGTTATCATTTTAACTCTGTAAACAAAATAATAAATATATTATTTGGAATACAGTGTTAAATTCGATAATGAATCTAGTTTTAGTGCGGAACAAGCTGAAGACAATAAGAAAATTATGACGGTAAAAGCCAATATTGTATTGTTGACCGTGACACGGAAATACATGACAGTAAACTGGACTTGCTCGGTTTTTATTTGCAGTGGAATTCAGTGAAATGTAATCTATAGCCTTGGTCCAGTGTCCAGACCTGGTCGATTTTAAAACAACTACCCTGATCCGAACCTTATAGATCATTTTATTATACATATTATATTATGATATGCTGTATAATATGATCTATAAGGTTTGGATCAGGGTAGATGTTATACAATATGATCTAATAACTAATATGAAATGACTATTGGTTATAAATAATAATATGATTAAGTGTAGTGTGTACGTCCTAATACTAAATACGTACAAAGTTCGGTGTCTGGCTGTCTGTATAATGTACTAAATAGTAATAATAACTAATGATGTAACTAATTGGTCCATTTTTACACAATTTTGATATTTATTTTTAATAGATAAATGTGAGTTTTAAAAAATATGAGCAAACATTTTGAAAAATCCTTCTTCAATGGGTCTTAATCATTAAACGAAACTACCTACTGACAATTTGACTCGTAGCTTTGGCGGCTCCGGCTAGGCTTGATAGTGAATCAACCAGGCAGTCGGGACGAGTTCTTTTATAAAAAGATTATAAAATCAGTGGTATTGCTCGTTATTGTAATAAAAAGTAAAAACCATATATTATAAATGTATTTATTTGCCATGGATAAGATACCAAGTGTGATACAGGATACAGGACTTGGAATTTTGACGACTGTATATTACATTTATATTGCAATTACATGTTAGTTATACAGAAGGATGAACAGTGACGGATTTAAGAAGGGCCTGCCCCCCTCCATTAGCCTAGCATCTAGGTTAATAAATTAGGCCGTTTTTAAATATCTGTCGTATAACTTGGAAAACGACGATGGCCCGCCACCAAAAATAATTTCTAGATCCACCATTGAGGATGAACTAATATAGTAATATTGCCAAAAATAAATCGCTTATAAAGTCCAACAATATCAAGTCAAGTACCTATCTTCCGAATGCGTTCGGTAGATCAGTGTGAATATAATATAACAGTAAAATGGTGTTACCAGTGTATTTATCATATAATGGTGATCAAGACGAATTATAACGGAAGTTCCCAACAATATTGTAATCTGTTGATAAGTTTATACAAATGTCTAATACCACGAATTAAGATAATATACATATTTAAAGTATATTACACAACAAATATTGACAATTTGAGGCGAAAGTAGGTCGCTGTAGATTAGGTACCTACACATTATATCGTATATAATATAATATAATACAGTGCTACGGTTACTTACTGAAGTCAACAGAGTAAAGTTATCACGTAAAACCATTTATTCTTTTAATCTATTCTGTTTAAAGACATAAAAATAACAATTATAATTTTATTTATTGCGCGTCTTCGTCTGAGATGGATATTTTATTTTTTTCGTTTTTACAGCCAGACCGTCCTTTGTTTTATCTATATGAATAGAATTTAATATGCCTAATAAATGGTCTACATACACACTATACAATATAAGATTATGTAATATTATAATAATATGTCTATGATTATTGATTGTGCAATTATTGTATGTATTGTGTAACTTGGGGTCTGGGTTAGTGTTGAACACGATTATAAAGAACTACGTATAAGAAAATATTTCTTCATAATCGCGGTGTCAAACCGACTAGTCACTGATATCACGGAATATAAAAAATAATTATCGTGATATGGATACATACATAACATTATTATAATACACGTAGATAGGTGTATATTCTAGAGTGTAAGTTAAATTAGTACGTAGTTGTACTCATGACAGAATAAATCTATTTTGTCATGGTCGTACTCACGGTTATAAAGAATTATAATCGTGTTTGTATAATGATCTAAGGTTGTACCAGACTGTAAAAGATGAACCTATTTCTCCATGAATTTTTACTTACAACAAAAATGTACGATCGCTGGCATAAAAACTGATAAGGTTAATCGGCAGTCGCATTGTTCTGACATTCTACAACTCGCAACAACTGTTGACGGGTGTACTAGTGTGAGTTCTTTCATATTATAAGTGATCCAGAGTGACGACATTGTTGTTTGACGAAAATTCAAAATGGACGATTCAAGTTGTCTAGCATGGAGTGACGTGGATACAGTGGAAACCATTTCTCTTGCATCTTTGGATATAAATTCTTGGTAAATAGTTTTCATAAATAAGCTTTTAATACAAATATGCTTAGCTCTGTTATATTGTTAATTTAGTTATATTTGTTATAATATTTGTATTTTAAGGCTCTGTTAAATGTGGCATAGTACCTATAAAGATTTTGGTGTCCATATAAAGTGAGTCAAAATACATTCACGCTCAGACCAAGCCATGCTAACCTAACCTACCTTTCCGATTGCATAAAATGTCCGTTACTTAGGCCTACCCAGCCCCATATTGAACCAGCAAGTATCTAAAAAAAAATTTGGAGGCCATATTAAGATTTGGTCGTTATTATTTTTGGAAAATAATATAATATTAATCCAAATTTATGGTTAACAACAATGAATGCATCAGTTGAATACTTCTATATTGGGCTTTCCATTCCCAAGAATCCATAATTAATGTGACACACTACTGTCGTCCGTCAATGTATACTGTATAATAATATTTAGTTGTGTGTATGGTGTGTACAAGAGTGAGATAAAAACAACTTTTTTTAAAACTTAAATATATAATTAACCTTTTGAAAAATTGTTTTTCTTAGCCAATATTAGAGATATTTCTTTAAATTCCAATTGAAAAGGACTTACATAAAAATAATAATAAAGATGTTATTGATTTAATTTGTAATAAAACCCAAAATTTAATAAAGTTGTTGAAATTGTAATGAAAAAAAATAAATATTATATTGAAATGTATTAATATTAAACTAGTATTAACCCTTTGAGGAGCATGGTTGTATATATATGTTTTTACCGCGAATTCCTTTTAATTTCTTTGTTTATGTTTCATTACTGTAAAATACCATATATAAAATATGTGAAGTTTAATTTCTATCAATCGATTTATTTTCATTTATCAATCCTATTTAAATAGGACATACATATATGTCTACGCTCATAATTTTTTTTCCAATTTTTCATTCTTAAGATGCTCCCTGAATTGCTTTTACGTATACCAAAGCATTAAAATTTTAAACATCGCTTACAACAAATTACGTTATTAAGATAAAAATAAAACTATTCTAACGTTTGATTATAATTATAATAGTATTATAATATAATATTATAATTCTAATTTCAAGTTATAAAGCTTAATTATAAATGTTGACCCATTGCCCATAATTATATTATTTACTGCCAGAATACTTATTATTTTTCAACTGTATTGGTAAATAATTTATTAATTATCCCCATTGGGTAAGATAAATTATCAATTATCACTATTTCAAAACCTAATATGAACCATAATTTTGTAGTATAAGTGTATACTAAATTAATCTGAAGTGTTTTGTTCTATAACATTCTAACTATACTTCTTTCCAAATAAGAATGCACCAGTTTTGCACACTTTTTTCCCCTTTCCACCCTTCCAAGAAGTATAATATTGATTATTATTTAGCTAAAAGCTTTTATTTTAAAATAATAATATACTGTCAAATTTTTAACTTATTAAGTTATAAAAAATTGGTTAAAATGGTTATACTAAGGTCATGTGTTTATGATGAAATAGGTAAAAATTGTAATACATCTAGCTCTAAACTTATGTTTTGCATTTTTTAATATTTCTATTTGGTAGCTTTTTCGTGCGCCTCTGCTGAAGTATGTATACTAAGTAACTTAATACAGTGTATTAGTCATTGGATAATTTCTAAATGTCCTAAAGGGGATTCGAACCTGGGATTTTCTGTCTTTGTCTAACAGACGCGCGATATTGGATTTTAGACATGTTCTTTGCCAAACATACTTATTGATCTAATGAAATGATATGAATTCTATAAACGAATTTGAATTTAGTGTCAAGTCTACTTGAAATCGATTTTTTGATATAACGCTTTTAGGAATTTTGGGAATAATATCAAAAGTGTGGGAAAGTTGATTTCATGTAGCCCTGACGATAAATTCAAATTCTTATCGCTTCATTAGATTAATGTTAGGCAAAGAACATGTCTAAAATCATTTGTGGCGAGTGTGTTAGACAAGTACAGAAAATAATCTAAAAGATAATTCATAAAATAAATCAGCTTCCTTTGATTGGAGTGTAAATAAAATAAAAAATAACGTACAACATTTTTTGTCTATAAAATGGCCGATAGAAATTAAAAACATCGGTGGGCCAAAAAGTCTCACTTGAACGCTTTGCCTAACATCTGGACTGTGGATTAACCCACATCCATACTAAATGTCTTGCTTTAAATCACCACTTTTAAGAGGATGTCAGCGCACTATTTGTTTTCTCTCTCTGGCCCACGCACAACATAGACAAAACGCATTTACTTAGAATCATTTTTCATTACAAAAAAGATAGAGAATAATATTTTTGAGGGAATGACTTATCCATTTGTCTAAATATTGTCTCAAAACAATTTAAACATAATTTAAATTTACAATATTCTTTTGTTTATTTCGAAAGTCGAATACAAAGTCAAATAACAATAAAATATAAAATGGATATGTCATTCCCTCAAAAATATTATTCTCTATCTTTTTTGTAATGGGTGATTTTACTCTAATATTATATAAAAACATAAAAAAATGATTTTGCGTTAATGAGTTTTGTCCATATTGCGCGTAGGCCAGAGAGAGTAAACAAATAGTGCGCTGACATCCTCTTAAGAAAATGTCACCGCACTCTTTGTTTTCTCTCTCTGACACAACATAGCAATATAGCACATTTGAATTCAGCAGAACTAACCTTGTGTTGAGCTTTACTATTAGAATGAATTGGCCCATTATCAAACTTTAAGTTGAGAACATAATCTATGTTCTTGCGTCAATTTTTTATGATATTTCAATTTTTATGCGAGTTATGAGTATGTAAAATGTTGCAATTAAAAAATGCTCAAATCACTTGAAAATTTAAATGCTGTAAAAAATCCAATTTGAGAACAGATAATGTTTTTAACTAAAAGTTTTTAATATCCAGTTTACTCTAATACTAGGTTAATACATAAGGTTACTTCTGCTGAACGTAAATTTACAATGTTGAGTGTAAGTCAAAGAAAAAATACAGATAGTGTGTTGACATCCTTTCAACAATAATTATGATTTCTTACATTCATGCATATTAATCTTTAAAATTAAACTTTTATGCATAAGCTTCTATTCAAGCGTGATATGGAATCACACTGTGTTCGGCCAAACCTTCGATCTTAATTTTGACTGTCCAAAATGTAGCTAAAACTTTCTACAAATGCTTCCACTCCAACCTTCACAATCCTCTCACCTCTGAATTGTTTGTCAAAATTATTCTAAATGATCCCGAAAGACAGCTGTAATGTAAATAGGTGCCCATAAGTCTCATCAACTAGACCCACCTATCCTATTCACTAACACTTTATGTAAAAATGAAATAGATTGTAAAATATATTTATATTAATAATAAAAAAAGACTTGTGTTTAAATTAGTATAGTTCCCTATTTTACATATTATACATTTTAATTTTTAGAAAAAATATATTAGTGTTAACTGATTATTTATTATTTTTTAACATTTAAAATTGTATTTTGTTGTAGTGTTGATATTCCTAAACAAGTCGATCAAACAGAAGACACTAGTGAAATTTATCTACCACCTGAATTGATGGAAAAAATTGTTGGTTATTTTGATGGCAAGTCTTTGCTTAAATTCAAACAGTTATCAAAGACATGTGATGATATTGCTAATAATGCACTTCGTTATAATAAACTATGGAAAAAATTTTGCCTCGGAGAAATACCAAAGAAATATTTAATTGATTTGTTCACTAAACAATGTGATAAAAATATTCCATTCGAATCGCTCTTGGAAATTCATTATGAAGCAGCTTATCAAAAATGGGTTCAATGGCAAAATCCTGTTTTTAAATTAATCTATATTGGGCAACACAATTTTTTGGGTCTTAATGGAGTAGTTAAAATTGTTTGTCATGAACTTGATGTCATGATTGTTTTTCCAAATTTTATGTATTCATTTACACTTACAAAAAATCAGATCTCTGGAAAATATTATGTTTTAAGTGGTTATTCAAAAAGTTGCAAATCAGATGAACTAGTTGTGTTAAATCCTAGACCTGTCATGAATCAAGAAGGTAGAGATAATGATGTTTTCATCACTTGCCATGAAAGACATTCAAATTTGTGTCCATTGCATAACACAGTTTATGAAGTACATGATGGAAATATGAGAGAACATTATACTGGAAAACTTGTTGATGTGGACATGAACTCTTATACTAATATATGTTGTTGGGTCCGAGAAACATGGTACGAATGGCATTCAAATATTGATTCAAATGTTATCATGGGCCATTTATGCCCACATTTAAGTTTTATCTTGTTTACATCAGTAATTCATGGGTTGATAATTAGCCGGAATCAAATTAATAGCATTTTAATTCATGGCATTTATAAGAATACATGTATAATTGCTCGTTCGTGGTTGAAGAAAAAATATACAGGAACTTCTGCAATATTCATTTATACAAACATTTTGTTTGTTGGAACTCTAAATGGTTTCTTATTGGCATATCGTCTGCACTGTATGGATGATTTAATTAATCTGAAAGACAAAAATATACTGTTAGAAAAAAAATTGGACATGGGCCAAATAAATTTGTTTGATATCATAGATTTTGACGATGTTAAAGCCTTAGTAGTTGCATCGACAAATAGTGTTCTTTGGATTAAAATTGATTAGAGTCTATTATGTGTCTTCATAATTATTTTTAGAGACTGTGTGTTTATTATGAGGAGAAATCGAAGACTTTAATTCTACACTTAAAATCAGAAATGTTCAGTTTCATGACAATTTTTTTTTTATTATTTACTAAATATCTATTTATTATAATTAATTTGAATTAATGAAAAAAAAAATCATATTTAAATATTAGATCTTAGTAGTTCCTTAATTTTTAAATATTTAGTTTGTTTCTCTACAAATATTAATATATTGTAATGCTGTTAACTATAAATTTACTAAAAACTAATGATACAATTTTCTTTAAATAAAGTTTTGATTCAGTGCTGGGCCGTATTGAAGATAAGTATTTAAGATATGTATCAGAAATATAATGGTTTTGTATTGGGATCATTTTTTTGCTTATATCCAATATTTATTAAATTTTTTTAAGTATTTGTAATTATTTTTAAAACATTATACAATTTAATCTTATGCAAAAACATTTATAATTGTTTTTTTTCTGGTATAAAAATATTTCCTTAGATTAATTAACAATTTTGTATAACCATAATATATGGTACATATATACATCCTCATAAGTCATTATGATACAAGCAGCGCTACCTCAAAAACTTAAATATCTTATAAATTCTATATTTCTTATGCTCAACTTGAACAGTATATTGAAATTGTTTACATTTTATATACAGTGAAACCACCTCTGACGTATACCTCTAAATAGCAGATATTTGCTTGGGGACAAACAACAAACTGAACCCTCTGAATAGCGGAACAACATTTCAGTGACCAAGAGTGTTTAAAGAGGCAGAGGTTTCACTGAAATTAATTTTGGCAAATGTATTAATTCTACACACTGTAAAGAAAAGAGTTTTAAAAATAATATTACTTATTTACTTTGATTTTAAAATAAAAATTAAGAAGTTTTTTAATTAGAACTCACTTTTAGATTTAATCAGTAAAATAGGAAAATTAATGAGGCTGGACATTAACAAGTTAATAAGATAAAAGTTAAGTTGATTTTAACTTTTTATCTTAACTAGTTACTTTTGGGTTTCTCTTAATTTAAGTACTAACTTAACTTAATTGTTTTTTTATTAACGTAAAATTAAAGAATTAAATTTTCATTTTAAGATATTAAATTATTTTATTACATTTCAATCAATTTTTTTTCTCGTCAAAAGATATTTCGGGTAATTTTTGGTTAAAATTAAGTATTACCTCATCGAAAATTAAACTACCATAATTATCAATAATTGTTAATCACAAAACCAGTGTCAAAAATAGACTAGTTTTATCATTTTCAAAGACTACTATTAGTCAAAAAATAAACCTGTAGTACTCATGGGTAATACTATGAAACATGTTTGATAGAACTTTTTAGGTGTACTTTATTAGAATTATTTAGAAATCGTAATATTATATATAATTACTGCTTGTAACAATTGTTATTATTTTTTTTAGTGATGAAAAACTTCTATGAAATACTATATGTATTAACTGTCTATGTAGTTTTGAATTGGTAAAAAGTAGGCCAGTACTTTTATATTAAAAAAATTTACTTTAACTTTTTCTTATTGACACATCACCTTAACAGAGTTAAAAAAAAAATTGTTATCTTGCACAGCTTTTGAAATTAAACACCACATACTGGTTAAATAGAATTAAATATATTAGTATATATTTTAATTTATTATTTATCTCTTATATATTTATAGGTATTCAAATATACATTTTAAGGGTCATCACATCCATCGATATTTTATGATAAGAAGTCTTCCATTTCCTCATGAAACTCGATTACGTTTTTTACTTGTAACACATCTAAAAATAAAATGTAATGCTAAGTTTATACATAATTGATAATATTTGTTAACAAAATAATACAGTGCAAGTAAACTAATAAAAAAGTAACTAATATTTAGTTGGTGAAAAAAAGTCAAATGAATAAATAAAAATAATGTCAACTGTTGACTATACAATAAAGTTTTTTTTTAAATTTTTATAAATTATTAATTACAGGATATCCAAAATGTATTATAATTGTAGTGCATGATATTGGAAACATTTTTTAAAGGTTTGGTCTAATTGAATTGTAAATGTAACTATTTCTTTTTTATTACTATTTATTGAAGACAAAACACCAACAACAATTATTAGCTTTTGAAATGTAAAGAACATTTACATGAAGAAGGTTTATAATATAATATTTTACATTATGAAGAAAAGAAAAATGAAATGAGGAAGGACAATATTTAAAAAAAAATTAAAAATGATATTGCTTCCTGGAGAGTTTCAAGATTGACCCCGATGTCTGTATACATTTGGCTGGATTTACATTTACCATCCATTGATTGCATAATGTAATAACATGCTTACACTTGAAAATAATTTTACTGCCTGTACTTTGGTAAATACTTGATACACATTGAATAAAATAAAATAAAAACCAATAAATAATTACTAAACATTTTCTTTGGAAAATTATCTATTTTCAGTTACATTTGAAACATAAAACATGTTCAATAAAACAAATATTAATTAAAAACAATAAATAATTACATGATAATTGCACTGATTTTCTTTGGTAAATGATTTAAATTCAGTCTCATTAGTCATTTGAAACAATTAATACTATACATAATTTAATTTAATTTAATTTAAAAAAACAATTAATAGGTACATACCTATATTTAATTTAATTTAAAAAAAAATATTAAGTAATTAATAGCATAGCTTTTCCTTGGTAAATTATTAAAATTCAATCGCATTTGAAATATTAAAACATATTTAATAAAATAAAGAAACATTAAATAATGCGAACCTTTTCTTAGGGAAATGATTTGAATTCAGTTACATTTTATACAATTATACAAATTAAACTATTTCCCATTTAATTACAACAAAGTTATTTAACATTATTTTTTCTATTTAAATTAAAAACATGTTATTTCCGACTACAAAATATTTACTACAACTCAAAAAAAGTGGTTAAGTGGATGTCGCTGTGATGTACAGTAGGTTGCAAGTGGGTCACTGTAATGGGTAGTGTTAAATTTGAATTCATTGATATAAAAATCAATGCATAAGAAAAACGATTCTGTCAACCCATAATATCATTAAGTAGGTGTATTTTATGATATTATTGTGATTAAATTAATTTATTTTAATATTAGGCATTAGTATATCTAAACAACAGTAGATTAAATTCATATTTGTCAAAATATCTACATTTGTAAGTAAATGTCATTGTGACAATATATTAGGAGCCTTGAATTTAATTTCCAACCTTTTTTACCCAACAAATAAATGTTAATTAACATTTATGGAAAAAAAAAACAAAAAAATCAAAACTTGAAAATGTTCATAAACTGCTTAGAAATCGCCCAACATTGAATATTCCTCTAAAGATCCTCCCCACCTGACTACCTTTTTTATACCTAATTAATGGTACATACACTACCTAACCTCAGGATCGTACTCAAAGGGTGTGGGGGGGTCAGGGTCTGGGCCCCCTATTGACTAACAAAATTTAAAATTCCTAAGGTGCAAATCACTTATTGTATACTTTTTACATGTCAAAAAATTTGGACCCCTCCCCCCTATCTAATGTGTATTTGTTATTTACTTATACATATTATCATAAAAACACTCTTAACAGCCTAATTATGATGAAATGGCTCCAATAAGATAACATAAACAAATTGTCCCGGATCTAGAGTTGGCGAAACTACCAACTTTAAATAACTCCCAATAAAATGATCTTCGATACGTTCCTGACCGTTGCATTTAGTATGAGGAATAATTGTTTTCCACAATATAATTTTAAAAAAAAATTGACGTTTGCTCAACAAAAATGGCGCAGTACCCTGTGTAAAATACGTGTACCGCCTGGCCTACATCAGACACATACATACATACACATCATTTATGTAACGTGCCGCTGTCACAAGTTGAATGTAAGAAGGTGTTTTTAAAATAACTCGCAAATGATAATATAATTTGTATGTTTTATTATTTAAATATAATTAATTATGTATTATTCCAAGCCCAAATTAATTAAACTGAAAGCTAGCGAGTTGTGATTTAATTAGTGACTGTTCTGAAGTTGGTCTGCTGCTCGTCTGATGAACGCTTGTCCATCAGCTCTCCTCGTTGGGTTAGTCCCTGTCACTGAAGACTGAACTAAATACATGGAATGCGTATTATGCATAATTCTCATATATGTAAAATAAGACCATACAGGAGCCGCCATATGCATTCCGATTTGATTTTAAACATTAATATTATGATAACTATAACAATTTTCATAGATAACATAACATTTTACCATGTTTTCCCTTGACTCGGAATGCATATGGCGACTTCCTACGAGGTTCATATTTTGAACAATGCACGCGTTCCATGTATTTAGTTCAGTGGTCCCTGTCCCCACTTGATTCTGCACAACCGTACACGGTCGTCCTGCGGTTAGGCCTAGCGTTGGATTGTCACACGCCGGATGTCTAACATAATATATTTATTGTTATTGTGCATTTGTGGTGTTATTCCATATAACCACACAAGATTTATACGGACATATTAGAGTTATTTAAATACGTAATCATATATACATTGACGCACGCCGCCCATGATCACTCGCTCGATATTATTATCTATATGCGTTGTATATAGATGTTATTACTACACACGCATCGTATACGCTATTACGCTATTACTATAATATTATTAATGTTACGCGGCGCGTATTATATATGATTACGTATACACTATGACATTACTTAAATAAGTGTTTATGTAGGTAATTAAATAGGTATATAGTCACAGCTCGCTACATTTACATCAAAGTATACCTTATGATGTATTCACACTTTTAAAGTGATATTAATTGATAGGTGTATTATATTCTCGAGTGGATTATATTATTACGATATAATTTAATTACAGCCATTCGGAGATCGGACGACGGCAATATTGGCAATCTTGAATCTTTCGCATCGAAACTCGAAAGGATTTTATTACGCATTATTATAATTTACGCGGGTTGCAGAGTACGCCGGTGTGTGTGTGGAGGCGACGCTCGATGGCGTCAGTCCGATGGCAGGAATGTGGAAGGGCGGTAGCGTCTGAACCTTATCTCATCCGACGTCGCGTGATCGTGCCTCCACCACAATAATATTTTACTAACCGTATTTGACCGTTTAACTCGTGTCGCATTGTCTATGGACGTGTGTGTGTGTGTGTGTGTGGGTGTGTCTGTGTGTGTGTATTCTACGTTGTTTGTTGTTCAGTGTTCTTAACACCCGGCATTCGCGAATAATATTACAGTACTTCTCCGTGGTTCGTTATTGTAGCTATTTTGTGTTATAGTGGTAACTGTAGTTTCATTCGAGTTTCTCCTTTCCAGCCGCCGATTATTATTATTATTAAAAATTGACTATCAACCAAACCGTTTGCACGGCACACACCACCTGTTCTGCCGCACCGACGATCTCCGTTTTTCCGTTTAGCGCAAGTACGTTGTCGTGGTTGTCAGACCGGATTACTTATGAACGACAAACGCGGTGGAATGGCTCCCGTAGACGTGACGCTCAGCGAGAAGCACTCTGACCGTTTTCAGCTGGTCAGTTATTCGAAACTCGAGTCTGCCATACCGGTGTACAAGTATAAATGTCTGCGTACTGGTATCACCGTGGTGTTTGGTGACATAGATGGCCCGCTGGTCCAAGGATACTTCACTCTGGGTAATATATTGTTCGTTTTTTTTTGTTTTGTTTTTTTCTGTTTACAAATGTTGTAACGATCAACAACTGTGTTGTGAACGGTGTGTGTGGGTAACCGCTCGAGATCATTACGCCCATGCTATGGCCACAGGCTAGATTGTCGTCATTTTATTTTGCATTGTTGAGTTTTGCACTCTTTATTGAAAATCGTAACATTTTTATTCGTTGACAGTTTTATTAACATTCTGAAATCAGAAGTGGTGAAAATTCTGAAATGCTTTATTACTGGTTTGTGCTATCAGTTTAAGCACCAAAATCCTGGCTGAGTGAACCCGCTCAATTGAAACCTGAACCTGTCGCATCAATTGCCATTAAAAACTAGTGAAAAGTTGTTCTTCTGATTGTTTATTCTCCAATAGGTGACTATAATCTCAACAAATCAACATTCCACTATGTTTTACATTAAACATTTAGGCATAATAGTTTTAAAAAAAAAAATAAATCTTCAAATAGGTATCTTCTGATAAGTAAAAATTATTTGCTAGGCAAAGGTTAAGAAGCATTGTTCTGAATTTAATGTTCACAGTTATCTTCTAGAAGTAAATAACTGGATTACTGACTATTATTTTTGTTTATAATTACTCATTTATGAATGTGTAACGAATATAAATGGGTTAAATTATGTTGAAAATACATATAATATGTAGGTACTCACCTACAATTTGTACCTATTATTTCTATTATTTATGACAACCTTTTTATGTTATATATACATTTTTTTTTTAGTAAATTATTTGCATTGTTTTTATTTATAATTAAATATAGTAATTAATAAACTATTTGTACTATTTTCTAAATATTTATTTATAGCTACTGAAGCTCATGATGGTGATGGCATTCCACATACACTAGAACACTTAATATTTCTAGGATCTGAAGATTATCCTTTTAAAGGAGTTCTAGATTTATTAGCTAATCGTTGCCTTGCATCTGGTACAAATGCTTGGACAGGTAAAAATAATCTTTTCCTTTTATACTAATAGACTAAGATAGGTAGAAATCAATTATTATTTTACAACAATATTTTTTTTTAGATGTTGATCATACTTGCTATACAATTAGCACAGCTGGTAGTGAAGGTTTCCTATCACTTCTTCCAGTCTACCTTGACCATATATTATATCCTACAATAAAAGTATATTTGTTCAACAATTATTTACATATTACAAGCTATTAATTTAATATATTATTTAGGATTGTGGGTTTATTACCGAAGTCCACCATATAACATATGAAGCAGAGGATGCTGGTGTTGTGTACTGTGAAATGCAAGGCAGGGAAAATACTGGAGAAAGTATTGTATCAAGAACTATGTTGGAAAACTTGTACCCAGGTAAATGTGGTTATAAATCTGAAACTGGAGGTATTATGAAAAACTTGAGGGATTCAACTACAAATAAAAAGGTAATAATAGTATTTAAAGAATTTATTGTTTTTAATTGTTCTTGTATAACACCTACTATAATAGTTGGTGTTTTGTTATATAAAATATAAGTTTTTAAATAGAAATTTTGTAGATTTAAGCTATTGAATAATTTATTTTCATTATTTGTTATAGATTCGTCAATATCATCATGCATTTTATCGTCCTGAAAATTTATTACTCCTTATAAGTGGAAAGATAGATCATTCTTCTGTGTTTGATGTTTTAGAGCCATTCATTCAAAAGATTTTATCAAAGGTAAAATATTGTTACTTACATTATTGATTTGAATGATACCAACTAAACTATTATTATTGTAAATATGTAAAATATAATTTAATGATGTTGCAGGGAAATCGAGGAGATTATGTCAGACCTTGGCAAAGTCCAGTAGATCCATTAACTATATCTTCAAATAATTCCGTTCTTTTTCCTTCTGATGAAGAAACCAATGGGATAATATGTGTTGGCTTTAGAGGCCCAAATTGTTTAAAAGAGTAAATAAATATGTTATTTAATGAGGTAATATGATGTATTGATGTATATTAATGTTATTTTTCTATTTTAGTTATACTGCATGTCAATTATTGTTGAAATACTTGACGGATACTCCAATCAGTCCTTTACCTAAAGAAATGGTTGAAATTGAAGATCCTTTCTGTACTGAAGTAAGAAATATAAAACTATATAGAATATTTTGTTCAACAGCTAATAATATTGTTATCACTGATATTGCTTGTAAATAATCTTTAATATGAGATCATCTCTGAAAGAAGTTCTGTTGAATAATACCAAAAATGTAACTTAGTACCTATTAGATTTGCATGTCTTAGTTACAAATAATTAAAAATTGCATTTAGTTTAATTCTAATTAAAAATTTAAATTTAATCAATCAATAAAAACACAGTATTAATATATATAACTTATAACTAAATATTTATTTTTTTTTTTTAATTGGTGGATTTAAGATTATACAATATTTTACTATCTAGACTTAAATGTATATGAATGTACTATAAATATTTTTGATAATACCTATATCTATAACTTATTAATTATTATACTATATATTTTTTAATATTGCATATTATATATTTTAACAGGTATCATTTGATATGACTTCACATAATGAACCGTCTATAACCATTAATTTTGAAAATGTTCCCATTGAAAAAATGGATGCTGATATCATACCATCAAAATTGGATGAAATATTTAATAAACATTTGGTCGATGATAGTTATCTCGACTTGGCAAGGTTAAGAACATTTGTTGAGAGAAACAAACTTCATATATTGAGCTTCTTAGATAATTATCCACACGAAAAATTGTCTTCAATAATTATAGAGGATTTTTTGTATGGAAAAACTTCTGTTGATGTGAGTAATATTATTTGTATTTAATGTAAATTGTTCAGAAATTAAAACACACTATGATTCCACATTAATAAATATTATTAATATTTTCAGTTGGAACAGAAATTGAATAAAATTAACATACTAAAACAACTAGAAAATGAAGAAATAACATTTTGGAAAGGAATATTAGAAAAGTATTTAATCAATGATTATAGAGTAATTGTTAGGGGCATACCTTCTATAAAAAAGCAAGAAGAGCTTGCTAACGAAGAAAAAGAAAGAGTTCAAGAACGACAAAAAACATTAGGGGAAGATGGTTTGAAAAAAAAGGCAATCGAGTTATTAAATGCCAAAGTTGAATGTGAGGTAAGAATAAATTGTAAAATATTTAACAAAATTAAATATTTATTTTGATTGTAAAATAATTGTTAATAAAATAATATGCTTGTGTTTCAGACAAAACCACCCAAAGAACTTTTAACATCGCTTAGTATTCCTAATACTGAATGCATACATTTCTATTCATTTAATACATACACAACAAATTCTATTGATCAACACGATTTATTTAAAATAACTAATGCACCCATATACATTGAAGTAGACAATATTAAAAGTAACTTTACCTATGTAAGTATATTTTTATTAAAATTAAACTAAAATGCATTTTTGACTGTTTGTTGTTTTGCAGATGTACACTTTTATTAATACCAAAGATTTACCTATGAACCTTAAAATGTATTTACCAATTATGGTTGATTTGTTAATGAAAAGTACAGTCAATTGTGATGGTATTAAAATTCATTATACTGATATTATTGCTGAATTGGAAAAAGATTTAATGTCGTGGAATGCAGAAATAGGAACGTCATCATCATCTCAGTTTTTATGTGGAACGTTTTCTTCTGTTATTTCATTATTCTTTCAAGTAATTTTTGATTAAATTAAATAAAGTCATTAATAAAATAATGTTTAACTTCTCCCCAGTTAAATAATAAGTTTTTCATTATTGTAAATATTACTTTTTTAGTTGGAACCGAAGAAGTTTCATAAAGGCATCAAGTGGCTGCATAATTTTTTGTTTAATACAGAAATAACAAAAGAAAAATTTTCTATTAATTTAACAAAAATAATAAACGAAGTTTCGAGTTATCGAAGAAATGGCAATCATATGTTAAGGGATATACTACGTAATGTAATCTACAAAAATAGTAAGTTGACATAAACATTTTATATATTTTTTTCTATTATCTAGTAGAAGCATTTTATGCTGAGATCATATTATACTATGGATAGAGCTACTGCATTATAAACGCGTACTATGTGTTAAAGACATCATAATGACGAGACGCAAGGGGACTGATTTCTATTGTGCATGTATGTCAGTACTCGTCGCATAATTATCATATTTATCACTAAACTAGCGGTGATATAAATTGCGCGTGATAACAGTTGTACCAATCATGCGCGTGAATGCGTGATATCAATTTTGCGCATGCGCATTTCACCTATTCACCTTAGTTATGTTCGTTTCAAATATTTAGCCAATAGCAATATTCATAGTATATGATTTAAGATTTTACGATACATACTGTTATATACAATTTTGTTTGATAAATATTTGTTCAATTCGTATAGATAACAACCACTATGCGTGCAGTACACTGAGGCAACATAAATTCTTATCAAATTTACAAAAAAAAATTGAATCTGATGAAGGGTGGTCATCTATTAATGATGATTTGAATAATGTGAAAATGGTTTTAGCCAACCCGGAGTGTATAAAAATGCATTTATCTACTGATTTAGATGTATTGTGTGAAATTCAACCTGATGCATCTTCACTATTGGAACAGCTAATTCCGTCAAACGTTAAACGTTCAGTAAAGTTGTGAGTAATTAAGTAAATAAGCATTATTGTAATAAGCATTGTATACTTTGAAATTGTAATTAAATTGGTATTTACTTTTATTTCAGATTTGAAACTGTTTTTGACTATGAATATATTTTACCCAATGATCAATGTGTTATACGAGCTTGTGCTGTTGGTATGGGTGCTATTGAGTCCAGTTATTTTATACAAGTAACAGATTGTATCAATGACTTTAATCATCCAGATATGGCTGCTTTATTAGTATTTTTACAATATTTTACACAGTTAGAAGTATGTCATATATCATATTATTAAAATTTAAAATTTAATAATTTCTTTCCATTAACTGTTATTTCATGAGGTTTTTTTTTTATTTTGTAGGGACCAATGTGGAAAAATATTCGTGGACTGGGTCATGCATATTCATACAGCATTACTCCAAGACCCAATGAAGGATTACTGTTGCTACATTTTTATCGTTCTGTAAATGTACCTGCTGCATATAAAGAAACTAAAAATATAATGGTATGTTAAATCAGACTATTTTTGAAAAATTAAAATTAGAATCTTTATGAATATCCACGCACCACATTTATCAATAATAATATATTTACATGGTATCTGTTCATTGGTCAGTAATGGTTTGTTTTCTTAAAGTGCCGGCCAGCACATGACCTGTTTTTTGCTCAAAAACATGCCTTACAGGAAAAATTTACACCTCATAAAATAATCCCATTTTGATAATTTTTTTTTTTTAAAGATACTATTCTTACAGTGCAAATTGTACTTGGATTTTCAAAATTCCAATTCTAAACCATATAATACGATTTTGAATATGACCAATTTTCAGAAGCTTTTGTTTTTTTTATTATGTTTGTTTTAAGCAACGAAATTAAAAATCAAAGATAAATGCAAACTGTAAAAAATTATCCTCTTTTTAACGAAAAAAATTAATCAAATCAGACCACTCTACGATGCATGAAAGTTTTTCCTGTAAAGCGTGTCTTGAGCAAAAAATTCCGTTTTTCATTTTTGATCAGCGGTACTGTTGACGTGTGCTGCTTGCGTATTTAGACCGGTACCCGTATACAATCACACACACTAATTTTCATTGACGACTAACACAAATGCCATGGGCAGCAGCAAAGAAATTGTATATTTTCTAAATATTGCCCCTTATTAAAGATTTAAGCAGGCCTCTTAAATATCATAAACAATAGTCAAAGACGATATTTTAAACAACAAATTGTATTGATTTATTACCATTGTTATCATTAAAGTTAAAGTTGATATATTCACATATTTTATTGCATAAATAAGTTTTTTTCCCATTATAGGAGACTCATTTAATCGATGGTGCAGTTTGGGACACAACACTATTTGAATCTGCAAAATGTTCTGTAATCTTTGAAATTGCTGAAAGAGAAAAGTCATTAGGTGACTTAGTAACACAATCTGTATTGTTTCATTTTAGAAATTTGTCGCCCGATTATAATCGGTAATAAATATTTGTAATGATATTGTTAAATTATATTTATTAATAATGTTTACAATTATTTAGAAATCTTATTAAGAAGATATCTGAAGTAACACTCAAGGAACTGCCACAAATTGGGAAAAAGTATGTGATGCCATTGTTTGATCCAAAATGTATAAGAGCAGCAATGGTCTGCCCACCATCTAAATTAGATGATGTAGCTAGTGAATTCAAAAAGTAAGTTCAATCACATTCTCAATTATAACTTTTTGTACATTCAAGTATAATATATTAATTATGTTCTCACAATGTAATGAATCATTTATTGATATACATTTTTTTCTTTTTGGTAACTTTATATATAATAATTTCATTTCTAATTTTAATGAAGTTTCATTATAATAATTGTTGAGTTTTCTGATTGTTACTTGTGTTAGTGTTAAGTTCATTTAAGTTAAATCTATTTAAGAATGTAATTTTAATATTTTAAATGTTTTTCAATTAATTTATTCTTTTATTCAATTTATTAATCAAAAGTGCTATATAATTGTGATAAGATAATAGTCTTACTAAAACTAACCTATAAAGTTAATCATATATACTCTTATCTAATATACTGTAGCTCTGTACTTCCACATATTATAACATGTGTACACTAATAATTATGTTTATTAAAGCCTACTTTACTAAGGTTCTCTCATTTAATTATTATACAACAATTTAATAAACATAATTATTCTTTCAATGGAAAAGTTACTGCGCCCTGATCGTTTCGAGACTGATCCTAATTCCCCAACATCAGCAAAAGAATGGGCTCACTGGATCACAACATTCAATAATTTTGTCGAAGTAGTAAAAGTAAAGGAGGAAGACAAACTCAAGGTACTCACTAACTTTTTAGCACACTCAGTATATGACAGTGTCAGCGAATGTACAACGTACGGAGCAGCTATCAAAATATTGACTGATATCTACATCAAACAAAAAAATGAGATCTCTGCTCGGCACTTGTTAGCCACAAGAAAACAGCAAATGAATGAATCTATTGATCAATATATTGGATTTTTAAAAATCTTATCTAAGGAATGTGCTTTTAAATCCGTTTCGGCCATCGAATACAGAGATGAATATATTCGAGATTCTTTTATCAATGGTCTTTTGTCTAATAATATTCGTCAACGCTTATTGGAGAACAACACATTGAAATTAGAGGAAGCTGTAACTCGGTCTCGGGCATTGGAAATGGCTCAAAAGCAATCTGAAGTGTATAGCATGCCTCTGACTCAAGGATCTGTGAACGCTCTAACTGAGGGTACTACTTCAATCATCAAACCTGATAACAATCAACCAACAGTATCAGCGATACAACAAAAATGTTACTTTTGTGGCTATGACAAACATCCTCAGCTCTTGCCCAGCCAGAGATGCTGTATGTAAAAAATGTGACAAGAAGGGACACTTTTTGAAGGTATGTAGATCAAAAACAAAATCCGATAGCGCATTTGTGTCCATGGCTACTCTAGCTTGTGTAACTGCAACTGTACCAGGTCTCTTGTCTAAAGCTATTATTAGAGTAAAAGTAAACAACATTGATGCAAATACTCTTATTGATACTGGTAGCTCTAATAGTTTTATTAATGAAGAATTTGTCCTAATTCACAAAATAAAATCATATCCAGAAAACGGACAGGTACTTCTGGCAAAGACTACCTATTCATCAAACCTAAAAGGTTATGTTCTTGTTGACTTACTGTTACTTCGGGGGACCAAAACCACCATTATCAATTTGTAATGTGACTTTTGTAAATATAGAGCCACCTCGACTCTTCAATAATGTTGTTAAAGACTGTAAGCCAGTAGCAGTTAAGTCACGTCGCTATTCGGATGAAGATGCTAAATTTATAAGGGAGGAGGTCACTAAATTATTGTACAATAATATAATTGAAGAAAGTACTTCGCCCTGGCGAGCTCAGGTTTTAATCACTAAAAGTGAAAATCATAAAAGGCGCATGGTTATAGATTACTCACAGACAATAAACAAATTCACTCTAATGGACGCTTTTCCCTTACCCAATATCGATGAACTAGTCTCTAAGGTCACGCAGCATACCATCTACAGTACCATAGACCTGCGCAGTGCTTACCACCAGATCCCCATACACGAAGATGAACGTCAATATACGGCATTTGAAGCAGGAGGTCGATTGTACCAATTCAGAAAAATTCCATTTGGTGTAACTAATGGAGTGGCCTATTTTCAGAGAGTAATAGATACTATAATATCCCAAGAAAATCTTGATGGAGTCTATGCGTACCTCGATGACATAACTATTTGTGGAAATAATCAAACCGAACATGATTTAAACTTAAACAAGTTTCTTACTATAATAAAGAAATATGGACTCATATTGAATGAGGACAAATGTCAGTTCTCGAAGTGTGAAATCTCACTACTTGGTCACCACATTAGTAACAAGCGTATAAGTCCAGACCCTGAAAGATTAAAACCACTGTTGAATCTACCACAACCTAAGGATGCCTCATCATTGAAACGAATACTAGGTATGTTCTCCCATTACTCTAAATGGATTCAAGGTTTCTCTGACAAAATCCGCAGTTTGGTAGACTGCAAATCATTCCCTATGTCACCTGTAGCAGCAGCTGATTTTGAACGCATAAAACAGGATATTGCTAAATCAGTGGTAAATTTAATTAATAGTGAAGAACTGCTGGTAGTGGAGAGTGATGCATCTGATTTTGCTCTAGCCGCGACTCTAAGTCAGAGTGGTCGGCCTGTGGCATTTTTCTCTAGGAGTCTCACTGAAGGTGAAAAAAGACACCCATCGGTAGAGAAGGAAGCATATGCAATCGTAGAGGCTGTGAGAAAGTGGAGGCATTTTCTTATTGGAAGACATTTCAAGCTAATAACAGATCAGGAAGCGGTCTCGTTTATGTTCAATCTAAAACATTCCAGCAAGATAAAAAGTGACAAGATAACAAGATGGCGACTTGAGCTCTCATCTTTCAGTTACGACATAGTATACCGCCCCGGTAAGGAAAATACAGTAGCGGATGCTTTCTCAAGAGTCTGTGCAAACATTAATAACCCAAGTAAGCTTTTTGACCTTCACAAAGCATTATGTCACCCTGGTATGACTAGAATGTACCATTGGACTAGAAGTAAGAATCTACCATTTACTCTTGATGATATTAAAAGGGTAACCACAACTTGTCCTATATGCGCTGAAGTTAAACCCAAATTCTTTAAACAGGAGGGAAACCATCTTATCAAAGCTACTTCGCCTTTTGAACGGTTGAATATAGATTTTAAAGGCCCACTACCCTCTAATACAAACAATCATTATATCCTTACAATAGTAGATGAATATTCGCGCTTCCCATTTGCAGTTCCATGCCGGGACATTAGTTCAACTACTGTAATAAATAGTTTGTGGCAGTTATTCTCCATATTTGGTATGCCGGCTTACTTCATTCTGATCGTGGTTCATCTTTTATGTCACAAGAACTCACAACTTTTTTGCACAACCGTGGAATAGCCACCAGCCGTACGACACCTTACAATCCGGAGGGAAACGGACAAGCAGAACGATATAATGGGATTATTTGGAAAGCCGTCCAATTGGCCCAGCAAACACAAAGACTTAAAATAACTCAGTGGGAAGAAGTGCTAACAGATGCCCTACATTCTATAAGATCTCTGCTTTGTACAGCTATAAACTGTACCCCACATGAACGCTTCTTCCATTATCCTCGTCGTTCTTCAAATGGGAAAACTCTCCCTTCATGGCTTAACTACCCTGGTCCAGTACTCATCAGAAAACATGTAAAATCATCAAAGTACGATCCACTGGTGGAAGAAGCTGAATTGATAGAGGCTAATCCCGACTCGGTTAGGTTAGGTTAGGTTCCCGAGTATGCTTTGGTGCGTTATAACAATGGACATGAATCTACGGTGTCTCTGAAAGACCTGGCACCTTCAGGGGATAGAAGTCTGTTGGGAGAAAAGAGAGACAGAGAACATAGTATTAAACCAACAAGCTTGGAAGCTCATGCATACGATTGTGGTCAAGAGAATAAAGATATTGTTATTGAAGAACCTACCCAGATGAATGAGGGGCTAAACAAGACATTAAGTGATGTTGAAGAACCTAGAAGGTCTACAAGAACCAAAAATAAACCAAAGTATTTAGAAGATTATAAAACTAATTAATTAATTATTTATTTGTATGTAACTATTTATTTTATTGTTATTTGTTACCTAATAGTTAATTATTATTTGTAGGGGAGAATGTGATAAGATAATAGTCTTACTAAAACTAACCTATAAAGTTAATCATATATACTCTTATCTAATATACTGTAGCTCTGTACTTCCACATATTATAACATGTGTACACTAATAATAATGTTTATTAAAGCCTACTTTACTAAGGTTCTCTCATTTAATTATTATACAACAATAATGTATTAAAACAATTTTAATTTCAATGTAATCCTATTTACAGGAATAATGACATTTTTTATTATTATACTTAGAAAGCCTAAACATTACAATTAAATAAATATATATTTTTATTTCATTTCAGAATGGATATTGACATGACCATATACAAATCATTGGATGACAGTCTTCTCAATGATGCTGATTAGATCTTCTAATTACTTTGATGCTGTTTATATTATTTCAATTTCATATTTTATTTTTTTCATAATAGCTGTTTTATTTTTAACTGACTCATAAGCCATCATTTCTTTATTCATGCCATTATATTTTTATGAGTTTATAATATTTTGAATAATATCATATTATAACCATTCAATTATTTGAATGTTAATAAAATACAGTCATACTATCCAAAAATTTTGTTATTACCTAACCTGAATCTAAAATACTACATTAATATTTAATGTTAGGTACTTAATATAAATAATTTCATAAATTATGACATTATTATTAATTATTGTAAAATAATAATTAAAGAATAGGTACCTATTACTTATGGCATCTGGACTTACAAAGAACCCCTTCAGTGGAGCCAAGTCTATAACTGAAGAGGGGCGACCACCATTTTTATATTATAAATATACGTATACGGTCAGCATAAACATAAAAGGTATGCAATGTATGGTGCAAAAGGAGTGAGTAATGAAAAATAAATTTTGCACACCCTAATTTAATTGTAGTTCGGTTCCACTAAACCCCTTCTTTTTTGCAACTGTATTTTTTAACGGACCACATTATTTTTACAATTACAAAGTTTATAATCTTGCTAGACAGAGTATAGCATGTATTATTTAATATACTTAAGCTTTTGTCTATAACACATTAATTTATGATCTTATTATGTTAACATTTGTTGACGTTTAAAATTGAATATGTTTAGACATTACGTACATTAACAATATACATTTATTTTTTATGATGTTTATATCTATAATGGCATTGAAAATATATATTTTGGTTGCCTTATAACCAATTAGGTCCAATTAGTTATTATATGTAATATAACAATATACTATAATAAATACATAATATAGGTACCTAATAATAAACTAACTCCAAACATCATAAGACTGTTATAACTGCTAAGACTGTGTTCGTTTCAATGTTTCATTTTGATAACGGATAAATGATGCAATTTCTGATATCTTCCGACGATTTCTTTGGAATTCTTCGCTGCAAAATTATTTTAAATTTTAACTATAAATTATTATATGTTCAATACAATTAATAATTCAAGCTTAACTGTAGGCATTTATTGAAATATAATAAAAATAACTTGGTTAAAAATTAGGTTAATTTTTTAATAAGAGTCTTAGGAACTCGTTATACTTTATGTATTAATTATATTTTATATACGGATTAAAAACATAATTTTAACGAATTAAAAAAGTAATAAAATATATACCTAGGTTTGTAGTGTTTGTAGTTTAACGAGTTACCTGTTTAATATCAGCTGTTTGTATAATTATTATTAATCAACCGCATCAAATAAAATCTTACAATATTGTGCTACACAATTACACAACCACATGTATTCATGAATCGAACACTTTTTCTTAATAGTTCAAGTTATTATACAATATTTTGTGTCATAATATTATCCGTTAATCATTTTAGTTTTGGCATTTTTACCTGTTCAATTTGTCAAACACGTCGTCTAACCATTTGGAAGCACTTTTCGTTATGTATAATTCAGCGCGTTCTACCTGCGAAGCTTGCGATTCCATACATTGTGAAATATCGTTTGTGAATTGTGACACTCTGCTAATTCTATTGTTTATCTGAAATAGTTTTTTAAAAAAAATATGACCAGAAATGCGTGGCAAGGTGCAGAGGAGGGCATTCGCATTTCGAATAATATAGTATTACGTGTAGTGGGTATAAGTACAGCGGCATATTTAAGAATTGTTATAGGGAGGGGATGAACCATTGAATAAGTAGCATACGTAATAGTAGATGTAGATTTTCATAATAGTGTTATGCATATTATTGATCAATGTAATCAATAATATATATATATAATATTGTTAATAATAACACGATATGATATATATAAACATAGTTACGTAGTACGTAATTAAGTAATATTGACCATGTTCTCATGTTTATTGACTTATTGTAGGTATAGGTACATATATATTTTTAACACAGGATTGGGGACACACACTGACCCCAAACTAACTGTCCAATAGTTCATACTTACCAGTGTACCACCACCACACTATAGTAATATAGTCTATACGTGTATTATGCACAACTTGTAAAACATAGACAATATTGGGCTAATTTCCTATCTCACCATCAATTGTTAAGAGCACGTTATACCTACCGATAATTTTTGGCTGTAAAAACATACTACACATTTTATTTGGTTTGTAAATGGAGTTAGGACTTTATTCTTTGCGTCAATAAAAAAAAATTATAATAACACGTACGTCATCGCTTTGCACCGAAGACACTGCATACTCTAAAATGAACTGTAGGAATATGTTCTGTTGTCTCTGCAACATACAAAATCGGTTGTTGACCAACTGTTTGAATTCGACTATCTGCTTTTCAAGTACGTCCCGCAATTCACCAATCATTTTCTAAATAAATCGGTATTAATAATTAAAAAAGGGCTAATAATAATAATAGTTTTGTTCATTTTTATCATCTAATAATTTATTAGTTAAAAAATAAACATATAAAACGTTCAAAAATTCAACATATTAATTTAAATAAATAATATTATAACAAATATTTTGATTATTTTGTGATATTGAGCTGCTAGGTACATTTGGTTTTTTATGGTATCACCGTATCGGTTCTATATTATCGAGTATCAACCCATTATAATTTATCCCTATTCATTATTAGTAATAATTAATATTGAGTAGTTCTATGTTCAGTGGATGGGTAGTTAAATATAAAAAGGTGGACAAGTGGGTGTCGCTCTGCTGTACAGTAGGTTACAAGTGGGTCACTGTAATGGATGGTGTTAAATTTTAATTCAATGATATAATATTATTGTATAAGAAAAACGATTCTGAGCGAAAACGGTCAGTCAGCCTATGATATTACTAAGTATATTTGATGATATTAAGGCGAATAAAGAAATTTTTATAGGTATTATAAATTTATAATCTATTTACGTGGAATGACATTAATGTAAAAAAAACCTAAAAATATTAGAAACTGAGTATATCCATAAACAGCTCAAAACAAGTCAAAATATTTTGAACATTTTTTAATGTAGGTATAGAAAAGACATAAATATTCAGTGAAAATTTCATGTATCAACGATCATTTATTTTAGAGTTACACCAAAAGCCAAAATCGATTTTGCGTAAAAATTCCATTTTTCCTTTATTTTGTTTTTCCGGGTGCTTTTCAAAAATATTGGGAATTTTTTACTTTTGACTCCCCAAAGTACTAACTAGATTCACCTTTTCTATCGAACAAGATACTGAAGTTGAAAATCGAAGCATTATTTCAACTACTAATCGTGTAAACAGACACAAAAAATAAAAAATAACTCACATCATTGTAAAGCCAAAACATTCATCGCTCCGCTCAAAATCAGGGATTATAATTAGTGTTTGAAGTATGAAATATTATAAAACGTGAAACATTGAAATTTTTTTTAACACAAATAAAAACACAATGATCAGTGTTCAAAATTCCAATGTAAGAATTCAGTATAGGTATACATGTATTATGTAAACTATTGTATACCTACTTGTATCATTTAAACATTAAAATATTTAAAAATGTTGAATACCATTTTAAATGTATAATACCAAAGGTTAGGTATACATTTAGGTACCATACAATTATGAAGGTGATTTATGACAATTATATGTAAATATAAAACTTATTTAAAAATAAAACAAAATTTATTAAAATACTAAATTATTTCATCTTTTTAAATTTCATGACATTTTCAAACACTAATTATAATATTATATTAGGCACTAAGATATTCACACTACATCCCGGAATTTGAGTTACTAACTCTCCATTTAATATCCACTTAATATGTCTTAAATAAAAAATATTAATTAACCTAATAATTATTTTAATTATTTAATTAATGAATTATTAATACGCGTGGAGTGCCGTGGTGATCGTTGGTAGCGAAATCGAAAAATTGCTCCGGTACAGTAATGAGTAATGACTAATGAGTTTTAATGTGTTATTTCTTATCCCATATTAAGTTGATATTTAATTTTTGCAAAACCATATTTATTCCAGTATACTGGAATACGTATAAACGTATTTTTTCTCATTTATCAATAATTATCGTCGTACTATTGTGGCATTATTATATAGCTAACTGCTAAATAATACTATTATTATTTGTTAATAATATTAATAGCCAAAGAAAACTATACCTACACGTTTTGTTTAAAATACAATTACGGACATTGGTGAAAGAACATTTTATAATAAGAATAAAAATGTTCTTCAAAATACAATAGAAGATAAAAAAATCTGATAAAAGTTTTAAAGTTTGTTTATATTTTTTTGAAACCAAAATGTATAAGATTACTTCTTCCGAGTATGAGCATTGCTCTAAGTCTTTAAGAATATATTCCTATATAGTGGTTAACCGTTAAATACTCGTATTAATTAATATATGTATATTAATACTGTTCGGTCTTCAGTGGAGAGGTCGTTTTTGGGTCTCAAAAGGATCAACACATATTTGATATTTGAGATCTACAAGGGGCGATAATCAGTATTCAGTTGAATTCTCTTGCCATCATGTAATCATGTGCATCGAATCAGTATCATCAATCGAGTTTAAGACATCATAATATTGACAAATTTGAGACAAAGTCTAAAGTAGCTTTTTTAATAATGTAAGCCGTTTTATTCGTGTATTGATTTTCCTCCTAGCTACGTTTTTTTTATATTTATAAGTAATAAATAATTATTCAATTGATAATACATAATATATTTCTTATTGTACATTATGTTGGTTCAAAAAAAAAAAATTAAATTAAGAGGTGGAAAATTTCATTCTGCTTGTATGCTGAAAATTGATTAATCCACTGCTACACTTATATATTATAATACACTATTTAGTCTATAGTACTATTTATTATAAATATCAACCGTTATTTTCCTAGACAATTGGTCCTCATGGCCCATCAGCGTGAGCCACGTTACTCGCATCCTCTCACCGAATCGTCCGCATGCGACGTCAGCGTTCGTCGATGGACTTACACCGTCACCGGTGCCTGCCGACAATTCGCATTTCACACGTTTCTTGTGCTCAGCAAACTCCGAAACGCACCTGCGAAACGAGATTACGATGTTAAGTCTGACAAACGTTTGTGCACTGGTACAATTTCAAAATGCAATGGCCCTTTAAAAAAAAAAAATTGAATAAACGTGGACATGAGTACATAACACGTAATACACAGAGACTTCGCACGCGAGATTTGACAGATTTGACGAATCGTCGAAGAATAATAATTCCTAGTTCGGTTTACTTTAATAATATTAGCACCGTAACGCCCGATTCAGTTTGCAGATGACCTAAATTTGAGTTGTAAGATTTTTTTCAAATTTATATCTGATAAACGTATTTTTCATTTGTCTAAATATTATATGAAAAAATTATATTATAATTTATTTTCAAATTTATATTTTTACCACGATATTTTGAATAATCTCAATTTTTATAAATGTTCTTATTGCGTGTATTTGAGAATTTAAGAGAAATCTAATAGAATGTATTGATTATTAGAGATAGTCAATCGTGGAGTGTTGTTAGCTTTGCCTAATAATAGAATGAATTGATCTATTATCAAACTTAAAGTTAAAAATATTATCTGTATATAGATCTATACGTTGGTTTTTCTACGATACCAATATTAATTTGTCTACGATACCTAACTATATGACCATCGTAAATAATCCAAAGTACTAACACATATTTTTTAACATTAAATTTAATAGTATAATTAGTACCTAGTTAAGAAATTGCTTATTTACTAAACAAATACAATAAAATGAAAATTTAATATAGGTGATCTTGGTAAAACGCCTTGGTAATATGTCATAATATTGTGCAAAATATACAATATAAGTAGGGACATTTTGAACATTTTTTATCGTACCTAAATTGTTTCAAAGCGAACAGCTTGTAAATAAACAAAAACACTCATATATACCCAGTCTCGGCCTGGCCCAGGCGGCTAGGAGGTGATTGCCTCCGAGGCCCCGACCCGTATTTTTCAAGAAATGAATGAAATTATTTACCAACATTTACCTACTATATATATAGCCCAGTGGTATGCGTTATTTGTATCCATTAAATAATTTTATAATAATAATATAATAATATACATTTTATTATTTTAATGATACTAAAATCATAATATCTTAGTCCGTGGTAATAATAATATAACTATATATTATAATTTTGGAATCTATAATTATGTTTAAATAAGTACTGTGATGTTTGATCGATATTATATTACTATATCTTATATATATATATCGATCCATATTATGTGATAAATATCTATAAAACGTTTTTAAATTATTTTTTTGAGAATTGAGCCCTTTAGATCCCAGGCCGACACTGTATATACGTATACCGTCTCGCTGAGTTGCGATTAAAATTGTTTTCAGGTCCGACGAATGACGATATACCGACGATTTTTAATCCAATATATAAATATGTCACTTTCAGCCATCACGTGTGTGAGTGTCTTTTTACTCTATAATATAATTACATTAACCAACTAGGAGCAGTGCACGTTATATTTTATTCTGGTTTTAAAATGCTTAATTTCAATTTTTTTTTATTTTGGTCCACTTATTTGCTGACTTTCTGCTTTCGTCCACGCCGCCGTCGATCAATTGCCGCAAATCGCAGTGGAATTCGTCGACCAGTCGGGCACGGATCCCGCGGCTAGTCTCTGCAGCTTCCGTTATTTCGGTTATCAGTCGCCTAAAGTTGTCAGCGTATCTAAACGAGCGATGGCCAAGGGAGGACAAACGAAACAAGAACAAACAAAAAAAAAAACGTTAAATCGCCTCACAACAACCGAAATAATATATAAGAATGGTTGGGTTTTAAGCCCTCCCCCCAGACACCAATATAATATGTATAATTAGGTACCTATTTAAAAAAAAGTACAATAGTAAGCGCCAAGTGGTGCACCTCCGTATAGTGGTTTTGATGAAATTCCAATCAAGGATGTGACAAATCTAAAGTCATGGTAGTATATTATGGTACATGGCAAAATAATATGGAAAAAAATAATTTTGTCCTCTTTCAAAGATCAGTCGTACGTACGCTTAATTGTTGTTATAGTTTAAAACTTTTATAATATTTATACGTATTATACTGATAAGTGATAATAATTGCTGCGAATAAATTGGTACTAAAAGGAATGAAGCAAGTCCCAATAGAGGGATAGGTAATCGCGGCCCCCTCAAAACCACCACTTGTGCACCTAAATTCGGATACAATAATACGGCCTTACCCTCTGTAAACGTTATGGATCCCGTAACGGCTGTTTTCCATCAATACTTGTTCCACGGTCGGGTTTCGAAATACGTTGACGTTGAAATCGACGTCTTCGCCTTCCGGGATTCCATCTAAAAACGCGTTCTTCCTGCCCGCCAACCGTTCTAGTCGCAATTGCTCGTCCACGGACATCCGTTTCCATTTCTTGTCATTTTTTTCGAGCATAGCAACCAGTTGACTAAAAATAAAAAGCATAGGTATATTTTTTTTAAATATTTATAACAGACATACTTGACAGAAACACGTCATGTTTATTGAATTATGAATTGTTCTGCAGGTGTTTGCAGATTATCTGTTCACAATTTGGATATTTGGTTGTACTTTTGGTGGGCTAGTTCTCAGTGCGTATTTACAGCTTACAAGTTTTAATTATTCAGGTCTTTTAAATTGTTTGAATATGGTTGTACCAACAGCCGACAGGCAACATGCTATATAGTATATTAGTAAATCCATATTAATATACTCAATTAATATTATTTATTAAATGCAATTGTATTTGTATAGGTATGTACTTTAATAAAGAAACAGCGAAATTCTGAATTAATAGCAATTCAAACTAGGTATATTTATAAAAATAAAAGCATTTTTTAAAATTATTTGATGCAAAAATTCTAAAATATTAAATAGTGGTTAAATAAATATCTTTTATTTTTACTGGCTCCATTGTATCATAATGACACAATAACAATTTAAAACCTTAAATCATATAATAACAATGACATTACATTAAAAAGGAATTTTCCATTTCGATATCAATATCAATTAGGTATTTAGGTATCAAACATTGTGTGGCCAGTGGCATTGTGCGGCCTCTAAAATTTTTCTTAAATAAATGGGTTCCCTAATAAATTTAATTTGATATTTTCAATAGGTAGTCAATAACGATCTGAAATATAACTTGTTATATTACATTAATACATTATTATGCATAAATACTATAATTGTAACTGGCCTCTGGAAATTTTTAGTTCGTCACGCCACTGTATGTGGCTGTCAGTGGCATAGTGTAGGTACCACTTTCATGGATATTCTCGATTTGACATAACAGTTGTGAAACCTATAGTGTACACTATTCACTGTAAGCACCTTACAGGTCACTCGCTTAGCATAAGTTGTAATGAGCAAATTGTCATTTTACAGTACGCCTTAACAGACAAACACAGTCAAGTAGTCAACACATTAACTTATTGAATCTTTCTCTTATAACAATTTAAAATAATTTAAAAAAGGTCCTGTGGGATGGACCCCCCCCCCCCCCCCCCCGTAAATATATCTAGGATAGGCCTAGGACTATATTTAAAAATTAAAGTGGCTAGCACCCCGATCACAATTTACATGGTCCATGGATGTACAAATAATTCCATTTAGGGAGAAGGGCTAACCCTCCCATCGATGTCCTCATATATTGTTCACATCATTGCAGTATCTATACGCTACAATAAATTATAATTAAGGTACCTGTGGGTGTCGAGAGCTTCTTTTCTTTCTTCAACTGTAACAGTTTTATTATTGTACACCAGTAACGATTGTACAATTGACAGTATGAATGTCCGTTCGGAGTAAATGGGTTCAGTTTGGCATGGGTTACCTTCTACTATTAGTGATATGAGGTTCGTAAACTTTCTTAAGTACAAAGTCTGAAAATTAATTAAATAAACCAATAACATTATTACTGTTAGTATCTACTTGTGGATAAAAAAACATAGAAATCTCACTGGTATACCTATTGGCTATTACCTATGAACTTACAAATTTATAATCAGCTATTTTGCAATATCCTATGTCTAGCATTTCCAAACAATTACGTTGAGTATCCAAATTTTGTACGTTTGTCAGTGGATTGTGGTTTAAAGTCAAACGCCGCAATTTAATTAATCCCTTCAAAATAATAGATAATTGTTGTTGTTAATTTGTCAACATTATCTGATACAGAGATCTGTTATAATACACAATGTTGGGAAAAATGAGTATTTAGGTAGGTATGCATTTTAAATATATTTATTTGAAAAAATATATTTTCCAATTGGTAGTATTTAATTTTTTACTATCTATACATTTTACTTTCTTGATTTTTAATTTAGTAAGTATGGTAATTGAAATGAAAAAAATCTGAATTTTGAAAACTTCAAGAATTTGTGTTAAATAGGAAAATAATAAAAATGTAACTCGGTAATGATGAGTAGGAGGGTAATATTTAGCTAGCTTTAATATAAAATATTAATGAGAGAGATTTGATATCACACCCAGTCGGTATAACCACTTGAATCCATAAAAACGTCGGCATAAACAGTCCCAAAAGTTCAATTTTTTAACTTTTTTCCTAAACTATGATAGCTAGAAAGTTGGTTGATAACTCATTAAAAAAGGATTATCAAGTAGATAATAATGTGGAATAAAAATTTTTAAAAAAAAATTATTTAATTTTTTACAGATAAAAAAAAAGTTATTTTTCGCTAGATTTTCATTTAGCGAGGTAGATTTCCGAAACGGATGAACGAATTTTGTTGTTTGGGGTCTTGTTAGATTCACATTGGCTAGGAGAAGTGCAGTGAAGATTTTCAGAACTTTATCTCCAATCGTTAATTCACTACAAAGCTGTAAAGCTGAAAAACATAAAAAAAACGCCCAATAAAATTTGTTTTTAATGTTCTGTAGTGAATTAACTATTAAATATAAAGTTCTGAAAATCTTCACTGCACTTCTCCTAACCAATGTGAATCTAACAAGAGAACAAGACCTCAAACAACGAAATCCGTTCTCCAGTTTCGGAGATCTATCTCACTAAATAAAAATGAAAAAGTTTTTTGTGGGACTATTCACACCGACATTATTCTGGATTCAAATTGTTATACCGCGCTTGGGTGTGATATTAGTTAATACATTTCTAAATATAAAAATCAAGAAAGTTTACATTCCGATCCCTGCTTGGCAAGCGTTTTTATATTGTAATTTGGATTTTATATTTTATTTAATATACTGTCAATATATTGTATTTTTCATTTTAAATATGTCTTTATTAAATATAAAATATATTAACTATTTTAATAATATTTAAATTTTTACTAATAATACAACCTACCTAGGTGTTAGGAACGTCGTCGTTCCTACGTATATTTATTTTGTATATGGTCAGCAAATTATATTCATACCCACACAATAGTATTACGTATAACCTTCTTAGTCTCATAATGTATATTATTATCTATGAATTATAATATTATTATGATACACAATAATATTGATAATAGTGAGTAGTTGTACGATTTTTTACTCTATTTCCATACCATTTTATATTTTATTTATAGTATTAACTATTAGATTGATAATAGATTAGATCACCTGGTATTAACTTAAAAATCATAAGTTTTGCCAATTTATAATATTATTATATAGTGTAATACCTAATATCCCTACCACAAATATTCAAATTATTATGATATTTAAGGTATCTACATTACCTACTAGGTACATGAGTTATGAGCTATGTTTTATTTTAAATAGCTAACTTCGTCTATTGTTTTTGTATGTATTTCAAATTAACCATTTTACATATTTTATTTCATAGTATATTTTCAAAAAAAATATTTACTTTTAAATAACTTTAGTATTTTATGTTTAAGTTATATAATTATATCATTACCTATCTCATTACTAGTGATCGCAAATCCAACTAAATATTAGCAGGTGTTACTAATAGGTGACTTCCTCTAAAATTCTTTTTAATGTTATGTTTTTATTATTAGGTACATCAAAATTACTTAAGAGGACGCTACATACATGTCGTACGTGTGTGAGACGGAGACAACAAATGCATAGGTAGCATCCTCTTAATGTGCTTGTTTCTACAGATTATTTTATATTTAATAAAGAAAAAAAAAATATGTCTACATAATAATATATTAATATATGACGATCATGTAACCAAATGTACTCGCGCGGATAACATATAATAGTAATAATATCAGTGACCGGAGTCCGGATTTATATGCAGATACATATATTATGTACTAGAATAAACCTTTTGGAATCTGATGAGAATTGTCTCCGATTTAGATCATTGTTATTAAAATAAAACTAATTGTATTTTGCATATTTTTATTTTAAAGTGAATATTTTTATTTATAGAACACACATTTCTTATTCGTCGTATTTTCACGTTCCAACTACATAATATCAATAATATTACGACCAGTCTTTATATATATATATATATATTATTTGTATATTAATATAGATATATTCGTTGTTCATATAATAGAGTTCAAGTGTTCAACGGAAACCGATCAGGGCTAATATTTTATAAATTGAAGATAAATGAAGTTAAATGTCGAAGAACTCAGTGAAGACAACGAAATACTTTTTTATGAGTTTAAAACCTTTTTATACCTTTTTTATTACTTAATTAATTAATACTTTTTTTTACATAGTTTTAAATAAAATGTTTTCGATTCAATTTGAAGTGCATATTTTGTAGCATATATTACAGCATTTTTAGAAGCATATTTTGAAGACTTTTGTGCATATAAATCCGGTTCTAATAATAATAAATTACAGTATTACACAGTTGAATTTTGATTTTATAACATACCGCGGTACTCATATACAAATATACGTAGGTATATGGTATACGTGTCTATAGTTATTTGTTAAGTGCTGCAGTGAGAATATAAATTATATTCGTTACTTACATCGTATGTAGGTACAGTTGTACAGGCTATATACCTACAAAATACAAATTGATGAGAATTGAATTACCTGGAGATTTTCGATCTGCTTAATATGGTTATGCGAAAGATCCAACTCCACAAGGTTTGTATAGGCATCGAGATTGCAAATTTTATCAATACGGTTGACCGGTAATTTTAACGACGTAAGATTGGTGGACGATATCAAACACAAATTGGCTATGTGCAGTATATCTGTATACAATAAATGATTATATCAGCTATAGTATACCTATAGCTTACAGCATTTTTCACTATAATTACAGAAGGTCAATATTAAAATGTCATACAATTATATATCGTATTTTACCCATATCTATATGACAATATTCATAAATATTAAATACCTACAGGTATTTATAAATTATAATAGGTAACTCCAAATAAGTGATAAAAACTCATAACTAATAAGTATTAAGTTATTACTATTATTACTATAGAGTTCGGATGTTGTATGTTAGGGGTGGCCAAACGGTTGATCTTGGATGATTTCTAAGTAGATCCCCCTTGTTAGACTTTATTAATTATTGTAATACATTTTTCATTTAGTAGATACAGCGATTAAATACATACATAATGATATTATTAAACATTCATCATTTGTAAGATTAGTAAAACGATGTTTAAGTATAACAATTTTTTCAAATTTCTAACGGTGGTTCTTACAATATATTATGATTTATAAACAATTTATGGCAATAAGATACGTCAAAATAAAAAAATATGATCATAAAATCGTCTATAATAATTATAGACGCGATGTATATAATACAATATTATATCTCACTCGAACAACTGAGATCCAGACAACCGACGTCTTCGAATTTTCGTGTCGACGATGCATCCGAATCGTTATGATGATCGTCGTCTCGGCTAAACCGCCCGACGTCAGAGTTGATCACCGTGAATTCCATGACGAATTAAGTCAAAGAAATCTTAGGTTTGCGACGCCGATGACGATATTATAAACTTTATACTCAAAATATTATATCTAAGCTAATACACCTAAGAAGTGTGTGTTAAATTAGGTATATACTGTAACTTGTAAACTGATATTATAATATAATATATAATACCTAATGTAATATTATTACATTATTATTAGTTTATTAGTTATTACCACATTGTGTCCCTATTGTAACCATGCAGCGGCATTAATCCAAGTATAATAATAATAGTAATAATAATCGCGAGTATAGCTGTTGTGTTGTACAAGTTCGTACCGGGTAACCATGACGATTGTCTGGGGAACAGGGTTGGTAGGTAGGTAGGTAGGTACCCTAAGTAGCTGGCCGACGAGTGAGCGCGCGTGTGAGAGCGGCTTTATCAATGTCGATGAGTCGTGCATGTCGTCGTCGATTTTGCAGGTAAAATCCGGCCGAGTTACGTCGACACCCGACGAAGACAACTGACCGGAAACGTGACGTTTTTTCGAAGATCACCAGTCGCTACCGCTTCCCTCTTGCATAGTGCATACCCACAACCACCAGCCATCATAGAGGACAATGAACATCTGGCGGAAGCTGACGAGGATGCTGGGCTTTGTAAGGCGAACACCACGCCGGCGGAAGGCACGAGTGCTATTCGTCGGGCTGAACAACGCTGGAAAGAGCACTCTGCTGAACCGCCTGAAACCGGACCGCGAACAACTGTCAAGGAAACTGATCGCCCCCACCGTCGGCTTTACCACTGACATGTTCGTGTGTGAGTGTATCTATAAAATATAAAATACAAAATATTATTGCCATCGCCCATCAGTACAACTATATGCATATTATAGTCCTATATTATAACTCATAAATAATATAATATAATAATTTAATATATTATATTAAATATGCAGGCCCGGTATTAAGACGCGGTACCTGCCTACCTATAAGCTGTGTAGGCTACATCCTATACATGATCATGATTTATTGACCTCGGATTTAGATAAAAAATACATTTTTTTTTAATTTTAGATTCTTTGAATGGAGCGATAAATGTATTGATTTTACAATGATGTGTGTATTTTGTGTAGGTAACTGAACTTTGAAGGCACTTTTTATAATTTGATAACCTAGATATAAGTAGAAGACATAATATACGCTTCGACTTTTAACTTCCATATTTTTTCTGGCAGAAAAGTAAATCTATTTGTTACTTGTTACTTTAGGGTGGTCAGAAGTAAACATTTTCAATATTTTTCTTAATAATAATAATTATTTTTTGGTTAAAAAAAAAAAATAAGGAAAATAGGAATTTTTACGCAAAACCAGTTTTTAGTAAAATCGATCTTCTTATTTTCTCGTAATACAAAAACTTAATGTTATTATTATTTTCTATACAAGGAATAATTTTCAAAATATGATAACTCTTTTTGAGCTATCTATAGACATTTTCGATTTTTTGTTATTTTGCGCTCGTTCATAAAATTAAAAATTTAATACAAATCTCAAATCACGAGGTAAAGTCCTAAAAATTATGTAAACAAAATTTTTTTACTATAGACATTTCAAGTTTAAATTTGGAGGAAATAAATATACCTTTTTAAACGAATTAAATTAAACGTTAAAAAAACCATTTATAAAAAAAAAAAAAATAATCATCATCATCTCAAAATCCCTGTTTGAGAACATCTCCAGGTTGGACCTCTTATTTACCTTTTTCGATACAAAATGTAGACTATCTTCTTTCCTAAGGTCTAATCTATCTCTGTACCAAAGTTCATCGCAATCGGATGAACGGTTTAGGAATGTATAAAGAAGGACATAGGTATAAAGGACCTAGTCAGATGCAAAAATGGTTTGTCTTTTATATGTATACCTAGATGAGGCATTTTGTATTTCATTTTTATTGTTTTACTTTTTGTTCATTATGTTCATTGTTCAAGAAGATAAAAATATTGTTTTATCAAGTTGAATAATAACGGATTTTTTTATATCGATTGAAAAATGTAAAACGTTTGTATTTACAAATTTACAATAAACATATTATTTAAACACAAATTAAATATTAAAAATAATATTTTCACAAAGGCTATAGTAAAATAAAGTACCAAATTGTTTACAGCCTGCGGGCACCGTAAAGCCGCGTTTACCCGGCGCGTTTGCTTGAGAGTGAACCACGGCACCTTCGTTCGTATATCACGACTGAAAATCAAACATTGTTTGATTCTATCACGTTTGGGTCGTGGGGCCGAAAGCGTTATTCAGTCTCGTGTAAACGCAGTTTAATTGGTAGTCCGTGTCTGTTTTTATACATGTATCATATTACTCATATTACATTATACTCATAAATCATATAAATTATTTTATACATCGTAGCTTGATGATAATTGCATATTGACAACTGAAATTATTAATTAGTATTAGGTATATGGGCAGAAATGTGGAATATTCATTTTCAGCACAGGTAGATGAAATTTTAAACAAGGGAAGTGAATTATTAAAATAATATTAGGTTAATGATTTATTATTATTTATTATCATCATTAACTTACTGTGGGCAAACACGTTGTAGTGTGTAACAAGAGAAGCAGTTTGTGAACTAACAAATATTTGTGTGGTGTGTAAAACTAATAATTATTTAAATTATTTAATACACCATATTGAAAAATTCTAATTTTGGTATCTATAAAGGAAAACTATCGTTTTTTATAAAATAATTAGTTGATAATATTTAATTATTGTTTTTACTCGTAGATAATAGTTGTAATCAAACAGTATTTATCAGAAGTAAAAAGTACTTTTCTTAATAATTTTTAGTAGAACGGACATTTTTATACGACCAAATGTCAAAATATTGGTATTGTTATTTTGATGTAATTCAAAAATAAAATAACCGATGATACTTGAAGTTTTTACTTAAATATGTTTGTATCATAAATTTGTATACATGGTGTCATTTTTAAAATATCTTTTTGAGCTTTTAAAGACATTATTACTCTATGACATTTATGATTTTTTTTTCTATAAAATACCTAGGTATGCCATCGATAAAAAATGTATGCTTGGTCAAACGGATTGAAAATTGAAAATAAAATACATTTTTTATCAGATTTAAAAAACATTGAGCATATTTATATTTATAGTACCTACCAATCTAACTTTTTATGAGCGTATGATTGTATGAAGTTAAGCTGTTGAAATTCGTTAAAATTGCGAAAATTTGCAAATTATTCTGTGCATAGTTATAATAATGTATAATATTTAAATTAATATTCATACATAATGTTTAAAAATTAATATATGGTTCCAAATAAGTTTTGGTTACCCGAGAGTTATAAAAAAAATTGATCATAATTCCACGATATGTTTTATGAGCGTCGTGTTAGATATTAAGTTATTATTAGTTACAAATTTGATATTTAGTATTCACGTAGGTATACAATTTACACGTATCTACATATATTGTATTAGGTACCTAGAAAAATAATATACGGTATACCGACTATAGTCTATAATACAGTAGAGGCGCAGAGCTACTTCCTAGGTTTTAAATATATTACATATAGGTTGTCAATTGTCATAATATCATGTAGGTAAAGTATATTCGAACAGCTAATATTATAATTATAAAAGAATTTTAATAAAGTATTTTTCATGTTATGTCTTATAAATTATAAATATAATAGGTTTCTTTAAAACTTGCTTTGTAAGTTATAAGTATTAAAATATAATTATCATAATACTATCTTACATTTTTAACTAAAAGAGGTGGTAAGTATGTAACAAGTTGCTGTATGTTAGATGTCTAGAGAGTAGATGAAGTGGATGTGTTAAATTTGAATTCAATAATATAAAATCATTGTATACGAAGAACGATTTGAGTGAAGATGGTCTGTCAGCTTATAATATTACTAAGTATATTTTATGATATTATTATGATTAATAAGTAATTTATTTTACTATTAGGCATTTTTAGTACAATAGTATTAAATGTATATACCTAGTAGGTTAGTTTATCGTATGTAGTATCGTTGTGAGAATTTCTTCATTTACCGGTGAATATCCTAGTCTAACTTCAAATAGGTACTAGTAAAAATTAATTTGACTTTCTGGTAGACTTTTTTTTGTTAGGTAAATGTATGAAAACTTAACTAAATTGTTTAACAATTTCAAATCTTAGAAATGCATGGAAAAAATTTTATGAATTTGATTTCTAACTCGTATAATTTGCCAATTTTCGTAATTTTGATAAATTTTGTCAAAATAGTTAAAGCTCATAAAAATAACAGTGGATTTACGATCAACTTTTTTTTTAATTCACACTAACAACTTCTGAGGAACCTTGTATTTAATTTTCAAGTTTTTTAACCGAGCGAACATTTATTATCGTCAATAACTAACAAATAAAAAAAGAAATTTTTTATGTCTATATAAGGCTATAAATATCTAATAAAAAATTCACAATATTTTGAAAATTGTGTGATGAACAGGAATTGCTTATGTAAACATTCAGTGAAAATGTATCTATTGAACTTTAAACCCCACAACAAGCATTAGCTTATAGGGGTTTGGTAACTTTTTATTGTACTTATATAATATGTTTAGTTAATAGTTACAATAAAATTATTATTATTATTAAAAACAGATATAAGAAAAAAAAATTAATTTATATACTGTTATAGTTATTATTTTTGGAGTTAAGCTAAAATGAAATTGACTTTTTTGAAAATTGGTATTGCGTAAATATAATAATAATATTTTTTCCCTTAAAATTTTGTTTGTTTTGCCTGGCGCTTTTGAAAACTATTGCGAATTTTTTACTTTTGACCCCCAAGTACCAACTAGATTCACATTCCTACCAGAAAATAAGTCATTGAAGAAAAATAAAGCATTTTTTTGTACCAAAAGGTGATGACAGACACAAAAAAAAAATTTCAAAAACATCATGGTAAAATCAATGTTAAATCAAAACATCTATCATTTCGCTCAGAATCTAAAACATAATGTAATATTTTAATATTAAAGTATTTTGTATAATATAATATAATAATTACATATTTATGTTACACCCAAAAAAATAACTAAAATACAAGGTACCTATAGTACTAGTTACAATTAATGTAATACAGTTACGTAGGTACCTATCACAAATTAATGTATTTCAGTTAGAGCCCAGCCCTGCCTATAGCTAGGCATTCACACATTAAAATATCATTAAAAATGTTTCTTTCACTAGGTACTGCTCGTCTGCTCGTAATTCAAATGTGTTCAATATATTATGTTTAATAACCAGTGGCAGCAACCACTAATAAGAAATTATTTTTAATTAAAATATTGCGCGGCACTTAATATAGTGCTTTAGTATATTAATATCTTTACGGAAGCAAAACCATCAAGATTTTCGAGAAATAAATTGGAGTGAATTGTGTCAATCGATACAATGTCATAATATCGGTTTAATATTGAGCGTTCAAGAAGACGTCATGGCGTATGAGGCATACCAGCGATACGTACCGATTCGTATCGGACCCAAATTTCGATACGAGTCGGTACGTAATTATTCCGTAATCAATAATAATTATATTATTATGGCGTATTGAATTTTTCTTCTTATACGTTATTGTGCCTCCATGTAACGGTGTATTCATGGTGGGATTAAAAAAAAAAAAAAAAAAACACAAGCAACCAATCAGCTGATTTAGCGTTGCTTCCAATTTTTTTTAACATAATATTAAAATTTGTGTTACGCACTTATGCCGCAAAACGTTGTGATAACGAACTGAACGGCGTCTAATACCGATTACCGAAACGACTATCGTAGATTGAATGTAGTTAATTGCCTCGGATCGATTATTAAAAATCGTGTGCTTTTCGTTTTTGATTAATAATTGTGAACGTGCGTGTTGTAATAACGATGTTAATCCACTGTTCGCTCATTATCCAAGATCTAACTGCTGCACGGCCGAACACACGGTCCCTCAGGTCGTGTGTAATGACCAAAAAAGAAAACGACGAATACTATGTGTGTGTGAAGAACTCTATGTACCCGACCATTAAATCGTACAAACTCACCATGTTGCAAAACATTTACCACAGTTTCATCAAAGAAGGGAAGATGGGATTGGAGTTCAGCGAGCCCAGACAAGCATTGTTGATAGTATGCGAAGACAAGAGACTGCTTTACTTGTTCTTCCGTCAACTTAAGAGCATTATTAACGGGAACGATGTAATCATCAGTACACGTCAAATGCCTAAGAATGTACCTGCTAAAAATGAACTTATAAATCGTTTTGATCCATCGTCTCTGCAGTATGTAGCTGTTAGTCGTTTTGACAACCGTGTATTGAACATGAGACATTTGAGTAAACTTGTGTTGGAAGACTGTGATTTACCAACAATTCCTGTACAAATTGGCCATTTACCCATTAAATATCTTAGCATTACAGGTAGTAAACTACCTACTTCAAAAAATGAACAAGATGTCTTCTGGAATTGGACATCTGGAACCACAATTTGCTATACATTAACAACCTTAAAAATGGATTCCGTTGGTATCAAAAAATTGCCATTTGAAATATTCTTCTTGAAAAATCTACAAACGTTATCTGCATCCAATAATAGTCTGGTAATTTATGAATTGATTACTATTAATAATAATTAAATAATTACTAAAAGTCTTTTTTTACGATGCACTTTTATAAACTGTCCTTTGGTTCTCTAACTTCTTTCTTCAATGCATTGATAGACTGTATAGTGTTCAATATAGAAGTTATCATTTATATTATTTTTGGTACATACATAGTGCCGCAGCTATAAACTCTTAGGCCCGTGGGTAATTTATTTTGATGTCGATTTAATATTATTGTTGTTATTTTTAAAATATAATAAGAAAGTTAAAGTCACTTTATCAGTCATTATTTTTCATTAACCATCCCAACCAATAAATATCAATGTTACTTACACTTCTAATCTAAAATTAAAATAACTGAAAAAAATAGATCATACAACTTTTTTTAATCAAATTTGGTAGTTATACCGTGTTAGGTTAGGTTTGCTACTAAAGTAATTCTCAGAGTAATTAATTTTAATATTTGTATTGCAGAAGTTTCATTTTTAAAAAAACATTGCATTTATTGTATTAATTAATGTTTAATTATTAGGTATAATTATAGTCTATATTTCTATCATATTATATTATTGTTAATAATTGTTGAGTCAATACCATCTTCCATAGAACAGTGTGAATAGGTTCATGATACAAAAAAGTGATAGCTCAACATTTATAATTTTGAAGTCCTCCACAAATAATGTTTTTGAATTAAAACGAAATAATACTAACATTTTTATTGTTCATTTAAATATCTAATTTAATATAAATTTGAACTTAAAATGTCTACAATAAAAAACTGTGTTAATTTATTTTTTAGAGTTTTTGGTTACAATATTATGTAATTACTTGTGAGAAACACTTTTAATTATTCAATCCTTAGTTAAAAAATTGATCATTCTACAAATCATAGACATGTTTTGACTATGTGGTATTCAATTAACAAGTAGCTAGTTTTCAAATAAACGGTTTTGGTGATTGTACAGTTAACAGGTTGTGCAAATAACCAACAATTTGAAATCAGCATAAACTGAATTTGGTTGTAGTTAAGACCCTTAAAAATGTGTCATATTTAAGGACTTGTGTTTACTGTTTAGGTTATACACCCGTATGCACATGCTATTGAGACAACACAATAGATCAAAATAATCAAAATAAATTTATTGACATGAGATAGTTATATGCTCAAGACATAAAGCTCTGATTTAAAAAAATTAAAAATTTAAAGATTATTGAATCCATATACAAGATTACTTGGGTTAAGTCAAAGTACTTTTTCAATTTTATCAAATTCTTGACGGGAATAAACATTTTAAATTGTATTAATATTTAATTTTTAGATTCTGAGCGAAGCGATTAATGTATTGATTTTACAATGTGTGTTTTTTTTTTTTTATTTTTTTTTTATTTTTGTCACTGTCATCATCTTTTAGGACAGTAAAAGTGCTTGGATTTTCTTTCTACAGTAACTTTTTTGACAGGAAAGTGAATCTAGTTGGTACTTTGTGGGGTCAAAAGTAAAAATTTCCCAGTAGTTTTCAAACGTGACATGAAAAACAAAAGAAAAATTAAGGAAAAACGGGAATCTTTACGCAAAATCTGTTTTTGAGAAAATCGATTTTGGTTTTTGGTGTAACTCTAAAAAAAATGACCGTAGGGACATGAAATTTTGACTGAATGTTTATATTTGCATTTCCTATACACCATAAAATTTTCCAAATATTTTGACTTATTTTGAGCTGTTTTTTACGGAAATTATCAATTTCCATTTTTTTTAGTTTTTTTCTCTATAAATATCAATAAAATTTTATCTGTTGAGTAAAAAAGCTTGAAAAATTAATAGAAGGCTCCTAGGTTATTGTTTCAAAGGCAGATGAAAAAAATTAAAAATCCTTAGTCACAGTTTTTATTTATAAGCATTTAAAGTTCAAATTTTGACAAAATACGGAAAAATCATGAAAATTAGCAAATTATTATTAGTTGAGAATTCATAAAAATTTTTCTTTTTAAATCTAAGATTTGAAAATGTATTATAAGATTACTCATAAGTTTGTCTACCTTTATCACAAAAAGAATGTCTACAAGAAACTTAAATTAATTTTTTATGAGCGTCTGAAATTTATATTTTTACAACATTTGATATACACTCGATTTCTCATGTAACAATTTTCTTATTTTATTGTAATTAAAAAACGAATGACTGTAGATACTTGAAAATTTCACTGAATGTTTATATTAACATTTTCTATACACCATAACATTTTGAAAATATTTTGACTTATTTTGAGCTGTTTTTTACGGAAATTGTCAATTTCCATTTTTTTTAGTTTTTTTTTCTATAAATATCAATAAAATTTTATCTGTTGAGTAAAAAAGCTTGAAAAATTAATAGAAGGCTCCTAGGTTATTGTTTCAAAGGCAGATGAAAAAAATTAAAAATCCTTAGTCACAGTTTTTATTTATAAGCATTTAAAGTTCAAATTTTGACAAAATACGGAAAAATCATGAAAATTAGCAAATTATTATTAGTTGAGAATTCATAAAAAATTTTCTTTTTAAATCTAAGATTTGAAAATGTATTATAAGATTACTCATAAGTTTGTCTACCTTTATCACAAAAAAAATGTCTACAAGAAACTTAAATTAAATTTTTATGAGCGTCTGAAATTTATATTTTTACAACATTTGATATACACTCGATTTCTCATGTAACAATTTTCTTATTTTATTGTAATTAAAAAACGAATGACTGTAGATACTTGAAAATTTCACTGAATGTTTATATTAACATTTTCTATAAACCATAACATTTTGAAAATATTTTGACTCTTTTTGAGCTGTTTACGGACATTGTCAGTTTTCAATTTTTTTAGTTTTTTTTTCTATAAATATCAATAAAATTTTATTTGTTGGGTAAAAAAGCGTGAAAATGTAATATAAGGCTCCTGATATATCGTTCTAATAGCAGTTGAAAAATATTAAAAATAAATAGTCACAATTTTTTTTTATAAACATTTAAAGTTCAAATTTTGACAACATTTATCAAATTTATAATTTATTAATTATTTTGTAGTTAAAAATGTATAAAATGTTCAACTTTTATAGTTAAGGATTGAAAATTGAAAACAAGGCTCCACGTAAATAGGTTATATATAAATTACTTTATTCACAATAATATCATCAAATATACTTGGTAATATCATAGGCTGACTGACCGTTTTCGCTCAGAATCGTTTTTCTTATACAATGATATTATATCATTGAATTCAAATTTAACACCATCCTTTTCAGTAACCCACTTGTAACCTACTGTACAGCAGAGCGACATCCACTTATCCACCTTTTTTATATTAAATATATTAAAAACTATAAAAAATATATGTTCCGATTGATGCAAAGTAAACTTCTTTATCAAGTCAAAAATATTTATATTTTAGAAATCAAACCACCAGAAGTACCTTTATATTTGTCAGCCGCTAAGATTGTTTTGATGAAAAATTGATAGGGTTAGCATGTGCCTTAATCTCACTACCAGCAAACATTTTAAAGATAACTGCGCTTTATACTTATAATTTACCTAAGTTTTAGCCAATAAATGCATTTACTATATAAGGTAAAATTCTGGTTCTTAGTTTCATACAGTGAACTACTGAGCTATGTACCTTCAGTGCCACTGCCAGCGACTCTACCCCAATAAGTTACTGATATTTTATTTTACTTTACTATTTTTATAATAAGCCACCTTCACCTTACATATTTTTTGTATTTTTAAGTAAATATACTATCTCGGGTATATTGTAAATGTTTTTATTGTAATTTGTAATATTGAAGGGTTTTGACCAAGAATCAGACAAGTCCATTTTCAGCAAATAAAATAAACTATTTCAAAAACTTTTGGCTTTTTCTTTGATTAGTATACCACTGACTGGAATGTTTTGCTGCCCAACTTGATTGAACCAAGTGTACAAACATTGTTCTAAACGAGGAAACTCACTTGGTCTATTCTTTTTTCGGTAACTTTCTGCATCAGTTGTATTAAAAATTGTATCTTTCAAAATAGTAGAAAGTGTCGATGAAGGGATTTGAAAACTGTCCGCTATGTCTTTTTTCTTTTTACCACTCTCGGCTGCTTCAATTATTCTTTTTTTGTCGGAAATTGACAAACACTTTCGTTTCGATTTTCAAGGTAACGACAGTTTTATTTGTTATATCTAACTTCGTTATACAGCGAGGAGTTGACTGTATTTATAATCTGGATAATTATATTATAAAATTATAACTGAATATAAGTTAGAATTTTATACAATAATTCCTCATCATGGACATTTTAGAAATCATAATATTATCATTGAATTATTATTTGTAACTATTATCGAAATCTTTTGGTAATCACAGAAATCTTTTGGTAATCTAGGAAACCATTAGGAAATATTGGAAATCATGGTATTCTGGAATCAAGTATACACATTTTGTGCCAGTGATTTACCCTTGATTTTTAACTACAAAATATTTGAAAATATTTGTGATTTAGATGAATTTTTTTCAAATTAAATTTTATACAGACCTTTTACCTAATAAATTTTTATGCTGTTTGACACGGCAAAACATTTTTTATTGATATTTATAGAAAAAAAACTACGAAATTTCAAATATCTGTAAATAGCTCAATAAGAGTAAAAATATTTTTTAAATTATACCATGAATATTCATGGTATAATTTTACTATTTGGTACCTATAGAACAAACTAATATAAATATTTAGTGAACATTTCAAGTTTCCACGGGTGTTATTCGTATTTGAATTATAACAAATTAAGAAAATTGTTTCATGATAAATCATTAATTTACGAATAAATATCTAATATTGAAAAAATCTAACTTCAAACGTTCATAAAAAATTAATTTGACTTTTCGGTAGGTATACTTTAAACACATATACGGAATCTTGTATTAAATTTTAAAATCTTAGATATACAAAGTTTTTATACATTTTAACATTTAAAACTGGCAATTTTTAATTTTAGCTTTTGGTTTTTTGAGGCCCCCTAGTACTGGAATGACTCATGTGCATTGCATACCTTGCACACCCAATTTTTGCGGCACTGTTGTTACATAGTGTGTTTTTAATTTATATTTTACTGTTTCCTCAGTCTATTTTATCCAATAAATCTTCTTAGGTTAGTATACTTGGTGTTGCTAGTTGTGAACAAACATCTGATTCAAAAGGTTAAAATGTAAATTTGTTGATTAATTATACTAACCTAACCTATGAGCTAATATAAAAAAAATACTACAATCCTACAATTAATATTCAAAATAAAACATAGTGTTATACGAAAAGTCAATATTTAAAACACCTTGCACATTGCATACGCCATACATTATAACTAAACATGCAAATGCATATAATTCTGGGCTCTAGATTTATAATTTAAAAAAAAAAATTATTAATATAATAAATATAATGCATTATACATTTTATTATTGCTTTAATCTGATAACTTAAATAATTTGAAATTTTTTTTTTCAGGCATATTTACCTCAGTTTATTGGTGATCTTAAGAAACTCGAAAGCTTATTTGTTGCTGACAACTTGTTAGTATACTTTCCTCATATTTTATCTTGTAGAACCTTCAAAGAAGTCGACATATCAAATAACTCGTTTCAGTTACCGAAATCTCTAATGTTCGACCACATAACTGAATATTTACAAATATTTGGAAAGGTAGTGAAAGGTGATTTAGATTTAGATATAAAACCATTAAATCATTTGGCATTTTACAATATGCTGGAAAATTGGATACCATTTAAGAGGCAGGATATTCCGCGTACTCTTTGGACATACTTTGAAGTGGTTGGTCGCTGTATGTTGTGTAATAAATGGATACTACCAGATTACTCTCGAATAACTCATACATTTGCTTTACCTTCAGCAATAAGTACAATTAAAGATCACACAATCAACGGTATACCATGGCAATCATTAATATGTCGTAATTCATATGATTGTGAGCTACATGTTTAGAATAAGCCATATTTATATATATTTATTGATATAAAACTTAATTAAATATAAGTTTTCATAAAAATTTACATTATCCATTATATCTGTATAACTGTTTTAACATCAAACTAATAATTTACTCATTGTACCATAATTCGAAACAAATAATAAAACCGTTTAAGAGTTTGAGATTTGAAACATTATATAATGAATCTTCTGTTTTTACAAAGTATGTTATTTATTTATTTTTAATTTTAATTAATTATAACTGTCTTAAATACAAATTTGGTTCACATACCTTTGTATATAAATTATATAAATTGTATATAATATTTTTTTTCATTGTGATTATATTGTGATATTAAAATGTCCCATTTTACTTGTATAAAAATAAGTATCTCCTTAGTTTTTTTTTTAAATTTGTTTAAAATCCTATTTCATTAATCATTTCTTTACTAAGTACAATCTAAAATGAAAAAAATGTATGATAATATTTAATATTATTTAAAGATGTATTACAATTTGAAATACTTAATATTACATAGTCCATTACCCACACTAATTTTAACCACAAAAGGAGAGTATTTTTTTGTGGTTAATCAAACATTGACTGAATATGTACTATTTATTTTTAATTTTAATGTCATACCTACATAATATTATATTATATTATCTCTAAGTTAATATGATTAAGAATAATTTTAATTTGAAGTGCATTGTGTTAAAAGTTAATTAAGTATTTTATAAGATTAATGGAAATATTTTAAGTATAGTTATAAATCTACTATTTTGTTGTGTGGATAATTGCTGTACTATGACATATAATATAAAAATATATTATGTTTTTTGTATTATTATTTAAATATAGGTAATACTATTTTAAATAATTTTTGTAATGATATAGGTATTTACTATTTACTAATTATGGCGCCCGGTGCCAATGTCATTTTGTCCACAAAAATACACTCTACAGGAATAAAAATTATTCTGTCTTGTAGAATCAACCAAATTTGATATATATATTTTTAACTAATAGAGGGTAATATTCTAGAGGCCACATTGAACTCTGTTTTTTTAATATTTTTAGGTATATAAGGCTTTATAATATGGTTTTAAAAATAAGACAATTTAAAGCTTTTTTTTACTAATTATTTAAACCATTATTTAAATAAAATAGTTCAATGCAGCCTGTAGGAAGTCTTCTTCTATTAGATAAAAAAGTAGTCATCAAAATTCAACAATAGTACAAGTCTTGATCATTTTTACTGTTAAGTCTTTTTTGTTGATATAATACACAGTAATAAGGACTTATTAGATAGGTACTTATCATAGTATGGACTATAGTGGAATAAATAAAAACCATTATGTTTTGTGGATAATAATTAATAATACAATTTAAAATAATTTAATATTTTAAAAACAGTAATAATCACGGTTTTTAGCAGAACTAAATTTTAACAAAAATTCAAAATTTAAAGAACCTACGGTTATTAGCTCTGAATTTACACAAAAAAAAACAAAATTGATTTTGTTGAATGCTAATTTTGCGTAAAGAATTCTGTTTTTCTTTATATTTTTTTTGTTTTTGTCTACATTTAAGAAAACTTCCGGGAAATTTTTTTTGAAATGAAAATAACAAAGAATTTAAATAAAATCTAATGCTAAATTGCAATCAACAAGTATTTAATAATAAATTTAAAAAAAAATCAGTAAAATGTTCACACTAAAACACTGCATTTTTATAAATTTATTTTACATTTTACAGTGCATGTAGTTCTATTTCTGAAACACGTTTTGAAATCTGGTCATAAAAAAGATTTCTTTGTTAATAATTCTGATAATATTCCTATTCTGTATTTATCCTTTTCTTTTTCAGCTTCTGATTCTTCCCTTTGAAAGTTATTGCCTCCTGCTCAGTTAGTGAAGCTATTTATTGTGTCTATTTTATCAACTTATCTTGAAACCCTTCTTTTTCTTTAGTTGCCCTAAAATCATTTATAATTTATATAGTTTATTTTATTAATGAGTTGAACTTTAAACTACATAAATATATTTTTCAATAATTACCTAAATCAGAAAATTCAAAATTGTGCTTGTACTTAATTTTTGTAAAACACAACGGATTTGATTTTGGTTGTCTTATCATTCTTAGTGTATATTTTCCCAAGAAGTCCCTGAAAAAAGTAGGAAATAAAATATTTAGTAAGCTATTTGTAAACCAATTTACAATAAAAACGTGATGTATAAATACAAAATAAATTTTTACTTTTAGTAGATTTATTTTGGTCGATTTTATCGCAAATTCCTTCTAATCGATCTTCATTATGGTACTTCTTCTATTGTTTTCTACTTAATATTCTTAAAGTAATTTCACAAAATTTACCTCACTATTTTTACTAGTGTTTAAAACTAACACCACTTTTTCATTAGAAGTTGTAAATTAGTTTGTTAAGTTAATTTTAATGTGAATAAATAAAATATTTAAAAATTACAAAAGCTAGAGTTGTATTATAATTAATAGGTACATGTTTCAGCATAGGTCATCTTTGGGTTACTGAAAGAACTTATAAATAAACACGTAATGAAATACAAATTAAACAATAAAATTAATATCAAATAAAAAAAGTTGGACAAGTGCTGTACATTAGGTGTCGTATGTGTCACTGTAAGTGTTAAATTTGAATTCAATTATATAAAATTATTGTCGGTATACGAAAAACTATTTTGAACGAAGACCGTCTGTCAGCATATATTATTAATTACTAAGTATTTTAGACATTATAGTTATGTAGTAGGTTGAATTAATTTTATATGAAAATGTTGCACTTCAAAATGTCAATGTGTGACCTTTTCAATATAATAATTATTAATTAATAGTACACTTTAAAAGTTTCAAGTACTTACCCATGAATAATCTATTTAAATTACAATAAAAAAATATCTATAAAAAGACTTTTGTTTTAGATTTTTTGGTTACAGGCTATTTTGGTTACCTACAGTATAAATTACTTATGACTTTATCAGTGCTTGATTTGGAAAAAAATTTGAAGGGGAACTCAGCGGATGTTAGATGAGAGAGCGTTCCACATAAAATTAACCGTCACATTACCGAAGGGCTTCGCCTCCACACCCCCTCCAACATCAATCATACCAAAACAATATTAAATTTGTCTTACATAAATATATAAAAAAAAAACAAATATTAATTAATTATTTTTTTAAAACATAAAATTGGTCAATTATCAATAAATTATGCATTAAAAAAGTCCATAAATATTGATATGTACTATTTTCGTTTTTGTTTTGTGCATAGCCCTTAAGAGGATATGTTACACCCACATACACAGGCACACAGCGCAAATATACATAGTAATACATACACAGCTCCCGTCTTACAAACGCGGAACATGGCAAATTGTACATTCTAAATAATCCATTTAACTCTGTTATGATTATTGTTTGAGTAAATTTACCTATCATATAATTTAAAAGTAATGATATTATCTAATGAACATCTTTGGGTTTTTTTTTTATTTTAATTTTAAAGCAAAATATGAGCATTTTTTAAATGGTACAAACAATTTACAATTTTAAAATAATCATAACTTGCTTTAAAACTCAAAGATGTTCACTAGATAATATTCTTACTTCTAAATTTCATAATAGGTAAATTCACTCCAATATTAGTCATAATAGAGTTAAATTTAGAGCATATAATTTGCCATTTTACGGGTTTGTAAGACGGGTGCTGTGTATGTGTTCCTATGAATATTTGCGCCGTGTGCCTGTGTATGTGGGTGTAACATATCCTCTTAAGGGCTATGCACAAAACAAAAACGAAAATAGTACATATCAATATTTATGGACTTTTTAAATGCATAATTTATTGATAATTGACCAATTTTATGTCTTAAAAAAATAATTAATTAATATTTGTTTTTTTTTTATATATTTATGTAAGACAAATTTAATATTGTTTTGGTATGATTGATGTTGGAGGGGGTGTGGAGGCGAAGCCCTTCGGTAATGTGACAGTTAATTTTATGTGGAACTTTCTCTCATCTAACATCTGCTCTCTTCAAATTTTTTTCCAAATCAAGCACTGATAAAGTCATAAGTAAGTTATACTGTAGGTAACAAAAAAAAGCCTGTAACCAAAAAATCTGAAACAAAACAGTTTTTTTAAAGATATTTAAAGTTCAAATCTGGACAAAATTAGATATTTAAACGTAGAATAAAGATTATGGATATTTTGTTGTAATTTTAATAGATTATTCATTATTCAAGTACTTGAAACTTTTAAAATGTATTATTAATTATTATAATGTAAAAGTCATACATTGACATTTTGAAGTGCAACATTTTCATAAAAATTAATTCAACCTACTACATTACTATAATTTTTAATTTATAGTTAATTTTGTGTGGAGCGCTCTTTCATCCAACATCTGCTGGGTCCCCTTTCAAATTTTTTTTCAAATCAAGTACAGATACGTTCTTATTTATTTATTTTAGATTAAACGGCTGCGGGCCCAATTACAATAATAATAACAATCGTTCGTTAGAACAGTTATTATTTGGATAGCACAAATACATTTAAAGTTATCAGTTTGAGAACATTAGTTTTATTGTTTTTTTCATTTAATTATTAAAAATGATTGGTTAGTTAGTGCTATCAAATAAATAAACTACAACACAGATAAAGTTCTTCCCTATGCGTAGTGGAATTTCAGTAATCCTACTATAAATACAGAGGGAGTAAAATTGTACTACGCAAAACAGTTTTTTTCAATGTGTGCCCTCTTAACGTCTATATAGATATTATATACAGGGTGTATCTTATGTCATTGTACGCGGGTTTTTTAACGATTATGGATCGATGACATGGAATTTTGTTAAAACGAAAAAAGACTTGTTTCTTTATTTTTAACAGTCAATTTTTTTATAACAATTTCAAAATTTTTAAACACGCAGGTGTAGTAGCAAAATCAACTTTATTTTTTCAAAGGGTAACTACTATATTTTTTGATGGATTCCAGTAAAACTTTTTTTTCTGAAAATGTTGATAGTCATCATCAATTTTGGTTCACTAGTTTATTAACTGTGCTTCTCTAAAGTTTAGTAAAATATGCATTAATACTTTTAATGTAAATAATTGATATAGGTTTAATTTACAAGAGCTAAATAATTTTTTCTTATAACTAACTTTTATAACTTGAAATTTGAACCATAAGTTTTCTATATCGGTAAATATCGCATGCAAAGTATGTATTTAGTAAAGGTCTGCACGGGCCGATACTTTACAGCCCGGTCCGGCCCGGTAAAATTTTTAGAAAGCCCGGCCCGACCCGTGAATAGTTTTTGTCGTAAGTAAACCTGGCACGGGTAGACCAATTTTTTATTTATTTGTTTGGTCCTGCCCAATACCTATCTAAAAATTGAATGGATTAAGCACGGCATGGTTAAGACCATATATTTTCGTCCATCATGACCATTGTAAAATAATTTTTGAGAAAGCCCAGTCCGAAGTTTTTGTAGTTTTTAAGACCTTTTATTCTTTTAAAAGAATTTTTTTTTTAAATGATAAAATAGTGTATGTACTAGCTAGTAGGTAGTAGGTAACTGTTTTAATTTACATAACCTCTAAAGGTCGTAGGTATTCAAGAAAATCAGTAGAAAATTTGAATTTACCTATCTTACTTACTTAACAATAACATAAAAAATAAGTAAGATAGGTAAATTCTGATTTCACCAACATGTTGAGCATACAAAATACAAATACTAACAAATATCACACAATATACTCAGTCTTTTGAATAACAAATTAAGTAGTAAGTACTAAATACCTAATATATAATAACTAACTTTTAAAATATTATAAAGGATTTTATTAAAGAAAAGTGCGGCCCGGACCGGTGCGTAACTTTTGTCCAAAAAATAGTCCGGCACGGCCCGAAGTTTACTTAAGAAAAGTCCAGCCCGGACCGGTGCGTAACTTTTGTCAAAAAAATAATCCGGGCCGGTCCGGGTAAGCCCAGCCCGTGCAGGTCTTTAGTATTTAGTAGTTGAAATTCTTTAAGAATTTTTTTTGAAAGAGTCATTAGTTTACCGATTAAACTACTTACGTGTATAAAAAGGTAGTTAGAAACAATTATTTAGCTCTTGTAAATTAAACCTATATCAATTATTTCCATTATTTGCATATTTTACTAAGCTTTAGAGGACCATATTAGTTAATAAACTAGTGAACCAAAATTGATGATATGACTATCAAAATGTTCAGAAAAAAATCTTTACCGGAATCCATTAAAAATATATTAGTTACCATTTGAAAAAATAAAGCTGATTTTGCTATTGGTACACCTGCGTGTTTAAAAGTTTTGAAATTGTTATAAAAAAATTGCCTGTTTAAAATAAAGAAACACGTCTTTTTTCGTTTTAACGAAATTCCATGTCATCGATCCATAATCGTTAAAAAAAATCCGCGTACAATGACATAAGATACACCCTGTATACAACACAGTTGGTAGGTACATTTTTTAGAGTTGCGTTGCGAAAACGAGATATTTTTATATTAATTTTACAAACTAAATTATATATTTTACAAGTTTTAACAACAATGGGTTTTCTACATACAATTAAAATCATATTTTTTTTTCAGTCAGTTCCAGCTAACTACACAATGAGTACTTACTTACTAACAATTATAAATGTGTGTAATGTTGGTATACATTTTTTATTAAATAGTTTTTTACTTACCGATTTATATTTGTACGTTATGTAAGTTACCCTATTAACTTGTAGAGATTAATTTTCAAATATTTATTTGTCCAATTAGTCAATTAGAATTTTAATATATTCGAAGTACATATTGTGCTACAATACTATACTATGTTATTAGATATTGTATATGTGGACATATGTGTTTAAATAACTGAGAAATATATTTAAATACATTTAGTATTTGCAAGTCTATGCCAATTTGAAATACTTTTCAAAAGAGTATTTTGTAACTAGTACCAATACCTCCTGACTCATCCGTTGTCTGTTTCGTGTGTACTGTTGCAGTCAACAACGTCAAGTTCACCGCCAGCGACATGTCTGGCCGGGACGGGTACCGGAGCATGTGGGAGTCGATGTACGGCCAGTGCGACGCCATCGTGTTCGTGGTAGATAGCACTGACCAGATGCGGTTCGCTGTGGTCAAGGACGAGCTGGAAATGATGCTCCGGCACCCGGACGTGGCCGACCGACCGGACCTGCCCATACTGTTCGTGGCCAACAAGACGACAGCGCCGGATGCGTGTGGCGCGTCCGCCATGGCCGGAGCGCTTAAACTGCATGAGCACATGGAACAGGACCGTCCGTGGCGGTTGGCCAGCACTGACGCGGTGGCCGTGCCCGGCCAGCCGGCCGACGACGGGCTAAACGACGCCATGGAGTGGCTGGCGGAATTGGTCAAGTACACCCGTCAGCGATGACATGTCCGTTCGCCAACATATTTATTTTATTTTTTTTTTCGCAATAATTGATTAACATTTTATAATTTTTATTGTCGTTGTTTATTACGTTATTATTATTATTATCGTCCTCCGTACACTAATTTGAAAATTATATTCGTCCGATTCAGTGCCTATTATTTTTGGTAATTTTTCGTAGTAAACACATTTTAGTACCTAACACAAATAACACGCGAGGAGGCGTTTTTATTTAAATAAATACATATTATGTTCTTTAACGTGTACGTAACTAGGCTTATTTATAATTTTAAACAATTTACATATGTGGTGATTTATTTAATGTAAGACAGTTCTTATTTCAAAAACTACATTATAATATAACCTAACGTTTTTGAAAATGTTCTTCACATAATTTAAGTCATTAAAAACAATATTTTTTAGAAAATAGTTTTTATCATCATTATTTTTCTAGTTTTGTATTCTTTGGAATGAAAATATTAATATCTTACATTTTAAATTTCATATTCAGAAGCAGAATATTAATCGGGATATTTTATCTATAAAAATCAAATTTTGGACAAATAGGTACCTAGTTTATTTCTTTAGTTATTGGTATAGTTCAAATGAGCGGAGTAGTAGACCAACCTAATATGGGGTACCCCTGCAGTAGGTAAGTACTACTCTCTATTGAATAAATATAAACTTTAAACACAAATGTTTCATAAACTAGGTAGTTTCTCGTTGAAAGTGCTAAAAACATATTCTGCTATGGAATTGAAAAGCATGTTATTGTCATTAAAAATAAATATTAAAAATATAATTTTAGGATAATTCTATTTTTGAAAAAATATTTTTAAAAACATTGACTGTACTTACCTACTATTTTGGAGGCTAAATCTAGTTAATGTTCTAATCTGTTTCCTTTTAGGTTTATTTATATATATTTCAATAATTAGTGATCATTAGGTAGTTAATTAATTTTGTCAAACTACCTGTATGAATAGAAGAAGTTTATATTGGCGAATTCAATGAATTTTTTATATATTTAAAAAAAAGTTTACGAAATAAAAAAAAACTATTTTATTGTTTTTTAGTAAATTTTAGGAAAAAATAATACTATATTTTTATCATATAATTAAAGTGGATTTCAAATAGTGAACACATTATGTATTTCATTGCCTATAATGAAACATTCAGTTTTGAAGGTGTAGATTTGCGTCTAAATATCTTCGCTATTTTTTATTTTCTTCTTAAACATAAAAATGTTGTACTCCTTCGTAATTGTTAGCTGTACATATTTTTATCATTTTAATAAATAATTTTGTCCAAAATCTCGATTTTTAATTACTTATATTAGTTATACTTACTTCCTTAATAGTGTAGCTGTTTCTCGTGCTGTGGGCAGTGTCATGGATCTTGTCGGATCTTGACCCGAGTGCGCTCACATCGATTACGTGTGTTGTAACTTGTAAAGCCCTCAAAACTCTTGGTCTTGCCATGCGGTTAGTGAAGGATTTTTAACTAGAATGTTCGTTAGTAACACATTTATGTGCACTTGTGCACCCCATTTTGGAGTATGGGGCCGTAGTGTGCGATTCTCATACGGCCGATAATGCAAGACATCTTGAGCGTGTCCAACGCAGGTTACTACTCTTTGCTAGCTTTATACCCACTTAAGTTTCCTTGTGTGCCTCATAATTATAGGGAACGAACTAAATGCCATTAAAAATAAAAATAAATGTCCTTAAAAAAGCGGGTAAGTGGATGTCACTCTGCTGTACAGTAGGTTACAAGTGAGTCAATGTATAATGGATTGTATTAAACTTGAATTAAATTATATAATATCATTGTTCAACGATTCTGAGCGGAGACGGTTTATCAGTCTGGATTTTTTAAATTTTTAATAAAATTAATATTATAATATTATAATTTTTTATTCGTTGCTACGGTCATAAACAAAGCATTAGAAATTAAAATCCCATTTTTCGTAATTTGTCAGTAGTTTTTCCCATGGCATTCAATAACTATTGAGAAAATCGAAAAATGACCTCTTTAAAGTACCATCTTGTTTCAATTTGCTAAAATATAAGGTACTATATGTTGAAATCAAAGTACTCCTTCTGGTAAAAATTTCGTATACAGGATAAAAAATAAAAAAAAATACCATTGTAAAACCACTAGCTTCCTCGATCCGCTCAGAATCTAAAACACAACTTAATGCCTTAAAAAAATGACCTAAAAACTTTAAAAATGTTTTTAAATTCAATGAAAACATAATTTTGAACTTAGAACTTATAAAAGACACATTATTATAAAAAATGTATGTAGTAAATGCATAATTAAATAATGTCTAAACAACTTAACTTTTTTATTTTTTAGTACACGTAGGTAAATGTTTTTCTCTAGGACTCTGCCCACATGTTGTGTCACAGTAAATATTTTGTCGGCTGCCACTCTGACCTCACAAACCTTACAAAATAGTACGCTTCCATCGGTAGAAAAAATTGATTCCCCATTTTGTTGAACGTATGAACGCAAACAACAAACATCTGAAGTTTAGGCCTTAGGCATATTCAATAACTTAGTGGAACAAACAAAACTAAACTAAATAAATCTACGAAAATCAACAGTGCAATACAAAATTAGGATTTAGATATCTTATCTTTACCTAATTGCATGTAATATGTTGTAACTTGTATGCATGGGCGCCCATAGGTAACATTTTAGGGGGGGGGGGGGTCAAAATAAAAATATTTTCGAATGTAATATAATAAAGATTTAATGTTATTTTTCACATATAAATGTATACATGCATGCTATATTAGATTCTGAACGGAATAATTGCCATATGAATAAATAAATAAATAATAATTGCCATACGAATAAATAAATAATAATTTTAATAAGTATATAAAAAAAAAGAAATCAAAATAGAAGTAGCTATACTAACTGCGTCTGTAGTGCACTAAATCCTATGAATTCTTCTCTTATAGTTTTTGAACTATCAACATAACGAACACCAATCGAAAGTTGTTCAATGCCAGCAATATCGGAAGTTTCGTCGGCTAACAGTGAAAAACTTGAGCTACTATTTACTTCTCGAACAATTTGATCACATAATACATTTCCACATACTAAAATTAATTCATTTTGAATGCGATGTGAGGTATATTTAGCTTTACTATGACATGTTAATAAATGCTCAGACAGAACACTATCTCCAGCTTCAACACGAAGTTTCAAAAGATCATGACAATTTCCACTACCTACAGCTCAATTTTCCTCTAATTGCTAGATCATATGTCGCACAAAATATTATTTATAATGAAATCGGGACTAGCTTTTTTCTATTTTGTTCAATTTGTGAGTGTTGAGCAGTATTTAATTGATCTATAACACTTTTTTCTTTGTTGGACATAATTTTTAAAAAATCTGTTGATTGAGAAACCGAATCTCTAAGCCATTCAGATTGCATATGTTTTTTTGCGTGAAAATGAAAATTAATATTTACCATACTTGGTAAATTCACTAACAATAAACACTTTTAACGACAGGACGAAAAACAACACAATGTTTGCATAAGCCGCCTCTTAAATGTCTAGAATAAACTAACCATCAATATTGTTTAAGCCATTCTATTTTAAAATTCCTTTTTTGTGCAATACTGGCATTCTTAAAATCATAATTATCAGAAGGAACATATGGTTTTGTTAGTAATTTATATTTAAGTTCATTTGATAAATTTGATTTATTAATATAAAATCCTAAATCTGGATATGACTCACAATCATTTGGCATATAATTAATAGTTAATGTAGGTACCGTATTTATTGACGTAGAACATTCCGGGTTTGAATTTACTTGAGCAGAATATCTTCATCAGATTTTTTTTTAATTAAAAACGATCGAATGTCCATAGTAAAAATTGAAAAAAATAATATTGAATAATCACTAATGACACTCAGCAATCAGCACTAAATATAATGTCACACAGAAAGTGGACGACTAAAATGCAGTCAATGTTGTCTGATAAAATATTTGTAGTACCTATATTGTGATCTTTATGGATTTACCACAAACTATCTACGATAAATAATTTTATGTATAGGTACCTATACGGCCTACAGACTACGACCTACCTATCTATGATGTTAATATACGATAACAATGAGTATATTTTTATACTTATTTCATATCTTAAAAGTGATTTCAACAAATTATTTGCCTCGGTAATAAGGTAATATTGTGGTAATATTTATTGAGCTACAAGTTCATAATATTTTTTTTCAGGGGGGGGGGGCACAACCAACCAACCAACTATATGGCTAATAAGCTTTTAAGACATCTAATGCCGTTTGCCTTTAATGACTTATTAATCTAATTTTGTAAAATTTCTATATAATAAGTTATTGTAATTACTATTAATTACTATTTTGTAATGACTTATGTTATCTCAAATGGGTAATGCTGCATGGTCAAAAGGGCCTAGCTTGTATAATTAAAATTAAAGAAAAAAATTATATAAAAAATATTTTACCTATTATTATACCACATTCTAAAAATTTAAAAATGGCTTCTTTAAGGTTTACATCCTTAGGTATAGGAAGACTCATGTACAAATAGTGCGATAGACTTGGTTGTGGATTGCTTACACACATGGGCAAACATAGATAAATGTATCATATTATTTAATGTTGTTTATTATTATAATTCTAAATGTATCTTATAACATAAAACCACTGTGGGCTAAATATATAAAAAAAATAAGTACTATATATTGTATAATATGATATATAAATAATGTATTAATTAAACTATTAAATCTAACAAAAAAAATTACCCGATTACAAATATAAATTTAGATGATGGCACAGTTGTTTTGATGGTATAAAGTTGAAAATTTTAATTTAGTTAGTTTTAAACTTAATTAAGTATTTATTTTTTTGCTGGTATTTTAACATATCACCTTGTAACTATATATTTGGTTTTTTTTTTTGCTTTCTACTAAGTAGCAAAATTTGTTCAACATATTAAATATTACAATTTATTAGGAATGAAAAATAACATAATTGATAATCACGAATGATACATTTATTGATTATCACTATCTACTGTATATGTGTTTCATTTTAATAAATATATTTTATAGATAGCCAATTGCTTGATAATTAAAATATAAAATATAAGAAACTATAAACTATATTATTTAATTTTTATTATATATTATTTAAAGAATGTAATAGACCTGTTAATCCATATCTTTTTTTAAATTTAAACATTAATTACTTTTTTTCATTAACCTTTAACTGACTTACAGAATATTTTATTTGTTGTTAATTTTAAAATTTACAAACATTCTATAAATATTGAACATGAATATTATGTATTCTTTTACAAAAATAAAACATACTTCAGTTACATAAAAATAATATTACAATTACATATTATAATTGTTATACTAACACGCTGTGTCACTGAATATGAGTGAAAAAAAACTTCAAGATATAAAGATATTAATATTTGTGAATAATTAGTATTATTGTGGAGACTTTTCTTCTGGCATACTGAGCTCCAATTCAATATCTACAAATGAACTCTTGTGATTATTGTTTAAATTACCAAAACTATCTTCACGAGGTAACCGTTTGCCAAAATGTCTTTCAACCCATTTCAACATAGTTAACACAGAATCAGTACTTGGCAAACGACGTTCTGCAGAGGTTTTAACTATTTGAGACTGGGCTACTCTGAAAGTTGCTGCCATACCTTTTAATGCCTTTCAAATAATATAAATACAATTAGGTGAATATTATTTTAATTTTAAGATGAATAGAAACTACCTGCATTGCATCTTCATCGGTTACATCATCTCCTGCATAAATAATGCGTGTGCGTTCACTCCAATCCAAACCAAAAGCTGTACGTAAAATATACAAAGATGCGCGTCCCTTGTTCCATTGTACTGGAGGTTTGGCTTCAATGGCACAATGAGCCTGGCCTGCTTTAAATCCGGCTTCTTCTATCAGACGCTGTGCTGTGGATGTAAGCTCAGGTCGAGCGTTAACAGGTACTTTACGGTAATGGAATGTCAATAAAGTACCTTTGTTTTCTACCCATGCACCATCTTTGCAAACCTAAAAATAAAAACAAATAAGTTAATAGTTCATTGATAATTACTTTCTATTTACTTGTTCTTGAAGCACTTTCAACAGATCTCCAACTTTTTCTACATATTCTTTAGGCATTGGATGCGTAAACCTACTTCCATCTGGATGAAGAATTTCCAGTCCATGATTACCAGCATAAGTTAGACCCTCAATACCAACCTATATATATTAATTTCAACCATTTATTTTGTTGTATATAGTATGATAGTTTAATATTTAATAACAAACCATATCTTTAACATTGTGAACATTTCTACCAGAAATAATGGCTATGTATACATCAGGCATATTGGCCAACCTTTCTAAAACACTTTTAGTTTCTAAAGGTAATGTAGCTAGGTTTGGGTGAGGAGCTAATGGAGCTAATGTACCATCATAGTCTAAAAGCAATGCAAGCTTGTTTGTGTTCCCAATATATCTATAATAAAAATGATTAAATAAAATATATTTATACATATTGTAATATAATTGTAAAACAAATATTTACTTAGCCAAATAATCATCAAAGTCCTGTAAAGTGACTGGTTGCATGGTAGTTGGCAAAACATCATCTCCATCTTCAAATATTAAAGTACCCATTGCTTTAAGGAAAGATCGCATCCAAAAATCTACATCATGTACTTTTTCTCTACGTCTCAAACACCTCATTCTTAAAATCCTTTCATCTTCAGGCATAGTCAATGCTCTATGCAAAGTATCAGCTGCTTCAACTAATTCATACGGATTACAAATTAAAGCTTCATTCATCATTTCACCAGCGCCAGCAAATGGAGATACAATAAGAACACCAGGTGATTCTTTAATTTGACAAGCAACAAACTCTTTGGCTACTAAATTCATGCCATCACGAAGTGGTGTAACCATTGCTACAGCTGAGTCACGATAGAAAGCTGCCAAATCATTTTGACTAACACAACCATAAATATATTTAATGGGTGACCAATTAGGAGTTGAGAAACGACCATTTATTCGTCCAACAAGTTGGTCCATTTCCTCTTTAAGGTCCTGGTATTCCTTAACATCTGTACGTGATGGAACGGCAATTTGCATAAGTGCTACTTTACCCTTATGTTGTGGATATCGTTCCAATAGGAATTCAAAAGCCTTTAATCTATGTACTAACCCTTTAGTGTAATCCAATCGATCTACACCAAGTATCAATTGTAATGATGTACTTATTACAGTGGGTGCTTGCTTTGCCATTTCGACAAATCGATCAAATGGTATACCAATTGGCAATGGACGAATACGTACTGTGCGACCACCATGTTCAACAAGTAAATTTTTTCGATCTACTCGACAACCTAATCTCCGCTGACAGCAATCCACAAAATTTAAACAATAGTCTTCAATATGAAAACCAATCATATCACAACCTTGAAAACAAAGTATCCATAAATAATATGTAAGTATATTCATTAAACTACTATGAGGTAGGGTACATACCTAACATTCCTTGAAGAATTTCATCAGCCCACGGAAACAACCTAAAAATATCCCATGGAGGAAATGGTATATGAAGGAAAAATCCTAATTTAAATTTCAAATTTTTTTCATCAGCAACCTAAAATAATAATTATATAATTGTATACAATATGTTTCGATGCTTAAAAATATTTTACTTCAACTACATTGTAAAGATAAGTGTACAACTTTTGAAAAGAATTTTTATTTTGACATAATTTCTATTTAATTTCGCCAGATGAAATTAGTTTGATAATTATGTAAAAATTATATTCTCGTAGTAAATTCTTTTATATTAAGATAAATTAATAGTACTTCAGAAGTAAAAAGTACAAATTAATTTGGCTGTACTGTGATATTAAAAAAAAAATGTTACATCCTTTTGATTTAACATTTTCACTGCTCCAGAGTCCAGACGTACTATTACATTCCTGTATTTTATAATATTATCTTTGCCGGTAACTGTACAAGTTTAGGAAACATTGACTCGAATTGTTTTAAACTTAAATAATAAGATCATAAAGATCTGAAAATTAAAATTTGAAAATTAAAAAAATTTAAATTAAAATTTTATTTTATGTAGAACACAGGTTGAAATGCGTAAATGGCGTAGCAGTGAAAGGGTTAAATTATTTATCTATATAATATGTAATATTAAACTTTACATTTCGTATACTGTTCGCAGCTAACATAAGATGATAATCATGCAACCAAACAAGAGGTGTTCCAGAATCTGTTTCTTCTGTTGATAAATTTTCCAAAGCCCCTACTGTTTTTGATGCAAATTCTTTATTGACTGCACAGTATGACTTATAAATACAAAATAAAACAATTTGAGTTAGTTTCATTACAATAATTATTTTATTTTTTTTGCATCTATTATTACTTTCCAAGATTCAGCAGAAAATTGTGCTCGGTCAGGCATTGAATGGAATAGAGGCCAAAATGTTCCATTACAGCAACCATTATAATAACTATCAAACGTTTGAGGATCAAAATCAACGGGTATAACCTTGAAGGAACATTAAAAATTGTTCAAATAAATTACATTATAGTTAAATTCTTATTTAATTAAATAACCAACTTTATCAGAACGTAATCCAGCAGTAGGTGTTGTATCATTAGGATCAGATTCTGGTATTTTTTCACCTTCCTCTAAGTGAATACCAGCCCATCCAATCCATAGTCCATTTCCTTGAACTACAACAGGTGCCACAGCAGTGACTAACCCACCAGCACTAAAATTAAAAGATTTTGAAATGTTAGACAATAATTCCTAATATTTTTCAATATTTTAAAATTGACAATCTTAAAAAAATTATAACATGCACCAGTGCTACAAAATCATTATGTATATTAATAAACACAGTTTATTTGGTAGAGATTATATAGAATATAGATTATTTTTAATGGTACATAGCGTAAAAAGCATTTGAGATTTGGTGGAGGTGAAGACCTCATTAATATTGAATAAAGCTTAAAGAAATTTATAAATTTTTTTTTTTTTTGGAGGGGGGGGCTTAGCCCCTTAAGCCTTCCTCTACTTTTGCCTATGAACATGGAATTATATTGTAAGTAGTGCAATTATAATATATTTATTTAAATTTCATTAAACTAAAATTAACAATAATGAATTTAACAAAGTACTTATAACATAGATAAATGAGTAAAGTTCATTAACTTTGAAATACCTACTAAATGTTATTTCAGTAATTTTCATAATAAGAACATTGATTATTAATACGGTTTATCATATTATAGCAATTATTATTATTTTTATTATGAAATATCTAATAATAAAAAAAAAAACATTTAATTTATTAATATTAGGTAGGTATTGAACGAGTGATACAAACTATATCCAAATATCAATTGGAACAAAATGTATTTATGTATATCTAATATCCAGTTGTATTTAGGTGTTTTTATACTTTGATGATAAACTAATTTTATTTAATCCATATTGTCCCTTCTGACGTTCATCACACATCCAGTATCGTTTATCGTTTATTGTTGGATGACAACTACAGTAAGTAAAAATAATTGTTGTGTATGTTCATTTTTGGAATTCATCACAACTATGATATTAGGCAATATTTTACAGAAAATAATGGAATTAAATATTATTTTATAAATGTCCAACTAAATGATGGTATTATTAACTTAGTACCTACCAAATTATGGCACATCTTTATTTGTAAATAAAGAGTTAATTGGTTATCAAAAAATAAACATTTTACAAAATATGTGGGTTCCCGATGGTAAATTTTAGGGCTCTAAAAAATGAATACACAAAATAGAAAGTTTAATCTAGCATGGTTAACAAAATATAAATAGTGGTGTATTCCAAATTATAAAATAGTGTCTACTAAAAAACATGTGTTTAATTTGCCCCTTCATACACCAGAAACTGGTCTACGCAGGTACCTACATACAAAATGAGCAAAGATAGGATTTTAAAAATGCATTAGAACGATAAAAGTCTTTTATTTTTTAATTACTATAAAGTCTTTAAAAACTATTATTTTATTCACATTAAGGGCAGAAAATTGATAACAATCAATAAAAATATTGCGAAATCTTCACTAAAACTAGGTTTAGAAAACTAGGAAAAACTTAAGCCAATTAAAAAGACTGATTTTTTGTGAGCATTGAAATATGTCTTTAAAATCACATCGAAATTATAGAAATATTATGGTTAGTCTTTTTTCATTTGGAAATTTCTTTGGTTACCCACCGCCAAAAAAATTGTTGTCATTTTTAGATTTTACTTAGAATAATTACGACCTTACTAATAATTATTAAGTAGGCACCTAATTAAAAATACCTAACCTATGGAAATTTTACTATAATTAACATACATTATAATACATATTAATTTATTTTCGAACCACAATTGCTGTATCAAACAAGATATTATTATTAACATATATATATCCATTAACATATACTATGGATAGAGGTTCTGCATTATAAAAGCATCTGTTGAATACACCATGAAGACGAGTCGTAAGAGGACCGATTTTTATTGCACATGCGTCTCAGTACTCGTCGAATATTTATCACTAAGCTAGAGGTGAAATAAAATGCTCGTAATAACAGTAGTACGAATCGGGATCGTGAATGCATGATATCAATTGTGCGCATCCGCATTTTCACCAATTCCTCTTAGTTATGTTGGCCTCAAATATTTAGGCAGTAGCTCTATCCATTGTATATGATCGAAGTTCATAAACATAGATATAATATATTATAATTAATATCATTCAGATAACAAATATTTAAAAAAAAACGTTATGGGTGTGGTTACAAATCTACAATGACAGTTGTAAATAGTTTCGATCTACAACCGTGGTTACGATTGCTTGCCGCCGCCGCCGCCGCGATATGGAGCACAACGCCATCTCTGGAACGTTTTATAACGTTTCACTTATAGCGTCATGTTGAGCATCGTCCATTAATTTGGAATAAAAAGAAAAAAACCTGGCACAGTACCTACGCCGTCTTAAAAATAATTGGTGGGTAACAAAATAATAAATATTGTTAAAAAAATACAGACCCACTGACACAGTCATACCCATTCATATTCATATGACCATACCAGAGTACCTAACTAATACAATTACCGTATGCCGTATAGACTGTAAACACACACAAAGTACTTAATATAATGTTTGTTGTTGGCTTGTTGATCAACAAGTGTCAAAGTCAACTAGAAGTAACAACAAACGAGATAAAACACGCGGTACTATTCGTATCTTTTATATTATTTATTAATTATTATATTACTAAAAACCAATTCCCAATCAACAATCATACCTGGCTTTTCTTTCCAATTTTAGCGTTTGTTCGTTTTTTTTGAGAATGAATGGAAGCCTGTTGGACACTATGATGAGCTTTCCGGACGCGTATGCAGGCATTGTAGTGGACGCAGAAACAAAAAAGTAATAATTGACAATTCTCGATAATCGACGGTTTTTAGACTGTCTGACTGTCTGAGTGGTATGTTGTTGTTACTTGTCGTGTTATTGCCGTCGGTAGAGTATTGGATGATTGGATGATCGCCGACCGCCGTTATTCCCACTACTTTCCCACCCAAACGACTGTGTACGGCCTAGTACGGCCGTCGTCAGAGAGACCTCTGGTGGCACGTTTTATGACAAGTAAAGAGATATAACCATAATATAGCTATAACCTTACTAATGTACCGCACAGTCCACTCCACCCTGCCCGCATAAGGAACTGTATAAATGTTACTAGGCACTTTGTTTCCTTTCTTGCTCACTCTATATCGTACCCCTTACTTCTCTCTCTAAGCGCTGTCCAGTAGTTTATAGGTCTATGGATATAACATCAATATCAGATTCCGTATAGCCATACTGTTTGTGCATATCGGCCATATTTATTTTCTCGACTAAAATACAATAGTTGATTGGCATTAAATAGGCTCGGCAAGACGAATGCACGATATAAAGAATGTTACGATATATAGAGGATATATGGTGATGCCACATATCCCTATTTCAGGAATTTTTTCCATAGTTCAGTGATTTCTTGCTAGGTGACGCCAACATTCAGCAATAGCCGGGTTTTCTTTTAAGGACGCTCACAGGCAGTGTAGCATTTATCTATAAAAATCTATAAAAATGGTTATGCGCGGAACAACGTAAGACGACACATTTTACGAAAGTGGTATTTTCAGAAACCTTCCCAAATTTTTACTATACAGGTATAAAAATGTATGCAAGTCATAGCGATTTTATTTTTTTGATACATAACTTAAAGACAATCTAAATTGTTCGTAGATTCATGTTTTTTATGTCTATTAAAAACAATTGAATATTGATGTCAAAAAAATTAAAAAGCTACGACACAGATAAAGTTCTCTTCTATTAAGTGTGAATATTCAAATTTTCTAATTAGTTGTAAATAATGTACTCGTAAAGTACTTGTAATGTTTGTCCCGCGCGAAACCGTTCTTCAATATTATAATCTCATTATCCTGGAATTCCGCAACCAAGGTTGGTACCTACTGATATAGGACCACTTTTAAAATACTTTGAATTATACTCCGTTCCACGATAGTGCGATTGAGCAGCGACCAAAACGTGTTCAATTCCGCGCATCCGCACCACATTCCTGGTGAGGTTGCCTACCGTCGGTATTTGTCGATTGCCGTCGTACCCTTGTCGAACAACGTTGTTATAAGATTATACAGAGTGGTTACTGGTGCAATTTAGTTTATTATTATTACAATATGTTTTATGGTAGTTTTAATAATAAAAAAGTAATAATCAAAATAAATTATACTTATTTCATAAAAATAACTCCTATACTGATATATTATATTAAAAATGTTAGTCGGGGTAATATTTGTGGTGCGTTACTTGAGCCGCTGTATACAGAGAGCGGGCGCACTCTCTTGTGAAACGGAGTATGTAAATTAGTATATTTAGGATAAAACCACAATGTAGATAATACGGTGTAGTCACTTCCTATGTTTGATTAAGACATTTTTAGTCGTATTTTGACGGCAATGGTGCTAAGAAGGCCGATTCTTTAAATAATTATATGTAGCGGTATAAGCATTACAACTTTAGGAACGAATGTATTTTACTTCATAAACGATTTTACGGAACTTTCTTTTTTTGAAATGTTAGTAATTGTATGCTTAATGTATTGATGAAATCAGAATTTATCTATCTTACTCACTTTTTATGTTATTGTTAATAAACCACATAAAACCTACAATTAATTTTTACGTGGTTTATTAAAAATAACATAAAAAGTAAGTAAAATAGGTAAATTCTGATTTCACTAACACGTTGAGCATAAAAATATTAACATTTCCTAAAAAAAAGTTCCGAAAAATCGTTTGGGAAGTAAACTACATTCGTTTTTAAAGTTTTGATGCCTATTCCACTACATAGAATCGGCCTTCTTAGCGCTCCCGGCGGACAATTCCCGCATTAAATGCCGTCAAAATACGACTCGCTATTCGACGCCGAGTGTCTACATCGTGGATAAAACATATTTTAATTTTCTTCTCGAAATGTAATTTAAAATGCCTATACTAAACCCCTTAAATGCGCGTACTTTGGAGTACTCTTAATTTTTTATTGGGTATGTTACTTACCGATTTCATATTTCTGATATTTTTAGCTTAAATTTATTAAAGATTAATATTTGCTAATAAATTTTAAAGAAGATTAATATTTTTATGAACTATTTAATACTATTTAATATCAAGACAATAAAATGTGAAGTATCAGACAATCAAATATTTTAAAGATCCCTCAATGGAAAAATAAACCACACGTAAAGTCAATGCATAGGTAATTAAATATGTAATTTATATGTATTTATATAAATTATAATATACTAGTTTTGGAAAAAGCATCTTATACATACTTATGGAATAGGAAAGTTGAACTATATCATAAAATATATTTTCAAAGTATATTGTTTTCTATTGAATCTATTTTAAGTTTTAACTAACATAAAACGTTGTATTAAGAGGATTCCATACCGACCGTTTTTAAGGAGTTGAGTATAGGCAATTTTTAGGCAATCTGTATAGTACGTGCGTACGTGGCGTGCAGGTGTAGTAAATTATTATTAGTGTGTGACTTCACGGCAAGCTAGATAAGCGTTGCGCACTCGCATGCAAATGTCACATTATGCCTAACAACAAATTTATTGCATGGCGAAATGTTGTAAATCATAGACCTAAACGAATTCCAACTTACCGACTTTAGTTTTACACCGTTAATAATTTTGAAAACAAATTACCTCACTTGAACTTTAGAAAAAAAACTTGTATTCTTAAAAATTTTATTGGACATAAATAGTTTTAAAATTTTTTTATTATTATTCTGATTTGAAAGACTCAAAATAGACTTTATAATAAATTCAAATATGTTTTAAAATTATTATAGGAGTAAAACTCAAGTTAGTACGATGGTCTATTTTACTCTAAAAAGTGGTAGTGTGGAATCCCCTTAATTAAAATGTCTGATAAAAGTGTGAAGAGTGCAAAAATTATTATTCTTTAACATATTATTTAAACTAATAAAGGAGAAAAAATATTCTGATATTCAACTAAGGTATTTAATAATATAAAGTTAATATTTTATATTTAGTCATTAATAAAAAAAAACCATCAAACAGAAAATATTTTATTTTTATCACCATTGGTTATGGACACATTTTGTTATACATAGACTGCTACAATTGCACTTCGAATTTCAAGAAAGTTAAGGTAAATGTTAAATTACAATTAAATATACAACATTTGAATAATCACATTTACAGTTTTAATATAAATTCCATTTCACTGTCCGACTTTTTTTTTTGAAATAATTATCTATTGTTGATAAAATGGTAAAACCATGAATCTCGCTTTCATTTTTTAATTGCGATTTTGCTACAAAAAGTTTTATAACATCTTTGCAGTATTTTTTTGTTATAATAGTTCTAACATTTAGATTTTAGAAGTTACTAATATAACGTGATATTTACATTACTTTATAATAACTAGTATCTAAAAATTTAAATATTTTATAAATAATATATTGTGCCTCATAATTCATAATAATAATATTATGAATTATATGATCTTACTCTCATAATTATTTCATAACATACCTTACTATGGGTGGTTATAATTATGACATATACAATACAAATAAAAATTGCGCAATTTTATTTTATAATTATTATGTAAAATTAATTTTTTTAAATACTGACAATTTCATATATACATATATATATTTAAATTTTATCTAATATCTTACTATGGATTTAACATCAAAGTCATCAAAGCAAGTCCTGACAATTTAACATTTCCTTGTTAATTCCTTAAACACAATTTTAATCAACCAGCTAAATTAATTATGGTGAAAAACTGTAAATAGTGTAGATAATAGACATTAGACATACATGCAATACTAATTGAACCTGCAATTTCAGTATTTCCCTATGGGCTCTGGCCTAGGGGTCTCCCCCTTTATACGCCACTGAAATAGTAGTGATTTGTTCAAACAACTGGATGTTACACAATTGTTGCATTGTAGTATTTATTAATATAATATTAACATAGAAATCAATATCATTTTGTTTTTGCTTATGTCACTTAAAAATTAAATAAAAATAACTATAAATAATAAAGAGACTTAACACAACATAATATCACAGGCATAAAAAAAAAAAAAAATAAGTTTACAAATTACTTAGAACATGAATATAAATAAAATAAATACACACCTATGTAATTTTTTTCCTAACTATAAAATTATTCGTCATCATCAATAACAATAACTCCTCCATCTTTAGGATTGTCTTCCCTTAAAAACCAAACAGACAAAACACATCAGAACATTTAGTATATAATTTACGCTTTATTAAATAATTAAATAAGTTATACATACATAAATTCCTCCTTAAGTTTTTCAAACTCTTTCGTCATACTATTCCTAAAATCTGGTTCTAAACACAGCAATGATGCATTATAGATTTCTTTCACTAATTTATGAGAACCATACTTGTATTCAAAACGAATGCAGTCAGACCACACTCCTGTATAACCAATTTTAAATCAGCTTCAATAATATTGTAATTTGTAGCAATAGTTGATACTCACCAATGTCAGTCTGGCCAAAAGTATTGCATACATCGTTATACAGTTTTCTTATAGTTTTCAATTTAGTAATACCAGAGTTCTGAGTGAGTTCCAATGAAATCATGGTTGTATACAACTGTTTGCATTCTGGTTGTATGTCTCTAAGTTCAACGAATAATTCACGAGTTGAAAGTATTCCATTGTGAACTACACTCCATTCCAAATATTCAGGCCTGATTACAAAATTAATGTCTGGGAATGGAAAATGTGAGCCTTCATGATATAATTGTTGGAGCTAAATTGAAATAAATACTGATATAGAGAAACCACAAAATATTCACAAGGAGAAAATAATATCTATAGTATTCTATATAATTATCGAACACTTACTTATAGGCAAGTTTATTAAGTATTATAGACAGGCCCGGATTGGGCCAATGAGCTACCGAGAAAATCTCGGTGGGCCGGTTATGAATGTTTGGTCTTAATTTTATTTTTATAAAATAATTATAAATTAGTACAAAAATTGATAGAAAATATAATTGAATCAAACTATTAAACTGTACAGTAATCAAAGGTTAGAAATACTAAAACTCGGTGGGCCAATACTTAATGGTTGATACTTAATGATTATAGATACTTCTATTGGGTGATCTGCTATAATTGAAGAGAAAAAGAGTAAAAAATATACTGGAAAAAAATAATAAAACACTTAGGGAATTATAACATATTGAGTTGACTGCTACTGAAATGTGTTGATTAGTTGGAATTTCACTGTATAACAATTAAATATTTAATTTTAGACAAAATATATTTTACACAGGATGTCAAAACAAAATACCATTGTTTACTAGGAAATAAAAAATTGATCGACAGTTTCAGTTATTTTGAGAGAAAAGTTAAATATTGTGAAGTTTACATTAACTGAACAAATAAAGACAAGATTAAAATCAAAATGCAAATTTCATGTGATATCATTATAGTCAATGTAGTTTATATATTAAATAAGAATACAATAGACATTAGAAATGAATGAATAAATCACAGATGTAATAAGATATAGACTCAAGTTAATTTATAGCAAGAATATTGGTAATTTGTAAAGTACATTTTTTATATTAAGACCATATAATTATTGGTCAATAAATTCTACAAGCATAATCTACATCAAGTATTAAGAGGATGTTAACGCACATTTGTTTTCTTTCTACGCGCACACACCAAATTTTCATTTAACAGAACCAACCCCGTGTTTTTGCTATTAATGTTATAGTGAATTCAGCTACTATCAAACTTTGATAGTTTAGATAGATAGTAACATAATCTGTGTCCTTAATTTGCCTATTTTAATTTTTAAGTTATGAGCTTGTAAATTACTACAATTAAAAAATATTTATAAATTGTATAAAAATTAAAATATTCTAAAAAAGCCAATGTAGGGACACAGGTAATGTTCTTAATTTAAGGTTTGATAATAGGTGAATTCACTCTAATATTAAAAGCTACAACACATGGTTGGTTTTGCTAAACATAAATTTGCTATGTTGCGTGTGGGTCAGAGATAAAACAAATGGTGCGCTGACGTCATCTTAACGAGATAACTTTTAACGCCTGAGTTTCATTTAATTATTTTTATGTAGGTTTATCATTGAGAAATTATCAAAATATTAATACTTATTTTACCAATTTTGGATGAGTGTTCCCCAAATATAAAATTAGAATTTTCCATAAAGGCATTGATTTGTTTGCTAAAGCCCGAACACCTGCTTGAAAAGCTTCAATGGCCATTTCAAGACTGTCGTAGCTTAAATAATATGATATTAAAGTAATCCAAAGTTCTACACTATCTTCTATCACTTCAACTCCTTTTCTCAGAACACTATGACATTCTATATTTGTGTTTTTAGCCTGAATAAAAATAAACAAACAAACGATTTTTGTATTAAATAGTAATACTTTATGAAAATGTACCCAATAAATGTAATGTTCAGATTTATGTAATGCTTTGTTATTGTGTGCTTCTTGAAAGGCTCGCTCCATTGTTTCATTCATAAAATTTCTTATTGTTTCTTTTTTCATGCGATAAGATTTCCGTATTTCTATAATATGATCAATATAAAAGTTCCATAACTTATGTTTATTTTTTAATGGTAAATTTTCTTTTAATCCGTCTTCATATGTTTTAATGCAGTTTCTATAAAACAAATTATGGTAAAAATTTTTTTTTTTTAATTTTTGGATACTGACCTAATACCACTAATATAATTTTTATCATAATGTAATTGCTCAGTTTCTCGATGATAGATAAAACCATCAAAATGAATTTTAGCTAATTTTTGCCACATTAGTTCACTATGTCTATACTTTCTGACCATATCTCTACATAAAAAAAATACATTTCTAATTATGTACACTAACTTCTTTCTTTTAATACCTAATCAATACCTGACAATATTACATTGAAGTTCTCTAACTGCACTTAATTTTATTGCTCTGTCCAGTAATATAAAATGAAATTCAATATCACCTTCAAAACGTTTTATGAGGTTTCTATATTTTCCAATGGCAATTGGAAGTGAGGCACCTGCAGTCTTTTCTAAATGTTGTACTTCTACCCAGAACTCTTCTACGTATAAGCTCTTACAATTTTTGTGATATTTTAATCCTTCTGTGAAATATTGTCTAGCTGATTCAACATCATTTCGATCATCAAATTCATATGTCGCTGCAGTTATATATACTTCAGGATCACTATGGTATCTCAACATAAGTGTATTCAACATGTTACTACATTTAGTAATAAATAATGTCTGCAATTAAGAATTTATAATGGTTAAATAAATATTTCAAGAATAATAATCAAATTCTTCTTGTTATAGGTATTTCAATGGTTATTTCAAAATTTAAATTCATAACTTTCTCAATATAATAGTTAGATATACAATGTGAAAATGTATTATCGACATTCAAATATTAATTATTATTATTATTAAAATAACTTTAAAATTAATACTAAAATTATTGAAACAGATATTAATAAATTATATTAAATTAATTATTATATATTATTTATTGTCTTATGTGTTTATAATTTAGCTATTGTTTATCATCATTATTTATGGTCTCATACAAGAATTACTACAGCCTAACTTCCATATTACAAAATCTTATGGGGAACAAAAACAATTTGGATTATAGAATATTTTGTTAAATTTTGTTCTCGAAAATATTTCGTTAAATGGAAGTTTCTCTGTATATTTATTTTACATAGGTTTACCATATAATTATTGTTACAGTGAAGCAGTGGCGGGACGAAGGACTTAATTTGAGGCACGTGCCTCAGTTTAAAGGGTGGTAGGTGTCCTGGAGATTAGGGGCATTTCACATAAATATTTTATTAACTACACACCAAGACTAAGCCAATCTTTCTCAGTTACCATTTACGTAAATACATAATTACTAATATAAATTATTGTGCATCATAAGTTAATGAAGTTCGCCACGCCACTGCAGTGAAGTATCTTATATTTGAATGATATTCAATTTACGGTAAATTTTTTTTCCAGTAAAAGTTTACCTGGTAAATTTACAGCACTCACATCTCTTTAAATAGATAATATTTAAAATAATTAAAAAATATATTAGACAGGACATCAATATCTTACTAATTACGATAGCTTATGATATCATGATACAATATCAACAAAATCGGAACAATATCGATACACAAAATTATACCGTTGCCCATAACTAATTTTTGATAGTCATAATAATCAATATCGTCGGCTAATAGGCCAATTGATGTAACCCTCACTTTTTTCTAATTTCAGGTTATGATTGAAATGGATTATTATAGAGAAAATACACATTGTGGCCAAATATTGTAACCCTCAAATGATTAATTCCTGTCTAAATTCAACATAATTAAATTTTTTTTAGTGTAAGCCACACTGTTAAAACAGTGTCAATTGATGTAAGCCACGACGTTAATATCAACGTCATGTTCAAACAATTTTTTCTTCAGCAAGCCAATTAGTGTAAGCCTACACTCTACAGCATATCCCTATATAGTGTTTTAGGTGGTCTACAATCTTACAGGCCAAATAGTGTAACCCACTATAAAATTATACTTAAGTATTATTTTCTACTACGTTTTATTTATATTAATACGGTAATTTATTGTTATATTATTTATATTATTATAACTATTACAATATAATGTTGTTATTCGTTGAAAACACTGATATAAATAAAAATAATAGAGTTTATAATAACAATTCGACTGATAAGAAACCTAATCAGTCATCGTAGAACATTTTATTTTAAAACAATAAACTTTATTTTTATGCTTAACCCGTCGTTGGTCGCGTCTTTTTTTTGTACTCCTTTGGTCGCGTGGTGAGAGATTCTCTCACTTTCTTCAATAAGTCTTATAATATGTAATAAACTACCAAAACACATTTATTATATAAATGAGCACTTATAAACTATATATATTTTTTCTTTTTTACAAAATACATTACACATTAAAATTTGAATAAACGAGCATTAATATATTGTTATTACTAAAAAAAAAAAATAATTAAACTTTTTATTCTTGAACTATTTTCTGGATTATCTAATACGTCTCCATCACTGTCATCTTCATCGGGGTCAAAATCATCTAACATATCATCGTCAGCTTCCTCAAGCCATGCAGATATGTTATTATCCATAGTAAAATAATTCACAGAAAAAACGTACTTGTTTGGTCGCATATAGAGAATTTCTCTCACCGTGTGTATACGAGTCACGTTAAACGGATACTGAAAATATGTAATAAATTACAAAGTCGTTTAATGCCCATCTATTTTTAGATTATCAGTATCTGATAAGGTATAGCACAACTAATAGGCAATAAACCGATATAACAGACAGTGGTGACCAAAATAATATCGTAATGAGAGAATATCTCACCACGCGACCAACGACGGGTTAAATGAATTATGTTAAAGAACTTAAGCTAATAAGAAGATAATAACAGTATAAGACTAGTAAACTAGTTATAGTTTTAATGCAGGTTTTTTGTAGTTAATTGTGTACAGCGTTTCAATATCATTATGAATACCAAAACTAAATTGAATAGGGCTAGTAAGATGATAAACCTTGTTTTGCCAAATAATTACAACAAAGACAGAATACAAACGATCAGCAAAATGTAAGTAATCAATTAAAATCAATTAATAAAATGAAAAATGTTCAAAAATGGGTAAACTCTATTCCATTGAAAATAAATGAAGATACAGAAGTTGTCTTTTCTAATCAAGATGAAGTAGATGAACAAATAACTCAAGACTCTATGACTTGTGTTCAAGATTGTATAGTTATTAACATACCAACAGAAATTAATAATAATGAACTGAGCACTAATAATACAAATACAAATTGCCTAGAAAACTGTAGTATTATTAATAATAATGTTACATTTGAAGTGAACATGTGTACAAATGATTATAATATAAATAATATTATAATTAATGAAGCTAATAGCATAAACAATAGTTGTCATACCATGGAGGTTGAGGTACTTGAAGAAGCACATAATTATGATAATACACAGATTGGTGTAAGTGCCTACAAGAAATTGTCTAGAGGTAATAAACACAAGATAAATGCAACACTCAGAATAGAAGGAAAATCATATAAGACTAGAAAAGGGACTGTAATTAAAGAAAAATCTGTCCAACCGAACCCGTGCTACTCAAAAAAGTGTCAAAATAGTTATGGTATTATAACTGAAGAATTAAGACAAAATATTTTCGAAGCATTCTATGAACTAGATGGTCAGCAGAGAAAAGATTTTCTTATAGCATCAATACAGACTGGGCCAGTAAAAAGAAGATACTCAAGTTCTACTGATATTAAAAAAACCTGTTCAAATTCTTATTTTCTACCAATTGATGGTGTAATGACAAAAGTTTGTCAACAATTTTTTTTGAAAACACTTTATATTACACAGACCTATCTAAAATACACTGATTCAAATAAATCTAAATTATTAACTGCTAAAAAAGATAACCGAGGTAAAAATAAACCCTCAAATAAAACACCTGCTAGTAATCTACAAACAGTTAATCAATTTATTAAATCATTACCAGCTGTTCCATCTCACTATTGTAGGGCCAGTACACCAAAAAATACTTACCTGCTGAACATAAAAACATTTCTGCTGTTTATAGAGCATATAAGATTCACTGTGAATCGCTAAAATCTGAAATAGTTAGTGAAACAGTTTTTAGAAAAATTTTCACCAACAAGTTTAACATAGGGTTTCATATACCTAAGAAGGATAAATGCAATGTATGTGAAAGTATGAAAAATATTAGTGAAGATAATTTAACTGAGGTACAAAAAGTTAAGTTTGAGAAACTTGTTAAAAATGCTGAATATTCAAAAACTGTTCACTTAGAAGAACAAGTAAAATCTAAAAATGACATGTCTTTTGTATGTACATCGTTTGATTTACAAAAAATTTTAAATACTCCTCATGGAGATAGTATGCTTCTATTTTATTCAAGGAAATGTACTATGTATAACGAAACACTTTATGAAAGCGGTACTCGCAACGGTTATTGCTTTGTTTGGGGAGAACAGGATGGTCTAAGAGGTTTTAATGAAATATGCTCTACTTTGATTAAGTACTTAACAATTGTTGAAGAAAGATCCACTGTTAATACTGTATCATTATTTTGTGACTCATGCCCGGGCCAAAATAAATATAATAAAGTTCTTTCAGCAATATTTTGTTTCATGAATAAAGTAGCTATAAACATTAATTCTGTTAGTATAACATATTTACAACCTGGACATACTTATATGCCGGTAGACTCTGTTCATTCAGCAATTGATTCAAACTTAAAAAAAAAATTGTTTGGGCACCGTCTGAGTGGCCAACTATAATTGTGAATTCTAGAAACAAGCCAAAACCATATGAAGTTTTTGTTCTTAAACATACAGATTTTAAAGATTTCAAAAAACTTCAATCCGATAATTTCCCTATATTGACAACAACAGATGATGGACAAAAAATAAAAATGAGTGAATTAAAAAAAGTTACTTTCCCAAAAAAATCATCTACTATTTTATTGAATTTTTGTTATGAATCAGGAAGTGAAGAAAAAACTGTTACAATTGCTCAAACAAAAGAGCGTAGACATTCTAAAGACAAACAGTTACCGAAAAATTCAGAACCTCAACCAGCATTTAAAAAAATACTTCCAATATCAGTGGCAAAATACACTGATTTATTAAAACTTTGCGAAAGTGGTGTCATACCTAACAGGTATCATAGAGAATATATTTCATTAAAAAGAAATGAAATAGTGGAAGATACACTACAGGAGACTGATGAAGAAGACTGTAATACAGAGACTGAACGAGATCAAAATTAAAGGTACCACACCTTTATTGTCATAATTTTTGTTAAATATTTTATAATTGTATATTAGTTACCTATACTGTAAAAAACTAATAGTAGGTACCTAATAGTGGTTGAGTAATTGTTTTTATTTTTTTTTGTTTTTTAATAATACATTTAATTTTTATTTGTTGTTGAATTCCTATTAATCATACATAATTTATAAGTGCTGTTTTTAATATTTATTACAATACTGTTCTTATATTTATAAACAATAAACAGGTTTAATTGAATATCACTTGTTGTCTTCAACTACTATTATACTTTATAATAAGATATTTTATTGAGGGTTACAGTAATTGGCACAATTTAATTATTTTAAGTCAATTACAGCATCCATCACTGTCTGAAATTATCAAGCCACAATAATTAATATTATTGTAGGCCAAGTAGTGTAACCCAACTTCACTTTGGAGTAACATAACAATATATCATATTGTATTAAGTTTAGTAAGTATGACATTCCTTTATAAATACATTATTTTAGAATCTAAAAAAACAAAAATTAAGCTTGTAAGTTAACAGAATCATAAAAAAAACTATATTTTAGTGCCTCCTGAACAATTTCATTATTGAGAGTTACAACAATTGGCCTATTAGCCGACGATATGCAAGTAGGCATACTTTTCAATTAGTCATCGATCATAACTCATCATAAACATAAAATTATTATATAAAGTAGGTTTTTGAGATTTTCAATAATCTTTAGGGAAAATATAAAAATTAAAAAACTCATCTTATTTATAATATTAAAATCATTTAGGTTGTAATTTATTGACTTACATTATTTGAGCAGAATTCAATATATTCTGATAGTGAAGTCTTTTCAACAGGAAACAGTAGAAACATACAGTTGTACATATCATTGATACGATTTGATAAAATGGTAAGTATTTCAGTGTTGATATACTCTGTGTCATTTTCTTTCATTTCTTGCTATGAAAAAAAAAAAAAAAAATAATAACAATAATAAGTAATTGAAATAATATCAGCTGTCAGTCTTACATCAATTTTAAGTTGACATGTATCCAACATATTTAATTCGACTTTTATTTGCTTCAACAATTCCTCTTTGGTGGCCAACCCAAGTGCAATTTTCTGGTTGAGTGATTTACGATCATCATTTAACATTCTTATGTTATGTAAAATATTAATATAAATAAATAAGTACTAAATAAAAAATAACATTGGTTTAAGAATTGTATACTTGCTTACATTAGTTCGTCCCATTTCATTATACCATAAGTTTTCATGAAATGAATTTCCGATTCTACTTCATCTGCCGACATGTCGAAAACGATTCCTTTATAAACTGATCAAAGAATTTGAAACGCAAACAAACAAATTAATAAATCCAAAAATTGAGGTACCAACATTAGATACTACAATTTCAGTTCGAGTGTTGGGCCTTGTTCCAACAGATAAGTAGAGCCGTAGAGGTACTTGAATTGAATGAAAAGTTTTCGTAATTTTATCATATAAAATCATAAAAAGGTAAGTATACAAATATTTAAATCATTGCCCCTAGAGCAGTATCATACATAAATACTTCCTTTGGGAAATTAAAAAAAATCATTAGAACAAAGTATGCAGTGTATGAAAAAAAATTCAGTAAGCGAAGTACTGCTTTTAAAGATAATTACCGATTGTTTTCCGTTTTGACCAAGCCGTGTATGCCCGTATTTTAAATTAAATTGATTTGTTAATTTGTGGCCGATTAAAATAGTCAGCGTCTCGTGCCCAAGATCTATAAAAAGATTTTTAAAGATTTTGTCTCGTACCTACGACAAAAATTGATAACAATCGACGAAAAGTCAACAATTATTAGGTATTATACTGATTTCTGTGTTAAATTCTGGTACTGTTGTCAGTCTTTCACGTTACTGTGTTAGACCAAATAGTATAATATAATATCGTATTTTAGTATTTGGTTAAGTCATCGTTATGAAGTTATGAATTTTTGGATTTTGATCACACATCCACACACTATCGTCAATATTAAGCATTGATATTTTATCAATAAGAATATTATGATGATACTATAGATAATACACATATTATCTATAGGTGATACGGGGCCTTATCACACTTACCAGGGTCGCGTAAAAATCAGGATAATAATTACCGGGACCCGTACAACATTTGTTACCACGAACCACGATTCAAGATGGACGAGTTGCGCAACGAACCTGTGGTGGCTCCGCTGTCGCCTCCACAATACTCGCCTCACTTTTGGTACCCTCCTGGTCACCACCGACCGCGGCTCCGTCACAACCAGTCCGCGCTAGCGCGTACGCCGACGCCGCGTACCTACCTCCCTACCGATGAAACTCAACCACTCCGATCACGACAAAAGACCGCACACCACGCAAAACCATGTCTTAAGCTACGACGTTTTCCTTTGTTAAAGTTATTCCTGCCAAAAGATTGCGCGCCCCGACACGGAACTCAGCAACTTGTTAGTTAAGTTACGCGCGCAACCGACCACGAACGCAGTGGCGCAGTGCACAGTACATCTCACGCGATGTAACGATCCGCCGACAGACCGACGTATAGTGTATCGCCATTTTCGTTACTATTGTATTGTTTTTCAGTCTCCTACGAAATAAAGATAACTTATTAGTTATTACCAATGATCGAATATTCTCTTTCTCACAGTTGATGGAGGCGAAAGTAATATCGCCATTTGACCTCCACAAACCATTGACGATAGAAAGTGTTGAGCTGTAACAGGCACGCTGTGTATCATTTATAATAATATGTTATTTTTCCAGTGGCCCTTACAGATCCACCCCCGCCGACTTATGAATTGATAAGCTTCCTATCGCCATTAGATTCTGAGGCGCAAAGTTTATATATGAGAATTATTGGTACCTATAGTAAGAATTACAACTCCCGCTCAAGTGGTCATTTTTTAATTTAAACATTTTTTCTACAAACAACAACACATCATAATATTATTAATCAATAATCATTCTTGATATTTTTTGATTTTGATAGAAATTTTTTAGATTAAGATTGAAGGCTTAAAATTTTTAAATACTAATATTATTTAAGTAATGTTTAATTCTTTTATAAATACAAATCAACTTGCTACAAGTTTTGACAGTTTCTTTTTTATCCTGCTGTTTTCTTTATTTTTGGTTTACTATATACTTGGTATATTACCCTATACGGTTATACACATTACAATGTATACATTACTAACCACTGTGTGACGGGGAGTATAAGACCATTCCCTCGGGGGTTTTTACACCTTTAGCCATATATCGCGAGGGCGGCTCCTTCACGCCTTTTTACGACGCGGTCACATTACAATGTATACAGTGAAAAATTGAGTTATCATTTGGTCGGCGTTCCACAAAAAGGGTATACCTTAGTCAAATTTTTAATTGTCCTGGAATAAAACTGATTAATTTTCGTTATGTTATGAAAGTGATGATTGATGTATTTTTAATAATTGTTAATGTTGAAAAATATATTGGTAGGTACTTATGAAAATATAAATTTGCAATAAAAGTTTTGATTATAATAGGGGCCGGAATTATATTCTTTTAAAATAGCCAAAATAAGATGCTAATATTCTCTTAAAAAATTGAAAATATTCTTCCAATATATTCTTTAAAAATCATAATAAAATATGCAAAAAAATATGCTTTTTTATTAAAATATTCTCTTGAACTAAAAATTGCATTTATATGCAAAATAATTAAGCAAACAATACAAACTGATATAAATATATACATGATTTGCAAAATAATACAAACATTTTAATTTTTAAACCAGATTGTTTTATATACAGTAATACTTATGTTACGTCCCAACCGACGTCGATATATACATCAACGCAGAAATGAAATACGTGATGTACTAGGTATGATGAATGTTTTTTAACGTAGTACAAAATTACAATGTTATAATATATGGTGTAAAAGAGTGGTGTTACGACTCTTTAAGATAGAATTTAAACTGTGAGTGGTGTTACGACCAGACTCTGAATGTCCCTAACCGTCTGAAGAGCTCTTGTCCTGGGCTTCGAAAGATACGTGTGACGACACCTTCTATAGTTCAATTGTTTTCTCTACGCTTTTGCAACGACCTCCGCATGTTATACTATACTAATTGCCTTATTAGTTATAGTGTCAAATATTATTAGAGACGTGCGGCGCGCTGTACATATATGACTATTTAATACGTGGGTACGTAACACCTCCCTTCTAAAAAAAAGACTATGTTTAAAAGCTTAAACATAAATCTTTAACATTTTCATAGTATGTAGTTATTACAATGGTTTTACAATAGTGATACATTGGTTATAATACATTGATACATAAAATAGTGATGAATTGGTTGTAAAATAGTGATACATTTTGTTAGTAATATAATAGTTGTTAGATATTAGTACATTTTTTTTTTATATAAGTATATAGTTTCTTTTGTTTTACATTTTCTTCTTAGTCTAGTGTTAGTACATGGTGGTCATATATGTATGGTTAATATGCGTATTCTGTTACCTTTATATAATTTAATTATTATAACTATTACATATTTATATATCCGTCCTATATTTTTTTTTTTTCCTCTTTTTTTTTTTTTTTTTTTTTTCCGTCCTATTTCTATTGGTCTTATATGGTTTTTGTTTTAATGATTGAGTCGTTAGTTAAAAGGTTATCTATTTCTTAACTAGAGTATGTCCATTCAAGTAAGTAGAATCTTACTTAGATACTCCCTGATTCCCAATTATAGGTATAGATGAAGAAATACTAGAAATGGTAGTAACCATCAAATTTTGAGAGTGCTTATATATTAATTCTGATAAAATTTCGTTTAGTATTATTTTAGCCCTATAATTAAAGACGTTAATTAAAATTATACGCCTATATATATTATATATTCTTATTTACTTTATACTTATGTATCGTTACATATTTTTGTACGGTGTTTGACCGTTATTGGTACGTGTTTAGGATTGAAATATAATTCAAACATGAAAGCAAAAGTGAAGAATGTACGTGATTTGATAGAATTGAAATTTGATACGGCTTTGTTTGTGCCAATGCGACTTGGAGCATGACGATCGTCATCATGATCCTAAAAAGTTTCCTTATATATTAAATTAAATATAATATAATATATAAATATATTAAATATAATATACACTTTCATATATATATTTTCATTGCCTAATCCTATCAATTATTGTTAATGATCATATTTACATGTATATTATATTTATTCTTTATATATATATGCTTTTCTTATTTAACTCGGATTCTCGTGGAAATTATTCTGATTGTGTGGTCTACTATTATACGCGACATTGTTCATACGGCATTGTGACGAAAAATGTCCTTCGCGATTGCACATATGACAACGCCTAACATTAAAATTGATGTTCCTCGGATTTGGGTTTCTATTAGTATTCCTATCGTGGGTATTGTTTCTGTTTACATTATTGTTATTGTCGTTGTTACGATAGTTGTACGCTGTGTTTTGATTATTATTGTTAAATTGTCTATTTTGATGCGTATTTCTATTACTATACGTATTATTTGCGCGGAAAATGTCTTGTACATCATTAAATGTACGAATAATTTTTTCGGTAATTAACGCGATTTGTATTGCTTGTTCGAGAGTAGTAGGATTTTTTGTTTTTACTTCGAATTTTATTTGGTCGCTTAAACCGTTTATATAACTGACTAACGCTTGTTCCCTAATATTGTCACGTAATATTTATGCTTCAGTGGGTGTTTTGTCTATGGCCATACTGTGTTACATAGTTTCTGATATATTTCCTCTACTCTATTATTGTACGCGCATATGGTTTCATTATGTTTTGTTTTTCAGTAGTGGTCAAACGGGGGGGGGATGAGGGGGATAGATCCCCCCCATGACTTTTTCAATATTTATAACGATATATATTGCATGCATATTAATATATTATTATTCTATTTTATTTTTCTAAAAGCAAATAATCATCTAATGAAAATTTTCACAAAATGACGTGTGGCGACACCTTCTATAGTTTAAGAGGACGCCACACCCGTCTTTCTGCATCAAAAATAATGCATTCGTATTTCAAATGCTACGAAGTCAATAATGGTCGTAGACCCATAAGTAATACACTGTTTTCTCTACGCTTTTGCAACGACCTCCGCATGTTATACTATACTAATTGCCTTATTAGTTATAGTGTCAAATATTATTAGAGACGTGCGGCGCGCTGTACATAGTTAATATATGATTACTTAATACGTGGGTACGTAACACTTACATGATCTCCAAACGTTATAACATAATTTTCAAAAACTAGTTGCAAAGTGTAAGGATAGTAGGTAAATATGTGTTGGTTACGAAAATTATGAATTTTTTAAGATGGAGGCATATGTTTATGATACAAAACCAACTTTATAATTCTTGGACTCTTTTAGATTCTGAGCGGATGTATAGATTTTACAATGATGTCACCATAGGAACGAATAAAATGTAAAAATTACCTAATACCCACTATAACTATAGTAGTATAGTACCAGTTCACAATTAATGGTTACTTATTAATATTAATATTTTATGGTTCATACATTTTCATTTGTCGGCTCATAATCATTTTTTTTATCGAATACAATCATTACATTTAAATCGAATACTGTAATAAAGCACTATCCTGTCCGAGACCAAAGGGACAATCGACAAATTTCCACCACTGGTTGACCTACCCCGCTTCACTTGCCGCTTTTAGATTCTAAGCCGAGCAATAAATGTATTGATTTTACAATGATGTGTGTTTTTTTAATTTTTTAAATGTTTGTGTCTTTCACCACCGTTTGGGGGCAGTAGAACTGCTTCGATTTTCTTCAAAAGTATCTTGTTTGATGAAAAGTGAATCTAGTTGGTGCATTTGGAAAGTCAAAATTTAAAATTCTAAATAGTTTTTAGTTTTCAAGAGTGCCGGGAAAAACAATATAAAAATTAAGGAAAAACGGGAATTTATACGCAAAATTGGTTTTTGACAAAATCAATTTTGGTTTTTAGTGTAACTCTAAAACAACCGGATATATATATATATATATGACCGTGGATATATGAAATGTTGACTGAATGTTAATCTTAGCATTTTCTATATACCATAAAATATTCAAAATATTTTGAGCTGTTTACGGACATTATAAATTTTAAATTTTTTTAGTTTTTGTTCTACGAATGACAAAAAAATTTTATTCGTTAGATAAAAAAGCTTGACAATTTAATACAAGGCTCCTAATATATACTGTTACAATGATATTTGCAAAATATTAAAAATCCATATTCACACTTTTTTTATAAGAATTTTAAGTTAAATTTTTCTTTTTAAATCTAAGATTTAAAAAAGTAATACTAAATTTGTCTACCTTTATAAATAAAAAAATGTCTACAAGCAAGTCAAATTAAATTTTTATGAGTGTTTGAAGTTTAAACTATTACAACATTGGATATTCATTCAATTTTTCATGTAAAAATAAATTTTCTTATTTTGTTGTAATTCAAAAACCACCAAAAAACAAAATCGACTTTTTCGAAACCAATTTTGCGTAATAATTCCCATTTTTCCTTGATTTTTATTTTATTTTCCCCTGCGCTTTTGAAAGCTATTGGGAATTAAGTCGAAAAACTTAAGGAAATCGTGCATTGCATTTTCAAATCTTAGAATTTTCAACCCAAAATAAATTGCAATTTTTGACGATTTCGAATAGTTTTGTCAAAATTCTTATTATACAGATACTTATAAAAATATACTGTTTTTACCCTCAACTTTTTTTTTTAATTTCCATTAAAAACAACATGCTTACATGCTTGACATATTGACTGAATGTTTATCTTAACATTTTCTATACACCATAAAATATTCAAACTTGTTTTGAACAATTTACGGGCATTATCAATTTTCAATTTTTTTAGTTTTTTGTTCTATGAATGTCAATACAATTTTATTTGTTGGGTAAAAATGCTTGTAATACAAGGTTAATACAATGTAATACAAGGCTCTTAATATATTGTTACAATTACATTTTAAAAATATTAATAATCCAGTCACAATTTTTTTTAATAAGTATTTATTGTATACAATATTTGACAACAAATTTAAAATTTAAAAAGGTTGGCAAGTGGGTGTCGCTCTGCTGTATAGTAGGTTACAAGTGGATCGCTGTAATGGATGGTGTTAAATTTGAATTCAATGATTTTAGTATCATTAAGAAAAATGATTCTGAGCGAAGACGGCCAGTCAGTCTATGATATTACTAAGTATATTTGATGATATTTAAGTGAATAAAGTGATTTATATATTACCTATTTACGTGGAACCTTGTTTTAAATTTCCAATCCTAAAATATAAAAGTTGCACATTTTATAAATTTTTAACTACAAAATAATTATTAAATTTTAAATTTGATAAATTTTGTCAAAATACGAACTTAAAACGCTTATAAAAAAAATTGTGTCTATGTATTTTTAATATTTTTCAACTGATATTGTAGCAATATAGCAGGAGCCTTGCATTTAATTTTCACGCTTTTGTACCCAACAAATAAAATTTTATTGAGATTTATAGAAAAAAAAAAACTTTAAAAATTGAAAATCGACAATGTCCGTAAACAGCTAAAAAAGAGTCAAAATATTTTCAACATTTTATGGTGTATAGAAAATGAAAATATAAACATTCAGTATAATTTTCATGTATCTTCAGTTATTCGTTTTTGAATTACAACAAAATAACAAAATCGCTACATGAGAAACGAGTGAATATCCAATCTTATAAAAATAAGGTCCACTTCCCCAGCCCCCCTAAATTGGAATTTGGAATTTTCGTTTATTACTTATGTTTGTAAGTCGTTTTTAAAGGGTTGTAAAGATATTTTTTTCGTTTGTAAAGAATTCGTTTTCCTAAAAAAAAAAAATTATCGACGGGGGGCTGGGGAAATGCCTAAAATTTTTGAATTTTGAAATTTCGTTTATACAAATCGATATTATGACCTATATTTCTGATGCTTAATAAATATTATTATAAACTTAATGAAACTTATTTAAGTGTTCATGAAATTAAAAAGATACATATTCACATGTTATACGTATATTATTTTATCTACATTATAAATAAGATAATTCCTAAAATATACAAAATGTTTTTGGTGGAAAATTATTGTTAATTATTATAATATATTAGGTGGGCTTGTCAGCTGTCACACAGTAATTTCCCGGGCCGAAATTGTTAACCAATACCTATGCTGCTCAATATATATTTTAGTGAATTTTATATTTTACACTTCTAATATTATTTATTTTATCATTGTTTGTATAACTGGTTTGTAATGTTGTGGTAATAATATTAAATTATGTGTCCAAAATTTGGTTCATAATTCATTACAACTTTTTTGAGTAAAGTTTGCAAAAACTAGCAGGGGAAGTTTTCTTGACAAATATACATTTGTTAAAAAATATTTTTTTATGTAACTTTTTTAAAATACATTTAAAATTAATTTGTTCAAGTCTACAAAGTAAAGTACAACTTATATCTACTATGTACTACTTAGTCTTATAATTTAAACGATGTATGATATTTTGTAAGTCACCTTAGTAACCTTATCCTAAGTATAGTAGGCGATACTCTTACTGCATACTGATTACTGAATAAAGTATACATAATAAAAATAAATATATATATTATTTTTCTGAAATTATGTTTTTTTTAAACTATTTTCATTACCTGAATAAAATTTAATCAACCAACTATAAATTTAACTTAATATAATCCTTATAATTAAAGTATAACAATATTATTGATAACATTATTACTATTAATTACTAACATTCGTGTTATGCCCTTTGGCATATCTTTGATTGCAAAGTTGTCATAAAGCTATTTTATACTGTTTGGTCGCTTTCAGTATGCCTTGTAATGTCCAACCTCACTTCGATTCCCTCCAGTAAAGGAATAAACTACATTAGCGTAGGTTAGGTTAACTTAATTCTATATAATCTTATGTTAGTTTCAATAATCCACTTTTATGTTTTTTGTATCGATATCAATTTAGTTTGTAATCAATTCGCCATTTTTCTAAAATAATCTATCAAAATCATTTACGCCAATTACTAACTGTTCGCATTATACTCAATAATATGGTAAAAAAATAAAAATCTTCCTTAAAATTTGAATAGAAGGAACATTATTATTGTTTTTAGAGTTTCCCCGTGGCGTATGCTTGTTTGATACGTCATACACAAGCAGCGTACGAAACTGTGATGTACTTTATTTTATATCTATCATTGCCTTATTCTGATGGACCAGTGCTAGTAATTACAGATTTTGAAACAGGCCTTCGAAACGCTATTAAACGCGTATTTCCTGAATGGCAACAAGTTGGCTGTTCTTTCCATTTTAATTAGGTACAAATTCACTTAGAATCTTACAGAGGTATAGGTACAAATTATTATTATTAAAATCGAAAAAATTGTGTACAGGCTGTGTTAAGACATGTGAGGCAAATTGGTTTGGCTAATATGGTCAGAAACAATGTTATGGATCGAAATATAGTGCGATTGGTAATTAAAATCTTAATACAAACATTATTACCTATAATGAAACTAATTCTTATGTATTTGTGATATTTTAGTTATTAGCACTACAACACATTGGCCGTGTAGGGTCTGACGTTGTCGTGCAGCAGTCAGACTCCGCTCGTTAACAGACCCCTCCTTTTATTTTGAATAGCTCTCCTTAATTTTTTTAGGGTCTCACAATACCTTGCTGCGTTGATGGTCTCCCCCCTGAGGTAAATATTCAATCAAAATTATGCCTTTGTGGTCCCAAAACACTGACGCCATGATTTTTTTGGCTGAAATGGTGGTTTTGAACTTTTTGGTTGAGGGTGAAGTGGTGTGACGCCATTTTTCGGACTGTCTCTTGGTTTTAGGTGTATAGTGTGTAACTCAAGTTTCATAACCAGTAACAATAGACTTGAGAAAAATATCACACTGAAAAAAAAATCCTGATCATATTGAAAAAAAACTATGTTAATTTGACAATTATATTGTTGCTATTTAGCTAACAATATATTTGTCAAACCAGCATACTTTAAATTGTCATTGAGATAAATAAAAACCATGATCATATTAATAAGACAAATTGTCGATTTGACAAAAATCTTGTTACAATTTATCCAACAAGATACTTGTTAAACCAACATACTTTAAATTGTCATTGTGATAAATAAAACCATGATTAATAACTAATAAGGCAAATTATTGACTCAGCAAAAATAATGTCTTGAATTGAAATTTTTTTTTTATTTATAGTAGAACAATATAGTATAAAATAATACAGGTATAATATAATTGTTAATTATATAGACAAATAACATATAACATATACATAATTAGGTACCTTTTATTTATATAAAAACAATATACTATAAAATAATAAAATAATACAGGTATAAAGGTAAATTAATTCATTACAAATAAAATGGAGTAATAAAAATTCATGTTACTTATTTAAATAAGGTGATCATTGAAATAAATATTCCACAGACATATAATATGAAAAAGTAAATATAAATTTAAATGGAATGTATTCATAATCAGGCACTTATTTATATATTTATAAATTATAATAATTAAATAATTTATAGATATATTTAGATCATTCTATATATTAAGCAAGTTTTTTAATTATATTATATTACTGAATAATATTAATTGCTTAACTCTGACAATATTTGAGATAGTTTGTGATACGGCTTGTCGTGCTTGGACGAAAAACAAAAAAAAAAACTTTTGTATGAACATCTATACAATCTGTGATTGAAATGGATATTCGAACTGAAATAGATGAAAGATTTTATAACATACCTCTACGGCTCTTAGAACAGAATGTATTTTAAAGTGTTATACACAAAAATAGCAGGGCATTAAAGTTTCCCAGCAATCACCCGGGTGGTTGTGCAAATACCACATAAATAAGTTAATTAAAAATCGAATAATAGATATACAGTAGAACTTCCATATAGCGGTCACTGAAGGGACTGTAAATAATGACCGCTATTTAGAGGTGCCCGTCCTACAGAGGTGACCGTTAACAGAAGTTCAAAACCTTCTAGGTGACCGCTATATAGAGGTCATACAAATTTTAAAAATAAAACACCAATATTAAAATAACGCATATGAATATGGGTATTAAAAATTGTATTTATGATTTACGAAATAAAGTAGGTAGGTAGGTACAGTTTAAAATTAAAAAAAATCTCATAAGCTTTTATAAATAGGTACATATTAAAATTAAAAAAAATTGAGTTATATTAGTTTGTTTTAAATTCATTTGATTATTTGAACATTTTTTTTCAAAATAAATTTCTGCGGTTTTTAACACGTCATAACCATCTACGTCACCTTTTTGAAGAGTGAAAGCTGATAATTGTTGTATTTGAGTTAAAACCTCAGAATAGTTTGATACAGTGTACTCGGGTTCTTCAGTTTCTTCATGTGTTTCCTCTTCGTCATTATCTGTTATTATGAATGACTTGATATCAGTACTATCTTCTTCAGTTCTTAGATTTTTGTCGACCAAAAAAAACTCTTCACCTTGCATATGAGTTGGCAGCATATTAAGTAATTCTTCACCAACAATTATTTCGTTTTCAAGATCTGTGTTATCTAAATCTACAGGCAAATTTTCCAAAATAAAACCGGATTTTTTAAAACATTTAGTAACACAACTACCAGTTATTTGCTTCACAGACTGTTTAATCCACATCAAAGCGTCTAATACAGTAATGCTTTTTGCAAGTTCATCAGCATCTTTTACTACGTCTATCTGTGTTAATGAATATTAAGTATCATTTGTCGGTAAATAACTTTAAAATTTTGGATTATACCTTGATCTAAAGGCTGACAGTGTGACGTCGTATTTGGTGGTAAAAATACTAAGTTTATGTTTTGTAGTTTTAAATCAGGATGTGATGTTGCATTATCTAAAAACAAAATAATTTTACGCTTTTGTTTTTTCATTTTTTCATCAAACCACATTAACCACTCAGTCATTATACATCGTGTCATCCATGCTTATTATTTGCTTCCCAGTGTAGGTCTAAGCGTTTTATGTCCACATTCTTAAAGCAACGAGGTTTCTTAGATTTACCTATGATTAGTGGCTTTTCAAATTCACCTATTAAATTAACTCGTTAAGATAAACTGTCAAAAATAATTTCGAAATAATAATTTTCCATTTGATATATGTATGTACTTTTAAATGTTGACCGTTAATTAGAGTGCCCGCTATTTAGAAGTATTAATGTATTTTTCCCATAACACTCGACGGGACCAAACAAATTGACCGTTACATAGAGGTGACCGTCCTATAGAGGTGACCGTTAACGGAAGTTTCACTGTATTACATAATAATAATAATTCAGTGTATATTTAAAAAAAATATTAATATAATAGGTAGGTTAAATAAAATTAAAATCACTGAAAATATTTTGGTGTTTGCATAAATAAAAAAATGAAAGCACCTATTTAATAGTTTTTTATAGGTAAGGTAGGCCAGGTAGGTAAACAATATTGTTAACAATTATTATTTCCCAACACTAGAAATTCAATTTCAAAATATCTTTTATAAATATTCTGAAATACCTATAATGCATGTAAAAGAAACATAACTACAGTTATAAATTATAATTCATAAAATTGTTATCACTAATAAAAATTATCTTACTTTCAGTAATATCCTTTGTAGTTTTAATTTCCTCTAATAATTTACGGCAATTAATATCTTTTATTTTTTCATCCATAATTGTAAGCACCTTATCAATTTTTACATAAAATTCATCATATATATTGGCACAATTGGGAAATAATGCATTATAGACTATGTCAATCTGAAAATTGTATTAATAGATATATATATTTAATATATATTATATATTAATATATTAATCAACTAATAATCTATATTGTTCTATGATGATACCGTACCATAATAAAAGAGTACTTATCTAAGAAAGGTATGGCCTAAGGAAATAAACAATTTAAGTCACATAAAGAACCATGATGGTATTCAAAAATATTAAGTACCTAGGTATTAAAATAATACTTAAAAGTTGTTATAACTATTTAGATTTCTTACTAGTTTATGTCCATATGGTACTAAATATTGCTTCCACATTTTCAATATATCATTGGTGGATGAGGAATTTTTAATATAATTAAGTCTGTAACTAATTGTAGCTTTCCAGTTTCTTTCTAAATCTGGAAATGAAGTTGAATCGTGTTTTAATTCATCTAAAACACATTCAATATCTTTTTCTTGCACTAAAACAATAGCAATAATAATTATTAGTTTATTCAAATAAATAATGAAACTACATAACTCACGTAAATACATAATACAATTTTGGTTTGGTGATGTTGTATTAATATACAATATAAATTGATTTTTAAATAAAATAAATATAAATTGTAATATTGAAATAGTATTTAATTTAACGTTTTCATGAGTTGGGATACCTAATATTATAAGAAATTCTTATCCTAAGAAATGCGTTTTATTAATTTAGGTCTGTTGGTATAATTAAATCATATTTTGACTTATCGTTTAAAAGATATTATGTGTAGTTAACTTCATTAACACAAAGCACAGTCTTCATCGAAATTTTGTTTTATGGTAACACAGCGGACACGACGAAATAGTAAATAGGTAGGCACTAAATGACAAAATAATTAAAACGCACAAATGGCAAATGATTATAGACGACAGACCGCGTATGCTGGAGTGCAGTGGAAAAAAACGAATTTAACAATAGTAACAGCATGTTTTAACAATCAATTATCATAATAACAAGACATTTGTTGTTTTTTGGCAAAACCAAGATAAAAATAGATTTCATTCTGAATCAAAGCTGACATACACGTTACTTACAATAACAAGATCAGTATAATCGTTTCAACAATTGATTGTTAATTTAACAAATAGTACATTGATCAGTTTTATTTGACTGTTATCATTATAAATAATGCTACTATTAATCAAATTAATATCATTGTTCTTTTGACTAATTTAGATATTGTTAACAGCTAACAAGACAATCTTCTAAATATTATCAATCGTTTTTTTTCAGTGCACCGTCCAGTTCATAGCGTTCCAAAAGGTAACGAATATAACGGCGTGGATTTCGCACTTGGTGGCAGACTCGATCGACATGTTTAACAAGAAAAATTTGTGCGACCACAGTTTTAAACGTACTAAACTCGTCCTTAACTTGTTTTAAAGGTTAGGAGTAAAGCTATACGGCTGTGTAGCCAACATAGTAAAGACATATTCCCTATGGCCGTGATAGCCTCTGGACACGCCTCGTATTAGACCATTTTTAACTATATTTAAAATGTATTAAGTAGTTAATAAATAATTACCATAAATATTTCATTTATTTTATTATGGTGAATTTAGAACTATGTTGTCGTTGTGAGTTAAATAAATAAATTCAAACTGTATAATGTTATAATATAATATGTTATATAAAATAAAGTAGTATAGTATGTAGAATTGTAGAATGTTTTCGTAGGAGATACCAGCCTATTAAGTACTTACATTAGTTTTATTTATTTATTTATTGTTTATTTAAACGGGCTGAATACATGATTATTTAAAATGTGTAATAATAATAATAAGTGAGATTAGAAATATAATTTAAATTTTGAGTAACAAATAAATCAAAGGAAAAAGAGTAGAAAAATAAAATAATGGTACATTGAGTATATTAGTATAATAGGAACATAAATGTAATTACTGATAATATCAATGCACAGCACTGGGGCCCGCAGGGTCAAAGGGCCCTTGGGCCTGGACGGATAGATGTTAATTTTTTTTTTTTAATTTAATTCATAATAATTGTATTATTATATTGTATTTAATTTCATATGACGAAATGTAAAAGCCTGGTCCGTTTTACTTGTAATTGTTTATCAAAATATTGGGAAATTTACTAAACCAAGAGTGACATAAATATATTTGTTGATTATTATACGCGATATCGCGATACCGATACACACACACACAGATAGTTACAGACAGTAACTGTTGTAATGGACGTAGGTCTGTCATATTCTGTGTTTAGTTGAAATAACTGTTGAATGACTAACCAGCTATCGTGGCATTCTTTTGGATAACTACGGTGAAATACAAAATACGATTTGAAGCACACTTCTAATACTTAAAGAGGACATTCAAAGCACCAAAAGTGTTGATCTATTCTAACATAGATTGTAGAAATGGATTCTATATCTGGACAAACAAACACAATATATGGTTGGATAGTAGCTCCGTACTCAGAGTATCTATTTTGTATTTCAGTAAAATCCTCGTTAAAATTTGTAATATTCTGAAATTATTTTTAAAAAAAAAGACAATAAATAAACAAATAAATACCAACTATAAAATTATTCAAGGATGGGTAGGTTCACTAATATTTTTCAATCATTATAAAAAATGTAAATAATTAATTAACTAACCGTTACATGAGTCGCAAATGATAAGGCCGATTCGAATAGTGATGGTTTCCAAAACTTGTTTCTTGCATTAGAAGAACAATTTTTTATTTGAGGTTTGTTGGTATGAGGTATGGAACTAATAGTATCCGTATAATATTATAAGTCACTAAATCTGAAAAATTAGTATACTTTAGGTTTAGTAAATTTATAAAAATCGATTTCATAAAACATCATAATCAATCTAAAATATTAATATCTCACCCCCATTCAAATCTGAAGAATCAAAACGTTTGAGAAGTGTTAGGGCATGCTTATCCTTTATAGATGATTTTCTGATCTCAATCAAACGTTTGGAAAACTTTTCCCAGGAATTCTTAAAATCTTCATGTGTATTAGTTTTTTTGTATCCAATTTTAAAATCCTCCAGAATGTAATGATAATAATATAATTTATTATTAGATTTATTTATTACATACATCTAAATAAAATAATAAATAAAAAAATAAATGTACATACTAGTTCATAACTATAAGGACCCCGAAATATTGCCCATGCTTTAAACACATCAGATAAGGAAGTTACATCAAATATGTCATTTTTCCTTAAGTTAAAGGTGAATTCCCACTTGTCTCTAATATCATATAAATTAAAATTCAGCCCATCAGAAATAAGCCATGTTTTAAACTCAAGTAGGTACTTCATCTAAAATAAATATAAAATAATTAGTTTCTTAAGTTTTAGGTATTGAAGGTAATTTATAATTTACCTGAAAAATATATAGACTGGGATATTGTATTAAGGCTTTTAATCACCGATAAGCAAACGAGTAAACGAGTTAGTTTACAAATTGGTATCGATTTTGTGGTTTTCTTCTTTCGCGCTAAAAATAGGTATTAACACAATAATTCAACAATCATTGATAACTCTCCTGTTCTTCAGCTCCTGATTAAAACAAACATATAGTTTAAATATACTCCTGTTGGTATTAATTCAAATACAAAATGTATATAATTAACAACTACACTGTCAACAACATCGTAAAAAGTTAAATCAACAATAGTATTTCTATGTGTGTATACATAACTTTTACCAAAAATATAGTTGAACTGGCAAATCAGTGTAACCCACTTAAACTAATTTATTGAATTAATTTTGTTTTTATCAATTTAGTATTTTTATTATTATAACATGGTTGGTGTACTATTGTCGCGGTCGTTATTGCAACGTCCGCGAGAGCGCGACCGAGAACCGGTCCGGCCGCTGACGGTGGCGATCAGCTTTTGCCTGACCGTCGTCGACGCACACACGCGCTACTAATTACGTTATATACTTATATACTCTTAATTACAATTTTAGTATACTTGCCATTGTATTGCTGAATAAAAACGTGTGTCATGCCGTAACGTTGTTGTCAATATTCATTCATCCAACCGTTCCTACACTTACAAGTGGCGCAGTCAGAAAAGGAGTAAGGTAAGTGCTTATTTTAATAATAAATAATTTTACGTAAATTAAAGTATACTAGCACATATCGGATTAAAAGAACCTACAATAGGGTCCTTATCATACCAGTTTCAAATAGTTTATTCTAATTTTTATTTTAAATAAAATATTAAGGGTTTATTCCAATCTAAGGTGGACAATTTTGCAAAACTTGCGAAATTTTAGTGTAATTCCTACAGAGCTAAGCTTGGTTTAGGCTATTTATAGATTGGAAAGTAGATTTTAGCCAGCGATATCCTGAGTTGCGATAGTCTCATATCTAGTGTACTTTAATTAGGTAGATAATAGCAATTAAAATTTAATAATCACAATGGGCAGTAAATGCATTGGTGAATTAAATATTGTTGAGATTAACCGGGAGTTATATAAGCATTGCATTGAGACCGGAGGGTCCAAGGTGGATAAACTGTTAATACTTGGGGAGTTTATTCGTACCAAGGAACGCATTGACCCAGGAACATTACGTTTTGGGGAAACTGACGAGGCGTCAGCTCAGGTACTGGAAGGGAAAATATCGGAGGCTCAGAGTGAGGAGGATGAGGTCAATTCTGAAAAGAGCTTTATATATCAGTTCATGGAGCAGATGTTAGATAGGCTGGAGGGGTTGGAAACAACGGTCGACAAACAGCAACTGACGATCGCTACTCTCAGCTAAAGCGTAGGACACTTGGAGCGGGAGTAAGCAGAAGAAAAGCTTAGGTCGACCGAAGTGGTGGAGCAAGCCAGTTGTTCATACCCTGGGAATTCCCCCCAACCACCCACAATGATGTGTTTTTAAATTATTTTTTTTTATGTCTGTCATCACCTTTTAGGACAGTAAAAATGCTTGGATTTTCTTCAACAGTATCTTTTCTGACAGGAAAGTGGATCTAGTTGATACTTGGGTGTGGGCCAAAAGTAAAAATTTCCAAGTAGTTTTCAAAATTGTTGTAAATATTAAAATCATTTTAAGCTTTTTGACGGACAATTTCAAATTTTTTTAGTTTTATTTTCTATAAATATCAATACAATTTTATTTGTTAGGCCAAAAAGAGTGAACATTTAATACAAAGTTACTGAATTTTGACTGACACAATAGCAGTTAAAAAATATTGAAAATACCTAGGCACAATTTTTTTTTATAAAATTTTTACAAAATTTATCAAAATCTCTAAAATTATCAATCATTGTAGGTAATTAAAAAATGTTCAGTTTTTATAACTAAGGATCAACAATTTAAAACAAAGATTCTCATAAATGGTTCATACTATAACCAAAAATCCAAAAAATATATAAACAAAGTTATTTTTTACAGACATTATAAATTCAAATTTGGACGAAATTACATACTATTCACACATTTTTTTTTTCTACTTATGAATCACATACTTCATTAATAATATATATATTATATATATATATATATATATATATATATATATGCAGACTATCTCTATAATACCTTTTATTTACAGTCCTTATACTCCAGAAAAAGTGGAAAAACTTAAAGGATACCTATCGGAGGAAATGCATTACAAAATCAGGGCAAGCTGCCAATAAAACTAAATCATATATTTATTCCAATATTTTGGAGTTTTTGAAACCAACAATGGATAATAGAAGGTTAGTGCTTTGATAATAAATACAATTAATATTTATATTAACTCTATATACATAATTAATATAAATATAAACATATACATTAGTTCATAATCAGTGTTGGGAAAAGCTAACGAAAAATTTATCTAGATAAAGATGAAAGATAATACGTGTGAATTTATTTAAATAAATATATAATAGATAAAAATTTGAAAATATCTAGATGAAGATAAAAGATGAATACATTTTTATCTAGATAAAAAAATAGATATTTAAAAAAAAAAATGTTATTTGTTGGTTTGAATTACGAGTATTTCATATTTGAAATATCCACGAAGGCTCAATAATATCAAAAGGTATTTATTGAAGTAATGAAGTTATTTATTAAGTCACAAAAAAATATTAAAAAAAAAATTACATATTAATTACTATAGTAAATATTGATAATAGATTAATATGTTTCGTGCTATTATATTAATTCACTAAACATTTCTACTAAAAAGAAATTTCCAAGAATTTTAGTTTGTATAATGTTAACATATCTTTATTCAAACTCTAATCCAATATAGATTTGTACGTAGCTTATTAAGCTTACGTATTGAGGAATATTATTTTAACGAACCTGGTTGAACATCCACACTCACCAACTACATGTTTTTTTTATATATACAATAATTTGATATGCTTAAATTTTACAATCTAATAAAAATTAAATCGATAGCATTGCTAAACAGTAAAATATTACATTAAAATATAAAAAACATAACAATATTCGTAGTGTAGAAAAAGCAAATTAATTATATTCAATCTAATACTTTTGACTAAAATTTACAAAAAAGGATATCCGATACAGAAATTAATACATTTAAGATAATCATATACAAGTAAACAAAAACTTGCTTATAGCATATTTACATCGGATAAATTAGATCAAATTAATAATATGTTGTTGTACACAATTGATAAAGTTATGTAAAAATTTCAAAAAAAAAAAAAATTCAAATTATTTATAAATTTCTGATTTAAATAATTTCAAAAATAAATTAACAAAAAAAAACATCTATCATTGTATAATTAAAAGTAAATACGGAATCAGTTGATTAATTTAAATTATATATATGTTACGGTCAAAGTGTATAAATCGGGCATTGTAATACAGTGCCCGGGCATTGTACCCAATTCTCGTCATATTTGGGCAAAGCTGAATCTGATTTTAATTTGGTGACTTTGCCCGGACATTGTAATACAAAAGCCGGGCATTGTGTACAGTGCTTAACTGTCTGTGGGCAATGTAAGTTTATCGCGAACATAATATTTTTGTCTCAGAATTATAAATGTATATGTTACGGTCAATGTGTATTTTTGTCTCAGAATTATAAATGTATATGTTACGGTCAATGTGTATAATCGGGCATTGTAGTAAAATGCCCGGACTATGTATACAATGCCCAATTGCAATGGACAATGTTGAAAATTATATACTTTGCCTGGGCATTTTTCAGAATGACCAAAACCCAGTGGGCAATCAAAATTAAAAATTGCAATTGAGCATTGTATACATAGTCCGGGCATTTTACTACAATGCCCGATTATACACATTGACCGTAACATATACATTTATAATTCTGAGACAAAAATATTATGTTCGCGATAAACTTACATTGCCCACATGACATCATCAAAATATGAAAAATAAAAATAAATACATAAAGAAATAATATATAGGTACCTTGCATTGTATGCGCTCGTCCTGGACAATTTTTAATTTCGTTGCATCTCAATATCATTTTTTTTTACCTTCTCGATCTTTTTTATAAATAAATCCACCATTAACAAGGAGATCTTTTCCCCGTTGACTTTTTACAAACTCCAATGACATGTTATAATTTTTTTTTAATTTAGAAGTTAAAATATTTAAAGCACAATAACAGATGTAGGTATAGTTAGTTAATAATTTTTAAAAGCGTACGACCCACTGCTTCACTAACGCAAACTTGTATTAATGTACAGGTATAATTGAACGGAAAACCGTAATATTAAGATAATGATAAAATGTGTACCATAAATGTGACCATAAAGATTAACAAACTACAATATAAAAATTACAGGGTAATCGGTCAAAAAGTCTTTGGTTTTTACGTTGAAATTGGCTAATACCTATATGTATGTTATAAATATTTTATTTATAAATAATATTACAGTATATAATATATTATACTATATTATTGTAACGTCTCCTCTTCACCTGGGCTCTTACCCATTCCGGTGTCGTTCTGTTTATATTAACGAGGTCTCGGAGACTCGACCTCGGTGTGTGATATTATTACTAGGGATCAGGGTTACCTTATGTGAAGCAAGTACTCAACGTAATGTATATATATATATATATATATATATATATATCTGTTATTGATGTATTATTATTATTTACTACTAGTTACAATATTGAAAGTATACTTATAAATTATAACTCCGGGCTACCGATCGGGCCATGGTGTGTCGTGGGTGCCGATGTCCAAATGTGGGTTGAGCTGGTCGTCCGCAGGTCCTCTTCAGGTCGTTGTCAGCCCTCGAGTTCCACTATCGACCACCTCACTGTCGACTCTTCATTCTTGACTATCCAACTATCAACCGCCGACTCTCCTATCGACTACTTCACTGTCGACTCTATCATAACTGCCTCCGGCCAGGCGTCCAGGTCGGTATTTACGCGATGTGAGCTAAACATCGCGTCAGCATAATATATATTTCATACATATATACACATTTGTCATTACTAACACTCAGCATATTAGCCGTGCTCAACGTAGGGAGTAATGTACGATGTCGATGACGATAATTGTTACATGTACCCCTTGTCCATTTAAATCTGGACCCCAGCTTTGGGAAGTCAAGCAACGGTAGCTGTGTTAGTGGTAGTGTTGTATTTTCTGATTTCATGTTCATTGTTCATCCAGTAGCAAAGAATAACGGTACTCCAACCTCCTCCGACTGTATTTTCTTGCTTGGACTGTGAAACATGAATTTTTTAGGTATACAAACACCAAGCCACCAAGGCAATGGTCATGCGTATATAATAATATTAATAATATATGCTCATTGTATATTATTGCTTGATAACTTCTGGATAGTGAAGTGGATTGTCGTTGGCGCTTCCGTCCTTGAATACCGACACCCACGGCTGTCTTCACTTACCCCTTTCAGTTGCCTCGAGTTAGTTAAAATTTAAGTATGCAGTATAAAGACATTTTTTTTTTTTTATATATATATATGTATATAAGAAATAGTGTTTAATTTCATACAAATTACATTGAAGATGGTACATGAAATATATTATAAGGTTACAAAAACATTGCAAGTAGGTACTATTAACATTTTTTTTTTTTTTTTTTATCACTATTATAATAAATGTTCATAATACATTATAACATGTTTGAATTCAAAAATAGTATACAAAACAATGTACAAATATTTGTTTTGTTCAACTTAATATATAATTTAAATTACAATAATAAAAAAATTTTTTTTTTCTTTTTTGATATAATAATATACATTTAAATATTGTACTCAAGTTATGTCTAGTGTTTTAACTAGTACAAAACCTAATTACATAATTTAGTACATAATTTTTATTAATCAAAACTGTACTAGTTAACTATAAATAAACTCAACAGTAGAGCACTAATTTTCGGCTAAACTTGGATTGGTTGTTAATTCAATAACGCAGTATTTTTACATTAAAAATGTATTTTTTTCAAAATTTCTCGACAAAAACGGAAATATTTACATGTGTTAGTAAGATAAATTCACTCGAATATACTCTCATTTTATAAATTGGTTCATAATAAATACCCGATCCATGTCCTTGGTAGTTGTCGATAATTGTCTCTTCTGTTTGCAACGTATCTGGTATTATCACGCTTAATGCTAGAACAACTGTAACTATTGCGAACATTTTACAATTTCTTAAATTATAAAAATTAAAACGAAATGATTAATTATAATATAGTATAAAGATTGCCGATTAAATATTATTAATGTTAAATATTAAATTACAATTTTAAAAACGATAGTTATGACATATTGTTCATTGACTGTCGTAGTCACGCTCTAGGTGTGTTATTATAATATCATTCGCTAATGTATACGCTATATAATATATATCCTTACTTATAATATTAATAATATTATAATATATGCCCATGAATGAAATTGTGCTGAATTAATATTTATGTTGTTCACTCATTGACCTATATTTATTCAGCTAAAATGCCAAACTGTTAAAAATTACGTTATATACCTACACTATAATATTATATTAAAATCGATCGTTAGGAAATGAAGTGATGAACACACACATTTTTTTTTACAAACAACTTAGCTTCGTTAATATTGCTTAACAATATTAAGAAATTAAGTGGTTGTGAAATATATTATGGTGGTCTCTCGACAGTAATATTATTTACAACGTGGTAAATAATATGTTGTGAGAGACCATGCTAATTGTCTTTATATTTTAATATTTTTAATTACATTTAATATTGTGTGGGGACCCTAGCTCATATCTATCCGAAAATGTATTTTTTCTTGTATTAATCTTTACTGTCGTGAGGTAGATTTTGGTCGACTTTTTGAAATGCCGTATAAGGTTTTATATTTCTATCTTGGCAAAGAATATTTGGATTGTTTGAATTTAATAAAATGTGTTTTATTTCGCGAACTTCGGTCAATGGACAATTTGCGCGTTTCAAGTCGTTTTCATTGTTTATTACCTCGGTTTCGGGTAACTTGATTGCTTCTAACATTTTCCTTTCCCTTAGCAGAGCACGAGAAGTATGAAGAGGACGAAAATCATGCGTAAAAGTAACTTGTGTTATTTCTAGGTCGGGATTATCATATTTTTTGTCATAACATCCTGGTGTCCAATGATCATTTTCAAAAAAAACTACTAGAAATTTCCTACCTGGTTTATAAAACCCTAAACCTGCAGTTTTTTTAGAATTTTCGTAATTTGGGCATATGATTATTAAATTGAAATTATAAAAATCAGCTACTGCTGCTACGTCCTCACCGTCTAACCAAATTGGTTTTTCGTGTAAATTTAAATCAAGTAAATGGGAAATGGTTTCTGCAGTTACATAAATATTTTCGTGCGCCAGCATTACTGTCAACGCATATATTGCACAAAATCCGTCTCCCGGGACCTCAATCAACTTACTACTACATCTAACAATTTCACGTAACGTTGGCTGAATTAATATTAAATTTCTCATTTTTTCAATTTTGTTGTCATTATCCGTATCCCTATTTAATGTAGTTTCATCAACTATTTTTTCAATTTTCAATTTAATATTATCTGACGTTCTACGTTTTTGATCGAATTCCAAAACAACTAAACCTTTATCACCTGTTAAAACTATCTGTTTATTAACAAAATTTATTTTGGCTTGATATAATTCTAAAAAGTCTGTACCTATTAAACTAGGTCCAACTAAGTTCCTAACTACCATGCATTTAATAAGGAATTTAATATTTTCGAACACAACAACTGTATTAATAATACCAAGTAGTTCTAAATCGGAACCGTTTGCCGTAATTAGCTTTACGCAATCGATTGCCTTTGGAGTGATTCCTACTGGTAAATTGTCAGCATTAATTATAGACGCAGTGGCCCCTGTGTCTATTACAAAATTATGTTCTATGTTTTCAATTTTGCCTACTACCTCAAGTCTTTGACCTGGTTCGAATGCTGCCGGAAGCGAGGTCGGATTACACGTCGTTATACATTTTTGTATCGTATTGTCATTATTTTTTTGCTTTTCAACAGTTACTGAATTTTTACTTGCGAATTTGTGATGAATATTATGGTCACTCATGACTGCTACTTTTTTTTCATTGAATAAACTATCTATATTATAATCGTCTATGTCAGTGTTTTTATTAATATCAATTTCATTTTGTTTATCGTTAATTTTTAAGTTTTTTAATTGTTTTGGAATTGGAAATAAGGTTTCGTCATTTTTATATTTTTTCGCTATTATTGTTTCCAACAATGTTGTACTAGAAATGGTATCGTTAGAATTTTTTTGCTGGCATAGAGGGAGTCTAACCACTCTCTCTTGCCTTAATAGTTTTTTTGATTATTATGAAAATATGTTTTATTCAAATTACGTGTATCATTATCAGGCACCTGACCGATAGTGTGCTGATTCATCACGTTATTTACGTCTACATTATTTTGATTGATACCATTTGTAGCATGCGATGGATTTTGATAATTTTGGCCTACGTTTTGTTCGTTAAAATTTGCACCTTGATTACTATTATACACATTATTTTTATAATATTGCTGACTTTTTTGGTTAGGCCTATTTTTATACCTATCATCCCACTTTGGTTGTGTATAGCCATTATTACTATTAAAATGATTTGGAGGGTTATATGTATTTTTTCGATGGAAGTGTTTATTAGGATCTATATATTGATTCGGTCTAATTTCATTATTTGTGTTGTAATTATTATTTGGATAAAAAGTATTGTTTGGGTGATAATTTAGATTATTAACATAATCGTTTGGAATAAATGAATTATTCGAACTATAGTTTTGATTACTAAAATTGTTGTTTGGATAAAATGAATTATTTAAATTCTGTTTTTGATTACTATAACTATTATTGTTATTATTGCATGGGTCGTAATTGCACATATTATTATTGAATGCATTGTTTGGATTATTTTGAAGATTGTGATATGGGCTAGGACTATTCACATGCATATTATTATTAAATTTCTTTTTCTGGTTAAAATTTCTATTACCATTGTTAATATTATTTAATTTAGATTTTAAAAATTCATTTTCTTTCCTAAGAGTGTCAATATCTACGGAACTTATATTTTGAAAATCTGTGTGCATCAATTTCGAATTTTCTATTTTCTTTAAATTAATTTCCAAATTGTCTAAAGTGTCATTATTCATAATAGTTACGGTGTTATAATATTCTGGTGTAAGTGCCTCTAATATTATATCAATTTTCTCGGTTTCAGGAATGGTGCAATTTGTTTGACTGATTAAGTATAAAATATCTGCTAAGAACTCCGATATTGTTTCTGTCGATTTTAATTTTTTATTTCGTAATTTGTTTCTTAACATACGATTCCTAGCCGGCGATGCAAATTTTTCCTTAAATATTTGTTCTATTTCATCAAAAGTCGGATATAAGTTATTAATTGTTAATGTCTTGTATAATTTATAAGCGGAATTTTTTAAATATAATGGCAAGTAAGTTAGTTTTATTTGCGGAGACCACTCATTAGCAGTAGCTACCACGTTAAAGTACTCGAAAAATTCTAAAACGAATTCATCGCCCGAACCGTTGAAAATATTAGGTACAAATTGTTGAGGTCTTGCCATTTTATTTTTCGTATTTAATTTAACTATATTATCAATTTTTGAACTAGCGTCCAATTTATTATTTTGATTTACCTCTACGGATTCAAATTTTAAATTATTCGGTTGCTCAGTATTTTTAATTGGTGAAAGTGATTGGTCTATTAAGAGATTTTCTAACTGTTGGGCCACGTCTTTAGGTCCAACCGTATCGGTACCCTTATTTTCTAATTCTACCTGTGAGTCTGGTTCGCTAATATTTTTTTCACAATGATTTTTCTGGCTATTATTGAAATCTAATGATAACTTATTTTCAGTAAAGGTAAGATCTGCAGTACTATCGTTATAATTATCTTTATCTTCGGTATCAAGAAGTCCAACTCTAAAAGTTTTTATTGCTGATTTCGCGAGATCCCTTAAGTGTAAGAGAGTTGACGATTCTTCACAATGTATGTTACAAAATTTTAAAAAACCGACTACTTCAGATTTATCTAACAAAAGTATCCACGATACCGTTTTCTGAAATATTATGAATTCAAATTTTTTTTCTACTGGTGTTAGTGCATTAAATTCATCTTTACTTAAACATTCGACTTCGTATAATGTGCAAAGCGTAAATTTTTTAACTAACTTAGCCGATAAAGGTATCTTTCCAAATTTCGAATTTTCAAAAAAATCTCCTAAATTATTCTCATCGATTTGTCGTAATATGCCGATCAATTCTGTTGCATTTATTTCTGAATCGAAGTGTTCATTTAAAAATAAAATATTTAATTTTGTTACTTTAGCAATCTGATTATTAGTATTTCGTTTAATATAAAATTTGACATCCATTAAGAATTATTAGGCCAGTAACTTCACATAAGATTCACATGACACCCAACAATAATATCACAACACAAGGGGTGTACCTTAGAATCGAAATTTTTCTCGAGAAAAAACAAAATATATATTCTAAAAAAAAATCGGGACTCCAGGGACGGGCGCCTCCACCAACTGTAACGTCTCCTCTTCACCTGGGCTCTTACCCGTTTCGGTGTCGTTCTGTTTATATTAACGAGGTCTCGGAGACTCGACCTCGGTGTGTGATATTATTACTAGGGATCAGGGTTACCTTATGTGAAGCAAGTACTCAACGTAATGTATATAGTTATATATATATATCTGTTATTGATGTATTATTATTATTTACTACTAGTTACAATATTGGAAGTATACTTATAAATTATAACTCCGGGCTACCGATCGGGCCATGGTGTGTCGTGGGTGCCGATGTCCAAATGTGGGTTGAGCTGGTCGTCCGCAGGTCCTCTTCAGGTCGTTGTCAGCCCTCGAGTTCCACTATCGACCACCTCACTGTCGACTCTATCATAACTGCCTCCCGCCAGGCGTCCAGGTCGGTATTTACACGATGTGAGCTAAACATCGCGTCAGCATAATATATATTTCATACATATATACACATTTGTCATTACTAACACTCAGCATATTAGCCGTGCTCAACGTAGGGAGTAATGTACGATGTCGATGACGATAATTGTTACATTATTATACTATATATAATAATATTATAGTAAAAAAACCAACTTCGTATTATTTTATTTTATTTTACTTAATATTATAATAATTTATTAAATTATATTTTTGTTTTGCGTCAAAATTGACTTGCGCCTAAAAGTGGTGGCGTTCAAATTGCATGCGTCGAAATGACGTATGCGTCCAATTGTCGTTCGTTTAAATGGCTGCGTCCATTTGACGTGCGTCAAGATTGCCGCGTTGAAATGACGCATATTCAAATTTCCCCGGACGAATGTCAAAGTCTTCCAGTCAAAACTGATTGACCGGGGAAAACCCGAGAAATCGGAGTGTGTCTGGAGTTTCCAGTAACCGGTCCGGAGTGTCCGGTGAAGTGTCCGGCAGAAGTCATGGGGAAACGTTACGGAGTAGATTTTCCGGTGGAAAACGTGTACATATCTCGGATAGTCTGCTCATTCCTCAAAATGAGTTGAATATGGCCCGTGCGTCAATACCAGAGTTTTCCGGTAAGAGGGAAGAAGACTCAGTGTGGTTTTTGCTCCAGGCTGAGGCAATACTCGAAGAAACTGGTATTCACGTAGCTCGATTGGTGACCGTTTTGGCCCCTTAGCTGAAGGCACAGGCAGGAACATGGTGGGGAAAAATGAGAGCGTTGGTTGCCAACGCAAGAGTTCAGGTCAGAACTACTGGAAAAGTTCAACGGGGACGAGTTGCAGTCGAGCCTGCAATCAGAATTGTTGAGCACTACACAGACCAAGACCGAAACACTGGGGGAGTATGTCCTACACAAGTACCAGTTGTATCGAAGGTTAAACCTTGGTCTGACAGAAGCAGCGGTGGTGATGACAGTGATTGGGCTCATGACCGAATGAAAAAATAGTTATCAAATTATAAACTAAAATTTACATTTAAGTAAATTAAGCAAATAACTCTAAATATAAATAAAACATTAATTGAGCGGGAAATTAAAAATTAACTTGGTAATTTCGTAACATTTAGTTGTACTATAGTTGGCGCTCAAGATCAATGTGTACGATTAGCTAGATAATTGCGGACCCATCCCCCGCGCTCCGCACGTTCATATGTTCAAAATGCTTGTGGTTACATCAGCGAAGAAATTAGACGAGATGTTTTTGATTCTTATTACAAACTAAAAAGGGAAAAAACATTTTCAATCATGAAAGTAAGACGCGTTACAAAGAGAAAAAATGCGTTCGTAATTTTTTGCCACACAACCGTTATGCATTAATATTGCCCACACAATGCGCCGTGTTAAGAAATTTTTTTTCTTTCATTAGTTCATATTATGGTTATTATATTTCTTCGAATGTATGATATTATCCTGAACATGATAGATTTTAAATATTACAGCTGGTATAAGTGACGACGGTGTTTTGATTGTAACTAGGTATTGAAAAACAACATAATGTGTTTTTTATACCTTTAAATTCTAATATAATACCATTTAAATATTATGTTTATACTCGTTGATTATAGTTATGTACAAAGACATAATAGCTTAACAGTTAATAGCTTATATTTTATTCGCGAATTTAAATAATCAGTGGCGGCTCGTGGATGTTGGGGTGCGACTTTAAATATAATAGCGGTAGCCATAGGTATAAACAAATAATTTAAATATACGAAAATATACATCTTACCATGACAAAATAGATCTATTTTGTATTGCATCTTACTTTTTATATAGTCGCAGGTCGCAGTAGATAATGGAAATTAAAATAATAATAATAGCGATTAGCAACCAACAATTTTAAAAATAAATTACCCAATATGAGTATAAATATTTTACTGTATAGACGACGCCACCGGTCGTCCAAACCCGTATATAACATCGCAGCAACAATAAACGTACCAGCACGCACACGATTACGCGCGTCGCTTATAAGTTATTAATTATTATACACTAATTCTGAATATTGCTTGTACGACGCTGCCGGTCGTCCAATATCCGTATATAAGAACACAGCTTAAACGGACCCGCACGCACACGATTGCAGTGCGTCGCTTATACATGCTTAAAGGTGGTTTCACACGAAGCGAATGTTCGCGCGGCGAACGTGATTTTAAATCACCGCGAACATTCGCTCAAAATTAAACAGCTACATTTAAGTCACAGTATTCAGACATAAATAATCGCTTGGGTACGAATGGCGAACAATCGCAAGAAATCAGTCTAGTTTAATTTTAGGCGAACATTCGCTGCGGGCGGCTAAAATTAAACACATTGTTTTGACTGGATTGATACACACCGCGTGATTTCCGCCGAGAATGTTCGCCGTTCGATACTTCGATCATTCAAATATCGACCACCAAAGTATCAATATTGTTGATATTATTTATTAATTTATATTAATTTAATATACCCAGTTGTAAAAAAGTGAATTTTAATCAGTGAGTTAATCAAGTTAAATTTCATATTTATTATCTTAAATTTAACATTCATATTTATTCATTTATTATTAATATGAGTTACGACGTAGAAGATGGAAGTATCTGTGGAAGATTCTATATGGAATATTAGTAAGTTATAAATATTATTTACAATTTCTGATAGAAAATTGAATATAGTTAATACCTTTCAGGGGTCGAAATTGAAAAATCGCAGTAGTTTTTGAAAGTGTCTTTAAAAACAAAAAAAAGTGAAAAAATGCTTTTTTTTTACACAAAACCAATTTTTGAAAAAATCAATTTTATTATGAAACTCAAAAACAAATACCGTAGACACTTTTTACTATTTTCACCAAATATTTATATTTGCGTTTTCCATATAATATGGTGATGTTTTCGATATTTTTTAACTTTTTTTAAGCTATTTATAAGTTTGAGGAATTTTTCAAATTTTGTAAATTTTTTTGATAAAAACTTCCACTTGGTAACAAAGCTTGAAAATTTAACACAAGAGTCCTCATAAGATGCTTTAATAACCGATCAAAAATATTAAAAATATATTATGTTATTATAAAATACAATTACTTTTTATATGCATTTAAAGTTCAAATGTTGACAAAATTCATCAAAATTTCAAATTTGTAAATTATTTTTGAGTTCAAAATTCATAAAAGTTTTTCTTTTCAAAGGTGACATTAAGTATTTTAATAGAAGATTCTCCCAAATGTCCCTACCTAAACAAAAATTGCTTATCATTTGTAATTTTATATAGGTAACTATTCTTTTATTTATATTGTTTTCATAGAAGCAAAAGAATATCATGATAAGGTAGCAAAGCACATATTAAGTTGAATGAAAGTGGCAACAGCTGTGTTGAAGAATTTTGAAACTCTTGAAGAGACAAAGAAGCTGAAACAAAGTAATTAATGTTTAAATTAATTATAAATAAATTATAATAATAGTTTGCATTTAAAAAATAGTATTAATAATAATGCTACCTATACATGTTGATTAAATAATTTAAATTTTTGATTCTGAGCTGAGCGATTAATGTTCAATACATTTTACGATGATGTGTTTTTAAATTATTTTTTTTTATGTCTGTCATCACCTTTTAGGACAGTAAAAATGCTTGGATTTTCTTCAACAGTATCTTTTCTGACAGGAAAGTGGACCTAGTTGTCAAAAGTAAAAATTTCCAAGTAGTTTTCAAAATTGTTGTAAATATTAAAATCATTTTAAGCTTTTTGACGGACAATTTCAAATTTTTTTAGTTTTATTTTCTATAAATATCAATACAATTTTATTTGTTAGGCCAAAAAGAGTGAACATTTACTACAAAGTTACTGAATTTTGACTGTCACAATAGCAGTTAAAAAATATTGAAAATACCTAGGCACAATTCATTTTTATAAGTATTTTAAGTTAAAATTTTTACAAAATTTATCAAAATCTCTAAAATTATCAATCATTGTAGGTAATTAAAAAATGTTCAGTTTTTATAACTAAGGATCAACAATTTAAAACAAAGATTCTCATAAATAGTTCATACTTTAACCAAAAATCCAAAAAATATATAAACAAAGTTATTTTTTACAGACATTATAAATTCAATAAAATTGAATGTTGGGAAAAGATAATGAAAAATTTATCTAGATAAAGATGAAAGATAATACGTGTGAATTTATTTAAATAAAAATATAATAGATAAAAATTTGAAAATATCTAGACGAAGATAAAAGATGAATACATTTTTATCTAGATAAAAAAATAGATATTTAAAAAAAAAAATGTTATTTGTTGGTTTGAATTACGAGTATTTCATATTTGAAATATCCACGAAGGCTCAATAATATCAAAAGGTATTTATTGAAGTAATGAAGTTATTTATTAAGTCACAAAAAAATTATTAAAAAAAAAATTACATATTAATTACTATAGTAAATATTGATAATAGATTAATATGTTTCGTGCTATTATATTAATTCACTAAACATTTCTACTAAAAAGAAATTTCCAAGAATTTTAGTTTGTATAATGTTAACATATCTTTATTCAAACTCTAATCCAATATAGATTTGTACGTAGCTTATTAAGCTTACGTATTGAGGAATATTATTTTAACGAACCTGGTTGAACATCCACACTCACCAACTACATATTTTTTTTATATATACAATAATTTGATATGCTTAAATTTTACAATCTAATAAAAATTAAATCGATAGCATTGCTGAACAGTAAAATATTACATTAAAATATAAAAAACATAACAATATTCGTAGTGTAGAAAAAGCAAATTAATTATATTCAATCTAATACTTTTGACTAAAATTTACAAAAAAGGATATCCGATACAGAAATTAATACATTTAAGATAATCATATACAAGTAAACAAAAACTTGCTTATAGCATATTTACATCGGATAAATTAGATCAAATTAATAATATGTTGTTGTACACAATTGATAAAGTTATGTAAAAATTTCAAAAAAAAAAAAAAAATTCAAATTATTTATAAATTTCTGATTTAAATAATTTCAAAAATAAATTAACAAAAAAAAACATCTATCATTGTATAATTAAAAGTAAATACGGAATTAGTTGATTAATTTAAATTATATATATGTTACGGTCAAAGTGTATAAATCGGGCATTGTAATACAGTGCCCGGGCATTGTACCCAATTCTCGTCATATTTGGGCAAAGCTGAATCTGATTTTAATTTGGTGACTTTGCCCGGACATTGTAATACAAAAGCCGGGCATTGTGTACAGTGCTTAACTGTCTGTGGGCAATGTAAGTTTATCGCGAACATAATATTTTTGTCTCAGAATTATAAATGTATATGTTACGGTCAATGTGTATAATCGGGCATTGTAGTAAAATGCCCGGACTATGTATACAATGCCCAATTGCAATGGACAATGTGGAAAATTATATACTTTGCCCGGGCATTTTTCAGAATGACCAAAACCCAGTGGGCAATCAAAATTAAAAATTACAATTGGGCATTGTATACAATAAAAATATAAATAAATAAATAAAATAAAATAATATTAGCCAGTTTCAACGTAAAAACCAAATACTTTTTGACCGATTACCCTGTAATCTTTATATTGTAGTCCGACCGATTCGTGAAATATGTTAATATTTTGCAAATTAATTGCAAATAATTGCAAATTGGTTTTCAGAATTTGCAAATAATTCATTAATATATTATAAGCAAAAAACCGATACGGGGGCCAACTTCACGCAGCCCTCCGACTTTGTCCGATCGATTCGTGAAATATGTCAATATTTTGCAAATAATTGCAAATTTATTTTTAGAATTTGCAAATCAATATTTTTTTTTTGGCGAATTTTATAAGTATTTTTGCTAGCCCCCTGACTTAGTCCTATCGATTTGGGAAATGTCAATATTTTGCAAATTAATTGCAAATAATTGCAAATTGTTTTTTAGAATTTGCAAATCACTCATTAACATATTATAAGCGAAAAACCGTTACGGGTGACCAACTTTAGAATTTGCAAATCAATATTTTATTTTGGCGAATTTTACAAGTTTTTTCGTCAGCCCCCCTGTTACGTGCTGCCCCTTCAGGGATTCACTATGTAGATGATTTGAAAATAATAGTAGTCAAATTAGATTTATAAATACAATGTTTTATTAGAACAAAATGAAATGTATAGTATCGCCGTGGTAATAGTAGTAGTAGTAGTTGTCGTCCTGTATATGGCTAGTGGCGTGAAGTCGCTTCTGCGTTGCTGGTCCAGGTACATCTGTCTTTACTGTGTTCCCAGCCCTCATATATATGATGTCGGTTCCTTTGATGGATCCTGCGCATGGACAGGGCGTCCTTGAGGTGGATGTAGCTGGTTCAATAAGTTGTTATTCTCGCAACCGTCGCCTCGTAATGATAACTTGTTGTTGGCCGCTCCCTTGATTAGCTTGCCAAAATAGAATGTGGTTTCTAACTATGAGGTTACGTCTAGGAGATCATAACAACTCAAGGAGAACTGCCTCTGCGAGTAGAATAATACTTATACACTAACACGTGAATTGAGTACGTAAAGCTATTCCTTTACACCTCCCTGCCAAAAAAAAGATTATTAGCCTGTAAGGTTAAGAATCTTTAACAATAATATTTAAGTTCAATAGTCAACAGTAGTTGATTTTACAATTTGGTATACATTTACATTTACAATTTGTTATAATATTTACATTTCATTACAATCTTGTTTATAACAAGTTACAATAATTGATAGATATATATGTTTTACATTTACAATTTTGTTATAATAGGTTACAATTTGTTATACATTTTGTTGCGTTTGCTTTTTTTTTCAGAATACATAATAATATAAAATTTTGATTACCTGAAATTATAATATTAGAAGTGTTAAAATGTTAGTTTATTATATAATATAAGTTTATATTTCCCCTTTTGAATACAATATTTGTTAGTGATAATAAATCTTCCACCAATTGAACAACATAATTTCATTTACTTAGGATATTCGAGTATATAGCTTGGATATCTTGTTTTTTCTATTAATTTAAGTAATTCCTTACATTCTCCGTTACAATGGTCATTCATATAGTTCAATAAATTTCTGGTTATCTTATTTAATTTTTTGAAATCATAACGTTCGTTTAATCTTTTGTTTGCTTTTAATATGTGCCTGTTAAAGCATACCGATTCCATCTTATTTTTCTTAAGTTTATAAATATGTACTTCGGTGCTTAATATTTTTTTTAATTCTTCGATAAATCTAAAATAATATAATTGTGTTAAGTCTACGTAATTACCTTCACCGTGAAATTATCCTAAAAATCTCTATATATATTTTTATTTTTCCTATATTTTCTACCTAGTCTATACAAATATATCGGCCTTATTTTCGCGACTACATAGTCAAAAATGACATCAGCAATTGGATCGTGACAATGCGTGATATGATGATTCGTCTTGCACACCAATCCATGTGCTTCTAATAAGTTTAACATCCTGCCGTTTTTATTAAGTTTTCCTATGTACCCTGAATATAAGGTTTTCCTTGTTTCTATGTTAGTTAGTTTTAAATTAAATTCATTATTATTCCTATCACTATATGCTGTTATATTTAAAAACGCTAAAATACCCCTTAACCTTAAACTTTTTACAATTGTTAGATCTGTCGTTCCGTTCAAAAAAACTATTATTGGCTCCCTGCTATCGATGTGCAAATATTTATGCCTAAGTTAGGAACAAACCTATATTGAGACTGACTATTTATCTAAATATCTTGCAAATAGTTTATTTTAAACCACGATGATTAAATAATTCTTAAAGAATTTTAACTGCTAAGTTTATACTTTGCATGTAGAGATTACAATCCCGGGATCCCGACTACTTTTAGGTACTGAAAATACCGGGCCCAGTATAAATAATCCCGGGATTGTCGGGACTACGTAACAGCGACTTTATAATTTAATTCCCCGGGTATTAATTCCGATTAACGTGTTTATAAGATAAGATAAGATTATATTATGTTATAAGTTATGACTTATGAGATTATATTTACGACCGATCGGTATCCGTATGAACAAATTAGTATAGGTACTACACTGTTCTCTGAATACATTCAACACGTAGCGCTACAGTTAAGAGTCACGCTTACGGCTCACGAGTCTTTTTTTTTGTATGTTTAACTGTGAATATTTTACTTTAATACTTAAATTATAAAATGTCACACTCACTTGATACTGTTTTTATTAAACACAAAAAGATTTGGATATATCGTCGTTGTGGAGTCATTTCCTAATCGCAAACGATGGAAAAAGTGCGCGATGTAAACGATATCCAGCCGTATTGAAGACGTTAGGAGGATCAACAAAAGGTTTACATACCCATTTGTCATCAGTACATAATTTTAAAGTATTATCTGAAGGCAATCGTTCATTAACTGGGAATGGACGCGGAGAACCGGTAGAAGAAAATTCGACACCGCCAGCTAAACGCAAGTTTGTTGAATATTTTATTTAGAGTGATACACTGGATCATGTTTTTGGCTCGAATGACAGCTTTGACTGGTTTTCATTTTATTGCTTGTATAACTTCAACTGATTTAAGACAGTTATTAATATCCAAAGGTTACTCTGATTTATCAAAATCAGCCGTAACAATTCGAAATCGTGTAATAAATTTTAGTTTAACAATCAGGAAAAAATAATTGACGAATTGAAACAGTTAAAAAATACAGGTGAACGATTTAGTTTAACTTTTGACGAGTGGACTTCCACGGCTAACAAGCATTTTATGAATATTAACGTACATTCGCAAACAAAATATTGGAGCTTAGGTCTTATTCGAGTTAATGGTCCAATGACAGCTGAAAACTGTATTTATGTATTGAAAGATCGACTTAGTCGATTTGATATTTCACTAGATATTGTCGCAATTGTAACCGATGGACCAAATGTAATGTTAAAAGTAGGAAAACTTGTTAACACTGAACACCAGCTATGTTTCGCACATGGTATTCATTTAGCTGTTTGTGATGTACTTTATAATAAAAAAAATGTCCGAGATGAATCAACTGCAAATGATATAAATGAAGATGACGATGAAGATAATAATGAAGATGACGATGAAGAATTAGATTTTCCGGATTCAGGTTTAAATATTCTTCCGCAAAATGATATTATTCAAGACATGCCAGATTTAACCAATGAATATAATATTAATGTGGTAATAAAAAAAATACGCAAAGTTGTAGTATATTTTAAAAGATCTTCGACAAAAAATGACACTATACTTCAATAATATGTTAAAGCAGAGAATGGAAAAGAAATAAAACTACTCCTGGATTGTAAAACGAGATGAAATAGTCTTCTTGCCATGTTAGAACGTTTTATTCTTTTAAAAACCAGCATTCAAAAATCGCTCATAGATCTAAACCACCCAGTCAGTTTAGACGATTCTGATTATAATTTAATTATTGAGATAACAGATATACTCGCCCCCATTAAATTGACAGTGGAAGCAATTATTGGTCGTCGTGATTCCAATTTGTGCACAACTGATGCTGCTCTTAAATTTCTTTTCAAGGAATTGTTAGAAAAAAATTCAATACTTGCGAATAAAATGAGGACATGCTTGAGTGATCGTATAAAAAAACGGCGACGTCCAGAGTTATCTGGCGTACTGAATTATTTACAGAATCCTCATGATAACTATGATCAAATTACATATTTGAAAGATTTATTTTCAATCCCTAAAAATGATTTTATTAGAAAACAAATAATAAAATTAATTGAAAGGATACATAATCCTATTAGTCCTACTCCTAATGAAGAAGAACAAAATTGTATTGATCAAACAATAAGTGAATCTATTACACTCACTCAATTGACATTACAAGAAAAGTTGGAGCTTGAAATAGGAAAAAATAAAAGAACAATTGATCCTCAAACACAAAAAGGAACTGATTTCATTAAAATAATCAAAAAAGAAATGAATCTGTTTGAAAATGGAGGAACTCGCGGGCATCATTTAGAGCTAGCATTTAAGTATTTAATGTCTATTCCTCCTACTAGTATCGAGTCAGAACGTGCATTTTCAGCAGCTGCCTATATTGGAAATAAGCTAAGAAGCAGACTGGGAGATGGAACATTAGACGCTCTATTATTCCTGCGTTCATATTTTCAAAATCTGTAGAACATTTAATTCTAATGTATAATAATTATAAAAACCATAATAATTAAAATAATTAAATAAAACAAAAATATCCATAATGCTTTTAAATATTTTTTACCGAATTTCGGGATAATCCCAGGATCTCGGGATCGTAAAATAGGACCGGGATTGTAATCACTATTTGCATGCGATACCTACCAATATAAGGAACCTATATGGTTCAAATTTCAAGTTATTAAAGTTAATTATAAGAAAAAAATATTTAGCTCTTGTAAATTAAACCTATATCAATTATTTCAATTAAAAGTATTAATGCACATTTTACTAAACTTTAGAGGACCATAGTTAATAAACTAGCGAACCAAAATTGATGATTTGACTATCAACATTTTCAGGAAAAAAAGGTTTACCAGAAACCATTAAAAAATATAGTAGTTATTGAAAAATAAAGTTGATTTTGCTATTGGTACACCTGCGTGCTTAAAAATTTTGAAATTGTTAGAAAGAAATTGCCTGTTAAAAATAAAAAAATACGTCTTCGTTTTACCAAAATCCTATATAAAAATATCCATTATCGTTAAAAACCCCCGCGTACAATGTAAATTACTCTATTCACAATAATATCATCATAATATATTCTTAGTAATATTGTTGGTAAACTGACTGACCGACTTCGCTCAGAATCGTTTTTCTTTTACAATTATATCATTAAATTCAAATTTAACATAATATATTACAGTGACCCACTTGTAAGCTACTGTACAGCACATTGACACCCACTTGCCCACCTTCTTTTTCATGACTATTTGAACACTTCAGTGCATATATTAATCCATATTTAACATTTCATGTTTGGTTGGTTTTTAATGCATACATATCCATGCTCTATTCATGAGTATGTATAATATTAAATATTAATATTGTTGGAAATGCTCATAATTCACTTAAATTAAGAAATCGTAAAAAACTGACTGAAGAGAACACAGATAATTTTATTACCTCAAAGTTTGATAACAGGTCAATTCACTCTTATATAAAAACTAACAGAACTATTGTAGGAAAGAGAGCACTCAAAATAACAAGTATGGTTAGCGTATACTGTATCCTATAATTAATTGTATATTAGATCATAAATAAACACAATAAAAAAAAAAACACATAACACTCTACCACCAGTATCCTGCCTCTCTGCACACATAGAAATCTGGTGTTGAATTTACAATAAAACGTGTCATTATTGAACACATTTGAGTGTAGATTTCCAGCTGGAGTAAGCTTGGTGTTGAAATACTATTAGCAAAAAGTTAAAGATAATTTAGTTCACCCAACACTTATTGAGTGTAGAACCAATCATTTACTAGGATCAATTTGACTTATTACTTGATTTGAGATAACAATACAATAGTGTTAAAACAACGGCAAACGTTAGTTATTATAAATAAATATTACTTTTAAATACACCCAAATTTGATGTTGGCTTGGCACTAGTTGTTGTTTGTATCACATTATAAATATTTCATTTTAATTTATAAATAATTGTTTATTCAACCATAACTGTTGTTCAATTTGTTTTAGGTACTTAAAGTTAATTTGACACCACTAAATGTGTTTTTAGTGCTATTTTTGATGTAGGAATCTTTGTTAATATAACTACCTATGTAGTGAAATTTAGTTTACCGTAGTTGTCAAAGTGACACTAACTGGTCTTAACTGGTTAACAACTTGTTGTTAAAATTAAATACTATAAATTATATATTCAAATATAATATACATAATAGAGATAATATACAATTTGTAGGTACATTAGGTAATGTAATATAAAAATCATTTTTAATAGGTACACAATACTAAATACAAAATTTGAAGGTCTACAACATACATCTTAGAGTGACAAAAAGTTTTCCATTACCTAAAATTCTAGAAACTGTAGGTGTTGTATCTGCTAATTCTGTCACATAATATCCAATAAGTTGGGGGTTACAAATTTTATTTTCTACTCCATATGCTGAAAAATGTGGATCAAGTCCAACTGTCAATAAAGGCTTAACTACAAAATAAGGGATTCTTGTGCTATTTATTAACATTTTATGTATTTCCCCAAACAAACATTCTCTTGATATTACTTCTAGAACTAGTAGCATGCCATTTTTATATTTTATACCTTTATATTCCAACCATGTTGGAGAAAATGAATCACATTCAAATTCTGGGGGTAAATCAAATAAGTTGTTTGAATGGTCTTCATTAAAAGAAATAGAGCTAAATTTTAAATCTGGTTGTAAACCTGTACGAGATAAAAACGATTAATCGAGATAATGTATGGCCCAAGTTAATTCTACATGGTATTGCAATGGCTATTGCTTTTATAGTCTTATGTTTTGCCTCAAATCTTATACTAGATGTTAGTATAAGTGGTCCATTTTTTAGAAGCAAATGACCATAGTGTAATAAAAAATGGTATTTAGGTTTAAGAGTGCATTTTGATATTGACATATACAGTTCGTTATGTTCAGAAACCAACTTATTTAATTGAACATGACACTCTGGTTGCAAACATCTAGAACAACATACATCTACTATTTTATGCAATAAATTATACAAGTGCCAAACTTTATTTTTTCTTGGTACCAAATCGCCCATAATGAGGCCAAAATATCTAACAAGGCACAACATTTCAGAAGCCGACATGATAACACATCCATTTATTAAATTAGTTGAACTTATTTTTGGAGGAGTATTTTTAATTTCAGTGACTCTATAATCAAAAAGTTCTAACCTATTATTCAAAACCTCAAGTGAAAAGAATTTTAAGTCGATAAGATTGCTTATGATAAGAGCCTATGATATGGCAACTCCTTCTGTTAAATCATGCATGAAGTCACATACCGAATTTCTTGTAACATGATAGCTGGGTACCTCGTTAAAAATACATATTTCTTTTAACCCTGTTAATGAATAATTATTATTATTAATATCAGTAGCGTAGTTCATTTCATTTCTAAGCGTTTCGGGGCATTCATTTATCATATTTTGGAGTACAGATTTTGGTGATCGACAAATGTGGCAATAGAAATTTGAAGAAAAGCTTTCAACAAACCCTAAAATGGAATTATGCCCTAAGTTGTCACCTAGAACTAAACCTAGAGCAAAATAAATATGATGGATTTCAAAATTTACACAAATTGAAATTCCATTTGTCTGTAAATCAATTAATTCATCAATAAGAGCTCTATACATTTAATAATTGTTTATTTTATGAGTTCCTCTATCATCTGAATGAAATAAATATGCTACAAAAATATTCTCTAATGATGATAAATATTCAGGAGGTAAGGCAGGAACTGAATAATATACACAACCCATCTTATGTATCCCTGAATGTGACCCCAAGGGGTTACCCATTTCACAGTCATCGTAATATAAAAAAAGGTGGATAAGTGGATGTCGCTCTGCTGTACAGTAGGTTACAAGTGGGTCACTGTAATGGATGGTGTTAAATTTGAATTCAATGATATAATATATCCTACATATATACCCTATAAGTATTGTAGTATTTATTGGAGATTTCATAAACGGGGGAAAAATGAGGACGATTATTATTGATTAGGTATACATAGTTAGAGAATAATTTGGTTTGCAATAATTTTGAGCATATTTTGGGTTCAAAGAATAATATTTAGCTTATTTCTCATATTTTAGAATATATTGTAGTATTTTTATTTTTAAAAAAAAATCATAATTGTTTATCTTACCAGTTACAAGTCAGGATTTTTTCTGTTACAGAAAAAAAATCTTATTGCCAAAAAAATATGAAATTATTCTACAACATGTTTGAAATATTGAGATTTATTGTTCATCTATCTCGAATACCGATGGTCAGTACTCAGTAATTACTTTGGTAATCTTTGTCACTCTACTCTCGGACTGTGATGTGAATAATACATTTAACAATCATACAATAATACAATTTTTAATTACAAAATAATTATTAAATTTTGTCAAAATTTTAACTTTAAATACTTATATTTTTTTTATTAATTTATTACAAATTGTGCATTTGTATTTTTTAACTGCTATTGTAACAATATATCAGGAGCCTTGCATTAAAGTTTTACGCTTTTTTACCCAACAAATAACATTTTATTGCTATTTATAGAAAAAAAATTGAAAACTGATAATATGTCCGTAAATAGCTCAAAAAAAGTCAAATTATTTTCAAAATTATATGGTGGATAGAAAATGCTAATATTAACATTGAGTGAAAAAATTTCATGTAGTTACCTACGGTCATTTGTTTGAGTTGCACCAAGAACCAAAATCGATTTTCTCAAAAACAGATTTTGCGTAAAAATTACCGTTTTTCCATAATTTTTCTTTTGTTTTTCACGGCGCTTTTAAAAACTGTTGGGAATTTTTTACTCTTGACTCCCCAAAGTACCAACTAGATTCACTTTCCTATCACAAAAGATACTGTTGAACAAAATCTAAGCACTTTTACTGACCTAAAAGGTGATGAGAGAAACAAAAAAAAATAAAAAACACACATCATTGTAATATCAATACATTCATCGCTCCGCTCAGAATCTAAAATGTAAAGGATTTTAAATTGTACTTAAATAATGTTGATCTTACACAAATTTATTTTTCATTAATCAAAAATGACGTAATTTTTTAACTATATTTTAAAAATATTTATTATTGTCAATTGAATTAAAATAAAACTCCCCATCACAAGCTATGCTTATTAAAGGAGTTTCAAATTTTTGTATTTTATCTTGTATGTACCATATGTACGTGTTTCTTAAAATTTGCGAAATATACTATTATTATTATTATTATTATCATTATTTTGTACTATATACCTACACTCTACAGATATTTATTTAGTTTGACTAAGTTAGTTTATTTCAAAAATTTCGAAAAACTAGATCCATTAATCAACAAAATATATATAGCATTCAAGACAATGTTATAAATATTAAGCTGGTCAAACTGTAAATGTTAATTGATAAAATGTGCCATAATGGGAATTAAAGAACCAAGTAGGTAAAAAGGTGGATAAGTGGATGTCGCTCTGCTGTACGGTAGGTTACAAGTGGGTCACTGTAATGGATGGTGTTAAATTTGAATTCAATGATATAATATCATTGTATAAGAAAAACGATTCTGAGCGAAAACGGTCAGTCAGCCTATGATTTTACCAAGTATATTTGATGATATTATTGTGAATAAAGTAATTTATATATAACCTATTTACGTGGAGCCTTGTTTTAAATTTTCAATCCTTAGCCATAAAAGTTAAACATTTTATACATTTTTAACTACAAAATAATTAATAAATTATAAATTTGATAAATGTTGTCAACATTTGAACATTAAATGCTTATAAAAAAAAATTGTGACTATGTATCTTTAATATTTTTCAACTGCTATTAGAACGATTATCAGGAGCCTTATATTAAATTTTCACGCTATTTTACTCAAAAAAAATTTTTTTATTGATATTTATAGAAAAAAAAACTAAAAAAATTGAAAACTGACAATGTCCGTAAACCGCTCAAAAAGAGTCAAAATATTTTCAAAATTTTATGGTGTATACAAAATAAACATTCAGTGAAATTTTCAAGTATCTACAGTCATTTGTTTTAGAGTTACACCAAAAACCAAAATCGATTTTCTCGAAAACAGATTTTGCGTAAAAATTCCCGTTTTTCCTTAATTTTTCTTTTGTTTTTCACGTCGCTTTTGAAAACTACTGGGAAATTTTTACTTTTGACCCCCCCAAAGTACCAACTAGATTCACTTTCCTATCAGAAAAGTTACTGTTGAAGAAAATCCAAGCACTTTTACTGTCCTAAAAGGTGATGACAGACACAAAAATTAAAAAATTAAAAAAAAAACACACATCATTGTAAAATCAATACATTCATCGCTTCGCTCAGAATCTAATGATGGAAAAACAATTTTATTAGTAAATAAAGACCTAATCCTTTTCCAAGTATTACCATTTAAAAAAGAAGTTAACACATTTGTAGTATTAATAGTCATTAGTATACTTTAAAGCAGTTTCTATACATTAGGAAGTTCAAAAAAAGCTTGTAAATTGTTTTTTAGTGAAAGTAAGTGTGCTTGAACAGGTATCATCATTAACCTTTCTACATCGGATTTTTTTATTTTTTGTTTTGTATGGCCAACTACAATTGTTTTAGGCTTAAAAAAGAGATTGTTGATTTCAAAATATTTAATTCTTAAATATTCACTTTTAAAATCCATAAATGCATTTTCAAGTACCACAACCATAAATATCATTTATTTCAGATTTTTCAGAACAATTAGTTAACAGAGGTAAAATACTACTTTTTAAAATTTATGTAATATCATTTGAAAATAATTGACTGACTTCATCAATTATATTTTGTACTAATATACTAGTTAAATTTGGTTTTAAATATAAATTAGAAATACATTTTAAGATAATACTTGTTACAACATCTTTAAAAGTTGTACCATCTTTAGAGTTAACATTTTGATTAAAAGTGTCTTCACTATCATCTATTATAGATTTAACTTTGTGTTGGTCAAAAACATTTGTGTTTAGTTGATCAGTAAAAATTTCGTCAATATATTCATTGATATAACACCTATTTATATATCGATTTATTGATATTTTTAGATTCTGAACGGAGTGAGGAATGTATTGATTTTCAATGATGTGTGTTTTTTTTTTGTGTGTCTGTCATCACGATTTGGAATAGTAATAATGCTTTGATTTTCACAAATAGCACCGTTTCTGAAAGAGTAGTGAATCTAGTTGGTACTAAAGTGTAAAATTTCCAATACTTTTTAAAAGAGTCGGGAAAAACCCTAAAAAAGTAACAAAAAAACGGGAATTTTCACGTAAAACCAATTTTCGACAAAAACGAAAATTTAATTTTACTGTAACTCAGTAACTAACAACTGTTAACACTTGAAATTTTCACCAAATGTGTATATTCTGCGTTATCTATACAGGGTTAAATTTTCAAAGTGTTTTGACTTATTGAGCTATTTATAGACAATTTAATTTTTCGTTTTTTTTTTGAAATATGAATAAAAAATATTTGGCTCTCCAAAAAATCTTGAAAATTTAATACAAGGTTATTTATGAGTTGTTCTTAGTGTAGTTAAAAAAAATCAAAAATCGTTTGTCACAATTTTTTTATAAGCGATAATAGTTCAAATTATTACGAAATATGACAAAATCCCAAAAATATGCAAGTAATTTGGCAGTTAAAAATTCATAAAATTTTTTCTTTTCATACCTAAGGTTAAAAACTTCAACACAAGGTTATCCATAACTTTTTCTTCAAGAACTTTAAAAAAAACTCGATCTGTGGTTTTAGAAAAAAATTTTATGAACGTTTGAAATTTAAATTTTTACAAAATTGCGTAAAATAACGATGTATCGAAAAATGATTTTCGATATTTGTTATTATTCAAAAAGTATAAGTCACAGAAACTCGAAAATGTTACCAGTTGTTTAGATTGGCATTTTCATTATATAATTTTATTTTCAAGATATATCACTATTTTTTAAAATATTCGATTATTTTAATTTTTTTTTTTAAATTTTGTTAAAAAAAAAACTCGCTGGGACAAAATACTTGAAAATGTAATAAATGATTCCACATGAGTTGTTCTTACTGTCATTCAAAAATTATAAAAAACATGTGCACAAATTTTTTTTATCAACGTTTGAAATGCATATATTGACAAAATTCGTCAAATTCATGAATATTTGTTAATTATTCTGTACTTAAAAATGTATAAATCATTTTTGATTAAGCTAAGAATTGTAAATTTAATACTAGGTTGTCCATAAGTTGAGCTTAGAATAATAAATAATAAAAAAAACTGATGATTATTCAATTAAAAAAATTTTACGAGTGTTTAATTTTTAACGAAATCAAAATTCACGCACTAAAATAAAATAATAACAATATTTAAATATAATATATCCTAGACTGACAAATCATCTCCGTTCAGAATCGTTTTTCGTATTCAATGATACCTATTATTGCATTAAAATTAACAAACACATTATAGTGACCTACTCTATGACCGAGGTTCATCCCACCCCCTAATGTACAGCAGAGCGACATCCACTTACCCGCTTTTTTTTACGTTAATTCTCCATCTCTAGTCTAATGTATATAATATAAACAACGCAATAAATACTATTTTATTTAATATACAACTTACCAAATATTGGAGATAACAATCGGTTATATTAAAAGCTGCTGGTAGGTACTAGGTACTAGAGTAGGTAGTGAGTACTGTCACTTCACACAGCCAAAGTAGAAATGATTGAAATATAGAAACATTAAAATGTAAAATAATTTTTCAATTAATATTTCTTATTATTGTGTTTACAACTGTACCAATTCAAAATTATATATTTTAAGTAGGGAATATGGATTAGACTGTAGACTAGACGGCTAAGTGATGTTTATTAATTATTATATTATGACTATCGCTTATATTATATTTATAATAAAATATGTTATTACGATTTACGAATGATGACAGTAAACCCAAAATTAATTAATATCAACAGTCATCGTGTGACGATCAGTTTATTACTATAGAATTTATAATCAATTACCTAGCTAATAGCTATTGCATACTAGATACTAGGTAGTACTCAGTACTCATAGTTCACAGAAGTCGCTCAGTAGTTTAATTAAAATAATAATAATAATAATAGTAAAATACAAATATTATTGCTATACAGTACCTAATACCTATTAACGACGATATTTGACATAGGGGCCGTCATTCCGATAAAAATAAAAATAATAATAACAAATCATACTAATTCTATTTCCTAGTACTTCCGACGTTTAATTGTAGATACGAGAATAGGACCATAACTGAACTGATGTAATTTCCAAAATCAAAGGACCGACGAAGACTGGACCGTGTGTTCTTTTAAATAAAAAGACCGGCAAATACTGGACCATGTATTCTTTTAAATAAATAGACCAAAAAAGACCATTCATTATTTTTAAATAAAAAGACTGACTAAAACCGGACCATGCAGAGCTCTACCCTAAACATCATTCAAAACTTAAGCGTTATTTTAGATAGATATAGTATACTATGCATATAACTTAGATACTAATACATATACTTGAATTTTAACAATGAAAACTCTTTATAATGAAACTTAAAAATATTTATTTTAAAATAATATATCTATTTTTTTGTGCAAATAAATCTAGTATGGCTTCTTTATCAATTTTTTTAGAAATATCATTTTCAATACTAATTATAGCTAAGTTATTAAGAGGACGCTACACATGTATAAATTCGTCCGTAAAAACCGTTTCACGCGGGATAGAACCACTCAAGTTGTAGCGATAGTTAAGACTCCAAATTAATATAAAATATAGTTGAGAACATTATCTGTGAAATATCGTTTTTATTTTTTTAATATCACTTATACGAAAAAAGTTCTCATTATTTCAAAATCCATTATTTTTGTGTTTTTTAAACTTGAATAACTTTTTTTGTAGTTCCGATATCGAAAAAATAAAAACGATATTTCACAGAAAAATGTCTCCTTTTTATGTGATGAAAATGTCGTTTCTTAGTTATGACTGTAGCCTTCTTGGTTCTTTCCCGCGCGAAACAGTTTTCACGTAGAGATTTCAATTTTATTAAATAACTAGCTCTAAGTGAAACTCTGGGAGAGTTGGACTCGCTGAGAGTGGGTACCAATTTTGGAGACAATGTCGTTGGAATTATAAAAGTCACAAAGGCTGTAGGACGAAAGTTTAGGATTTGTGATAAGGATAAGTCAAAATCGATTAACATCCAATTAGCCACCTAGGTAGGCAATCCGAATTCGTCGGATCGCGGACAATGTGCTACAGCATATCAAGTAGGCAATCCACCTGCGGTGGATTGCAGACCCGATATTGGGCGGCTATAATTGAAAACCCTATTACACAACTTACGAAATAATTTACGAAAAATACAAACTATAACTATACAATATAAATACAAACAAATATAATATATTGTACCTATTTATTATAATTCATAAAAAAAATAACATATAGATACATAATATTATATTAACCAATACAATACATATAAACATGTACCTGTAATGTATATATAATTATATCAAAAAAAAAAAATGTAAAAACCTGCATGTTTAAGTGTTAAGCAAGTCATTTCTAACCACTGTGTGACGGGGAGTTATAAGACCATTCCCTCGGGGGTTTTTACACCTTTAGCCATATGTCGCGCGGGCGGCTCCTTCACGCCTTTGGGTGACGCGGAAACATCCCTCCGACGGGTTACGTCAGGGCGCCCTGGCGCCAGGCTGACGATCCCCCGCCGGCTGCTCTCGTTAAGCAAGTCAGTCAGCACCGTCTAAGACGAAATCAAAATGAGCAATCCGTCGACTGCGGATAGAATGGTAAGTATGTGCCGTCACATGTCCGGTGCTTTTTCTTATGTAAAAAGTGTAAAGTCGAAACCGTGTTGGAGTGTCTAGAAAGTCAGTCATATCAAGTCAAAATCTATTAACTTTAAAGTTCGTCAGCTAGGTTGGCTAGCTAGTTGGATAGCGAACAATGTGCTGCAGAAAATAAGTCTAGTATGTCTAGCTGCTATAAGTGAAGAGAAAAAATAGTATTTTCCATAAACCCAATCACAGAACATTCGAAATAACTTACGAAAAATAAATATGATTATTAGTATAATTAGTTTGATATAATAACAATGACAATTTAAAGAAAATAATATGTGTTGAATTCCTAATAATTTAAATAACATATAGGTACATAATATATAATATACAGTCATATAATGTAAAATTAACATGTATATTATTATATTATTCATGAAATATAAAGTGAAAAAAAATGCAAAAAAATCAATTGACGGGCGGCCGTGCCATAGAATACACGGTACAGTCGTTGCCGCCCGAAGAGAGCTACGACGGTTTCGAACCCGGTCCTACCTATCATCCTACGTTTGGGGAACCTACGCCTAACATATCGAGCCACAGTTTGTGATGCCAATAATGGTCAAAACTTCAACAATTAAGCTGTATGTCTACGGAGCTGTGTGTCTACGTATTCTATGTATCTACACGGTTTAAACTTTAATTGTATTTTATTCACTTATCTGACCGTTATTATGTATGCTTGAATAATACATTTAATTGTGTTTACGTTAAGCAATATACCAGCTACGTTATTAAGGACCAAACAATACGTCTACAATCACATAATGCAATATTTATTGAATCAAAAACAAAACAAAAAAAAACAGTATATATTAATTGTGCACTTGTGCGTTGGAACGAAGGCCGACTGACATTTCGTGAACGCGAATTTTTAAGTGTACAAACCGCGTATTCACGGGGTTCAAAAGAAATAAACTTAACAAATAGAGCACAAACGGCAATTGAAAAGACGAAACGAAAAGCGATAATAACGACCTACGCTGGCGTCGATTGCGATGGCTATGGACCGATATCGCGTACAAACCACACGGCTTTTAAAAGAAACGAACTATATGTGAAAATGTCTAAAAGTCGAAAAACAGCGTAAAAAGCGTAACATTTTTCGAAAACGTTTAAAAACCGACCGCCGCCGCCGCGGCGAAGGTACGCGATTGGTCGCGCTATAGGGAATCGACGGGATCGGTCCGGCGGACTAGGGAAACGGAGCGGTGTTTAATTTTTTCAACCATGAGATCCTCCATGAATTCCCTATAGATCAGCTGTTTTTCTTGCGATTTTATAGAATAAGAAGATTTTGGCTGTAATGTGCTGCTGCCTACGGTCGTTGCGGCATCGAATACGATTTCCCCCTCCATGATAAACTAAAATTATATTTGTCTATATCGGCGATCAGCGCGCCCGCGCGCGTAATAATTTCCAGGAATATTTTAGATATTATGTAATAATTTAATTTAATTTATTGTATTTTACGTGTTTCCAATACGTAATTGCTGGATAATTCTAAAATTAAAATACACACTGATACTGTTATAATATTAGGTATATAGGTAATCGTACAATACAAATATAAGCACACTTCCTAATTGCTATAATATACCTAGGTACCTACCTACTATGTGCGGGCAATATTCAGCAAATTACTTTTAGTTGGGTCTTGGGTGTTTGTTTATTCAACAGTATTGATTCATCAAAACTTGTCAATTTAATTTTAGTCATTGTTTTTAACTGTTTTAATTAAATTACAAAAAAGTGTTAGTGTTTTAATGTGCGTTTTCGTGTAATTTATTTTGTGTGTTAACGTATTTAAATGTTTGGTTGCAACTGACTAATATTTATAATGTCACCAAAAAAATTACGTTAAAAAAAACGAGCTACTGGAAAGAAAGCAGTTAGTAAGCGTATGAAAAATATTAAACTCAAAAAAACGTAAGTAAAACATTTTAATTAATAATAATCCGTCTTATGACTTATTTCAGTACCAGCTTTAGATACTTGCAGGTAAATAATTATAGTATTGGGATTGGGATCAGGAGATTATTATTTTTGTTATATTTAAATGATTGTTAGATGTAATTATTTTAGTGAACGTCTATTACTACTACCAGCTAATGGATTAGATGACATGCCTGCAAATCCTGCCACGGACAATTTAGATGGAACTCTAGAATCTTCTAATTTTGAGTACCTATACATTATTACATTACAAATACATATAAAATTGTTTCCTGAAAATAATAATTACGTTTTAGTGAGTCAAAATTAACTTTTCACGTCGAAGATACATGTAACGATACATCTTTTATTTGGAGCTCACCGTCAACGTCGAGGTGAATTAACTAATTTATTTAATTTAAATATAAAATGAAATATTTACCAAGACTTATATATCTGATACAAAAACATTTATTTTTTATTTTTTGAGTGAGGCTATAGCTATTTAGATATTTTTTAAATAATTGCCATAAATAAATATGAAAACTACGAACTATTTATTATATATATTATTTAGGATACCTACGTGATACGTTTTAGTGTTTAACGAATAGTTTTGATTTGTCTTGGAACATTTCACATTTTTTAAGTTATTCTAACTTGTTAACAAAAAGTGTAATCTATTAAACTATGTTATATTTAAATAAATTTAGGAGAACAACTTTATTAGATACACCAAATTCTGATCAATCCAGGCCGAAACTTTTAATTGAACTTCCGCAACATAATTTGTCTTGTACTAGTTTGAGTGAAACATTCGATACAGACGAAATCATGGCTCATAATTTAGAAACTGATTATTCAATTTCTAACGATACTACTGTTTCCAAGTATGAAAAGATTAGAAGTTGTTTTCAAAAAATTCTAAAGTACCTATACACATTTCTATGTTAATTTTATTTACAGTTTACTTGAAGGACGTAGAATAGTCGATATTAGCTATGTGTTTGAGCAAATACAAAGTATTCGTCATGACAAATTTGACTGTTCATTCTTAGATATGGTATTCCAGCATGAGTGTCGCAGAGGGTATACATCAGTGTTTACATTTAAATGTAAAATGTGTAATTTTGAATGCACTATATATTCAGAGAGAACAGTACAGTCAAATTCTTTAGGAATAAATAAAGCTATTGTAAATGGCAGTTTAGCTATTGGTAACATATATAATACATTATTTAAATATTTAACTTAAATATTATAATATAACATTGTCCATAACATTGTACCATTCTAAATCATGTAGGAATTGGCCATGCTCAATTAAGCGAACTCTCTGCTGCAATCGAGTTACCAAATATATCATCGACGTCTTATATCAAACATCTTTCGATGCTTGGTGACGATGTAAAAGATTCTGCCTTAGAAGAGATGATAAGGGCAGGTAATGAAGAGCGGCAATTAGCAATAGACAGTAATAATTTAGACACGGATGGTACTCCTATGTGTACTGTAATTGCAGATGGTCAGTGGTCTAAGCGAAGTTACCGGACAAAATATAATGCTTTTTCGGGAGCGGTAATAAACTTTTTATTATGTTATTCTTACTTTTTATTGTTATCAATACGATAACATGATAATTATTTAAAAAAAATATATTGTATTAATCAAATAATTTTTTAAGTATAGGCTGCAATAATTGGTTATAAGACTAAAAAAGTTTTATTTGTGGGTGTACGAAACAAATACTGTTCTGTGTGTCAGAGAGCCCGCACAAAAAAGGAAGAACCATCAAAACACAACTGTTTTTTAAATTGGAGTAAGACATCGACATCAATGGAAGCTGATGGAATCGTAGAAGGGTTTATGAACAGTATAAATATGCATGGGTTAAAATTCAATAAATTAATTGGTAACCAATAACACTTACAATATTTAGATAGTTTAATAGTTTTGCAATTATGTAGTTTTATTATTTATGAAAACATTTTAGGTGACGGTGATAGTAGTGTAACCAAACGGTTAAATGAGACGTTACCTTATGGAAACGACTTCACGATTAAAAAAATTGAATGCAGAAATCACCTTCTGCGTAATTTTGCTACTAAATTAACAGCACTAACAAAAAATATTAGTTACCCGATAGTTATTCGTAACTTCATAAAGTCAAAAATATTACGTTTTCGGTCTGATATAACTAAAGCTATTTCATATCAAAAGAGACGTGATTTGCCGCTCAATCAAAAAGTTGCAGGTTTTTATTGTTATAATTTACAAAAATTACCCTCTTAGTTATTAATTATTATTTAATGAGAATAATGAACTTTTTATTTTTATTTCTATTAGCACTGAAACAGGATATTTCTAATAGTCCGTATCATCGGCTAGGACAACATAATGGATGTGCAAACTACTTTTGTCAAGGAAGCAAAAGTGGTGAGCCTAATTTGGTCCCAGGTGCTGAAGAGAGTGGTTTAATGGGAGAAATTAGAAAAACTGTGTATCGCTTATCAAACAATGCAGAAAGTTTAATTGAAGACGTTGATAATAACCCTTGTGAACAATTAAACAGTTTGATTAACAAGTATATCGGTGGGAAGCGAATTAACTTTACACAAAGTCATAATTATCAAACACGAATAGAAGCTGCAGTTGTAGCTTTCAATTCAAAAAACTATTTACGTACGATACAAAAAAAAATTACAACTAAAAGTCCAGGTAAGATTAATAATTATTAAATAAAATTATATTATTATTTATTAGATTCTGATCGGAGCAATGAAAATGTATTGATACAATGGTCTATATGACCTGTGTTTTTTTATTATTATTTATGAAAGTATCATTAATAGGTGGTTGCTTTCTACAAAATACTTCATGTTTTACGTCCAAGTAATTGTAAACTTTTTATTTTTCACTCTATGTTGAATTAGAATTTTCTATAAACCCTACAATTTTTAAAATATTTTAAATCATGTTGAACTATTTATAGGCATATGACATTTTCAATTTTCATTAGTTTTTTTTTAATTTATAGCGATAAAAAAATACCTATTTGATTGGTCGAAAAACTCGAAAATGTAATAAAGGTTCATTATAAGTTTTTGTCTGTGGAAATTATAAAAAAAGTTGAGATCATTCATAGATTTTTTATGAGAGTTTGAAGTTTAAATTTTTACATCATTGGATATTCACCCGATTTCTCTTCTAGCGATTTTCCTATTTTGTTGTAATTCAAAAACGAATAATTTTAGGTACTTGAAATGTACACCAATAATATATAAACACTGTTTTTTGTGACAAAGACCAACTAGAATATTTGACGAGAGAACAAAACCACAGTCAAAAATGGTTTAGTGAGCGAAAGAAGAGACTTACAGCTTCAAAATTTGGCGATGTATGCAGAATGAGAATAAACACAAGCTGCAAGGTCAAAGTTCATAACATGTTATACAAGTCATCGATAACAAGTAAAGAAATGACACACGGCGTTGAAAATGAATCTTTGGCGAGAACACGGTTTCAGGATTTGACAGGAATGACCGTAAAATTATGTGGACTTTTTACGGACAATGAATACCCATATCTAGCTGCAAGTCCAGGTAAAATACATTATTTTATATTACATTTTTATTAAAATTTAAATACCCAGAGAATTCTTTGGCCAAGTAGACATAGGTATTCCTTTAATAATTTAACTATTATTTTAAATAAAATTTTGAACATTTTTAGACGGATTAATTGGTGACAACGCGATTGTTGAAATTAAATGTCCGTATACGGCGAGAGACACAAATAATGCAAAAGAAGCAATTGAAAGTAAACTTGTAAGTAATACATGTTATGAAAATAATTATATTTTAAATACATTTTTATTTTTATTAGTTATAAATTATAACATATTTTTTACATATTTGTTACACCTGCAGTTGCAATACTGTATTATAAATAAAGACGGAACCATTAAATTAAAAAAAGAGCATCCGTACTTTTATCAAATAATTGGTCAGTTACGGATAACCGGGAGGAATATTTGTTTTTTTGTAGTTCATACAAACAACTGGACACATATAGAAAAAATTATTTATGATTGTCAATTTTGGGAAACTGAAATGGTTAATAAACTTAAAAAGTAAGAATTATATAAGATAATTTAAACTTTAAAGTGTTAATTTTCTATCGATTGATCCCTATTATATTGATGTGTGTTTTTTAGGTTTTATTTGGAATGTATTTTGCCAGAAATAGTTGACCCATTGTACGGAAGGCGGTTACAAATAGCAGACATACGAGAACCACTCCATATATTAAAAGCACAGGAAGAAAAAAATAAAACAAAACGTTATTCGTTAAAAATTAAATAATTAATTGAACCTATAAGTTACCTAAATACCTAACAATATTAAATTATATTATTTTATTATATTATGAAACATACATTTCGAATAATAACCCTCTACAACTACTACACATTATAATAAAATATATTTTTGGATGCTCGCGTGAATCCTTTGTTTGCAATTCGTAAATCGTGGGTATAAAAGGATTTAAGCGGCATCATTATTTAGTGACATTAAATAAGATAAATACCAGGTAGAAAGGATTTTATAAATAATAGATCTGTATGATACATGCTTACACAAAAATGGTCATATAAAAAGTATATGTGGTAACAGGAACACGTCATACAAAATTATAACGTAAAATATACGGAAATTCGCAATACATATTATTTTTGCTTACAAGAAACCCAACATTTATTTATTTGGGTAATATTAGTTTAGGTTGTTGTTATAAATTAAATAAGTATTAATTACTATGTTATATACCTTTTTGTATTAAGTAATAGTATCTAATAATGCAATAAATACAAATTGCATAGGTACCTACGCGCGGATATTATAAAACATTACAGCGGCATTAAAACGTATATGAATTTCACGCAATCAGTCACAGACGAAGGTTCAGACAATAATAAACATCGCTTTCGAATAAGTAAAATCGTCTGCCGGCCGCCGCCTTCGAGTAGTGGGCGTGGTTAAAACGTCGCGTACTTGCGGATCGCGAAAACACTTAACAGCGCGTTCTCTCGGCCGTTCTATACGTTTCACTTTATGTGTAGCGTCCTCTTAAATCTATTCTGTAACATGGATGACCTCAGCCATGTTTTAATCCTTCTCATTGCAGAAAAACTACGTTTCCACGTTGACGAATTTATAGGAAGAGTAAGTGCAACTTGCATAAGCTTATACATGTTAGGGTATATTGTTTTGGAAAGTAAATATGACTGAAAACCCGGGCCTAAATTGTTAAATTTCTTTCAACAACTGTATTTTTAATCATTTACTATTTACAGATGAACATGTACCAGACATTACTCAAATGTTGATGAATATTGGTCATATCTTAAAAATGGTATACATCACAGTTTAAATTATATTTATTTTAAATACATTTTGTTTATTAAGCTCTTTTATCAGTTGTAGGACAGATAAATAAACTAAAAAAGAACAATGAAACATTAAAAGTTGACCTTGCCAAAAACCAAGAATATCTTATTGATTAAATCAGTATGGTAAATAACAAAGAATAAAATCTAATTTTAAAATACCAGTAAGTTTAATTATCAAATAGGCTCAAGTACTTCGCAGAAATGGGAAATCATTTGATTCCAAGCGAACTACATATCAAAAACTTAAGATATTTATGGACAATAGAGTTGCTGAACATTTGAATGACAATGGCAAAAGAGGCATAAAGTTAGCATTTGTTAAAAGGACTTATACACTATTTTAATAGGTAAGTTCATTTATATTATTAAAACAATACTATACTGATTAAAGGATTGATCAATCTAAACTATCAAAACTATAAAACCTATTCAACTTATACATTTTTCATCTCTATATATAGTTCTGTTATAGATAGTGTGAAACACTTATTTCCAGTGTTGGGGAGTAACTTAACTTAAGTTACAAGTTACTGTAACGAAATTACTTTTTAAGTAATTTTATGGTAATTTAATTACATTTTATTTATAAGTAATTTAAATGTAATTTAAGTTACTTTTTTGTAGTAATTATTACTAAATTACGTTATTTTTTTTTTTTGGTTTAATATTGATAATGAGTGTAAATATTAAAATATATCATATACCTAATTATTATAATTTATAAGTAGAGTTTTCTGAACTTGTGATACTAAAATACTTTTGTTATTATAGCTATTGACTATTTGACGATAAAGTGTTATTTTTAGAATGGAATTGTTATCTTTACTCTGTTGTGTCACCTCTGTTTACTGCCAACTAGCTATTCTATTTAAATACAATTTTAATCAATTATGCTAAACAAGTAATTAATAATGAGAAAATCTTAATATTTTAATATTTTTATGTGTGAATGCAGAATTGCCATGTAAACATATGTATCAATTCTCATAACGATTTCTTACAACAAAATTAACTAGAAAATTACTGTTGGTAGTTAAAATTGTGTAATTTTTTCAATGTGTATTTCTTTCTGAAAAAAATCGTCATTTTGGACAAACCCTTAAAATTTGGGTTAACGATTGTCGATTAGTGACTTTTGTTTTAACTGTTACGTACTTTAGCTACTGTTTCTCATCCAAAGTTTAAGTTCTAAGGTATGTCAGTAATGGAAAAAGAAGAAGCCACTGACATCCTTCAAAGTGAAATAGAATATTTCAAACCTGTTAATGATAATACTTTAGAGCAAAATCAACTTGAGGAAGTCAATGATAAAATTATTTTTGATGAAGATATAGAACAAAAGCATTCTAATGCTGAACTTGAACGTTTTTTATTTATTCCTTTTAATGGTGATTTAAGTGTTTTAAAAAACATGCCAATAATGAGATTAATTTTTTTTTAAATATAATACTGCTTTACTCTCAAGAGCTTCTGTTGAACGTTTGTTTAGCATAGCAGGAGATATATGCACTAAAAAGCGATATAAAATTAATGACTGTAATTTTGAAAACGCATTGTTGTTTAAAATAAATTTGAAAAATAAAGATTAATATTTAATGTGTAGCAAAATTAGTATTAATTGTTAGTAATTTCATATTGTTGATTGTTATTATTTAGTTTGTGTATTGTCATATAGACAAAATAGTTATTAAGCTCCAGTGATATTAAAAAAAAAGTAACTTGCATTGTAATTGAATTCATTTTTAAACTCAAAAGTAATACAACTTGACAAATCGAAAAAGAAGTAACTTAAAAATAATTTAGTTACAATTTTGATAAGTAATTAGTAGTGTAATTTAAATACCCAAAATAAGTAACTTCCCAACACTGCTTATTTCCTGATGAATCTGTACCACTCATAAAAAACCAAATTAGTGATTGGTTAAAACAAGCACCGAGGGAAAGTGATAACTTATAATGTTTTTTTTTCGTTTAAATATAATATCTATATATGGAATGAGTTTTTAAAGTTTCTCATTTTAATACATTTACTGTATCGCAATACACAGTGAGATACTTAATAAGTAAAAATGTATTTATTTAAAAGTATCCTTTCTGTTTTAATATCTATGTGTATCAGACATGATATAGGTACTGTATAAACTATAAAATATATTATAGACAACATTAATATAATATTGATTACATGATTTCAGATTTAGTTAAGGTAATATACATTTTGTATCTAAACCAGTTTTATATGAAAAATTAAACTATTCTTAAACTAAATATGAACGTATAATATACGTAGGTTTTTATTTAAAGTATACGTATATTATACGTATTATACGGATGTTTAGATACTGGGTATTAGAATCATGGTCGTGAAGATTAGGCCCACCCAATTTCTCTCAAACCAATCTAACCTATATCAACATTTAGCAAATAATTAGCAAGTTAGGTTTTAAAATTTACAAGTCAATATTTTTAAGTACGGAACAAAAATATAAAAAGGTGGGCCAATTTCACGTAGCCCACCTACGAGCGTAAAGTTGGCACCCCGACTTTGTTGTAACGTCTTCAAATTGTTCCATCTTTTTAAAAATTAATTGTAACAGTTTAATTGGATAAAAAATTAATGTAATTTAAACAAAAAAATCTAGATAAAATTAAAAAAGCTATTTTCCATAAAATACTAATTTGGATAAAAAAAGCCTTAAATTTTTCATGAAATATAGATTTTAGGTTTTTTTATTCAATTTAGATTTCTTATCCAAATTAGTATTTTATGATACAAGTTTTTTAATTCTATCTGGATTTTTTAGATAACATTATTTACTAGAATTTGCTTAAATAAAAGTTATACTACAAAAATCAACAATTGTAAATTATAAAGAATTAGTGGTCTTGCCATTAAGACTATTACATAAAAAAATAGCAATGATGTTCATTATTAAACAACTCAAAATAATATAATGGTAATAGTCATAAAAGAGAAGTTAGAAAATATAATTTTTCAGTTAAATCATGCGTTGTACCTAGGACCGACTTATAATAATTATACTTATAATAATTCTATGCTTCTGGATTTTAAAAGAAATATTATTACTAGTGAAAAAATTAATGTTATAGGATTATTATATAAATATATATTTTTAGAATTGAATAATAATGTGTTTTAGTATTATAATATCTTTGTCGTAAATTATTGAACTACTATTTATATATATAACATTGTATTTGATTGCTTAAATGTTGTATCATCTTAATCTATTGTTTACTTATGTTAAAACTTTGTTTTTTTTTATTATTATTAAATATTTAAAAGTAAACTTGTTCCTTAATCTTCCTTTCAATAGTACTATGCAAATAAATAATTAATATACTTTATATTATAAGAAATTACCTAAATGTATTATTTTATCTGTAAATGTCATAACTTCCTTGCCACATGTCTCGGTAGTTGATAGGTTCCTTTGGTTTTATTTGGCAAAAAAAGTAAACAACTGTTGCATAAAATCCATTTTAACAGTGGATAGTATAAAGTTGATAGAAGTGTTTAGGTGCATATTGAAATGTACCATCTGGAAATAGTTCTGAACAATTCATCATAAACTGCAAATTGTCTTTAATTGTAAGGCAAACTAAATTTTCTTCAAACAACATACAACAATATTGTCATTTTTAATATTATCCAACTGACTTATGGCATCATTTAAATAACTCGGAAATAGTGGATACTATTGTCTTCTTTTATCGTGCATAGCTTTTTGAACTGAAATAATGTTGATTTTGAAATTACATCTTACATTATTCATTAGTTCTTTTCTAAAATAATTTCGATGGGTTGCGTTGAAATTCCATCTTCTGATTGTCTTTTACAATTTTCCCGCAATATTTGACGTCTATTTTCACATCAGATCGATGTTCATGCTTATGATCTTAATAATAATAATAATAATAATACTTACAACTGAAGTTATATGATCGTTAGTAACTTTGCTTGAATAACACGTTTTTACTGTACGAAATATTTTTGCATTCCATCAATGCGTGTTCTTACATGCCTATATTTATTCTTATTTAAAAGAACTAACGGTTCTCTTTTTTCGGATTGTATAAGTCTTATCTTATTTTCCATATTACTACACATTAACACATTACACACGAGAGACGATCAATGACGAACTGAAAGCCATAAAATACCCTATATATCGGAAATAACGAGATTTCGTTATGTCTGACAGATATATTTGCCATCATTATATATCATTAACAATAGGCGTAGGTAATAAAAGCTTAATAATTGTGAAAAAAAGCAAAGTACCTATTTATAAATTATTTTTAATGTAGTCATGTGGTATATACTAGTATGAAAATTGGCAACAACGCTTAATAGTCCGTACGCAATCGAGTAGTTAAAAATCAGAAAAGAGCTTGATAAATCAGTTCATGGAGCAGATGTTGGATAGGTTGGAGGGGTTGGAAACAACAGTCGACAAGTTTTGGACACCCGAAAATAACCTCCAGAGTGAGGAGTTTTCCGGTGAAAACGGTCGAACCTCCAGGAAAACACCGGAGAAATCGCCAAAGCCACCCGAGAAAATCCATTAAAAACGACGTTCCGGTAAAGTAACCACAGTTCATGACGATGGACCGGGTAAATGGTTCGGTGATGGAAATGTGTTCCGACCAGCTGGACAACAGGTCAGGAAAATCATTAAGGATCGAAAATGTTCCGGACAAAATTGAAAATCTCACCGAGGTGAGTTATTTTTCCTATTAAAATGTCGCGGACAGCATTTCAAGTGATGCGGAAAAAGATGAGTTAACACAGGAGTTGTCAATTTCGTCCGGTCACATCCGAAGATTTTTCCGAAGAGTGTATTCCTTATCCACGGGAAAAGTGCAAGAGATACGGACTCAGTATCTCAGATACAGTTTGAGTTGAGAGAACGCTTCTCGGATCTGCGGACCAGAGTGTAACGCTATGTCCTACGTGAACGCGTAGGTGAATTCTATCACCTATACCCACAGTTGCGAAAAAAAGAAAATTTCTAGGAGAAAACTGTTGAATGAATTTGGCGAAGGCAGCAGTATAACTCAAAATTACTTTAGTTCATCCGATGATACGGAATTTTCAAAACTGTGTGATGACAATAGTGATGATGATATTGATGATGGAGGAGAAACATGCTTGATATGTGAAGAGAGGGGAAAGAATGAGATTTGGTACAGGTGTACAATTTGTGGTTTTTGGATTCACTCAGAGTGCAGTGGTGTAGTAAAAGACTATGAGTGTGACATATGCGTTAGTAAATTGAGAAAAGAGGCGTTCTTAAAAAAAAATAATCATATAAATATGATTCCTATATATTTTTGTTTATTTAAAAGTAGGGATATTTATAAACTATAAGACTTATGTGATTAGAGAAACTGATTCACTAGGTATAAATTAAACAGAGATATTGTTAATTTTTTTTTTTTACCAAATATTTGGTTCCTATTAAATATTTATGTATTTTATTCAAAATTGTACTTAAGTTTTAAGCAGATAATTAATAATTTTTAAAATAACATTGAGAATAGGTAATGTTTGTAATTTGAGAGACTGACATCTATAAGCTACTCAGTGGCGTACTTAGACCTGAACTTGGGGGGGGGGGGGGTTAATTTTTTTAATTAACATATTAGATGACGTGACACCTGAACATAACAAAACATATCGTACATTTTAATAGATTACTAATTTTTATTCGTGATATTATTTTTCATTGACATGTGATAATTAATAAATATGTAATTACTACTTAACCATATGTATAAAAAAAAAAAATGATAAATTATTTAATAATAATAATAAAAAAAAAATAATTTAGATACTTATATTTTTTAGAACATCAATTTTCTATTTTTTTCTGAAAAAATATCGACCACTTCACTACTTTTTATTGGTATTTCTCTGTGAATACTTAGATGAGCCAATCCATTTAGACGATTTACTCCCGTGGAATTCCTCAAGTATGATTTCAAACGTTTTAACGTTGAAAAGCTCCATTCAACGCTGGTAACTGTGACGGGCAACGTAGCGCCAATTTTTAAATATTGGTATACTTTAGGAAACAGTAACTCATCACAACAATTTATGGCATCTATAAAAGTACAAGGGAGTTTATCTTCTGCAGCGGCTATCCATCTTTGTTTCCAAAATAGAACTTCTTTGTTCACAATATTGTCACATAAGCTTATTACGACTGGTCACTGTTTTTCAGTGTTGGGAATAGATAACTAATAATTTATCTAGATAAAGATAAAGATAATTATACTAAATTTTATCTAGATAAAGATAAAAATTAGTACTATTTAGCTTACATTTAAATAATAAAATAATAATACATTATTGTCTTTTTTTAAACAAATTTCAAACATTTTAAAAACAAATATAAAATATAAAAAGTTTTTTTTTAAATAAACTTCATAGGTATGTGAGTTATACAAGTAACAAGTAATTCTCTTACTGAATAAAACAAAAAAACTGACATTTGAAAGAAATAAAATTAATTATGTTAATATAATTATATAAACAGTGCATTATTCAAACCATATTTGATCTTTTTTTTTTTTTTTTTTCCGTTTGAACCGACAGCAGAGGAGGATCTGTGTGAACACTACTACTCCTAACCATATTTGATCTACAACATAATATCATGTCAAACACTTTATCACCTAATCTATTACGCCTAAGTGTTAGGACTTGAATTGCTTTACTAAACAATCTCTCGACTGGTGCTGAGGATGGAATCGTGGTATTGTATTTTAGGAATACCTTTTTAATGATAGGGTATTCATTTAAAACGTCTAATTCTTTTTTATTAGAACTTAGGAAAGATATAACCTGTAAATTTGCATAATTCAATCTTTTTGCTTCTGAAGCAGTTGTATTATCATCAATTTTCTTTTCTGTACTACAGATATTCCCATAAAATTCATTGTCACTACTATCAGAATCTATTTCTACAACAACAGACTTCATAAATTGTTCAGAAGTGGCAGCTACAACACTACACTCGTTTAAAAATAGTGTTTTACAAATATTCATAAACCTAACTGGTACCCAACTGAGCTTAAATTTAGGATGACTTATGGACGAAATAATGAAACTTTTACTTTCCGGACTACTTAAATCAAATAAATAACTAAATCTAGTTTCTATGGCTTTTATAATTGTAAGACTTAATGGCTTCCAATGTTTTTGATTTTGAAATGCTATTAATAATCTCCTTAGTACTAAAATAGTTGGTGGTACATAGCCCAAAAAACTCCTATTTTCCCCTTGTAATTTGTCCAACGATATAGCTAAGGGTTCCATGGTTTTGCAATGTTCTTCTAAAAATACCCATTCATTTAATTTTAATTTAGTCAAATGTAAATCATCAAATAATTTGTGATTTGTGTTTTAAGATTTTCAGTGATGCATCATACAAAGAATTCCAGCGCGTTATAACTGGTACCGGAAATTTACAACCACACATTTCAATTAATACTTTATCTAAAGCAACAGTGCTTCTACTGACTAAATTCCAAAAACTATGCAATTTTTTAAAAGTTGATTCAGAAAGTTGTAAATAGTTAGTATCTGTGATTTTAGCAATATCTGTGGTTGCAATCAAATTTAATGTGTGTGCACAACATTTTAAATGTTGTGGTAAATAAAAATAATGATCTGTATCATGTAAATCAAGTTGCTCTTGCTCCAAATTAATAAAAAGTTTCTCTACATCCATTATTTCCATACTATCTATTTCTAAATCAGAATTATCAGAATCTGAACTATTTTCATTTGAGTCACCAACTTCTGAAGTTGACTGAACTGATGAGCCTATTGAAAATGTTCTAAAACTCTTTCCAAAGTTACTAGCGTTGTCAGTCACTGTATGAGTAATTTTCGAATAATGGATTCCATAATTTTGTGTTATTTCTGTCATGACTTCAGCTATATTTAAGTAGTTGTGACTTCCTTTGATTCGTTTACAGCCTAAGACATACGATTTTCGTTGATATGTCTCAGAATCAATCAAATGACAAGTCATTCCTAAAAATAACAACATTAATTAATTCATTTCTATCTAAATTAATAAGTTTAAATTATAGTATAAAATATTATTGTTGAAAACTGACAGATAAGTGATAACAAGTAATTTCATGAAAAATAACTGATCATAAATTACAATTATTTAAAAAATATTGTAGGTTTAATAAATTAATAATTTATTAGGTAGGTATCCGGTGTGCAATTGAGTGACTTAAACTACTAAGTGATATTCTGTTTAGATCTCAAATTTGACTTCCCCGGTTTATGTCTATTAGCTATCCCGTGGATATTACTAAAATCCCATCTCAAAAAAGACTTCCCTGCGTAGGCTTATTAAAATTTAAATTGTAATGTAAAAGTATGAATCTCTATGTGAAGTTGTATAAAGGTCTCAAAATTGACTACACATTTAAATTATATTTATCATCGCACGGAGTTCACTAAAATCGTATTACAATAAGGACTTCCGTGCGTTGTGAAATTTGTAATTCCTATGTGATTTATATGTATAAATCTGTTGTTTTATTTCTCGAAAGTCCCGATGTAACTATGAATGATGCAAGCTGAGATTGAAATGTTATAGGAGTATTAGTACTTTGAATTGTATTGATTTAATTAAATTCTAGAGAAGATTCATTCTGCTCAAATTCAGGTAAATTCCCAGATGGAATACCAGTAGAATTGTCATTACTGTTATTAGAAAATGAATGGTTACAAATAATAGCAACATTAACATTTTGTGAAATAATATCACAAATATCAGTTCTAGGTGATTCTTGTGTTGTCTTTGTTATATTACTAGATTGGGGTATTATACAAATATTTTTCTGCTTTTCCCTGAGTTTTTTTGATTTTTTGGATAAGCAGCAACTAGGCTTAAAAGCATACTTTGGCATTTTTCGTTGATCTATGAACAAATTTTTTAAAAATTCAGAAAAAAATTATACAAATATTGTAATTTTGGAAAATTAGAGAAGTAGGTTCAATCATAATTTATAAGCGTCGTAAAAATTATTGAATTAACAAAAGAAACTTAATTACTATCAATGTAAAATAAATAACATAAAATATATTAGGCTAGGTTCCTATATCTACTCCTATAGCGCATATATGCGAACAAAATATAATAATATATACTAGTTCTAGTACTATATATTTATACCTATAGGTAGATGTATAATTTCTTACTAAATAATACTAAATACTAATTTTATATGTTCTAGATAAACTAAAAAGTCAACCCTAATTTAATGATGAAAGTAATGTGAACATTGTGAAACATCAAATATTATTATGTATCTACAATTTTGAAATAATATTAGGCTTAAGGGGGCTGGAGCAGGTACAAATTATCACGTAAAACAGGCCAAAAGCTAGACAAAACTGTGGGACTTGGGTTTGACGGATTTTAATTTTGAAAACCAATTGAAAATCTTCAACAACTCTTCTAAAGCATGGCCGTGGAAATTTATCATTATTACAAAAAATAATGGCGTACTTAAATATATAAAATACAAAAATTCTTATTTTTTTAAATTGTCAATATTTTATCGAAGAATTTTTATTAAGAAAATCCCCTCGACCATTCCCTTACTGACATAATGACTAATTAATATCCATTTTCAAAATAAAAATCCGTCTAATCCAACTCCCACAATTTTGTCTAGCTTTTTGGCATTTTTGTCATTTAAATAGTGTGGTGTTTATTTGACAAAATCTATAGCATTGACATGTGCCTGCGAGTGCGGAAATGTATCGGCTCGGCGAATTTGGCGATAGGTACTAATTGAAAATAAACTGCCATCATATTCCTGGAATATAATGTAAGATAAGAAAACGTGCGCCGGCGGCAGCGGCGGTGGGCACAATATAATAATAATTAATATTGTCTGGCTCAACTGTTTCGGTCCGCCACCGGTCGTTGGTACTTATTATTCTACGGGGAGTAAAAGTAATATTCTAATTTTGATTTTCGAATTTCGAATTTCGATTAGTCAGACGTCTGCTGTTGTTTGAAACTAATGCGCAGTCCTTATAGTGAGAGATTTTTTTTGTGAAATAAATATTTGACATCTTCGATACTATAGACAGTAAAAAAGACTGGCGTTATGGAAAAAAAAATAAAACTCTTTTATCCAAAAGAAAGAAGAACAAAGGAAATATTAACTCCCTAAATAGATTTAAAAAAGTAAGTATAAAATATATTACAAATCTATTGTATTAATTAACTATTGGATGATATTATAATCATACTGAAAATTCTAAATATTAATTCAAAATATATGGTGATATTTGTATTTGGATTTTATATTTGAGTAATTAAATATTGATATAACTCCTGAGATGATGAACATGCTCTAATAATATTAGTTAATTCAGTTTTAGTATGTATTGATTTTACTATGTTGTGTGTTTTTTTTTTATAAATGAAAATACAATTTTATTCGTTGGGTAAAAAAGCTTCAAATTTTGATACAAGACTTCTAATATATTGTCACAATAGTAGTTAAAAAATATTAAAAATACATAGTCATAATTTTTTTTAATAAGTATTGAAAGGTCGAATTTTGACAAAATACGTAAAAATCACGAAAATTTGCAATTTATTTTTAGTTAGAAATTCATAAAAATTTTTCTTTTAAATCTAAGGTTTGAAAATTCTATACGAAATTCTTCATGAGTTTGTCTACTTAGAGTATAGAAAATGTCAGTATAAACAGTCAGGGAAAATTGCATGTAACTACGATAATTTTTTAGTCTTACACCGACACCCAAAATCGATTTTTCGTAAAAATTACCGTTTTTCCTTATTTTATTATTTATTTTTTCTGGCGCTTTTGAAAACTACTGGAAAATTGAGATATTGACCTCTCAAATGCACCAATTATTACTTTAGGACATGTTTTACCTATTTCTCGTATCATGACTAAACAATTGACCTCATTGAATATAAGTACTACCTACATAGTAGTATAAAGTAGGTAGGTACTACGTACGTAATATAAATTTTCATTACAGTGCAATGCAAATGTAATTTAATTTGTAACTAATTTTTTTATTTAAACATTTTTTTGCACAGTATATAACAAATATAACTTCGTTTTTAATAATAATTTAAATTTATTTAATAATGAATTTTTTGAAAGGCTTTTTTTTTATACTTTTACCGCATTTTTTAGAGTTTTTAGGTCATAAACGCATTTTTTTTAAAGAGATTTTTTTTATATTTTTAGAGCATTTAAATCTGAGCCCTATTTATTTCTTATACAGACATAGCCTAATAGTAAAATAAATAGGTAAAAATTGGTAATACAAATTGGCCGACAAACCGTCTTCGACCAGAATTGTTTTAATATACAATGATATTATATCATTGAATTAAAATTGAATACCTTTCACTAAAATAACTAACTTATAACCTACTGTACAGCAGAACTATAGCCACGTATCGACATTTTTTATTCAATCAATATTTTATAAAGTTATAAATTGTTGTAGGTAAATTGTATTGGTCAAACGCCATCAACTTCTTCGAATACAACAAATTCACAAATTATACCGGAAGATAATTCCCAAAATAATGTGACATCAGTACTCTTAACTCCTCAAAAACAGCATGAAAATGACGAGTTGTGTAATGATGACCAATGGGCAAAATTAGAGGGCAGACGTATTGTAGATCTCAAACATATTTTTCAATCTTTACAGTCTATACAACACTTGGGATTTGATTGTTCATTTAGAGATTTAGAGTTTGTGAGAGAAAATAGAAAGGGATACTACAGTACATTTCAGTTTAATTGTAAAGTGTGTGGTTTAAAAGAACAAATAGATAGTGAAAATGTTAAAGGCGAAAATGTTAACATTAACATGGCAATAGTAAGTGCTACTGTAAATGCTGGTCAAGGGTACAGCCAACTCGACGAATTTTCTGCAACATTAAATATGCCAAATATGTCCAACCGATTATATCAAGAACTTCATTCGAAAATTTTTATGTATGTTCATGACATAGCCTGGAAAGAAATGGAATTAGCAGGGCAAGAAGAAAAAAGATAAGCGATCGAAAAAAAATGCCCAGCAAGTGCCAAAGATATGACTCCAGAAGAAGGAATAAATAGTAAAAAAATAAAGAGTTGTAAAATATTAGATGACAAATTGCATTTGAAAAGAACAGATAATTACTATTATCAAGTGCAGGGTCAACTTCACATTACTCGCAGAATGTATTCTTATTTTTGTATTTGGACACCGAAAGGTATATAAGATATTTATTTACTAATTTATATAAATTACTTTATACTACTTAATTATATTTATTATTTTATAGGATTTTTATTCGAGATAATTAAAAGAGACGATAGTTTTTGGAATGAAAAAATGGCAACTCAGCTTACCACATTTTATATGGACTTTCTGTTAAAACAGTTAGTAAAAGATGAATATTAAAGTAAAATACTATTATAGTTTTAGTTTTAGAGGTAGGTACATTTATTTAAAAATGTCTTACCAATGATAAAATTACAATAATACCTATATTTAATCTATTGTCTTACAAAAATATAAGTGTAACGAGTTATGAAAGTTTATACCTAATAGATGTATAGAAATTAAATTTTTATAATTATTTTATAGTAATACATAAAATAATTTTATATTTTTTATAACGATAAATATTTTGTAAACCCGTTACTACTATATTGTATTTTATCAGTTTTGTAAACATTAACTAAAAACAATCATATTGTATCCCTACTATAATATGCAAAATCAGTGAATCACTAATTGTAATCACAGATACCTGAAAAGTATCAGAATATAGAATATAGATTCTATATTCTATACTATTATCAGAGTAGGCCGTTAGTTCCGGGAATACGTAATGTGGTCGATATGCGGGCGGTGAGCCGCCCGGTGAAACGAGAACGCGATTATGAATTTTACGAATTACACACACTAATATTCATTTACTTCTCACACAGCAACACAGCTTAAATATAAATGCTATATGAAATGCCTAAATATTACTCCTTAAAACATATCACGCTCCAGCCACCTTAAGCACATCGCAATGTGCATATTATGTATTACAAATACTATGTAAAACTACAAAGCATTAATTACCCAGACAGAAATGTTTTGATTAATAATATATCATTATAACATTGTAATAATGAATAATATTAGTATAACGTTATTATAATACTATTATAATATTATCATTACAAAATGCTGTCTGGGTATAATATAGTTTATAAAATTTTTACCTGATTTAATAAGTCGATATTTTTGTTTTTTCGGTAATAACGTGTTGGCCAGGCTCAGGGTGTGCGAGCGCAACGGCGATTACGGTGGCGTCGGTTATGAGGTAACGCCATAGAACAATAGTAACGCCCGATCCGCAGACAAATTGCTTTCCATAGATTAGTATATATTCCGACACGGAAAGCGATGCCGTCGCGTCCGTCCATACGTATACGTATATATAGAGTACTCCCTACCCGTGCCACAGAATATATTATGAAATCAGAATAGACACGTCTTCGGCCGCCTGAAAAACAGTCCGCCATATTACGCCCGTCAAGTTGGCACCGGCACAATACGCTAGGACTATACATCAGTTATTAAAAAATTGCTAGGAATTTGCTAGATTTTGCTAGGTCATTTTCAGAATTTGCTAGTATTTCGTTTAAGTGTAAATCAAAATTCAAATATGCCGGTGTGACCGGTGAAATTAACTCCCGGTGATTATTACTCCCCTAGTAAAAATCACTGGGAGTAATTATTTCCTAAGCTAGCCGGCGATTATTACTCCCTCTATATTTTAACTCCACATTATCTGGGGAGTAATAATTGTCGGGAGTAATTATTTCCTATGTGAACTAAAAAAATTAAATAACTATGCGAAGTTTTATTAATGTCTCAAAATCAACTCCACATTTTAATTTCTATCCGTCATCACATGGATTTCAATTTGTGTTGATCAATCTGTGATTACTATAATTATTATACTATGTAAAGTAAAAATGTAATCCCTATATGTATATATTTTTAGAGGTCTCGAAATAAAAAATTTCTATTCTTCATATTAATAAATATAAATTATATTTGCTTATATGCATGAATATAGTTGCATAAATAATAACCACGGATATATAAATATATTATTGGTATACCTAAATAGTATATAATAATAAATATAATACATCGTAACGTAAGCGTAGGCCATGGGCGACGAGCGTTATCGGCTATCGGTTTTCGTAAAATTAGTAAATCTATATAGCTGACTATAATATATAGATAAAATAAAATAATAACGCATAATGTATACTCTAAAAATAATATAATATATAATGTATAATATGTACGAGTAGTATGACTGCCCAGGGTTTTATCCTGATGGTTTTTATCGTTCAGATTGTGTCTATTGAGAATTCATTATAATATATTATAAAGTATTTATAAATATTGTTATCGATTTGACGATGTGATGCACTGTATTTTTAGAAATTAAAAGACGGCCAATCGGTATTGGATGTCCGTGACTCCGCGTTGTTTACCACTTCACCATCAGTTGACACTTCGAGTTTTGACGGTTATCCGTTGTCGTCATCTACCTATTTTGTCATGCTCATAATATTTTGCGGTTAGAACTTTCTTTATAATCGTGAAATGTCTATCCTCAGTGTTTAATACTTAAATACCTGCTGTTTACTGTTTGATCTGCGTCTCTGTGACTCGTGTACCTACCTACTGGCTACAGCAGATGTACAACTGTGCAAGTTATACCAAGCATTAGGTACCAGATAATATTTAGTATATTGTACCAATATCGTATTGGTATACCTAACTTGCAACGACTACACACTAAAAATTACGATGGCTACAAAACAGGTAATTATATTGTTCAATTAATATAATAATAGTTTTAATTATAAATCTACTTATATCTACACATGTTTGAGTTATTTTCTTATTACCTATATTATATTTAAACTCTATATACATATCCCTTCATCCAACACATTATTAACTGTATGTATGTGTATATTTGAAGGCAGGTGTAAAAACAATTATTACCAATAATTACAATTTGGTACCTACCTAATATATTTATCATGATGAAATTGAGCATTATAAACAGGACCAATCAATAGGCAATAATTAATATACATGTGTAATAAATATTAATTATTAATTTAATAGGTAATAAAATGACTAATGAGATACATTTAAATACCTATATAGTCCTATAAATTGTTTAATTTGTTTCTATAGTCATGGACTATAGGTTTATTTGAGGAGGAAAACAAGTACTCTGTACTTCCATCAAATTGGTTGATCTGGGTTGGTGAAAATGTATTTTGTCAATGGCCAAAAAAAAGAATAACCGATTCAATGATTAAAATGGCAGAAAAGCCAACAAAAGAATGGACACTGTTTCCGGTAAAAGTTATTGAAGAATATCGTAAGTAATTTTAAGTACCTATCTACGACCTACTTATATAATATAATACTATTTTTTAAATATATTGTAATATATTATAATCATAGACACACAGGGCTGTGATTTTTTAGGTGCCAAAGGGACTTAAACCTGAATCATATTACCCATATATTTGTCATAAATAGGTACCTAAAATACATTTGTACTAAGTGTATTTTCACAATATTTTTGTGTTTATCAAAATGTTATAATATAATAAAATCTAATATTAGCATGGTAACCATTTCATTTTATGATTAGGATTCCCAAAATATTGTGCGACAAAATAACAACAATAAACAATTATTGGTATTGAAAAACTGATAATATTCAGAAAATAAAATATCTTACTATACTTGCGCCGGCGAGAGAACGCTTCTCGTTGGCGCATCCAAATGACGAAGCTTCGCGGTTTCGTACCCACATTTCTCCCACTCTACCACCTAGGCGCCGCCGTAAATTCTCCTACTCGCTACGCGTGACCAGCGGCAAATATCACGGCCGCCGTTTGTATACACCGGTTCAAGTAACACATCGCGAAAAAATTAATAGCTGGCTATTGGGGCACCTATTATGTATTCAATAACAATGCAAATAATATGTATGTAATATCATATTTTATTTATGCATTTATTTATGTATACCAACAGCATAATACGTTGTTATATAACATAATACACTTTATAATATTAATTTACTTAAAAATATTCAAATACAAAAAAATCAAAATAGTTGATATACAAAAATTTGAAATGGTTAAAATACAAAAAAAAAAAAAAATTCAAGTACAAAAAAATCAAAATACAAAAAAAATCAAAATAGTCAAAATAGAAAAAAATCAAAATCGTTCAGATTATTCAAATACAAAAAAAATAAAAATATTTGATATACAAAAAATTTAAAGAAAATTTTATGTATGTATACGTAAACGCGTAATATTATGGTAACACTATTATAGTACACGCTGTATACAAACACTGACACAGTTTTAAGGGCGGCGGCGGTGACGGCGGCCAGCGTTCGGGAAGGTTAGGTGGTGAGAATGCGCGAGATCGGACGAATTTTGGTCGCCGCCCAAAAGCGTTCTCTCGCCGGCGCGAGTAGTGTTACTAGTTAGTGTTGTTAGTTTGTTGTTCGTGACACGTTGTCCGTTCACGTTAAATGTTTTGATATAATATTCTCACGTATTTCATGAATTTTAAATAACACAATTTGTTATAATGGATGATTATGAAATTGAAAATATTTTAATAAATATGTCAGATGATGATGTTTACTCGTCTGACGAATTCTCTGAGTTTGACGACACAGACGCCGACGAAGATTACTTTCCTGAGGTAATAACCACTTTTTAAATAAATTATTTATTAAATTCATATTAATTAGTAATTACAACTACAATTTTGAAGTATTAATAATTTTTTTGTTTCATTTATTTTTAATTATAATTTATTTATTTATAAATAGGGTATTGAACATCTACAAAATAATAGTGAGTCAGAAGCAAGTATAACAGATGAAATTGCTACGATAAGTCGTCAACAGATTCAACCTGATCAGGTAAGATCACCTGATGTGTCTATAAATATTCAACAAACAAATCAGAACGTAGCAATTTGGGGAACTATAAATACCACAATTAATTATTCAAATTTCACTTATAATTCTACAAGAGAAACTGTAGGTATTAATCCGGATATTTATGAAACCATGTATGGTGGAAGCCCTTGGGAATTTCTTTCCCTTTTTTGGATACCGAAGTTTTTAATCTCATTGTTACTGAAACTAATAGATATGCTGGTCAATTACTTAGTACTCCATTTCGTCGTCATTCGCGACTTAATGCTTAGAAAGAAACCAATGCTGCTGAAATTAAACGATTTTTAGGTATTATAATGTGGATGGGACTAGAACACCTCCCAACAATTCAGAACTATTGGGCTAAAAAAGGGATTTACTCCTCAAAAATTTCAAAGTATATGAAAGTTAATAGATTTTAATTATTACTCCGAACATTTTTTTATAGTAACAACCATGAATGTCCTCCTGGAGATAGACTTTTTAAAGTTCGAGGATTGGTTGATCTTTTAGTTTCCAAGTATAAACGTGCATATATACCTGAAGAATCGCTTTGCATTGACGAATCTGTTATACCATTTATTGGACGCCTTTCATTTCGACAATATTTGAAAAATAAACGACATAGGTATGGTGTTAAAATATTCAAATTATGTGTACATGATGGGTTTACAGTTGACTTTCAAATATATGCAGGTAAAGAAGCTGTCCAAGGGTTGGAAGTTTCTACAAAAATAGTTATGGAGTTGACACATGAATATTTAAATTTTGGTAGGACAATTTATACGGACAACTGGTATAGGTTAGGTTAGGTTCGAAATGATCATGAGCGCCAAGGAAGCGGACGAACGGGAGGAGCAGCTGCACCGCTGAAGACAGCGGACGATGAAGAACGGCCCGAAGACACTCTTCGAATTCGCAACAGCGACTCGTCGGAGGTGTCACCGACCACCGTTCTTCATCCCCCCACCTGTGACACCACGGGAGGGACGACGATCACGGCATCGGAGGACCAAACGAGACACCAGAGCGGCGGACTCCGGTCGGCTCGCGAAGGCGGACCTGTACGAGAACGCAAGGGCGGCGGACTGCGGTCGGCCCTCGAAGACTGAGGAAGCTCCACTTATTTAAATAAATCAGTATAACATGTCATGTATCTAAGGGGGCGGTTAGTCGGGGATTGTCCCGTCAACCCCCCCGCGTATGTATAATATTGTTTGTAGTTTTCAAATAAACGATGGCGGCGTCGCGGAAGTAATGCGAAAGCAATTCCCGCGGCGCCGTCGGTTAAACCAGAAAAAAAAAAAAAAAAGGTTAGGTTAGGTTAGGTTAGGTTAGGTTAGCTCTTACGAAGTTCGAGACCCCAAGGCTGCTACTTGATGGGCAAACCATCCAGCCTAAAGGCAACATGAAGTACTTGGGGATGATAGTGGAGCGTGGCCTACTCTTCAAGGACCACATTGTCGAAGCTTCATCCAAGGCGGAAAAGATGGCAAACGCCCTAGGGAGACTTATCGGAGGCCCAAAAGAGTCCAGAAGGAAACTCCTCTCATCAGTCACAATGGCAATACTCCTTTACGGAGCACCATCCTGGGCGGAGACAATGTCCCTGGTCCCGAGAAACAAGGCACTAGTCAACGGCGTGCAGCGGAAGGCGCTACTCCAAAACATCTGCGGCTACCGCACAGTGTCAGAAACAGCCACTAACATCCTGGCCGGCTCGCCGCCTGCCGACTTACTGGCCGAGGAACGCAGTGCCTCGTTCAGCCAGAAGAGGTCTGGTGTACGCAGCGAGCACTCTCCCCGTGCCACCACAATGGTGAAGTGGAAAGCACGCATCGCTGAGTCGCTATCCGGTGATTGGAGCCAGTGGCTAATCCCGGACGTTGAAAAGTGGTGCCTCGGCAAACAAGGGGACCTAGACTACCATTAAACGCAAATCCTTTCTGGACACGGTTGCTTTGGAGTCTACCTCCACAAAATCGGAAAGGAAGAGTCTGATGCTTGCCACCACTGCAATTCGTGCTGCGACAGCGCGGAACACGCGCTGGTCGAATGTCCGGCATGGGACTACGAGAGAATTCAGCTGGAATGTGCGATCGGGTGCACAGTAACAGTAGCCAGCCTCGTGCCCGCTATGCTGACCTCCCCCGCCAACTGGCAGGCCGTCAAAGATTTCTCCAGAGCAGTAATAACAAAGAAAGAGTCCGACGAAAGAGACAGGGAGTGACCAGGTGGATCTAGAGCAAGAGCAAGAGTAGGGAGGGTGTTGTACCCTGTATATACTAGACACCCTGTATGCGATATGTGCGTTCGCTGGATAACGCAATGGCCTACGTGACTGTGGGAAGTGCGTTGGTCAGCGAATTCGCCGTGCAAGGACCCATACGGTTTCCACGGACGGGGCCGTGTCGGCAGTCGGAGTACGGACTCGAGTTAGACAGAACCTCTATAGTGTAGACAGAAAATCTTAGTTATAAGTTTAATCGTGTTTGAGTAGAAATAATAAAATTAGTGTACGTGAAGTAATTTAACTAGTGTTTTTATTTATAAATCATTAATTCCTGATTTCAACGATAATACGGCGTTAGCACACATCATTTGGTGGCAGCGGTGGGATCTCCAAAAGAGAAAAACTGTTGTACTTTATTCTACGGCAGTGCAATTTTGGAGATCACTAACGAATCTACGTAAGCTATCGTCGTCGAAATTTAATTTCAATATCAAGGAATCGGAATAAACACTCGTAAGTGTTGTCATAATTGTCACGTAATATAATATTCGTATTATACGCGTCGTCGCCGCCGCCGATACGTAGTAGCACAGACGAGGAGAGTTCGGTCGTCTTCGTCGTTGACGTCGTCACCGCCGCCGGGACAACACGTTGCCACATTATTATACGCGTTGTCGCCGCCGCCGATACGTAGTAGCACAGACAAGGAGAGTTCGGTCGTCTTCGTCGTCGACGTCATCACCGCCGCCGGGACAACACGTTACCACATCATTATACGAGACAGCGCTGCGTGCACATTTACAAGGGGAGTTCGGTCGCCGCCGTCATCGTCGTCGTCGTTGCCGCCGCCGTGTGGACAGTGCCACCGCCCAGTTCCTGTACGCGTTGCCGCAAGGGAGTAGGGCAAGGTCAACGCCGCGTCAGTGGGTCAGTATATCAACACCGTGCCATTATCAGCAGCAGCGTTATCAAGTTAAACAACAACAGTCGACATCAATCATAATGCAACAATATTTTTATGTCATCGTTTTGTAAGTTTTAATAAATATTATTATAATAATATTAGTAATATAATATATAGTATAATATTTAGTAATATAGTTTATAGTAATACTATTATTGTTGTACTCTTGTCTCTCATTAATGCATGTCGAATCCGGGGGCAAGCGATAGTGATAATTCAGATTTAATAGATTTATCTAGTCCGGCTAGTGATACCTCTAGTGGGGAATTATACATACCACACAAAGTTTTAAATAGGGAAAGGGACTGTTTAGATCCAACAGGGGAGATTGTAGGTACATCTAGGTATCCATTACGAAGTCAAATTAGTTCAGAACATCTAGCAGGTACAGAGCATCTTTGCAAATCAGAGCATCCAACTAAACCAGAGCATCCAAATAATTCTGAGCATCCATCAACCCATTCACAGAATCCGAATCAACGACAGACTAAAAAAAACATACAACAATCGAACACTATTTTACACGAAGTTCAAGCGACACTAGTTAACGTAGATATTGCAATCGAGCAGTCAACACAAGTACTCCAATCAAATAGAAAACCGACGCCAAATCAAGTAGTAAAAATGTCTAAACACATGTCTATAGAACAAGCACTAAAATTAATCCCAATGTTCGACGGGGAAAGTTCAGATTCTAATCATGCGTTCCAAAATTCCTGCGATTTTGCACTGCAAAATATTGACCCGAGTGAAAAAGAGAATTTTGTTAAAGGAATTACAACAAGACTTACTGGTAAGGCATATCGTGCAATACGATATAAAGACATTAAGAAATATGAAGACTTGAAAACAATATTAAACTCAATGATTGAAAAAAAATTCACTTTATCACACTTACACACGAAATTATCGATGTTCAGATTAGCATACGGAGAAACGATACAACAATACGCAGATAGAGCAGAACAATTATTTTACGAAATTCTCGAAACATCAATATCTACGGGTAGACTAGATAACCCAGATGATATATCAAAAATAACAGCGATGCAGATCCTGACTGCATTCACAGAGGGCCTGCCTCACGACACTAGGATAATAGTCAAGGCTAGAAAGCCGAACGATTTAAACGAAGCTGTTCAGATCGCAATCGAGGAGGAAACGTCACGCTTATCACAAAAGGAAATGCGTAAAAATAACATTCACCAGAAAGTGGATAATAAATACAAATCGAATCAAAATCCGACGGCATCTCACAGCAAGTCAAGTGGCGCGTGTTTCCTATGTGGACGAACAAACCACCAAGCTCGACAATGTCGTGCGTCAGAAGCAGAGAAAATTCGGTATAAAGAGTCACATCAGAAAGGAAAAACTGAACTACGCGATGTGAAAACAATTACATGTCGGTACTGTAAAAAACTAAATCATACATTGGAAGAATGTCGATAACGCAAATATGTTAATGCGAAGAAAGAGCAGGAAAAGCAAGCATCGGCATCGGGAAACGAATCAACACCGGGCCCCAGTGGCGGACGCCCGGTGGGACAAATCAAGACAGCCACTCTCAACCTGCAGGGGTTCTCCTTTTCGAAGCAAAATTAGTGGAGAATCATGTCTCTTTACAAATACCACAATGCGTTCAGGGTAGTGCACACTTTCTACTGGACACCGGAAGTGATCTAAACATGATAAAATTGTCTAGCCTACTTGACGAGGTATTTGTCGACGAAACCCAGATTTACCAACTGAAGGGAATAAATGAGTATCTAGTCCACACTCTTGGGTCCGTAACTTTGGACGTGCAATTTGGAACAAAGGTGCAGCCAACGAGCTTCCAAGTCATTCGGCACGATTTTCCAGTGCCTCATGAGGGTATTTTGGGCAAACCTTTTCTGGTTGACAACGGACTTATTATTGACTATCAAGCTTCGAGAGTCACGCAAACCAATGAAGAGCCAATCCAGGTGGCACCACGTACGGAAACCATAATAGCAATTAGCACAACAGCAGCGGAAGGCAGCACTTTTGTCATTCATTCCCAACCTATCGGAGGAGAGAACATACGCTTGGGGAATGTCCTATCTACAGTCAGACAAAAACAACTGTTGGCAGTCGTAGTGAATGGCACAGATAATCCAGTAACACTACAACCGCTTCAGCTAAAGGATATATCTTGTAGCGAGTACCAAGAATCCACGACGCTAGTTGCTACACATTCACAAAAGGAAACGGGGGACACAAATCGTTTAAAACGCATTAAAGAGACATTACAGACAGAGCACTTGAATCCCGAAGAATGCAACAGCTTATGGAAGGTATGCCGTGAGTTTACGAATATATTTCATTTAAGTGGAGACACTCTTACGTCCACAACCACCATACATCATGAAATTCGTACCCCGGAGAATGCTACACCTATTAATGTACGTCCCTATAGGCTTCCGTATGCCCATAGACAAGAAATTATTAAACAAACGAAAGAGTTAGAAGAAAACACAATAATACAACCTTCTGATTCTCCATGGAATGCACCACTAATCGTCGTACCAAAAAAACCTGATGCGCAAGGGAAACCTCAGTATCGTGTATGCGTCGATTTCCGTCACCTGAATCAGATTACAGTGGGAGATGCATTCCCAATACCGTGAATAGACGAAATTTTAGATCAGCTAGGTCGTTCTCGGTACTATTCCACACTAGATCTGGCCAGTGGATATCATCAGGTGCCGATACGGGAAGAAGACCGTCAGAAAACTGCATTTTCGACGGACAAAGGACACTATGAGTTTATACAGATGCCATTCGGGCTGAGTGGAGCGCCCAGTACTTTTCAGCGTCTGATGAATTCAGTTTTAATCGGAATCAATGGTGTCAAAGCTTTTGTTTATCTTGATGACATTATTATTTATGCAACAGATTTAACGGATCATGAATCAAAGTTAAGGGAGGTATTTTCTAGACTTGATAAACATAATCTTCGCCTTCAAACATCGAAATGTCAGTTTCTCAGAAGAGAAGTAATATATTTAGGACATCTTATAACCGACAAGGGTGTCGAACCAGATCCAGAAAAAATACGATGTGTCAAGGAACATCCAACACCTAGAAATGTGGTGGAAATAAAGCAATTCTTGGGTCTGTCAGGGTATTATCGTCGATTTATCAAAGACTATAGCCGAATTTCAAAACCTCTTACTTCACTCTTAAAGAAAAACGTACCATTCGAATGGACGATTGAAGCTCAAACCGCGTTTGATATGTTAAAAGAAAAATTAATTAATGCTCCAATTCTACAGTACTCTAACTTTGAAAAAGAGTTCATTCTGACCACAGATGCAAGCCAATTCGCGATCGGTAGCATATTATCCCAAGGTATTCCAGGACAAGATCTCCCAGTCGCCTATGCTTCTAGAACACTCAACAAAGCAGAACAAGCCTACAGTACTACTGAGAAAGAGCTATTGAGTATAGTCTGGACAGTCAAGCATTTCCGTCCATATTTGTTGGGACGAGAGCTTAAGATTTTCACTGATCACCAGCCACTAACGTGGTTATTCAACGTCAAAGATCCGGGATCTCGGCTGATGAGATGGAGATTGAAATTAGCTGAATACAATTATGAAGTAGTATATAAACCCGGAGTAACCAATACTAACGCGGACGCCCTAAGCCGCATTGCTGGAGTGAATGTAATAAGGACCAGATCTCAGACTTCACAGGAGGATAAAAGAATAACCCTAAAATCGTTTGAAGAATACATGGAAGACCCAGCTAGTCAAAATGTGAAGAACAAAATGTACATGAAGTTTCGGGAGATATCTTTGAAACCCCCGAAGAATTTCATTTAGTTCATTGTGTATCAGGAGACCTTAAATTAAGCCGAGGGATAGCCCTAGAATTCCGAAGGAGATATGGTCATGTAGAGAAACTAAAGCAACAGCACCCGAAGAAAACAGAGATAGCTTATTTCAAGTTGGGATCACGATACATTTTGAATTTGGTGACAAAGGAAAATGTTGGCAGAAACCAACTCTTCAAGATATCTATGAATCTTTACTAAATCTGAGAAGATTCTGTCAAGAGGTCGAAATCAAAAAGCTTGCCATGCCGCGTATTCGTAGTGGCTTAGATCAGCTGGATGAATCTACCGTACTACAGATGATAAAATACATCTTTCAAAATTCCGGCATTTCGATTCAAGTAATCTCCCAGCAAAACGCTTCCGAGCTGGACAAACATGCAATAATCCATGAACATCATGCCACGGTCTTAGGTGGTCATCGCGGTATACAACAGACAATAAAAAGAATTCAGTGCCAGTATGATTGGGAAGGGTTGAAACAGGATGTTACCGAATTCATTAACAAATGTACTTCATGTCAAGTGAATAAAATTTCTAACCGTAACACTAAGCCACCCATGATAATCAGCACCACAGCGTCTGAACCATTCGAGAAAGTATTTATAGACGTTGTGGGTCCATTAACACGAACTTTTGATGGTAACGCATATATACTGACCATGCAATGTGACCTGACGAAATTCTCAATCGCAACACCCATGGCCAATAAAGAGTCAAACACGGTAGCATACCATTTTGTGACTTCTTTCATATGTATTCATGGGATGCCTCAGAGACTTGTAAGTGATCAAGGTACCGAATTCCTCAGTCGAGTTTTCACTGAAACATGCAAGCTTATCGGCATAAAGCATTCCACGACGTCACCTTACCATCCTCAGGCGAACGGGGCACTTGAACGGAGCCACAGAACCCTAGGGGAATACCTTCGACATTATGTAGATGTCAACCAACAAAACTGGGATTCGTACGTCCCGTATGCAATGTTCGTGTATAACTCATCGGTGCATAGCTCTACGGGTAAACAACCTTATGAGTTACTATATGGCAAGACCTTGCTGGTGCCCAATTCACTGACAAAGGCCCCAGAAGCCCGCTATAATTATGATGACTACCAAACAGAGTTAAAACAGAAGTTAAGGGAATCCCACCAGATCGCCCGAGAACGTCTAATTCAAAAGAAACAGAAAACCAAGCTCGACTACGACCAAACCGCACAATCCGTTGACATTCATGTAGGAGATAGGGTTCTGCTACAAGACAAAGCGAGAAAAGGCAAACTGAGTGCCAAATGGCTTGGACCTTACCAAGTCCTAGAACTAAATTGTAACGACAATGTGACCATCCTCAGGGGTAAAAAGAAAACAAAAGTACATAAAAACCTTGTTAAACCTTTCATAGAGTAATGTGAGTTACTCATGGTTGTAAATATTAGTATAGTAAATAAAAAAAAAAAAAAAAATAATGTTACAGATCAACATTTTTCATTCAGACCAATATAGTATTTGGGAGGACAGGATACACAATAAATTCAGTACCCGAGTCAGGTATCCTGTATCAACCCATGGGCACAGTACATCCAGTGGTCAACGAATTCAAACTCGTAACCTTCCTGAATATCTCTGCTTTGGACACTAATCACAACGATATCGTCGCTTTCCATAAACAACTCGAATTATTTTGCAAACGGTATAGTTGGGTACACCAATCGACAGCTGTCCTTTCCAGTTGCGAATGGTTGAAATCCAGCACAACATCGATTTTTCACCAAATCGAACAGGTTAAGGGAGAAATTCTGGGATCTTTAGACTCAAATTACCAATCAACAAGAGTAAGAAGAGGTCTTTTCAATGCAGTTGGCAGAGTTTCCAAAGTTTTATTCGGCGTGTGTTCAGATGAGGATGCAGAGTTCTTAAACTCCAAAATCTCGGAATTGAGTAATGCTAGAACTGATACCCTGAACATTCTAGAAGCACAGACCAGAATTGTACGAGCCACGGTTAACGATATAAACTCAACTTTGACAACAATTTCTAAAGAACGAAAGAATATGGGGGATTTGATCACCCATCTAAGTGAAAAACTGGGGAAGTCGCTTTCAACTCTATCAGAACTAGACGCTCGAGAAATGCTCAGTGAGCAAGTGAACGGTATAAGCTTACTGCTTACCTAACAGGCATTTGGTGTACAGAAACTCCTACAAATTGTAAACTCTGCAATCCACGGACAAGCTCATCCGAGCCTCATGACTCATCAACAATATGTGGAACACTTACGAGAAATTCAATTAACTCTACCCATAGGCTCGAATTTACCTTTCCCATTAGAAAAGTTTAGTATCACAAAATTCATTCAGGTTACCCAAGTTTCAGTTTTACTCGCAAGCAACGCACTGATATTTATACAAACGATCCCTTTAATCAGTTCTAATCTCTACAAGGGTTATAGGCTTATACCATTTCCTGTTCGACAACAGGGCCAGACATATTCTATTCTTACATCCGTACCTTCTGTATTAGCACTTAGCTCAAATCGAGAATATTTTATCCCTCTAACCGAATCACAGTTGGGGAATTGTAAACGCAACGACACTTCTTTCTATTGCTCGCAGATCATGTGCATGTATAGTTCGACAAATACAATTTGTGGTGTTAACTCTCTCTTAGGTCTAAAGGAAAATTCTTCTGTATTTAAAGTTCAATATGTAAAAATTAATAATTCTATTTTTAGTCGCTTAGAATCTACAAATACATGGTTGTACGTATCAGTAAGTGAAAATGTAGCTATTAAGTGTGTTAATGAGGATCCGCACAACATCATCCTTAATGAGACAGGGCAAATAACATTAAACCCACAATGTGTTTTATATGCAAAACAAACTATTCTCTTTCCATCGCAAGTGATTGTTAGGAATTCCAGCCGAAATCTTTATAATCCTATAAAAAGTGAGGGTCTAGGTCATCTTTTAGTAACAAATATTTCTCAGGACCTCGTTGAAGCGCTTAATTTTTCGGAGAGTCATAACAGCATTGGTCTGGAAGACTTATCACGGCATTCTAAATCTTTAAAAGAAATCGAGGAAATGATAAAAGTTGAGAAAAATAAAAATTATACTCCAAAAGAAAGTAACCTATATGTTATCATATCTCTGATTATTATCGCGACCATTCTTATAACTCTCTTGAGTTTTTTATTCTGTTTTGTTAAATATACTGCTAGGAGGCCCATCATGTACCAACCACGAGATGTTGTAGCGGAAACTCAAATTTAAATATATGATTATAACTTTTATTTATAATGTACTTGTAACCGATAGAATATTTAGCTTAAAATAGATTTAAATAAGCAAGGCGCATGTGGCGATATTGTATACTAGCGCACCTAAAATATTAAGCAAACACGTTATTAGTTTAAGATTTTATTTTAGATTTGGGGAAGTAATTTGTATTTACGAGGTCGCAGGGACTGCTTCCGTTTAACTCGGGGGGTATGTTGTACCCTGTATATACTAGACACTCTGTATGCGATATGTGCGTTCGCTGGATAACGCAATGGCCTACGTGACTGTGGGAAGTGCGTTGGTCAGCGAATTCGCCGTGCAAGGACCCATACGGTTCCCACGGACGGGGCCGTGTCGGCAGTCGGAGTACGGACTCGAGTTAGACAGAACCTCTATAGTGTAGACAGAAAATCTTAGTTATAAGTTAAATCGTGTTTGAGTAGAAATAATAAAATTAGTGTTCGTGAAGTAATTTAACTAGTGTTTTTATTTATAAATCATTAATTCCTGATTTCAACGATAATACGGCGTTAGCACACATCAAGGGTTTAGTAGAAGAAACGGACGTCAGGTCAGGCAGGAGCCGTCAAAAGATAGCCGAGGAGGAGGATCGAGCACGTCAGGCTGTGGACCGGAGGCACGGACTCCCTGATGATGATGAAAATTAGTGTTCATAGTTAAGTAATATATATCTGTAGCCGAAGGCAAATTAGGAGATTAGAGGCTCCATCTAATGTACCATTACTATTTTGTGATAGAGGCGAATGGGGGATTGGTCCACCACTTCTAATAGTTTGTATTTGATGTTGATTTTCTAATAAACGATGGGACCGGAGGAGAAGTAATGCTAACGCGGTTCCTCCTCCGGTTCTCGATACCACAATAAAAAAAAAAAAAGGTTAGCTCTTACGGGCTCCCCCAACGGGACCCACCTTGACGTGGTGGGGGGGCTCACCGACTCCGGTCGGTGCCAAGAGATTCCCAACACCGGGGAAGCGATCGATCCCCGGTGTCTCGGAGGATCAGACACATCGGAAAAAAGGACAATCGACGCGAGGCTCGTGTCGATGGTGGCGGCTAAGCCAAAACAAGAAAATAAAAAAAAAAATGATGATGGACACAACAACGATGCTAGATGTTACTGCTACAGAGGCCTCGGAAACCCCAGAGCTGGCGGTTGGGGGACGGTGCTCGCCCCAGGTGTCGTCATCACCCACTGGCACCAAATGTGTAGAAGTGACTAAGCAGGCTTCTACCGCCAGCAACGGAGCTGGTGAAGCAACTGTAGGAAACACGTCCAAGACAGGACTATCAGGTGGAACATCGGCAATGAGAACCCAGGCGGAAATGCAGAATGATAAACAGCTAGAAGATTCCCTGAGATATATGGAAGCCTTGGAAAACGCAGTGCAAGGAGCACCAAACACGAAAATAGATATCAAGAACGGCACGAAGGCTCTCGGTCTAGCTCTAAGAGAGCTCCACAAAGCAGCGAAGGCGCTTGGATTAGCAAGATCTCCTGGGGTCATGGAGCATCGAATCCAAAATAATCAGCAAGCACTATACCAGCAGCAGCAAAAAATGCTGGCCGTCATGAACGTAATTCGAACTAGGCAAGACCAGCAACATGTTCTACCCGCCTGCGAGGAAAAGTTGGAGGCCAGAGATGACAGGAAGATGGATGCCGTGCTCGCCGAAATTGCAGAGCTTAAGAGGGAGGTAGGAACATTACGGACCACCCTAGTAGAGAGAGATCAACGGACAAATGCTTGCTCTTCTTCTCACGCCTCGGTGCCAGTCGATACGGTTGGAAAGGATGCAGCACCAAAACTGCCGAAGTAGTCTAACCAGCCATCTACCAGTGGGACACCGTCAACTGAGACAGCATGGACAGAAGTGGGCAAAAGAGGGAAGCGCGCAAGATCTAACAATGGGAGAAGAGAAGAAACGGAGGGGTTAGAGAATGCCAATGGATCAACCACGGGCCAGCCTGATAACCGAAGATGTCGGACGCGTGACGAGGGTGCTGAGGCCCTGGTGCGAAGGCGAACCCCCAGGACTGAAGCAGTCACCATATCGGAGTCCGCGGAGGGAGAGACCTACGCATCAATCATGAGGACTGTCATGTCCAGCGTCAAACTCACTGACATAGGAGTGGAAATCGGAGCGGTTCGCAGGACCAGGACAGGAGGCATTCTCCTGCAAGTTAAGAACAAGGAAGAAGCCGATAAATTATCAGGGAGGCTGCAAAGCGCTGTGGGCAACATCGTGAAAATCGGCAGACCCACTAGGACAACTCCAGTGCTAATAACCAACGTCCCAGACTGAATGGATGATAGTGAGGTGGAGGAGCAGATAAGAGCGTCGGACCCCAGCTTAGCAGAATTAACAGCGAGTATTCGGGAAAACATAGGAGGAGGTAAGGTGGCAACAATCGACATCCCAATGGAGACTGCTAGCAAAATGGCGGCGGCAGGCAGGGTCAAGATTGGCTGGAGCTTGTGCCGGGTGAAACTACTGGAGCGTACAGAACCCACATGTCACAGGTGCCAGAAACCGGGTCACTTTAAGGTAGACTGCAAAGTGACAGAAGCTGAGAGTCTATGCTTTCGGTGTAGGCAAGGAGGCCACCTCATCAAGGACTGCCCAGGCAGACTTCCGATTAACCAGCTACCAATTGATAACGGTGATAGAGTGGCAGGGCCGAGCGCGGCTCGTGAGTTAAATCTCCAATGATGTTCAAATTTTTGCAAGTCAACCTGAACCACTGCAAAGTGGCTCAGGATCTGCTCCGACAGTACCTGTCCGAGCAAAAAGTCGACGTCGCGCTGGTGAGTGAGCCCTATTCTGTGTCGTCCGACAGCAGCTCATGGCTGGTCAGTTCTGGTACTCGAAGAGCAGCAATCTGGCTAGTAGGCGAGGGCTTCACGGTGGATAATATCCTCCAAGACCCAGAATTCATTACCGCCCGTCTCAACGGGGTTCAAATATTCAGTTGTTACGCGTCTCCAAACAGCACAGGAGCTCCAGAGGCTCGAGGACAGAATTAGGGCAGTCGAACCTTCGATTCCCGTTATCGTCGCTGGGGACTTCAATGCAAGATCTGCCGCATGGGGCGACTGGTGCCAAGACTCCCGAGGCGACGACCTGAGCTCCCTGCTCGACCAGCTCGGACTTCAGATCCTCAACGAGGGAGTGAAACCAACCTTCATTGGTAGAGGGAGAGGATCTATCGTCGACCTGACTGCTGCGTCCGAATCAATTGTGGGTCGCATCCATGGGTGGCGGGTATGCGATGAAGCCGAGAGCTCATCCGATCACCAGTATATCACATTCAAGTTGCAACAAAGGACCGTACACGAGCAGACTAATCAGATCACTCACAAAGGCTGGAAAGCGGATGGCAATTCTAGCACTCAACACATGGAGGCTGGACTCCTCCTAGCGCAATGGACTGGTGATCCGGATATTTTTTCAGCATCTGCGAATGCAAATCAGCGGGCGAGTGCAGTCGAAGCGGCTATAACTATGGCCTGCGACCTGACTTTCAAACGGATCGCCCTTAGTCGTTCAAGGAAACCCCTGCCCACTGGTGGAATGCAGACATCGCGTCAAAACGAAGAGCATGTATTGCGGCAAAAAGGGCTAAAACGAGATGTGTTGCCAAAATCCACCTCAGGCTAATACGAGGACAAGACTCGACAACCGAAGAGGAAGCTGTGGCAGCCGCGAACACCCGTTACAAGGAAGCCAGGAAGTGCCTTAAAACCGCCATCGCCGGCAGCAAGGAAAGATGTTGGAAAGAAATGCTGGAAACCATCGACGCGGACCCATGGGGCAAACCCTATAAGTTGGTCACCCGCAAGCTCCAAGGACCCCCAGCGACCACAAACATGGACGCCAATGCTGTGCTGAGAATAACAGGCACCCTGTTCCCAATTCGCCCCCTGCAGATGCACAAATCCTGCCGGTGGAAGTGGAATTTCCTCCCTTCTCAGTCGAGGAGGTGGACAAGGCGGTTCACAGAGCCCAGTGGAAATCCACGGCTCCAGGCCTGGACTGTATTACTGGACGGATACTAAGCATCGTTCACCGACTTCGTCCTTCAATGCTGACCGGACTCTACAATAAGTGCGTCAGGGATGGTATCGTACCAGCCAGCTGGAAGAGATCAAGAGTGGTACTACTGAGGAAGGCGGGCAAGCCGGAAGGTGAGCCTTCTTCTTACAGGCCGATTTGCCTCCTTATCGTTGTGGGGAAGGTCTTGGAGACGATGCTAGTGGCAAGATTGGAGGAGCACATTAAATCTAGGGGTGGACTGTCGCCCAACCAAAACGGCTTCATGAAGTCGACCTCCACAGATGACGCAGTCCGGAAAATCCTGGCATCCGACAAGTTCTGCGTTGCCATAAGCCTGGACATTAGGAATGCATTCAATACCATTGGATGGACAGAGGTTATGTCGGCATTAAACGCTCTGGATGTTCCTGCATACATCTTGCGAATATTCCAGGACTACTTCCTGGGAAGGACAGCAGAAACTCAGGCAGGGAATGACCGGGTAGAGGTGCGCGTTACATGCGGTGTGCCTCAAGGGTCAGTAGTAGGTCCCCTTTTGTGGAACATAGCCTACGACAGGGTGCTACGTCTACAACTGCCGTTGGACGTTGAACTACTGGGCTTTGCTGATGACACCATGGTCTTTCATCGGGAAGATCCATCGCAGAACTGGAGATGAAGACCAACGAGGCACTGGGACTCGTTTCCGAAGAGATTAGTAAGCTTGGGCTATCGTTGGCGGTGAACAAGACGGAGGCGGTGTTGTTCACTAATAAGTATAAATATACGAACCCAAATATTATACTCAACGGACAGCCGGTGGAAATAAAGCAGCAAATGAAATATTTGGGGATGGTGATCGACTGGAGGTTACTGTTCAAGGCGCACATATGCGAAGCCTCCAAGAAAGCAGAGAAGATAGCGAACCAGCTAGGGCGCCTGATGCCCAATACCGGTGGCCCGAAACAACTGAGAAGGAAGCTGTACGTAGCAGTAACACAGTCTGTGTTGTTGTACGGCGCTCCCTCTTGGGCCGGCACACTAGAGTACGTAGCCGGAAACGTAGAGCAAATTAACCGTGTACAGCGCAAGGTACTTCTCAGAAGTATATGCGCTTACCGCACGGTATCAGGTACTGCCGCAAACATCTTGTCTGGCATGCCTCCAGCCGACCTTCTGGCAATCGAACGCAGAGCGTTGTTCGATGAAAGGAAGTCCGGCCGTACCGAAGATATGCCCCCCCACGCGAAGATGATTGCGACATGGCGCAAGCGCATAAACGAATCTCAAACCGGTAGCTGGACTAAGCTCCTGATACCGGACATCGAGTCGTGGTGTAGCAGGCGGCATGGATACCTAGATTTCCATGTCACCCAGTTGCTATCTGGACACGGCTGCTCCGGGCAGTATCTGAATAAGATCGGCAAAGAAGAGTGTAGCAAGTGTCATCACTGCCAGAATGAGAATGACACGGCAGAGCACACGCTCTTTGAATGTCCAGCGTGGGACGAAGACAGGAGGGAGTTGGCAAGCGTGTCTGACTTAGGAGTGGCACTGAATCCAGGAGGCATCGTCCCGTTTATGCTGTCTGGTCCGCAAGGGTGGGAAGCTCTCGCAACGTATGCACGAAGGGTCCTCTCAGCCAAGGAAATAGCTGAACGCGAAAGAGAAAAGCCGGGTGGCCCACGCGGCAGAAGACTAAGATAACTTAGTTAAGGAAATCAATTGTAGGCCGAAGGCCAAACCAGGGCGGTTAGAAGCCCCCACATTGATGTAAAAACCTTTATTATAATATGTATTTATCTGTATTGTAATGTATATCTTGTTGTGCAATAAATGATGCGACTGGGGGAGTGGCAATGCTCACGCAGTTCCTCCCCCGTCCGCGATATATAATGGAAAAAAAAAAAAAAAAAAGGTTAGCTCTTACGGGAAGCGTGCCTTAGGCTTCCCCCTGGGAAAGCTACCGGGCCAGACGGGATTCCAAATGAAGTCCTTCTCCGAGTTTCCAAAATCGCACCGCAGGCGCTGCTCAATACCTTCAATTGCTGCCTCTGGAGGAACGAGTTTCCAGCACTATGGAAAACCTCGAGGCTCGTATTACTTCACAAGGGCCCGGGCAAGCCGATAGAAGACCCTTCAAGCTACAGACCCCTGTGCATGCTCAACTCCGCGGCCAAGCTCCTGGAGTGACTGCTGCTGATGATGCTCAATCAGCACCTCGACCTGACCGGACAAAGGTCGGAAAACCAGTACGGGTTCCGACACGGGCGATCCACCGACGACGCAATCGATCGCGTAATCCGCGCAGCCCGGGGAGCCACATCCGGCGCAGTCCAGCACCGCGATCTGTGCGTAGTCGTGTCTCTGGACGTGCGCAACGCCTTTAACTCCGCCCCGTGGCCGTGGATCGACGCTGCTCTCCGCGAAAGGCTGGTCTCCCCACACGTGAACCGCATGCTACGATCCTATCTGGAGGACAGGACCCTCCTCGTCGGAGAGGCTCAAACACCGAGGAGAGTAACGTGTGGCGTTCCACAGGGCTCCGTCCTAGGCCCTGCGCTATGGAACATTTTCTACGAGGAGATCCTGGACACGGACATGCAACCTGGAGTCCAACTTGTAACTTTCGCCGACGATGTGGCCGTAATCGGAACCTCTCGGACCGGAGCATCCGTATCTGAACTACTCAACCCAGCACTAGACACGGTCTCACATTGGATGCGCGACAACGGGCTCTCGATAGCTCCCCAGAAATCTGAGGCCGTCGTCCTGACCAGGAAACACAAATTTGAGGATCCACAACTGCGCGTGGAGGGCCACGCCATTCCTGTCAAGCCGGCTATCAGGTATCTGGGCGTGGAGCTGGACACCCGCCTGTCGTTCACGACACACATAGCCACCGCGTCGAGAAAGGCCACCGAGTCGGCTAAAGCCATCGGACGACTGATGCCCAACGTAGGCGGCCCGGCCCAGGCAAGACGAGCTCTGCTGGGGTCGGTCACCAACAGCAAGCTGCTCTACGCGTCCCCTACCTAGGCATCAGTCAGCATCAAGACAGCCAAAAACCGGAACGAGATGGCCAGGGCGCAGAGGACCACGGAACTCCACACCATCAGGGCCTACAGAATCGTGTCCGCTGACGCATCCTCCGTTCTGTCGTGCATGTTGCCCGCCGACCTCCTCGCCCACGAACGGGCAAGAGTCAAGACCCGGCTAGAAAAAGAGGGAGAACTACTAACGACCACCGCAATTAAGAAGGAGGAAAGAGCGATCACCACATCATCGTGGCAATCCAGATGGGACCGGTCAGCAGCCGGCCCGGACGCCGTCGGACGCCGATGAACTCACCGGCTTCTGCCCGACATCGCACGCTGGCTGACTAAGCCCACGATGAACCTCACATACCGGCTGACCCAGGCACTGTCGGCGCACGGCTGTTTCCGGAGCTATCTGCTGAGGTTCAACCGTGCCGACGACAGTTACCGCACATACTGCATGAACCCTGAGGACACGGCGGAGCACACGCTCTTCGCTTGCCCCACGTGGGAAGACGAACGTGCAGTCCTGTCCAGGATTCTTCGACGCCCACCAGAGCCGGGGGACGTGCAGGAACTCTTGTGCGGCCCATGGCCCGACGACCTACCCGACGAACCGACACACCGGCGTAGGATCCTGGAACAAGCCAGGACCAACAGAAGGGAGTTCGTGGTGATGGTGGAAACAATTTTGAACACCAAAGAAGCGGACGAACGCGAGGAGCAGCTGCTCCACTGAAGGCAGCGGACGATGGAGAACGGACGGCCGACAATCTTCGAAGTCGCAACAGCGACACGTCGGAGGTGTCACCGACCACCGTTCTCCAGCCCCCAACCTGTGACACCACGGGAGGGAAGGCGATCACGGCATCGCAGTACACCGGGAGAGGACGAACGAGTCAACAGAGCGGCGGACTCCGGTCGGCTCGCGAACACGGACCAGAACGAGTCATCCAGGTCGGCCTGAGAAGACGAGCTAGGTCAACACACAGGTTATGTTTAAAAATAAAATGTCATGTAAAAGGGGGGCAAGTCGGGGAGTTGTCCCGTCTACCCCTTCCGTATGTATGTTAATTTGTTAATTGCTTCAATAAACGATGGCGGCGTCGCGGCAGCAATGCGAGAGCAGTTTCCGCGGCGTCATCGGTTATAAACTGAAAAAAAAAAGGTTAGGTTAGCTCTATTTTAAGCACAATCGATTCAGAATACCGTAAACATCGTGTGATAAGATAATCATCTATTTTTATTAAAATAAAACCAAAAACATTTATGACCAAACTCATTGTTTTGATTAAAGCGTGGTTGACCTGATTAGGTGAGTATTAAAATTAACTCACAAAGCTATTACAGAGGTATTCTCAAAAATGTAATGGCAATTAACTTGTTTTAAACCATATTATGAACTGGTCTTCCGATGAAGATATTGATAGTGGAAGTAGTTGGAGTGGAGGTAATCGAGAATATATTGACAGTAGTGACGATGAGGAAGAAAACCCAGAACAGGCAGAACCAAATGTTGTAGTTCAACAAAATCAAGATATACAAAATGGATCTGATGTCTGGCATGAAGATAAGTACATGGCACAACCAATACCTTTTACTGGTACAACAGGTCTTATCGTTTCACCTGCAGGTAACAACCCATATGATTTTTTTAAATTATGCGCGAACGAAACCCTTTTTACTTTTATAGTAAGAAATATTTTTAAGTGAAAATATAACGGATAAATCTAGAATTACCAAATGGAAAATCTTAACTGTAGCTGAATTCAAAGTATTTTTGGGTCTTCTTTATCATATGGGAACTATTCGTACGAATAGACTACAAGATTATTGGAAGAGGGTATCACAACAGCAATACTCCGCAGAGTTGCCACCACAATAATTGTATACACCTCAATAATAATTTTGTATTATGTATTCATTTTCCAAGTCCAAAATATCGCTGATCAAAAGTCCAAAATAATATTTCAAAAGTGTAAGCGGTCACGAAGCCCCCAGACAAATATTATGACATTGCTTATAGATTAAAATGGTAAATACATAAAGTTAAAATATGTTATTATACACATTTATAATATAACTTATAAGTCCAAAACATCGCTGATCAAATTATTCGAAGTCAAAATTAATATTTGAAAATGTGACTGACGTGAAGTTGCATGGTTTTTCGAAACCTCTAGGAAATATACACTTATTATTATAATTTCGATTTTCGTCTAAAATGTTTTTTATTCGTACCTATACCGTATTAGAAAAACATCCGGTGGTCGGATTTTTGATTTTTCGATATTTCGACCGCTTTTCACGGACGCGCTTGGCTTTTAAGTCTGGGAAAATATGTCAAAATATGGAAAAACGTCTAAAAGGTTTTTCATTCGTATACCATATTAGAAAAACATCCGGTGGTTGGATTTTTGATTTTTCGATTTTTAATTAATTATTATTATTATTAAAACGTAATAAAATACGTTATAGTCGTTAGTCGTTTCATAAAATATTTTTATTTAAATTACATTCACGTTATTTGAAATTATTTTTATGACTAGTACGTTACTTTCCTTTTTCATTCAAAAAGTATGGCTTTACAAAAACGATTATTTTTAAAAACTAAAAATTACAACTGCCCAACAAATGTACATTATTTATTTTATTAAATACTGGCTCTAAGTGAAACCCGGAGGACGTTGGACTCGCTGAGTGGGTACAGATTTTAGAGTAAAAGTCGCGACAGTTGTACAACGAAAATTTAGAATTTGTGAGAAAAATTATTGATATGGATTGGAGATAAGGCTTGACGTTTTGGTGGGAATGTTTAAAAGTTAGAGTGTAGAGCAAACCGTCACAAACGTTGTAAATGGATAGGCTGGATACGATCTCCTGTTGTTAAAAAGTGTATAGTCGATAGGTGTATTCGATTATCTAGCTATCAGTCATCAAATCACGAATCTGATAATTTGGCAGTCTCATTTCGAAGGCGGGAACATTTTAAAGTTGAGTTTTAGTGTCTAGAAATCTCCTATGGCTCATGAAAACCGGCAATTTAATGATACTATCCCCCAGCGTATGTCCTGTGCTTTTTTGTATGTGTAAGAAAATGTAAATTCGAAAACCTGCGTTTTAGAGTCTTTAGCAAGTCAGTCGTCTAGGACGGAACCAAAATAAGCAATCCACCTGTGGAGGATAGAGTGGTATATTACGTCGTGTGTCCGGTGCTTTACTTATGTAAAAAGTGTAAAGTCGAAAACCATGTTGGAGTGTCTAGTAAGTCAGTCAAAATCGATTAACTTTCAAGTGAACTACATAGGTAGGCAATCCACCTGCTGTGGATTGCAGACCCGACGTTAAGCGGCTATAAGTGAAAACCCTATCACACAACTTACGAAATAATTTGCAAAAAATACAAACTATATACAATATACAAACAAACAAATATAATATGTATTTATTGTATGATATAATATAACAATGACATTTTAGAGAAAATAATGTGTTCAATTCCTAATAATTTAAATAACATATAGGTACATAATATATAATATACACCCATATAATGTAATATCAACCAATAAATATTAACATGTTACTGTATAGTACTATAGTGTATATTATATTAAATTTTTGAAAAATAACGTAAAAATAAAATCGAAAAAAAAATGCAAAAAAAGTCGAATTATGGGCGGCCGAGTTATCACATATGGCACTGATGGTCGCCGCCCGAAGAGCGTATTGACGCTATTTGACGAATTCGATCTCGGACCTACCTAAACAACCAACGTTTGGGGGGGGGGGGGGGCGGTACTCTTTTCGCCCAAAAATGACCTTTCACTTTTCGCCCAAATATTTTAAAACTACTTTCCCTTTTTGCCCAAGAATATTATATAGAATTTTTCAGCCACATTTTTATAATACACACTTTGGGAAACACTATATCTACATCATATATCCACAATGGGCCGCTCAATATTTTAATCGTATCTTTATAAAATTTGGAAACTACCTATATAAGTATATAATTTCTACAACGGTCCACCGTCTAGATATATCTATCTCAGTTTGGTCCGCTTATTATTTTATAAAGATAAGATAATAATTGTATACTAGCCGTAATAACATTTTACAACTAGACAACTAAAAGTGCAGTTTCGTTTACTTTTGAGTAGTCAAAGTGTTCGAGTGCGTTTTTCGACAGTAATTTTGTATTAAACATTGTTGACAATTTTTCTATATTTATCATGGAATTCAAAATCATAGAAAGTAAACGAGGATGTCGTATGGCAGTGTATAATAAATTTAAATATAACTTTGGATCAACAAGTAAAAAAGGCGGCTCTACCCGTTGGAGATGTATTACGAGAACTTGTAATGCCCTAATATACTCAGACAAGCATAATTTTTTTCTTTCAACAACTGGAGAACATAATCACGAATCTTACGATCTAACAAATATTTATCGTCAAATTGTAAATGTTGGATGTAAACGTAAAGCTGTAGAAGATATGCATGTACAACCGAAAAAAGTAGTATTAAAGGAAATTTCTCATAATGACCACGCAACATCAACATTTACTGTAAATGATATTAATAGGCTGAGAAAAAATATACATGAAGCTCGTAAAAGTGTCCTTCCTCATAATCCCACTAATATTAATGAAGTGCATACGCTTATTGATATGGAAAAGATAATTACTACTAGAGGAGAGTCGTTTTTATTAATTAATGATAAAAATAAAAATGTATTGATTTTTCATGTGAAAAAAATTTATTATTCTTGAGCCAAGTTGAAAATATATACGTAGATGGTACTTTTAAATATGCGTCAAGATTTTTTAATCAAATGTTCACTTTACATGGATTTTAAAATGGACATTATATATTAGTATTTTGTTTGCTCATTGATAAATCGGTCAAAACTTATGAATTTGTGTTTACTATGATAGTTGAAAAGTGTAATATACTTGGTTTTCGGTTCTCACCAGAAAAAGTTACCGCTGATTTTGAATTAGCTATTCATAAAGCTATAGAAAATGTCTGGCCGATTTCACTTAAAGAAGCACTGTTTACTATTATCCAATGAAAAAACAATAACACCATTATATATATATATATATTAAAGTATAATTTAACTTAACCTTATCTGCAGTATGTCATTGATACAATTAAAACTATTCATTTATTTTAGCAAATTGTGTGCCTAATTAAACAGTTAGTTTTATTATGATATATATTATATTGAATCAAAAACAGTAACTGTAGGTAAACAATATTTTAAACAGAAAGTCGGGTGTTAGTTACATAGTTGAAATAGTAGTACCTACAATAAGATATATTTTTTACAAACAAACAAATGAATTGACAGTGATTGTTATACATAATACATAAAATTGTATTTAGATGACAGATGTTTAGAATAATTACCAATAGGTACATCAACATTTGCAAATACAAATGGGACATCTTAAAGAAAAACATGGATACTAAATCAACAGATTTTACATTACAAGACCTTGCCAATTCAGTTAAATTTATGAGTGAAAAATTCGATGATTTCAATGGTACTGTAAACAAATTACTTGAAGAAATGAAAGAAATACGTGAAAAGAACACACAACTTTATGAAAACAATAAGAGACTTTCTCAAGATATTGAGAATCTCAAATATCGTCTAGACAGCATTGAACAAAATAATCTTGATTCAACAATAGAAATAATTGGTATATTTATCAATTAATGCCCGACGGATTACTTCATAATTAAGTGATAATGCCTTCGTCGCATCACTACGCGCAGACCATCTTGTTTCAGACAGACTTTTAACTACAAAAACAGACTCCTTCATGTTTTTTAAACTATAGATCATCTTTGAGGTGATGCTGTCAAAAACGTATAAATTGTCTGAACCACACTAAAAAAATTAATAGCTTCAGTACAGCATTTAACAGTAACAGAGCCTACCAAGTTTAGACTATGTACAGCACAGGGAACCCACTCGGCCAATTTATTTACTTTAAGAAAACGAGCTTGAACTCCCGAGTATATTCCACTCATATTACTTGCATTGTCGTAAGACTGAGAACGGCAATTTGATATGTCAATATTGTTATCGTTAAGTATTTTATTCAATACATTAAAAAGATATTTAACATCATGCTGTTCAATAGGAACAAAGCCAAGAAATCTCTCTATGACTTTTCCTTAACCAATGGTGGTGTAACGAATAATGATCGTTAACTGATCGATGTGCGCTATGCCGGGTGTCGAATCAATACTAATACCGAAGTATATTGATTCTTTTATTTAAGAAACAATTTTTAAATTTAGAGTAGTAGCAAGATTGTCTATAAACTCGTTGCATATCGTAGTTGACATATACGATACATTTACTTTGCCAGGATTTCCGAACTTTTGTATATGCTCTTCAAGAAAAGGATCAAAGTTAGAAAGAAGTTCAAGGCAACCTAAATAGTTACCATTTTTTGGACAGCCAAAAACTTCCGAATCTCCTCTAAAAGCTAATCCTTTAGACGATAAAAACTTAATTACTGCTATAACTCGTCTTAAAACTTGAATCCAATACATTTTTTCTTTATTATATTGATTTATTAATTCTACATCTATTTTTTTTACATTTTTGAAGGTCTACCATTTTTTTTATTGAGTTAAAATGGTCTTTAGATTGTTTGTGAGCTTCCACTCTAACATTCATATTTTTCCAATCATCAAAACCACTTTCGAATTGATGCACAAGTGTTAATTTATCACTACTTTGCAAATGACGAAAAATTTTACAAACATAGCAGTACACTGATCCAGTGGATGGCGAATATATCAACCAGTCTCGATTTACACACTCACCATTTCCTAATGTTCGTGAAAAATATTCCTTTCTGAAATATCTCGTTTTTTTTACCAAAGTGTCTAGCAGATACAGTTAAATCTGCATCCACATTTTGAATAGGAATATTTTCAGAAAAATAAGAAATTAAATCAGAGTTAATTTCCCAATGTGCAGGATCGTTACTAAATTTTAAATTACTAAGGTTGGTTAGATTGGATTTAACTTTATCTAGAATAAATTCAGTTATACCACTTGTATTTTCGTTTAAGGAAGTTCTCGACTTTGGTTGTTTTCTTTGGAGATAAAACTAATAAATTATTTTCAGTTTTAGATTCAGGGGTCATAATATTTATTAGCTCATTTTTATTTGAAATCTGAATAGATTCAGTAATAATACTTGTATTTTCGTTTAAAGAAGTTGTCGAATTTGGTTCAGTTTTCTTAAGAGGTAAAACTAATAAATTATTTTCAGTTTTAGATTCAGGTGTCATAATATTTATTATCACTGTATAAAATATTTTAGGTATTCTCTATCAGAGGCGGACTGGCCAGGTGGGACAGTGGGAATAGTCCTACTGGGCCGCAGGCTTTCTAAGGCCGCCGGCCTGAATCATGTATAAATTTATATACTTTATACTAAAACAAAACAAAATATAATAATAATTATCAAAATAAATCTATTTAGGCATATCTTATACAATAAATTATAATGATATTAAAATCTTTATAAATGTGGTTATCACTAGCATTGGTTTTATAATATACTATATTATTAGTATATTATAAAATCAATGTCACTAGACACAAATAAACAATAATATAAATATAAGCAATATAAATTTAATTCAGCCCGGAATTGCTATTTATAGCTTTTAATAAATAATAAGGATAATTTCGTATTTTCATTGAAATACATAGGCTGGGTGGTGGTCGACTATGTAGCTATGTAAATTCATATTAATGTGAGTGAGTTATTTGATCCAAAAATAACAATATTGTTTTTACGAACGTGCGCAATTGCCGACTGCTAATCTGTAAACAATTCTAACTATAAGCACATATTGCCCATATTCAAACTAATAATTTAGCCATAAGAGCATCATTTTTAGTACAGTGCACCCGTTCAGTTTGTCGTTTATTAATGTTTTATTACATATTGTCATATTGATACTGTGCATTTTAATTTATAAATATGAATTCTAAAAAACAAAAAGGAGGAGCTGCCAAAGAACGTGAAAAAAAAAAAATCAAATTACAAATTGCTGCCCAATCATGTCATAACTTATTATGACATGACATTTATATGTAACAATTGTTTACAATGTGTATACAAACTTGTATACAATTTAAACATGCATGTCTTGGCTTATACTCAACTATGTGCTTCATATGAGTTTTTTCTTACTTTGTCAGTCACCGAAGTCAACTGCGAAAGGACATTCAGCAAACTTAAGCTTGTTAAAACAAGACTCAGAGCCAATATAAGTCAAGATAATTTAGAAGCACTCTTAATTATGAGTGTTGAAAAACAATTACTCAATGAAATTGAAATTTCAAATATCATTGAATATTTAAAAGCTAGTTTTACAGTAATGACTAAAATGTTTTCAATATAAAATTGTCATTTCAGTTTTGTTTTATATAATTTAAGTATTTTCTTAACTATAATAAATAATAATGCATTAATTTGTATGGATTATGATTCTTCTTCTTCATTCTCTGGCATGACTACTCTCTAAGAAATTTTGCTGACATTACTAAACTTTGCCACCTATCTCTATCTATGAATTATATTATATGAAAAAAATTCTTTTGAGTCTAATTGTTGATTATCATGTTTTTTAATGTTGAAACTAGACCCATAGTATCAGTATGTAACATAACACACACCAGAGTACGTATTTGACCTAATTAAATTAAATTGTACATGCTATTTATAGGTACCTTATAACAATTAATTATATTTATTTAAGATTTTTTTTTTGGGGGGGGGGGGTGGGGGGTGTTTATTTTTTGGGGGGCTAATCACCCTTCAGGCCACCTCTATTTGGGCCGGTGACCGTGATTTCTCACTGGGCCGAACACCCCTCAGTACGCCTCTGTTCTATATACACTATAAAATTAATAATTAACAATACACTGTTGACTGTTGAAACGTAGAAAAACTACTGAAGGGCTTTAATAAATAATATTTTATTTTGTGTGAAAAATATGAGCAGTGCGTCTCTTGCGGCTGCGTTTAAATCCGAAGAAATCCGTGATCGGCCGCGCGTCCAAAATCTCGGACGCACTGCAGCAGCCGCATTGGCCGTGCGTCTACAGACGCGTCCTAAGGAATCGCACCTTTAGGCTGCGTGTACATTGGGGAGCGGCGAGCGTCGAGCGTCGAGCGGCAGCGTCAGCGGTGACGACGCTCGGCGAGCGGTGAGCGGCTATGTGTATACATTGAGGAGCGTTATTTTTCAGCGGCATGCTGTTTTTCATTCAACAACAAATATACATTTGCCCAATTTTTACAGTTGTAGTTCATCTGTTCTGTGAAAATGTCGTTCATCACAGTGGAACGTCTCTCTTTAATCTTAGACAATCCGTTTTTACGAAGTAAAATGTTAAAAAAGAAAAGAGTTGGCGTTCACCCGATTAACCGCACCCGGAAAATGTATGGAGAGTTCCATCATTTGTATGCTGATTTAAGAAAATCACCAACTAAATTTTTCGAATATCTCCGAATGTCGATTGGGACTTACGACTTTATTTTAAAGAGAATCGGTAAACGAATTCAAAAGAAAACGACTAATTTTAAGAAGCCGATTTCAAATGCTGAAAGGTTGTATGTAACTTTAAGGTAAGTAACATTATAATCAATTTCGTTATTTATTATTATTTTTTTAAAGATATTAATAGTTTAAACAAACAATTAAACTGTACTTTTTTAATAACAAGATAAATACATTTTAAATACATAATTTATAAAAAAATACTCACCTATTACTGAGGTGATTAAAAAAATATTAAATAAACAGAATGTTCTCCTTTTATATGTTAAAATTAATAATACATAATATACAATATATTCATACAAGTTTAAAATAGTAAATACTGTATTGCCTATGAGTATATCTATGATAAAATATTTGTATAAGTTTTTTTCAAAATGGTTCCGGTAGAATATGATTATAAGGATCTTGACTATTTACCGGCAACATTAACTCAGTAGTCTGATTATTTACCGGCAACATTAACTCAGAATTCTGATTATTTCTCAAACTTGAAGTAATCGGTACATTTTGATCAATGGAGTTGGACCTAGTTGTAGTAGTGTTGTTAGGTAAAACCCACTGAGATGATTCGTTAGTTGTAAACGGAAAGGCTGCGGTTGATGAAGGGAGTAGATAAGGCTGGTAATTATTTTGATGAACATTTTTTTTCATTCTATAGGCATTCAACACTACATTCTGAATTTGAGTCCTTACCTCCAGTTTTTCTAGTGGATCAAATTCTTTAATGTATGGTAGGAAACTTAATAGGAACTGTGCATCTGGATCATCATTTGTTTTAGTTTCTCGTTCCTGTGCTCTTTGAAGTATAGCTATTTTTTGTTTTTCCAGTTCCAAAAATGTGTGAGTGTCGTCTTCATCGGCGCGCCTTTTCTTTTTTTTGGATTTTGGCATAGAAAGTGAATGTTTTGTTGATTCAGCTGAGGGTGATAATACGTCAGTTATACTACTAGTACCCATTACATCAATATCGCTTTCGATGCAGTGACCATCATCGTTAGTTTCCTCAAATATAGGTGATTGGATATTTTGCTCTTCTGCAGTAACAAGATTTCCGGACAAACAACTGGGCATTAATGAATCTTTAACAAACATCATCTGATTGAAAAATTGCCATTTTGATTTGTAATCACTACCACCATCACCAGAACGACGAACTGGTTCTTTTTGCAACTCTTTTCTAAATTTGTCTTTTAAGTTTTTCCACTTAGCTTTTATTTCATTACCTATAATTATTCAAATTCTTTACAAACTGTTTGGTATTATGTAATCTATTATGTAACAATTTGTAACCACCAAAAAAAAATTTGTAACCGAACCAGTACCGCGGAAAACAGAGTTCAAAGTTCCGGGTGCCAGGGTAACGTTATAATTAAAATTTCGACTTGAAAACTGTTTGGCATTATGACATTATGTAATCAGTTATGTAAGATATTTTACTATTTTAGTTAATTAAACCAGGGTTTTCCGGGACACTTGTGTGGTTAAAAGTAGAAATTACTAAGTTACTCAGTATAATATATTAATATGTTTAAATTCAGGGGCGCCATTTGAGTTTTATAATAGGGGTGCCAAAATTTAAGCAAGCAACTTTTTTTTAGAATGATAAATACAGATATCGTTTGTATGTAAGTCGCTTGTATGGGGTTAAACTCTTGAAGGACATATTTTAATGAATTCAAATTATTCATTAATAATTTGTTTGCTTTTTGGTATAGATCTAAAAATATTTAGTACCTAGGTATAGCCGTATAGGTAACTTTTTTTTTCCAGTTTTCAACCGACGGCGCCACGGGAACTGCTTTCGCATTCTTCCGCGATCCGTATAGGTATCTACATTTAATTAATGCAATTTATTCCAAATAAAATTAATACATTATATTTATTTATTAACTTATTATAATGAATAATAATACAATATTCCATACAGTATACTTTAGTTTTTTAAATTAATTATGCTATTCTAGCTTATGGCTAAAATGGCGCCCCTGTGTTTAATGGTAGGTATATTAATTATATGACTATCATAATATGATATATAACTATAATATTATAGTAATACTTATATTTTATTTAATTATCACTAATACGCTTCCTAGGTCGTTATTTTAAATTCATATTATATTACCTAATACCTTATTATATTGTATTATTTTGTTATATTTACAAAATCACTAATAATAAATGAATGTTATATTTTAAAAAGGTATTTATCAACTGGAATTTCTTTTCGAAACTTATCGTTTTCAATGCGAATGGGTGCATGTACCATATCAAAGATTGTTCATGAAGTTTGTCTAGTCATATGGGAAGAATTTGTACATGACTTTATGCCAGTTCCTACAAAACAACATTGGGAAAAAGTTGCTAAGGACTATTATAATCGATGGGGTTTTCCGAACTGCATTGGGTCTTTAGATGGGAAACATTGCCAAATTAAGTGTCCAAAAAATTCAGGATCGAGCTACTTCAATTATCTCAAATACTTTTCATTGGTTCTACAAGGAGTTGCAGATGCAGACAAAAAGTTTTTGACAGTTGAGGTAGGAGCAAGAGGAAAGCAGAGCGATGGAGGAACATTTGCATCTTCGGCACTTTTTCATTTAATGGATAGTAATAGTTTAAATGTACCACCTGAAAAAAATTTACCAGGAACAAATATCAAGGTACCTCATGTTTTAATCGGAGATGAAGCCTACCCGTTAAAGCCATATTTAATGAGACCTTTTCCTTCCCGAACCTTAACACCGGCAAAAGAACGTTTTAATGATAATTTATCAAGAGCGCGTAAATGTATTGAATGTACATTTGGAATATTACGTGCCAAATGGAGATTGCTTGGAAAGGAGATCGAGGTCAGTTCAAAAAAAGCCGTAATTATAATTAAATGTATGTGTTTATTGCATAACATTGTCAGAGAAAAAGATGGCGATACTGATTTAGACTATTGTAATGTTATGTTGGACACACATAACAATTATTGGGAAAATGAAAATTTAAATCAACGAGCAAGAGGTACAAATGCTCTTCAAAGGGCAAAAGAAGTAAGAGATGCATTCGTGGATTATTTTTTAAATAACGCATCATGATCAGTACATACATTATACACAATGGACAACGTTTTATTAATACAAATTATAAAATCATTAAATTTAGTTTAAAATAAATAATAAATGCCTTAAATTTATGTTGGTACTTATTGTTATTTGTTAGTTCACAGAAAACTTGATGTACAACTGAATCTCGTAGGTATTAATTTTAATTTATTCCTAATATAATAATTTTAACACGAATATTAATGTGTTTATATTATTGGACGGATTCAAAAAATTGTACATGAGATAATATTATCAATGTTGGTTGCACCAACTATAATAATATCATTATATTATAATCACATATTTTCTTTATCGCAGAATAGACTAAATTTAATCTATTCTGTGGTTTTATTTATAAAATTTAAAACTTATACATATTTATATTTGAAATGTCACCACCACATGACGTAGTGTGTGCATGATGTAGATAATAATAATAATTTTAAGTTATAGTAACTAAAATAGACTATTATAGCGTAAAAACAATTAGTTTCCTACTGCTATACGAAAATACTTAATACTGCATAATGCATGTTATATTTAATAAGTTCGTTATATATTAATACATGTTTACTGAATGTCGAAAAACATAAGTCAGGTAAGTATATTGCAAATATAAATCAGTTTATTTATTTTTTTATTCATTTTAAATAATATGTTTTGTAAATAATGTTTTGATCACCTACACATTGTGTACGTTATTGTTGACACTTGATAAAATACCTGTTTTAGTTAATAATACCTGGTTTTCCTAGTGATTTTCCTATTTCTTCCCACATTTTCTTGTTCCGTTCTACATTTTTATATTGAGGATGTGTATCATCCCACAGGCAAGGTCTTGTTTGGACCTCAGAAATAATAATTTCTCTCATACTTTCTACAGAACGTGTGTCTTCCATAGTTCAAAAGCAACTAGCACGAAAATATAGTGAATAGTGATATCATAATTTCATAAGCGTTGAGCGTCGAAATTCAAACATGTTCGATCTGCGACGCGCCGCTGGACTGTCGCTCGCCGCTGCCGCTCGCCGCTCGCGGTCAATGTACACACTTCAATATAATTTACATAGGCTTAAAATTTTATTGCGACGCGCCGCTCGACGCTCGACGCTCGCCGCTCGCCAATGTACACGCGGCCTTAGAGTGGCACTAGTATACGAACAATATTGACAACTGAATGAGATCATCTGTATTGGGTGGTACAATAGCAATATGAGTTCCATCAATGACACCAATTACTCCTGGTATTCCAAATTTTTCATAGGAACTTAGCAACAAAATAAATGTACCTACTCAAGTTAAATGTTATGCAGTAGATATTTTAATGAAATATATTACCCTAAACGAACTTCTTTAAGTTCACTAACAGTACTTGGAAAATGTATATATGTGTTGAGTATTTCTGGAACATTCAAAGCATTGGCTACTTCAGTAATGCATCTACTTACAGAAGCTTGACTCACAGAAGCACCTCTATGTTCCCCAATATCTTGCTGGTAGCTTCCACTTGCAAAAAATCTTAGTGCTGTTAATAACTAACGATACAATAATAATATTGGTATAAAAACAGAAAACACCGTGAAAAATAATAGTGCCTAAAATTGTGTGCAGTAGCAAAATCTAAGTAAAATAATTGTTATTATTTAATAATACCATAAGTTTACTGACTCAAGCTATTTAGTCTTTAGTTTGAAATTTCTAGTAATCTATCAAGGACTATTATAATAATTAATAAAAACATGATTCATTTTCTATATTTTGTTTTGTTATTAAATGTATTTGTTGATACCTATAGCACAATAAAAGTTAATAAATATAATTTTTGAATATTAGGTACCTACTTAGTGATGTGGTAATTATTGTAGTAAATATACCTTATACTATACAATACTACCTAATAGTAGGTAAGTTATATTAATGTATGAAAATCAATTTATATTGATTAATGGTTAAACATTAGGTATAATAAACTTATAACAATAACTAAATATTAATAAATAACAAAAACAATTATGGAACAAAGTCACATTGTGTGCACTACCTACTATAGATTCATTAGGTAGGTACCTTAATATAGCGATAAGATCCTCTAAAAGTAAGCATATGATTCATTGTTTATACTATTTTACCTAATATTTTATAATAAATAGATCAGCTTTGAGCTTTATCTGTTATACTTTCAACTTTGTAATGTTTAATCCAGCCCGGATTAAGGGGAGCCAGAGTGGGTCATGACCCCGGGCCCACAACAGATATCAAACATTAGTGGGCCCCTTAGGGATACGATTTTTTTTTATTAAATCAGAAATAATAGAATAAAATACATTTAGGTTTCCCGTAGGCTATATTGCTATAATATATCGATAATTGATATGTTATTATTATAATGCTGACAATATTGTCTATTTTTAGCAGGATGATAATTGTAAGGAAATGGGATTTATAGGCCAACCCAAGTACAGTGAATACCGTTGATTACGAATTTACGACGATTAAAAGTGAAACATTATGACTAGGTAGGTTAGATTAAATAAAACTGTTTTTTATGTTAACTTTTGAATATTACCTAGAATAATAAACACATTCATACAATAATATTTATTATTTTTTATGTTCATTGTTTAAGCACTATCATTTAATAAAAAAGTATTTAAATAATTAAATATAATATACCTATATAGTAAAAAAAATGTCATCTCTTAAATATATTGGTTCAGCAATTTTTTGATTGTGTTAATGGGCCCCTAAAATTATTTGGCCCCGGGCCCTAAATTATCTTAATCCGGGTTTATGATTAATGAACGAGATTAAGAATTATATAAGGGTGAGGTGCTATCATGGTGCTATTTATGTTGGCAGAAAATACTGTTTTTTGGAAAAAGCATGGAAGAAGTTGTTTATAGAGTGGTGATGGTGAACAGTGATACAAGGGAACCGGGAAGGAATTAAGTATTAGTTAAACAGAATCTGTTTATATCTGTTTATATCTGATATAAATATGAATTAATTTGGAGAATGTAGTCGACAAATTATCAGGATTAGGCGTGTGATGAAGATGTGGGGAGATTTAGTTTGTCAGTGTGTGTGAATAGGTTCAAGTTTCTACTTAGAATCTATGGATTCTTTGGTTCGGGAAGGGGGGGGGGTCTGGAGGGTACAGTCAATTGGTCGTAATAAAATCGGTTGTCTGAAATTGGACATTTGGTAAATTGGTCGTTTGGAAAATTAGTAGTTTCCAAAACAATATGTGCATATAATATAATTTTGTAAAAATAGTAATTTGTCTTGAATCTGTCTAATCATACGAGTTATTCAAATCTGTACAAGAGATAATAATTTAAAATTAATTATAGCATATTATAATAAATTTATTATTTTTATCAACTACTTTTGACATAACATTGTAATAATTACAATTTTTTTTTTCAATTATTAAAAAAAAAAAAGGGCAAGTGGGCAGCGATATGCAGTATTGTAGGTAGTGTATGAAGGGTTACATTTTAATTCAATGATATAAACGAAAACGAATCTGGGAGAAGACGGTCTGTAAACTTATGATTTAAAAATCATGTGTATAAATAATAATTGTAAAATCAATACATTCATCGCATCGCTCAGAATCTAAAAATTAATCGATTATTATATTATAAAAAAATTATTTATGTTATACGTAAGTAGACATATAATACAAAATATTTAGAATTATATTAGGTTTTATTATACTAGAAAAATTAAATTATTGTTTTCACAAATTGTATAGGTACCTAAATTACCTCTGAAAAAAATCGTCAAAATTACGATATTAATTTGCAAATTCTAAAAATTTAATTGCAATTGTTTGCAATTGATTTGTTTTATTATTGACGTTGGTTTGAAACAGATTGAATTAAGTGAGGAGGAGGGTCCACCTTATATCATTAAGATTATTAAGTTGATCGTTAAGTTCAGTAAGAAAGATAAATTTCCCAATTTGTACTTGATTAGCAAATTCTGAAAATTAATTTGCAATTATTTGCAATTAAATTGCTAAATAATTGCACTATATTGGAATATATTTATGAAGGTGGAGGGCTAACTTCATGACAATGTAAATTAATTATTATTTTTGTATTTTTGTATTTACTATACAATGAGAACTAGACTACACAGTCGATCACCAAAATTGTTGTAATGGCATGCACACAGTAACTGAAGTACACTAAAACTGAGATACACTCAAACCGAGATAGGTACACCTATATAGCGTATATTGTAAAGGATTTGTTACAAAAACTGTATACGGGCGAAACCGGGATATCCAGCTAATAATACAATAGTATGGACGGTTTTTAAGAGAAAGGGCTTAAGTCAATTTTATTATGATATTGTTTATTATACACGTATTGTTTGCCAAGAAATGTGGTTTTTAAAATTACGACATAAATACTTTTATTTTTGTATGGACGAAGGGGAGATAAGTATCGAATATTTTGTGTGACAAAGGCCAAAATAATACCGTTAAGATTAAAAGATTTTATAATGGGTTCATGTGGCTGGTCATTTTGTATGGCTTGGAATGTCGGACAGTGACACAATTTTAGGGATCAATTATATAATAATAAATTAGATAAAATATGGCATATCAATTTTGTACAAATATATTTATTAAAAATACAAATCATATGCATGAAGAACGTCGGGCGTAAGTTATTTTATGTTTCTTTTTACAAATTAAGTTGTGTGATTCGGTAAGATTTAGTATTCTCCCCGATTTGTCATAATACCCTATCTCTATTTCAAAAATTAGTTTCTTGTTGGAAACGTCCTCTAACTGTAAATAAAATATTCGATTTAAATGTTTATCATAACAGCGCATATCTAATAATGGAAACTCAATTCCTAATCTCTTCAACATTTCTTTGTCGGAACTACCTCCAAACACCACAATCACATTAATCTTATTGTCACGCAGTATATAGTTTCGTATATAGGTTGCATTTAAACTATTTACAGGTGCTCTATGACTTTGATTCAGTTGATCTAAACAGATGTCCCTGAGTTCTGTCTTTGCTTTGAAAATCCGTGCTAATGCTTTCTGTACCACTAGTACCTCTCGATCTTTCATTGGTCTCACTTCTCCATTTTCTGGCAGATATAATGGTCGTCCTTCGAGCTTCCTTATCTTAAACCGGTCCAAAGTGTTTGATATCGCGCCTGATATAAGGACCTTACTCGTTCTATGTATATTAGTGAACTCGAAGTCCATTATTACGAACTTGTGGGTGTTTTCTTTATATACAAATATAATAATTTAATTACGTTAGCTTCTAATCTTTTATATTCCAGCAAATCGCCTGGCTCAGGTATAAATTCTATGAAATCTATCAATGTGTCACAACAACACTCATCTAACCATCCCCTATTCTCTGTCATATCATAAAAATTGTGCTATATTCTTAGTATATCCCTTTAATTTGGATCTCGAGAATGGTTCAGTTAAATTATGATTTGCTGTGCTTATATGTTTTATTAAACATTTGGGTATTTCATCTGGGCGTATAATATGCTATATTGGTGGGTTTCACTTCCGATAGCCCGTTCTAATTCCAACAGGAAATTCTTCTGCTTTTCCCTAAAATTAAAATATTTTTTTCTTATCACCTACGTTATTCACTCAATAATTTTTTATTAACTTAGTTATCTTAATTATTTTATTATTTCCTTATTTGGGACTTTCATGATATTTTTTCACATCATTTCTATGTACCGTGACCTTCTTTCTTCCCCTTTGAATAACAATATTCTCAGTATCTAACACCTCTAATATTTCGTATGGTCCCTTCCATAATGGTGTTAACTTATTCCTTTGGGTATTATCTCGTAACAGTATAGAATCTTTTACATGTAACTCTTCAGTATGGGCGTTATTATCATAATTCGCTTTTGATTTAATCTTTTTCTTTATTAACCTTTCCCTAGCTATTTTATGACACCTGCATATTTTGTTTCAAATCATACAGATAATCATCGTAGTTGTATCTAGGCTCGGGGTTACTTTTCAGATTTACTGGAATGTTTAGTTCCTTCCCATACAATAATGTATATGGTTGATAATTTGTGACTGAATGTTCAGTCGAATTATAAACGAATAAGGCATAAGGTAATAGTTGATCCCAAGTATTTAAATCCTTGTCTACATAATGCCTCAGATACTCAGCTAATGTGCTATGTTATCTTTCCAACCCCCCCCCCCCCCCCCCCCCCCCAATTAGTTTGCGGGTGATAAGGGCGGGTGTTTATCTTGTTAATCTTTAAAAGTTTGCATACTTCTGCGAATGTTTTACTTAGAAAATCTGTCCCTTGGTCAGTTAATATGGTCTCTGGTATTCCATGAATACAAACGAAATGTACTACAAAAGCTTCAGCTACAGTATTGGCTGTGTGATTTGGTAATGGTACTCCCAATGAATATTTAGTTAAATCATCTTGCATCGTTAAAATATAAGTATTTCCAGATGCGGTAGTGACTAATGGTTCTACTATATCCAAAAATATCTTTTCAAATGGTTTTGAACTTGTGGTGGTTATTACCATGGGTTGCTTAATTTTCCTATTTGTAACCTTATTCTTTTGGCAGGACTCACAATTCGTAATATAGTTTTTTACATCTAACTTCAATCCTGGCCAATTAAACTGACGTTTAATCTTCCTAACGGTTTTGTTTATTCCTGCATGTCCTCCAAGTACTGAGTTGTGAAACTGTTTAAATATAATTAATTTCTCTTCCTTTGTATATTCCATTTTTGAACAAACTGAAATTTTTATTCCTGTGTTTCGGAATATGTATCTAATCATAGCTCTAACCTTGTCCCATTCTAATCCATCCTTTCGACCTAACTGATTCATTATGAGTTTCTTTAAAGAATGTTTTTCACTAAAATGTTTTAAATTCAATAGAGCTGTATATAGATTTTCCTACGTAGTGTTCTGCTTAAACTTACTTTTGGTTATTAAGAATATTATATACCTATCTTCATGTTTAACCTCTGTTACTTCTCCTACTTGTTTGTTGGATTTCAAGATAACGGTATCCCCAAATTTCTGTTTTATTTCGTAGTTGGTTCCTGACCTGAAGTTACAATACTTTTCTATTTCAGTAACTATATGATACTCAGGAGGTGACTCCAACAATTCTCCGTGTACCTCCTAACGTTACCATTGGTTATCAATGTGCCTTCGAATTTTACAAGGAAATTGTTATAGCTTTCTTCCTTTATATCCTGTATAGTGTACATTCGTGTCAAAGCATCTACATTGGCATTCTGAATTCCAGGTTTGTATTTAATGACGTATTTGTATTGTTCTAATTGTATTCGCCATCTAGCTAACTTTGATAAGGGGTCCTTCAAATTAAATAACCACGCTAACGGTCTGTGGTCGCTCAAGATAGTAAATTTCCTTCCATAAAGATAAGGTCGAAATTGCTTAATTCCATAGACTGTGGAATAGTTGAATTCGCTTGGGCTTAAGGTCCTTGAAGCATATGCAATGGGCAAATCCTTTCCTATTTCTCCCTGTGATAATATGGCTCCTAATGCCTTTCCGCTAGCATCTGTTGTTAAGATAAACTCTTTTGTAAAATCTGGGTATTGTAATACGGGTTCAGTGCATAATGCATGTTTCAACTTCCCGAAAGCTCTATCACATTCTTCACTCCAATTTAACTTTACATCCTTCTTTAACAAATTAGTAATAGGCCTAGCTATCGAACTATAATTTTCAATAAAGTTCCTATAATAAGTTAGGTTAGGTTAGGTTATTATAATATAATATAATCTAATATAAACAAATTAAAATATATACTGGTCCCAAATATACCAATGGAGATTTTAAATACTAATTATTATTTTATTGTAATCAAATATATATATGTATACTAACATGAATTAAATTATTATATTGAAATTGTATTAAAACTATTATATTATCATTTTTAATCAAATTACTAATAACTATTTTTATTGTATTTACATTATATATCGTGTGAAACAACTAACAAAATATAATTATGTCAATTTAGTCAATTATTGTAATACTCTAGTCGAGTAATCAAAAAAAAAAAAAAAAAAAATGCAACTAATAATTCTGTACCTGAGAGGCTAAAGGGTCCAAGTCCACTTTTATCAAAATTGAGGTTATGGTTTTTTCTTATGTGAAATTTTGACGCGCGTCATTTTAGCTATCTTCATTTTAGTCCAATAACGAATATTTACCGAGATATTGGGAAATAACAAAAAGAACTAAGTCCAAATATTTATTTTGATTTATGAATTATGATCCAAGTCCATGATTAGGACTTGGATCATTTTGCAAAATTCTTGTAAGGACTTGGACCCAATTGATAGCATTCTATTTTTGGACTTGGCTCTTCTTTCTAGGATTTGCTGTGACTTAGATCTAATTGATAACGTTATTATTATCATCATCATTTATTTTATTTTATTGTTTTATGAAGAGAACCAAAGTTGTTAGTTGTTACTTGTTAGTAAATTAGCATATTAATTTGAATGTTATAAAATATAATGACGTGATACACAAGGTGTAGAATATAATATTATAAAAATTATATAAAATATATACTAAATAATATGAACAGAGGGAGAAAACTACAAGCCTTGCAAATGGCAATTCAACACTTGCAAATTCTAACAAAGGTTAGTCCAAATAATATTATAATTATTAATTATTATAATTACATAGTATTATGGATTTAAAATTATATTAAAATATGTAATATAATAGGTATCATAGATATTATGATATAAGTTATATTATATTTTAGTTTATATTGTATTCTAATATTGTATGTAGTTAGGTACCTAGTTAATAATAACCTAACCTGGATTATAATATCAAACCAAGATGGTTATGCATTTTTATTTATTATGTTTTGATTAATAAAGATTTGTTTTTAAAATATGTTTTGTTCTTATTTTGAATTTTATCAACACTGTTTAATTAAACAGAAATTTTGTTTATTGGTCTAATAAGACCTTTTATAGGGATAAAATATTTTTATATTTAACTGGAATACAATGTAACTTTACTAATACCTTAATAAAATTCATAAAAATTGTAAATTATTCAATATTGTATTATAATATTTTTATCTATATTAAAATTTAGTATTTACTACACTCAATGATATAATATTTTCAAAATAATCAAAATTAACATGGAGATTAATAGAGTCCAAGTCCACTGTGTGATTGAGCAAAATGATCTAAGTCCAAAACATTTCATTTAAATCGTAAAATAAACAATTATAGGTAAGTTATAATTAAAAGAAAAAATATTCATCTTATTGAGAATATTACAGCTTATTATTTAAAACAAACCTTGTTGGTATAATCATTAAATTGAATTTACACCAGCCATTTAAGTAAAATAAAAATAGTTGAAAAACGGTTTTTTGGCTCTCCTGAAAATGTACAATAATGGACTTAGACCCTTTAGCCTCTCAGGTACAGAATTATTATCATGTAAATTGTCATAATAAGACAATAATTAACCATTTTATCTTTGTACTACTGAATTATGTATGATGTAAAAACATTGTAAACCTTATCTATGTAAAATGTATTATCTGTGTAAAATTTTAAAGCTTTTTGTAGTTCTACAAATTGTAGCCCTACAAAAACCTTTGAAAGGGTGGTGAGGTGTAGCGAGCTGTGACTGTTTAACCATTTATCTAAAAATAACACCTATATAGGCAGTAGATCAAAGTGTAGATCATAGTAATCGTATATAGTACGCGCTGCGTAATATTTACATTAATAGTAATAATAATAGCAGATGCGCTGCGTGTGTAGTAGTACAAACGAATATCGAGCGCGCGACCATGAACGGCGTGCGTCAATCAATATATGACTACTTATATAAATAACTCGCATAAAATGTCCATATAAATCGTGAGTGATATGGAATAAAGCACCGCACGTGTACAATAACAACATAATATATATGTGTTCAACTTCCTGCCGGGTGCAAGCGCGTGACGATGCCGCGAGATGACCATATACGGTTATCCAGAATAAGTAGGGACAGGGACAGACCCATCGAGGAGAGCTGATGGACAAGCGTTCATCAGACGAGCAACCGACGAGCTTAGGAACAGTCATCAGTAACTATTTTCACATCTCGATCTCGCTAGCTTCATTCGTATATTTGGACTTAGAGTAATTTTTATATAATCAATCACAGTTGAATAAGTTAAATAAATCAAACATATTATACTAAAAACTCAAGATCTACATTTTTTCCATCATCCTTCAATTCTATTGACTGGGGCACGTTACAGTAGCGTGATGTTATAATATAGCCTATGACTTTCCTCAATGAATGGACTATCCAACAAAAAAATAATTTTTCAATTCGAACCAGTATAGCCCCTACAGCCCCTTTAAGCCCATTTCGGCCCCTTACAGCCCTTTTTAGTAATAAAAAGTAGCCTATGTTTTTTCTCAGTGTCTAAACTATCTATGTACCAAATTTCATTTAAATCGGTTCTGTAGTTTCGGAGCCTATTCAATACTTTATAATATTAGTATAGATATATTTTGTTAATCGTTATATTTGTTTTGCGGTATTTAATTACTTTTGATTATCGATTTCTGTCATAATTATGTTTACAAATTTCAATCGTTTTTCGTCAAATATAACGTAAATATAAATAATAATCATAACGTTATTATAACGTTTGCAAGCCCTGTCGAGAACTAGTATTTGCTGAGGTATGTTATTTTTGATTATTACGAAGTTACGGTATGAATGGTAATAACGAAGATACTGGTAGTAAACCAATACCGGTATCAAAAATTTGAATACCACCAGCCCTAATTTAACCTTATGTTGTACTAATGCCTAATATCATAAAATATACTTAATAATATACACTGATACGCTAATATAGACTTAGAGATTTTAGTTTTTGAATGATTTTATTAGATTCTGAGCGGAAGCGACGAATGTATAGATTTTACAATGATCTGTGTTTTTTATTCATTTTTTTTTTTTTTTTGTCTGTTAGGACCATCTTTTAGGACAGTAAAAGAGCTTACATTTTCTACAACCGTATCTTTTCTGATAGTTTAGTGAATCTAATTGGTACTTTGGTTGGTCAAAACTTCAAAAGTAAAAATTTTCCAGTAGTTTTCAAAAATGTTTGCGGCTATTTTTACGCAAAATTGATTTTTGACAAAATAGATTTTGGTTTTTGGTGTAACTCAAAACAAACGACCGTAGATACATGACATTTTGAATGAATGTTTGTATAAGCATTTCCTATACACCATAACATTATCAAAATATTTTAACATGATTCAAACTATTTACTATTTTGAGCTGTTTAATGAAATTTTCAGTTTCCAATTTTTTAGTTTTTTATTCTATAAATATCAATTAAATTTTATTTGTTGGGTAAAATTAAAAGAAAAATTAAAAAGAAGGCTCCTATAATTATATTGTTTCAATAATATATAAAAAATATTAAAAATCCATGGTCAAAATTTTTTTTTATAAACATTTAATGTTCAAATATTTACGAACATTTCTAAATTATGAGGAAGTCAGCGCACTATTTGTTTTCTCTCTCTGGCCCACGCCCATAGACAAAAACGCATTTGCGCAGAATCGTTTTTTCTATGTTTTTAAGTAATCTTTAAGTAAAATAACTCATTAAAAAAAATATAGAGAATAATATTTTTAAGGAAATAACAATAATATTGTTACAAAACATCATTTAAATTTACAACATTTTTTTGTTTATTTTGAAAGTCGAATAAAAAGTTAAATAGCAATAAAATATAAAATCGATAAGTCATTCCGTCTAAAATATTATTCTCTATTTTTTTTTGTTATGGGTGATTTTACTCTAAGATTACTTAAAAACATAGAAAAAACGATTTTGCGTAAATGCGTTTTGTCTATGTTACGCATCAGCGGGTGAGTGAGGTCAGAGAGAAAACAAATAGTGCGCTGACCATGGGCGCCTGTGAGGGGGAGTGCAAGGGGGGTGCACTTGCACTTGCACCCCCTTGGCTTGACAAAAAAAAAAAAATAATTAAAAAATTTAATGGTATTAAAACTATTTTATTTTGCATAATCATCCACATTATTTCTATTATTTATTACTATATATTTATACTTATTTTACATTATTGTCTATATATATTATTTATATTATGTATTATAACTAGACCGCGGATTATATGCATTTGCATATCTGCATATGCATTTGCATATAATCGTATTTTTTTACCAAGTATGCATATTTCATTGATCACGATGTAAATTGCATATAATCGTATTTTTAAGCAAAAAACACACTGATTAAATGTGTTAAAACGCATACTATATAGACATCTAATACATACCGACCGAACTAATTGACCGGAGTAGTTTCTACTGCTGTCGTTATTTATATATCTTATCGAAAACTCGATAAGATATTATTTAATCGTTTGCACGTGCCTCGAACAAAATCAATTCGTATTTATTTTTATGGTCACATTTCAGTCTCTCGTGAATCACCAAATCGTACACGTTAACCCTTAACTTGACGCTGTATCCTAAAAGATACACGTAATTAAGTCAATTTTGATTTTAAAAACAATATTTATTTTCTCCATGAAACTGTTGTACATTTTTCTAAATATTCCAAAGAGTTTATATTTATTATATCGTTTGATTATAGCTAAAATTGATTACGCTGTTATCATTTATCTCACACGTGGATTAGTGTTATTATCTGTTTGTGATCTACTGCGACTTTAGAGTGCTATAAGTCATTGAATATATGCGGCAATAATCTGAAACTAGTAGTATTTATTTAGGTAATCCTCGTTATCATTTGAATATAATAAAATGTTAGGTTATAATGCTCGAATATTGTTTTTTTTTTGATTGATATTTTATGTATCCAATAAGATACATTGCTCAGTTACCACATGTATAGCGTTGTATCCAATAAGATACAATGCTCAGCTGCCTCATCTATAACTTTGTATCCAATAAGATACAATGCTTAGTTGCCTCATTCTTATTGTTGTATATAAAAAGATACAGAACTTAAGATTCTGAAATAACGTATTAAATATTAATTAATAGGACCTATAATAATAATTATTATTTTTGTATTTCTGTTTTACTATTACGAAATTATTTATCTAAAGTATGTTATTATTTTATTTATTAACATTTCTACTTATCATTATACAAGCCACGCGAATAAATAAATAATAAAATCAATATTTAATTTTTATTAGGTAACTATGTTTAGAAATAAAAAAATTATTTCGTCTCGAAGTTTGCGGCTTTTGAAATCTGTTCTTCCTCCATTGGATTCAGAAGATTCTGAAACTGAAGATGAGACTGAATTATCATTAAAAAAGAAATTAAATACCCCCACCGTGACTGTTTTAGACTATTCTGATAGCAGTACACACTCTTCAAGTCCTCCAAGTGGTGCTTCTGAACTAGAGAACTATCTCAACGATATCGATGATTTTCCCATGTTTGATGAATTAGGTACGGACATCAACAATTACATAAATTTACCAACTACAAGTTACAATGATACTTTGGCTGAAGTTTCTATTTCTACTTCTAATTCTATTTTAGATTTGCCTAATGTTGAACGAAATAATATGATTGATAATCCGATTCATTTAAGTATCGTCGAAAATATATTAGATCTTTCTTCTCCAAATAATTTGCAATCAGTTAATTTACATTCCGATTCCGATTCAGACTTATTACTAGACTTAGTATTTTTTTAGTAATAAAACTTAGAATAGACATAATCAAGTGATGTACACTAATGGATACTAGATTCAAAATGAGGAATTCATAGTGATGTATCCATTAAGATACAAAAATAAAATATCGTTTACGAGGTAATGTATCTTAAAAGACACGAAATTGAAAACAGCTTCTTTGAGGTGATGTATCTTTAAAGATATACATTTCCACTCAAAATATCTCAAAAACTAAAGTTACTTTTTTAAAAATAAGGTCAAAAATGAACTTTACGGGTTTTAATTATTATAAAAAGTGATAGTTTGGAATTTTATTGCAATATTTTTGTTTCTGCCAAGTTAAGGGTTAAGATATACATTTATTTTATAAGATGCCTCCTATTAAAAATACGCGTATTCATGTTTGGATAAATGAATATCCAGGGACGTTTACTACTGACGGAATGGTTGTGTACTGCCAGATATGTGAGAAAAAAGTGCAGTGTTCAAAGAAGTTTCAAATTGTCCAGCATATATGAACAGCAACTCATATAGCAGCCTCTGAAAAAAAAGTAAGACAACCCATACTTCTGGTAGCCAGGCGCTTATATCACAGCCTCGTACTAACATTTTCTGCATTTAAACTTATTTTGGATGACAAGCGCCATAGTTTTACAATGGACCACTTGGAGCAACATTTAGTAATATACTGCTACGAGAACTACAGTTCTAAATAAATTTACATAAATATAATATAATAATTTTTTTGTTAATAAATTTTATCACCATAATTTTTTCATATTGTTTTTAAATTTAATTCTTAGTGCATATTTTAACATAGTCTATGCATATTTCTGTATTTCATGCTGCATATTTGCATGCATATAATAGAGTATTTTCACTGCATATAATCCGCGGTCTAATTATAACACTTATTTTTTAAATAATAATTGTAAACGCCTAGGTTTTTGCCAAATTCTTCAATTGAATTTGCAATGAATTTGGTATCCTCTTCTAGTCTCTTTCTATGTACACTCATCATACACAATCCAGACAATCGGTTATCACCCATAGTGGCTCTGTTCCATGTCTTGACTCGTCTTAAAGTACTGAATGAACGTTCAATGCTGCAAGTTGTTGTTGGAAGAGTTGCTCCGATCTTGATTGCGTCGGCTACAGCTGGATAAAAATCTTTTGAAATTTCGATCAAATCTAAGTATTCAATAGAATCCAATGGTTTTGTACCATTTTTCCACATTTCATACCATGTTGTGGCTTAAGTTACAAAATCTGATGACAAAATATTTCCATAGAGTCTTACAATATCATTTAATGTGGAAATAAACTGTTCTTTACTCATGTTTTTCGTAGCATAGGGATGAAGAATGAAGATTCATTAGAGAAAATAATTGATTGTGAATTTTAGAAAAGCGATCTTTTAATGATGATATAACTGAATCTAAATAAGGAACGAAAATGGATATTCTGAAAAACTCTTCATGGTTTGTAGATGGATGATTTGATCTTTGACTTTTTCGTGCAGCTACTCGAGGTTAGGTTAGGTACTAATAATGATTCATATTTTATCGTATAGTGTCAATGGATGTATAGGACATGTCAGTTGTCACGTGTATAATATACACTGTATATTCAATATATAAATCGGTCATTTTTATCGCATGCGATAAGCTTACGAGTTTTAGTGTAGGATAAAGGCTACTATTGGCAATTCCAAACGAAGTAGCTACCCTCTGGTGGCAAAGATAAGAACCTCTGAAATGTAGGTACAGTATACAGCGTGTCAAGTGTGAAGTGTGTACTGTGTATAATGTATATAGTATTATACTATTATAGAAGTCAATGTTTGTTATTACTTGTTTAGTGTTGAATACTGTTTATTTGCGAATTTTTCCTATTTTCCATTTAAGTATTTAACTGTACCTGCTGCCAATTGCCAGTGAGAAAATTTAAGATATGGCTGATCACAATTATGTTTCAATAAACGAATGTGCAAAGAAATATTGTAAACGATATTGTTGTACTCCACAATGCAAAAATAAACAAATGTAAGTCTCCCAAATTTTAGCATAATATTTATTATATTTACATCATATATACATTAAACAAAGGTAAAAATCCTTATATAGTTTGAATCCACGCTCTGACATTGTTGCTTTAAAAATTATAGTCAATGTTGAATAATAATAGATTATTTCTTAATAATGTTACACATATTCTTGTCTTTCAAACTTGATACTAATGCTGGATTGCACAAAACATTCAATGAATCAATAGTGAGCTAATGGTCCCTTAAATAAGATTTAGTGACCCGTGATTGGTCCATTAAATTTTTAGTGAACAATTAAATTTAATAAATTGTTTATGCAACCCAGCGTATGTGTATTTAATTTGGGATATTATATTCGAAAGCTAGTGCTTAGTGCTAGGTAATAGAATAAGTATTACTTAGTTGTATTGCAGATATTACCTACTTAAAAATATATTATATTCATATTTAGTAATTATTTTAAGTTTTAACTACCATTTACCAGGTCTACGTCAACTATAACATTCCATTCCTTCCCTAAACAAAAAGATTTAAAATTAAAATGGAAGACTGCTCTAAAAATTGGAAAAGAAGTGCCAAAATATGCTTTTGTCTGTTCTACACATTTTGATGACAGTGATTTTATTCCAAGCTCAAAAAGTAAAGAATAAAGATTAATAATAAATAATATATCAATCAAAAATGCATTTTTTTATGAAAAGTATATACCATGTATGTATAGCTAGTTCACCAGCAAAAATAAGAAGGCTGAAGATTGGTGTAGTACCTTCAAAAAATTTACCTGTTCGGTCACTGGACAAAGTGCTTTTAACTCCAACAAAAGAAAAAATCATTAAGAGAGCTGAGAGATTGAAACAACGTCGTCAAAATAAAGAACATTGTCAAATTTTATTTCAAAATGACTGGTAAGTTAAATTCAACAAAAATACCAAATAATTGATTTGAATAAATTCTATTAATTTTTAATTTGTTTTTTTTAGTTTACCAGATAGTACACCTATTACTGATGTAGAGGAATTATCTTCATCTTCTACACAAACTAATGTCTTGACCCAAGAAAAAACTACAGTATTATCAAATGAAATTAAAACTGCCGATAAAGAAGTCCAAGTTAATACATTTCATTCCGATTCTCTTTTTAAAAGAAGTATTATGGATTTGATTAGAAATGATGAAGATTTAGTTGCATTAACAGGGATACCCAGCATGGACAAGTTGTTAAAACTTGTCAATATTGTTGAATTTGTGATAAAAAGTTTAAATTATAATATCAATTTTTCTCTTGATATTCTTCATAGAATAGTGTTAGTATTAATGAAGTTAAAACTAAATACATCTTACAAATGCTTGGCAGTTTTATTTGGTGTTTGTAAAAGTACTTGTGCAAATTACTTTTACGAAACAATTGATTTGTTATATTTAATTTTAAAACCTTTAGTTTTGTGGCCTTCTAAATCAAGTATTTCTAAAAATATTCCTAAATGTTTCATAAATTTCACAAGTACTAGGGTCGTAGTTGATGGAACAGAAACCCCTATAGAAGTCCCAAAATGTTTGTCATGTCGAATTAGAACTTATTCTTTTTATAAAGGTAAACATACTATTAAATTTATGGTAGGCATTTCTCCAGATGGCCTAATAACTTTTGTTAGTGATGTGTATAGTGGCAAAGCATCTGACAAACATATATTTGTAGAAAGTAATATTTTAGAAAAGTGTGATATAGGTGATGGTGTTATGGCTGATAAAGGTTTCCTTGTTGAAGAGGAATGTTCTAGGGCAGGTGTTAAATTATTTCGTCCCCCTTTTTTGAAAAAAAATAAACAACTATCTTTGATTTCAATTACTGACATATTAAATAATTAAAAAATGACCACTAAATTACAGAATAATTATAACCAGTTGGAGAGTGTTGAGTACTGGACGCCGGACGGTGACTATTACGAATATTACCTACATTTCATTATCAATTGTGATAAGAGAAGAGCGCTCTCTATATTTGCTTGGAATCGCCAATTGTTATTATTGGGTTTTCTAATGACTAATCATAATCACTAGCCCGCGTTACATTCCGCGCGACCAGACAATATCCAGTATTTTTGATTCAACATCGATAACATCAATTTTGACCCGCCGTGCAAAAATGACAAATGATAATGACGAATGACCAACTCGGTTAGGTGTGAGGATCGCGGTAGTAGGTAGGATCGGATGCTTCGCGTCGTAGCTGGCGTCGGAATAGCGCAGACGGCCTCCCACTCGTACAATGTTGTTGTCGTCGATGTATGGTGCTAATTGTGCCAAAGATGGAGGCGTAATCGTAGACTTATTTTTCAGCACTTTAATCAAATCTGCAAAATAATGTTGTTGTGTACGTTGTACGGCGATCGACAAAGACTTTTCTCGCTCGGGGAACGTGATAGGACCGACCCGTAGCGGTTGCCGTCGGAGACGATAAGACAAATAACGCGTGACGTAAGACAACAATCGTAACTTCTTGTCGAGCGACGAAAATTTACTAATAAAATCCAACGAAGACGGATGAACGTTGGCAACCAACGTCTAGACGACATTAGGCCGAGTTTCAGGCAACTGGCTCGGATCGAGCGGTGTAAATTTCGACGGCGGCCATTGGTCTTCGGGAAGTCGTACGAGCTCCGGACCGTCCCAATAAATAAACGAAGACAACATTAATTTTGGCATAAGTCCATGGGATGCTGGATCTGCAGGATTGTCGTGCGTTGATGCATAATTCCATACGCAATCCGGTAGTAACTGACGTATTTTAGCGACCCGATTGGTCACAAAAATTTTGAATTGTTTACGGTCCGCGGTCAACCACGAGAGAACTACTGACGAGTCCGACCACGCGCGCAGACGAGATATAGACACTTCGGTTGACAACACAGATTGGACGTGATGAAGTGTCTGGGCCAACAGCAGGGCCCCGCATAATTCCAAGCGAGGTATGGAAAGCGACTCGTTGGTGGTGGCACTTTTCAGAGGAGCGACCTTGGTCTTACAGGTGATGAATTTGACGCAGATGTCACCGGCGGCGTTGATAAAACAGAGATACACAACCGCCGCATATCCCTTAATTGATGCGTCCGCGAAACCCAATAGCTGAACGTCCTGATGACAGACGACGTCGATGTAACGTGGAAGATTTAGGTCGAATACAAGCGGAAGCTCAGTGCAAAATTGTTGCCACATAGCTTGCAGTTCGGGGGACATCGGATCGTCCCACCCGAGTTTATCGCACCATAATCGCTGCATAAAATATTTTGCCCACAAAAGCATAGGGCCTAGGGCACCAATAGGGTCGAACAAGCGCGCAATGACGGACAACACCTGACGCTTCGTCGAAGAAATTTGGTTAACACTGGTATGATAGGCAAATTTGTCGTTATTCGGGTCCCAATGCAGACCTAGGACCTTTACGGAGTGTTCTTCGCGCGGGTCGAACGATATAGACAGCACGTGGTCATCGGAAGAAACGGACTCGAGGACGATGGTACTATTGCTAGTCCACTTGCTCAGCATGCAGGCACCGCTGCGTAATAGACCGACAATATCCTCCTTCCGACGTAGTAGGAGCTCTTCGGTTTCGGCCCCGATAACGATGTCGTCGACGTAGGCGGCTCGAGTAAGGACGTCTTTTGCAAGTGGAAAACGATGACCGTCTTGCCGGTTGAGTTCGTGAAGGCAACGTATAGCGAGATACGGCGCGCAGTTGAGACCGTACGTGACAGTACACAGTTGAAAATCGACGAGGTCGTCAGTAGGCGAGTCGCGCCAAAATATATGTTGAAATGCCCGGTCTTCTTGACGAATTAAAATTTGCGATACATTTTAACGATGTCGGCGGACAAAATGTACCTGTGCATACGGCAACGAAGTAGAATGTCACGTAAATCAACTTGAAGTTTGGGTCCGGTGCACAACACATCGTTTAATGAGCGACCGGAAGACGAGGCGGGCGAAGCGTCGAACACGACGCGGATCTTGGACACGTCACCGTCAGCACGGCGTGATGCGGAATAAAATATTTACCGGGTTCCGAAGCCGGTACCATGTGTCCTTACGATTGATAGGTAGACATGAACTTGCGATAAGCAGCATACAACTCGGAGTCCTTAGTCAACCGTTTTTCTAAGTAGTAAAAACGTTTCATCGCGATGGAGCGCGAATCGCCGAGACCGTGGCGCGGTGTGTCTTGCTGTTGAGCTGTATTCGCGAACAAATGACGAAATGGTAGTGCTACACAAAATCGACCGGTAGAATCACGCGAAGAAGATTTTGGTAAAATATTCTTCACACCACTGATCTTCCGTGGTGGGCGACGTAGGTGTGGTGGGCTCTTCGACCAACCAAAATCGTTGTAATAGATCTCCGATTGACGACGGAGCGATCGTGGTGGTCAGCGTGACTGGAGGTGGCTTGCTCGGAGTAGAAAACGACCCGAAAATTATCCATCCGAGTTGGGTGTCGAGGGCCGATGGTAAGCCCGAAAGATGCTCCACACCGGCGTGAGAGCGGATAAGACTAGGTAGGATATCTGCGCCGAATAAAATGTCTATGCGCGACGGAATGTCGAAGTTCTCGTCCGCGAAACGGAGATGTCGATATTGTTGACGCACGGCTGTCGGCAACCGGGTGGATGGCATGGCGCCGGTAATCTGTTTTAAAATAACTAATTCAACGGACGGGAACAAATCAGATTTAAAACGCGACGAAAATTGACAACTGGTTACACCTTGCACCTGTGACACAGGATTTTGCGCGAAACCGACGATGTCAGACTTGTACCGGCATTTCGAAAGTCCAAGTCGCGCTGCACACTCGCTGGTCACGGCCGAAATCTGCGAGCCACTATCGAGCAGCATGCGTACGCATTGCACTCGGTCCCAAGCGTCTTTAACGTGAACAATCGCCGTACCTAATACGACGGTAGAATTGGTGCAGGCGGCACCCACAAACGAACTGGACCCGCCACTCGACGTGGTTGATTGCGATATCGGGTTAGTATTCTGAGTAGTGTTATCTACAATTGGGGTTCGATCTTGCTCGCGATGTAGCAAGTTGTGATGACGTTTACTTTTGCACGACGTACAACCCTTCGTTGATTGACATGCATTGACCATGTGAGTCGGACTCATACACGCAAAACACAATTTACGAGCTAATACGGCCTCTCGTCGTTTATCTACAGACATACCGGCGAGCTTCGGACATTGATATATTCGGTGATCAGACTTATCACAACATAAACAGTTTCTAGATCTAACTTTGTTCGATGTAGACGTAGTAACGGCGAACATCGATTTTTTTGGTACAAATGATTTTTGGAACTGCGCCTTAGATTTTTCATGCGGTTTTATAGTAATATCAGGTTTACTAGAATTTATGTTCTCTAATACTCGACAGCGTTGTTGTACGAAATTGAGTAACTCGTCGAACGTTGGAATTGTAGAATTCGACGTATTGGATTCGAATAATTGAATCGTCATCGGATCGAGAACTCGGGATCCCATGTGGAATAATAAAAAACTTGAAAGGTCGTTGACACCGAGTGGTTTAATTATGGCTACATTTTCTTTGAATGTGTTGATAAACGACATCAAAGCAGGTAACGACTGATGTGTAATAGGTTTGAATGCAAATAGTTTATCTAAGTGTGCCGACGCTAGCAGACGCTTATTATCAAACCGAGCGAACAGTGCTTCCCAAGCGAGGGCGTAATTGTTCGCAGACAGCGGTATTGACTTGACAACAGCGAGAGCGTCATCCGATAAACACGACAATAAATAGTGAAAACGTTCGGCATCACCAATGCCGGTGTTGTCATGTACGAGAGATACATAAATATCGCGGAACGAGTGCCATTCCAACAAACTACCGTCGAAACTAGGCAGCTGAATTTTCGGTAACGGAACGAATTGTTGTGGCGTGGACGCGTTGGACGACGAAGACGACGATTTGATTTCGGAGACACTGTGCGTGTATTATAATTTTTTATAACTAACCTTTCTTTCGATACTTAGTCCAGCAGATGTATTTGGACTTTTTATAAAAGGAGTCAGGGGATTGGTTAACTCTTGCACTAGAATTTTACTTAATCGATAGGTCCCAATGAATTGTCGGTCAGAGAGTACTTAAAAATTAAAATGTTTATTATGATAGCTAATTTTTATAAAGCAAGTATATTGATATGATTAAATATATTAAAAAAAATAATAAAATCTAAGAGTATCAATTTATAATACATACTACACTTCAAAATGTATGAAGCGATTTTAACTGGATATTTACAGGCAAGTAAAGTATATCCTATTACTTGATTGATAATTAAAATGTATGTAATTACTAATTACCAACGAAAGGATCTTCTTGCATTAAGACTCGCCTTCCTTCATTTTCAAAGTTCATATCGTTAAATATTTTCTTATTCATTGCATTTAATTGCATATTATATACTTCAAAATCGTCATCAATTAATGCCATATTGCTTAAATTACCTAGTCTACACGTATTATTAATACAAAGTTAACGAATATCTTTACAGTTTGAGGGGTTAGATCGTACTTCGTAGATAAAATATAAAGAATATATACTAAACGAGTGTTGTGCAAGCAATTCAAGAAAAAATAAATGAAGACATGTGAAAATGTTGTGTGGAAAACCGTTTTCGTCACCTAATTGACTATCGAAGAAATTATCGAATAGTAATGTCGGAATTGTGGTCGAAAACCGTTTGAGAATAGAGTTTTTTTTTATAATCGAAACCACAGTTCCTTTCGTCCAATTTTTGATCGAAAGCCGGTTTCGATACCTTTGAGAATAGGCCCCCTGAACATGTATATATTAATCGAATAGGCTACCACAGCATTATTACACAACTGGTAATTTTAAACATGATATTATGCATTTTGAAATTGAATAAATGGAAATTTTTAAGTTTGAATAAATAATATATATTATAAAATGTTGTATACTATGTTTAATAAAGATTTTAATATTTCAATATTAATCATTCTTTAAATTTACTGTCAGCCTCCATTAAAGCAACTTTCTTTTCTTTTGCTATTGTGATTCTTTCTAAAAGATTTAACTTTGCTGTATAATATGATTTAAGAATTCCATTTCTCTCTTCACTGGCATAATGTAATTGCAAAGAAGCATCAGCTGATTATGAAATATATCAAGCTTACTAGAAAGAAATTGAATTGAATACCAGTTAAATAATTTATTTTATACAAAACTATAACAAATTTAGAAGTTTTTGAGTCATTTAACATGGATATCAACAAAACAATTTTGTATGAAATAAATTAACTTTTCAAGGTAGTTTTCTTATAAATGGTATGCTTACCTTTTTTTAACAGATAATTTAATAGGCTCTTCAGGAATTACTTTGTCTTGATTAATAAAATGTATAGCGTTGTCAATAACGTTAGCTTTGGATCTAAGTGTAAATGTTTAAAAAAATAAAATTGTACCTTACAATGCAGTAAATTATTTATAAAAGTTACATTTCTATGGGTTTCGATGCAAACTCATTAAATGATGACTGTAAATTTCCCAATATTTTAGAAGATGATGACTCAATTGGTAATGGTAAATCATTAGTGAATAATTCTTCTCCACATACATTTTGATAAACTGATTTTTCTAATGGCCTATACAATATATATCTTTCAGTTATTTACCTTTTAGACTTCATGATATCATGAATATATAATTAATATTGTATGTTATTATGTATTGATGAGATATTAGTTTTTCAATAAGAAAAATCTCATAACAATTCAACATTTAATTCTTCCTGTAAAATACTGTTATTTTCAGAATCAACTAAAAATTCATAATTCTCAAAATGAACAGTCGGTTCAACTGTATCTGGTAGGCCAAAAATGGGTACTTCTCCTATTATTACAGCAATCTTTTCCTCTATAGGTGCTAGTGTGTTTTCTTGTTCGTAACCGCCTCCCCCTGTTTTAGAAATACGTTTTTTAAGTCCAACACTTTTAGTCTTGGCATTACATTTCATATCCGTCCAAGTCTAATGGATGTTAAAGAATTATTTAGTGTACCTATTTAAAGATTTGTCACAATTTCAATTGTATGGTTGATAATTACTTTTCTCCATTTTTCTGTAGTTTTTGTTGCACCTATCATTGAATTTAAATCTAACGTTATTTTTTGCCAAAGATGTTGGGCATTTTTGTGGGTGAAATTGGTACTGAATTTGCCTTTTGTCAACTCTCGATGCGTCTCCATAAAATCTACAAGACATACCTAGTTCTGCGCCAGTGACGGACTTGTCTTTAATTTTTTTCTCAGTACTCATAGTAGTCATAGTAACTTTAGTAACACTTTTTATTGTTTTTTATACTTGGAGTGACTAATAAATACTAATAAATATGTGTAAGGAGTAAGGACTTAGCCTGAGTGTCAAACAAGTTTTAAATTTTAAATGTTGTATCAGCATATTATAGCGATCAATTTGTGATAACAACTGACAAGGATTACTTAAAAATAATTAAATGTCTTGTTCTTATATTTTCGATACGGCGAATCATGAACCGATCATGTCCCGCATGGCCGCATATAATTGTGTGTGTGTGTGTCTCCGCGGTAGATAATTATTATTTATATTACGTAAACGATATTATTTTTCTATTATTTCCTCCTAAAATACTCTAAACAGTACCTCCTAATCGTGGTTTCATTCATCTTGTCATTTGTATCATACCGTATGCATTTTATCGGTTTATGGTTTATTCAATCTGATTCCAATGAGTAATTATTACGAATTACGATAACGAACATTGAGTGAGAAATATTATTATACAAAATATTTTATTTTTTGTGCTAACATCTACAGATAGTTAATTAACTTAAAATAAACAAAAAAAATATTACAGAAAAATCGTAGCCACTCATTTCATTTTCGTAAGCCCTAGGCACAGTGCCTACAGTGCCTATGCCCTAATACGGCCCTGGCGGCAACCAGTACAAAGTACAGGTACCGCAGCGACCGTCTACACTTTGTCAACCGCCACCACGGGCTACGACAGCGCGACACCGTCGACTCTCCCACCACGCCGCAAAGGCACAAGGCGGGACGGGAAGGCAAGTCGCGTAAAGCGAGTACAGGCCGCCACGGCCTCTCTCTCATATACCTATACACCGTCGAACCGCCAACACGCCGAGTGCAGAACAAAACCTCCATCTATTAGAAAATATTGGAGCATTTTTATTATCCATAATGTCGCTGACAGTAAATAAGCCTCATGGAGACATGGAGTTATAACATGATCAACAGTATGTACTGGAAAACAATAAAAACTAAATATTTCATAATTTTTTAATAATCAGAACTATTTATAAATTATAATAAACCTACCTCATAGGTATTGCATCTGGTTTCAAATGTCTACGTTTAGGAGAATGATTTAAACTTTTTGTTGCAAAGATTTCTCAACATAATGGCTTTCAGAAAAATTTAAGTAATATACTTCATCTAAAAATGTAATTTATAAATATTAACAAAAAATCTTAGTAAATATTATTTTCTTGTTGCCCCAATGAATTTGTTTGAGCCAAAAAGCTCTTAATTGTCCATCTTTCGGGAATGAATGGATATGTGCTGGATATCTATCCTTTATAATCCCAATAATAAATTCATATATTTGTTCGACTTGCTGTTATAGGTAGTGTACGACACTCTAAAACTAGTTTTAGTTTAGTTTAATACCTAGAGCATTCGTCCTCTTTAAGAACGCCAAAAATAGTTGTAAAAACACAATGTGACACACGAATTGCATAATAATTAAGCATACTGACCACGTAACACGTAATACAATACACGTAATTGAACATTCACAAAACCAATGACCAAACACACATCAGCGATAACTGATGAGATTTCGTTTAAATAATTGTATATAACATAAGACATAACATAATCATAATATAATTATTATATAGGTAAGCACGAGAGCAGTGAATCGTGATAATAAATAAGTCAATAATATTTATTATTGAACATTCAATAATTTAATATTATGGCCGGAAATATTATAATATTGTAGTTCCAATTAACAACCGCCGGCAGCGTTAGTAATAGTTCACTTTTTCGTAATGTGGTGCGTCTCGCGTTGTTATGCCGAGACGGCCAACAACGTTTGTAGATAGGAATAAATTAACACTAGATGTAAATATTGAAGTGTGTTTAATATTGCGATTAAATAAGTATTTTAACAATGACGCGAAGGGTTTGTCACACGCGGTGATATAGTGGTTCGCGTCGCCTCCAAACAATATAGTCGCGTTTGACTCGTTCGGGACAGTTGACTTCTCGCGGTCGAGATCGCTCGTCGGGAACCTCGTAGCCGTGGCTGTTGTTGTCTAAGGGCAAGGCCGCCCGCAGGGGGGGAGGGCCACGCCCCCCCGCTAATTTCGATAATACCTCATTTTTATGGCATTTATCTGCATTTTATATAGCGGTCTTGAAGGCGATAAGGAGGACTGATAACCGATAAGGTGACACAAAATTGTTCGTCAGTTTTCAATATCACTAGGTGGTCTATAAACAATTGTGGTTTTAATTGGTAACGTCATAGTGATAACCATGGTTGAAGATAGAATTCTATTTTGTGAGTGATAACTGTTTTATACTTTTATGATAATATTGTTGTTATTTTGTTAACGATTACCTAATAAGACGTGATGTCGTGATATATTAGTGATTCATTTATTTAATTAGAAGTTAGAATAAAATTTAAAATAAAAAATGGATTCAAGAAAACATAACTATACTATTATGGATAGTTTCTTTATTAAGAAGAAAAATGTCGATATTCAAATTGCGTCTACATCTAATTCAGTAGAATTAAATACAAATTATGAAACTACAGCTAACAAACCACAGGTATGATTATATTTTAAAATTTAACATAATCAAAATATATTATTTATAGAATCAATTATCGCAGGATATTCAGGATAATTATTCGAATGATGTTAATGTTGGATTATTTGTAGGCAAGAAGGTTGACAATGCGCAAAAATATAAAATGCTTACATCTCCGTGCATGTCTAGTAGTTCTTATGATTATAAAACAGATGTTGCTTCTGGTAAAAGACCTTTCTTACTAGCATAGCTTAAGCAATATTTGGCTTTGTTATTCAACAGTTTTAAAAGGTGCTTTATGTAAATTTTGTGTGCTTTTTGACCCCCCCCCCCTTGATAAAGGTGGTGTGCATGGTGCATTTATAAAAACGACATTTAGTAAATACAAAAATTTCCAAGAACAGTCTAAATGTCATGTCAAAAGTGCTTGGCATAATCATTCAGTTCAGAGAGCCAATGATTACATTTCTATTATGAATGGTAAGAAAACTGATGTATATCAAATGATAAACTCTTCAGTAAGGAAAACAATTGAATCGAATAAAGATAAATTAAAATCAATTATTTCATCAGTTATATTTCTTGGAAAACATGGGTTACCTTTTAGAGGGACAAATGATGATGCAGCTGTATTTAACAATTTATTAAACTTTAGAGTTGAAAGTGGTGATGTAAAATTGGAAAATCATCTTAAAAAAGGCCCCAAAAATGCAACATACATATCTCATAGAATGCAAAACACTATAATTTCTCATTTAGGTTCTGTTATATCCAATATAATTTTGAACCGAGTTAAGAATGCTGAATGTTACTCAGTATTAGCTGATGAAACTATGGATGTACAAGGTGTAGAGCAGCTGTCAATTTGTTTAAGATATGTATTTTATGAATAAAGTCAATCGGTTTTGAAAGAAGATTTTGTTGGATTTATTGCTTTAGATAAATTAGATGCTGAAAGCATAGCTTATAAAATATTATCAAGTTTGGAAAGTTGGGGATTAGATTTGAATAAGTTAGTTGGGCAAGGATACGATGGTTTTTACACCTTTAGCCATATGTCACGAGGGCGGCTACTTCACGCCTTCACGACGCGGTCACATCCCTCCGACGGGTTTCGACAGGGCGCCCTGACGCCAAGCTGACGGTCCCCCGCCGGCTGCTCTCGTTCGAGATAGATCGGTGGGTTTTGTATAACCGCGTCAGCGAGCGCTGGATTCGACCCAGTCAAATTCCTCCCCTTCTACTAAGGCGCTACTCCCGACAGCCCCCGCGAGGCCATCCACATAAGTCGCGAACGCGCAGCCGGCGAGCGCGAGCACGCGAGGTACACGCGCGCGTCGGCCGGATGCACGCCACAAAGCTCGACGGGCACTGATACCGTTCGGGCGTTAGCAATGTCGGGTTTTCAGTGGGGCTGTCCTCGTCGCCCGCGGGATGAGATTTAAGGATCCGTTATCCAGAGTACTCACAACGACTCTTTTCCCACTAGCGTCGGCATGGGAACAGTTTTTTACGCTGCCGCGGTGCGACCTTTTTTGAGTGGTACGGTTTTCTTTTGCCGGGTGCCGTGTCCGTACCGATAACTCGGGTTTGGGTGCCTGTCGGGTTTGGGGGTACTTTCCTAATTTTTTTTAAAAAAAATGCTTGTATAGAAACGCTCTTTTATGTATGGTTGTTACAACTGTTTAGTGATTGGTTTCTAGATTGAAATATTTTTATATCCGTGTAAATATTTTCCCAAACAGTATCTATATTGGATTAATGTAGTGTATTGTGGTCTCGGTCTGTTTCACAGACATACGTATCGGCCACTTAAGTGTATGTAGCTGTCAAATGTATAAGCGTTTATGTTCAATATTGATCTGAAATAATATTAAGATAAGAAAGGTTTAGAGCTACACCACTCCGACCATAAATAATAGTAATAATAATAATTTATTTATATAATTATTAGATCAAAAGGAGATATCACCTGTGTGTTTTTCTGTGTCTTATAATATTAGTACGTCTTGGAACGTTAACGAAGTGTGTTAACTGTAGTGTGATCATGGAACCACAAGTTGAACATATGTTGAGTAAAAAAAACAAAAAAACTTTTTGTAATTGATGATTTTAAATTTTATTTTCAAAAGTTATTGTGCAATGATATTGAAAGGTGGGCTTGTTGTAAACGTTCGTGTACGTCTTATATAAAATTATTGTATATAAACAGTGAACATAAAGTTATATTCCGCAAGATAGATCATAATCACAATAAAGAGTCACCTTCTACAATATTTATATGTTTTATTGTAATGTAACAAAATCCCGATCCTCCAGTTGAAAAGTAAGTTATTTATTTGCATATACCCCTCTAAGAGATGGCATGCAATACGGACAGACCCCTCCAAGAGACGGCATGCAATTCGGACGACCCGATTTATATTTATTTTTTTGGCATGCAATTCGGATGCACCGACTCAGTTCAGGTTAAGATTGAAGATTGAACCGGCTTCGAGCATGCAGACTGAGCCGCCGAACAGTGCCTGACCCCCCCCCCCCCCAAACAATGGTTATGCGTTCTGTGATTGGCCGACAGTCATCGCCGGTCGTCGGCGCCGGTGCTGGCCGCCGTGCATACGCTCCCACCGCTGCACAGTGGTCTGACAAGTAATTTTAGCTTGCCGAAATTAATATCATCCTTAATTTATTAGATATTACTATTTAATACATCAAAACATATGTATTCGAAGGCAACAAATTCAAATTTGGCAATATTTTTTTAATTCAACCCATTATTATTAACATTTTTGATATTTTAAAAAAAAATTTTAAAAATTATAATTTTTTTTTGTACAATAATTTATTTTCGTTCAAATTTTTAATTTTGTAAGATTTATTCAGAAAAAAAAATGGATTTTACATTACATACACATCATAGTTAAAAAGGATGCTTTATTATTTAATGGATTTAGTGCACAATGGAATAATAAACTGTTTTTTGTATACATTTTTACTTTATTTATTCGATATTTACAAGGTTTTGTGCTTCATCGGAAAGCTTGAGTATATTTTTTTTTAGTACGTTACGTAAACTTGATATAACTGGATCCGATGATACACATGACATATGTACAAGATCTTCATTATTATTGATCCTAGAATTTTTTCTTGAATGATGTTGTCTAAATATCTTAAAATCCTTATTTCTGCATTCCTGAGCTTCCTCGGATAATTGACCTAATAGTTAATATATAAAATAATAAGCTTGTACGAATGTAATATAAATATTTTGAGAAATCACCAATTGGAAGTAGTGCGTGTTGAATAACATCAGCACCGTGTATTAATATTTTATGTACACTCGCGGGCATGTTATACCATGGATATAGAGTAATATAATATTTTGCTGTATCCAAACAATAGTTCTTAAATGATTCTGTATCTATTTCGTAACCACTAGCTAAAACCATCAGTATATTTCCAAATTTTTTAATAAGTTCTTCATCTATATTGGTAATTTTGGCACTTTTCAAAATTTTTAAAAAATTTTCTAGCTGTATTACCATCGTTTGTCGTACCATGCCCTGTAACAAAATATTATTTATTATCTAAATATTGTTTAAATAATCTTTCAGTTGTTTTTGTTTATACCTTGCAAAACTATATCGACTAAAAGACCCATTTCAGATCTAAACTCATCTTGAATCTTTTTTTTTCTTTCCGAAAATATTTTCTTGTGTTCTTCCGATCTAAAATTATGTTAAGAAAAAATTATCCTAATACATTTATTCAATATGAAAACATGATTAAACAAACTAACCTGACTTGCCAACTTTTAAAAGGTAAACGATAGGATACGTGCAGCAAACATTCAAAAAAAACGTATCCAAGCATGTAGTGTTGATAACCCGAACCTAAAATTATTAATTTTAATTTTGCTTAGTTTATCTATATCGCTTACATTTTATGGCGTACATCCGCAAATATAACAAGACTGACTTGATGTACTTGTCAATGAATTACATACCTGAAATATACATCAATATAGAAAAATGTCAAAAAAAAAATTAAAATTAGAATAGAATCCGAAACATAACTTGTTTTTATCTTTCCATCGACCATTGAAAATATGAGTTTATGCTGAATATTTAGATTTATGCCATTATGTGTAATATTTGTTGCTACTAATTTGTTAATTTGCATTTCTATATCCTCTACTTCTTCTTTAGTACTTTCCTTAGTTTCTTTTTTAAATAGGAACTTTATTGGCCGGCAAAATCTAGTGGATGATGGTCGAGGATTTTCCCAAATAGTATAATTAATATTATCTTCTACTACGCGTAATTAAAGTGGTACGATTGAGAACATAAAAATGTCATGATCAGTAGATGATGGTGAATGTGGTTGATTAAAATTTATTCTATATTGAGACTGACCACTGGATCAGACAATCGTGTATGAAGACGTTATAGTTTTAAGTTTTAAGTTTTACGTTTTAAGTTTAGAAACCCGACGTCAATGGCCAGGTTAAATACCGTGTCTGTGTGGATTTTCGCCGACTGAATGAGGTCACGATAGGAGATGCTTTCCCACTTCCAAATATTGTGGATATTTTGGACCAACTAGGCAGGTCAAAATATTACAGTACCTTGGATTTAGCCCATTGGTACCACCAAATTTTGATGGATCCCTCCGACCGTAGTAAAACGGCGTTCTCTACAGACCGGGGACATTTCGAATTTGAACGAATGCCATTTGGTTTGAAGGGATCTCTAGGGACCTTCTAGAGGCTCATGAATAAAGTTTTGATCGGTATAAATAGAATCAAAGCATTCGTATATCTAGATGATATCATCATCTATGCAAAAGATCTAAATGATCATTCACAGAAAATCACCGAGATTTTTCAGAGACTCCGCCAATATAATCTCAAACTTCAACCACTGAAGTGCGAATTTCTCCGAAAGAAGTTAAATATCTCGGACATCAAATCACTGACGAAGGAGTCAAGCCAGATCCTCAGAAAATAAGTTGTGTGAAACAATTTCCAATTCCGAGAAATGTGAAAGAGGTCAAGTCTTTTCTAGGACTCTCAGGTTAATACAGAAGATTCATCAGAAACTACGGGCAGATCGCTAAGCCACTGAACTCATTGTTAAAAAAGGACGTTCCTTATAGATAGAGCGATTTATGTCAGGAATCATTTGAAACATTGAAGAACCTCCTCACTCAAGCTCCGATTCTACAATACCCAGATTTCCAGAAGCCATTTAATCTAACGTGTGATGCAAGCAACTACGCCATAGGCTGTATTCTGTCTCAAGGACCTATTGGAAAGGACCAATAGCCTTCGCATCAAGGATACTAAGCAAGGCTGAAATCAACTACAACACAACGGAAAAAGAACTAACTAGTATTGTATGGAGAATAAAAGTATTTAGGCCGTACCTTTTTGGACAGCATTTTAACGTAATAACGGACCATCGTGCATTGGTTTGGTTATTCAATATTACAGACCCGGGATCACGTTTAACTCGATGGCGTTTGAAGCTTGAAGAGTACCAGTATACTATTCATTACAAACCAGGAGTGAATAATACCAATGCAGACGCACTGAGTCGTATTCAAATAGTAACTACGAGAGCTGAAACCTCGTTGGGACATCATAACCAGTCAGAGGCTCCAGAAACTCAAGGAACCTCTTTACAATTAGTAGATAACGAATACCTAGACTTAGAATCGAAGGGCGAAGGTGATGTTGGTTATCAAACATTTCTGAAAGCAGATGAAACTAAGCTGGGTCCTACGAAGAACATTGCCGAGCGAACAGGAGATCTGTTTTCCGTAGATGTTGGAATCTCATTAGCTCATTGTGTATCGGCAGATTTTAAATCGAGAAAAGGAATTGCATTCGAATTCCGAAACCGATTTGGAAAAGTTAATGAACTCCGTCGACAAAAATGCCAAATAATAGAGATTGCAACAATTAATGTGAACAATCATCAGGTGTTTTATATAATCACAAAAGAATTTTTCTGGCAAAGAACAAGTTATGAAATTCTCTTTCAAAGTCTGCAGAACCTCAAGTCAATCTGTGTCAAGTATAAAGTTACACAGCTCGCTTGTCCACGTCTAGATTGCGACCTAGATGGACTGAAGTGGGAAGTCGTACGAAATATATTAAGGTGTAACGCGAAAATACAACAAAATTGCACAACAATACCAATGGCAGGGCATGAGAGCACAAATCCGGAAATACATAAAGAATTCGAAAAAGTATTCATGGACATCGTAGGGCCTCTCAACAAGTCTTACCACGGGAATTCGTATATATTAATTCTGATCGATGATTTTTCAAAGTTCACTTGGGCGTGTGCCATGAAGTATCATGAAGCAAACACCGTCGCACAGCATTTTGTTACTCAATTTGTATGTCTGCATGGACAACCAGAATCTCTAGTGACGGACTGTGGAACCGAATTCCTTAGTAAGGTTTTTAATGAAGTATGCAAACTCTTGAAGATCTCTCAAACTTCAACTACTCCGTATCATTCTCAGAGTAATGGTAGTTTAGAGAGAAGTCATAGAACCCTCGGTGAATATTTGCGGAACTACTCTGGAAAAAATCCGCAAAACTGGGATGTATATGTTCCTTATGCCATGTACTGTCATAATTCTTCAGTACACACCTCCACAGGGTTTCAACCACATGAAGTCGTGTATGGATATCCATTATCAATACCAAATTCTCTAAGTCGTAAGCCAGAACCTCAGTATAACTATCAAGACTACCAATATGAAATGAAACGTCTTAAGCAAGAAACGCATCAGATGGTAACAGAGCAACAAATGAAATCAAAACACAAATTGCAGGAGCGATATGATCGTACAGCAGTACCATTGCAAATCAATGTAGGTGATAAAGTCATAGTGCAAGAAAAAGCAAGTAAAGGAAAATTAGCACCTAAGTGGTTAGGATCATTCACAGTGGTGGAAACTAATACACTCTCCGAATGTGACCATATTAAAAAAAAATAAACATGTAAAATTGCACAAAAATCTATTGAAGAAATTTCATGAATGAAATCTAAATTGTGTTTCGGAATCTCACTGTTATGTTGTGGACTTTTAAACTCTCAGAGAGGACGTTTTCAAGTTACTTCATTCCAGAACTCATCAGGCTTATACTTTGAAGCAATGGGACCTCTTCGCATATCTTACACAAATTGGGATTTCATCACTTACGTAAATCTGACAACTTATTACATGAAGTACCAAATACTCCAGAAATTCCATGATCAAACGGGAGACGTTTGTATTCAACTGAAAAAAAGAGAAGACTCGATCTTAACTAGTGCGTGTACGGATTTCATACAATCCACGTTTCCGTTCATGCAAGAAATTGAATCAAATTTCAATTCTGTCATACGAATCCTTGGGTCAAACCACAGAACTTCTGAACATCCAAATCGACAACCTCGCGGGTTGATAAATGCAGTAGGAAGGCTAGCAAACATTCTTTTTGGAGTTTGCTCTGATCAAGATGCAGAATTCTTTTACAAAAACATTGAAGATCTAGCACATTCCGAGGATAAACATGTTCATCTATCACAGGAACAAATACGCATTGTCTCTTCAGTCATGAATAATGTTAATTCTACCATGCATAAACTACTAGCAGATGATCAAAAATATAAACAAAATAGAAGGACAATCCAGGCGTTCTGTGGCAACAATCAATGTATTGGAAATACAAAACACCTTCCTGGAGCACACTGCAATATTGACAGTTTTTCTAAACCAATTCGCTTGGGAAACTCAAAACCTGCAATCCATTGTAAACTCAGCATTAAATGGATTGATGCATACAAATGTCTACCCCCCATCTCAATTGATTCACGAACTTAAACAAATACAACTGACATTACCGTCTACACTGGAGCTACCTATAACTGAATCTCATTTATCAATTCCTGAATTATTCAAAACATCCAAGTTAAGCGTAGTGTACATCCAACAGAATCTCGTATTTGTGACCCGTATACCCTTATTGTCAAACCTTCGGTTTAACCTGTTTCATAATATTCCACTTCCGATACCTACAAATAAAGGTAATATAGTAATCATTGAACCACAAGCTCAGTACTTGGCAATAAGCGATACTAATGAATATCATTTTAGTCTAACCGAAAATCAGTATGAAAAATGTGAAACATTGTTCTCTTTTAAGTTATGTGTAAATCCTGAGGCAATCAGTAAATTTATACACCAGGAAAATTGTGAGGTATCTTTGTACAATTCCCCGTATCAAACGAAAGGAGCGCGTAATTTCAAATATCTAAGCCTAAATACTACAATCTGGCATAAGCTTTATCTGCAAAACGCGTGGTTATATTATTGCATTTCGCAGGCAGTGACAGTAACATGCTCACAAAACTCTAGCAGAATTCTACTAACGGGTACAGGAAAAATTCAAATTTCCGATAATTGCGTTATATATACAGAAAATCTGATCTTAACACCATCGAGAACCCTATCATCAGAAATTCATAAAGATTTCGTTCCAGAAAATCCAAATCTGCACGCAATGTTAAAAATACCAGAATTAATTAACAGTCATGTCCCCGAGCAAATAGATACAAATAAATATTTTAAACATTTTAATCAGTTAGCTGAAGATACGGAAATCTGAAAGAATTATCTAAAATGTACAACGATACCAAAATATTTGTAAATCCAGACCATCATTTTACTATAGTTTATATTATTGTCATTTTAATAATAGTAGTAAGTCTGTACATGTTGATTAAATATAAGTGTAATCTACCCCGGCTCTACAGACCAGAAGTAGCAGAGTGTACGCAACCCATACACTCCTCTACAAATTCTAAAAGCTTCAGAGCATCGGGACTCACGGATGAAGTGAAACATGGTGATCATTAGACCCCCATGTAGTCCGGGGGGTGTTGTGAACCCCTGTCTGTATGCTATACACAGTATGATATATAGTAATAGTATAATATAGAATAGTGTGTAAGCATATTAATATGTGAACAGGCAGAGTCACACGGGCTAAGGGAATTCGCTGTGTGGACAGTTTTGAGCCCGAGCGAGCCTCTACCGTGTCTCGCTGTCTGTATAAGAGTCAGTGTAGTACTGTCAGACCATCGAGCAGAACCTCTGTTAATCTTTTAAGTCTAATTATTTAAATCTAAGTATTCTGTACAACTGATTATATTAATAAAGTATTAGTGATAACTCATACACCACGTATTTCTTATTAGCGAACAAACTCGGTTTTGGAGACGTCCATAACATAACTATCCAAAGAGTAATAAAATAAAAATCAATGTACAAAAATAGCTACAAGAAAAGAGAGTTCAGTTTTCACCCTTTTATCAATATAAATATGTATGAAAAATATTCCGTAAGTAAATGTTCTGTAATATAGATTTTTTACATCTTTTTATAGTTTTAAGTTGATTAAAAATAATAAAGTGTAACATTATGTGCATCAAGTATTTTATATAAGAAAATAATAATAATAAATGTATAGTTTGAACGTGTAAAATATTCGTTATCAATTTTAAATATGCCGAGCGTTATTCTGCGCTAATTTTGGAAACCCTAATAAAAAAACACCATGAGGCGCGTTAGTGACGAGTACCAGTTATTATTTAACCTACTATACTTGTCATTTGATTTATTTTATATCTATTATAAATCTCTTTTGTTTTGCACCCCGGCCGGTATTTTATTAAAAATAAAAAAACTTCTGTTTTTAAGCTAATTTCAATTTTCTATATTAATGTAAAATACGGAGAAATAAATAATTATAAATTATAAATGATAGTATAGTACGCAATTGAATTCAACAGGTAGCGCTGTGGTTCGGCGAGGGTTAACCGCTAGGTACGCGTGGCCCGTCAGCCACCAGGGGAATTATTATTCATTATCAGGGCTAGGATTTGTATGCAATAAAAAACGGTAAAATATGCATTTTATTTACCAAAATATGCAAAAATATGCATTTAAATTTTTATAAGATAAACACAAAAATATAGTTACAAAAAAAATATTTTTTTGTTAAATACATCAGTGATTAGCTGTTCGTCTTTAGGGTCACGTTACCAGTTTTTCAAATTTTTCACAATTCTATAAAATTTGAAAATTAAATTTTATATTTTAGTTGCCACTTCAATTATAAGACTTTAACACTAATCTACTACCTGATACCTATTTAGGGGGGGGGGGGGGGTGTTGATAGGGTGTATTATATCGAAAAAAAAACGACTTTACGGGAATAACGCTCAAGCTTTGTAGAATTGTCGAATTCTGATGACTTTTTTTTATCTGAAAGAAGAAGACTTCCTACAGCCCACACCAATCTCTGATTTTGTATTTTATTTCAAATAATTGGATTAAAAAATTTGTAAAAAAAATGCTTTTTATCTTGTATTTTTTTAGACATATTATAAAGTTAGAGAATGAAATATTGAAAAACAGAGATCGATGCGGGCTGTAGAATATTTCTCTCTAGCAATTAAATAAAAAATTATGAAATTTGGTTGATTCTATAAGGTGGTATCATTATTCCCGCAGAATATATTTTTGAGGACAAAATGGCTTCGGCATCAGGCGTCTTAATATAATATAATTGAGAAAAAAAAATAATTTAGAAATAAATTTTATAATTCACATTCACTACGAGTGTTACATGCTACGATCACATATTTTTTCAAATTTTCGAAAATGAATGTTAAATTATTTAATCTTGTATCGCATACCTATTGTACCATAGGATTGTATTTATAAAAATAAAATTTATGTTTGACAAAAAACCAAGTATTATGAAATTTACTATAAAACATTTATTTTTTGCATTCTTATAATCAAAATGTACAATAATATTCATTTTATTCAATATATGCAATAATATGCATTTCATCCAAAATATGCAAAAACATGCAAAATAAAAATACCACCATTTATCTCATTGTAATATTCTCGGTTAGGTTAGGTACCTACTATCGTAGTTCTAATAGTAGATAAGTGGCTGCCGAAATATTATAGTTGCAGGTCGCAGACAGTTTGTTTGATGTTGTAGTCGTGGTTGATAATAAATAAAAGACAGTTGTTGTTTATTGTGAATTTTATTATATTGTTGATAATTTTCTAAGTCCAAAATAATGCTCGTACAGAGTGGCGTGAAGGTGCTTGCACTAATAGTACACGTCTGAAAACAGGCCGATTCGGGCTCCCTTATATATAAAGTTCCCCGTACCCCTTGCATATAGCTACTGTATCTCGACTCACGGATGTGATGTGTGTGACCATCGTTCCGGCCCACGCATTTTATGACTTCCAGTATAATTCTGTGTATTCGATTTGATATAATCATTTTTAATATAATTTTAATATTTTTTATAATGACTATCGTTGCGTACAGTGTTGTAATCAAAATAATCATTCTACTGTTTCATATTTTTATATTTTGAACATTGTGGTATACAGAGCAATTATATGGTTCAATGAGTTCCTAATATCCGTTTCTCAAACAAGACATTAAAATGTAATATTATTTAATAAACAGAAGGAACCCTTATTTCCGTTTCTATTATCCGATATATGCCGAATTACAGTATCTAAATTATAGTATAGTATGATTATGTACCCGTGGGATTTGTTTTACTATTAAGTAGTAGCTTGCTTACTACATCTCCCCCTTTAAAAGTTGATTTTTCTCGTCTAAAATGAGAAAAATTAACTCAAACTTCCTCCATCAGTTCAAGCACTTTCCTATGATTACAAATTTTACATATATCAATTATTACATTACATTCAATTATTACATGTTTACATGTTAAGTTTTACATTAAATACATGATTATAATTATATGGTACATTTCACCATATTAATTATTATTGACAGAATACAGATTATGATTCACAATATTACAGTATATATTTAGCTTATTATCTAGGTTAGTATCTTATGTGATTATATATTCTCTTTTTGTGTTTTTGTTTACATCAACAATCTTATCTTAATGTTAATATAATATGTGTAATAATATTTTAATATAACATGAATCCTTAAAATCTATTACAATATATTTTTTTTTTTCGTGCAATATGCCAATATATATATATATATGATAAAATAGTGGTGTTTACTATATTATTTTATTTCCATTACCATGTTAATTATGTTTTAAATAAGTTAGATTAATATATTTCTTATTCCATCACCATGTTAATTACGCCAATATATGCTAATATGTTCCTAACTTTCTTTTTTTTTTTCTTCATTCTACGTTTACGTTTGCTTCTATATATATATTTTCCATTAATCGCTATATCATTATATTTTATGCCTAGTTAATATTACTATCCCTATACTGTAATTAGATTGTATCTTTTTACTACAGGTCCAGACCAACAATAAACTATTGTATTCAAGTTTTATTACATGATCAAGACTAGTATTAAATCGATTCTATTCTATTCTATTTTCGTAATGATCTCATCTTGCTAATTGAACCCGTGTCGCCAGAGTGTGCTGCAAATCAAAGCATCCTCCCGCGACACTGGCTAAACTAATAAGATTTTGTAATTTCTTATTGTGAGTTATTATGGCCATTTGGTCCCTTGGTGATCCCGTCAAAAAAAATCTGCTATTCACACGATTTTCCCAACCAATCACCAAACGATCAAATTCCAACATTTCTCTTAAGTGGTCAAACCGTTCGGTGCATAATAGTGCACCATTTGTCAGTCTCCAATAAAATAGACAAAATATGCCCCTATTATTTACCGCCCGATTCCTAATGTTATTTCTTTCTCTTTTGTTTTTTCTGAAATTAATGCAATTAAAATTACTATTTGTGGTATTCTATTAGTTAATTATTAATATCTAGCGTTACTTTTTTTTTTTTTTTTTCTATATATATTTACTTTAGTGTGTTAATTAAGCTACTTTGTTATTTGCTATAATAAAATTTATAAATTCGCAAAAAATTATATTTTTACAACGTGGTGCTAGGTGCGTGGTATTGTCTATATAGGTTGGAATTGTTTCACCAAATTTTGGTACCCATATTCCTTAACCATTCTGTTGAATATGCATTTTGTAAATCTCACATCAGTCTTTGGGTCGTGAGCGTATGTTATTTTATATTTTTGTGTACATACGCCGCTATGCGCTTCCGTTAAATTCAATAGCCTACCCCTTTTCTGGATTCTACCTACATTAAATTCGAAAATTCTTTCAGTTATTTTTCCCCTCAATTTTTCTAATATCATGTAGAATTCCCCATCGAAATTCAAATCATAGCATCTGATATTTAGAACTTCTATGTGTCCTAATCCTAGTCTACTTAAAATATTCCTATCGTATGATCCCCCAAACAATACCACTACATTTATCTTATCTCCACGCAAAATATAATTTTTTATGAATTCTGGTGTTAGGTTATTTAATTTCGAATTCAGACTTTTGTTAAGTTGCGCTAAACAGGTCGTCTCCACTTCCTTTTTGTAGTGAAAAATCCGCCTTATCGATTTCTCTGCCAACTGTGTTTCACGAACAGTCATATCTCTCATCTGTTCGTGGAGTGGCAGGAGAAGCGGTTTCCCCTCGAGCTTACGAATTTTACATTTGTTTAGGCTGTTTGAGATTGCTCCTGATATTAGTACAATGTCTGTTCTCCTCATATTGGTAAATTCGAAATCCATGACAACGAACTTGACTTCCCTTCTAATTCAAAGTCGATAATATATTTAATGTCATTATTAACTTACAATTAATGTGTTTTATTCTAATTTACTATTTCTAACTACTTGTGTAAATATTTTCTATAAAGTTTCTAATACTTTCTACATATATATTCTAATCATATAACAACCTAACCTAACCTAATCATATATATTCTATCAAAATATTATTTCTTAGGTTATTTTATTTGAGGTGGTACATCCTCCCCTCCGAGTGTATTTTGCTCGTCTACCTTATTAAACTTTTGTTCAACTTTGATATTATCCGTACAGAGTTTACTTCTACCTAATCGTACCATTTCATATTGTGGACGTCGCAACGTAGTAAGCCTACATTTATACGTTATGTATATAAAAATGATTAACATGACCGAGAATACTATCAAGCCCACTGTTAAATAAAATAAATAATTACGCGTATCGCTATTGGACAGACTCACACCTATAGTTATAGGTAGCATACCGGTTATAATAACAGGAGGTCTAGTAACGTTATAGTGTTATAACTGGTTTTTTTATTACTGACTATCATTATTATCCCTAACTATGTACCTATCTTCTACTTCATTAAAAATACTTTCTATAGCTACATTACTAACATTAAGTAAATCCGTAACATTGTTTTCATAATCACTACTATGTATATTCCTATAATTGTCTATATTACTGTCGCTATCGCTAAATCCGTCCAACTCGTCCATATTACTAATTGTGTTATTCGGTGTTATATTTCCTAAACTATCATTATCACTATCACTATCCGACCACCACAGTCCAGCTGCTTCAGTCATATTAATATTTCTAATGCCAGGCTCCCGTGTCCTATTGTTAACAATTTCCCTACTAATACTACTATTAATGCTAATACTATTATTACTAACATTATTTTCAACATTGTTCCTATTCTTTAGCCTATACAGCCTACAATGATTACTATTCAAATATTGTGTCCATGTTGCCTTGTTTATTCCCTTATTCAATTCCCAAAATTCATTGATGACCCTTCTTGCCAGTGCTATATTGTTATTTAGTTGTTGTTCATTTTCGTTTTCCGTGATTACAGGTGGTTCCGTGCGGTCATATATTATGCTCGCTACGCCTACTGGTTTAGCTCCGCCTCGGTTGGTCATCCGATTGATGTTCAGGTGGTAACAAAATGGTATTGTTGATACGTTACACGCGTATGGGTTCCGGAACCAATCCCATAACGTTTGACATAATTCTACGATTTCCGCTTCCGGAAACCTGCCAGGAGGGATGTTATTCCTATTCCCGTAGTAATTGTCAATTAACGTCCTAAGATTATGTGTAGTCTGTCTCATAGGCTCCTTCTCCGCATATCGGTATATCTCCATTTCACCCACGTACATATCATTTTTTTTTAATACTATTACCACCAGGCGACGTCCCGCCTGAACGCTCAAAATCATTTCGAATTCCGGTTATTCATTTGCACTGTTACTGAGTTGCACTAGTAGCTTAGTCCCATCTGAATCAATGATCACCAGTGCTGTTATCTCCTCTTCCCTACAAGTTTTCTTTTATTATTTTTTTTCACTATTTAATGTTAATCTAACTACTATTGTGTTTACTATTTCCACTTCCATATTAAAAATAATTTCTATCTACGTAATTTTCTAAAAATGAAGCTTGTGTCATGCCAGCATGTACTAATTTACTAGGAATCCGTTACCATGTATACTTATCCTACTATAATTTTTTTTCATACATTAATTATACATGTTCCAATATTAATTCTGGTTCTGGTATATACTCCAGGTGTTCGATTAATTCCCGACAATATCTATTTCTGATTCTGCTTCTTGACATGTCGTAAAGATATGTTGCGATGCTTTGTTCCATTCTTCTTATATTGTCCTCTGAGAAAGGTTTAGCCAATTGGCTGTTTGCTATCTGTATATGTTTCGTAAAACATGGTGGCATATTACTTCCGTCACCTATCGTACTTTTGTCATGTTCCCCGTTCATAATGGCGAGTTCCAGTTTGGTACAGAATAATTTGTATGTTTCCCTATAATTAGATTTTCTATTAGTTAATTATATACTACCTAACTTTGTTTTGATTTTGATTAATTCTAATTTAATTTAATCTCTATATTATATATATATATATTTTTTTTTAAAGTTGCGAATTTACTATATCGTCGCGGGCTCGTATTGTATCCATTTCCGTACATTCTAACGTTCGTACTAGGTATCGATATCTCTCCTTCCTGACTAATCTATAGTGCCTCACTATAGTTGTCATTATCAACAGCATTATTATTACTATTATTCCTAGTATTCCGCATAATATATATAGGTAATTAATTACACGTTCTTCTGGAATGCACGCCACTGCTTTCTCATTATTATCCATATAATAACTGTCCTTGGTTGTTTCGTAATTTATATTTTCACTTTCTGTGGTCCTCCAGTGTTGCATTGATGTTTCGTCCGTAATATTATTTAATTCGTCATTCGATATTGTACGTCCGGTTCGCATATTAACAAAACGTACATGATTTCGGCACCAGCATAATTCTCATTGGTCGGTTCAAATCGACTTGTTTTCCCGCGCTAATAGTTATCACATAGCTATATATCTGTTATCAACAAAATATAACAAAAACTTGCAATAATAGTTTTCAACTTTTAAGTTTCTTTCTTGCATATATTATTAATTGTATAACATACTAGGTAATTAAAATGATTAATTACAAACATCTTCCTACGTCATTTACTAAAAAGGAAGGACAACGTTTTGTCTGCAAGTAAGTGGATATTGGTAAAATATAACATGATGTAACGTTTTATGTCAAATTTGATTTTCTAATACTACCTAGTACTTACCTATTTATCCTTGATTGTTGGATTGTGAATAAGTAATAAATAATAATATAATTATTTGTAATTGGGCCAGCCCTCCACATCAACATTTGACAACTACCACATATTTATAATTGTTTAGTAATAATTATTAATTTTCAATCAAAATTATAGATTATTGTTTGGTAACTGCAAAGCAATTTTTATTTCACAAACTCAAGAAAATAATATGCTCATAAAATATAAATCTAAAAACAAATTACACTATTAACATTTGAATCCATTATGACAAAGTTGCGACAAAGTGCACAACAACAGTGGAATGAGTGTTTTCCAGGAAGCAAGTCTAAGTTTATGGGGAATCCAATACCTATATCATAATGGATTCAAATGTTAATAGTGTAATTTGTTTTTAGATTTATATTTTATGAGCATATTATTTTCTTGAGTTTGTGAAATAAAAATTGCTTCGCAGTTACCAAACAATAATCTGTAATTTTGATTGAAAATTAATAATCATTACTAAACAATTATAAATATGTGGTAGTTGTCAAATGTTGATGTGGAGGGCTGGGCCAATTACAAATTATTATATTATTATTTATTACTTATTCACAATCCAACAATCAAGGATAAATAGGTAAGTACTAGGTAGTATTAGAAAATCAAATTTGACATAAAACGTTACATCATGTTATATTTTACCAATATCCACTTACTTGCAGACAAAACGTTGTCCTTCCCTTTTAGTAAATGACGTAGGAAGATGTTTGTAATTAATCATTTTAATTACCTAGTATGTTATATAATTAATAATATATGCAAGAAAGAAACTTAAAAGTTGAAAACTATTATTGCAAGTTTTTGTTATATTTTGTTGATAACAGATATATAACTATGTGATAACTATTAGCGCGGGAAAACAAGTCGATTTGAACCGACCAATGAGAATTATGCTGGTGCCGAAATCATGTACGTTTTGTTAATATGCGTCCGGTTCTTGTTGCCCGTGTAGTATGACCTACTGTGCTAGTTACGCTCTTATAATCATTGTTTACTTCCGTGGCGTTGAACTCGATTGACCCAGTTGTCGTTGCTGTTATGTTTATTTGCATTACACTGTTTTTGTCTACCTTTTCCATATCTCTTATCCTAATAAAATTTACAAAATAGTCTGATTCCATTTTGAATTGTTCATAATATGTTCCATTTTTATTTTTTAATTGTACCACACATGATTTTTCCATGAGGTACTCATTTTCAAGAGGATATGGTTGAGGCACACTTCCGTGATATGGCGTGCTACATATAATTTGTAACGATTCCATATTACATTCATTGTATTGAAATTGTGGCATGATTATTGTGTCAGATTGATAGTAGTCTATTCCTACCAGATTTCTTCTATAATTATCTTCGTTTTTATAATAGATCCTGATTTCTGACCCCTTGCCGAAATTTGCATTTTCCTGGCTTTTTACTGTTCCAATTGCTATCGTTATTAATGAAATCCACCTATAATATCCATATATTTTATTCTTCATATTAAAATGCTATCGTGAGCACATCCCACGCCGACTTATCGTTTAATGTGTACCTAATTTGTGTACTATAAGTATTTCGTATCCTATACTATATCTATACTATATATATGTATATATTTTACTATGCTTTATGACTACATTTTATCCTATCCTATTATTACTTAATTATTTATAATTAAAACTTTGCTATGTGTTTATTCGACTTCTTCGTTATTCACATTATTGTCTTCGCAATATAGTTTCACATCGTTTTTGTGTACTGTCACTTTCTTGCGATTTCGCGATATAACTACATTTTCTGAATCTAATACGTCCCGTACTTCGTATGGTCCCTTCCAAAGTGGATTTAACTTATTTCTCTGAGTATGATCTAAGTAAAATCATATCATTGATTTTTAATTCTTCCGTATTTGTTTTCCTATCATAATATCGTTTATTTACTTCTTTATTCTTTATTAATCTGTTCCGTGCAATTTGATGAGCTTCCTGGAACTTTTGTTTAAGATCGTATACGTAATCGTCATAATTGTACCTAGGTTCCGGGTTTGCTTTCAGTTTAACTGGTATGTTAATATTCTTGCCATATAATAACGCGTATGGTTGGTACCTCGTGGACGTATGTTCCGTAGAATTGTATACAAACATTGCGTAAGGTAAAAGCTCATCCCAATTGTCTAAACTTTTACTTACATAGTGTCTTAAATACTCTGCCATCGTCTTATGAGAACGTTCCAACGCGCCATTGCTAGCTGGGTGGTAGCCAGAAGTCTTAATCTTATTTATTTTTAACAATCTACATACGTCTTTGAAACAATTTGACATAAATTCGGTGCCCTGGTCGCTTAAAATTTCATCCGGTATTCCATGTATGCAGACAAAATTTATTACGAACGCTTTTGCCACCACGTTAGCGGTGTGACAAGGTATTGCTACCCCTAGGCTGAACTTTGTTAAGTCGCATTGCATCGTGAGTATATAATTGTTACCTAACCCGGTTGTAACCAACGGTCCCACAATGTCCAAAAATATTTTTTCAAATGGTTTCGTACTAGTGGTAGTAATTACCATTGGATATTGAATATGTTTGTTAGTATTTTTATTCATCTGACATGCTGTACAATTCTTTATATATTCTTTTACGTCCTGCTTCAAATTCGGCTAGTTAAATTGTTTCTTTATTTTCTTTACGGTTTTGTTGATCCCTAGGTGTCCACCCAATACGGAATTATGTAATTGTTTGAAAATTACTAATTTTTCTTCCCCGCTAAACTCTAATTTGGTACAAATTATTATCTCTATGTTTGTATTACGAAAAATGTATCTTATCATTGATCTAACTTTTGCCCAATCTAGTCCGTCTTGTCGTCCTAATTGGTTCATTGCTAATTTGGTTAACTTATGTTTTTCGCAAAAATACTTAAGATTTAGTAAAGCAACGTGTAAATTTTGGTACGTGGCTAATTGTTTCTTTTTCGTTTTTGTTATTAAAAATATTATGTACCTATCTCCGCTTTTGAATTTTACGACGTCGCCTAAATCTTTATGAGATTTTAATTGCTTGTCTCTACCAAATCTCATTTTTAATTCGTAATTAACACCTGATCGGAAATTATAATATTTTTCGATTTCAGTTACTATGTGGTACTCCGACGGACTATTTATTAGTTCGCCGTGTACTTCTTTAACGTCTTTATTAGATATTACTGTTGTTTCGAATTTTTGCATAAAATTATCATAACTTTCGTCCTTAATTTCTGTAATATTATACATACGCGATAACGCGTCGACATTGGTGTTCAACTTGCCCATTTTGTATACTATCTCATATTCGTACTCCTCCAATTGTAGTCTCCACCTTGCCAATCGGGATAATGGGTCTTTTAAATTAAATAGCCATGACAAAGGCCTATGGTCCGTAAGAATTGTAAATTTTCTACCATATAGATACGGTCGAAATGTTTTTACGCCGAATATAATCGCCAAACATTCTAGTTCCGTTGCCGAATAATTACATTCCGCCCTGTTTAAAGTTCTAGAACTGTAAGCTATTGGTAAATCCGATCCTATTTTACCTTGAGATAATATTGCACCTAGCGCCCTACCGCTAGCGTCTGTCGTTAGTATAAATTGTTTTGTAAAATCCGGATATTGTAGAATTGGTTCTGAACATAATATTTCTTTTAATTTATCGAAAGCTTTTTGACAGTCTTCGTCCCAATTGAACTTTACGTCTTTTCTTAATAATTTCACTATTGGATTAGCAATAGCACTATAGTTTTCTATGAATTTTCTATAATACCCACTAAGTCCTAAAAAACTTTTTATTTGTTTAACATTTTTAGGAACCGGAAAATCTTTTACAGATTTAACTTTCGCTTGGTCCGGTTTGATTCCTTCGTCACTAATTACATGACCTAAAAATAAACATTCCCGTTGTAAAAAACTACATTTGTCCGGTTCTATTTTTAGATTGTGTATACGTAATCTCTCGAATACGTTTATTAATTTTTCATTGTGGTCTTGTAAATTTTTAGCATACACTATTATGTCATCCAGGTATACTAAACACTTCATTCCTATTAACCCTGATAACACGTTTGTCATCATTTTTTGAAATGTCGCCGGAGCTGAACTTAGACCCATAACTAATCGTTTAAATTGATAATGCCCTTGTCCCGTCGAAAATGCCGTAAGTTCTTTTGATTCTTTAGCCAAAGGTACCTGAAAATATCCTGATTTCAAATCTATCAAACTGAACAGTTGACATTGTCCTAATTGGTCTAATATTTCCGTTATATTTGGTAATGGGTGAAATTCATTTAAAGTTACTTCATTAAGTGCCCTAAAATCGATAACTATTCTGAATTTTTGTTTCCCCGAGGCGTCCTCCTTCTTTTTGACTAATATTAATGGTGCGTTAAACGGACTCATTGATCTTTCTATGATTTCATCTTTCATCATTTGACCTATTTGTTTTTCTATCTCCGGTTGTTGTGAAAACGGTAAACGATATGGTTTTTTATAAATCGGTTTCAAATCCTTAGGAACCTTTATTACGTGTTCTGCAGCCGTAGTACACGTAAGATTATCCCCTTCTAAATAGAAAATGTCCGCGTAATGTTCACATATTTTTATTATCGAATTATATTCGTGAACTTGAAGATGATCAGTACGTATCAACGCCCTGACCCGACGCGAGCGTTCAGTGTCAATTGTGTTTATACACCGTACGCTATCTGTCAAAACATCCGTGTCGTATGAAATATTACGCGCTTGACCTACATTTATTTCCTGCGTCATTTCAGATATATTTAATATGCTTATTGTAGTTTTGTTGTTTTTGACTGTATTGTAAATATTCGCGCAATATACGCCCGGTATTAATTCTTGTTTATTAATTAAAATATTTTTATTATTCATTTCTTCATCGGGTATATCGATTTGTACTATTGTTTCTGAGCGCGGTTTTAATGTAAAACAGATGTCACTATCGCTTCCGGTTTTATTATTATTTATTGTTAGCGTGTTATTAGCGACGTCTATTACTGCATGATTATCTATTAGAAATTTATTACCAATAATTCCGTCTGCCAGAATCGGAAAAATATTGTTTACAACATAAAATTGTGTTTCGAATGCTTCATTATTAATTATTAATTCTATTTCTGTTTTTCCTATTGTAGAAACTATTTTTTCATTGATGCCTTTCAAATAAATTTTTTCGTTTTCGTTAATTTCAGTGTTTCCTTTTAATGCATTAATTTTAATTATATTTAGATCCGCCCCAGTATCGACTAATAATTTAATTTGATTCTTATTAAAACTGGGTGATTCTAAAGTAATGTGGTTGTCTATTAATTTTGCTGTGATGTGGAAAATCCTGTGTGTGGGTCTTGAACAGGTGCGTTACCCCAGCACCCGTACTTTCAAAATCATGAATTTCAATCACGCAGTATTATGTACTTTATTTTGTACAATTTTGTACAACCAAAATTAAATTTTGTACAACACTCAAACACCCTCAAAATCCAAATTCATCTTACGGGTGCTGCGGTAACGTTACCCCAGCACCCGGATCAGTTAATTTTCACGAATTTCAACTTTGAACCGTACAGTATTATGTACTTTATTTTGTACAATTTTGTACAACCAAAATTAAATTTCGTACAACACTCAAACCCCCCCAAAATCCAAATTCATCTTACGGGTGCTGCGGTAACGTTACCCCAGCACCCGGATCAGTTAATTTTCACGAATTTCAACTTTGAACCGTACAGTATTATGTACTTTATTTTGTACAATTTTGTACAACCAAAATTAAATTTCGTACAACACTCAAACCCCCCAAAATCCAAATTCATCTTACGGGTGCTGCGGTAACGTTACCCCAGCACCCGGATCAGTTAATTTTCACGAATTTCAACTTTGAACCGAACAGTATTATGTACTTTATTTTGTACACTTTGTGCTGTGGTAACTATCTAAGATTAGCCCCCCCCCCCCCCCACAAAAAAAAAAAAAAAAATACTATTTCATCTAACGGGTGTTATCGAGTATCTTGTATCAATATTGTATCTAAGATACTGCACAACCTTGTAGGTAGAAATAGTTGTTGTTGATTAATTTATAATTCTATAATTATTATAATTTTATCTTACTAGGTAGTAGGTAGATTCTAGAACTTATTTTTTAAACTTTGGCTTTTTCTTTTCTCTTGAATATCATTCTCTACTTAAGCACAGAACTGTTTATTTTATATTTTTCCTTTTGTTTATTGCTCTCCAGATAATTATTATCTTCTTAATTTCCGTCTTACCTCTTATGCTATTAACACTATTGTCAATTTTAATCTAGTTCTGTCTTTTAGATTCTGAGCGGAGCGAAGAATGTATTGATTTTACTATGTTTTTTTTTTTTTGTGTGTCTGTGTACACGAGAACTTGTCGAAATAATCCTTCGATTTTTAACTTCATTAGCTTTTCCGGTTCGAGAGTGAATCTAGTTGGTGCAATGGGGAGCTCATTTTTTTTAAATTCCCAATATTTTTCAAAAGCACCGTGAAAAACCAAAAAAAAATTAACGAAAAACGGGATTTTTTACGCAAAATCAAATTGTGAAAAAATCGATTTTAGATATTAGTGTAACTCTAAAACTAATTACCGTAGAAACATGAAATTTTCACAGAATATTTATACTGGCAGTTTCTATACGTAAATAAAATTTTCAAATGTTTTCAAGTTATTCATAGACATTTGAAATTTTCAATATTTTTTAGTTTTTATTTTATAAATGACGATCAAATTTTATTCGTAGGGTAAAAAAGCTTCAAAATTTGATACAAGACTTCTAATATATTTTTGGAAAAGTAGTTAAAAAATATTAAAAATACATAGTCACAATTTTTTTTTAATAAGCATTGAAAGTTAGAATTTCTATAAAATATGTAAAAATCACGAAAATTTGCAATTTATTTTGAGTTAGAAATTCATAAAAAATTTTCTTTTCAAATCTAAGGTTTGAAAATTCTATACAAGATTCTTCACGAGTTTGTCTACTTTTATAAAAAAAAAATGTCTACCGGAAAGTCAAATTAAATTTTTATGAGCATTTGAATTACAATATTAGATATTCACTCAATTTCTGTTGTACCGATATTCTTATTTTGTTGTTAAATAAAAACGAATAATATTGTAGAAACTTGAAATACGAGTATACACCAAATATTTATTTTATCAATTCCTATACTTGATAAAATTTTCAAAATATTTCAACAATTTTTAAGTTATTTATAGACGTTTGAAATTTTCCGTTTCTTTAGTTTTTTATTCTATAAAGGTCAATAAATTTTTATTCAAAAAACTTGAAAATTTAATATGAGGTTCCCCATAAGATAAAAATATTAAGGCACTTTTTTTTTTTTATAGCCATTTAAAGTTCAAATGTTGACAAAATTTTTTTAATTGAAAATTTACAAATTCTTTAGTTAAAAATTTATAAAATGATTAACTTTTATAGCTAAGGATTGAAAATTTGAAACAAGGTTCCACGTAACATAATGAATTTCTTTTATAGGTACCTACATTTAAAAAATAAATAATTTAATTAATATTCTATAAAATATCCAAGACTGAAAGCTCGTCTCCGATCAGAATCGTTTTTCGTATACAATGATGTTATATCATTGAATTCAAATTTAATACCATCCATTACAGTAACTCACTTGTAAACTACTATACAGCAGAGCGACATCCACTTACTTACCCTCTTTTTGATATCAAATTTGTGCTACAATATTTTAAGTAGGTAATAAAGTTATAAAAAAATAAATAATATTCATAAAAAACTTTATATTGTGTATATTAAAAATTCTACATTTTGTTTTTTTCCATGGGGATTTGTAGCTGTTTCTTTAAGGTCGTCATACACTTCCCACCGCTCATTGTCTCGCCATACTATTGACTTATAATGTCCAGTGGATACTCTTAGACCAGAGCGATCCCCACTTACAAATACGATTGCACTTCTTAAATAGTATTCTTTGGTTCTTATTATTAATATTTTCGGTATTTCCTCCAAGTCCCATAAAACTGGTTTTGCATAATTTTGTGGAACATTACAGATTTCTGTAATGTCTGCATAACTTGTCGATTCTTCAAGTTCTACAAAATACAAGTTAGTCAATCAATTTTTATTTAAGAATTTTGGTAATATATAATAATTGTAAAGTATGAAGGTAATTTATTTTACCTTTTGGAAGTGACATAAGCTCAATCAATATATGGGATTTTGCATTGAATGTATTTTTCCTTCTTGACGGACATTCAATACAGTCTATTTCTTCAGTTGAAAAGTATTTTTCAATTTCTTCTTGTACATTTATGTAATCATCAAAAGCACATAACGAAATAACTGGGTATTTTTGTACAGTCATATAATTAGGACATAACATATTTTTACAACAATTCACGTTTGTATATGATGGCAATTTGTTGAATAGTTTTTTTGCTGTAGATTTTAATGTTCCCATAACATCAATTAGTTGTATATTACCTACTAGAGTATGCTCTTCATCATTATATGGGTAATGCAGTGCCAATAATTCTATTCGTTCTTTATACAAACTAGTTATTTTTACATTTTTTTTACTTAACATTCTAGTTATAAATTTTGCTGTTCTATCAGATTTTTCATGTTTTACCAAGAATTAAAGATAGTTACTACTGTCTGCAGCTGCATAGGCCAATGTTGTTAATATAGAATCAACAGAACAAGTATTTCTCAATATAACTTTTCCTATGTTTTTTATTGTCTGAGGCTTGTTGTTAAAAGTATTTCCATTTTTTAAAAATACAATTTGTTTTTCTGATCCTTTTTTGTTGAGATCGAGGTTCTCAAATCCTGCTTGTGGATTAAGGTAAGATTTTTTAGATCGACTATTTTTAAATGTTGTTGACTTCCCTTTTTTTTGCCATTGTTCTTCTGCATTTGTTTCTGTGTTACATTCTACACAGGTCAAACAAATCCGTGTCTCACCATATCCCTCATCACTATCTATATTTTTTACCGAACAGCCAAATGAATGAACTGGCTTGGTACATTGTACACAACGATGGGCTCCTGTAGGAAAATTACCATTACTACACGCTAAACATGGATGTAGGATACCTGATACTTCTTCATTGATTTGTTGACTTTCATTTAACTTTTCATCTAAATTGTTAGTAACTGTATAATTACAAATGTATGTATTTGAATTTTTATCAAGTGTCACTGTATCTATGTGAATTGTATCAATTTTTTCGTACTCCGCATCAGCATTTTCATTATGATTTTTACTGTTGTTAAATTTATTTCCATTTTTTAAAAATACAATTTGTTTTTCTGATCCTTTTTTGTTGAGATCGAGGTTCTCAAATCCTGCTTGTGGATTAAGGTAAGATTTTTTATATCGATTATTTTTAAATGTTGTTGACATCCCTTTCTTTTGCCATTGTTCTTCAGCATTAGTTTCTGTATTACATTCTAAAAATGTATTTGAATTTTTATCAAGTGTCACTGTATCTATGTGAATTTTATCAACTTTTTTATACTCAAAATTTTCATTCTGATTTTTACTATCAGAATCGCTTGATTGATTTGATGGAATTGTGTTAGTGTCATATATTTTTTTAAGCGGAATATTATTTTGTATCAGTAAGTGATCGCCTTTATAATAAGAAATAATCTTGTCTAAAAATGTATCAATTCTTAATGGTAAATTATCACTTTTAAAAACTCTATTTTTAAGTTGATTGAAATTACTTTCTATCCGGGCACTGGACGCTGAAGCTTCTCCAAAACCAAATGTTTTTCTCATGATACCTGACCAACAAGGATATAACTTCATGGCCTTAATTATAAGAGGCACAATTTCTGGAGTATATTGTGCATTGTCAATATCACCCTCATTTGTTTGAACTTCCATTTTACATTGCTCAGCTATTGATGATGCCCAAATCTCAAATGAACCAAAAAAATCTTCACGTAAGTCTTCAAGATCATGATCTTCGGAAAGTTCTTTGGCTGTACTATTTTCATCAATAAATGTATCATACTCCTGCAGGTATGCCATTTTATTGGAAATCAAAGATTGCAGATATTTTTTACTTGAGGCACATATAGTATCTTCAGTTAATTGTTTATTTGATATTAAAATATGACCATCGTATTGACTCAAAGCTACATTAAAAATAGCTTTGAGTATTTTATTGGCTTCTTCAATTGAATTACAGTATATTAATAGTGCCATGGATCTAACAAACAGTGATTTTGTTCGAGCAAACTTAACATTTTTCAAAGGAGTCCATTTGGTTATTAAATGAATAAAATGGTTGACATCATTTCTAATATAGCATGTGGATACAGAGCAAGTTCTATCATTTGGATTAAAAATTAATTTGTAACATGATTCTAAGTATACCTGTAGTACTTGTATTGTGTGAATGATTGAACGATGGCTGACATTGGAGCTAATGATTGATCACAAACAATCATTTTTGGTGGTTTAATGCCACATCTAAGCCAACGGTCCAACCAAGAGTATATGGATAATGTATCATGTTGTTCTGAAATCATTGATAGTGCAGTAAATGTTTTACCTTCTATTTCCATAACACCTTCATACAAAAACAGATGACTACTTTGATCGCCATTCGACCTCTTAATTTTCTTACAACATCCACCTGTTGCATCAAACGACATAGTTGGTATTTTGACTCTAGAATAGCATTCTTTGTATATCTGTAATTGCAGGTTGCTCCAAAAATGAACAAAAAACCCATCATATCCAACATTTCGAATAATTGAGCAATAAGTTTCACAATGTTTCATAATATTTACAGCAACTATTGGATTGGAATGATACCGTTCGGCATTTATTGCTCTACTCTTAGCTGTTCTTAGAGTTTGATTGTTTGGTATTTGAGCTGGGGTAAAATCTCCTAAAAATATATTTTATTTATTGTTTATTAAATGTATAACATTATATTATTATAATGGTTCATAATACTATAAAGTAACTATGAGAAAATATTTTTATTGAAATGCATATATTTTTATTCAAAGCAGCTATGAATTGCACAGTAGAAATATTCTTTTCAAAATGTTGAAGAATAAAAACTTATCTAAGGGTACTGAAATTATTTCTTAATCTTGTTTTGAAAATATTGTATTTTATGAATGTAAATGGACAAGGTTTTAAAGAAATTACAATGTGTGCAATAATTAGAACAATTAACCCAAAATAATTATAACAAAAGTTATTAATAAATAAAAGATTATGTGACTTGATTAAAGCATTGGCGTAGCAAGGGGGATGTTGTAAGGGTGTAATATTGCCCACCTTAACCATGTTAATTTATTACAGGTATACCTATAGTAAAATGGTGAAAGATAAATTATTTTACAATAGATATGGTCAAATGTTATTTTTTATAACACCTCCTTTGAAAATGTCTAGCAATTTAATTTTCCCTTTTAAAAAAGGAATATTTGATTCACAAAAAAAACTTCCTACTTAGTGTAAAATATACATTATATAGTAATTTTAATGATATCCTGTTTCTTCATATTAGAAGTATAAGCATCGTTTAAAACCAAACACTTCAACAAAATTAAAATTTTTTTTTACTTCAAGCATTATTTTATCAATACAATCGGTAGCCTAAAATATTGGGGGGGAAATGTGATATCATTTTAATTACCCTCTTTCATCAAACGTTTTGCTTCCTTGCGGTTGAAAACTGAAGGATCAATATGTTTATCAAGCATTGCTGATACAGCACGGATTTTTTGAGTGCCCATTAACTTGCGTTTTTTGGAATGTGAGATATTATAGGAACCAGAATATCTACATTCCATTATTACTCTGTAAAAAAAATAACAAATTAATGTGTTTAATATTTAAATTACATTAGTACCACAATGGTCAATCTAATAGATTATTTATCAATGGCACACTCCAGAATGGTATTAAGTAGGGGTAAGTACAAAAAATGTATATGCCTCCCTATATTTTTTTATAATATATTTTTCATAAGTTAACTTATACTTGTTTTTAAACTTTTATCAGCTCGCACCATTGATATCAAATTATTAAATATACAAACATAATATTGTATATTATCTTACCTAGAATCATTGTCAGGAATTTGCTTTATAGATCCTTCAAAAACTGAACCACAATCAGAACAACGACCACGTACTGATATGTATGTCCCATAATTTACATTAATGTAAGACTTTTTAAACACTAGACAACATGGAAGTCTTGTGTGCATAAAGAAATGTTCTTGTACGATATTAGTCCATTCATATGGAGACATTATTTGATACGTTCTTGGACCTTGTTTTTCCTCATATATTTTAGTTTTAGGCTTAATAGCTTGCCATTCGTTATCAGAAAATGTAATAGAAAATTCAAGATCATTAAATACAACCGTCTCATCATCATCTGTGCAAGGAGAACAAACTAAAAACCAATATAACATAATAATTTAATAAATATTTACCTAAATGAAGACATTATGAAACTTAGGAAGTCTGATAACTAAGTGTAATTAACTAGGGGTAGGTACTCTAGAGTTAATTATTTATGAAAACAATTTTATCAAATTAACATTTACCTGTACTAAAATCATCTTTATTTTCCTTTGATGATATCAGTCCCAATTTGTTTTTAATTCCACCACGATTTAGAGCAACTCGAACTCTAAGAGCTGCAGGGGTGATGTTCTCATTATATTTACTACTGATATTGAATGAAATGTCTTTCCATACATCAGATTTTATACCAACTATTTCTATTGAAAAATAAAATGTTGTGAAGTAATAAAACCACTAATAAATGAATTAAATTTAAATATTTGTAATGTGTATACAAATACATTTAATTATGCAAAGGAACCATTCTACAGCTGTACTCTTTTTTAAGAATTTGTAAAACAATTAGAACATGTTTTTGGACCACATAACTAATTTTATTTCATATTTCAGATGTTTAAGTGTACAACTATTTATTAGTTATGAATGTGTTCTATTATTACTCAATATGATAAGTACTTACAAATTACTAAAAACATTGTAAGAATCATAATTTTTTTGGCACTTATTCTGCAAACTATGTCTTATTCTTTGGAAGGTTATAACAAAGTTATCTAGTTTAATAAGAAAATAATTTATCACATTAACAATACAAGGTAAACTATTGATTTATAATGTATTTGATAAGGTTAAAACTCAAATTTGGTCAAATTTAAAACAAAAAAGTCCTTCCTTGTCTGGGAAATATAATATTGTACTCTGAACCTTCGGTGACTATTATTAAATTACCTGACAATTTTTTTTTAGTTTTTTCCAGTAATTCATATTAAACTGAATAAATTGGTAATTTTCAATTTGATAATTACCTATATTTTTTGACTTATCTACATATTATAATACCTATAGGACTTTTTAAATTATAATCATTAATAATAAAATAATTAGTTATATTCAATTTTATCCAGTAAATAAGTCATAATTATGATTCGTAAAATAATTGTATGATAAAAAATGTTTATGTATAAACCAGTTTAAATTTAAAATTTTAACTCTTAAATTATCACTTTTGTTGAACATTTTAATGCTATGGAAAAAAAAACAATAAAAAGTCTGAATGTATCAATAAATTACATAATTCAATTAATAGCTACCAAATCAAATAAAACTCCAGGTTAGGTACGCTTTATTTTGTATTTTACATTTCTTATTAGTTATTTCTAAGTTATAAATATTGAATAGTTTCTATTATATTTATATGTATACTATATATCATTATTTATATTGTATAAATTGTATATTTTTATTTATTATTTTTTTTTAAACATTATTCTCATCTATTGGATAGGTTTTAATTCAATCACATAATATATTAATTTATTATTTTTATCAATAAAGTTATTTTTGACAATAGGTACCTACTACTATAATAATAATTGCCGTTGATAAATGATTTTCCATGTACTATGGTGGTAAGTAGTTAATAGTTTGTAATATTATTTTATTTAAATGTAATTAAACATTTTTTCAGGTAGGTATATTATAAATATTATATAGGTTTGAAGTGATAGGTACCTATATAGTATATACTATATAGTTGAGATGTTATGTGAAGATAAATATTATTTACTCACTTTACTCTTAGGTGTTTAATTAACAATAATATTATTGATAAAATTTGGGAAAAAATAAATCTAAAATCTAAAATCAAAAATCTAAAATAAACATATTATATTTTTTGGGAATTACAAATTATACCTAATAAAAGGTAATACTATCATAGATACCTACAACGGCTACAACTATATACTAGATATAACTATATATATTTAATTTTATATTGTTATTTTCTACAAGTCATTTATTGACTATTTTTTAATCAATAGAATAAATCTTTTCCTTGTGTACATAAAATTAATATAATTAATTTAATTGTAGTACCTATTATAGGTAATTGATAAGTTTAAAATGTAGAGCCTACACATTTAAAATGGTTGAATAGGTAATTGAATGTACCTATTAAAGCTGTATGTATGTTGAATCATACATTGCATTGTTTATATTATTTAGATACCTATACTAATACAATAATACTTACTATAGCCATCAAAAATAATTTGATCTTTCAAATTGAAAATTTCATCATCAATATTTTTAATTAAATTATTTGGTTTTCTTCCTCTATTATTGTTTGCCATCACTTATTACTTATTAGAGTAATATACAAAAGTTCTAACTTCTACTTATATTTTAATATAAAACAAAATAAATTCAAGTAAATAATTATACCTAATACACGTCACACGACATAAATGTAACTTACTTACACAATGATCACAATTTTGAAAAACAGAAATAGGTACATAAAGACATTTATAACTATTTTTAGATAAACAATATTATATTTTTAACAATAACAATCTCGTTATCGCGACCGCGGCCCGTAGCCGTTATCACACGTCGTTTTTTTTTCAAAACATTTTAATAAAAATCGGTTTTTTTCTCACTTTTTCCAATTTTCTTTGGTTTTTTTACGCTTTTTCGACCCCGTTCTGGTACCGGACGCTCGGGAAGAGCATACGCTTCCGGTTTTCGTTTGCGTTCAGTTCTCGGTGGTCCGCGTCTCGCCCGATTCGATGGCAAATAGTGCCGCCTCGAGTCGTTTCGTCGCTATTATTTCTCTCTTTTTACCGTCGTTCTCGATCCGTTCCGTCTTTTTAATCGCCGTCTGTGTACTATTCGCTCGGCAGACGTCTTTTCAAAGCCACCGGTATGCGGTTCGTATGCCAATTCGGTCCGTAACCTATGCGTTCGCGTTTACAAAATTACAAACCGAGGTAGCACAAATGTAAACATATTATATACGTATTATAATATATTTTTTTTTATTCATTCAAAATTAATTATATTTACCTATTATAAGTTCAGAGTTTTTTTTCTCCACCTAATATTTTTAAACTCAGGTCAAAGTTGCGGAAACGTTTAAAAGTTTGATATAAAAAGGGTGTAAGAGTCGAGTTTGTTCCGCAGCACCCGTAAGATGAATTTGGATTTTGGGGGGGTTTGAGTGTTGTACGAAATTTAATTTTGGTTGTACAAAATTGTACAAAATAAAGTACATAATACTGTTCGGTTCAAAGTTGAAATTCGTGAAAATTAACTGATCCGGGTGCTGGGGTAACGTTACCGCAGCACCCGTAAGATGAATTTGGATTTTGGGGGTGTTTGAGTGTTGTACAAAATTTAATTTTGGTTGTACAAAATTGTACAAAATAAAGTACATAATACTGCGTGATTGAAATTCATGATTTTGAAAGTACGGGTGCTGGGGTAACGCACCTGTCTTGAACTATTTCTTGGACCAATCTCACTCCCACTGGTGATGGTCCGTTGGCGTTTCCCGACGTGCTTCTTTCGTTTTTCTGTTTTGTATAACAGTTTGAAATTTCATGACCTATTTTATTGCAGTAACTGCAAAGTACGCCCTGAGTATTGTTATTGTCCCTACGAACATTATTGCTGTTGTTCGCATGGCGCGTGCCGTTTACACGATTATTGTTGTACGTATTTTGTTGCGCATTAGGTCGATTGCTCCAGCAATCTCGTGCTATGTGATTAGATCTACCACAAGTGTAGCATCCGGTGCCTCGGTTAATATTATTTTGTTGTACATTATTGCCATTGAAATTCCGTCCATAGCCGTTTCCGCCTCGTTGACCGCCGCGATTAACCATGTGTGAGCCATATCCGCTCTGATTATTATTCCCATAGTTATTGCGGTTGTTGTGATTAACATATCGGTTGTTATACCCGTTGAAATTATTATTTCTATTGCTTTGATTTGAATTACCGTTTCCTCCGCGATTAACTGCGTTATTTGTATTACCACCATTTTGTCGTTTTTCCTCGTTATTGACGTCTGCCTGTTTTCCATTACCGATTTATCTCTGCAATTTATCCATTTCTACTTTTGACTCATATTCGAGCATCTCATCGATCGCTGTTTTGAAACATTGTTCCAATGTACTGGGATTTCGACTTTTCAGTACTGTATATAGGTGATGAGGTAACCCTGTCATAAATATGATCATTGCCTGTTTCTTTGTTTGTTTTTTCACTATATCTGCCTCGGCCTGAGCTAGACCTATCGTACTCGCCGCGCAGAGTTTATAATATAACTCTTCGATTCTACTAGCGAATTTTGCCACACTTTCTCCCTCGGCCATACGTGCCGTGTTTAAAGCTATTGATAGGGCCCTCTCCGATACTTTTTGTTCGAATGCCCCTTCTAATATTGTTTTTATTGCTCCCCATGTTTCTAAATTTCGATATTTTGTTACTTCTAACGCATTTCCTGTTAACTTAGAAGTAATTATTTTTAATAATATCGGTGTATCTGCTTCCGTTGTTTCTTTAATTGCGATTTCACAAATATTTATAAATTCGGCTACGTCCTTTTTGCCCGTGCAAATAGGTATCATAGCAATTGCTTTATCTAAATCCATTTTACTCATTTTTTTTTTAACCACTGACTCTAACTGCACGTGAATTACGCTTGAGTCTGACCTAGTACCTAAACGACCTACGGTTTGTTTTCGTGGCGCGGTACCTATCTGCTCTGTTAAACTATGTGTTCTTACTAACTTTTTCTTAACAGTTTTAACTATGTGTTTCCTAGTTTGTTCTAAAAATTCTTTCTTTACAGCGTCTTTTAAAACTGCCTCTTTTAATTCTTAATTCTTAATTCTTTCCTAGATTTATAATTTTCAACTTTTATTGAACTGTCCGCAGAACTAGTATCAATATCTGAACTATCGGATTCTGACATATATTTATCTAAACATTACATATATATAATTTTTAATAAATTATATCTACTAAATTTATTAATATCCTATCCACGTGAGTAATTACCAACAGTATTTACTCTACATGTATATACTATTATTGATTTATAAGCTAATAATACGTAACTACCGTCACCAAAATTAATATTATGTAAAAATTACTTATAAAATAATTATCATGCACAAATAATAAAAAGAAATTACGTAAACGCACGACGTACGTTGGATATGGATGAGTACCTATCTAATAACACGTAAAACGTTCGACCGCCTATGTTACGCGTGTTAAATTCCGATACGGTATCCCTTCACCCGTTTCCCACGCACTGTTCCGCGATGTTTTTTTTTTATGCGTACGCGCTCGTACTACGCTCGAATATTATAACGAAAAATCCCCGGTTAATTACTCCGTAATCCCTCTAATAATATTCGACTTCCTATCCCTTATTTTTGTAGACTATAAACTATAAAAGTCCTATTACTAATTTTTCCTAAATGATTTAATTTCCTAATTTACGCGCTTTACCATTTAATCTTCTAAACACTAATTATTTTTTTGATTTCTAATAATTATTCTATTAACTTATTCTTAGTAACGTTACACTATTTCTTATCCTAGGGCGCCCCTATAATTAAATCCCTTTTTTTTTTTCAAAACTTTTCAAAATTTGACGTCAATTACTTTAACAAGGTCATCTACTGCCTTTTAATTCAAAATCTCTTTTTTTTTTTCAATATATATCACTTAAATTCTTTCAACAATTATATTCTATATTTCAATTCAAAATTCAATATTTCACTTCAATCAATTATTCTCATATATAATTCAAAAATTGCTACGCGCGTGCATCAATTTCCTAGATCAGCCTATCGCCGTCTACTTTAATTTATTAGATCAGTCTCCGCTGTCTATCACAAAATATCATAAAATACTTAGGTCAGTCCCTGCTGCCTATCACAAAATACCATAAAATACTTAGGTCAGTCCCTGCTGCCTATCACAAAAAATCTTAGATCGGTCTTTGCCGTCTATTTACCATAAAAAATCCTAAATCAGTCTACAGCTGTCTATCACAAAAAATCTTAGATCGGTCCTTGCCGTCTATTTACCATAAAAAAATCCTAGATCAGTCTACAGCTGTCTATCATAAAATACGTATATAGTTCTTCCCAAGCTTGTTTCCTATTTTTTTTTTTTTTCTTTATTTATTTTTATTCGAATATTTTTCCCTAATATTTTACACCACCACCAAGTATAAAATAAACGCTGATATATATGTATCAACGTGAGACGTGCACTTCAAGCTATACAATTTTAATTTTAATTATTTATCTTCACTTAATTAATATACTCACAACAACGTTGTTGCCACTGCTGTGTTCATTTTTCTTGATTGTCTGCTGGCCCGTCTTGAATTGTTCGTTGATTCCGGAGTCGCCTTGGTTGATCAGACCTCAACTGTTACCTCCGTGGAGCTGCTGACGTGGTGTAGCCGCTGCGTCGGTACTGGATCTCCGAAGTTGAATGTAGCCGCCTTGACTGCTAGACTCGCCTTTGGAAATTTAAATCCGCCGCTTCGACTGCTCGCCTCGTCTTGAACCTCCTTTTTTCGACTGCGCCAGTGTAATATTCTCGGTAGCTTGGTACCTACTATCGTAGTTCTAATAGTAGATAAGTGGCTGCCGAGATATTATAGTTGCAGGTCGCAGACAGTTTGTTTGATGTTGTAGTCGTGGTTGATAATAAATAAAAGACAGTTGTTGTTTATTGTGAATTTTATTATATTGTTGATAATTTTCTAAGTCCAAAATAATGCTCGTACAGAGTGGCGTGAAGGTGCTTGCACTAATAGTACACGTCTGAAAACAGGCCGATTCGGGCTCCCTTATATATAAAGTTCCCCGTACCCCTTGCCTATAGCTACTGTATCTCGACTCACGGATGTGATGTGTGTGACCATCGTTCCGGCCCACGCATTTTATGACTTCCAGTATAATTCTGTGTATTCGATTTGATATAATCATTTTTAATATAATTTTAATATTTTTTATAATGACTATCGTTGCGTACAGTGTTGTAATCAAAATAATCATTCTACTGTTTCATATTTTTATATCTTGAACATTGTGGTATACAGAGCAATTATATGGTTCAATGAGTTCCTAATATCCGTTTCTCAAACAAGACATTAAAATGTAATATTATTTAATAAACAGAAGGAACCCTTATTTCCGTTTCTATTATCCGATATATGCCGAATTACAGTATCTAAATTATAGTATAGTATGATTATGTACCCGTGGGATTTGTTTTACTATTAAGTAGTAGCTTGCTTACTACATCATCATGAGGTGATTCGTGGACATTACTGACGAAATCAATAATCAGAAGTCGCAAAAAAAACATGCTTTTGCATATAAATCCTAGCCCTGTTCATTATGTTAGAGGTGGCCGACAGGGGTGTTAGTGTTAGATGTCGGTTAAACTATTGATCATAGTCCATTCTATGATTCTACTAGCTCAGTAACCTAAAGACGAACGTCGGCGACTCTGCCTTGCATAAAGTCGCCGTCGTCTAGTTTTTACGTCAAATTATGCGTTTTTATGTTATGTTTTGTTGTGAACAGTTGCGAATCGTTGACATAAAATGTATACTTATTTGTTGGTCTACGCTAAATTTATTCGTTACAACATTAATTACGCGTTGACAGTTTCCGAGAATGAGAAAATTATGTCGTGTTAGTTCAATTAGTAAGAGTCGACGGCAGTGTTATATCTCGCACAGCGTTGGCATTAAACACTTGCTTATCGGCACCGCATTCACACGATAACGGTCCGCAGATAGTATTATTAATATTTATCGACAGTGACGGTGGCAGTGTTTAATTAATATTTAAATAATACAAAACTTACTATAATATTATTTTATCTGATGATAATATATATTATATCGTAATAGTAAGCTATTTCAAAGAATTGTGATTTTATGATTTAAAATGGTAGGATTGTATTATATGGCGGTGATCTGTTGCAATAGTTAAAACTAAAATCGTACCATTCTTATCATATATCCACATAGATTTTATTTTAAAAACATTAATTTTGTTTGAACTTAATTAGGATATCTAACAACAATGTTGGAAGTCCGCTAATTACAAAATATCAATATCTAATGGAACAAGCCATGTTATTATTAATCGACAGTGGCTTATCAACTTGTTACTTTTTTGAATATCTAGTATATGTTACAAATTTACTAGACATAAAATCGATATTTGGTATGTTTAATGTTTATGTTTATTTTCTTTGAAAAGATAATGGACCCCACTTAACGGGTTGCGCCGCGGAGGCTAACAGTGTTATAGGGAGGAAATATTGTAATAATCTAGGAATTGCCTTAATTGCCTAGCTTATTGGTTGCAAGTAGCAAGGCCGTAGATGTGAGAGATAACTTAGGATGTTTGTTAAAACATAGACTCGTTGAAAGGTTAAAGTTGTTTATTGTAAATATTCTTCAGAAAATAAGTCGAAAATGACAAAATCGTTATACTATCTTTCGTGAAGGTGCTAGTATGTACACGTTTGAATACAGGCCGTTTCAGGTCTGGTTAAATAAGTTATCATACCTCCTACCGTCTCCCTGGTCCATCGACTATACTCTTTTTCAAATGAGAACGCACCGGGTCGCGCATCGTCATCAGAGGCGGAACCACAAGCCCCTCCCACAAAATTAGTAATTAATTTCTGATTAGTCGCCAAAGATCGGCTACTTTCGACGCCGCCGGCATACAGAATGTCCAATTATTAAAATAGCTGAAACTGTCGGGAGTGGGGAGGCCATGCACGCGTTTCGACCGGTTTTCGTCCGCCGCCCGGTGCGTTCTCATTTGAAAAAGAGTATATATACGATGTGCATACAGAAATGCATATCCTGCACGCATAGTCGGGTCAAGAGCCATATCGCCGTTTCCCTATATTTCAATATACATGAAATACCAATTACTATGTACTTGCTTATAATCTTTGTGTCGTAGTACCCATATTCTGTCATTATATATATTATATAATATGCGATTTATATATATAATGTGTTTTTTATATTTATAATTAAAATGCAAATTCACTGCGTTTTAAAATACGCCTGATGGAATGTGAGCGCTTCCTTATCTTAGTCGTGTATCTGTTAATTTGACAATTGCCAAATTGCTGTTGAGCCCGCTCTCATATTTCCCATATAACTATTGTTTATTATACTTTCAATTAACTACCTATGTTGATTATTTAATATACGTTGTAATATAATATAATATACGAATATTATGATTTACAACGTATGTTCCGCCTTCCGCTAGCAATATTTGATAATAATGTGCCGGGTGCCAAACAAGTCCGCCAAACAAAAAACCGGGAAGCGAATATCGAGTATGAATAATGCACCAACAAATGTCTGGCGAAAGAAAGTCCGGCGTTCTTGCTCCTCAGCTCTCGGCGCTCTCGCCAATAGCACTCCGCATTGTTACATATTTGACATTCAGTAATCAATTATGATTAAAATGTTTTAATCTTAATACATTATATAAACTAGATTGAATAAATTTAATGGATTTCAAAGTTCCTTCATAATATCTTTTTAACAAATCTGATCCCGAGGGTCGTTTCATATCTTTTAGCTTTCAAAAATTAACGTTTCTGTAATCCTTATTGCATGTCTAAAGAACGTTACTTACAATTAGTACAACTGATTTCTCCTGCCATTCACAAAAAAAAATACGAATATGAGAGAGTGTGTCAATGCTGAGGAGCGGATATTAATTACTCTCAGGTAAGAAATTTCTGTTCACATACTTAATAAAAAAAATTAATTATATTCAAATTATAAACAATTATACAATACAACCTTTTTAATAATAATTTAAAAATAAAATAAATGTAAAAACTACGGTTAACTTTCGGACATGTTATTGATCAAATAATTGTGTATTGTATTTCTCTTGGTTAACTTCACTCAAAGCTTCATTTAATGCTTCATAAAACTGTGCTGTGCTTTGACTGGTTAAGGTTCCTAGTCTGTTTAATTGCGAAGTATTATTTACATTTGAGGAAAATACATCATTTCAGAGTGTGTCGAAGGTGTAGATGGGGCTGAAAATGTATTTGATGGTGTGTACTCCAAACTGTGTGATAAAATGTCATCAACAGACTGCACGGCTCTTCGCTTGAAAAGTCGTACCTCTTCGTCTGACATTTTGAAAAGATCTGTTAACATGCTAAGAAAAAAAAACATTTTCAAACCTTCTGTTTTTGGATCCTGCTTCATAATATGATCAGATGAATTTAGCGCTCTGGCTCTTTTGGTTTCCATGTATTCGAGGAATTTTATCAACTGATTTCTTTAAGCCACGTTTTCGGTTTGGCAAATTTGATGGAAAAGGCTCAGGTTGACTGTGAATAGTGTTCTTCTTGCTTTGAGACATTTGTTGTGTGTAGTGGTGTAGGTGATGGTAACGGTGAAAATGGATATGTTAGAGATGGGGTTGGCGGTTGTTGAAATGAACTTTGCGGTTCCAAAACGTTTTCTTCGTTTGCAGTCGAATCATTTTCTTCAGATTCCTTATCTTCTTTTTGTTCTGGTGGGTTTGGTAGATTTCCTGAAGGTGCACCTAATGCCTTTATATATGGAACTGTGAATTACATAGATTCCATTAAATAATATGTCCTCTTTGTTTTCGCTCCTGCGCCACTTGGGGCAGGTTTCATGTTTCGCATAAAAACCTCTCGAATATTCTTCCATCTTTCTTTGCATTCAGCCGCTGTCACAAACAAAAATTATTAAAGAATTATACAGGGTTTGAAATTCTTTTTAAATATTTTTAAAAACCCAATAAAATTAATTAAATAAACATTATTGAAATATTGTAAATTATTTTTCAGTTAGAAATTCATAAAAGTTTTATTTTCACAGCTTACATTAGAAATTTGAATAGAAGCTCTGATATTATAATATTTACTATACAAATTGTCTTAAACCGCCCAATGTATTTTTTACTCTATGTTACAGATACTTAGGTACTGGTGAAACATTTGCATTAATTGCAGTTTATTTCGCTAGAGGGGAGTCCACAGTTGGTGGGATTGTGTCGGACACATCAAAAGTGATTTGGGAAGTGTTGAAGGACAAATACATGCAGGTGCCGAATAGAGAGTAGTAGACAGCAATGGCACAACTCAATCAACTCAGTTTCCTTTGCAACTAAAATAAATAAAAATTAATTATATACAGTTAAATATATTTTTCATAGATATTTATGATCGATAATGATTTGTATGCTTACAAACACACTTGTATGTCTTTTGGTCTTATTGGTGCTGTTATAATTTCGAGTTGATATGGTTTATGGCTCAGGGTGTTCCTTAATAAAATAAAAATTTAATAATTGTATTTTGTCATTAGTTATGTATGTAGAATTGTAAATTTTGTTTGTTCACTGTGCCAGAAATGTGGAAATGTGCTTCGTCGCTACTCCTCACAATAGCGTTGGGAGGCACAACCGTAAGGATTTCATTACAATAATCTTTTCGTTTTCCCCAATCTGTTGGACTTAATTCCTGATTTACCATAATCTTGTATGGGTGTAATTTAAGATCACAGTGCAAAATTCGCCTTACCGTTCGATCCGATATCTCGAGAGCAGAGGCATGTTTCCGAGCAGAACGCGACGGAGACTGCTCTATCGATGTTCTTACTGCGGCAATGTTTTCCGGTGTTCTCACGGACTTGGGACGTCCAACCGGTTTGTTAGGCATTGCAGATCCCGTTGCTCTTAAATTTTGTACCCACTTCAAAATCGTTTTCCGATCAGGGACACTTTCGTTTGGATTTAAACCGAATCGAGTACGAAATGCTCTCTGTGTCGCAGTCACACATTCAGCGTTTTTGAAAAACACCTCGATAACGAAACCACGTTGTTCACCTGACCATTGTGACGACTAAAAACCTTATTAATGACCGAGCCCAGTGAAACAAACCGCTTTTATCTAATCAGTTTAATTACGTGCTAATGATGTTTTGAAATATGGCTAGTCCATTACAGATTATTTTCTAAAACAGCTCCAAATGTGAGTCAATCGAAAAGACAATCATTTGGACAATATTATTTTTGAAAAATAATTTTAAAAAAAACCTTACTTAATGTAGTTTTAATAAATAAAAAAAATTTCCATATCTTGTATAGTTTTTTTTTAATTCACCTTGGAAATGTGGGAGTCCATTATGCCGCACCCTGTATAATAAGATTATTTACTGTGCTTGAAGATTTTGGTTTATTTAAACAATAACAAACATAATATTATAAATATTTGACCCCATTATTTTGTGTATTTGATGTTCTACGTACATACTGATATTTCTTTTGATTTTCAACATCAGTTTTCCACTTAAGAAATTTTAAACAACATTTATAGGAATAATTTTTTGCTAACATTATTTTTTTTTTAGTTTACCTTCCATATTATTGAATTTAAGAGATACCATTTGAATGTTCATATTGTGTTCAAATGACAAATTTACTAACAAAGCGGTGTCTAGTCGGTGTGCGGTTCAGTTAACCAATGGTTGGGATAGCGGAACCAATCTAGGACGAAAACCACCCCACTACCTCAATGATTACTATTGTTAACTTTTCAAATTGACAATTTAGAAATTTAAAAAAAAGAAAGTTTCCTATTCAGATAATTGACCGTTACTCTATGAACCCCAATACTGAGTCAATTTATTATTTATTGTATGTATTTGTCAACAAAAGTAAGATTATAAGGCAACCAAAATGTTTTTTTTCAAAATTATGTTATGTTATTACAATATTGGAAACATTATCACTCACAACAGCAGCTACTTTGTTTTCAATATTCCACTCTCGTACAGTATTTTTTAAAAACAAAACCAAATTTTCAGAGGTATGCCTTGCTTCAAATTTCTCACAGCCAAGACACACAGATTGAAGTGATGCATTTTCGTCAATTAAGTGAGCAGTAACTCCAATATAGCTTTCATTTTTGATTGATGTCTATCCATCTGTAGCCAAACACACCGAAAAACAATTAGTCATGAGAACTTGTATTTTCTCATAAGTCTGGTGATAAAGAAGAGGTATCATGCAGTTGGACACGGTTTTCTTCGAAGGCAATTTATAACCACCATTCAACATCTTCAAAATACATTACAATTTTTGATCTCCAACAATGTAAAATGAAAAATATCTATAAAATAAAATATGATTTCAGTTTTTTTTGTTTAAAATAATATAGTTACTTTTTAGTGTATAGAAATGTCATATTATTATTGTATTTACCCCTTAACAATAATTTTAACCTATTGATGATCTACTCTTTTTTAATGAGTGACATTTAGTGGTTTTGTTTAATTGAAATAACCTGGTAGTGTCCGTCAATTTGTACGATGCCGTGATATTTCTGACGGTCCAGCAGTAGTATGAGGAACAGTCTCAGATGTAGATGGACCTTGAGTTGATTGTGATGTAGATGGTCCTTGGGTCAATTCACATCCGGGCATAATTGGGTCATCAATAATTTCTAAAAAAATATTGTTCTACATTAAAAAAATAATATATTTTTTAATGCATAAACCATCTGTTGCATTTCTTGTATTTGTATTTAATGGAATTTATATATGCTTTACCCCCTCATGTGCCGTCTTAAATTATTTAAAGAAGTGCAGTACTGATTTTAGCTGAGCAATATCCACACTGTGCCTTCTCATGTTTTATTTCAGTGAAATGATTCCATATCTCACATGTCTTAGCTCGATGAGGTGCCATTGAGCTAAATTTAAATAAAAACTTAATAATATGTTTATTATAGTTACCTAATAATTAAATTAATTTTTTATATAAATAGTACTTTTTTGACTTGGTACTATACATTTAGTATCACACTATTTAAAATATCACAATTTTTTTCTGTTCCCCTTGAGATTCGACATAACGAGAATCTTCTGTATTTCATTCATTGATGACTTAGAAGGATTCAACTAAGTATTATAAAGTCAAAATTTTTTTAATAAATCTTAATATTCTGTTCAAAATGAATTTACTCCAAATTAATAAAAGCAGGTTGATAATATTTTAAATAATAATAAGAGAAATGGTGGCACTTTAAATAATTTGAATTTCACTTTTAATGATTTTTTAGCACATGGCAAGGTGCACAATTTGACTAATATAATACTGTGGATAATACTGTAGAGGCCACAAACGTGGCTTTCATCATATTTTGGGGCAGCACGGCAAGGATATAGAATAATAATTATGGCTTCGTCGCAATTGGTTTTGCATAGCTCGCCGCTGCCAGCCACAGGGTTACCGTGTGTACTTACGCATCTTTTAACAGTCACGGCCGAACGGCTCACATCTTGCGACACGGAAGTACAGTTGAAAGGGAATTTTTTATACTGATAGCTAGACAATCAAATAAACCTATCGACTTGTTAACAATTTTAACAACCAAAAGCAGCGGACAACGGGAGGTAATCCTGGAGATCGTACCCGTATGCTCCATTTACAACGTTCTTGACGGATTGCTAGACGCTCAAACTTTTAAACATTCCCGCCAAAGCGCCAAGCCTTATCTCCAATCCATATCACTAATCCTTATCACAAATCCTAAACTTTCGTCTTGCAGCCTTTGAAACTTTTATAATTCCAACGGCATTGTCTCTAAAATCGGTACCCACTCTCAGTGAGTCCAACCCTCCCCGAGTTTAACTTAGAGCTAGTATGATAATATAATAAGTTTATTATATCATGGGCACAAGGCATAAAACATTAAATTGGCGGTACGAAAAACAGTGCAAACATCTTTAACCACTAAAAACAACGTTAGACAATGAACGGATGGACCAATGACTATGGACGGTATGTCAGTAATACCAAACTACCAAGGACTATATAATACCAGATTGTGTTGATGGCACAGATATATTATATATATCTAGACTATCAGCTGCCGACTCCATAAACAACCATAAACTTAAAAAAAAAATTATCTCTATGTATATGACAACAACATTATTGAATTATGATGCCCAACGCCATTTGTCACTTGGGAAAAGTTTACAAATTCTACTCGTTTTAATTGGCAACGGACTTGTTTGATATGAAATGTTGTTGTTTATTATAATATTACCTTTCTAACGACACGAACTAAGTTCGTGCTAACGATTAGTAAGTATTGCCCAAGTTGTAAATGGCTACCAGCGTCAGTGTCGGCGCTAGGGGAGGACATATGTTTAGGGCCCCGCGATTTTTAATTATCATCTTAATATCGCGAAACACATTTTATATTAACAAATTATAAATTTATACATTTATTGTTATATACTACACATGTATAATATTAATATTATTTCTATCATCAGTTATTTGGAAAATTATATCTAAATTTGGCCATAGTAAATCGTAACCAAAGTAAATCGTTATCGATACGATGAAGGAGTAATATTTTGAGGATACTCGAGGACTGTAGGAGTATACTATAATTAATAATATAAATATTTATTATCTCTATATACTCTGTTCAAAATAAGAAACCTAGACGGCGGCGACCAGTTTTCGTCGGCGGCGGTCAGGCTACGCCCATTGTTCTCCCCACCAAATCAACCACCTGCTCACCAGCTCGGCCGACTACGCGCGACGCAGCTGGTGGCAGGTGTTCGCATGTACGCGCCTTTCCGTTGAATTTCAAATAATATTGTTCATTGTAGAATTTGTGTTAGTTCCGTTACAACGTCCTCCGTTTTTTAACCTCGCAATTTCTACTTACAATTCTTTTACTATGAGTGAGCACAGTGAAATCCGCAATCTTGTTGAACCAGACGAAGTTATTTCTCCAATAAGAAAAAATCCAAAAGGAAAAGTAAGTTAAACTTTTTTTTTATTGATTGGTTATGCCAAATAATCACACATTTGAAAGGTATTTGTTAGTATGTGAAAATTGAGTTATGTGTAAAATTATAATATGGATAAAGCAAGTAGACTGGTGCTCACATACTAAAGAATTACCATTTGAAATATTCGTCTTCGATGTGTGTTAACATTTATTTATTTTTTGCAGTATGTACACAGTCGACAAAAGAGTATCATTGTTAATATGTACAAAGATACTCTGATGAAAACTCCAGATATTACATGCAGTGATATGTATAACAATCTGTCAAAAGCCACGGGTATAGGTTATGATACAATAATGAAAACTATCGTCGAGTATAAGCAAAAGAACACTGTGACTTCTCCAAACACGAAGCGAGTAAAAACATCGCTTTTTAATAAGATCGATGATTTGGACCGCAATGGACTTCGGCAAAAGGTCCATTCAATTTGGTTGCGTCGTGAACTCCCTACAATCGACAAAATTTTGTTTGAAGTTAACGAAGATCCGTCGCTCCCTAACTTCAAGCGTACTACTTTGTACAACATTATAAAGAAATTGGATTTTGTGTTTACAAAGAGGAAAAGGTGCAGTGTCTTGACAGAGAGAGAAGACTTGATTGTTTGGCGCCGCAAATATTTATATGACATCTGCAAGTATCGAAACGAAGGTCGATCGATTTACTATTTGGATGAGACGTGGTTGAACGCAGGTGATTGTGTAGACCGGGTGTGGATAGATAAAACGGTACGGTCCAAACACGATGCATTCAACAAGGGTCTAACAACCGGGCCGACAAACCCAACTGGTAAGGGGAAACGGTTGATTGTGTTACACATCGGTTCAGACAAAGGATTCCTCGAGGGTGGGCTGTTATGTTTCGAGTCCAAAAAGAATAGCACTGACTACCACGATGAAATGAACGGCGATAATTTCAAAGAGTGGTTTCAGTCTATTCTTCCTCGACTTGATCCTCGTTCTATTATTGTTATGGACAACGCACCCTACCATTCAGTCCAAACCGAAAAATATCCTACTTCAAGTGCAAGAAAATCCGTAATATTGGAGTGGCTTGATGCGAAAGGAGTTACTTTCGACAGGCCGATGTTAAAGGCTGAACTTTTAGCTAAGGTGCGGGAGTTAAAACCACGCGAGAAATCGTATGTTATCGACAACTTGGCTAGCAACGCAGGGCACACCGTTCTCCGATTACCACCGTACCACTGCGAATTCAATCCAATTGAACTAGCGTGGGCGATGGTAAAAGGCTACGTCAAACGGGAGAACACAACATTTAAGGCTGACGACGTCCGCCGACTTCTCAACACGGCAATTGACAGAGTTACACCAGAAAATTGGCAAAATTTTATCAAGCACGTGATTGATGAAGAAAACAAGATTTGGAAAGTTGACGACATCATGGACGAGATTATTGATGGAATGGAACCATGTGTGCTAACCATTACAGGAGACACATCGAATGACTCTTCTGACTAACTTTTTTTTTATAATATAATTGTATCATATATTTTTTATTTTTGTTTATTTTTTATTAAAATATATTTATTAAAAATTAAAAATTGTTTTTTTATTTTTCACGATCGTATGTATTTTACACCTGGTAAGAGAAAAAATATAAATATACATTGAAACAAAAGGTAACATAATATAAATTAGAAAACATAAAATAAATTGGTTGTATAACGTGTTAACGTACGGAGAAGTACGCACACACACCTCGCCGCACGGCGTGAACAGGTATACAATGCATTTTAAGTTATGTGTTCATGTCACTTATCAAAGATAGACTAATGAGTCGCTCCCGCCGAAGCGCTGCGGTGGCGTTGATTTATGTCCGTGCTATTTGTCTAGCCACGCCCCTGCGCAGTAGCTAGCCGCCGTCTAGGTTTCTTATTTTGAACAGAGTATAGTTATTGTTTTTTCTGTTCTTTGTTTGGAAAAGCTTTCCGCATATTGTCGTATGACCGTATTATAGAAGAGCTTTATTCTTAAAACATTTATTTAATTATATAATATTATATGTTCAACATTTGAGTATTTGACTGCAATCCGGTTTGCCCCTTACAGTATTTTTTCAACAGTTTCTGCATACAATTTTATGAAATTATTATTACAATTTAATTTAGCTACAGTATAGCCGTAATAAATAATATGGGTAACGGTCCAATATGCGACCTACACACTGATTTATCGTTCAATACATGTAATACTTACCAATAATTTTAATTTTTAACTAATCTTTTTTTGATTCCACTTCTCAGTGTCGTCAACAACTATATGTATTGTTTCAGTCCGTATTGTTATGAAACTTATTTTTCATATCAGTCAAAAATGCATCAAAAATGGTTTTTGGATTTTGACACGATCTCCACCACTCTTCTTGGAGTTGTCGGTCTAGTAAAGGAGACGCCCCATTTTTTTTGATATTATATTTGGATTTCATAATTCTCCATAAGCCTTCAATGTGTTGAGTGTGTGCTCCTGTTTCCGGGTCAATAAAAAATTCTGAATGGTTAACTGTTTGATGAATCACAAACATCCATGATGATTTAATGTTGAGTACGCTCTCCATTGGTCACTATAAATTGTCGTTCCAGTTATTATTTCGTTTTTAATAATTTGTAAAAGAGTTTCTCGGTCCCGTTTTTCTACTATAAAAAATCGCCGTTCTAATAATAAGTCTGGCCGTTTCCAACAAATTCCAAATACCCATGGGCCTACTATACGATTCCCATAATTTTTATTTGTACGTACTATTTCATTTTCGTCAGAATCTTCGTTGCTGGAATTACTTATTTCTCTTAATGGCTGATGGTCCCCACGCTGTAATCGACCACGGTTATACTTCCTTTTACCCTGAAAAAGGGATTCGTCAATTTGGACAGTACAACCAGTACCACCCATTTTCTCTCTTTTTGAAAAAAAATATACTGGTATATCTCTACATAAATTATACCAATCAACGATGGTGTTTTTGCTTCTTCCAGTCCAATTTACAGCTTGATTTATTGGAACTAAATTAACCTAGAACCAAACTATTTCCATTATTTCACATAATGATAGCTGACTATTACAACGGCCGTTAAGAACCGTGTAGGTAAAAAAGTCATTATCTTTACGAATCGATTGGTAAGTTTGGCAACCCCGTTTTGTACATCGTAATGTTACAACTTTTTTCATAGTGCCATCAGAATTTCGTTTTTTACTACTTCTTAAATATTCCACAAGTTGGCCATTACATACAACACCGTCTTTCACCTTTATACATGTCATCGGATTATCGGCCAGTAATAACCCTCGGTCTTTTAAATATTGAACACATACCACTTCATCTCTAATAATGTTCCTATATAGGTGACCAATAGTAGATATCATTTTGAGTTAGAACATAAAAATTCACACGCACAAAATAAAACTCAAATAAAAAATCATAAAACGAGCGCACGACACATACGAATGAAATCGGAACTGTACTGACTGAGGACACTACTACTCCCGGGTTTTTGCCTTTCGGCTACAACCGCGGACCTTATATTAGCACTGGGTGCTAGTCAAGAGCCGCGGAGGACTTACGATCGCCGCCCGCCGACCCGTAACACTGCATGACGAGTCATGACTGACGTGTTCGTAGTCGACAGACAGACGACCGCACGTCGTCTGAGGACCACGAGCACCGGGCGCACCTACGTTCCCACCGAAGTCGGGCACCGTGCGTCCGTTCCATCTGGCTAGGGCTTACAGGAACCTTTCGCCGCCCTGGTGAGGCCGCAACCTACCCACATTGCTTTCCGTTTCTGGTCACGGACAACCTTCGTTGTATATAGCCCCAACGATAAGCTGGGTGAGCGCTAAGGAGGGACCGTGCTTTCCCGGCCGGCTGTCACCGTACGGGTCCGCCGGGTCCCGTCACTCGGCCGCCTTACCGTGGCCAAGCGTGCGGCCTATTACCACATAGTATGCTCCTGCAAACTGCCACTCCGAAACCAAACCGCCATCGACCGCGGGCAGTGTCCGACCGCGGTCGACGTGTGAGGGCTTGGTGCTAATCTCTCAACACCAAGGGGCCCCCTCACATCCTGAAGTACCTATCTCGCTTCCCGCTAGGTAAAGCACATCATTGGTGAGATGCTCGGACGAAGCTTCGTCGGAATCTTGCCTCAGCTTGTGGTCCTACCGAGATTTGGGCCGTGTACCACGGGCTCACGGTGGGCCCTTTCTACGCCTCCCAGAGGTGTCACCAGGCGGTTAAGCCCAGTGACCGACCCGCTCTTCTCGAGGTCGCGGTCAGAACCTCGGTCCTCGCCACGAAGGCGTCACCAGGTGATTAAGCCAAGTGACCGACCCGCTCTTCATGAGGTCGCGGTCAGAGCCTCTCAACGCCCTAGTCCCCGGAGGTTTCGGAGGTTCGCGCCCCAGGCGCCGGCCCGTCTTGGCCAAATTCCCTTTTAGTCGCCTCTTACGACAAGCAGGGAGTACTGATGCGGAATTCTGGACGGCCCCCGCAGCAGGGCCGCACTCCTCGTCCCAGACGTATGAGTGCGTCCCGGGTCAGGACGCACTCGAGCGTGTCTCACCGCTTCTGCCTCTTACGCCGTACGCACTCATTCAAGGCACCCCGAGTGCGACACCATCCGTCGTGTGACGGTGGTTGCGTCCTGACCCTAGTAGGTTCACGACCTCATGTTTTCATTTTATCGATCAGAGCGGTTAGTAAGTACTTGTTTGGAAAATGTTCTGAGTGCTTCATAAGTTTTCTTCGAGGTGAGGAAGGCACCGTCAGCTGGCGGCCAGGAGACACCTTCTTCCCTGAGTGCGCGTTTGAGCCTGATACGGGCACTCTTCGTCCTAGGGCAAAATCTGAGGACGTGGTTCGCAGTTTCCGGTTTGCGGTCGCATTCGCAGATTGGGTCAGGAGCCAATTTGAAACTATGGAGCTTGGCCCTGAAGTCTCAATGTCCTGTTAAAAATTGTGTTGTCCAGTGGTCCAGAGACATTGGTAGGCTGTATCTCACCCGGACTGAAGGTATCATCTTCTTCGTCCAATTACCTTTTGGCAAGGAGTCAAACCTTGTCTGCCACTCGTCAAAGAGCTCGTTTTCTTTTTCCAGTCTCAGTACGTGGGATATCTCTTGACGAGCGCAGATGGTGTTGATCGCTTGAAGCCTCATCCCGAGATCGAGGGGCAGGGTCCCTGCTACTACTGGTAGACAGTTGGTCGAGACGGTGTTGTAGGCACCAGTCATGGCCAGCAGAGGAGCCCTTTGTGCGCTCAGCAACTTTTTCTGGCTCTTAACAAGCTTATTCCCAGTGGCCCCAATCTCAGAGGCGTATGTGACCCGAGGCAAGAATACACCTCTGTAAATCGTTCTTGCGGCTGTCTGTCCCATGCCCCAATTGGCTGAACGAAGTCTTCTGAGTCGTCCATACATGTCCTTAGACTTGGCACTGATGGCCTTGACATGGTCCCAGTAGCTTCGCCGTGGGTCAAGGTAAACGCCTAGGTACTTCACTGTTGGAGTAGACACGATCCTTGGAGCATCGGCCTTCGTACCAAAACCTAAGTCTTAACCTGCCTTGAGGCCGCCTTTCAGCGCTAGAAGCTGGCTTTTCTGGGCCGAAAATTCGAGCCCAAATCTGGATGCCCAGTCAGCAAGTGTGTACAGATTTTTCTCTATGCGAGTGAACGCAGTTTTAGGCCTAGCGGCTCCGGTCATAAGCAATATGTCATCAGCATAAGTTACAATTTTCGTAGTTGCCGTTTCCGGAATGTCATCGTATAGCGGGGTCATGGCTATCTTCCAAAGGGTCGGACCCAGTTGGGACCCTTGGGACACCCACGAGACAGTCTACGGTGATAGTGTATGCCCTCTAATTCGAATTCAGCCCATCTGTTGTTTAGGTATGATTTGACTATTTTTGAAGTGCCCAACGACGCGCCAAGTTTATTCATTTGCTGTAGTAGTGGAGACCACTTGACGTTGTCGAATGCGCCCGTGATGTCCAGAAATGTCCCAAAAATGTGTCTGGACTTGGACGCATCGACACGCTCGTACACGCTCCTGATGGCACTTACGGTGGATTTTCCGGAGGTGAAACCGTGTTGCTGTTCGTATGAGTCAACCTTTGTCTCATTGCCAATATCGCTAATTATAAGCGTTTCTAGGGCCTTACCGAGCACTGGTAATAGGCTGATTGGCCGGAACGATTTTACCTTATCGGTTTCAGTTTTACCTGGTTTCGGTATTATTACTAATTTTGCGTGTTTCCAGCAATCCGGGAAGACGCCCTCCTGGAGGCAGCGACCAAAGAGACAGGTTAAGACTTCGCGGAGCGCTGGCCAAGCTTTCCTGAGCATACCTGCAGTTATCCCATCTGCTCCAGGGGCCCCGGACGTTCTCATGCGCCATATTGCTGCTTTTATTATTTCTGGGCTAGGATGAGCCCTCAACGGGAGTGGACCTTGGAATGTTAGGTCACCTTGGGCTAGGTCTTCAGGGACAAACGTGTCCAATAACAGCTCAGCTGTCTCCCTGCAGTCTGTGGTCAGGGACCCATCCGGCCTGACCATGGAGTTTGGCATGGAACGTGCCTGGTAGCTGCCTTTCGCCCATCTGAATGCTTTACCCCATGGGTTAGAGTTCAGGTCGTCAGCGAAACATTTCCAGGCGGCTAATTTATGTTTCCTGATTTCGCCGAGGAATTCATTGCGCATTTTATTGTATGCTGGCCTGTCGCTCTCCCTAAGACCATCTCGTCTTTTGCGGACTAAGTTCTGACGAAGTGTGGTCAACTGATTGTAAAATTGTAAGTAGATACCTATCGGAGAACAAAAATAAAATTAAATAGAATAAAATGCCCATAATGACAATTATCGCGATAAAGAAACCTGTAGATCAACTCAATCTTATCAGTAGGTCGAGTAACATTTGTAGGTCGCATATTGGACCGTTACCATAATATGTACCTACTGCGTACGTATCTAGTGTGGGAATTATAAACAAAACACCCTATATAATGTAGTGTATAAGTAATATATTCATACTGTAGTTCAGCTGACTACATTTTTATAATACTACAGCATATATGTCTTGTGTAGTGTAGCCAGGTATACATAGTTAGTCGTTTATTTATATTACGCCTCGTAACACTATTGTACATCGTATCATTATACTTATTATTATATTATATATATCTGATCTTATTATTATTTACCTTTAACTTCTATGTATCTGTGTACTTCAACATCTAGTATTATATAATATGTATAAAATACCTAATATAATATATGTATAAGAGTATATCCAGGGCCGGATCTATGGGTGGGGGGAGGAGTCAAGGGTTATCCCCTAGCGAATCATTTTGTGAGCACTGGGTTTATTTTTAAGGTTTTCATTTTTTTAATTTTAAACTGAAAATAGACTTTGAAATAAAAGTAGTAACTAATCACATTGATTTAAAATGGAAGAAAAGATACGCATCGCCGTGGAAATACCCGTCCACGAGTCGCTACTGTCAGCGGTAGTGTACACTCACAGATTAATCAATTAATGTGTACAACTATACAAGGGAAAGCTTAACGCTTGTTTGTATCTAACATTGTCTTGTACTACCGCAGGATGTGAACGTAGTTTCAGTAAACTCAAATTGATTAATTCATATTTACGATCCAAGATGAACAAAAACACTTTTTTTTTTTTTTTATTAAAAGAATAATTACAATCTATAAAAACATTTTATACAATAAGTAATTTTTTTGATGGAGAATAGCGTTGATATAACAGAGAGGGAAGGTACTCAGTAGTACCACCCGACAGATCAAGCAAGGAAATCTCTAGGCAAAGATCGTTTCAGTCTTCTTCTAGGATTATCGGGAATTGTACAAGAAGACAGGCGTTTAATGGATTAGTATGGTGATTTAGCTTAGAATGGAATGAGAGGAAGTGGGATTTGGTTAGCTGAGAAAGTGTGGGAACGTTTAAGTCTTTGTGAAGATTGGCGTTTTTTATATATCAAGGGGCAGAAACTAAACAAAAACACTTAAAATTTATTTATTTATTTTACCAAAATATGGAATATATTATAATTTTACCATAACAGGTAGATTGGTGGAAACGGGAATCGAACCTTTTTTAAATTGGTGGAAACGGGTGATGGCAGAATGGGTGTCACCGGTTTCCGCCAATACCTTTTTCCGCCAAATCAGAAAAAACGTCATTCCTTTTTCCGCCAATTATAAATTATAGAATTTTAAAGTTTAAGATCCCTTACGTAAAGATTTAATAATTGCACACTACAGAGTTAAAAAATAATAATATTTTTTCCAGTTATTACTTATTATATATTAGTAATGATATTAGTGTACCGACAAAATAAGTCATAAAATATAATTTTATCATAACACTTATTAGGTAGGTATAATAGATATAAGTATTAAAAAAATGATATTTATATTATTTGCATTGTCTTGATGACAATATGTCAATATGTCAGCGCTTGATTAATTGGCTGAAACTTGAAATTGAAATCACATTGTAAAAAACTGAAACATAGTTGAAATAAAATTAAATATATATATAATATAAGTATATAATATTTTAAATATTTTATTCGAACCTTATTTAGCATAATGATTTGATATCAGTTTTACGAATTCATATCTACTGATTTCATCTCGTTGGTATTTTGAAATTAATTCTTCATTTCGTTTACGTTTATCATTCATATTTTTTCTTGGTGTTTTACATTCATTAATACTCTTTAAAGTAACATAAACATTAGTTTGAATATTTTTTATAAGTACAGTAATCCATGGTATTATATGTGGTGTTCGTTTATAAAAATGATCTTTAAATACAGCGTGAAATGACTCACACGCGTTCGTCGTCCTAGTTAAACTTGCCGATAACAAAGCCCACAGTGATGGAGGGTAAGAACAATCGTCTCCTAAGTAATTATCAACTAAGTAGTCAGAGTATTTTGTTAATAGTTCATTAACAGGACGATCACTCATAAAATCATATGAAAAACAATCTGATACTTCCTACGCATCAAGAAACAAAAGACCAAATGTGTGTCGTAACCATTTGCCGATTTCGGAATTTTTTTCTTTATATTCCATTGATAAACCAAGAGATTGTATTTTCTTCCACCAAGAATTAGTCAAATTAAATCTACAACCAATTATATTACTTTCTGGCCAAACTTCAGTAACTGCAATTATAATAGCTTTTTCGTAATCAATAGTCACATTTACAGGTGAAAAAATCAAATTCATATCTTTGCATTTTTCACAAATAGAACGAAGTGCAAAAATATAGGAAGATGTTAGTTTATTTGGTAATAAGCAAAATATGAGTGGAACATAGTGGCCGTTTTGAAATCCATGGATAGTAAACATTTGCATAAAAAAGCGAGTACAATAATCAAATGTCCCATCCATATAAACAGTATCTACCGAAGTCAAAAATTTTAAATTTGTGGAATACGAAAAAATAATAATATTTTCTTTTCATTATTTAATAGTAGGAAATTTTCTTTTTGTTTTGTTTCAATATTTAAAACATTTAAAACTTAGTATACCTCAGAAATGGATTTTGGATTTGCTGGGAGGGTTTTGCGTCTCTTTTCATACATATTTTTCTTATTCTATTAATGTCGTTTACTGTTATTTCTTTGGCACACTCATTATGTACTAATTCTTGTAAAATGATTTTATTTGGTCTTGTACTTACGTCTTCTATCGCTTTCCTTTTGCACGAGGTATCAACAATTTGCCGATTTATGGTATTTTCATTAACAGCTTCGTGATGGTGTTCATTTTCCGTGTACAATACTTCATTGTCGAAATTTTTTTTTGTGTATACTTTTGCATCACATACTTTGTTAATGCATCTCCAACGAATTTTATTTACTCCTTCATATGCCTTACTAAATTTAAAATTATCAATCACAATTTGTGGTTTTTCGCGTTTACTCGTAATTAATTGTGCAGACATTACTGTAGTTAAAACACATCAAACACTATCCACTGATCGGTGATCACTAGTCACTACTCAGTACTCAATACCGTAATATTTCTAACAAATCGGACCAACTATTGCAACATGATATCAGATGACAGATTAGATAATATTATGTATGAAATAATATTTAAGACGCATACAGGTATACAATTTTAAAACCCACCATATAAGATATTATATACCATAATATAGACTATTATATCTCAAAATAAACATAGGTTTATCGTTATGAGTATTATGATACGTAAGTGTTCCCAAACTTTGAAATTCTATAATTTATAATTGGTGGAAAAAGGTATTGGCGGAAAACGGAAAGGTAATTTTTGGCGGAAACCGGTGACACCCGGCAGAATCAATCATTTCAAAATTTGGCGGAAACGGGTAATTCCCGTTTAGGTAAACAGGAATCAACTCGAACTGTTTTGCGTTGGTAAGAGCTAAGAATCACTCGGGCTGTAGTCTAAGCTGAGCAACTAAATGTTTACACTGTAAAGAGGAGAACATTTAGCGAACAACAACGCGTCGTTTTTATTTTTTGAAACTTTTGTTTAAAAATGGTTTCAATTGGTTATTCGTGCAGATCAGGTAGGTACAAAGCATGGTGGATGAGTTGCACTTACTGCAGCGAGTTACACTTAAAAGACGTTGAATAATCATAATTTGTTTAAGAGTTGGCATTTTTTACCGGCAACAAAGTGCGTGGGGTTGCTAGTATACTATAAAAGTATATATAAAGTCCCTTAATACTTTTCCTTCATTTGTTGTGATTCAAATATTCAATAGACATATTAAGTTATTACTAATTTATATTAATGCGGCGTATTTTGTAACGCGTGCGGCGTGGTTACTACAAAAGTGCAATAATTATTACTTATTAGTCTACAAGGTAGACAAATTTATAAGGAATCTTGTATTACATTTTCAAATCTTAGATTTAAAAAGAAAAATTTTTATGAATTCTCAACTCAAAATAATTTGCTAATTTTCGTGATTTTTCCGTATTTTGTCAATATTTGAACTTTAAATGCTTATAAATAAAAACTGTGACTAAGGATTTTTAATATTTTTCAAACGTCTTTGTAACAATATAGTAGGATCCTTGTATTAAATGTCCAAGCATTTTTAAACAACAATTAAAGTTTTATTGACATTCATAGAAAAAAAGACTAATAAAATTGGAAACTGAAAATGTTTCTAAACAGTTCAAAACAATTCTAAATATTTTGAAAATATTATCGTGTATAGAAAATGCAAATATAAACGACCAGTGAAAATGTCATGTATATACGACTATTTGTTTTTGAGTTACACCAAAAGCCGAATTCGAATTTGTCAAAAACAGATTTTGCGTAAAAATTGCCGTTTTTCCTGGTGCTTTTGAAAACTTACTTTACTTTTGAGTTTTGACCCCCAAGTACCAAGTAAATTCAGTTTCCTATCAGAAAAGATATTGTTGAATAAGATCTAGAATTTGTGATTTCCAATAACCAATTGACCTAGGTAGGTACTTAAGCACTCCTTCTGCATGGGAAAAATAAAAAGTTGTACACAGTAAACTGTGTTAAAATTGTTGGACATTATCAAAAATTATTCACATAAATATTTTTTTTTAAAGAAAATATTAATAAATATAATTTTTTATGGTAACAAAATAATTAGGCGTGGCTGCATGATTAAAAATTAAAATATTTGTCAGCAGAGGTATTTCGGATCCGTTAAAAATATGCTCGTTTTCAGTCTCTCTATCTTAGTCCGTGGAATCTTCTAATGTAAAAAATTGCAAATCTCGAAGCCAAAATCAGCTGTTCCAACCAAACACTAGCGATACTATCTGAATTATTTTGTACAATATTATCATTGATGTTACCACGCTTTTCATGACAAATAATGAATAATTGTTGTTATAATATAGCTTATAATTTTAATACAATATATTGTGTTCAAGTTACACTATAAACGTGATGAACTGATGATGTTATTGGTATTCGGTTGATTTGCTATAACGCTATAAAAAAATCATTTATGTTATTTATCGGTAAGTAAATACCTATTATTGGAAAAATAAAATATTTTTTTAATTTATTAATAAAAAGTAAGTTTCTAAAATATAAATTGCTTAATGTATATTTTCAGTTTTTGTTTCATCAACATAATCAAGAAAAAGGCTTCTTATAATACACCAGTATTCACATACATTTTGGTTTATTAATATTATTTATGGTCATAATGAATGAAAAAACATTGAAATGTTTTTATATAATAGCATAATATTTTAAATATATTGTTATTTTTTTTTCAGTTATTAATTTATTTATAAACATTAACTCAAGACATTGGCTTCTTGTAATGCACCAGTATTCACATTAATTTTAATTAAATTGTATTTAATATAATTTTCAATGTTATTTAAATAAAGAAACAAAATATACTAGTATTTTCATATCCTAATTTTGTATATTTTTTTTTATTTAATTGAATATCAAAGGTCCAGAATACAAAATAACAACACCAATAGAACACCAAGTTATGATGTAAGAAATCTACAATGAGTTTTGGGTTAAAATCAATATTTAAGTTGGTTAAATTGTTTGTTTATACTTACAGTAAAGATACTAATTATTTGTGGCGAAAAACCAGATAACTCCATGCCAACTTATGTATAAAAACCAAATGTGTTTATTTTTTTTAAGTACTATTCATAGAAATATAAGATGTTGAACATTTTTTCCTGAATTTTTGCCGTTAAAAAAATTGATTTTTATTCATACTGAACAATTTTAAAAAGTTGACTAGTCTCGTTGTTGCACCAAGCCCTTCAATTGAAAGCTTATCCATAACTGTGAGGGGTACTTCAATTGTGTATTTTAGATGTTTGTTGTCCCTGTGCCGTTGCAGTAAGGCTCTGCGAACGTTCGGTGCTAGACTCAGGCTGTGTATGCTCAGAGGAAGTCTCTCCCATTTGGCGTACTTTAACTGAACTTGTTTTGTATGTATGTCTAGATAGTTGGGATTTTCTTTTATTCATACTGACGTTATTTATTCAGAACAAAACGTAACGTAATGAAATCGAAAGTAGTTCGGAAAATAACTTATTATTAAAACAATTTCGAAGGTTTAAACAAAATAAACAGAGTAACCATTACTAAATAAACGCCTGTTAACACTGCGCATAAAATTGTAAATTATGTTTATTTGTATCACTAAATATGGCCTGATATCAATTTCATTAAAGTTTGGATTTTCCTTGAGTTACTTCCTTTCACAAAAGGAGTTAACTCAAGTTACCACCATTTTCGGGGATAAAACGTGTTAATTAAAATGAGTGATGGAAGAAAACGTCGAAGTGGTGTTCTGCTCGTATAAAAATGAGAAAAAGAATAAAACATTATTTCAAAAACCTCGAAATTGGCTTTTTTTATTGATAATCCACGTCAATCAAACTCCAATAGTGAAAAAGTGCCAAGTGAAACAGAGTCCAAATATGATCCGTTTTCAAATGAGCCGAGTAAAAACTACCTATACAACAACTTCCACGTAGGTAGAATGTTGGAAGTTGGAAATCACTAATCAGTATGTTGTTAAAGGAAAATTACATAATAAGTATAATATAAGCATGGGCGTTCCCACGGGGGGTGATATGGGGGATGGATCCCCCCCATGACCTTTTTTTTTTAGGTGAAATTGATTTTCACGATTAACTGATAAGAAAATTAAATAAATGAATGATATGCAATTACTGGTATACAGATAACAGATTACAGACCACGGTTACAGACAGTAATATTTGTAATCTAATATTATATTGATATTTGATGTAAACAATAAATAATTAGTCTCACGATACCGTCGATTATACAAGTGATAACATATTTTCCAGTGATTATCAATTGATTTTAGCAATTTGCATAGTGTATTGACGAGTATGATGACTGGCTTGTAATTTAATTTTTGTTCAAAATGAAACGAAATAATTCAAATAGTATATTGAATTTTTTTTCAAAAAAAAAGTTTGTTCCTCCTACAAGTTCTGAAGGTACTATTACATTAATCTAATATTAACATACAATCGAACATAATTGTTGTTATTATTTACTAGGTTTAAACTCTTGTGGTATTGATTGTACTAAAATTTGTGGACAAGGCTACGATGGAGCAGCAAATATGTCAGGAAAATTTAAAGGAGTGCAAACTGTAATAAGAAATTTATATCCAAGGGCCATATTTGTTCATTGTGCAGCCCATTCTTTAAATTTAGCAGTTTCATTTGCTTGTGAAGTTCAATCCGTTAGAAACTGTATGGGTATAGTGGGAAAAATGCACAATTTTTTCAATTCGCCAAAACGAAATAATGTTCTTTTGGAAGCAATTATCAACAGCAACCTAAACCCTTCAGCAAAATCACTCAAACGATTGTGTGTTACACGATGGGTTGAAAGATACACGGCAATCAATGATTTTGTAGAACTTTTCCCGTCTATAGTTGATGCATTAGAAGAAATACCTAATAAGTTTAATGACATTTCTTCGGTGTCTGATGCAAATATATTACTGAAATCAATGGACTCTGAATTTTTAATTACCCTTCAAGTTGTAAAAGTAGTTGAAAATAATTATTTTGTATTTAAAAATTTGTATGATTTAAAAATGTAAAATTAAACACTAATTATTATATGAATTCTACTAGGTCAGGGGTCGGCAACCTTCTTTGACGGAAGAGCCAAAAGTTACAATATACAAAGATTTCCAGATTTTAAAGAGCCACTAAAAATGTTCGTAATTTTTTTAATATAATTTTATTTTTAATTTTAATAGACATAATAATAATAAAATTAATTATAATAGTATAATAAATTTATAATAAAAAAAACACCTTTGAATAAATATTCATATCCCCCCCCCCCCCAATAAAAAATCCTGAGAACGCCTCTGAATATAAGTGAGATCACTATTTCCTTACTTATAACATAGTATTGTGTAGTTTCAAGAGATTTTTTATGCTTTACAGCGTCAAACTGTTCAGCTGAAAGGTCCTTTTCAACAATCATTTTAAATAGTTTTGCTATTCACAACATTTCTCAACATTAAAAATGAAATTTGCAAAAAAATGTATTATGAAGATATAATTAATGAATTTCCTTGTATAAAATGAATAAAGTACCTGTGTTCTAAAGGAAAAAAACAAGTTTATTTAGGTAAACGCCAAACAGGCGTTATATATATCTTACTATATACCTAACCTACATTAACAAGCACATAATATGGATTAAAATGCACTGTTACACATAGGGTTGCCAACTTTGGAATTAAAAAATACCGGCCCAAGTGTACAAAAAAAAAAAAAAAAAGGTCATCATTTTTTAATATTAATATAATAAAATGACGAATAATATAATTAATTACATACGTTAAAATAAAAAAATTAATAATATTAGTATTACATTATGTTAAACTTTAATATTATAAACTTATAAATTATTATAATAACTATTATAAATAAACTATTGTAACAATTACGAATTCTTTTTTTCGTTTCATTTTCGTTCATTTTAAAAATGCGTATAATTTTTCAATCAAGTATATACAATGTAAAATTAATAGGTACTACCGAACAGTCCGAACAGAATAACGAAACTAAACTCTATTATGAATCGTCTATCACATATTCACCAACGAGAACGGCATAATAGGAACAACTAACAAGGTACATACTAATCATAGTACTCATAAAAATGTCAAAAAGGACGATAGATATCTGAAGTCATTAAGATAGGTATACGATTTATTGACAGTAACATGTGATAATCAATTTCATAAAAATGATAAAATATTAATATATAATATCAAAACTCTCGATCAGGTGGAATTACTGGGTTTTTATAATTTTACAATATTATTACTTTGAAAATACCGGCTTTTTATAGGTCAATACCGGCAACCGGCTTTTTAAGTCTAAATATGTGAAATACCGGCCGGGCCGGGAAAATACCGGCCGGTTGGCAACCCTAGTTACACAAAAAACCTATAACTTATTAATTCAACTTGAACAGTATCACGTAAATATATACAAGCAAGTATACCTATGTACTTGAAATTATTAGATCAATATCAATCAAATCTACACACTTTAAATACCAAAGTTCATGTGGAGATATTATTTAATTATTTAATAATCGATACCTAACTATCCAAGTTCTAAAGTTTTATCGTGAGGTCTTGGCCGTCTGGGGTTTCTTATATTGTTAATGAAAAATTGCTTGTAAAACCAACGTATGTGCCCGTAACTGAGGGGACCGAGTGCCCCCCGACATTTTTTAAAATAAAACATTTTTTGTAGTGAATATTGTTTATTGACTATTGTATTATGAAAAATTTTATATTTTCGTCAAAGTAGTAATCACAAGAATAAAGAGTTTTCATATTTTGAATGTAAAAATTATGAAAGTCCAGTATCTACATTAAAAAAGTGTTAGACCCTCCCCAATTTATATGTATTCTGAATTTTAATGGGTCGTACCCAGTATGAAATGTTACAGTCATTATCATAACTCATGGGCCTGCTTAAATAAATAAAAATCTAAACGAACTACTGACGCGGACCCGATGATTGAATCAAGGTTGATCGTGGTCAGGTCGGATTTGAAAACGGATCATATTTGGACTCTGTTTCACTTGGCACTTTTTCACTATTGGAGTTTGATTGACGTGGATTATCAATTAAAAAAGCCAATTTCGAGGTTTTTGAAATAATGTTTTATTCTTTTTCTCATTTTTATACAAGCAGAACACCACTTCGACGTTTTCTTCCATCACTCATTTTAATTAACACGTTTAAATGAATATAATATAAAAATTACAAACAAAACACATAAACACGTCAGTCTGATCAGTGACTCGTAATCGATGAGTGTTAGTACATAAACATTACACAACACGTTACCTATATAATAATAAGTATCGATGATCGACGGTCGACAGTCTACAACAAAATTGTACATACCTATAGCCATGGTTAGCCCTAGGGTAAATCCAGGCGCGTAGCTAGAAATTTCTAAGGGGGGGGGGTGTTATTCAAAATTAATTGAAAAAATTGTACACACAAAATTGATAACTTTACGTAGGTATATTTAAATTGTTCACATATATATTATTATGATTAATATAAAAAAAAAAATATTTTTAATTAAATTAATTTAATGCGTCTATTTTTTAAAGCTAGAGTATCAATTATTTCGTCAGTGGTTACGACTAAATCCCTATGAATATTCATAACTGCTAAGCCGTTCAACCGATTTTCACCAGTCGTGTTCCTCAAATATGTTTTTAAACGCCGTAATGAGGAAAAAGATCTTTCACTGCTTGCAGTGGTTACTGGTAAAGTAATCAATATTTTTAAAAGTTGATGAACCGTAGGAAATATTTCTTCATTGCAATTAATGAATGCTTCCGTAGCATTTTTTGGGGTTTTTGTTTTTCACCTGATGATGCCATATTGTAAACTCGCCAATTGCAGATACTTCATCAGCTTCAATATCTGCAGAATATGTCTTTAAAAGCTCTTTAAATTCGGTCTCATTTTTTTCGTTTGCATTTATTAAACAAGTAAATTGTTTTAATAATGATTTTTAGTTCAAAAATCTGTCATTTAGTTGTTCACAAAAATTATCTAAAAAAGGTATGAAAATCAAAATCCTAAAATAGTCTTCAAGTGATTCTGTTGAAATATTTAAACGATTTGTCCGGTTTATAGCTAGTCGAGGTATTGAAATTATAATCCCCAATGACTCACATTTTTTTTCAACATCACTGTAGGTATATTATTCTAAATTCTTCTGCAGCATTAGTACGCAACAAACATACTGCACTCATAACATTATCTGCAAGTTCCATTGATATGGACAAATCTATATCTTCTTTTTGAAGTTGACGACTTAATGGCATACTTAATGAAAACACTTTTGCAAGAATGTGTATGGAAAGTAGAGTTTCTCCTTGTATTAAAGAGAAAAGTATACTGTTTGCTTTTGAAGATGTTTCTCTATCAATCCATGTTGAAATAGTTTCTAAAGAGTCAATTATTGAATCAAAAAGTTCTAAAAATACTAATATCGCTTCATGTCGCTCAACCCATCTTGTTGGGCATAACATTTTTAATTTAGTTTTTTTTTGAATCTGGAGCAATTTGTTCTACAGAATTTTGCAAAACAGCCTGTCTTTTAGGCGTGTTAAAAAAACTGCAAACTGTCTGAATAATTCCAACAGCATTACGAATCGATTTTACATCACATGCATCAGATATAGCTAAGTTTAATGAATGACTACAGCAGTGTATATATAAAGCTAATGGGTAAGATTGTTTTATTATTGCTTGCACTCCATTGAATAGCCCTCGCATGGCAGAAGCTCCATCATACCCTTGGCCTCTGAGATAATTTAAGTTAATTCCTAAATTTCCAAGACATTCAAGCAAAACTTGAGCTAAACCTTTTCCACTCATATCTGTTACTGGTACAGATTGAAGAAAATCCTCTCTTATTTTGTTGGAATCTTTGTCAAAATACCTAACACACATAGAAAATTGTTCTATCCCAGCTACATCCGTTGTTTCATCTGCCAAGATTGTAAAGCATTTTGCCTGATTTATTTTAGTAACAAGCTTCTTAATAACTAAACTGTTTATCACATTTATAATTTCGTTTTGTATATCAGGACTGATTAAGTTGCATTTTTTGGAAGATTTTCAAAACAATTTTTTAATTCATCTTTGCTATTCATAAGAACATATTTTAATATAACTCTGAAATTTCCCTCATTATTGGATAGGAATAAAGAACTTAAATCAATAGGACCACTGTCTGTATGTCCCCTAAGAGCAATACCTTGTCTACCACAGAGTAAGATTGTTTCTCTTATTGGTCTTATAATTTTTCTATTTTTTTCAATTTCTAATTTTAATTTAGAATCAAGTTTAACAGCAATACTTTCTTGTTTATTTTCAAATACAGACAAAAATTCATGATAATAATTTCACATTAATATTAATAATATACTTTTTGAATAATAACAAATATCAAAAATCGTTTGAGGCTAAACCGTTATTTAATGCGGTTTTGTAAAAATTGAAATTTCAAACACTCCTAAAAATTTTTTGTCTTAGTCCGGTTGAGTTTTTTTTACAGATATTTAAAGAAAAACTTATGGAGAACCTTGTACCAAATTTTAAAAACTTAGTTATAAAAGAAAAAAATTTTACGATTTTTCAACCACAAAATTACTTGCAAATTTTCGCAATTTTGACATATTTCGTATAAATTTGAACTTTAAGCACTTATAAAAAAAAATTGTGACTAACGATTTTGGATTTTTTTTTATCACTTTGAGAACAACTTATAAGAAACCTTGTATTAAATTTTCAAAATTTTCTAGCCAACCTAAAATTTTTTATCCTTATTTTAAAAAAAAATACTTAGAAAAATTGAAAATTTAATTTGTCTATAAATAGCTCAAAAAAAGTCAAAACACTTTGAAAATTAAATAACTAATAATTATTTATATAATTAACATTTAGTTAATTTCATTTTATAAGCATTTAAAGTTCAAAAATTGACAAAATATGGAAAAAACACGAAAATTAGCAAAATATTTTAAGTTAAGAATTCGTAAAAATTTTTCTTTTTAAATCTAAGATTTTAATATGTAATACAAGATTCCTCATAAGTTTGTCTACCTTTATCAAAAAAAAAATGTCTATAAGAAAGTCAAATTAAATTTTTATGAGCGTTTGAAATTCAAATTTTCACAACATTGGATATTCACTCGATTTCTCATATAGCGATTTCCTTATTTTGTTGTAATTCAAAAACGAATTACTGTAGATACATTAAAATTTCACTGAATGTTCATATTAGCATTTCTTATACACCATACAATTTTGAAAATATTTTGAATCTTTTTGAGCTGTTTACGGACATTTACAGTTTTCAATTTTTTTAGTTTTTTTTTCTATAAATATCAATAAAATTTTATTTGTTGGGTAGAAAAGCGTGAAAATTTAATGCAAGGCTCCTGATATATCGTTACAATGCAGTTGAAAAATACTAAAATAACATAAGTACAATTTTTTTTTTATAAGCATTTAAAGTTCGAATTTTGACAAAGTTTATCAATTTTAAAATGTAATAATTATTTCGTAGTTAAAAATGTATAAAATGTTCAACTTTTGTAGCTAAGGATTAAAAATTTAAAACAAGGTTTCACGTAAATAGGTTATATATAAATTACTTTGTTCACAATAATATCATCAAATATACTTGGTAATATCATAGGCTGACTGACCGTTTTCGCTCAGAATCGTTTTTCTTGTACAATGATATTATATCATTGAATTCAAATTTACACCATCCATTATAGTGACTCACTTGTAACCTACTGTACAGCAGAGCAAAATCCACTTACCCACCTTTTTTTTCTATAAATATGAATAAAATTTTATTTGTCGGTTAAAAACGCTTGAAAATTTAATAGAAGGTTCCCAGTATATTGTTTCAAAGGCAGAAGAATCTTTAATCACAATTTTTTTTTATAAGCATCTAAAGTTCAAACATTGACAAAATACGTAAAAATCACTAAAATTTGCAACATTTAATATTCACTGGATTTCTCATGTAACAATTTTCTTATTTCATTGTAATTAAAATACAAATGACTGTAGATACTCACAAATTTCACTAAATGTTTATATTAGCATTTTCTATACACCACACAATTTTGACAATAATTTGACTCTGAATGATATTATATCATTGAATTCAAATTTAATACCATCCATTAAACAGTGACCCCCTTGTAACCTACTGTAAAGCATATACTGTAAAGTATATTTCTAAACATTATAACATACTGTGTGTTTATCGTTCATTGATGCATTTTTATAATAAAGATAAATGGACGCCAAAACCAATTTTTTGTTCAAATCCAAATCATCTATACTCGGTACGAAAAATTGAACTATATAATCATCATCAATAACAACTGTAATATCCGCATGTGTTGTTGGCAATCTGTTTTTTTATAAATTAATATAAAATTATAATATGTTTAAAGAAGAATTAATTATTTTAGTGATATAATATTGTTTTTTAAATTACTGTGGTTGTTTATAGCCCATGTAATGAAAGGTTGCGTAAACCATTTATCTAATGTATTTATAAAGGACTTAAATTCTTTGTTGACAGCATATATATTATTAGTTGTTATGATCGATGTATTGTTAAGAATACCTCTGCCGTCGGAATCAATAAATCCGTTCATTTGTTGGTAGAAGGTGTCAATATAATTAACAATTATATATAATTTTACCAACTCTTTTTTTTTTATGTATAGGTCTTTCAATATTCCGGCTTCACAGACTTGGCCACTGAAAAATGAGATGCAATATGATTAGTTTGCTCAAATTGTATAGTCATTATATAAGCGATATATTACGCAATTTCACTTACCTATAGATCAAATGAGGTGAGTTATAATATATAATAGACGATAACATAAAATCAATATCTTGTATACTATTTATATATTTAAGGTCTTGTTGAATTGTTTCAGATGTGGTGAATGGGTTATAGTCGCGGCAACGAAAAATGAGCGTTGGTACCGCGACCCGTTGTTTTTACCCACTCTTACGGCCAATGATTCTCAACATAGTGCAGCTGTCGTGCTGCTACGCGCTGTACCCACTGTATTGTATTTGAAAAGTGATATTATAGGTTGGTTCCCTAACAGCACAGACCTTCCCGGGTACCGTCTATAAAGCGCCCAATTGATGCTTAACTGGAACTTCCTGATGGGCTGCATTTCGACCTCCCTGGTACCACCCGTGTAGTACTCAATTGATACCTATTTGGAACTTCCCGATGGGATGTATTGTAATCGTCCCAAGACCTACCTAGTAATTTGAGTTAAATTGTAAATGTATATATAAATATATATATATTTTTAATATATCAATACATCAATATTGAATATACTATATGTCAATACTATTATTATACATATTGACGTATTGTATAAACCTTGTATAAGATATTATATAGGTACTCGTACTTCTTAATTTGTTATTTTATTATAAACAATAAATATTATGTTGATTATCAATGTTTGTGTAGTGTATGAGGTGCTTAGCACTTTTTGCGATTTCTATACATCTAAAGTAGCAATCATTTTATTGCAATCAACTTCCTATATTAAAATAATTATAATTTATAATATATTATATTATTAACTATTATGTTTCTAAGAACTAACAAGTAAACAATACTAAAATCTATAGAATATATTATGGCGCATTATTCATTAAGCAATTGCGTCTTGCGTGATATAAGTAAGTACAAAGTTAATTATATATTTATATCTATATTTATAATTATTTAGAACATTCAGTTTGAAAGTATAACCATAATATTGGTAAATCTACTAAGCGTAGAAGATTTTTTGAAGAAGTTGAAACATTCGACTTTTTAATTGATAACTAACTTGAATTAGGCATGAAATTAATAATATGCTCAATTACATCCAAAACTTTTCCTAGTTTGGTAAAACTATTAAAAGGGCATAGATGCATAGTGGTTTTGAAAATTTGAATAATGATTGTATTTGAGTTATCAATTACCTAATTTAGTTCTTTATAAATAATAAATATTAGCTCTCACAATGTCAACTAAATAACAATATCGATTGAGAATTACATTTTATATTACCTAAGTATATTAAATGCATTAAAGTAATAACTATTATTGTTTAAAATAAAATACTGAAGAATACATAATATTATTAAATATTTATGGTAAAGTTGACTAGAGTTTAGACACATTTTTATTATTTACAAACTTAAGTACTTATACCTATTTTATTTATTTTACATTTAGGTATATAGTTAAGATAAAAACCATGTCAGATTTAAGTAGTTGTGAAGAAGATGTTGGAATCATGGAATTAAGGTATTTATTTCAATAATATTTATTATAAATGTATAGGTCAGAACAATCTATACCTTATAAACATTGTTACACAATAACTATGGTTATTGTTCACAATGCTTTTGTTAGTTGAGTTGGTTTCATTTTATTAGCTATCAGGACAAATAGAATGTCCATGATCTTCACAAACATACTTTTATAAAATACGGATATATATTAGGTATCTACAATTTACTCTGCCTCTAAATCTCCGGTCGAGCCTGGGTTGCCCCGTGCGCACGTCTATGTCTGCACATGTGTTAGGTAACTGAAAAAACTATATATAGAAACGATTGAACTGCCTACTGTATTAGGTATGTGCAGATATATGAAAACTAAAATTATTTTGTATCTGCATAGTTAATATAAGTAATTTAATTAAATTGATGATATTATAAAAATTCTAAAATAGATTTTCTAATTTCACAACTTTAATTACAAAATAAATAAACGAATAAATATGTCAATACAATCATAAAATAAATTGTAACCACCAGGCATAGGTAATATTTAAAATTTAGACCAAAACAATATGTTTTATTGTTTAATTTGTTAGTTACACACTTGTATACTATTAATAACATCAATTTTTGCATAGAATTAGAAGACCAGATAATGAAATATCAGCTAGACAATTAAGGCGAAGGATTTTCAATGATACACAACTTCTAACAAAAAAATTGTGTCCAGATGTTTGTACTATTAAGTCTTCTGTAACAACTCTTTCTCTTAATTGTGACCAATATATTGTTCCTGATTCATTGCAAGACTTGAACAACGATTTAGAGAAAAGTTTTTCTTCAGAAGAACCCCCAAATTGTAGTACAAATAGTAATGAGTTGTTAAAACCAAAGAGTATTTTTCCTGTGCCAACTACATCTAATCAAAATGATATTTTGTCTGAAAAAAATGAAAATTCTTTTAGGAATAAAATAACAACCTGGGCTGTTACAGAACAGATTACGCATAAATCTTTAAATAAATTACTTCAAATTTTAAAGACTCATTCTTGTCATAGTGATTTACCATCCGACAGTCGATCTTTATTAAATACGCCTAGAACTACAATTATAAAAGAAGTTTATCCTGGTTACTATTGGCATAATAGTTTGGAAAATGGAATACAAGAATTTTTGAAAACTAAAGGTCATCTAATAAATGGAACTATTGAATTAGTTATCAATATTGATGGGCTTCCAATTAGCAAATCCTCAGGCAGTCAACTATGGCCAATTCTAGGATCAGTTTTTGGTTTTAAAGATATTTTTATTATTGGAATCTACCATGGTCATTCTAAAAACCCTGAAAATGCTCATTTGTTTTTAGAAAGATTGGTGGTAGAATCCAAACATGTCATAGAAAATGGTATACTTTTTAATAACAAAAAGTTACCTTGTATGATAAAACTCATTTGTGCAGATGCACCAGCAAAATCGTTTATTTTAAATGTCAAAGGACATACTGGGTACTCAAGTTGTACAAAATGCTGGGATGAAGGTGAATATTGTGAACGAAGAATTTGTTTTTCAGATAAGGCAGGAAAAGAAAGAACCGATCATGAATTTTTTTTAAAGACTGATGAAAATTACCATTTAGGTGCTAGCGCTCTTGATGAAATTCCATTATTAGGCCTTGTTACCAATGTGCCTTTAGACTATTTGCATTTAATTTGCTTAGGTGTTGTTAAAAAGCTAATAAATTTATGGTTTTGTGATAGCCTTAAAGTGAGAATGCAATTCCGAAAAATTAAAATAATTTCAAATTTATTAAATAACAATATACACACATATGTGCCTTTAGAATTTCAAAGGAAACCTAGAGCATTAGAGTGTTATAAGCTTTGGAAAGGAACCGAGTTTAGACAGTTTTTGCTGTACAGTGGCCCGGTTGTCTTAAAAAATGTTTTGTCTGATGAAGTATACAATCATTTTATGACTTTACATGTTGCAATCACTATTCTTTCTTCAAACAATTTATGCAAGGAAGCACCAAATTTACTATATGCCCACCAGCTACTTCAACATTTTGTTACATCTTTTAAGACTATTTATGGACATCACCATATCTCACATAATGTTCATGGTCTACTTCATATAGTTCAAGATGTAAGAAACTTTGGATCATTGGATATGTTTAGTACTTTCAAATTTGAAAATTTTATGCAAAAAATAAAAAAACTTTTACGGAAAGATGACAAGCCTCTACAACAAATTGCTCGAAGGATTTATGAGATAACATGTTTTCGCGAAGAAGAAACTATGTCTTTTTTATATAACGATAACATAAGTTTTAAAAACCCTCATACTAATGGTCCTCTTTTAAATAGTTGTCCAGATTTTCAATTTTCAACTTTATTATTTAAAAATATGACATTTCAAATTCAATCAAGAGCAAATAATATTTGTGGTCTTACTTCAGGAAAAATAGTTATCATTGAGAATATAATATGCTTCAAAGTAAATAACGAAAGTTACATAATCGGTAAAGATTTTTGGAAATGAAACCATTGTATACTGAACCTTGTGTATCTTCTCATTTGGGTATTTTTATGGTTTCAAATCTTTCTATGAGAAAAATATGGCCCTTAAATAATGTTAACACAAAATACTTTTTGTGTGAAATTATTTTGGAATGTTTTGCTGCCTTTCCACTTTTACATATTGACAATGATGAAAGACCAAGCTTATGAAATTTAAATTACTAACAAAAGCTTAATTCATGAGGTTAGAATGTTTTAACAAAACCTATTTAACATTATTTATTTATTTACTATTATACAACTTATGATCTTTAGAAAAATGTTTTTATAAAAGACATTAAATTAATTAAGAGTAATATTTCTAGGAATTACGTAATTGTTGAATTTGTTGATGGTGTTCAAGTAGTTCCACACAATTGGATATCATCTAACCAGACAGAAACATTTTACCCAGAAAATATAAACTCCAGGAAATATGACAAACTGGTCCTTAATACCGTTCCATATGAGTCTTCATGGAAAACATTTTCTATAAAAAAAATTTGGGATTCCTCTGGTATTAAAAATTATATTATTGTCCATTATACAAATAATGAATTGTTGTTTTTATTATTATTTAGATAACTTTATTAGGGCAAAACAAAAGTTAAAAATTGCTTTGCAATTATCTGAAGCTGAAGACTTAAATTCTAAAATCGATGAAGTGCTTGCAAAAAAAAAACGGAGAGAGCTTGCTAATAAAAGGGTGAATAGACAGAGTATATTATCGCCCAAAATGATAAAAAGTCAAACTTCAAAATTATCTAATTTTTCTATTCCACCACTTCCAATAGATCCATTTAAGTCATTACCTCGTAAGTATTATGAACAATTACATTATTCTGTTTAATTTAATTATGTTTTTTATATAATTATCATATTTTTTTAGTTGTCATAACACAAAAAAGAAAAATCTGTAATTTGCAGTCCAACAAGTTTAAACATTCACCTAAAGAAAAAAATTGTAAAAAATTAGATGAAGTGTCAATGGCTAGTCACAAAAATGTTGGAAAGAATACTAGAGGTAAAATATATAGTAATAGTCTTAGTAAATATCATAAAAAATTATATTTTTACTATAATTTAGTTCTTATAAATTTTTCTAGATAACGAATCTTGCAGAAAAAATATTGGACATTTATACTCCCCTTCTACAAGTCAACAAAATTGGTCGGTTGATAGGACATTTATTGAAGAAAATACTGAAGGTGATACAAGCATTAAAATAATTAATAAAAGACAGAGTTAAAAATCTAAACAACTGTTAATATGCATAATTTCTGATTTTAATTAATTGCACAATCTGAATAAAAATATTGGTAATTCTCCTTCTTCAAGTACCCAAAATTAATTTCCAAATAACAAAAACAATTTGTACACAAATCATTTAAAATTATACTCGCCTAAAACCAAAAATGCTGGTATGCCTACTTTGTCAAGTGGTAACAAAAAACCTAAATATTAAGAGTAGTAGTAGAAGAATCCATAGCTATACCTAAACTCTGCTATTTATTTAACTTGATATTTATTAAATATTTATAGAAAATGATCTGATGGCATCTCCTCCAATGTTTAGTCCAATTAAAAGTGGTCTAAAAAGAAGTATTTTTGATATGACACCGCAAAAACCGGTAAAAAATGTTGCTGTGAGAAAACTGTTTCCTTCAACACAGTACAATTCCAATACATCAAAAATAGACAGTGAAGCTATTGGTAAAGAATTGTATTTTTAAATTATCCCTTACATATTTATTTAATCTTATATTAATAAACTTTATAGCAAATTATCTGATGGCAACTCCTTCAAAATTGAATGATAGCCCAATTATAAGTTTAACAGGTCTTTTTCAAAGCACACCAGAATCTGCTCATAAAAATGTAACACCTGTAGCAGACAGTCAACTAATGTCTTCGACAACACAGTCTGAGACATTCTCAAAAGACAGTGAAGCTAATGGTAAAGAATAATATCATAAATATTATTATACACCTGACCTATTTTAAAAATAAAATATGTTTTGGTATATAATTGGTATATTTTATCAATTTCAATTGCATTATACTAGTTTTATGTTTTCAGTTAACCATGGTTGTATTTTAAAATTTATTACCTCAACATTACCACAGCTTAATACAAAATTAAATAAAATTATTTTAAATCAGTCCAAACATGAAGAATTGCTAAAAAAAATTTTACAAAATAAAACAGTGCACAATGAGAGCTTTTATGACAACACGGATTTAGAAGAATTCCCATTAGATAATTTAGATTCCTTAAAAGAAATAGATGGAAAACTAAAGTCAGATACATTATTTTACAAATGTTTGGTAAGGCTTATAAAATGTTAAATTACTATTTATTTATATTTTATAAACAAAGCATATATTTTTTTCTCTAGGTAAAACGATTGAAAGAATTTGGTGGTAATAATGTGTATATGGTGACCAAATGCATTATGGACTTCTTGATGACTGATAATTTAGGGATGCAAATATCTCTGAAAGGACGTGGAACAAATAATAAGAAAAATGAAAAAATGTCACTCATTTCATTAACAATGTTTAAATTGATAACACGTAAGTTGAATTTATATTATAATATTATTAACTTATATTGTTAAGAACACATTATTATTACTGTTAATACTTTATATGGGTAATTGATTACCCACCCATTTTTAATTAGATGATTAATAATGGTTTTTAATTCTTGTCATATTATTTAACTTGTTAGTAATGAATTTGATGTTTATGAGTGTTATTAATTGAAAATTGTATGAAAATATAATATGATGGAATTCCATTTGAAGTGTATATTATAATTTATAATAACACAGATACTTCATTTTCATCTCATTTTTTTTTTTATAATTTCTACTTACTTTTTATATTAACACTTTATTATTTATATTTTAATTTAATCAAAACCAATTGGATAAGTGTATATTTTTGAGAGAAAGTATTGAATTAACAGTATGCTAATATTTTGATAATAATTATGATTTAACTAATTACATTTTCTTATGTAAATTTGTATTTTAAATGCAGGGGTAATATTGAAAAATGTATCCGGTTCAACAATTACTAGTATTAATAAAGCGGTTACTGGGTGGTTAAAACATGCCAAGGAAAGAAATGGACGAAGAGAATCATTGTAGTGCAATTAGTCATTGAAATAATTATTTAATGGTCATTATAGTGATCACTGATAACCTAACATTATTTAAAGTTAGTTTTTTTTTTTTTGTAATAAAGAATAAGTAATTCTTCAAACAAGTTTTTTTTTAATTTCATTCATATTTTATTTGCTTACTTGATTAAAAATATAATTTTACAATTATAAAATAAAATTGTAACGAGACAGAATTAATAAGCATAAATGAAACAACCCGCGCCATCTACCGGACATAACCAGCATCCGATAAAACGGTACCGAACCGACCTAATCGTGACTTTCCAGCATTTTACTCATCAGTAATGCCAATAATGATCGCGTAAAGTGTTGTGGTACTTAATAACTTGACCTACTATAATGTTCATTACTTCTCCTGCTCGTAAAGCAACACATGTGTCGAATAACTCCAAAAACGCGTCGAAATAGATAACGCACTAACGCCGTACAGAGCGCGCGGCAATACACGCGCTCTAAGACCGGACCACCTTACAAGAATTTCCGACACAGAAAAACACAAATTGATGTCAACAATACAAAAATCAACCAGATTATTTAAAATTACATCAATATAACTTAGCCGCCCACATGAGAACTAACACGCATCATACAGAAAACTAAGACAATGTGGTCAATGTTATTCAACACACCAACCAGCAGCAATAAGCACCAAACTACATTTATACAGGCCAGAGCAGAGCCTACGGTATCAAATCAAATCATTCAAATCAAAATCAAAACGTTCAATCATTCATTCAATCGTTCAATAGTTCTTTCATTCGTCATTTTAACGTAACTTCCCTCCACACCTCTCTTCCAGCCTTGACAGTGTGAGTAGTGGTACGCCCTGGCAGCGTACTGATCAAGCTACTCACGCCTAGAGCACTGGAGAGAGCTCCCCCACAACACTCTCTGTGCGGAGTCGGTAGTGGTACGCCTTAGCAGCGTACTGTTCAAGCTACCGATTCCAAACAGCAGTGGTCGTTGTCCGCAACCGCCGACCGTCGCTGTCACCCGCACGCGCCACCGTCGAGCTGGCCCGCCGACCGTCATCGTCACCCGCGCGCGCCACCGTCAAGTCTGCCTGCCGACCGTCGCCGTCATTCGCACGCGCCACCGTCGAACCAATTGCCTGCAACTGTTATTGCCGCCGCTGTAGGACGTGCTGTCATCACAGCCACCACTCCGCGCCGCAACTAATACGTGCACCTAGGAAGCAGTGTTGTCGAGGACGAATCAACGCCCGATAGCCGCATCCTTTACACCCGCCAAACACCACCAACCGAGTCGGCTGTTTTGGTCTATCCATCAACTCTACGGCACCCACGTGAGTCATACCACTCATCAAACAACTAACGTATCGAATATTTGTAGCTCAATGAGCAAATTATGTAAAAAGAAAATATTGTAAAAACTATTTAAAATTCTATACCAAAATATCTGTAGCTCGAAGAGCACTGGTCAAAATAAAAGAAAAACTGTATAACATAAATAAACTGTTTTGACTATTTACGTAAGAATAAAGAACCATCACTCAATCACACAAAATAAACTGCGTTCTGCACTCTTACAAAATATATATTATAACAATATTTTATTATTATGATACCGTTTTTTTTTAGCTGATATGTTGTTATTACAATAAAATAAAATAAATTATTTACAATTTACTACAATTTAAATCTGTATATAAAAAATTAATTGATTTTCCTACAAATTAAGTACCTTTATATTTTGTTTAAAAATCTTTGGAAAGAAAAATAGTTGTTAATTTTTAAAATTTATGAAGGCTTAAAATAATTGAATGGGGTCATGTTAAAATCCCTATTGACAATAAGCTTTACTCATCTAATTATAAATAATTAAAAATGTAAATGTATTTTTTACAAATTACACTTAAGTAAGGTTGACTCCTCAATAGGACATAAATAAGGGATATTATTCCAGTAGATTTTTTGGATCTAAAATGAATTCCTTACAAGACTCGTACAGGAACCATTGAGACCTTATTGGGATATATTCATAACCTTTTCAAGAAGTTTCCAGGACCTTAATAGACTGCAAACAGGAATATTATGGAAAATATACAGACCATAATGGACCATGTTGTATCACTGGCCAGTTGGTTCCTGACGGGCAGTCTTGTGGAAAGTCTGAACCCGGACATTAGGAATCCTACAGACCGCCTAAGACCTACCCAGACCGGTCTGGGATTTAAACAGGTATTTCCTATTAAGAGTCTCAGAGTCTCAAAAATCAGTCCCAAGACCTTCCTGGGTAGGTCTATGTGTTGTTAGGGTTGACTTGTGGAGAATGGCTGTTATTAATAAAATGTATCGTGTCTATGGATAATATGGTTAAATATTTTTGAATGGGGAGTTTTTGTGTAATCAAGAATTTTGAAAAATGTTTGACTGTTTCACTATTTAGAATATCTATCGTTTGTTTTTTAAGAACAGCTAATTTTTTTTTTCTATTTTTTTTGTCAAATTTAAAATATATATAATCTGTTGCTATTTTTTTTATTGTGTAAGGATCTGAGGTTGCAATACTGTGTTCGAGCTCCTTATCTTGTATATATTTTAAAACATTTCCAATATTAGTGTACCTTGTAAGTATCTGTCAATAAATATTGTGTAATTATTGTTATTTGTGTGATTGTAAATATATTATAATAATTGTTACATACATTTAGTGTTTTACTGACAAAATGTTGAATTGCATTACAATTTTTTATTAATACAAGATTTAATGCATCAACGTTTTTAATTTTTGAACCAAAACTTTTTATAAAATGGAATAAACTAGTTGATGTTATTACGGTGTTACTTGGAAAGTTCAACACTGACGAACCAATCATCTTCATTACATTCTATTAAAAATAAGTGAATACCATTTTGTATTGATAATATTACAAAAAAATTTGTAAAGTAAAATTTAAGTGTCGGATTATCTAAAAAAGTCATGAATAGCTTACGGTTGAACGTTCTCTTGGTACATCCGTACCCTGTTTGAAATGCACATATTTTAAATGCCATAAAAATGTTTGTTCATACATAAAGTTTTTTTCACAGAATAAACATTTTATGGTTATAAATTTAAACTGTTTGTCAGGTTCATCAAATTCCCGTTCAATGCCCTCTAGCAAATTAACTAAAATAAATAAAACAAAAAAATCTGATAAGTGCATATCGCTCTGTTTTTAAATTTTTGACCTCCCCGAAGACGGTTAAAGACGGCTCGCAGTTACCCCACTTCACCTTACATAGAAAATATTACTTACAATCTTTAAACGACAGCATATTGTTTTGACGATGGCCTTGGCATGGCAAATTTGATTCATACAGCACTAAACCATTTGTTGCCGCGTCTACCATAACTTTACTCCTGGTGGACAGCATAATGGACTCGAAAAAAACACCAACAAAAAGACAATAAGAAGAATGGTTGATACAATGCTCAATAAAATGGATTGAAACTCTTTCACATGGAAGTAAAGTTTCCCACACACTGCAGCGATGGCTCCGTCGGGAAAATACTAACCTAACCGCCGCGGGAAATAATATATTTGAAAAGTAATGCAAAAGTTAGATCGTCTTTGGAACATTCAGAAAAATATTAGTATAGTATTGTTTATAGGGTTTTTTTTTCAGAATTATAATTATAGTTTAGCATACAGTTAACGCATGATGCGAGAAATACCGACTTTCTGCGGTTAGGTTAGGTTAGGTAACTTGACCACTTTATTGCAATGTTCTAAAGCTCAATATCACCAATACCGAATCAGATATTACCGTCAAACGGGCCAACTTGGGACGTGTATTTAACTCAGGCCAAAAATATTATCTTTTAGTTTTACCTCCATAACGGTATCTTATCAATTAATTAATGTAATACAAAAATTCTGTTCAAAATCTTAACAATTTTAATAATATTTAAAATTACTTTGGCAGGGTTGCAGCATCAAATTTTGTACATAAGTATTAATTTTTATTAATTAATTTTCTGTTTAATGTCTATCGTTTTGAAAAGGTCCGAAAACTTACACTAATACTCATTGAATTAGACGTTTTACTTAAAAATTGATAATAAAAAATATGCTTCGACATCTGTTAAATTTACTACTCTATATTGTAAATTATTAATTATAATCCTGCATACATTTCTGTAAATTACGTTTTACTTATTTAATCCAACTTGAGCCACTTTTATTCAAACCCAGGTTTTTTAATATTATTTACATATATATATAATTGGTTACAACTCATTTGCGCACATTTACCTTTTTTACAACTCATTTGCGCACAAAAACATAACTCATTTGCGCACAATTTACGAAGAATAGAAACCTTTTTTCCAAGAATTTTATCAACGTATAGGGTGTACATAATCTCCGTACCACCATATTTTCGATTTGGTCAATACTGATAGTGGACAATTATTATACTCAAACAACATTTTCCTTCACCCTTTAAAAGGCTTAGGACTTTCTGTCTCATCATATTCTGATTGTTATAGATTGGCGGGTTTGAAAATGTTGTTTTAGCTATTACACATTATTCAAAATTTTGTCAAATTACAATAAATTAGGTACAATCATTTTTACAAGTCATTAAAATTTACAAATTACAATAAATTAGGAAGTACCTACAATCATTATTCATTTTTACAAAAGTCATTAAAATTTACAGTCTACATAAATTACAGTTAATACATAATATTTAATATTTATTGGTACGCGTTTGCATCAAATAGGTTATAAGATCAGTTTTTTTAGATTTGTTATCTGAATATATTTTTTTCAAAAAATTTTGTTTTTTTAATATTTCTGTCCTACGTGTGTTTTCCTTATTTTTTTTTTAATGAGTTTATTTTTAAATCGGTGTCGACTTGAATTTCCATTAGTATTTGTATGATTTTGTGAATGTGGGGGTGGGGGGTATAAAACTGGCTATTAAAGTGCATATGAAAGTTTTCAGCTCCGTTTGTTGTTCTAGGGCTATCGTCTGGTGCACTTGCCCATAATTCTGGCCCAAAATCAGCATCAAAATCAATATAATTTTTTAAAATATAGTCCGAAAAATCCATACTTATATTACTAGGAGCTATTGAGATTAGCTCCGTAAATGCGTCCGGAACTTCATCAGAGTTTAGATAAGGTAAACCAAAAAAATATTTAAGCCACCTTCCGATTTCCGAATCATTTTTTGAGTATTCTTTTAGTAATATTATATTTTTTTTCAAACGCCTGAACCAACTTTTTCCTAAATGGAATGTACAACATATTATTTTACACAGCAGAAAACTCTGAAGAACTGCAATATGTGCAGCTTTTTTGAAATCTGCATGAAATATTTTTACATTTAAGTTTTTTCCTATTAATTGCATTGACAAGTTCAATGTGGTTTTCCACATGGACACATATGTTGATACTTGTTTATTTTTCAAAAAACAATATACTAAAGGTAAATAATAATAATTTGTGTAAACATGAATTTTATACAATTGCATGAAATGTTTTGGTGCATACGTAAAAGTTCCGTCACCAAATACGTGTTCATTATTACAAAGCACTTCCAAATTATTCTTACAAGTAAATAAAATAACAGAATTATCGTCACTTGAAAAACAAAATTGATTACCTTTATGCAACAACGTTTGTTTCATCTCTAAAAGTTGTTTTAACGACTCGTCAAAGTTTGATGGTAGCGTGGGAAAATGCTTTTTTCGTACATAATATATTGAACGACGGATTAATTTCAAGTCACCATGTTCCATGTTCTCAGCAATATCGGTATTTTTTAGTTCTTGTCGTATTAATTTGTTTGGACGGGTATGGAGATCATGTTCTGCCTTTCTTTTCAGTGAGCTCCTTACAATTTCTCTTGAAATAACCTGATCTGAATATGCATCATGTTTATGGTCCGCGTTAGATTGATACACAATTTCGTTATTCTTATTTACAATAATACTAGCATTACAAAATTAGTACACCGATAATTGAAATTTCCATTTTTTAATTCCCTATACTCTCGAAATTTGAATTTGTTCAATATTTTACAACGTTTTTCTCTCCGTGTTAAACAAATAGCGTCCATTGTTATTACACCGGAGACTAAACTAAAATGTATAGAAGAGATTTGTTATAAGGTTTATCAGTTATCACCGGAAACGTTTAACAAAAATAGGGTAAGATATAGCAATAATATCAATAATAAAGATTAAAGCTTGTCCCACACGACTCGTGTACTTGGCGAGTATTAATGCCATTTTTGATAGATAAGATCTGATGTGAAATCACGTTATGCTTTAAGACTATATATGGCTATATTGAAGATACTCCAATAACGGGTAATCATTGATATCAATAATATTGAACGTGTAACGTGTTGGACAGCTTAAGACACCCTGTACACCCAAAACTGTACCTAAAAGCTGGTTTTAATTGTTTACTATTTTGTGCGCAAATGAGTTGTCGTAAATTTAAAAAATATTTTAATATGTGCGCAAATGAGTCTCCACCTTATAATTGGACAACCAACATTTTTTTATTTATTTTTTAATGTTAATATTATAATATTAATAATATTTGAAAATTTTAAATAGTGCCCAAGTTGTTTTAAGTATAATATTCATATATATATAATATATATATTATATATATTATTATAAATTATAAAATAGGTTTTTCATAAGGAAAACATGAGTGTCCCATGTTGTCGAAATTCAGTACCTGGGACATGCAGAAAAAAACAAAATAACATAGAAGGAATAATTTGTATGGTTCAAATGCAACAGAAATTAATAAATCAAACCTTAACTAAAAAAAAATAATGTTACATTGAAAATACATCTAGATTAAATAATCTTAAAGTTATTTACAATAGAATTTCAAAACTGACCCAAGTTGGTCTGTTTGACGGTATACATTTCAAAACTTCACCATTTAAGTAGAGATATATCACCCATTATGTTATTGTATCTGTGTATAATCTGTTGTACCTTAGACACAGGCAAGAAACTAACATATTAAAATAACAAGAAAAAAACATGGAAAAAAAAAGTTTTTATTCAGCTGAAAAATATAAAATAAAACAAATTAAATAAAATACGTAACAAAACATGAAATTCAATGGATATTGTCCAACTGAAACTTACAACTTCCATTGCTCAGTACATCGCCTACAATTCATGAAATTGGTAAGATTAGTTTCTTCTCAAGCAGCTATTAGAAATGTATATTAATGTACTTACATCGCTTACTTCCACCGATGCCATCGCCGCGGTCACCTAGACTACTTCGTGGTCGTCCGCCGGTAGTTCCCGCGGCGGTGGTGATGGAAGAAGTTCATTTTGCTATGGCGGTGGTGGTGGTGGTGGTGGCCCTTGGCAGATAGGTGTAGGTGAATGAGAGGCTAAGAAAATTATAAAAATTAATAATAGAACACGGAATAACAGTGGTCGTGGTAGAACATAACACACACTCACCCGGGCAATCTTTTATCATGTGCCCCTTCCTGTGGCACTTGAAGCAACCTGAAACACAAATTAGATAGTACACATTTTATTATATTATTCTAGAATTTTTATTTTTTATGCATCTACTCACGTCGCTTCTCAGCAATATTTTTCCTATTATAACGCTTCCGGACCCCCCGGAAGCGTTATAATTAAATAAATCTTGGGGACACGAGTATACAGGTGCGTTAAACACCTGTATACCACTCCCCGTGTACTTATGGACTATTTTGTTCACTTTCATTCTAAAAATCAACAATAAAACAAATTAATATTAAAAATAGTCATTTTTACAGACACTATTCTATTTTTGGGCCGTGATGGGTTGGCTATGCAAATTAATTATCAAAATGTCACGAGGCGCATTTCGAACATTGATAATAGGTTAACGAATACAATTTTTTCCCTAAAAAAATTAGTCATGCACTCAAACAAAATCAGAACACGCGGCCAACAGCAATTATTGAGTATAATTAGCCATTAGGTACCTATAGTGAATTCAACAAAAACTTGAGTTTTCAAGCACCTCATAACATTCTAGAAGTGTTAGGTGTTTCAGTTAAGAGGATACCCGCATATATTGTCTCCGTCTTACACACGTATGACAGTTAATTTTCGTTCACCAGTATCGATAGTGTGCTGTTAGTTTTACAGTAAATTGACTTATCATTGAACTAAATAACAATAAGATTATCTATGTTCTCTCGATCGACTTTTTACGATATTTTAATTTTTAAGCTAATTATGACTATGTAAAAAATAAGACAATGATGCAGATAATTTTCTTACCACCTAGCAGTTGTATAATAGCCTATAGGTCAATTCACTAAAACATCACAACAAACATCACACTATTTAATCTGGTAAAATAAAAATATCTACGTCGTAAGTGTGTAAGACTTAGACAACACACGTGACATAATACAATTTACTCTCATTCAAATTCACACGTGCCGAGTAAGACATTTTGGTATCATAAAAACTAATACGGCATTACACAAAGCGGTATTTAAATATTAATTAAGATTGAATTAAATATATCCAGCGCGACGGTAGTGGCGCGAAGCTAAGTAAAAAAAAAAAGCGAAGCGCTCACTACCGTAGTACATCACACGAGCCAGAGTTTGCCCATTGAATTTGTGTAAATTTGCCCGTTTTCTTTAGCCAGGGCTACAGACCTAATGAATGAACGGATTGGTCTGTTTGTAGTATCAATTGATCGGGCATGATTTGTAGATTTTACCTTTTTCAATTTTGAAAAAAATGGTTGAATAACTCCGAATATATTAGCAAAAAAGTCAAGTATTTATGAAGCAAAAAGATATTGTGCTAGACCGTTTTTAGTTATAACGTTTCACGCAGCAGCGTACGAGACCATATTACCCCCTCTATTCCGTATACATTTATTACGTCGCGGTCGTACTACACTGGGCAGCGGTTGCGACTTACGGTTCCCGCCGTTGCCTGCGTCTTCGCTTATCGTATTCGTCATTTCTCTATTATCGACATTCATGTTTCTGGCGACGTTCGATGTAGATGTCTATATCCGCCGCCGCGCCGGTAGAAAAACCACGTTTTATTTGTTGTCTTGTTTGTTATAGTTGTAGTAGGCCGTACTATATTCTTTATTTATATTATAATTTGTGATTCTTTATTTCTAAAATGGTTCCTAAAACATACAAACAGAAGTTACGAAAAAGGAGAAATTATTTTTAAAAAAAAACCACAAATACAGTGTCTATGGATGAATGTTTAATAAAGAATTCGAAAAAAAAAATTTGTAAGAAATCAAAAAAACTATTTCCATTTTATGGAAGCGTAGAAAAATGGACTAATAAACTTTTGCGTAAATTAAATATGCCACTGTATAAATCTAGAATTATTATAGATAGGATTTTGAAATGGGTTTTTAAATACAGAAAGCAAAACGTTGTTAATTATCAAAAGACATTTAAAAAACTAAAAAAAGTAATAAATAAGAACATTAACTATACAGCTAGTATTCCAGATATTAATGAACTAAACTATAATTTTCTTAAATGTATCTTAGGGCAGTCTTATCATTCCAAGTATACACAACCATTTTACACAAATACAGTTTACAAGCCATTGAGTTCTATGAATAAAATTAAACTTGAAATAAATGAAAATGGTAAAATAATGAATTTATTTCAGCCATTTAACATAGAACTTCCAGAACTATCTTGGTATTGTAATGAAATGTTATGTAGCTGAAATTATACATATGCTATTCCAAGAGTCATTAAAATAGTTAGCTAAGCAAGTGAAAGTAATGTGAGATGATTTTTCATTATTTATTTTTATTCTCCATTTGGAGTACCAGTCTGCTAGTAAGTTTAAATGGTTTTGTAGGAGTTGGCAAGCAAGGTGTGGATTTTTTTCCGAAATGTATATGACTGACATCAGCGAAGTCGGCTACCGAAATATGAGAGGAAACATAACATGAAAAAAAAAAACGGGACACAAGGCCAGTCTAAGAAGGTATAATAAGCAATTAAATACGTTTACTTACTTGGTCAGCGTCCAAATGTTAAATGAAATATGTCCGACGTTCGTCACCGATCATACAGCCTGTCCGCAAAAAAACGAATTTTCCATCACTCCACTAAATTAGGTACGATGCCGGTCGTATCGACAATTACGCGATAACGCAAAAGCTTCGTATGAGAGAGATCAATAGTGAACACAGGTAGACAGACAGAGACCGTCACGATAAACGCGCCTTTGATATCAACATTATGGCCATTACATACCGTTCAACCGAATTATCCGTTTTTGCGCAGACATAATTTTTCCCTTCACATATTATATGAACAATATCATACCTATGAATACACGACTCAACACACTAATTTTTTAACGTATACGCAAAGTATGACCGCGTACGATCCATATATTTGTTGATGATGGCTGTAACATTTAAACTATTAATGTGACATTTAAACTAAAGTACCTATCTGCAATACATACCTGATATACCGTTGAATATTGTACGCGATCGACGTACTCGGGGTGCCTACCTAAGTGACTTCGATGAACGTACATCGACTATCACATGAGGCATCTACTTGCTAGACACTCCAACACAGTTTTAAACTTTACATTGTTCCACAAATGAAAAGGCACCGGACATGCGATGGGTAACAGCACTGACACCGAAAGTTAAAAAATTTAAACATTTCCGCCAAACCACCAAGCGTTATCACTAATCATTATCAGACATCCATAAACATAGATATTAGCCATATTTTGTGCCGGCCTCGGGCACTTGTCCCGAAATTTCATGGGAGAAAAAAAATTAAAAAAAATTAAAAAAAAACCAACCAGCTCATCCATGTGTGCCAACATAGAAACCTAAATTCCCTACAAACTATACAAATGGTGATACCAACCCAAGAATTTTAGTTATATATTTATGAGAAAAATTTATTTTAATATTCAAATATTATTGTACAATTATGGCGTGGTACAATTATTATTGTATAATTCAAAAAACTTAAAATATCAACATTTCGGAAAAACGAAAAGCTAGACTTACTAAAGAATGCTGATGAGATCAATTTTATCTCTGAGGGAAATCTTCGTAGCACCTTCGGATTCTGGACAAAACGCAAATGAAAATAGGAAATTTCGAAATTTTGAAAATCTCTCTTACGAGTTGTTTTACATTATTCGTTTGAATTACATTAAATGAAAATTTTTATTTTAAATTATATAATACCCTGCAAGTTTTATAAAATAATAAATAATATAAATATGTACAATATAAAGGTTAAAACTTTTGGTTCTCTTTTCAAAAGCAAAGCTTGTGCTAAAAAGAAAGTTAGGAAAGTAGTCAAATAAAATCTATATGAAAAATAACAGTAAGTCATGGTAATAGAACAACGTTGATAGTATACATATAATAAATTTAAAATTGAAATGTTACATAATAATAGAACAATATAGCTATTATAATTTAAATTACTAGTAGAGAAAAAAACAAGCTTAACATAATAGTAGTTATTGAATCAAAACATTAATTATATAGTGAAACCTCCGAATAGCAGACACTCTCGGTCACCAAAATTTTGTCCGTTATTCAGAGGGGTTACATATTTGAAATTTATTCATCCGTTCCCCAAAAAACGTCCGCTATTGGGAGGTGTCCGTTAGTGGAGGTTTCACTGTTTTTTATACAAAAACTATTAAAATTATGAATATTTATATTATAATTAATACAAAACTAAATTAAGTTATATTTAGGGTTTTGTTGCCCACATACAATTAACATTATATTTTAATTAGAACATTTAATAATTATTTGTTTAAAATAATAAATACAAAATTACCGTAGAACAATTTGTTAGGATTAATGGATAAAACAAAATAAAACAAGTGTTATAATATTTTAGAACGATCAACGTTTATAAAAACTTAAAATATATTATAAATATAATTAACAATGAAATTAATTATAGTTGACCATAGAATCTCGGGCTGATTGTAAAAGATACAACTTCTCAAACCTATGTAAAAACAAAAAAATCATATTAAGTAATTTACAAAGTTAATTAAAATTAAAAAATATTTTTACCTGTGGATATGGCCCGATTATGCCTTGTACATATCCATCATTGCGATGTCCAGCCCTTCTCAAAAATCCTATGAGGTCCCCATCTTGGTTCAGTTGCTCCACATGACCAGCTAAGATATTTGTGGTGTTCTCTCGTTCCCTTCTTGATGCACCATCTCTAATCTGAAATGTAATTATTAGGTATATAATTAGGTTAAAAAAAATAATTAAAAATTAATAATCACCCTGAGGTTTCTTCTGGCTTGTTCAAATTCAATGAAATATTGATTTTCAATGATAGTCAGTTTCTCTGTAAGTAAAGTTATTGATCAGTATGAAATAAATAATTGCAATATTTAATATCTATTTTAATAAGACACATGTAATAAAAATACCAAACCCAAAGATAAAAATCAAACATTTTGATTGAAAATCAAATTTTAAACTACGCATTTACTTACCAATTACTAACCAATAACTTCTTTTTGTTAGGTTACACATGAAACACATATAGTTACACATAAACACAAACATATAAGACAAGCAACACATCTTGGAAGTACTACTTCTTATTAGGTTAAACATGAAACATAAAATACAACATTATATAATACATATATAAAAACAAAGACAAGGGGATGCAACATGAACACACTATGTGCTACAAAAACTCACGAAGGAAATTCCAAACATTAGGGTGTCTTTGCATTTGAACAAGAAGTGTAGCGTGGAAAGACTCCAAGTAGTTGTTGGTTCTATATTCTTCTCCAAAAACACTGATTAAATCTGGACCGACCTGTAACAACCAAAAAGATTCTACATAGCCAATTAAAAAGTTTCTCATGCCTCGTTCAATCTCAGGAAATTGTCTAGTGTAATGAATGATAGCCCTGAAACCATCAGTCATGGAAAATTGTGGACAGCGTGGGTCATTCCTAGTAGCGGGTAGATGAGGTAATGCTAAAACCTAATAATACAATAGAGAAGTATAAAAGAGAAATACAAAATACATTATTTAATAAAAATATCAAACTTATTTACCATTCTGAGAACTCGAGCTGCTACCGGGTTTGTACGAACCAAGTCCAAAACACTATTCATCCTTCGGTGACAATAACGTACAATTGACTAAAAAAAAAAAACAATTTTTTTAAAATACAATGATCACTTATTACACACACTTTATAACATAGTTACTTGAGTAAAATGGAACCAACAACATCTTAATTGGCTTTCTGGAAATGATTGCTGAACAGCTGACATCAAAGCTTTTTCATAATCTGTAATAAAACAAACAAGTTCATAATTTAATGGTAAAATATTTCGTACAATATCAAACAGAGCCGAATAAACTTCTTCAGTCATACTCCTCAGTAGAGCATAGACCATTGGAAACGACTAAAAAAAAAAAAAAAAAATTTATGAGAAATATATCAAGAAAAATAATGTTGGTTATGTATACATAATAAAAATTATAAAACACTTACTACACTTCTGAAAACCACCTGGACTGTTAGGAAACATTTTAAATCTGCTGGAACACGAGGCACAGTCTTGAAAGTTCCATCAATCCCAACCAATGTCACCGTGGCCAAGTCTTCTCGGTATTTTTCAATTGCAGCCATATTTGCAAAGATCAGTCCAACACTCCTTCCATTGACCACTAATGCTTGTTGAAAGAACCTAATACCAATTTTTAAAATAAAAAGTAATAATTTTGAACATTCTAACTAAAAATAATTTAATGTATTATTCAATTTGTCATTGTAAGGTTAAACATGATGTATTCACAACTACAAATACCTTGATATAATTTTGTTTTTTATAACTGTGAATAATAATTAATGAGTCAAATATTAAATTTGATAACTTAAAATTTGTAAATTTACAGTGAAATTGTTTAAGAGATAATTATGTCAACAGCATTAAGTATAGAATGCTTATCATATTAATAATTATTATAAACAGACAATGTCCTTTAAAAGCAATATTTTAACTACTTGATGATAAATAGAGATTAAATACACAAAAATACTATTCATAGGTATGGGAAAAAAATAACCACAAATGTGTCCATAAAGGCATAAAATATTATTAAAGGTTTTGATAAAAATATAAGCATCTACCTGGAGGTCCAATTATTAATCTCAATTTAAATTACTAGACATTTTTTTATCAGTAATTGTTAATTTAAAATTGAATAAAATATACATTTCACATATTGATATTATATTGTTAATATATTAAATGTATGTGACTAATTATAATAAAATAGTTTATTAGTTATAAGCTTATTACAAACAATTTCATTTACCTAGATGGGGGATTTTGAACTGTAGAAGCATAAATGGCATTACGTTCTTCATTCAGCGCAACAGCAAGTTGTCCTATGTCAAGTGGTTGTAGTGGGAATCTTCTACGTCTCATCTTTTTCACTCGTTCTTGAGCTTGAAGGAGTGTGTAGTTGGGAGCTGCTTCCGGGTGGCTAACAGACATAATTAAAAAATACCAACAAAGTAGTTAAAAATTAATTTATATTGTTCATTATTTATAAGTACTAACAAATAATAAATAATATGAATATGATTATATAGATAAGTTTGAATATGACTCACTTGATAATTTCATTATTATACAATGTTCTCATAAATTAAGTTGTAACTGCTGGATCAATTCCTCTTTCAGCAATGGCTTCTCTCAAAAACGGCACATTCAGGTCAATCTCTGCAGGTTGGTGATCGTGGTAGTTCTGTAGATGAATCCTATTATCCCTCAAATCTGTACTTACAGTTGCAGTGGAATGACAGTACTGGTTCCGCTTCTTCTGCCGTTCGCATACTAAATACCTATAAATTTAACAAATATACCTATATTATACATAATATAAAATAATGTTAATTAAGTTAACAATAAAGGTCAAATAAAGTTGGGTAATTAATAATTAAATTGAATAGGTACTATATACAAATTAAAAAATAATACTATTATACATACACGCGGACTCCTTGAGCTTCACGTTTGTAGTACTTAAATCCTAAATTGTCCACATAAATCCTTGATCGGCTTTGAACTCCAGGAATTATAGAATAAGTTTCAGACACTCCTACAACGACAATCTCTTCATCTTCTTCATCTTCTAGTTCCTCTTCTTCTTCATGTAGTATATGATCATCTTCATACACAACTGGCAAAAAGTAGTCATGGTCCACCAAATGATCTGGAAGAGCGACGATTTCTTCGTTGTTCATCATTATTACAAACCTATATGCTAAAGTAAATACACAAATAAAGATAAAAAAAAGTAATTGTTTTTAATTAATTATAACAAATAATATCAGATGAATAGCAGGTAGGCAGTTTACAACGAATAACGAAACACAGAAAATACAAACAAAATAAAATTATTCAAATTACTACTGAATAGACAAGTGATAGCACAAAGTCGACGGAATCGGGTATGACCGATGGTCAAAGTTTTAAAGAGCGTCGTGCGGAAGCACGAACAAAGTCGGCAGAATGAAGTTAACCGATGGTTAACGTTTTAAAGAGTGACGTGCGAAAGCACAAACAAAGTCGGCAGAATCAAGTATGTCAACGTTAAACGTTTCAAAGAACAAACGAACAACTTAAACAGCTAACGGTGGTGCGTCGTGCGTGTATAGAAGCGAAATAATTCCGTAGACGTAGAGTTCGAGGGTGAGTCGTTGTTCAATCATTTCGACTTAGTGCGGTAGCACATCCTTCGATAATCGTGATGGTGGGAGGTGGCTAGGCGGTGGGAAACTGGGAAAAACGTCTCTCAAAAACCGTTACAAAACACAACAATAGAATAATAAAAAGGCGGGAATTATTAAATACATAATTGATATTGAACTTCAAGGTGGTGAATTTATGAATACTAAATTCTGTATTGAAAAATTTGAACTTATTTGAGGTTGGCTAAGTTGGTTTATCATTTTTTTTTTATTTTTTCTTTTTTTTTTCTCCCATGATATTTCGGGACAAGTACCCCTATCCCATTTTGTGCATGAAATTATTATGAGGTCTTACATTTCCCTCTCATAGACCTATAAACTTATGGACAGTGCTTAGAGAGAGAGTTCTGGGGTACGATATAGAGTAAAAGAGAAAAGAGAACGTGGGGAAAATATAGTATTAGTTTCATGCGTCAATGATTACCCCCTTTATGTTCTTTCTCTCTTCGTTCTTTCTTCTTTCTTTATCTTATATGATTCCCATGCATTGATGCAGGGCGGAGTGGAATACGCTGTCCATTAGTTTATAGGTCTATGATTTTATTAATGTAGCCGTGGCCATAACACAAATCGTTATCACCAACTCGATGACATCATTATCATTCTACTACGAACACAGTTGTAGAACAACCATGACAAAATAGATAGGTATGTTAGCAACAATACGAGATGTAGTCTGGTTAGCGCATCCCACCCTTCCCAACCATAGTCGTAGTTTGCCTCATTTCATTGACCGTTACCTGGCTAACATACAGCAGCGAACCAGCTAATAGACGGCGGGGTGTAGAATGGTTGGCAAACACGATGTTGATTGCTGATTTAAAAAGAAAACTTTTATGAATTTCTAACTCAAAATTATTTGCAAATTTTCGTAATTTTTACGCATTTTGTCAATATTTGAACTTTAGATGCTTATAAAAAAAAATTGTGACTAGATTTTTAATTTTTTTTATTTGCCTTTGAAAGAATAACCTAGTTTGCCTCATTTCATTGACCGTTACCTGACCAACATACAGCAGCGAACCAGGTAATAGACGGCGGGGTGTAGAATGGTTGGCAAACACGATGTTGATTGCTGATTTAAAAAGAAAACTTTTATGAATTTCTAACTCAAAATTATTTGCAAATTTTCGTAATTTTTACGCATTTTGTCAATATTTGAACTTTAGATGCTTATAAAAAAAAATTGTGACTGGATTTTTAATTTTTTTTATTTGCCTTTGAAAGAATAACCTAGGAGCCATCTATTAAATTTTCAAGCTTTTTTAACCAACAAATAAATTTTTATTGATATTTATGAAAAAAAAATAAAAAGATGAAAACTGAAAATGTCCGTAAACAACTCAAAATAAGTCAAAATATTTTAAAATGTTATGGTGTATAGAAAATGCTAATATAAACATTCAGTCAAAATTTCATGTACCTACGGTAATTTGTTTTAGAGTTGCACCAAGAAGCAAAATCGATTTTCTCAAAAACAGCCCAATTGAAAATTTATGTCTTACGCCGACACTCACAAAGGGCGCAGTAATGCGCCTTTACTGGCTACCCAAAAGTTGGCTGGCCCTTACGGGCACAGTACTGGCCGAAATTGTATCCAGTACCACACTAGTACTGGCAGCCAGTGTTGAAATAAAAACCGAATAAAAACTAAAAAGACAGCTAGGGCCAACCAGTGTATCTTGTAGTTGTGCCCACTACCTATCACCTACCTATCGTCATACATATTTACATTTTTTATATTTTACATTTACTCGCAAAATACATTTATATTTTCTGTTATACCTACTAATGAGTCATGACTTAGTCAATATATGAGTACGATATTTTTATTTTAATACGAATTATGAGTAGCCTAATAATTATTTTTAATTATTTAAATAAAAATATGAAAACATTGTATGCTCGGATACAAATTATAATATTCACATTAAAAATTTGATAGTTAAATGTTTGCTCTTATATCGATTATAGTACTGTACAGTGAATGCTGCAGGCATAAACGTGCGCACGGAGGAGGCAGGGAAGGCAACTGCCTCCCCTGCGACATTTTTCTGCTTCCCCAAGATCTTATATTATATTATTATACATAACACATTAATACCTACCACGATATAATATACCAATATCTTAAATCGTGATACCTACTGGCTAGGTAGAACTAAAAAAAATATTGCAAAGCAACTCACTACTTATCATATTGTCATATGAGCCGTCACCGCCGATTGATAGGATTCATCCGACATCTACAATTTATAATAATTCATATTATACAATTAGCATTTAAAACAATACATAAATTAAACATGGCATTAAAAGGAATTCTCCAATTTACAACTCACAGTGGTCTCTCCAATACCACAGGTGTGGTGGTCCACTTTCATTCATGTCCTACAATTTTGTATTTATTTAGCACTATTAGGATTATTTTTAAATATTTACTTACGGATGACTCGGTGGTGGCGGGAGAAATCGGGTGGGCAGCAGAAGTTCTTTCGAGGGCCGGTGTCCTCGACCTTTCAGAAAGACTCCGCGGCGGCCTTGTCACTAGGGACATCTGCCTACCGCGGGCCGATGTCACACTAGGACGTCTCCTAGGTGTGTGGGGGGCTATAAAAATAACAAACATTATTAATTTTATTTTTATTTTTATAATATGTACACACTCACCGAGGCATTGCCGGATTGTATGGCCGGCGCGGTTGCATCGATAACATTCTGAAACAAGATGTAGGCGTTAGTTAAAAGTAAACATTTAAATGTACCTATCGCCTATGTACTTACGACGTTTCGGCGCCTTTTGCGGAGACGGATCGAGCGCCGCGGCGTTGGTGGTCTTGGTCGGCGGTGCCGCGGATGCTGCAGCCGGAACGCCCGGTACTGCGCCAAGGTGCAGGGTGTGCACCGCGGCATTGATGGTGAAATTTGTGACGGTGACACCCGCCATTACAGTGTTGTCGGTCTTGGCCTTATTCATTCTAAAAATAAAAAAGACGAAACATTTAGAGAATATCAGCGCAATATATTTGTTTTTTCTCTCCGACCTGTGTAACGTAGACATAGTATAAATATTTAACTACTTTGCTGGAAAGCGTGAGCAGGTGCTTACAAAAAACTAAGCCCCCTAACTCCTAAGTTTAAATATTAATTCATGAATACGATCCGCATTGGCCGTGTTAAATAACAATCTAATGTTTTAGAAAGCAACAAATTAAATTAATAATACAAAATATACTCACGTGTTGTCCGCTGTTTTTTTTGTTTTAAAAATGAACAGCGACGGACGGCAGTCGGATGTTTAAGAACGGTTTGTCGGACGTCGGCAGTTCATTGTCTTGGAACGGCGACAATAACAAAAGTCAAGGCAGGTAACCCATACGGGTAACGAAATCGTACGGCTGATTAATTAATTAATTATATCGATATTTTATATTTTTATTATTCATTCGAACACAGCATTATCAAGTCTAGGTGACGCTGGATTATCAAGTCTAGGTGACGCTCAATGATCAAGTCTAGCGTCACACTAGATGTTCAAGTGTAGGTGATGCGGAGAGAAAGTTTGACAACCTCCACGTGAATACTTTGTATTGTATAGTTAATTATATTCAATATTTTATTGGTATTTGACTACACCAATTGTCATTAGAATGTTTGTATAATATATTACCTTTGATCAGCCTATGTCAAGAACTTTGTGATTTATATCTGTATGATAGTCCAAATATCTGTTAGTAGAAGTAGACTGTATTGTTATGTTTGTATTGTTTTTACTGTGATACGTTTTAATTGTACCTATCATCAATATTTTACTACCTGCCTTATTATTATTACCTACCTATTAAGGTGGGTTTACACGTTCAGTTAAACTGCGCAAATGGACTGCTTGAACTTAAGTTTGCAAAAACTAACTGTATGTGTAAATGAAAATCGTATAACTGTACAGTTCAAAATTTTGAACTGTGCGAGTTCAGGCGATGCCTGAAAAAAACTGTACAGTTATAGTAGTTGCGCAGTTTTCCTATGCATGTAAACGGATAACTGTGCGTTTTGGACAAAATAATAATTTTAAATTTACATAAAATGTACATAAAGGTATTGAATTAATATTATAATATTGTATAATAATAATATAGTTGTAGGTTCATATAGTATTTTGATTTAAATATATTAACTCATATTAAGACATTTAAAATCATAAATATCATACAATACTACAGTAGAGTGCATGTGAGGACATGTACATTCGTATCTTAAAAAAGTCAACTTCAAGAATGTGATAGTATATTATCGGTAATAGGAAAACGGCTTATAGAGTCTACATCAAAACAAGAAAACAAGTTTGATTTAATTGGGAAAACATGGGCTTATAAACTTAGCGAAATAAACAAGGAACAAATAATTTATGCGGATAAATTAATTAATGACGTGTTATATTAAGCAGAACTCGGGATTTTAAACCGTCATTGCACATTATCAGTTTATCCAAATCAACCATATTTTGATACTTCAGCTTCCCTTCAATCATCAACTAGATATCATGCACAACCTCAGCCTCAATTCAGACAGTCTTTTCCTCTTCAAGAATATCCTCAATATTTTCAGTCAGTGCCGAATTATTCAAGTTTTCAACAAAGTCCGTCAGCCGATACTGAAATACAGCAATCGTTTATACATAACAACTCTGACCAACTAGTACAACACAGACCAACACAGAAACACGAAAAACACTAGATAATTAATTTTTAACACTATATAATATATACCTACTAAAAATTATGTATTAGTTAAGTATTAATAATATTATGACGAGGAGTCTATAGTCCATAGGTATATTAAATGTATTATTTTATTTTTCTTAAACCATAATATATTTAATACTGATTTTTATTAATTTTTATTTTTATTGTGTGTATTCAACAGGCAACAATTGTTTTTTTTTTATAAGAGTCTGTTTTTGATTTTAATATCATATAATATAACAAACATTATACTTAGTTTAATTAGTTTCCCCAGAATGAATATAATTTTATTTTTAGCTTTTTATTTTTGAATTAAAAAAGTTGATATTTAAAATTGTATATGAAATAGTATTTGAGTTTGTTGTACCTACTGGCTCTATATCAAGTGTTTTAATGTTATTTAATATTATACCTAATCTTATATTATTTATAGTGATATAACTAAATAGCTACATAGGTATTAACTATTAATTATATATCTTACCTTTAAGTAAGTGTCTTTAAGGGCAGAATAAATTGCATCACATGTTTCAGGAATAATTTTGCTGAGTGCTGGTTTTGATATTATAGTTGAATACTGTAGATCGCTATAGCTTCGGCCGGTTGATAAAAATCTTAAAGTTGCTGTAAGTCTTTCATAAGGGCTTATGCATTTCCTCATAACTGTATTTTGTTTTTGAATGGTATTCGAAACTAATGACAGTAGTAAACTGTATGTCTCTTCGTCCATACGAAGATAGTTCCTGAAGTCTTCTGGTTCTCCAGATAATTCACTAATTAAATTTACGTGCGAAAATTGTTGTCTTCTTCGGCCACTTCTTTTTATTTATTTTGTTTTCGTTTATTTTTTGAAGTATTAATTGTTTTTTTTTAATTACACAAACTGCGAGAATAGAGAGTTCCTGTTCTGTAATCGACGACATCTTTGCTACAGTGTCAAATTAGAACTGAACAAAAATGTGTGTCAATAACTGAACGTCTAAACTTAAATTATTTACTCAGTTCATTTGCACAAACTGACTGCTCAAAAATACCTAAAATTAGTTTGCGCAGTTTAACTGAACGTGTAAACCCACATTTACACTACTATTTGACACAATTCAATACTATAAGCTAATATTACTGTATTTTACCTATCATCACTTAGAATTTCTGGTAATTTGTAAATAATTTGTAACGTCTATGTAAGAATAAAAATAATATTGCAAGGCGACTCATGACTTATATTTAATAGCCTAACGTTTTATTTGTATCGTCACCGTATTATAATGATACTGATGAATAATGATGGTTGGTGTTCTTTGTATTACACTGCCTATTGTTGTGATACACATCTACCAATGGCACAAACTATTAAAATACATAATTACAAAAGTAAACATATCACATCAGACCCCTCGAAATGTTACATCTAACACATAGGCTACTGATATTATTATACTCTAATATTAACTAATGTGTTAACCATGATTATTATATTAAGGTAGGAAATAAAAACAAGACACGTGAAAAAAAAGTTTTTATTCATCAGATCTGAAAAATATTAGAAGAAAAAATATTGTTAGGGTAATGGCATTAAAAAAAATTGTCCAATTGACAACTTACGGTGGTGATATCATCAAGGCCGCCAATTCCTACAACGCCGTTTCGCATGTAACACCAGCCATCGATTCATACAACGTCTACAATTTGTATAAACAAATTAAACATGGCATTAAAAGGCATTCTCAAATTCACAACTAACTGTGGTCTCTCCAATACCACATGTGTGCATTCATATCCTACAATTTTGTATTTATTTAGCACTATTAGGATTAAAAATATTACTTACGGTTGATGCAATCGGGGTCGATGTTCCGATAGGTCGGGGAGCGGGAGTCTGAGTGCGTGTTCTCGACCTTGCAGACAGACTCCGCGACGGCCTTATCCTAATGGAACTCGACCCACCACCACGTTCTATAGCTGGTGTTCTCCTAGGTGTTTGGGGGGCTATAAATATAACAAACATTATTAATTTTATTTTATTATGAAAATGCGATATACACTCACCGAGGCATTGCCTTTCTGTGTGGCCATTATGGTTACACCTGCAACATCCTGAAACACGATGTAGGCGTTAATTAATAGTAAACTTTTAAATGTTCCTATCACCTATGTGATTACGGCGTTTGGGTGCCTTTCGCGGCGGCGGATGGCTTGCGGCGACAGCGGTCTCGGCCGGCGGTGACGCAGCTGCCACAGCCGGAGCGGTGCCGAGGTGCAGGGTCTGCACCGCCCCATTAAACGTTATATTTGTGAGAAAAAAAGTTTTTATTCATCTGAAAAATATTAAAGGAAAAAAATATTGTTATGATAATTGCATTAAAAAAAAATATCCAATTGACAACTTACATTTATCATATTGTCATATGAGCCATCACCGTCACCGCCGATTGATAAGATTCATCCGACATCTACAATTTATAATAATTCATATCATACAATTAGCATTTAAAACAATACATAAATTAAACATGGCGTTAAAAGGAATTCTCCAATTTACAACTTACAGTGGTCTCTCCAATACCACATTTGTGCATTCATATCCTACAATTTTGTATTAATTTAGCACTATTAGGATTAAAAATATTACTTACGGTTGATGCAATCGGGGTCGATGTTCCGATAGGTCGGGGAGCGGGAGTCTGAGTGCGTGTCTGTTTAATATAATTTTTTCTTCAAATCTTAGATATAAAAAGAAAAATAATTAACAAATTTTCATGATTTTGACAAACCTCATTAAAATTCTAACATAAATCTCTACTTAAATATTATTGTGGATTTACGCTCAACTTTTTTTTGATATACAGTGACAACAACTTATGAGGAACTCAATTTTAAATTAATTTTAAGTTGTATAACTGAGTGAATGATTTCTTAGCGACAATAATTGAAAAAAAAAATAATAAAAATAAAAATGTCTTACATGGTACTTCCATAAATAGCTTAAACAGTCGAAATGTTTTGAAAATTGTATCATGAAAAAAAAATGCCTACTGTTATATTATTTGTACAAAAACTGGGTTTTGAGTGAACATTTTTGTTTTTATCGATGCTTTTTAAAACAATAAAGAGTTTTCGATTTTTACATATCAAAAGTACCAACTAGATTCACTTTTCTACCAGAAAAGATACTGATGTTAAAAATTGAACTACAATGATTCCTCACTATTAAGAAAAAGATTTATAGACAAAAAACATTGTATAGACAATGCATTCATCACTCAGCTCAGAATTTAAAAGTGAAGTACCCATTCGAAGGTTTAATATTCCCCTCCCTCCATGAAAAAATCCTAGATACGCTACTGCTTCCGATACTTTGATAAGAAAAAATAATGTTAGTTTAACTTAAATATAATTGCATGCATATGTACAAATACTGAGCATGACAATGCTGCTTGCGATTGCATACATTCAAGCCTTGACAATCAAGGCATGGTGGGTTACGACTAATTACATACTCCGATATATTTATTATTATGTATTAAAGTTAAATTGATCATTGATGTATAGTCGATGCCAGATAAATTGAGATAGCGGCGGCGGCGCTTTTCACTAAGTGTAGAAAACCTAACCAGTTCGAACCCGGCTCAGTGCAAACATTTTTATTTATTATTATTATTATTATTATTATATTATTTATATTATATTACAATTTCTACTTTTTGTTCTTAAATTAATGAGTATTATCAGAATATTTGATTTTAAATTAATATCGTAAAATAATTTTTGTGACAATTGTTGGTTTGTTGATGTATTTTCGGTAATAATAATCAAATACGGAGAAGCACTGGTTTTCCGTTATCGCACCCCGCCTCAATTTATCTGGCAACGACTGTATGTGTATACTTATACATATGTAATATGTACTAATATTTACTATCAACAATTTTTCATTAAACAAATATGTATACAAGCTTGACGAAAAAAATACTAAAGCCTGACTATAACGGACATTTTTAATAGCACTGAGACTACAGGTCTAACTGTATAATAATAATTAGGATATATGTTTCAATTTTCTTCATAAACTAATAAACTATTAAGTAAACCGAAATTCAATCTAAGCTGTAATATAATATACTTTCATTAAATTAAGTAGTATGCTTAACTATTGATATAAATAAATAAACAAATACTATTTTGTAACAATCTAAATTGTAAGATCTAACTTAGTTGATGTTATAAAATAAATTATGAATTAATTCTAAAATACCTCATGTTTCAATTTAAAATAATAAATAACTAATTTAATAAAATATTCTTAAAGTCTTTGATATTGTTTATGCTAAATAAATAACTATTCTATAGTTTAATGTTTGGTATGCAAAAACTCCAAAGTACTTTAATCATATTATAACTAAATAAACCACAAAGTTTTCAATTAAGTAAAATATATTTTATTGAAGAAACATTTTTATTACAATATTGTTTTCATCTTCATTTTATTTTTTATCGTGTTCTTTTTTTATTCCTCCTCCCACCATCTGCTTTTGGTACTAAATAAAAAAATAACAATACATATTATAATGAGTCAGTAGAATAGCTAAAAAAACACATTAACTGTAACTTATAAGTTATACTAATTTAGATTTATACAAGTTATATACAGGATGATTCTTTTATCATTAAAAATTCATTATTTCAAGAAGTGTAAATGTTTTTGAAAATATTATTTTCCATAGTTTTAAGTCGTTTACAAAACAACGTTTTTATTAAAAAATTTTTTTCTTTTTTGAATGATAACATAGTTTTTAATTTCATATTCCAAAGCAGAATATATGTCTAAGTATTTCCAAACATAAAAATCGAATTTAGGGCGAGTAGTTTATGAGTTATAAGTATTTAAAGTTTTGATGAGCGGAGTTACCCCACAAAATGTTAATAATAAAGTAAATGACTTGACACTATGTAAAATAATATTTTAAAAACATTTATATTTCTTGAAATAATGATCGTTGAATGATAAATGAATCACTCTGTATATAAGATTTAGTGTTTATATTTCAGATAAGTCATAAGTGTTTGCACCAATGGGTTAATAGGCCTAAGGATGTTGTGACATAATATAACAAACTGGTAATTTTATTTATTTATTAAATATTATACTCAAAAAAGTTAAAATGGTATTATATATTTTTATGTCAAAGAACAGTCACTCATTGCCTTGTCCAAAATATATCAATGTTGATCAAATGAAATATGTAAGAAATACCATATTATTAAAATTAACCTTTTTAATTTTTTTAATTTCAATTTCGAGATCTAGGTATATGATCTAATTATTTAAGTTTAAAATAATTTGAGAAAGGGTTTCTTAAAATTGTATGGTTACTGAAAATGGCAAAATTAAAAAACACAGGAACATAATGGTACATGTGGAGTAGTGAAAGGGTTAAAATGAATATAAACAGACTTATAAAAATTGGTCTACATACCACTGTATCGAGATAATCTACAATATATTGGCAGCGTCCGGCACGTTCCACTTGTTTGCGGCAGGTCCTTATTTTTCCCATACGTTAACTGCATAAGCTTGTAGACTTATCATCGTCAACTGTAAACTAAATATATAAAATTAATATTATTACATAATGTACAATATTATTTATCAAATTAGTAATTAAACACATTCTAAAAGCCAAAGTAAAAAACATTGACATTTGAGTCAATGGTGTCACATTAGATTTTAGACTAAGTAACCATAAATTAATAGGTTTCAGATTAGAGTCAATTCAAAAACGGCAACGACTATAATGTGGTTTAAAATAATGAATAATACCTACAATCAGAGTTACCCCACAAAATGTTAATAATAAAGTAAATGACTTGACACTATGTAAAATAATATTTTAAAAAACATTTATATTTCTTGAAATAATGATCGTTGAATGATAAATGAATCACTCTGTATATAACATTAAGTGTTTATATTTCAGATAAGTCATAAGTGTTTGCACCAATGGGTTAATAGGCCTAAGGATGTTGTGACATAATATAACAAACTGGTAATTTTATTTATTTATTAAATATTATACTCAAAAAAGTTAAAATGGTATTATATATTTTTATGTCAAAGAACAGTCACTCATTGCCTTATCCAATATATATCAATGTTGATCTAATGAAATATGTAAGAAATACCATATTATTATAATAAACCTTTTTAATTTTTATAATTTCAATTTCGAGATCTAGGTATATGATCTAATTATTTAAGTTTAAAATAATTTGAGAAAGGGTTTCTTAAAATTGTATGGTTACTGAAAATGGCAAAATTAAAAAACACAGGAACATAATGGTACATGTGGAGTAGTGAAAGGGTTAAAATGAATATAAACAGTCTTATAAAAATTGGTCTACATACCACTGTATCGAGATAATCTACAATATATTGGCAGCGTCCGGCACGTTCCACTTGTTTGCGGCAGGTCCTTATTTTTCCCATACATTAACTGCATAAGCTTGTAGACTTATCATCGTCAACTGTAAACTAAATATATAAAATTAATATTATTACATAATGTACAATATTATTTATCAAATTAGTAATTAAACACATTCTAAAAGCCAAAGTAAAAAATATTGACATTTGAGTCATTGGTGTCACATTAGATTTTAGACTAAGTAACCATACATTAATAGGTTTCAGATTAGAGTCAATTCAAAAACGGCAACGACTATAATGTGGTTTAAAATAATGAATAATACCTACAATCAGAGTTACCCCACAGAATGTTAATAATAAAGTAAATGACTTGACACTATGTAAAATAATATTTTAAAAAACATTTATATTTCTTGAAATAATGATCGTTGAATGATAAATGAATCACTCTGTATATAAGATTTAGTGTTTATATTTCAGATAAGTCATAAGTGTTTGCACCAATGGGTGAATAGGCCTAAGGATGTTGTGACATAATATAACAAACTGGTAATTTTATTTATTTATTAAATATTATACCTACTCAAAAAAGTTAAAATGGTATTATATATTTTTATGTCAAAGAACAGTCACTCATTGCCTTATCCAATATATATCAATGTTGATCTAATGAAATATGTAAGAAATACCATACTATTATAATAAACCTTTTTAATTTTTTTAATTTCAATTTCGAGATCTAGGTATATGATCTAATTATTTAAGTTTAAAATAATTTGAGAAAGGGTTTCTTAAAATGTTATGGTTACTGAAAATGGCAAAATAAAAAAACACAGGAACATAATGGTACATGTGGAGTAGTGAAAGGGTTAAAATGAATATAAACAGACTTATAAAAATTCGTCTACATACCACTGTATCGAGATAATCTACAATATATTGGCAGCGTCCGGCATGTTCCACTTGTTTCCGGCAGGTCCTTATTTTTCCCATACATTTACTGCATAAGCTTGTAGACTTATCATCGTCAACTGTTAACTAAATATATAAAATTAATATTATTACATAATGTACAATATTATTTATCAAATTAGTAATTAAACACATTATAAAAGCCAAAGTAAAAAACATTGACATTTGAGTCAATGGTGTCACATTAGATTTTAGACTAAGTAACCATAAATAAATAGGTTTCAGATTAGAGTCAATTCAAAAACGGCAACGACTATAATGTGGTTTAAAATAATGAATAATACCTACAATCAGAGTTACCCCACAAAATGTTAATAATAAAGTAAATGACTTGACACTATGTAAAATAATATTTTAAAAAACATTTATATTTCTTGAAATAATGATCGTTGAATGATAAATGAATCACTCTGTATATAAGATTTAGTGTTTATATTTCAGATAAGTCATAAGTGTTTGCACCAATGAGTTAAAAGGCCTAAGGATGTTGTGACATAATATAACAAACTGTTAATTTTATTTATTTATTAAATATTATACTCAAAAAAGTTAAAATGGTATTATATATTTTTACGTCAAAGAACAGTCACTCATTGCCATATCCAAAATATATCAATGTTGATCTAATGAAATATGTAAGAAATACCATATTATTATAATTAACCTTTTTAATTTTTTTAATTTCAATTTCGAGATCTAGGTATATGATCTAATTATTTAAGTTTAAAATAATTTGAGAAAGGGTTTCTTAAAATTGTATGGTAACTGAAAATGACAAAATTAAAAAACACAGGAACATAATGGTACATGTGGAGTAGTGAAAGGGTTAAAATGAATATAAACAGACTTATAAAAATTGGTCTACATACCACTGTATCGAGATAATTTACAATATATTGGCAGCGTCCGGCATGTTCCACTTGTTTGCGGCAGGTCCTTAGTTTTCCCATACATTTACTGCATAAGCTTGTAGACTTATCATCGTCAACTGTTAACTAAATATAAAATTAATATTATTACATAATGTACAATATTATTTATAAAATTAGTAATTAAACACATTCTAAAAGCCAAAGTAAAAAACATTGACATTTGAGTCAATGGTGTCACATTAGATTTTAGACTAAGTAACCATAAATTAATAGGTTTCAGATTAGAGTCAATTCAAAAACGGCAACGACTATAATGTGGTTTAAAATAATGAACAATACCTACAATTAGAGTTACCTCTCAAAATGTTAATAATAAAGTAAATTACTTGACACTATGTAAAATAATATTTTAAAAAACATTTATATTTCTTGAAATAATGATCGTTGAATGATAAATGAATCACTCTGAATATAAGATTTAGTGTTTATATTCAAGATAAATCATTAGTGTTTGCACGAATGGGTGAATAGGCCTAAGGATGTTGTGACATAATATAACAAACTGTTAATTTTATTTATTTATTAAATATTATACTCAAAAAAGTTAAAATGGTATTATATATTTTTACGTCAAAGAACAGTCACTCATTGAGTTATCCAAAATATATCAATGTTGATCAAATGAAATATGTAAGAAATACCATATTATTATAATTAACCTTTTTAATTTTTTTAATTTCAATTTCGAGATCTAGGTATATAATCTAATTATTTAAGTTTAAAATAATTTGAGAAAGGGTTTCTTAAAATTGTATGGTTACTGAAAATGGCAAAATTAAAAAACACAGGAACATAATGATACATGTGGAGTAGTGAAAGGGTTAAAATGAATATAAACAGTCTTATAAAAATTGGTCTACATACCACTGTATCGAGATAATCTACAATATATTGGCAGCGTCCGGCACGTTCCACTTGTTTGCGGCAGGTCCTTATTTTTCCCATACATTAACTGCATAAGCTTGTAGACTTATCATCGTCAACTGTAAACTAAATATATAAAATTAATATTATTACATAATGTACAATATTATTCATCAAATTAGTAATTAAACACATTCTAAAAGCCAAAGTAAAAAACATTGACATTTGAGTCAATGGTGTCACATTAGATTTTAGACTAAGTAACCATAAATTAATAGGTTTCAGATTAGAGTCAATTCAAAAACGGCAACGACTATAATGTGGTTTAAAATAATGAATAATACCTACAATCAGAGTTACCCCACAAAATGTTAATAATAAAGTAAATGACTTGACACTATGTAAAATAATATTTTAAAAAACATTTATATTTCTTGAAATAATGATCGTTGAATGATAAATGAATCACTCTGTATATAAGATTTAGTGTTTATATTTCAGATAAGTCATAAGTGTTTGCACCAATGGGTTAATAGGCCTAAGGATGTTGTGACATAATATAACAAACTGGTAATTTTATTTATTTAAATATTATACTCCAAAAAGTTAAAATGGTATTATATATTTTTATGTCAAAGAACAGTCACTCATTGCCTTGTCCAAAATATATCAATGTTGATCAAATGAAATATGTAAGAAATACCATATTATTATAATTAACCTTTTTAATTTTTTTAATTTCAATTTCGAGATCTAGGTATATGATCTAATTATTTAAGTTTAAAATAATTTGAGAAAGGGTTTCTTAAAATTGTATGGTTACTGAAAATGGCAAAATTAAAAAACACAGGAACATAATGGTACATGTGGAGTAGTGAAAGGGTTAAAATGAATATAAACAGACTTATAAAAATTGGTCTACATACCACTGTATCGAGATAATCTACAATATATTGGCAGCGTCCGGCACGTTCCACTTGTTTGCGGCAGGTCCTTATTTTTCCCATACATTTACTGCATAAGCTTGTAGACTTATCATCGTCAACTGTAAACTAAATATATAAAATTAATATTATTACATAATGTACAATATTATTTATCAAATTAGTAATTGAACACATTCTAAAAGCCAAAGTAAAAAACATTGACATTTGAGTCAATGGTGTCACATTAGAATTTAGACTAAGTAACCATAAATTAATAGGTTTCAGATTAGAGTCAATTCAAAAACGGCAACGACTATAATGTGGTTTAAAATAATGAATAATACCTACAATCAGAGTTACCCCACCAAATGTTAATAATAAAGTAAATGACTTGACACTATGTAAAATAATATTTTAAAAAACATTTATATTTCTTGAAATAATGATCGTTGAATGATAAATGAATCACTCTGTATATAAGATTTAGTGTTTATATTTCAGATAAGTCATAAGTGTTTGCACCAATGGGTTAATAGGCCTAAGGATGTTGTGACATAATATAACAAACTGGTAATTTTATTTATTTATTAAATATTATACTCAAAAAAGTTAAAATGGTATTATATATTTTTATGTCAAAGAACAGTCACTCATTGCCTTGTCCAAAATATATCAATGTTGATCAAATGAAATATGTAAGAAATACCATATTATTATAATTAACCTTTTTAATTTTTTTAATTTCAATTTCGAGATCTAGGTATATGATCTAATTATTTAAGTTTAAAATAATTTGAGAAAGGGTTTCTTAAAATTGTATGGTAACTGAAAATGACAAAATTAAAAAACACAGGAACATAATGGTACATGTGGAGTAGTGAAAGGGTTAAAATGAATATAAACAGACTTATAAAAATTGGTCTACATACCACTGTATCGAGATAATTTACAATATATTGGCAGCGTCCGGCATGTTCCACTTGTTTGCGGCAGGTCCTTAGTTTTCCCATACATTTACTGCATAAGCTTGTAGACTTATCATCGTCAACTGTTAACTAAATATAAAATTAATATTATTACATAATGTACAATATTATTTATAAAATTAGTAATTAAACACATTCTAAAAGCCAAAGTAAAAAACATTGACATTTGAGTCAATGGTGTCACATTAGATTTTAGACTAAGTAACCATAAATTAATAGGTTTCAGATTAGAGTCAATTCAAAAACGGCAACGACTATAATGTGGTTTAAAATAATGAACAATACCTACAATTAGAGTTACCTCTCAAAATGTTAATAATAAAGTAAATTACTTGACACTATGTAAAATAATATTTTAAAAAACATTTATATTTCTTGAAATAATGATCGTTGAATGATAAATGAATCACTCTGAATATAAGATTTAGTGTTTATATTCAAGATAAATCATTAGTGTTTGCACGAATGGGTGAATAGGCCTAAGGATGTTGTGACATAATATAACAAACTGTTAATTTTATTTATTTATTAAATATTATACTCAAAAAAGTTAAAATGGTATTATATATTTTTACGTCAAAGAACAGTCACTCATTGAGTTATCCAAAATATATCAATGTTGATCAAATGAAATATGTAGGAAATACCATATTATTATAATTAACCTTTTTAATTTTTTTAATTTCAATTTCGAGATCTAGGTATATAATCTAATTATTTAAGTTTAAAATAATTTGAGAAAGGGTTTCTTAAAATTGTATGGTTACTGAAAATGGCAAAATTAAAAAACACAGGAACATAATGATACATGTGGAGTAGTGAAAGGGTTAAAATGAATATAAACAGTCTTATAAAAATTGGTCTACATACCACTGTATCGAGATAATCTACAATATATTGGCAGCGTCCGGCACGTTCCACTTGTTTGCGGCAGGTCCTTATTTTTCCCATACATTAACTGCATAAGCTTGTAGACTTATCATCGTCAACTGTAAACTAAATATATAAAATTAATATTATTACATAATGTACAATATTATTCATCAAATTAGTAATTAAACACATTCTAAAAGCCAAAGTAAAAAACATTGACATTTGAGTCAATGGTGTCACATTAGATTTTAGACTAAGTAACCATAAATTAATAGGTTTCAGATTAGAGTCAATTCAAAAACGGTAACGACTATAATGTGGTTTAAAATAATGAATAATACCTACAATCAGAGTTACCCCACAAAATGTTAATAATAAAGTAAATGACTTGACACTATGTAAAATAATATTTTAAAAAACATTTATATTTCTTGAAATAATGATCGTTGAATGATAAATGAATCACTCTGTATATAAGATTTAGTGTTTATATTTCAGATAAGTCATAAGTGTTTGCACCAATGGGTTAATAGGCCTAAGGATGTTGTGACATAATATAACAAACTGGTAATTTTATTTATTTAAATATTATACTCAAAAAAGTTAAAATGGTATTATATATTTTTATGTCAAAGAACAGTCACTCATTGCCTTGTCCAAAATATATCAATGTTGATCAAATGAAATATGTAAGAAATACCATATTATTATAATTAACCTTTTTAATTTTTTTAATTTCAATTTCGAGATCTAGGTATATGATCTAATTATTTAAGTTTAAAATAATTTGAGAAAGGGTTTCTTAAAATTGTATGGTTACTGAAAATGGCAAAATTAAAAAACACAGGAACATAATGGTACATGTGGAGTAGTGAAAGGGTTAAAATGAATATAAACAGACTTATAAAAATTGGTCTACATACCACTGTATCGAGATAATCTACAATATATTGGCAGCGTCCGGCACGTTCCACTTGTTTGCGGCAGGTCCTTATTTTTCCCATACATTTACTGCATAAGCTTGTAGACTTATCATCGTCAACTGTAAACTAAATATATAAAATTAATATTATTACATAATGTACAATATTATTTATCAAATTAGTAATTGAACACATTCTAAAAGCCAAAGTAAAAAACATTGACATTTGAGTCAATGGTGTCACATTAGAATTTAGACTAAGTAACCATAAATTAATAGGTTTCAGATTAGAGTCAATTCAAAAACGGCAACGACTATAATGTGGTTTAAAATAATGAATAATACCTACAATCAGAGTTACCCCACAAAATGTTAATAATAAAGTAAATGACTTGACACTATGTAAAATAATATTTTAAAAAACATTTATATTTCTTGAAATAATGATCGTTGAATGATAAATGAATCACTCTGTATATAAGATTTAGTGTTTATATTTCAGATAAGTCATAAGTGTTTGCACCAATGGGTTAATAGGCCTAAGGATGTTGTGACATAATATAACAAACTGGTAATTTTATTTATTTATTAAATATTATACTCAAAAAAGTTAAAATGGTATTATATATTTTTATGTCAAAGAACAGTCACTCATTGCCTTGTCCAAAATATATCAATGTTGATCAAATGAAATATGTAAGAAATACCATATTATTATAATTAACCTTTTTAATTTTTTTAATTTCAATTTCGAGATCTAGGTATATGATCAAATTATTTAAGTTTAAAATAATTTGAGAAAGGGTTTCTTAAAATTGTATGGTTACTGAAAATGGCAAAATTAAAAAACACAGGAACATAATGGTACATGTGGAGTAGTGAAAGGGTTAAAATGAATATAAACAGACTTATAAAAATTGGTCTACATACCACTGTATCGAGATAATCTACAATATATTGGCAGCGTCCGGCACGTTCCACTTGTTTGCGGCAGGTCCTTATTTTTCCCATACATTTACTGCATAAGCTTGTAGACTTATCATCGTCAACTGTAAACTAAATATATAAAATTAATATTATTACATAATGTACAATATTATTTATCAAATTAGTAATTGAACACATTCTAAAAGCCAAAGTAAAAAACATTGACATTTGAGTCAATGGTGTCACATTAGAATTTAGACTAAGTAACCATAAATTAATAGGTTTCAGATTAGAGTCAATTCAAAAACGGCAACGACTATAATGTGGTTTAAAATAATGAATAATACCTACAATCAGAGTTACCCCACAAAATGTTAATAATAAAGTAAATGACTTGACACTATGTAAAATAATATTTTAAAAAACATTTATATTTCTTGAAATAATGATCGTTGAATGATAAATGAATCACTCTGTATATAAGATTTAGTGTTTATATTTCAGATAAGTCATAAGTGTTTGCACCAATGGGTTAATAGGCCTAAGGATGTTGTGACATAATATAACAAACTGGTAATTTTATTTATTTATTAAATATTATACTCAAAAAAGTTAAAATGGTATTATATATATTTATGTCAAAGAACAGTCACTCATTGCCTTGTCCAAAATATATCAATGTTGATCAAATGAAATATGTAAGAAATACCATATTATTATAATTAACCTTTTTAATTTTTTTAATTTCAATTTCGAGATCTAGGTATATGATCTAATTATTTAAGTTTAAAATAATTTGAGAAAGGGTTTCTTAAAATTGTATGGTTACTGAAAATGGCAAAATTAAAAAACACAGGAACATAATGGTACATGTGGAGTAGTGAAAGGGTTAAAATGAATATAAACAGACTTATAAAAATTGGTCTACATACCACTGTATCGAGATAATCTACAATATATTGGCAGCGTCCGGCACGTTCCACTTGTTTGCGGCAGGTCCTTATTTTTCCCATACATTAACTGCATAAGCTTGTAGACTTATCATCGTCAACTGTAAACTAAATATATAAAATTAATATTATTACATAATGTACAATATTATTTATCAAATTAGTAATTAAACACATTATAAAAGCCAAAGTAAAAAACATTGACATTTGAGTCAATGGTGTCACATTAGATTTTAGACTAAGTAACCATAAATTAATAGGTTTCAGATTAGAGTCAATTCAAAAACGGCAACGACTATAATGTGGTTTAAAATAATGAATAATACCTACAATCAGAGTTACCCCACAAAATGTTAATAATAAAGTAAATGACTTGACACTATGTAAAATAATATTTTAAAAACATTTATATTTCTTGAAATAATGATCGTTGAATGATAAATGAATCACTCTGTATATAAGATTTAGTGTTTATATTTCAGATAAGTCATAAGTGTTTGCACCAATGGGTTAATAGGCCTAAGGATGTTGTGACATAATATAACAAACTGGTAATTTTATTTATTTATTAAATATTATACTCAAAAAAGTTAAAATGGTATTATATATTTTTATGTCAAAGAACAGTCACTCATTGCCTTGTCCAAAATATATCAATGTTGATCAAATGAAATATGTAAGAAATACCATATTATTATAATTAACCTTTTTAATTTTTTTAATTTCAATTTCGAGATCTAGGTATATGATCTAATTATTTAAGTTTAAAATAATTTGAGAAAGGGTTTCTTAAAATTGTATGGTTACTGAAAATGGCAAAATTAAAAAACACAGGAACATAATGGTACATGTGGAGTAGTGAAAGGGTTAAAATGAATATAAACAGACTTATAAAAATTGGTCTACATACCACTGTATCGAGATAATCTACAATATATTGGCAGCGTCCGGCACGTTCCACTTGTTTGCGGCAGGTCCTTATTTTTCCCATACATTAACTGCATAAGCTTGTAGACTTATCATCGTCAACTGTAAACTAAATATATAAAATTAATATTATTACATAATGTACAATATTATTTATCAAATTAGTAATTGAACACATTCTAAAAGCCAAAGTAAAAAACATTGACATTTGAGTCAATGGTGTCACATTAGAATTTAGACTAAGTAACCATAAATTAATAGGTTTCAGATTAGAGTCAATTCAAAAACGGCAACGACTATAATGTGGTTTAAAATAATGAATAATACCTACAATCAGAGTTACCCCACAAAATGTTAATAATAAAGTAAATGACTTGACACTATGTAAAATAATATTTTAAAAAACATTTATATTTCTTGAAATAATGATCGTTGAATGATAAATGAATCACTCTGTATATAACATTAAGTGTTTATATTTCAGATAAGTCATAAGTGTTTGCACCAATGGGTTAATAGGCCTAAGGATGTTGTGACATAATATAACAAACTGGTAATTTTATTTATTTAAATATTATACTCAAAAAAGTTAAAATGGTATTATATATTTTTATGTCAAAGAACAGTCACTCATTGCCTTGTCCAAAATATATCAATGTTGATCAAATGAAATATGTAAGAAATACCATATTATTATAATTAACCTTTTTAATTTTTTTAATTTCAATTTCGAGATCTAGGTATATGATCTAATTATTTAAGTTTAAAATAATTTGAGAAAGGGTTTCTTAAAATTGTATGGTTACTGAAAATGGCAAAATTAAAAAACACAGGAACATAATGGTACATGTGGAGTAGTGAAAGGGTTAAAATGAATATAAACAGACTTATAAAAATTGGTCTACATACCACTGTATCGAGATAATCTACAATATATTGGCAGCGTCCGGCACGTTCCACTTGTTTGCGGCAGGTCCTTATTTTTCCCATACATTAACTGCATAAGCTTGTAGACTTATCATCGTCAACTGTAAACTAAATATATAAAATTAATATTATTACATAATGTACAATATTATTTATCAAATTAGTAATTGAACACATTCTAAAAGCCAAAGTAAAAAACATTGACATTTGAGTCAATGGTGTCACATTAGAATTTAGACTAAGTAACCATAAATTAATAGGTTTCAGATGAGAGTCAATTCAAAAACGGCAACGACTATAATGTGGTTTAAAATAATGAATAATACCTACAATCAGAGTTACCCCACAAAATGTTAATAATAAAGTAAATGACTTGACACTATGTAAAATAATATTTTAAAAAACATTTATATTTCTTGAAATAATGATCGTTGAATGATAAATGAATCACTCTGTATATAAGATTTAGTGTTTATATTTCAGATAAGTCATAAGTGTTTGCACCAATGGGTTAATAGGCCTAAGGATGTTGTGACATAATATAACAAACTGGTAATTTTATTTATTTATTAAATATTATACTCAAAAAAGTTAAAATGGTATTATATATTTTTATGTCAAAGAACAGTCACTCATTGCCTTATCCAAAATATATCAATGTTGATCAAATGAAATATGTAAGAAATACCATATTATTATAATAAACCTTTTTAATTTTTTTAATTTCAATTTCGAGATCTAGGTACATGATCTAATTATTTAAGTTTAAAATAATTTGAGAAAGGGTTTCTTAAAATTGTATGGTTACTGAAAATGGCAAAATTAAAAACACAGGAACATAATGGTACATGTGGAGTAGTGAAAGGGTTAAAATGAATATAAACAGACTTATAAAAGTTGGTCTACATACCACTGTATCGAGATAATCTACAATATATTGGCAGCGTCCGGCACGTTCCACTTGTTTGCGGCAGGTCCTTATTTTTCCCATACATTAACTGCATAAGCTTGTAGACTTATCATCGTCAACTGTAAACTAAATATATAAAATTAATATTATTACATAATGTACAATATTATTTATCAAATTAGTAATTAAACACATTCTAAAAGCCAAAGTAAGAAAAATTGACATTTGAGTCAATGGTGTCACATTAGATTTTAGACTAAGTAACCATAAATTAATAGGTTTCAGATTAGAGTCAATTCAAAAACGGCAACGACTATAATGTGGTTTAAAATAATGAATAATACCTACAATCAGAGTTACCCCACAAAATGTTAATAATAAAGTAAATGACTTGACACTATGTAAAATAATATTTTAAAAAACATTTATATTTCTTGAAATAATGATCGTTGAATGATAAATGAATCACTCTGTATATAAGATTTAGTGTTTATATTTCAGATAAGTCATAAGTGTTTGCACCAATGGGTTAATAGGCGTAAGGATGTTGTGACATAATATAACAAACTGGTAATTTTATTTATTTATTAAATATTATACTCAAAAAAGTTAAAATGGTATTATATATTTTTATGTCAAAGAACAGTCACTCATTGCCTTATCCAAAATATATCAATGTTGATCAAATGAAATATGTAAGAAATACCATATTATTATAATAAACCTTTTTAATTTTTTTAATTTCAATTTCGAGATCAAGGTATATGATCTAATTATTTAAGTTTAAAATAATTTGAGAAAGGGTTTCTTAAAATTGTATGGTTACTGAAAATGGCAAAATTAAAAACACAGGAACATAATGGTACATGTGGAGTAGTGAAAGGGTTAAAATGAATATAAACAGACTTATAAAAATTGGTCTACATACCACTGTATCGAGATAATCTACAATATATTGGCAGCGTCCGGCACGTTCCACTTGTTTGCGGCAGGTCCTTATTTTTCCCATACATTAACTGCATAAGCTTGTAGACTTATCATCGTCAACTGTAAACTAAATATATAAAATTAATATTATTACATAATGTACAATATTATTTATCAAATTAGTAATTGAACACATTCTAAAAGCCAAAGTAAAAAACATTGACATTTGAGTCAATGGTGTCACATTAGAATTTAGACTAAGTAACCATAAATTAATAGGTTTCAGATTAGAGTCAATTCAAAAACGGCAACGACTATAATGTGGTTTAAAATAATGAATAATACCTACAATCAGAGTTACCCCACAAAATGTTAATAATAAAGTAAATGACTTGACACTATGTAAAATAATATTTTAAAAAACATTTATATTTCTTGAAATAATGATCGTTGAATGATAAATGAATCACTCTGTATATAAGATTTAGTGTTTATATTTCAGATAAGTCATAAGTGTTTGCACCAATGGGTTAATAGGCCTAAGGATGTTGTGACATAATATAACAAACTGGTAATTTTATTTATTTATTAAATATTATACTCAAAAAAGTTAAAATGGTATTATATATATTTATGTCAAAGAACAGTCACTCATTGCCTTGTCCAAAATATATCAATGTTGATCAAATGAAATATGTAAGAAATACCATATTATTATAATTAACCTTTTTAATTTTTTTAATTTCAATTTCGAGATCTAGGTATATGATCTAATTATTTAAGTTTAAAATAATTTGAGAAAGGGTTTCTTAAAATTGTATGGTTACTGAAAATGGCAAAATTAAAAAACACAGGAACATAATGGTACATGTGGAGTAGTGAAAGGGTTAAAATGAATATAAACAGACTTATAAAAATTGGTCTACATACCACTGTATCGAGATAATCTACAATATATTGGCAGCGTCCGGCACGTTCCACTTGTTTGCGGCAGGTCCTTATTTTTCCCATACATTAACTGCATAAGCTTGTAGACTTATCATCGTCAACTGTAAACTAAATATATAAAATTAATATTATTACATAATGTACAATATTATTTATCAAATTAGTAATTAAACACATTATAAAAGCCAAAGTAAAAAACATTGACATTTGAGTCAATGGTGTCACATTAGATTTTAGACTAAGTAACCATAAATTAATAGGTTTCAGATTAGAGTCAATTCAAAAACGGCAACGACTATAATGTGGTTTAAAATAATGAATAATACCTACAATCAGAGTTACCCCACAAAATGTTAATAATAAAGTAAATGACTTGACACTATGTAAAATAATATTTTAAAAACATTTATATTTCTTGAAATAATGATCGTTGAATGATAAATGAATCACTCTGTATATAAGATTTAGTGTTTATATTTCAGATAAGTCATAAGTGTTTGCACCAATGGGTTAATAGGCCTAAGGATGTTGTGACATAATATAACAAACTGGTAATTTTATTTATTTATTAAATATTATACTCAAAAAAGTTAAAATGGTATTATATATTTTTATGTCAAAGAACAGTCACTCATTGCCTTGTCCAAAATATATCAATGTTGATCAAATGAAATATGTAAGAAATACCATATTATTATAATTAACCTTTTTAATTTTTTTAATTTCAATTTCGAGATCTAGGTATATGATCTAATTATTTAAGTTTAAAATAATTTGAGAAAGGGTTTCTTAAAATTGTATGGTTACTGAAAATGGCAAAATTAAAAAACACAGGAACATAATGGTACATGTGGAGTAGTGAAAGGGTTAAAATGAATATAAACAGACTTATAAAAATTGGTCTACATACCACTGTATCGAGATAATCTACAATATATTGGCAGCGTCCGGCACGTTCCACTTGTTTGCGGCAGGTCCTTATTTTTCCCATACATTAACTGCATAAGCTTGTAGACTTATCATCGTCAACTGTAAACTAAATATATAAAATTAATAATATTACATAATGTACAATATTATTTATCAAATTAGTAATTAAACACATTATAAAAGCCAAAGTAAAAAACATTGACATTTGAGTCAATGGTGTCACATTAGATTTTAGACTAAGTAACCATAAATTAATAGGTTTCAGATTAGAGTCAATTCAAAAACGGCAACGACTATAATGTGGTTTAAAATAATGAATAATACCTACAATCAGAGTTACCCCACAAAATGTTAATAATAAAGTAAATGACTTGACACTATGTAAAATAATATTTTAAAAAACATTTATATTTCTTGAAATAATGATCGTTGAATGATAAATGAATCACTCTGTATATAACATTAAGTGTTTATATTTCAGATAAGTCATAAGTGTTTGCACCAATGGGTTAATAGGCCTAAGGATGTTGTGACATAATATAACAAACTGGTAATTTTATTTATTTAAATATTATACTCAAAAAAGTTAAAATGGTATTATATATTTTTATGTCAAAGAACAGTCACTCATTGCCTTGTCCAAAATATATCAATGTTGATCAAATGAAATATGTAAGAAATACCATATTATTATAATTAACCTTTTTAATTTTTTTAATTTCAATTTCGAGATCTAGGTATATGATCTAATTATTTAAGTTTAAAATAATTTGAGAAAGGGTTTCTTAAAATTGTATGGTTACTGAAAATGGCAAAATTAAAAAACACAGGAACATAATGGTACATGTGGAGTAGTGAAAGGGTTAAAATGAATATAAACAGACTTATAAAAATTGGTCTACATACCACTGTATCGAGATAATCTACAATATATTGGCAGCGTCCGGCACGTTCCACTTGTTTGCGGCAGGTCCTTATTTTTCCCATACATTAACTGCATAAGCTTGTAGACTTATCATCGTCAACTGTAAACTAAATATATAAAATTAATATTATTACATAATGTACAATATTATTTATCAAATTAGTAATTGAACACATTCTAAAAGCCAAAGTAAAAAACATTGACATTTGAGTCAATGGTGTCACATTAGAATTTAGACTAAGTAACCATAAATTAATAGGTTTCAGATGAGAGTCAATTCAAAAACGGCAACGACTATAATGTGGTTTAAAATAATGAATAATACCTACAATCAGAGTTACCCCACAAAATGTTAATAATAAAGTAAATGACTTGACACTATGTAAAATAATATTTTAAAAAACATTTATATTTCTTGAAATAATGATCGTTGAATGATAAATGAATCACTCTGTATATAAGATTTAGTGTTTATATTTCAGATAAGTCATAAGTGTTTGCACCAATGGGTTAATAGGCCTAAGGATGTTGTGACATAATATAACAAACTGGTAATTTTATTTATTTATTAAATATTATACTCAAAAAAGTTAAAATGGTATTATATATTTTTATGTCATAGAACAGTCACTCATTGCCTTATCCAAAATATATCAATGTTGATCAAATGAAATATGTAAGAAATACCATATTATTATAATAAACCTTTTTAATTTTTTTAATTTCAATTTCGAGATCAAGGTATATGATCTAATTATTTAAGTTTAAAATAATTTGAGAAAGGGTTTCTTAAAATTGTATGGTTACTGAAAATGGCAAAATTAAAAACACAGGAACATAATGGTACATGTGGAGTAGTGAAAGGGTTAAAATGAATATAAACAGACTTATAAAAATTGGTCTACATACCACTGTATCGAGATAATCTACAATATATTGGCAGCGTCCGGCACGTTCCACTTGTTTGCGGCAGGTCCTTATTTTTCCCATACATTAACTGCATAAGCTTGTAGACTTATCATCGTCAACTGTAAACTAAATATATAAAATTAATATTATTACATAATGTACAATATTATTTATCAAATTAGTAATTGAACACATTCTAAAAGCCAAAGTAAAAAACATTGACATTTGAGTCAATGGTGTCACATTAGAATTTAGACTAAGTAACCATAAATTAATAGGTTTCAGATTAGAGTCAATTCAAAAACGGCAACGACTATAATGTGGTTTAAAATAATGAATAATACCTACAATCAGAGTTACCCCACAAAATGTTAATAATAAAGTAAATGACTTGACACTATGTAAAATAATATTTTAAAAAACATTTATATTTCTTGAAATAATGATCGTTGAATGATAAATGAATCACTCTGTATATAAGATTTAGTGTTTATATTTCAGATAAGTCATAAGTGTTTGCACCAATGGGTTAATAGGCCTAAGGATGTTGTGACATAATATAACAAACTGGTAATTTTATTTATTTATTAAATATTATACTCAAAAAAGTTAAAATGGTATTATATATATTTATGTCAAAGAACAGTCACTCATTGCCTTGTCCAAAATATATCAATGTTGATCAAATGAAATATGTAAGAAATACCATATTATTATAATTAACCTTTTTAATTTTTTTAATTTCAATTTCGAGATCTAGGTATATGATCTAATTATTTAAGTTTAAAATAATTTGAGAAAGGGTTTCTTAAAATTGTATGGTTACTGAAAATGGCAAAATTAAAAAACACAGGAACATAATGGTACATGTGGAGTAGTGAAAGGGTTAAAATGAATATAAACAGACTTATAAAAATTGGTCTACATAGCACTGTATCGAGATAATCTACAATATATTGGCAGCGTCCGGCACGTTCCACTTGTTTGCGGCAGGTCCTTATTTTTCCCATACATTAACTGCATAAGCTTGTAGACTTATCATCGTCAACTGTAAACTAAATATATAAAATTAATATTATTACATAATGTACAATATTATTTATCAAATTAGTAATTAAACACATTATAAAAGCCAAAGTAAAAAACATTGACATTTGAGTCAATGGTGTCACATTAGATTTTAGACTAAGTAACCATAAATTAATAGGTTTCAGATTAGAGTCAATTCAAAAACGGCAACGACTAGAATGTGGTTTAAAATAATGAATAATACCTACAATCAGAGTTACCCCACAAAATGTTAATAATAAAGTAAATGACTTGACACTATGTAAAATAATATTTTAAAAACATTTATATTTCTTGAAATAATGATCGTTGAATGATAAATGAATCACTCTGTATATAAGATTTAGTGTTTATATTTCAGATAAGTCATAAGTGTTTGCACCAATGGGTTAATAGGCCTAAGGATGTTGTGACATAATATAACAAACTGGTAATTTTATTTATTTATTAAATATTATACTCAAAAAAGTTAAAATGGTATTATATATTTTTATGTCAAAGAACAGTCACTCATTGCCTTGTCCAAAATATATCAATGTTGATCAAATGAAATATGTAAGAAATACCATATTATTATAATTAACCTTTTTAATTTTTTTAATTTCAATTTCGAGATCTAGGTATATGATCTAATTATTTAAGTTTAAAATAATTTGAGAAAGGGTTTCTTAAAATTGTATGGTTACTGAAAATGGCAAAATTAAAAAACACAGGAACATAATGGTACATGTGGAGTAGTGAAAGGGTTAAAATGAATATAAACAGACTTATAAAAATTGGTCTACATACCACTGTATCGAGATAATCTACAATATATTGGCAGCGTCCGGCACGTTCCACTTGTTTGCGGCAGGTCCTTATTTTTCCCATACATTAACTGCATAAGCTTGTAGACTTATCATCGTCAACTGTAAACTAAATATATAAAATTAATATTATTACATAATGTACAATATTATTTATCAAATTAGTAATTGAACACATTCTAAAAGCCAAAGTAAAAAACATTGACATTTGAGTCAATGGTGTCACATTAGAATTTAGACTAAGTAACCATAAATTAATAGGTTTCAGATGAGAGTCAATTCAAAAACGGCAACGACTATAATGTGGTTTAAAATAATGAATAATACCTACAATCAGAGTTACCCCACAAAATGTTAATAATAAAGTAAATGACTTGACACTATGTAAAATAATATTTTAAAAAACATTTATATTTCTTGAAATAATGATCGTTGAATGATAAATGAATCACTCTGTATATAAGATTTAGTGTTTATATTTCAGATAAGTCATAAGTGTTTGCACCAATGGGTTAATAGGCCTAAGGATGTTGTGACATAATATAACAAACTGGTAATTTTATTTATTTATTAAATATTATACTCAAAAAAGTTAAAATGGTATTATATATTTTTATGTCAAAGAACAGTCACTCATTGCCTTATCCAAAATATATCAATGTTGATCAAATGAAATATTTAAGAAATACCATATTATTATAATTAACCTTTTTAATTTTTTTAATTTCAATTTCGAGATCTAGGTATATAATCTAATTATTTAAGTTAAAAATAATTTGAGAAAGGGTTTCTTAAAATTGTATAGTTACTGAAAATGGCAAAATTAAAAAACACAGGAACATAATGGTACATGTGGAGTAGTGAAAGGGTTAAAATGAATATAAACAGACTTATAAAAATTGGTCTACATACCACTGTATCGAGATAATCTACAATATATTGGCAGCGTCCGGCACGTTCCACTTGTTTGTGGCAGGTCCTTATTTTTCCCATACATTAACTGCATAAGCTTGTAGACTTATCATCGTCAACTGTAAACTAAATATATAAAATTAATATTATTACATAATGTACAATATTATTTATCAAATTAGTAATTAAACACATTCTAAAAGCCAAAGTAAAAAACATTGACATTTGAGTCAATGGTGTCACATTAGATTTTAGACTAAGTAACCATAAATTAATAGGTTTCAGATTAGAGTCAATTCAAAAACGGCAACGACTATAATGTGGTTTAAAATAATGAATAATACCTACAATCAGAGTTACCCCACAAAATGTTAATAATAAAGTAAATGACTTGACACTATGTAAAATAATATTTTAAAAAACATTTATATTTCTTGAAATAATGATCGTTAAATGATAAATGAATCACTCTGTATATAAGATTTAGTGTTTATATTTCAGATAAGTCATAAGTGTTTGCACCAATGGGTTAATAGGCCTAAGGATGTTGTGACATAATATAACAAACTGGTAATTTTATTTATTTATTAAATATTATACTCATAAAAGTTAAAATGGTATTATATATTTTTATGTCAAAGAACAGTCACTCATTGCCTTATCCAAAATATATCAATGTTGATCAAATGAAATATGTAAGAAATACCATATTATTATAATTAACCTTTTTAATTTTTTTAATTTCAATTTCGAGATCTAGGTATATAATCTAATTATTTAAGTTAAAAATAATTTGAGAAAGGGTTTCTTAAAATTGTATGGTTACTATAAATGGCAAAATTAAAAAACACAGGAACATAATGGTACATGTGGAGTAGTGAAAGGGTTAAAATGAATATAAACAGACTTATAAAAATTGGTCTACATACCACTGTATCGAGATAATCTACAATATATTGGCAGCGTCCGGCACGTTCCACTTGTTTGCGGCAGGTCCTTAATTTTCCCATACATTAACTGCATAAGCTTGTAGACTTATCATCGTCAACTGTAAACTAAATATATAAAATTAATATTATTACATAATGTACAATATTATTTATCAAATTAGTAATTAAACACATTCTAAAAGCCAAAGTAAAAAACATTGACATTTGAGTCAATGGTGTCACATTAGATTTTAGACTAAGTAACCATAAATTAATAGGTTTCAGATTAGAGTCAATTCAAAAACGGCAACGACTATAATGTGGTTTAAAATAATGAATAATACCTACAATCAGAGTTACCCCACAAAATGTTAATAATAAAGTAAATGACTTGACACTATGTAAAATAATATTTTAAAAAACATTTATATTTCTTGAAATAATGATCGTTGAATGATAAATGAATCACTCTGTATATAAAATTAAGTGTTTATATTTCAGATAAGTCATAAGTGTTTGCACCAATGGGTGAATAGGCCTAAGGATGTTGTGACATAATATAACAAACTGGTAATTTTATTTATTTATTAAATATTATACTCAAAAAAGTTAAAATGGTATTATATATTTTTATGTCAAAGAACAGTCACTCATTGCCTTATCCAAAATATATCAATGTTGATCAAATGAAATATGTAAGAAATACCATATTATTATAATTAACCTTTTTAATTTTTTTAATTTCAATTTCGAGATCTAGGTATATAATCTAATTATTTAAGTTAAAAATAATTTGAGAAAGGGTTTCTTAAAATTGTATAGTTACTGAAAATGGCAAAATTAAAAAACACAGGAACATAATGGTACATGTGGAGTAGTGAAAGGGTTAAAATGAATATAAACAGACTTATAAAAATTGGTCTACATACCACTGTATCGAGATAATCTACAATATATTGGCAGCGTCCGGCACGTTCCACTTGTTTGCGGCAGGACCTTATTTTTCCCATACATTAACTGCATAAGCTTGTAGACTTATCATCGTCAACTGTAAACTAAATATATAAAATTAATATTATTACATAATGTACAATATTATTTATCAAATTAGTAATTAAACACATTCTAAAAGCCAAAGTAAAAAACATTGACATTTGAGTCAATGGTGTCACATTTGATTTTAGACTAAGTAACCATAAATTAATAGGTTTCAGATTAGAGTCAATTCAAAAACGGCAACGACTATAATGTGGTTTAAATAATGAATAATACCTACAATCAGAGTTACCCCACAAAATGTTAATAATAAAGTAAATGACTTGACACTATGTAAAATAATATTTTAAAAAACATTTATATTTCTTGAAATAATGATCGTTGAATGATAAATGAATCACTCTGTATATAAGATTTAGTGTTTATATTTCTGATAAGTCATAAGTGTTTGCACCAATGGGTGAATAGGCCTAAGGATGTTGTGACATAATATAACAAACTGGTAATTTTATTTATTTATTAAATATTATACTCAAAAAAGTTAAAATGGTATTATATATTTTTATGTCAAAGAACAGTCACTCATTGCCTTCTCCAATATATATCAATGTTGATCTAATGAAATATGTAAGAAATACCATATTATTATAATTAACCTTTTTAATTTTTTTAATTTCAATTTCGAGATCTAGGTATATAATCTAATTATTTAAGTTAAAAATAATTTGAGAATGGGTTTCTTAAAATTGTATGGTTACTGAAAATGGCAAAATTAAAAAACACAGGAACATAATGGTACATGTGGAGTAGTGAAAGGGTTAAAATGAATATAAACAGACTTATAAAAATTGGTCTACATACCACTGTATCGAGATAATCTACAATATATTGGCAGCGTCCGGCACGTTCCACTTGTTTGCGGCAGGTCCTTATTTTTCCCATACATTAACTGCATAAGCTTGTAGACTTATCATCGTCAACTGTAAACTGAATATATAAAATTAATATTATTACATAATGTACAATATTATTTATCAAATTAGTAATTAAACACATTCTAAAAGCCAAAGTAAAAAACATTGACATTTGAGTCAATGGTGTCACATTAGATTTTAGACTAAGTAACCATAAATTAATAGGTTTCAGATTAGAGTCAATTCAAAAACGGCAACGACTATAATGTGGTTTAAAATAATGAATAATACCTACAATCAGAGTTACCCCACAAAATGTTAATAATAAAGTAAATGATTTGACACTATGTAAAATAATATTTTAAAAAACATTTATATTTCTTGAAATAATGATCGTTAAATGATAAATGAATCACTCTGTATATAAGATTTAGTGTTTATATTTCAGATAAGTCATAAGTGTTTGCACCAATGGGTTAATAGGCCTAAGGATGTTGTGACATAATATAACAAACTGGTAATTTTATTTATTTATTAAATATTATACTCAAAAAAGTTAAAATGGTATTATATATTTTTATGTCAAAGAACAGTCACTCATTGCCTTCTCCAATATATATCAATGTTGATCTAATGAAATATGTAAGAAATACCATATTATTATAATTAACCTTTTTAATTTTTTTAATTTCAATTTCGAGATCTAGGTATATAATCTAATTATTTAAGTTAAAAATAATTTGAGAATGGGTTTCTTAAAATTGTATGGTTACTGAAAATGGCAAAATTAAAAAACACAGGAACATAATGGTACATGTGGAGTAGTGAAAGGGTTAAAATGAATATAAACAGACTTATAAAAATTGGTCTACATACCACTGTATCGAGATAATCTACAATATATTGGCAGCGTCCGGCACGTTCCACTTGTTTGCGGCAGGTCCTTATTTTTCCCATACATTAACTGCATAAGCTTGTAGACTTATCATCGTCAACTGTAAACTAAATATATAAAATTAATATTATTACATAATGTACAATATTATTTATCAAATTAGTAATTAAACACATTCTAAAAGCCAAAGTAAAAAACATTGACATTTGAGTCAATGGTGTCACATTAGATTTTAGACTAAGTAACCATAAATTAATAGGTTTCAGATTAGAGTCAATTCAAAAATGGCAACGACTATAATGTGGTTTAAAATAATGAATAATACCTACAATCAGAGTTACCCCACAAAATGTTAATAATAAAGTAAATTACTTGACACTATGTAAAATAATATTTTAAAAAACATTTATATTTCTTGAAATAATGATCGTTAAATGATAAATGAATCACTCTGTATATAAGATTTAGTGTTTATATTTCAGATAAGTCATAAGTGTTTGCACCAATGGGTTAATAGGCCTAAGGATGTTGTGACATAATATAACAAACTGGTAATTTTATTTATTTATTAAATATTATACTCAAAAAAGTTAAAATGGTATTATATATTTTTATGTCAAAGAACAGTCACTCATTGCCTTATCTAAAATATATCAATGTTGATCAAATGAAATATGTAAGAAATACCATATTATTATAATTAACCTTTTTAATTTTTTTAATTTCAATTTCGAGATCTAGGTATATAATCTAATTATTTAAGTTAAAAATAATTTGAGAAAGGGTTTCTTAAAATTGTATGGTTACTGAAAATGGCAAAATTAAAAAACACAGGAACATAATGGTACATGTGGAGTAGTGAAAGGGTTAAAATGAATATAAACAGACTTATAAAAATTGGTCTACATACCACTGTATCGAGATAATCTACAATATATTGGCAGCGTCCGGCACGTTCCACTTGTTTGCGGCAGGTCCTTATTTTTCCCATACATTAACTGCATAAGCTTGTAGACTTATCATCGTCAACTGTAAACTAAATATATAAAATTAATATTATTACATAATGTACAATATTATTTATCAAATTAGTAATTAAACACATTCTAAAAGCCAAAGTAAAAAACATTGACATTTGAGTCAATGGTGTCACATTAGATTTTAGACTAAGTAACCATAAATTAATAGGTTTCAGATTAGAGTCAATTCAAAAACGGCAACGACTATAATGTGGTTTAAAATAATGAATAATACCTACAATCAGAGTTACCCCACAAAATGTTAATAATAAAGTAAATGACTTGACACTATGTAAAATAATATTTTAAAAAACATTTATATTTCTTGAAATAATGATCATTAAATGATAAATGAATCACTCTGTATATAAGATTTAGTGTTTATATTTCAGATAAGTCATAAGTGTTTGCACCAATGGGTTAATAGGCCTAAGGATGTTGTGACATAATATAACAAACTGGTAATTTTATTTATTTATTAAATATTATACTCAAAAAAGTTAAAATGGTATTATATATTTTTATGTCAAAGAACAGTCACTCATTGCCTTATCCAAAATATATCAATGTTGATCAAATGAAATATGTAAGAAATACCATATTATTATAATTAACCTTTTTAATTTTTTTAATTTCAATTTCGAGATCTAGGTATATAATCTTATTATTTAAGTTAAAAATAATTTGAGAAAGGGTTTCTTAAAATTGTATAGTTACTGAAAATGGCAAAATTAAAAAACACAGGAACATAATGGTACATGTGGAGTAGTGAAAGGGTTAAAATGAATATAAACAGACTTATAAAAATTGGTCTACATACCACTGTATCGAGATAATCTACAATATATTGGCAGCGTCCGGCACGTTCCACTTGTTTGCGGCATGTCCTTATTTTTCCCATACATTAACTGCATAAGCTTGTAGACTTATCATCGTCAACTGTAAACTAAATATATAAAATTAATATTATTACATAATGTACAATATTATTTATCAAATTAGTAATTAAACACATTCTAAAAGCCAAAGTAAAAAACATTGACATTTGAGTCAATGGTGTCACATTAGATTTTAGACTAAGTAACCATAAATTAATAGGTTTCAGATTAGAGTCAATTCAAAAACGGCAACGACTATAATGTGGTTTAAAATAATGAATAATACCTACAATCAGAGTTACCCCACAAAATGTTAATAATAAAGTAAATGACTTGACACTATGTAAAATAATATTTTAAAAAACATTTATATTTCTTGAAATAATGATCGTTAAATGATAAATGAATCACTCTGTATATAAGATTTAGTGTTTATATTTCAGATAACTCATAAGTGTTTGCACCAATGGGTTAATAGGCCTAAGGATGTTGTGACATAATATAACAAACTGGTAATTTTATTTATTTATTAAATATTATACTCAAAAAAGTTAAAATGGTATTATATATTTTTATGTCAAAGAACAGTCACTCATTGCCTTATCCAAAATATATCAATGTTGATCAAATGAAATATGTAAGAAATACCATATTATTATAATTAACCTTTTTAATTTTTTAATTTCAATTTCGAGATCTAGGTATATAATCTAATTATTTAAGTTAAAAATAATTTGAGAAAGGGTTTCTTAAAATTGTATGGTTACTGAAAATGGCAAAATTAAAAAACACAGGAACATAATGGTACATGTGGAGTAGTGAAAGGGTTAAAATGAATATAAACAGACTTATAAAAATTGGTCTACATACCACTGTATCGAGATAATCTACAATATATTGGCAGCGTCCGGCACGTTCCACTTGTTTGCGGCAGGTCCTTATTTTTCCCATACATTAACTGCATAAGCTTGTAGACTTATCATCGTCAACTGTAAACTAAATATATAAAATTAATATTATTACATAATGTACAATATTATTTATCAAATTAGTAATTAAACACATTCTAAAAGCCAAAGTAAAAAACATTGACATTTGAGTCAATGGTGTCACATTAGATTTTAGACTAAGTAACCATAAATTAATAGGTTTCAGATTAGAGTCAATTCAAAAACGGCAACGACTATAATGTGGTTTAAAATAATGAATAATACCTACAATCAGAGTTACCCCACAAAATGTTAATAATAAAGTAAATGACTTGACACTATGTAAAATAATATTTTAAAAAACATTTATATTTCTTGAAATAATGATCGTTAAATGATAAATGAATCACTCTGTATATAAGATTTAGTGTTTATATTTCAGATAAGTCATAAGTGTTTGCACCAATGGGTTAATAGGCCTAAGGATGTTGTGACATAATATAACAAACTGGTAATTTTATTTATTTATTAAATATTATACTCAAAAAAGTTAAAATGGTATTATATATTTTTATGTCAAAGAACAGTCACTCATTGCCTTATCCAAAATATATCAATGTTGATCAAATGAAATATGTAAGAAATACCATATTATTATAATTAACCTTTTTAATTTTTTTAATTTCAATTTCGAGATCTAGGTATATAATCTTATTATTTAAGTTAAAAATAATTTGAGAAAGGGTTTCTTAAAATTGTATAGTTACTGAAAATGGCAAAATTAAAAAACACAGGAACATAATGGTACATGTGGAGTAGTGAAAGGGTTAAAATGAATATAAACAGACTTATAAAAATTGGTCTACATACCACTGTATCGAGATAATCTACAATATATTGGCAGCGTCCGGCACGTTCCACTTGTTTGCGGCAGGTCCTTATTTTTCCCATACATTAACTGCATAAGCTTGTAGACTTATCATCGTCAACTGTAAACTAAATATATAAAATTAATATTATTACATAATGTACAATATTATTTATCAAATTAGTAATTAAACACATTCTAAAAGCCAAAGTAAAAAACATTGACATTTGAGTCAATGGTGTCACATTAGATTTTAGACTAAGTAACCATAAATTAATAGGTTTCAGATTAGAGTCAATTCAAAAACGGCAACGACTATAATGTGGTTTAAAATAATGAATAATACCTACAATCAGAGTTACCCCACAAAATGTTAATAATAAAGTAAATGACTTGACACTATGTAAAATAATATTTTAAAAAACATTTATATTTCTTGAAATAATGATCGTTAAATGATAAATGAATCACTCTGTATATAAGATTTAGTGTTTATATTTCAGATAAGTCATAAGTGTTTGCACCAATGGGTTAATAGGCCTAAGGATGTTGTGACATAATATAACAAACTGGTAATTTTATTTATTTATTAAATATTATACTCAAAAAAGTTAAAATGGTATTATATATTTTTATGTCAAAGAACAGTCACTCATTGCCTTATCCAAAATATATCAATGTTGATCAAATGAAATATGTAAGAAATACCATATTATTATAATTAACCTTTTTAATTTTTTTAATTTCAATTTCGAGATCTAGGTATATAATCTTATTATTTAAGTTAAAAATAATTTGAGAAAGGGTTTCTTAAAATTGTATAGTTACTGAAAATGGCAAAATTAAAAAACACAGGAACATAATGGTACATGTGGAGTAGTGAAAGGGTTAAAATGAATATAAACAGACTTATAAAAATTGGTCTACATACCACTGTATCGAGATAATCTACAATATATTGGCAGCGTCCGGCACGTTCCACTTGTTTGCGGCAGGTCCTTATTTTTCCCATACATTAACTGCATAAGCTTGTAGACTTATCATCGTCAACTGTAAACTAAATATATAAAATTAATATTATTACATAATGTACAATATTATTTATCAAATTAGTAATTAAACACATTCTAAAAGCCAAAGTAAAAAACATTGACATTTGAGTCAATGGTGTCACATTAGATTTTAGACTAAGTAACCATAAATTAATAGGTTTCAGATTAGAGTCAATTCAAAAACGGCAACGACTATAATGTGGTTTAAAATAATGAATAATACCTACAATCAGAGTTACCCCACAAAATGTTAATAATAAAGTAAATGACTTGACACTATGTAAAATAATATTTTAAAAAACATTTATATTTCTTGAAATAATGATCGTTAAATGATAAATGAATCACTCTGTATATAAGATTTAGTGTTTATATTTCAGATAAGTCATAAGTGTTTGCACCAATGGGTTAATAGGCCTAAGGATGTTGTGACATAATATAACAAACTGGTAATTTTATTTATTTATTAAATATTATACTCAAAAAAGTTAAAATGGTATTATATATTTTTATGTCAAAGAACAGTCACTCATTGCCTTATCCAAAATATATCAATGTTGATCAAATGAAATATGTAAGAAATACCATATTATTATAATTAACCTTTTTAATTTTTTTAATTTCAATTTCGAGATCTAGGTATATAATCTAATTATTTAAGTTAAAAATAATTTGAGGAAGGGTTTCTTAAAATTGTATGGTTACTGAAAATGGCAAAATTAAAAAACACAGGAACATAATGGTACATGTGGAGTAGTGAAAGGGTTAAAATGAATATAAACAGACTTATAAAAATTGGTCTACATACCACTGTATCGAGATAATCTACAATATATTGGCAGCGTCCGGCACGTTCCACTTGTTTGCGGCAGGTCCTTATTTTTCCCATACATTAACTGCATAAGCTTGTAGACTTATCATCGTCAACTGTAAACTAAATATATAAAATTAATATTATTACATAATGTACAATATTATTTATCAAATTAGTAATTAAACACATTCTAAAAGCCGAAGTAAAAAACATTGACATTTGAGTCAATGGTGTCACATTAGATTTTAGACTAAGTAACCATAAATTAATAGGTTTCAGATTAGAGTCAATTCAAAAACGGCAACGACTATAATGTGGTTTAAAATAATGAATAATACCTACAATCAGAGTTACCCCACAAAATGTTAATAATAAAGTAAATGACTTGACACTATGTAAAATAATATTTTAAAAAACATTTATATTTCTTGAAATAATGATCGTTGAATGATAAATGAATCACTCTGTATATAAGATTTAGTGTTTATATTTCAGATAAGTCATAAGTGTTTGCACCAATGGGTGAATAGGCCTAAGGATGTTGTGACATAAAATAACAAACTGGTAATTTTATTTATTTATTAAATATTATACTCAAAAAAGTTAAAATGGTATTATATATTTTTATGTCAAAGAACAGTCACTCATTGCCTTATCCAAAATATATCAATGTTGATCAAATGAAATATGTAAGAAATACCATATTATTATAATTAACCTTTTTAATTTTTTTAATTTCAATTTCGAGATCTAGGTATATAATCTAATTATTTAAGTTAAAAATAATTTGAGGAAGGGTTTCTTAAAATTGTATGGTTACTGAAAATGGCAAAATTAAAAAACACAGGAACATAATGGTACATGTGGAGTAGTGAAAGGGTTAAAATGAATATAAACAGACTTATAAAAATTGGTCTACATACCACTGTATCGAGATAATCTACAATATATTGGCAGCGTCCGGCACGTTCCACTTGTTTGCGGCAGGTCCTTATTTTTCCCATACATTAACTGCATAAGCTTGTAGACTTATCATCGTCAACTGTAAACTAAATATATAAAATTAATATTATTACATAATGTACAATATTATTTATCAAATTAGTGATTAAACACATTCTAAAAGCCAAAGTAAAAAACATTGACATTTGAGTCAATGGTGTCACATTAGATTTTAGACTAAGTAACCATAAATTAATAGGTTTCAGATTAGAGTCAATTCAAAAACGGCAACGACTATAATGTGGTTTAAAATAATGAATAATACCTACAATCAGAGTTACCCCACAAAATGTTAATAATAAAGTAAATGACTTGACACTATGTAAAATAAAATTTTAAAAAACATTTATATTTCTTGAAATAATGATCGTTGAATGATAAATGAATCACTCTGTATATAAGATTTAGTGTTTATATTTCAGATAAGTCATAAGTGTTTGCACCAATGGGTGAATAGGCCTAAGGATGTTGTGACATAATATAACAAACTGGTAATTTTATTTATTTATTAAATATTATACTCAAAAAAGTTAAAATGGTATTATATATTTTTATGTCAAAGAACAGTCACTCATTGCCTTATCCAAAATATATCAATGTTGATCAAATGAAATATGTAAGAAATACCATATTATTATAATTAACCTTTTTAATTTTTTTAATTTCAATTTCGAGATCTAGGTATATAATCTAATTATTTAAGTTAAAAATAATTTGAGAAAGGGTTTCTTAAAATTGTATGGTTACTGAAAATGGCAAAATTAAAAAACACAGGAACATAATGGTACATGTGGAGTAGTGAAAGGGTTAAAATGAATATAAACAGACTTATAAAAATTGGTCTACATACCACTGTATCGAGATAATCTACAATATATTGGCAGCGTCCGGCACGTTCCACTTGTTTGCGGCAGGTCCTTATTTTTCCCATACATTAACTGCATAAGCTTGTAGACTTATCATCGTCAACTGTAAACTAAATATATAAAATTAATATTATTACATAATGTACAATATTATTTATCAAATTAGTAATTAAACACATTCTAAAAGCCAAAGTAAAAAACATTGACATTTGAGTCAATGGTGTCACATTAGATTTTAGACTAAGTAACCATAAATTAATAGGTTTCAGATTAGAGTCAATTCAAAAACGGCAACGACTATAATGTGGTTTAAAATAATGAATAATACCTACAATCAGAGTTACCCCACAAAATGTTAATAATAAAGTAAATGACTTGACACTATGTAAAATAATATTTTAAAAAACATTTATATTTCTTGAAATAATGATCGTTAAATGATAAATGAATCACTCTGTATATAAGATTTAGTGTTTATATTTCAGATAAGTCATAAGTGTTTGCACCAATGGGTTAATAGGCCTAAGGATGTTGTGACATAATATAACAAACTGGTAATTTTATTAATTTATTAAATATTATACTCAAAAAAGTTAAAATGGTATTATATATTTTTATGTCAAAGAACAGTCACTCATTGCCTTATCCAAAATATATCAATGTTGATCAAATGAAATATGTAAGAAATACCATATTATTATAATTAACCTTTTTAATTTTTTTAATTTCAATTTCGAGATCTAGGTATATAATCAAATTATTTAATTTAAAAATAATTTGAGAAAGGGTTTCTTAAAATTGTATGGTTACTGAAAATGGCAAAATTAAAAAACACAGGAACATAATGGTACATGTGGAGTAGTGAAAGGGTTAAAATGAATATAAACAGACTTATAAAAATTGGTCTACATACCACTGTATCGAGATAATCTACAATATATTGGCAGCGTCCGGCACGTTCCACTTGTTTGCGGCAGGTCCTTATTTTTCCCATACATTAACTGCATAAGCTTGTAGACTTATCATCGTCAACTGTAAACTAAATATATAAAATTAATATTATTACATAATGTACAATATTATTTATCAAATTAGTGATTAAACACATTCTAAAAGCCAAAGTAAAAAACATTGACATTTGAGTCAATGGTGTCACATTAGATTTTAGACTAAGTAACCATAAATTAATAGGTTTCAGATTAGAGTCAATTCAAAAACGGCAACGACTATAATGTGGTTTAAAATAATGAATAATACCTACAATCAGAGTTACCCCACAAAATGTTAATAATAAAGTAAATGACTTGACACTATGTAAAATAATATTTTAAAAAACATTTATATTTCTTGAAATAATGATCGTTGAATGATAAATGAATCACTCTGTATATAAGATTTAGTGTTTATATTTCAGATAAGTCATAAGTGTTTGCACCAATGGGTTAATAGGCCTAAGGATGTTGTGACATAATATAACAAACTGGTAATTTTATTTATTTATTAAATATTATACTCAAAAAAGTTAAAATGGTATTATATATTTTTATGTCAAAGAACAGTCACTCATTGCCTTATCCAAAATATATCAATGTTGATCAAATTAAATATGTAAGAAATACCATATTATTATAATTAACCTTTTTAATTTTTTTAATTTCAATTTCGAGATCTAGGTATATAATCTAATTATTTAAGTTAAAAATAATTTGAGAAAGGGTTTCTTAAAATTGTATGGTTACTGAAAATGGCAAAATTAAAAAACACAGGAACATAATGGTACATGTGGAGTAGTGAAAGGGTTAAAATGAATATAAACAGACTTATAAAAATTGGTCTACATACCACTGTATCGAGATAATCTACAATATATTGGCAGCGTCCGGCACGTTCCACTTGTTTGCGGCAGGTCCTTATTTTTCCCATACATTAACTGCATAAGCTTGTAGATTTATCATCGTCAACTGTAAACTAAATATATAAAATTAATATTATTACATAATGTACAATATTATTTATCAAATTAGTGATTAAACACATTCTAAAAGCCAAAGTAAAAAACATTGACATTTGAGTCAATGGTGTCACATTAGATTTTAGACTAAGTAACCATAAATTAATAGGTTTCAGATTAGAGTCAATTCAAAAACGGCAACGACTATAATGTGGTTTAAAATAATGAATAATACCTACAATCAGAGTTACCCCACAAAATGTTAATAATAAAGTAAATGACTTGACACTATGTAAAATAATATTTTAAAAAACATTTATATTTCTTGAAATAATGATCGTTAAATGATAAATGAATCACTCTGTATATAAGATTTAGTGTTTATATTTCAGATAAGTCATAAGTGTTTGCACCAATGGGTTAATAGGCCTAAGGATGTTGTGACATAATATAACAAACTGGTAATTTTATTTATTTATTAAATATTATACTCAAAAAAGTTAAAATGGTATTATATATTTTTATGTCAAAGAACAGTCACTCATTGCCTTATCCAAAATATATCAATGTTGATCAAATGAAATATGTAAGAAATACCATATTATTATAATTAACCTTTTTAATTTTTTTAATTTCAATTTCGAGATCTAGGTATAAAATCTAATTATTTAAGTTAAAAATAATTTGAGAAAGGGTTTCTTAAAATTGTATGGTTACTGAAAATGGCAAAATTAAAAAACACAGGAACATAATGGTACATGTGGAGTAGTGAAAGGGTTAAAATGAATATAAACAGACTTATAAAAATTGGTCTACATACCACTGTATCGAGATAATCTACAATATATTGGCAGCGTCCGGCACGTTCCACTTGTTTGCGGCAGGTCCTTATTTTTCCCATACATTAACTGCATAAGCTTGTAGACTTATCATCGTCAACTGTAAACTAAATATATAAAATTAATATTATTACATAATGTACAATATTATTTATCAAATTAGTAATTAAACACATTCTAAAAGCCAAAGTAAAAAACATTGACATTTGAGTCAATGGTGTCACATTAGATTTTAGACTAAGTAACCATAAATTAATAGGTTTCAGATTAGAGTCAATTCAAAAACGGCAACGACTATAATGTGGTTTAAAATAATGAATAATACCTACAATCAGAGTTACCCCACAAAATGTTTATAATAAAGTAAATGACTTGACACTATGTAAAATAATATTTTAAAAAACATTTATATTTCTTGAAATAATGATCGTTGAATGATAAATGAATCACTCTGTATATAAGATTTAGTGTTTATATTTCAGATAAGTCATAAGTGTTTGCACCAATGGGTGAATAGGCCTAAGGATGTTGTGACAGAATATAACAAACTGGTAATTTTATTTATTTATTAAATATTATACTCAAAAAAGTTAAAATGGTATTATATATTTTTATGTCAAAGAACAGTCACTCATTGCCTTATCCAAAATATATCAATGTTGATCAAATGAAATATGTAAGAAATACCATATTATTATAATTAACCTTTTTAATTTTTTTAATTTCAATTTCGAGATCTAGGTATATAATCTTATTATTTAAGTTAAAAATAATTTGAGAAAGGGTTTCTTAAAATTGTATAGTTACTGAAAATGGCAAAATTAAAAAACACAGGAACATAATGGTACATGTGGAGTAGTGAAAGGGTTAAAATGAATATAAACAGACTTATAAAAATTTGTCTACATACCACTGTATCGAGATAATCTACAATATATTGGCAGCGTCCGGCACGTTCCACTTGTTTGCGGCAGGTCCTTATTTTTCCCATACATTAACTGCATAAGCTTGTAGACTTATCATCGTCAACTGTAAATTAAATATATAAAATTAATATTATTACATAATGTACAATATTTTTTATCAAATTAGTAATTAAACACATTCTAAAAGCCAAAGTAAAAAACATTGACATTTGAGTCAATGGTGTCACATTAGATTTTAGACTAAGTAACCATAAATTAATAGGTTTCAGATTAGAGTCAATTCAAAAACGGCAACGACTATAATGTGGTTTAAAATAATGAATAATACCTACAATCAGAGTTACCCCACAAAATGTTAATAATAAAGTAAATGACTTGACACTATGTAAAATAAAATTTTAAAAAACATTTATATTTCTTGAAATAATGATCGTTGAATGATAAATGAATCACTCTGTATATAAGATTTAGTGTTTATATTTCAGATAAGTCATAAGTGTTTGCACCAATGGGTGAATAGGCCTAAGGATGTTGTGACATAATATAACAAACTGGTAATTTTATTTATTTATTAAATATTATACTCAAAAAAGTTAAAATGGTATTATATATTTTTATGTCAAAGAACAGTCACTCATTGCCTTATCCAATATATATCAATGTTGATCTAATGAAATATGTAAGAAATACCATATTATTATAATAAACCTTTTTAATTTTTTTAATTTCAATTTCGAGATCTAGGTATATGATCTAATTATTTAAGTTTAAAATAATTTGAGAAAGGGTTTCTTAAAATTGTATGGTTACTGAAAATGGCAAAATTAAAAAACACAGGAACATAATGGTACATGTGGAGTAGTGAAAGGGTTAAAATGAATATAAACAGACTTATAAAAATTGGTCTACATACCACTGTATCGAGATAATCTACAATATATTGGCAGCGTCCGGCACGTTCCACTTGTTTGCGGCAGGTCCTTATTTTTCCCATACATTAACTGCATAAGCTTGTAGACTTATCATCGTCAACTGTAAACTAAATATATAAAATTAATATTATTACATAATGTACAATATTATTTATCAAATTAGTATTTAAACACATTCTAAAAGCCAAAGTAAAAAACATTGACATTTGAGTCAATGGTGTCACATTAGATTTTAGACTAAGTAACCATAAATTAATAGGTTTCAGATTAGAGTCAATTCAAAAACGGCAACGACTATAATGTGGTTTAAAATAATGAATAATACCTACAATCAGAGTTACCCCACAAAATGTTAATAATAAAGTAAATGACTTGACACTATGTAAAATAATATTTTAAAAAACATTTATATTTCTTGAAATAATGATCGTTAAATGATAAATGAATCACTCTGTATATAAGATTTAGTGTTTATATTTCAGATAAGTCATAAGTGTTTGCACCAATGGGTTAATAGGCCTAAGGATGTTGTGACATAATATAACAAACTGGTAATTTTATTTATTTATTAAATATTATACTCAAAAAAGTTAAAATGGTATTATATATTTTTATGTCAAAGAACAGTCACTCATTGCCTTATCCAAAATATATCAATGTTGATCAAATGAAATATGTAAGAAATACCATATTATTATAATTAACCTTTTTAATTTTTTTAATTTCAATTTCGAGATCTAGGTATATAATCTAATTATTTAAGTTAAAAATAATTTGAGAAAGGGTTTCTTAAAATTGTATGGTTACTAAAAATGGCAAAATTAAAAAACACAGGAACATAATGGTACATGTGGAGTAGTGAAAGGGTTAAAATGAATATAAACAGACTTATAAAAATTGGTCTACATACCACTGTATCGAGATAATCTACAATATATTGGCAGCGTCCGGCACGTTCCAGTTATTTGCGGCAGGTCCTTATTTTTCCCATACATTAACTGCATAAGCTTGTAGATTTATCATCGTCAACTGTAAACTAAATATATAAAATTAATATTATTACATAATGTACAATATTATTTATCAAATTAGTGATTAAACACATTCTAAAAGCCAAAGTAAAAAACATTGACATTTGAGTCAATGGTGTCACATTAGATTTTAGACTAAGTAACCATAAATTAATAGGTTTCAGATTAGAGTCAATTCAAAAACGGCAACGACTATAATGTGGTTTAAAATGATGAATAATACCTACAGTCAGAGTTACCCCACAAAATGTTAATAATAAAGTAAATGACTTGACACTATGTAAAATAATATTTTAAAAAACATTTATATTTCTTGAAATAATGATCGTTGAATGATAAATGAATCACTCTGTATATAAGATTTAGTGTTTATATTTCAGATAAGTCATAAGTGTTTGCACCAATGGGTGAATAGGCCTAAGGATGTTGTGACAGAATATAACAAACTGGTAATTTTATTTATTTATTAAATATTATACTCAAAAAAGTGAAAATGGTATTATATATTTTTATGTCAAAGAACAGTCACTCATTGCCTTATCCAAAATATATCAATGTTGATCAAATGAAATATGTAAGAAATACCATATTATTATAATTAACCTTTTTAATTTTTTTAATTTCAATTTCGAGATCTAGGTATATAATCTTATTATTTAAGTTAAAAATAATTTGAGAAAGGGTTTCTTAAAATTGTATAGTTACTGAAAATGGCAAAATTAAAAAACACAGGAACATAATGGTACATGTGGAGTAGTGAAAGGGTTAAAATGAATATAAACAGACTTATAAAAATTGGTCTACATACCACTGTATCGAGATAATCTACAATATATTGGCAGCGTCCGGCACGTTCCACTTGTTTGCGGCAGGTCCTTATTTTTCCCATACATTAACTGCATAAGCTTGTAGATTTATCATCGTCAACTGTAAACTAAATATATAAAATTAATATTATTACATAATGTACAATATTATTTATCAAATTAGTGATTAAACACATTCTAAAAGCCAAAGTAAAAAACATTGACATTTGAGTCAATGGTGTCACATTAGATTTTAGACTAAGTAACCATAAATTAATAGGTTTCAGATTAGAGTCAATTCAAAAACGGCAACGACTATAATGTGGTTTAAAATAATGAATAATACCTACAATCAGAGTTACCCCACAAAATGTTAATAATAAAGTAAATGACTTGACACTATGTAAAATAAAATTTTAAAAAACATTTATATTTCTTGAAATAATGATCGTTGAATGATAAATGAATCACTCTGTATATAAGATTTAGTGTTTATATTTCAGATAAGTCATAAGTGTTTGCACCAATGGGTGAATAGGCCTAAGGATGTTGTGACATAATATAACAAACTGGTAATTTTATTTATTTATTAAATATTATACTCAAAAAAGTTAAAATGGTATTATATATTTTTATGTCAAAGAACAGTCACTCATTGCCTTATCCAATATATATCAATGTTGATCTAATGAAATATGTAAGAAATACCATATTATTATAATAAACCTTTTTAATTTTTTTAATTTCAATTTCGAGATCTAGGTATATGATCTAATTATTTAAGTTTAAAATAATTTGAGAAAGGGTTTCTTAAAATTGTATGGTTACTGAAAATGGCAAAATTAAAAAACACAGGAACATAATGGTACATGTGGAGTAGTGAAAGGGTTAAAATGAATATAAACAGACTTATAAAAATTGGTCTACATACCACTGTATCGAGATAATCTACAATATATTGGCAGCGTCCGGCACGTTCCACTTGTTTGCGGCAGGTCCTTATTTTTCCCATACATTAACTGCATAAGCTTGTAGACTTATCATCGTCAACTGTAAACTAAATATATAAAATTAATATTATTACATAATGTACAATATTATTTATCAAATTAGTAATTAAACACATTCTAAAAGCCAAAGTAAAAAACATTGACATTTGAGTCAATGGTGTCACATTAGATTTTAGACTAAGTAACCATAAATTAATAGGTTTCAGATTAGAGTCAATTCAAAAACGGCAACGACTATAATGTGGTTTAAAATAATGAATAATACCTACAATCAGAGTTACCCCACAAAATGTTAATAATAAAGTAAATGACTTGACACTGTAAAATAATATTTTAAAAAACATTTATATTTCTTGAAATAATGATCGTTAAATGATAAATGAATCGCTCTGTATATAAGATTTAGTGTTTATATTTCAGATAAGTCATAAGTGTTTGCACCAATGGGTTAATAGGCCTAAGGATGTTGTGACATAATATAACAAACTGGTAATTTTATTTATTTATTAAATATTATACTCAAAAAAGTTAAAATGGTATTATATATTTTTATGTCAAAGAACAGTCACTCATTGCCTTATCCAAAATATATCAATGTTGATCAAATGAAATATGTAAGAAATACCATATTATTATAATAAACCTTTTTAATTTTTTTAATTTCAATTTCGAGATCTAGGTATATGATCTAATTATTTAAGTTAAAAATAATTTGAGAAAGGGTTTCTTAAAATTGTATGGTTACTGAAAATGGCAAAATTAAAAAACACAGGAACATAATGGTACATGTGGAGTAGTGAAAGGGTTAAAATGAATATAAACAGACTTATAAAAATTGGTCTACATACCACTGTATCGAGATAATCTACAATATATTGGCAGCGTCCGGCACGTTCCACTTGTTTGCGGCAGGTCCTTATTTTTCCCATACATTAACTGCATAAGCTTGTAGACTTATCATCGTCAACTGTAAACTAAATATATAAAATTAATATTATTACATAATGTACAATATTATTTATCAAATTAGTAATTAAACACATTCTAAAAGCCAAAGTAAAAAACATTGACATTTGAGTCAATGGTGTCACATTAGATTTTAGACTAAGTAACCATAAATTAATAGGTTTCAGATTAGAGTCAATTCAAAAACGGCAACGACTATAATGTGGTTTAAAATAATGAATAATACCTGCAATCAGAGTTACCCCACAAAATGTTAATAATAAAGTAAATGACTTGACACTATGTAAAATAATATTTTAAAAAACATTTATATTTCTTGAAATAATGATCGTTGAATGATAAATGAATCACTCTGTATATAAGATTTAGTGTTTATATTTCAGATAAGTCATAAGTGTTTGCACCAATGGGTGAATAGGCCTAAGGATGTTGTGACAGAATATAACAAACTGGTAATTTTATTTATTTATTAAATATTATACTCAAAAAAGTGAAAATGGTATTATATATTTTTATGTCAAAGAACAGTCACTCATTGCCTTATCCAAAATATATCAATGTTGATCAAATGAAATATGTAAGAAATACCATATTATTATAATTAACCTTTTTAATTTTTTTAATTTCAATTTCGAGATCTAGGTATATAATCTTATTATTTAAGTTAAAAATAATTTGAGAAAGGGTTTCTTAAAATTGTATAGTTACTGAAAATGGCAAAATTAAAAAACACAGGAACATAATGGTACATGTGGAGTAGTGAAAGGGTTAAAATGAATATAAACAGACTTATAAAAATTGGTCTACATACCACTGTATCGAGATAATCTACAATATATTGGCAGCGTCCGGCACGTTCCACTTGTTTGCGGCAGGTCCTTATTTTTCCCATACATTAACTGCATAAGCTTGTAGATTTATCATCGTCAACTGTAAACTAAATATATAAAATTAATATTATTACATAATGTACAATATTATTTATCAAATTAGTGATTAAACACATTCTAAAAGCCAAAGTAAAAAACATTGACATTTGAGTCAATGGTGTCACATTAGATTTTAGACTAAGTAACCATAAATTAATAGGTTTCAGATTAGAGTCAATTCAAAAACGGCAACGACTATAATGTGGTTTAAAATAATGAATAATACCTACAATCAGAGTTACCCCACAAAATGTTAATAATAAAGTAAATGACTTGACACTATGTAAAATAAAATTTTAAAAAACATTTATATTTCTTGAAATAATGATCGTTGAATGATAAATGAATCACTCTGTATATAAGATTTAGTGTTTATATTTCAGATAAGTCATAAGTGTTTGCACCAATGGGTGAATAGGCCTAAGGATGTTGTGACATAATATAACAAACTGGTAATTTTATTTATTTATTAAATATTATACTCAAAAAAGTTAAAATTGTATTATATATTTTTATGTCAAAGAACAGTCACTCATTGCCTTATCCAATATATATCAATGTTGATCTAATGAAATATGTAAGAAATACCATATTATTATAATAAACCTTTTTAATTTTTTTAATTTCAATTTCGAGATCTAGGTATATGATCTAATTATTTAAGTTTAAAATAATTTGAGAAAGGGTTTCTTAAAATTGTATGGTTACTGAAAATGGCAAAATTAAAAAACACAGGAACATAATGGTACATGTGGAGTAGTGAAAGGGTTAAAATGAATATAAACAGACTTATAAAAATTGGTCTACATACCACTGTATCGAGATAATCTACAATATATTGGCAGCGTCCGGCACGTTCCACTTGTTTGCGGCAGGTCCTTATTTTTCCCATACATTAACTGCATAAGCTTGTAGACTTATCATCGTCAACTGTAAACTAAATATATAAAATTAATATTATTACATAATGTACAATATTATTTATCAAATTAGTATTTAAACACATTCTAAAAGCCAAAGTAAAAAAACATTGACATTTGAGTCAATGGTGTCACATTAGATTTTAGACTAAGTAACCATAAATTAATAGGTTTCAGATTAGAGTCAATTCAAAAACGGCAACGACTATAATGTGGTTTAAAATAATGAATAATACCTACAATCAGAGTTACCCCACAAAATGTTAATAATAAAGTAAATGACTTGACACTATGTAAAATAATATTTTAAAAAACATTTATATTTCTTGAAATAATGATCGTTAAATGATAAATGAATCACTCTGTATATAAGATTTGGTGTTTATATTTCAGATAAGTCATAAGTGTTTGCACCAATGGGTTAATAGGCCTAAGGATGTTGTGACATAATATAACAAACTGGTAATTTTATTTATTTATTAAATATTATACTCAAAAAAAGTTAAAATGGTATTATATATTTTTATGTCAAAGAACAGTCACTCATTGCCTTATCCAAAATATATCAATGTTGATCAAATGAAATATGTAAGAAATACCATATTATTATAATTAACCTTTTTAATTTTTTTAATTTCAATTTCGAGATCTAGGTATATAATCTAATTATTTAAGTTAAAAATAATTTGATAAAGGGTTTCTTAAAATTGTATGGTTACTGAAAATGGCAAAATTAAAAAACACAGGAACATAATGGTACATGTGGAGTAGTGAAAGGGTTAAAATGAATATAAACAGACTTATAAAAATTGGTCTACATACCACTGTATCGAGATAATCTACAATATATTGGCAGCGTCCGGCAAGTTCCACTTGTTTGCGGCCGGTACTTAGTTTTCCCATACATTAACTGCATAAGCTTGTAGATTTATCATCGTCAACTGTAAACTAAATATATAAAATTAATATTATTACATAATGTACAATATTATTTATCAAATTAGTGATTAAACACATTCTAAAAGCCAAAGTAAAAAACATTGACATTTGAGTCAATGGTGTCACATTAGATTTTAGACTAAGTAACCATAAATTAATAGGTTTCAGATTAGAGTCAATTCAAAAACGGCAACGACTATAATGTGGTTTAAAATTATGAATAATACCTACAATCAGAGTTACCCCACAAAATGTTAATAATAAAGTAAATGACTTGACACTATGTAAAATAATATTTTAAAAAACATTTATATTTCTTGAAATAATGATCGTTAAATGATAAATGAATCACTCTGTATATAAGATTTAGTGTTTATATTTCAGATAAGTCATAAGTGTTTGCACCAATGGGTTAATAGGCCTAAGGATGTTGTGACATAATATAACAAACTGGTAATTTTATTTATTTATTAAATATTATACTCAAAAAAGTTAAAATTGTATTATATATTTTTATGTCAAAGAACAGTCACTCATTGCCTTATCCAAAATATATCAATGTTGATCAAATGAAATATGTAAGAAATACCATATTATTATAATTAACCTTTTTAATTTTTTTAATTTCAATTTCGAGATCTAGGTATATAATCTAATTATTTAAGTTAAAAATAATTTGATAAAGGGTTTCTTAAAATTGTATGGTTACTGAAAATGGCAAAATTAAAAAACACAGGAACATAATGGTACATGTGGAGTAGTGAAAGGGTTAAAATGAATATAAACAGACTTATAAAAATTGGTCTACATACCACTGTATCGAGATAATCTACAATATATTGGCAGCGTCCGGCAAGTTCCACTTGTTTGCGGCCGGTACTTAGTTTTCCCATACATTAACTGCATAAGCTTGTAGATTTATCATCGTCAACTGTAAACTAAATATATAAAATTAATATTATTACATAATGTACAATATTATTTATCAAATTAGTGATTAAACACATTCTAAAAGCCAAAGTAAAAAACATTGACATTTGAGTCAATGGTGTCACATTAGATTTTAGACTAAGTAACCATAAATTAATAGGTTTCAGATTAGAGTCAATTCAAAAACGGCAACGACTATAATGTGGTTTAAAATAATGAATAATACCTACAATCAGAGTTACCCCACAAAATGTTAATAATAAAGTAAATGACTTGACACTATGTAAAATAATATTTTAAAAAACATTTATATTTCTTGAAATAATGATCGTTAAATGATAAATGAATCACTCTGTATATAAGATTTAGTGTTTATATTTCAGATAAGTCATAAGTGTTTGCACCAATGGGTTAATAGGCCTAAGGATGTTGTGACATAATATAACAAACTGGTAATTTTATTTATTTATTAAATATTATACTCAAAAAAGTTAAAATGGTATTATATATTTTTATGTCAAAGAACAGTCACTCATTGCCTTATCCAATTTATATCAATGTTGATCTAATGAAATATGTAAGAAATACCATATTATTATAATAAACCTTTTTAATTTTTTTAATTTCAATTTCGAGATCTAGGTATATGATCTAATTATTTAAGTTAAAAATAATTTGAGAAAGGGTTTCTTAAAATTGTATGGTTACTGAAAATGGCAAAATTAAAAAACACAGGAACATAATGGTACATGTGGAGTAGTGAAAGGGTTAAAATGAATATAAACAGACTTATAAAAATTGGTCTACATACCACTGTATCGAGATAATCTACAATATATTGGCAGCGTCCGGCACGTTCCACTTGTTTGCGGCAGGTCCTTATTTTTCCCATACATTAACTGCATAAGCTTGTAGACTTATCATCGTCAACTGTAAACTAAATATATAAAATTAATATTATTACATAATGTACAATATTATTTATCAAATTAGTATTTAAAACACATTCTAAAAGCCAAAGTAAAAAACATTGACATTTGAGTCAATGGTGTCACATTAGATTTTAGACTAAGTAACCATAAATTAATAGGTTTCAGATTAGAGTCAATTCAAAAACGGCAACGACTATAATGTGGTTTAAAATGATGAATAATACCTACAATCAGAGTTACCCCGCAAAATGTTAATAATAAAGTAAATGACTTGACACTATGTAAAATAATATTTTAAAAAACATTTATATTTCTTGAAATAATGATCGTTAAATGATAAATGAATCACTCTGTATATAAGATTTGGTGTTTATATTTCAGATAAGTCATAAGTGTTTGCACCAATGGGTTAATAGGCCTAAGGATGTTGTGACATAATATAACAAACTGGTAATTTTATTTATTTATTAAATATTATACTCAAAAAAGTTAAAATGGTATTATATATTTTTATGTCAAAGAACAGTCACTCATTGCCTTATCCAAAATATATCAATGTTGATCAAATGAAATATGTAAGAAATACCATATTATTATAATTAACCTTTTTAATTTTTTTAATTTCAATTTCGAGATCTAGGTATATAATCTAATTATTTAAGTTAAAAATAATTTGATAAAGGGTTTCTTAAAATTGTATGGTTACTGAAAATGGCAAAATTAAAAAACACAGGAACATAATGGTACATGTGGAGTAGTGAAAGGGTTAAAATGAATATAAACAGACTTATAAAAATTGGTCTACATACCACTGTATCGAGATAATCTACAATATATTGGCAGCGTCCGGCAAGTTCCACTTGTTTGCGGCCGGTACTTAGTTTTCCCATACATTAACTGCATAAGCTTGTAGATTTATCATCGTCAACTGTAAACTAAATATATAAAATTAATATTATTACATAATGTACAATATTATTTATCAAATTAGTGATTAAACACATTCTAAAAGCCAAAGTAAAAAACATTGACATTTGAGTCAATGGTGTCACATTAGATTTTAGACTAAGTAACCATAAATTAATAGGTTTCAGATTAGAGTCAATTCAAAAACGGCAACGACTATAATGTGGTTTAAAATGATGAATAATACCTACAATCAGAGTTACCCCACAAAATGTTAATAATAAAGTAAATGACTTGACACTATGTAAAATAATATTTTAAAAAACATTTATATTTCTTGAAATAATGATCGTTAAATGATAAATGAAGCACTCTGTATATAAGATTTAGTGTTTATATTTCAGATAAGTCATAAGTGTTTGCACCAATGGGTTAATAGGCCTAAGGATGTTGTGACATAATATAACAAACTGGTAATTTTATTTATTTATTAAATATTATACTCAAAAAAGTTAAAATGGTATTATATATTTTTATGTCAAAGAACAGTCACTCATTGCCTTATCCAAAATATATCAATGTTGATCAAATGAAATATGTAAGAAATACCATATTATTATAATTAACCTTTTTAATTTTTTTAATTTCAATTTCGAGATCTAGGTATATAATCTAATTATTTAAGTTAAAAATAATTTGAGAAAGGGTTTCTTAAAATTGTATGGTTACTGAAAATGGCAAAATTAAAAAACACAGGAACATAATGGTACATGTGGAGTAGTGAAAGGGTTAAAATGAATATAAACAGACTTATAAAAATTGGTCTACATACCACTGTATCGAGATAATCTACAATATATTGGCAGCGTCCGGCAAGTTCCACTTGTTTGCGGCCGGTACTTAGTTTTCCCATACATTAACTGCATAAGCTTGTAGATTTATCATCGTCAACTGTAAACTAAATATATAAAATTAATATTATTACATAATGTACAATATTATTTATCAAATTAGTGATTAAACACATTCTAAAAGCCAAAGTAAAAAACATTGACATTTGAGTCAATGGTGTCACATTAGATTTTAGACTAAGTAACCATAAATTAATAGGTTTCAGATTAGAGTCAATTCAAAAACGGCAACGACTATAATGTGGTTTAAAATGATGAATAATACCTACAATCAGAGTTACCCCGCAAAATGTTAATAATAAAGTAAATGACTTGACACTATGTAAAATAATATTTTAAAAAACATTTATATTTCTTGAAATAATGATCGTTAAATGATAAATGAATCACTCTGTATATTAGATTTGGTGTTTATATTTCAGATAAGTCATAAGTGTTTGCACCAATGGGTTAATAGGCCTAAGGATGTTGTGACATAATATAACAAACTGGTAATTTTATTTATTTATTAAATATTATACTCAAAAAAGTTAAAATGGTATTATATATTTTTATGTCAAAGAACAGTCACTCATTGCCTTATCCAAAATATATCAATGTTGATCAAATGAAATATGTAAGAAATACCATATTATTATAATTAACCTTTTTAATTTTTTTAATTTCAATTTCGAGATCTAGGTATATAATCTAATTATTTAAGTTAAAAATAATTTGAGAAAGGGTTTCTTAAAATTGTATGGTTACTGAAAATGGCAAAATTAAAAAACACAGGAACATAATGGTACATGTGGAGTAGTGAAAGGGTTAAAATGAATATAAACAGACTTATAAAAATTGGTCTACATACCACTGTATCGAGATAATCTACAATATATTGGCAGCGTCCGGCAAGTTCCACTTGTTTGCGGCCGGTACTTAGTTTTCCCATACATTAACTGCATAAGCTTGTAGATTTATCATCGTCAACTGTAAACTAAATATATAAAATTAATATTATTACATAATGTACAATATTATTTATCAAATTAGTGATTAAACACATTCTAAAAGCCAAAGTAAAAAACATTGACATTTGAGTCAATGGTGTCACATTAGATTTTAGACTAAGTAACCATAAATTAATAGGTTTCAGATTAGAGTCAATTCAAAAACGGCAACGACTATAATGTGGTTTAAAATGATGAATAATACCTACAATCAGAGTTACCCCGCAAAATGTTAATAATAAAGTAAATGACTTGACACTATGTAAAATAATATTTTAAAAAACATTTATATTTCTTGAAATAATGATCGTTAAATGATAAATGAATCACTCTGTATATAAGATTTAGTGTTTATATTTCAGATAAGTCATAAGTGTTTGCACCAATGGGTTAATAGGCCTAAGGATGTTGTGACATAATATAACAAACTGGTAATTTTATTTATTTATTAAATATTATACTCAAAAAAGTTAAAATGGTATTATATATTTTTATGTCAAAGAACAGTCACTCATTGCCTTATCCAATATATATCAATGTTGATCTAATGAAATATGTAAGAAATACCATATTATTATAATAAACCTTTTTAATTTTTTTAATTTCAATTTCGAGATCTAGGTATATGATCTAATTGTTTAAGTTAAAAATAATTTGAGAAAGGGTTTCTTAAAATTGTATGGTTACTGAAAATGGCAAAATTAAAAAACACAGGAACATAATGGTACATGTGGAGTAGTGAAAGGGTTAAAATGAATATAAACAGACTTATAAAAATTGGTCTACATACCACTGTATCGAGATAATCTACAATATATTGGCAGCGTCCGGCACGTTCCACTTGTTTGCGGCAGGTCCTTATTTTTCCCATACATTAACTGCATAAGCTTGTAGACTTATCATCGTCAACTGTAAACTAAATATATAAAATTAATATTATTACATAATGTACAATATTATTTATCAAATTAGTATTTAAACACATTCTAAAAGCCAAAGTAAAAAACATTGACATTTGAGTCAATGGTGTCACATTAGATTTTAGACTAAGTAACCATAAATTAATAGGTTTCAGATTAGAGTCAATTCAAAAACGGCAACGACTATAATGTGGTTTAAAATTATGAATAATACCTACAATCAGAGTTACCCCACAAAATGTTAATAATAAAGTAAATGACTTGACACTATGTAAAATAATATTTTAAAAAACATTTATATTTCTTGAAATAATGATCGTTAAATGATAAATGAATCACTCTGTATATAAGATTTAGTGTTTATATTTCAGATAAGTCATAAGTGTTTGCACCAATGGGTTAATAGGCCTAAGGATGTTGTGACATAATATAACAAACTGGTAATTTTATTTATTTATTAAATATTATACTCAAAAAAGTTAAAATGGTATTATATATTTTTATGTCAAAGAACAGTCACTCATTGCCTTATCCAATATATATCAATGTTGATCTAATGAAATATGTAAGAAATACCATATTATTATAATAAACCTTTTTAATTTTTTTAATTTCAATTTCGAGATCTAGGTATATGATCTAATTATTTAAGTTAAAAATAATTTGAGAAAGGGTTTCTTAAAATTGTATGGTTACTGAAAATGGCAAAATTAAAAAACACAGGAACATAATGGTACATGTGGAGTAGTGAAAGGGTTAAAATGAATATAAACAGACTTATAAAAATTGGTCTACATACCACTGTATCGAGATAATCTACAATATATTGGCAGCGTCCGGCACGTTCCACTTGTTTGCGGCAGGTCCTTATTTTTCCCATACATTAACTGCATAAGCTTGTAGACTTATCATCGTCAACTGTAAACTAAATATATAAAATTAATATTATTACATAATGTACAATATTATTTATCAAATTAGTATTTAAACACATTCTAAAAGCCAAAGTAAAAAACATTGACATTTGAGTCAATGGTGTCACATTAGATTTTAGACTAAGTAACCATAAATTAATAGGTTTCAGATTAGAGTCAATTCAAAAACGGCAACGACTATAATGTGGTTTAAAATTATGAATAATACCTACAATCAGAGTTACCCCACAAAATGTTAATAATAAAGTAAATGACTTGACACTATGTAAAATAATATTTTAAAAAACATTTATATTTCTTGAAATAATGATCGTTAAATGATAAATGAATCACTCTGTATATAAGATTTAGTGTTTATATTTCAGATAAGTCATAAGTGTTTGCACCAATGGGTTAATAGGCCTAAGGATGTTGTGACATAATATAACAAACTGGTAATTTTATTTATTTATTAAATATTATACTCAAAAAAGTTAAAATGGTATTATATATTTTTATGTCAAAGAACAGTCACTCATTGCCTTATCCAAAATATATCAATGTTGATCAAATGAAATATGTAAGAAATACCATATTATTATAATTAACCTTTTTAATTTTTTTAATTTCAATTTCGAGATCTAGGTATATAATCTAATTATTTAAGTTAAAAATAATTTGATAAAGGGTTTCTTAAAATTGTATGGTTACTGAAAATGGCAAAATTAAAAAACACAGGAACATAATGGTACATGTGGAGTAGTGAAAGGGTTAAAATGAATATAAACAGACTTATAAAAATTGGTCTACATACCACTGTATCGAGATAATCTACAATATATTGGCAGCGTCCGGCAAGTTCCACTTGTTTGCGGCCGGTACTTAGTTTTCCCATACATTAACTGCATAAGCTTGTAGATTTATCATCGTCAACTGTAAACTAAATATATAAAATTAATATTATTACATAATGTACAATATTATTTATCAAATTAGTGATTAAACACATTCTAAAAGCCAAAGTAAAAAACATTGACATTTGAGTCAATGGTGTCACATTAGATTTTAGACTAAGTAACCATAAATTAATAGGTTTCAGATTAGAGTCAATTCAAAAACGGCAACGACTATAATGTGGTTTAAAATGATGAATAATACCTACAATCAGAGTTACCCCACAAAATGTTAATAATAAAGTAAATGACTTGACACTATGTAAAATAATATTTTAAAAAACATTTATATTTCTTGAAATAATGATCGTTAAATGATAAATGAAGCACTCTGTATATAAGATTTAGTGTTTATATTTCAGATAAGTCATAAGTGTTTGCACCAATGGGTTAATAGGCCTAAGGATGTTGTGACATAATATAACAAACTGGTAATTTTATTTATTTATTAAATATTATACTCAAAAAAGTTAAAATGGTATTATATATTTTTATGTCAAAGAACAGTCACTCATTGCCTTATCCAATATATATCAATGTTGATCTAATGAAATATGTAAGAAATACCATATTATTATAATAAACCTTTTTAATTTTTTTAATTTCAATTTCGAGATCTAGGTATATGATCTAATTATTTAAGTTAAAAATAATTTGAGAAAGGGTTTCTTAAAATTGTATGGTTACTGAAAATGGCAAAATTAAAAAACACAGGAACATAATGGTACATGTGGAGTAGTGAAAGGGTTAAAATGAATATAAACAGACTTATAAAAATTGGTCTACATACCACTGTATCGAGATAATCTACAATATATTGGCAGCGTCCGGCACGTTCCACTTGTTTGCGGCAGGTCCTTATTTTTCCCATACATTAACTGCATAAGCTTGTAGACTTATCATCGTCAACTGTAAACTAAATATATAAAATTAATATTATTACATAATGTACAATATTATTTATCAAATTAGTATTTAAACACATTCTAAAAGCCAAAGTAAAAAACATTGACATTTGAGTCAATGGTGTCACATTAGATTTTAGACTAAGTAACCATAAATTAATAGGTTTCAGATTAGAGTCAATTCAAAAACGGCAACGACTATAATGTGGTTTAAAATGATGAATAATACCTACAATCAGAGTTACCCCACAAAATGTTAATAATAAAGTAAATGACTTGACACTATGTAAAATAATATTTTAAAAAACATTTATATTTCTTGAAATAATGATCGTTAAATGATAAATGAATCACTCTGTATATAAGATTTAGTGTTTATATTTCAGATAAGTCATAAGTGTTTGCACCAATGGGTTAATAGGCCTAAGGATGTTGTGACATAATATAACAAACTGGTAATTTTATTTATTTATTAAATATTATACTCAAAAAAGTTAAAATGGTATTATATATTTTTATGTCAAAGAACAGTCACTCATTGCCTTATCCAAAATATATCAATGTTGATCAAATGAAATATGTAAGAAATACCATATTATTATAATTAACCTTTTTAATTTTTTTAATTTCAATTTCGAGATCTAGGTATATAATCTAATTATTTAAGTTAAAAATAATTTGAGAAAGGGTTTCTTAAAATTGTATGGTTACTGAAAATGGCAAAATTAAAAAACACAGGAACATAATGGTACATGTGGAGTAGTGAAAGGGTTAAAATGAATATAAACAGACTTATAAAAATTGGTCTACATACCACTGTATCGAGATAATCTACAATATATTGGCAGCGTCCGGCAAGTTCCACTTGTTTGCGGCCGGTACTTAGTTTTCCCATACATTAACTGCATAAGCTTGTAGATTTATCATCGTCAACTGTAAACTAAATATATAAAATTAATATTATTACATAATGTACAATATTATTTATCAAATTAGTGATTAAACACATTCTAAAAGCCAAAGTAAAAAACATTGACATTTGAGTCAATGGTGTCACATTAGATTTTAGACTAAGTAACCATAAATTAATAGGTTTCAGATTAGAGTCAATTCAAAAACGGCAACGACTATAATGTGGTTTAAAATGATGAATAATACCTACAATCAGAGTTACCCCCGCAAAATGTTAATAATAAAGTAAATGACTTGACACTATGTAAAATAATATTTTAAAAAACATTTATATTTCTTGAAATAATGATCGTTAAATGATAAATGAATCACTCTGTATATTAGATTTGGTGTTTATATTTCAGATAAGTCATAAGTGTTTGCACCAATGGGTTAATAGGCCTAAGGATGTTGTGACATAATATAACAAACTGGTAATTTTATTTATTTATTAAATATTATACTCAAAAAAGTTAAAATGGTATTATATATTTTTATGTCAAAGAACAGTCACTCATTGCCTTATCCAAAATATATCAATGTTGATCAAATGAAATATGTAAGAAATACCATATTATTATAATTAACCTTTTTAATTTTTTTAATTTCAATTTCGAGATCTAGGTATATAATCTAATTATTTAAGTTAAAAATAATTTGAGAAAGGGTTTCTTAAAATTGTATGGTTACTGAAAATGGCAAAATTAAAAAACACAGGAACATAATGGTACATGTGGAGTAGTGAAAGGGTTAAAATGAATATAAACAGACTTATAAAAATTGGTCTACATACCACTGTATCGAGATAATCTACAATATATTGGCAGCGTCCGGCAAGTTCCACTTGTTTGCGGCCGGTACTTAGTTTTCCCATACATTAACTGCATAAGCTTGTAGATTTATCATCGTCAACTGTAAACTAAATATATAAAATTAATATTATTACATAATGTACAATATTATTTATCAAATTAGTGATTAAACACATTCTAAAAGCCAAAGTAAAAAACATTGACATTTGAGTCAATGGTGTCACATTAGATTTTAGACTAAGTAACCATAAATTAATAGGTTTCAGATTAGAGTCAATTCAAAAACGGCAACGACTATAATGTGGTTTAAAATGATGAATAATACCTACAATCAGAGTTACCCCGCAAAATGTTAATAATAAAGTAAATGACTTGACACTATGTAAAATAATATTTTAAAAAACATTTATATTTCTTGAAATAATGATCGTTAAATGATAAATGAATCACTCTGTATATAAGATTTAGTGTTTATATTTCAGATAAGTCATAAGTGTTTGCACCAATGGGTTAATAGGCCTAAGGATGTTGTGACATAATATAACAAACTGGTAATTTTATTTATTTATTAAATATTATACTCAAAAAAGTTAAAATGGTATTATATATTTTTATGTCAAAGAACAGTCACTCATTGCCTTATCCAATATATATCAATGTTGATCTAATGAAATATGTAAGAAATACCATATTATTATAATAAACCTTTTTAATTTTTTTAATTTCAATTTCGAGATCTAGGTATATGATCTAATTGTTTAAGTTAAAAATAATTTGAGAAAGGGTTTCTTAAAATTGTATGGTTACTGAAAATGGCAAAATTAAAAAACACAGGAACATAATGGTACATGTGGAGTAGTGAAAGGGTTAAAATGAATATAAACAGACTTATAAAAATTGGTCTACATACCACTGTATCGAGATAATCTACAATATATTGGCAGCGTCCGGCACGTTCCACTTGTTTGCGGCAGGTCCTTATTTTTCCCATACATTAACTGCATAAGCTTGTAGACTTATCATCGTCAACTGTAAACTAAATATATAAAATTAATATTATTACATAATGTACAATATTATTTATCAAATTAGTATTTAAACACATTCTAAAAAGCCAAAGTAAAAAACATTGACATTTGAGTCAATGGTGTCACATTAGATTTTAGACTAAGTAACCATAAATTAATAGGTTTCAGATTAGAGTCAATTCAAAAACGGCAACGACTATAATGTGGTTTAAAATTATGAATAATACCTACAATCAGAGTTACCCCACAAAATGTTAATAATAAAGTAAATGACTTGACACTATGTAAAATAATATTTTAAAAAACATTTATATTTCTTGAAATAATGATCGTTAAATGATAAATGAATCACTCTGTATATAAGATTTAGTGTTTATATTTCAGATAAGTCATAAGTGTTTGCACCAATGGGTTAATAGGCCTAAGGATGTTGTGACATAATATAACAAACTGGTAATTTTATTTATTTATTAAATATTATACTCAAAAAAGTTAAAATGGTATTATATATTTTTATGTCAAAGAACAGTCACTCATTGCCTTATCCAATATATATCAATGTTGATCTAATGAAATATGTAAGAAATACCATATTATTATAATAAACCTTTTTAATTTTTTTAATTTCAATTTCGAGATCTAGGTATATGATCTAATTATTTAAGTTAAAAATAATTTGAGAAAGGGTTTCTTAAAATTGTATGGTTACTGAAAATGGCAAAATTAAAAAACACAGGAACATAATGGTACATGTGGAGTAGTGAAAGGGTTAAAATGAATATAAACAGACTTATAAAAATTGGTCTACATACCACTGTATCGAGATAATCTACAATATATTGGCAGCGTCCGGCACGTTCCACTTGTTTGCGGCAGGTCCTTATTTTTCCCATACATTAACTGCATAAGCTTGTAGACTTATCATCGTCAACTGTAAACTAAATATATAAAATTAATATTATTACATAATGTACAATATTATTTATCAAATTAGTATTTAAACACATTCTAAAAGCCAAAGTAAAAAACATTGACATTTGAGTCAATGGTGTCACATTAGATTTTAGACTAAGTAACCATAAATTAATAGGTTTCAGATTAGAGTCAATTCAAAAACGGCAACGACTATAATGTGGTTTAAAATTATGAATAATACCTACAATCAGAGTTACCCCACAAAATGTTAATAATAAAGTAAATGACTTGACACTATGTAAAATAATATTTTAAAAAACATTTATATTTCTTGAAATAATGATCGTTAAATGATAAATGAATCACTCTGTATATAAGATTTAGTGTTTATATTTCAGATAAGTCATAAGTGTTTGCACCAATGGGTTAATAGGCCTAAGGATGTTGTGACATAATATAACAAACTGGTAATTTTATTTATTTATTAAATATTATACTCAAAAAAGTTAAAATGGTATTATATATTTTTATGTCAAAGAACAGTCACTCATTGCCTTATCCAAAATATATCAATGTTGATCAAATGAAATATGTAAGAAATACCATATTATTATAATTAACCTTTTTAATTTTTTTAATTTCAATTTCGAGATCTAGGTATATAATCTAATTATTTAAGTTAAAAATAATTTGATAAAGGGTTTCTTAAAATTGTATGGTTACTGAAAATGGCAAAATTAAAAAACACAGGAACATAATGGTACATGTGGAGTAGTGAAAGGGTTAAAATGAATATAAACAGACTTATAAAAATTGGTCTACATACCACTGTATCGAGATAATCTACAATATATTGGCAGCGTCCGGCAAGTTCCACTTGTTTGCGGCCGGTACTTAGTTTTCCCATACATTAACTGCATAAGCTTGTAGATTTATCATCGTCAACTGTAAACTAAATATATAAAATTAATATTATTACATAATGTACAATATTATTTATCAAATTAGTGATTAAACACATTCTAAAAGCCAAAGTAAAAAACATTGACATTTGAGTCAATGGTGTCACATTAGATTTTAGACTAAGTAACCATAAATTAATAGGTTTCAGATTAGAGTCAATTCAAAAACGGCAACGACTATAATGTGGTTTAAAATAATGAATAATACCTACAATCAGAGTTACCCCACAAAATGTTAATAATAAAGTAAATGACTTGACACTATGTAAAATAATATTTTAAAAAACATTTATATTTCTTGAAATAATGATCGTTAAATGATAAATGAAGCACTCTGTATATAAGATTTAGTGTTTATATTTCAGATAAGTCATAAGTGTTTGCACCAATGGGTTAATAGGCCTAAGGATGTTGTGACATAATATAACAAACTGGTAATTTTATTTATTTATTAAATATTATACTCAAAAAAGTTAAAATGGTATTATATATTTTTATGTCAAAGAACAGTCACTCATTGCCTTATCCAAAATATATCAATGTTGATCAAATGAAATATGTAAGAAATACCATATTATTATAATTAACCTTTTTAATTTTTTTAATTTCAATTTCGAGATCTAGGTATATAATCTAATTATTTAAGTTAAAAATAATTTGAGAAAGGGTTTCTTAAAATTGTATGGTTACTGAAAATGGCAAAATTAAAAAACACAGGAACATAATGGTACATGTGGAGTAGTGAAAGGGTTAAAATGAATATAAACAGACTTATAAAAATTGGTCTACATACCACTGTATCGAGATAATCTACAATATATTGGCAGCGTCCGGCAAGTTCCACTTGTTTGCGGCCGGTACTTAGTTTTCCCATACATTAACTGCATAAGCTTGTAGATTTATCATCGTCAACTGTAAACTAAATATATAAAATTAATATTATTACATAATGTACAATATTATTTATCAAATTAGTGATTAAACACATTCTAAAAGCCAAAGTAAAAAACATTGACATTTGAGTCAATGGTGTCACATTAGATTTTAGACTAAGTAACCATAAATTAATAGGTTTCAGATTAGAGTCAATTCAAAAACGGCAACGACTATAATGTGGTTTAAAATGATGAATAATACCTACAATCAGAGTTACCCCGCAAAATGTTAATAATAAAGTAAATGACTTGACACTATGTAAAATAATATTTTAAAAAACATTTATATTTCTTGAAATAATGATCGTTAAATGATAAATGAATCACTCTGTATATAAGATTTAGTGTTTATATTTCAGATAAGTCATAAGTGTTTGCACCAATGGGTTAATAGGCCTAAGGATGTTGTGACATAATATAACAAACTGGTAATTTTATTTATTTATTAAATATTATACTCAAAAAAGTTAAAATGGTATTATATATTTTTATGTCAAAGAACAGTCACTCATTGCCTTATCCAATATATATCAATGTTGATCTAATGAAATATGTAAGAAATACCATATTATTATAATAAACCTTTTTAATTTTTTTAATTTCAATTTCGAGATCTAGGTATATGATCTAATTGTTTAAGTTAAAAATAATTTGAGAAAGGGTTTCTTAAAATTGTATTGGTTACCCCCCTGAACAATGGCAAAATTAAAAAACACAGGAACATAATGGTACATGTGGAGTAGTGAAAGGGTTAAAATGAATATAAACAGACTTATAAAAATTGGTCTACATACCACTGTATCGAGATAATCTACAATATATTGGCAGCGTCCGGCACGTTCCACTTGTTTGCGGCAGGTCCTTATTTTTCCCATACATTAACTGCATAAGCTTGTAGACTTATCATCGTCAACTGTAAACTAAATATATAAAATTAATATTATTACATAATGTACAATATTATTTATCAAATTAGTATTTAAACACATTCTAAAAGCCAAAGTAAAAAACATTGACATTTGAGTCAATGGTGTCACATTAGATTTTAGACTAAGTAACCATAAATTAATAGGTTTCAGATTAGAGTCAATTCAAAAACGGCAACGACTATAATGTGGTTTAAAATTATGAATAATACCTACAATCAGAGTTACCCCACAAAATGTTAATAATAAAGTAAATGACTTGACACTATGTAAAATAATATTTTAAAAAACATTTATATTTCTTGAAATAATGATCGTTAAATGATAAATGAATCACTCTGTATATAAGATTTAGTGTTTATATTTCAGATAAGTCATAAGTGTTTGCACCAATGGGTTAATAGGCCTAAGGATGTAAATATAACAAACTGTTAATTTTATTTATTTATTAAATATTATACTCAAAAAAGTTAAAATGGTATTATATATTTTTACGTCAAAGAACAGTCACTCGTTGCCTTATCCAAAATATATCAATGTTGATCTAATGAAATATGTAAGAAATACCATATTATTATAATTAAACTTTTTAATTTTTTTAATTTCAATTTCGAAATCTAGGTATATGATTTAATTATTTAAGTTTAAAATAATTTGAGAAAGGGTTTCTTAAAATTGTATGGTAACTGAAAATGGCAAAATTAAAAAACACAGGAACATAATGGTACATGTGGAGTAGTGAAAGGGTTAAAATGAATATAAACAGACTTATAAAAATTGGTCTACATACCACTGTATCGAGATAATCTACAATATATTGGCAGCGTCCGGCATGTTCCACTTGTTTCCGGCAGGTCCTTAGTTTTCCCATACATTTACTGCATAAGCTTGTAGACTTATCATCGTCAACTGTTAACTAAATATATAAAATTAATATTATTACATAATTTACAATATTATTTATAAAATTAGTAATTAAACACATTCTAAAAGCCAAAGTAAAAAACATTGACATTTGAGTCAATGGTGTCACATTAGATTTTAGACTAAGTAACCATAAATTAATAGGTTTCAGATTAGAGTCAATTCAAAAACGGCAACGACTATAATGTGGTTTAAAATAATGAACAATACCTACAATTAGAGTTACCTCTCAAATTGTTAATAATAAAGTAAATTACTTGACACTATGTAAAATAATATTTTAAAAAACATTTATATTTCTTGAAATAATGATCGTTGAATGATAAATGAATCACTCTGAATATAAGATTTAGTGTTTATATTCAAGATAAATCATTAGTGTTTGCACGAATGGGTGAATAGGCCTAAGGATGTTGTGACATAATATAACAAACTGTTATTTTTATTTATTTATTAAATATTATACTCAAAAAAGTTAAAATGGTATTATATATTTTTACGTCAAAGAACAGTCACTCGTTGCCTTATCCAAAATATACCAATGTTGATCTAATGAAATATGTAAGAAATACCATATTATTATAATTAAACTTTTTAATTTTTTTAATTTCAATTTCGAAATCTAGGTATATGATCTAATTATTTAAGTTTAAAAAAATTTGAGAAAGGGTTTCTTAAAATTGTATGGTTACTGAAAATGGCAAAATTAAAAAACACAGGAACATAATGGTACATGTGGAGTAGTGAAAGGGTTAAAATGAATATAAACAGACTTATAAAAATTGGTCTACATACCACTGTATCGAGATAATCTACAATATATTGGCAGCGTCCGGCAAGTTCCACTTGTTTGCGGCCGGTACTTAGTTTTCGCATACATTTCCTGCATAAGCTTGTAGACTTATCATCGTCAACTGTTAACTAAATATAAAATTAATATTATTACATAATGTACAATATTATATTTTATAAAATTAGTAATTAAACACATTCTAAAAGCCAAAGTAAAAAACATTGACATTTGAGTCAATGGTGTCACATTAGATTTTAGACTAAGTAACCATAAATTAATAGGTTTCAGATTAGAGTCAATTCAAAAACGGCAACGACTATAATGTGGTTTAAAATAATGAACAATACCTACAATTAGAGTTACCTATCAAATTGTTAATAATAAAGTAAATTACTTGACACTATGTAAAATAATATTTTAAAAAACATTTATATTTCTTGAAATAATGATCGTTGAATGATAAATGAATCACTCTGAATATAAGATTTAGTGTTTATATTCAAGATAAATCATTAGTGTTTGCACGAATGGGTGAATAGGCCTAAGGATGTTGTGACATAATATAACAAACTGTTAATTTTATTTATTTATTAAATATTATACTCAAAAAAGTTAAAATGGTATTATATATTTTTACGTCAAAGAACAGTCACTCGTTGCCTTATCCAAAATATATCAATGTTGATCTAATGAAATATGTAAGAAATACCATATTATTATAATTAAACTTTTTAATTTTTTTAATTTCAATTTCGAAATCTAGGTATATGATTTAATTATTTAAGTTTAAAATAATTTGAGAAAGGGTTTCTTAAAATTGTATGGTAACTGAAAATGGCAAAATTAAAAAACACAGGAACATAATGGTACATGTGGAGTAGTGAAAGGGTTAAAATGAATATAAACAGACTTATAAAAATTGGTCTACATACCACTGTATCGAGATAATCTACAATATATTGGCAGCGTCCGGCATGTTCCACTTGTTTCCGGCAGGTCCTTAGTTTTCCCATACATTTACTGCATAAGCTTGTAGACTTATCATCGTCAACTGTTAACTAAATATATAAAATTAATATTATTACATAATTTACAATATTATTTATAAAATTAGTAATTAAACACATTCTAAAAGCCAAAGTAAAAAACATTGACATTTGAGTCAATGGTGTCACATTAGATTTTAGACTAAGTAACCATAAATTAATAGGTTTCAGATTAGAGTCAATTCAAAAACGGCAACGACTATAATGTGGTTTAAAATAATGAACAATACCTACAATTAGAGTTACCTCTCAAATTGTTAATAATAAAGTAAATTACTTGACACTATGTAAAATAATATTTTAAAAAACATTTATATTTCTTGAAATAATGATCGTTGAATGATAAATGAATCACTCTGAATATAAGATTTAGTGTTTATATTCAAGATAAATCATTAGTGTTTGCACGAATGGGTGAATAGGCCTAAGGATGTTGTGACATAATATAACAAACTGTTATTTTTATTTATTTATTAAATATTATACTCAAAAAAGTTAAAATGGTATTATATATTTTTACGTCAAATAACAGTCACTCATTGCCTTATCCAAAATATACCAATGTTGATCTAATGAAATATGTAAGAAATACCATATTATTATAATTAAACTTTTTAATTTTTTTAATTTCAATTTCGAAATCTAGGTATATGATCTAATTATTTAAGTTTAAAATAATTTGAGAAAGGGTTTCTTAAAATTGTATGGTTACTGAAAATGGCAAAATTAAAAAACACAGGAACATAATGGTACATGTGGAGTAGTGAAAGGGTTAAAATGAATATAAACAGACTTATAAAAATTGGTCTACATACCTATGTATCGAGATAATCTACAATATATTGGCAGCGTCCATCAAGTTCCACTTGTTTGCGGCAGGTACTTAGTTTTCGCATACATTTCCTGCATAAGCTTGTAGACTTATCATCGTCAACTGTTAACTAAATATAAAATTAATATTATTACATAATGTACAATATTATATTTTATAAAATTAGTAATTAAACACATTCTAAAAGCCAAAGTAAAAAACATTGACATTTGAGTCAATGGTGTCACATTAGATTTTAGACTAAGTAACCATAAATTAATAGGTTTCAGATTAGAGTCAATTCAAAAACGGCAACGACTATAATGTGGTTTAAAATAATGAACAATACCTACAATTAGAGTTACCTCTCAAATTGTTAATAATAAAGTAAATTACTTGACACTATGTAAAATAATATTTTAAAAAACATTTATATTTCTTGAAATAATGATCGTTGAATGATAAATGAATCACTCTGAATATAAGATTTAGTGTTTATATTCAAGATAAATCATTAGTGTTTGCACGAATGGGTGAATAGGCCTAAGGATGTTGTGACATAATATAACAAACTGTTAATTTTATTTATTTATTAAATATTATACTCAAAAAAGTTAAAATGGTATTATATATTTTTACGTCAAAGAACAGTCACTCGTTGCCTTATCCAAAATATATCAATGTTGATCTAATGAAATATGTAAGAAATACCATATTATTATAATTAAACTTTTTAATTTTTTTAATTTCAATTTCGAAATCTAGGTATATGATTTAATTATTTAAGTTTAAAATAATTTGAGAAAGGGTTTCTTAAAATTGTATGGTAACTGAAAATGGCAAAATTAAAAAACACAGGAACATAATGGTACATGTGGAGTAGTGAAAGGGTTAAAATGAATATAAACAGACTTATAAAAATTGGTCTACATACCACTGTATCGAGATAATCTACAATATATTGGCAGCGTCCGGCATGTTCCACTTGTTTCCGGCAGGTCCTTAGTTTTCCCATACATTTACTGCATAAGCTTGTAGACTTATCATCGTCAACTGTTAACTAAATATA